>NC_134859.1:96935000-98167500 GCF_049852395.1 Peromyscus maniculatus bairdii | reverse complement strand
CCTACAGAGGAATGAAATTAGGGTCGCCCTTAATACTTAAAGGATGTGCTGCTCAGTTCTTATTTTTCTTATTTTTTTTAATCAAAATGTTACACGTAACTTCAGTAAAAACCAGTAAATAAAGATGCTGACAAGTGTTAATCCAGATGTGGCAATTACCCCTTCAGTTCCAGATGTGGTAATTACCCTTTTAGTGTTTACCCTTCCAGACAGCTACAGGTGCATAAACTTCATGATTTTCCTGTTATCATAAGCTAGGATATTTGTTTTACAGAAGTAGAGTATTATTGGCTGGGGAGATGACTCAGTGTGTACAATGTTTATTTCACAAAATGAGGATCTGAGCTGAATATCACCACCTAGGTAAAAAGCCAAGCATGGCCTCACACAGCTTTTGTTTCAACAATGGGAGGCAGTGAAGAGATAGGAATACTGGGGACAAATTGGCTGGCTAATCTAAACAAAGAGTAAGCTACAATTTAAGTGAGAGACCCTATCTTTAAAAAATAATTTTTTATTTTCAGATTACAATATAACTACATCATTTCACCTTTCCTTTCCTCCATCCCCACCCTCCCATATATCCCTCCTTGCTTTCTTTCACATCTAGCCTATCTTTTTTAAATTGTTGCATATATATGTATATACATAAAATACATATTATATACACATATACTACATATATATGTATACATATACTTACAATATACATATATATTAAGTAGGGGACAGTAAAGAAAGATGCCTAATATTGACCATTGGCCTCCACATACCTATACATAGTCAAGTGTACCCTAAAAACACACACAGAGGCTGGAGGGAAATATAGTATTAATACACATAGCCCCCATAGCCACTAACACCATCCCATAAAACTAGAATCAGTAAGCAAAATGGAAAATATTTTCAAATATCCACTTCCCCAGAATTTTGATACTAATCTTCTCTGCTATTTTTATGCAATTTTACAGATGAAATAGGAATATTCTAATGTAGGTCATTATTCCATGAGACATAGCCTGCTTTCTTATTCTGTTATTAGTCCTACACAAACGTTCAGTTCAAAAACATGCAGATGCATCATCATTGGTGGTGGGTTAGTAGCATAACTTTGGGTATTCTTTGTATTGTCGGGAAAGAGATTTCTTGTCAGAGGTATAAAATTTACCTACTCAACAGCGCCTGAGGAATTGGAACCATTTACTCATAAGCCAGCAGTTATTGGACCCTATTGTTCATTTCTAGCATTGCTGGTTTCATAGGAGAAAAATGGCATCTCAAATGTTGGTTAAATACAACCAAAGTCCCCTTTAATGGTGGCCATTCCCCTAAGTGAAACAGATGTCTGTACAGGCTTTGCTGGGTGCCAGGCTCTGTTCTAAGTACACTTTATTAACTGAACTCTCTTAGCAATCCTATATGGAAGATGCTTCTATTTCCCTCACACTTTCAAAGATGGTGAAATTGAAGCATGAAGAGTCATAGTTACTAGGCTGAAGGAACACAAGTAATTATAGCAAGGGGAGTTGGAACACATATTGGGCAGTTAGGGTTCAGAATTTACTTTCACATTCTGGTATTTGAGTCTCATATCCATATCCATCCTTGGAACAAGACTCTCTTCTAATGTGTTACTTTTACCTGCAACCCCCTTTCTTCACATGCAATCCTAAACAGATTTTCCCCTATTTGGTAATAATGTCACAAAGCTTCAAGAAAAATGTAAAGTAAGAGGAGGAAGTGGAAAAAAAGGTTAGGATTACTACAGTTGGGATATAAAATGATTCATCCTCTGCTACTTGGTTTATTGCTATTCTGAGCAAAATTGGGTGTTTCAGTTTGCAAGAGGAAATGAGGGTACTAGTGGCAGCTGGCAGACAACCAACTAAAGTCTTTAGAGTCATCAGCTTCAGATCTGTGTCTTCTGCTAGCCTAGGAATAAGAGCAACCATAGTGGAGAGTGTCTGCTAGCCTAGGCATGGTCCTAGCCCCATAGAGAGTGGTTTCCAGTAGAAAGAGGAGTCTCTGTTCAAGAAAACAGAGCTTTCCAACTCCCAGTTTCTATCTTCAGTCTCAGGAGAAATGAAAAGGGGTCTGGCTTTTCATGATAAGTCAGTCCTATCTTGTGTGTGTGAGTTCAATTGAAGGTATGGTTTCTTGCAGAGGATGGCAAGCTTGAGATGAGGCAGGCCATGAGGTAAATCATGGGAGTCTGAGGAAGAGCAAGAATGACACATGGTGCTGACATCATATATGGAACACAATGTGTACTCTGAAAGCAATGTGGTCAACTGAGCTAAAATTTCAACCAAAGGTCAGAATCTATGTACGTAGACCAAAAATAACACTCTGTCTAAACTTAGCTATGAGGAAAAGACTTGTCTGAAACCTATAAATATAAACTGACCACAGTTTATATTATATTATATTATATTGTATTATACTATACTATACTATACTATACTATACTATACTATACTATACTATACTATACTATACTACCTGGTGTGGTGGCTCTTACCTATAATCCCAGAAATCTAGAGGCTGAGGTAGAAAGATTGCATAAGTTTCAGGCCAGCCTGACCTACAAAGTGAGTTCTGGGCCAACCTTGGCTACAGAGTAAGATATTTTCTCAAGAACAAAAATAACAAAAAAGATCTTGGGTCTTAATTAGACATTGCTAAGGAAGAAGAGAATGCAGAAACAGCATTTAACATTCAAGAATAGATGTATCTACACACCAGTGTAGAGTAGGAGCCATGTACTCACCATCCTATGTCTTAGTGGTCAACAAAGACTAACAATTGTGATGTTCTGCCCAGAGCAAGTTAGGGCTCTGCAAATAGACAGGGGGCTTCCAAATAGTGAGTCCTTCAAGCTCTTACTCATTGACCACAGCAAATAGTTGCACTTTTGTAGGAAAAACAAAAGCAAACAAATAAAAAAGCTAAAACACACAAAAACAACAACAACAAAAGCCTAAATGGTTTATCCAAGTGACTCAAGGTTTTCAGGGCTTCACTTCAGCACTCACCTGCTCTGCTCTAGGTAGAACCTAAATACATGACCCTGTATTTTTCCAGGTGAGCTGCTTTGCTGCTCAAAGCCCCAAGAAGTTTCCCTCCTTTATAACTCATGAAGAATTAGAGCAAAACAGATGAATGACATTGCATAGCTCTTTCTTCAACCATAGGTCATCACAGTTGAAAAGAAATTATGAGTGAGACAGATCTTTGTCTCTAAAAGAAGGAGACAATAAAGAGATAAAGTTATATCCAGGTACATACATGCATAAAGACACATACATGAGTACGTGCACATACCTACACGTGCAAACATTTCTGATTCTTTAACCTTTAAAACCCTACAGAGCTTTTCTGCTCAGGCTCATTTTTCTTTCCACACTTCATGTCTCATCTTTAAGAGGATCAGAATATGTTTTTTATTGGAAAATGCAAAAATTAAATAAATAAATCCATAGAAATGTCCCCCTTGATTTAAAACAGAAGCTGGCCATTAAGACAATCTCTTTTGTGTGTGTGTGGGGGGGCAGACTAATGGAAAGTCAGATGAGAAACCAGCAGTGCATTTTATCAAGGGCTGTTGAGAAACCACACCCATCACTTTTTATCAAAGGAATGACAGACATGCTGGATTGCTAATTACCTCCAGGTTTCTATTCTAAATTTATACCCCTCGCGGGAAAAAGGCTGAAGGAAGACTCTACTGGCTATAAGGAAGTGTGTAGCCAGGTGGGTAAGCTGGGGATTCAGAAATGCACAGACCTCTGTGTCTTCATTTCAAAACTGAATATTCCGCTAAGACAGAAAAGGGTGTGCTTACAGATAACGGAGCTGGTACTTTATTGGCAAGGTTATTTGCTACAATCAAAACAACCTGTTACCAGTCCTGAACTTGAGCTATTTTTGTTGTTTTTCAACCAGTTTTTTTTTCCCCCAAGGGAAAAATCAAGTCATGAAAATCAGGATAGTCTCATGACAGCTGCACATGGCTTCTTTTTTATTGTCTCTACCAATCAATGATTAATCTCGGTTCCAAAGCTTCTTACAGGAAGTATTAATAAAACAATGTGCTCATTTATATTGTCAGAAGGAGAAGACACGGAAAAAGTGGCATAGGATTTTTTCTTCATCATGGGGGAATCTGTCTTTCATGTTCATTTAAGTGATCATGACATCTAAAGAAGTCTAGAGAAGGCTAGAGTTATCTTCTGTACACCTCTCCAGGACACAGTGGCCCCTGTTTTCAACCAACTCACACATCCTAGCTCTAGCTGGTTTCTGGAACATAAAGTGAGAAGTTCTTTGTGAATATTTGATAATGGTAATCATAAGACGCGTAAAATACATATTTTTATACAAAACCACATCACACTTCGTCTTTCTTTCTTTTTTTTCTGAGACAGGGTTTCTCTGTGTAGCTTTGCACCTTTCCTGGAACTCACTCTGTAGCCCAGGCTGGCCTCAAACTCACAGAGATCCACCTGTCTCTACCTCCCTAGTGCTGGGATTAAAGGCATGCGCCACCATTGCCCGCCTTCATTGTCTTTCTTTCTGGGAGAATGAAAAAGACTCGCTCTCAAAGGGCCTTGATTCTACAATGAAGCTTTTCCTCTGCTATCAAAGGGTCTCACTTCTCTTCTGCCCACAGTTCTCCTCCAGTGAGGTCTGAGGCAGATGGTTGAGCAGTTCAACCTTTCTTTCAGTGGCTATAGCTTTTAGCAGCAGGAGAGGGAGCCGGGGTCTGCAGGATGGAACAGTAAAGGAGAAGCCAGTAACAACAGATCTTTGTGTCAACGCTGTCCTGAGCTGATGTGAGTGAAATATAAATATTACACAATGGGCCATCTAAAAAAGTTCTTTATAATATTATGCTCTAACATTACAAAGGACTACTCGAAGGCAGTAGCCTTCTGTTTTATCCCAGCAGAAGTGAATAGCAGCCCAGGAGCTGGAAAACCAACTTCAGAAACACTTAATGTTTAGATCCACTTAGTGGTTGGAAAAAACAACTTTTTTTTCAATGTTTAAGAGTTGCTCCAGCAAATGGAAACAGCAATTTCTTGTAAACAAACCTTTAATATGAAGATATTTCTCAGTGGCGGAAAACCTAACTTCATAAAGTCAGATTTCTGAGATTTTTTTTTCAGCTCCTCAGAGACCAGGAAAGTAACCGAATTCTGTCAGTTGATGCTTCGAATAAACAAATGTGAATGAGAGATTTTTCCATATCGCATGTCAATTGAGTATGTGGCTGATTAAGCACGTGCAAACGTTAAGTGCCTGTCAACTGAGAAAAGCAATCATCAGTACAGAGGAAGAGTTAATATACAGTCCACAATGTGAGCTACTCGATGAGGGACATTCATGACAGTTGGAGGTGTGATATCAGTGATGTCTGTTTCCAGATATATCTGGATTTTTCTAGCTACCAAAATGGTTTTCATTAACTTCGTCAACTCTGGAGAGCTACCCCTCTGCCAATGGGTTAAAAACTCTCCATTCCTTCCACATTGTAGCTCAGCCACCCAAGATGTCCCCAAAGTAGGGCAGCACCCATGAAATAAACCATGTCCCTAACCTTGGGGGCTGGTCCTTTCTCTTTGTAGGATGGAAACAGTTGAGTTATATACACTGAACGGCAATAAGAAAGAGTGTCCTGTGCAAACTGTCACTGCAAATCTACCATTAGAAATGAGTGCCATTCAATTGTGCTAAAGGACTATACTTGAAGAACTGAAAAACCTTAGAAATGTCTTCACACTGTTGCAGAAGGAATTTATTGTTCTAGTAGTATCTAAGCCTTGCTGCTTACCAACATATGAACTTCAAAAAATGTGTGTGTGTGTCTGCAGACTGATGTTTACTAGTGCATGAGCATATAGGCAAGCCTATGTGTCTGTGGATGCCTAAGGTATACATCATGTATCTTTCCTTAATCTCTTCACTTAAGTTTTTGAGACAGAGTCTCTCACTGAACCTGAAGTTTATCGATTTGATAGACTGGCCAGCTAGTGAGTTTAAGGAATCTGCCTGTCTCTGCCCTCCAGTGCTGGAGTTGTAGGAGTGCATGACAACCCAGCATTTTATATGTGTCCTGGGGATCCAAACTCAGATCCTTATGTTTGCATGATAGACTCCTTACTGATTGAGAAAGTTATCTTACTAGCGCCTTAAACATGTTATTTGATCTGCCAATGGTTCACTTTCCATATTCTTCCAGATGGCAAAATGATACATATGTCACAGTACAAAATATGCAAGATTAATGTATATGAGAAACACTAGCTATAGTGCCTAACCCACAGTAAGGGCTTGAGAAAGGAAGATAATTCCTTTATTAATTTACTTAACCAATCAATTTTAGACAGTAATTGTGTTTATTTGTCAAAGAAAATGTGTTTTATCTGGGAAATAGGTCCATGAGAGAGTTAAGTAGTGCAAGCCATGAGATCTCTAAATAAGGAGTGTCCTATATGATTAACCTAAGTCATAACACACTTTATTGTATATGAGCTTGCAATTCCATGTTGTTTATGGCTCACAATGCATTAAGTACCATATAAAGTTGAGTACTGCTACAAAATCACAGGTAGGGGCTAGAAAGATGACTTGCAGAGACCCTGAATTCAATTCCCAACACCCCTATTTGGCAACTCATAACTGCCTCTAATTTCTACTACAGGAAATCTGTCCCCCTATTTTGGTCTTCAAGGGCATTGCTCTCATGTGCACAAACTGACACTCAGACACAGGAACAAATATACAGTAAAAGAATAAAGAAAATAAAAATAAAATCACATATTTATATGTATATATTATAAAGCAAGTAAAATAAACATTCAGTATCTTTTTCCCTGATTGAAGTAAAATGTTTGGAGATGTGAAATACAGATGGTAACCCCTGTCTTTTGGTACCTAGGAGCATAGGAGACCATGGCCCTATAATAAGAGTTTAAAATAGTTGCAGAATCCACATAGAGAAACAAGTTCAAAATAGACTTACTAGATGTTCATAGGGAAAAGGATACTCAATGTCACTTTGTTCTGCATCCTTTGTAACTACTAAACTCAAGCTCTAGGACAGAGAAATGGCGCATTAAAAATCACTGAAAGCCAGAGGTAAGTGTGCAACAGGTGTCCTAAATCCCATCCCATGTACAGCATGTACAGCACACTATGTTTCGTTATAGCTGGTTCCCAGACACCCTGTAGATGCCAAAACCCAAGGATACTCAAGTCATATACAATTCTGCAGTATTTGCACATAATGTATGTATATCCTAATATGTATATTAATCTATTCTCAGTCTCATAATATCTAACACATTGGAAATATTATATAAATAAGTGTTGTACTAAATTATTTATGGAATGAGAAGAAAGTGCTAGACATCTTCAATAAAAATGCAGCTTTTGTTTTCAGAGCATTTTCTGTCTGCACTTGGTTGAACCTCAGGAAGCCAACTCTAAGGTCATAATGGGCCAACCATACCTCATTTTGCCTAGACATTCTTTGGCCTAGAATTGTTTCATAGAGATAAAATGAGAGAATGGGTCTTAAGGTTGAGCATGCATGAAAATCACTTGCCAAGCCTTTCCCCAGTATTCTTGATTCAAAAAGTCTGGAGTGTGGTCTAATAATTCTCATTTTGACCAAACTCCTAGTGAGGCTGTGATGCTGGCCTGGGGACCCTGAGACATGATAAGCATCCTAAATTTGAAAGCTAGCTTCTGTTCAGTGGCCACTGGTCTTTCAAACCGAGAGAATTCTCATTGTTACATCAGATTATAGAAGATAGCAGAGAGAGTAGAGAGGTGGCTCAGAGGTTAAGAGCACTAGCTGCTCTTCCAGAGGACCCAGGTTCAATGCCCAGCACCTATATGGCAGTTCATAACTGTCTGTAACTCCAGTTCCAGGGGATCAAATGCCCTCTTCTGGCCTCCACAGGAACCAGGAACACAAGTGTTGTCCAGACAGACATGCATGCAGGCAAAACATCCATACACGTAAAATAAAAATTAATTGAAAAAAATAGGTGGAGGAATTCATTTCCAGTGATAAAACAAAAGGAATGAAAAGAGGAATGAATGAGTATTGGATATCTCTGACATACGGGTTGTACCCTTAGCAGCTACCAAGTTTACCACAGGGACCAATTCTTTGTTGGTTGTTGTGGAAGAGACAAAAAAAAATGTAAATACATAAAATCAGAACATATGTGGCAGTGGTGAGTACTGGGCAGGAAAATGAAGGAAGAGAGAGTTAACGTGACTGAGAGCAAGAACCAAAGGAGTGAGGAAACTGAGTCAATTCACATTAGACACTTGCTGGTACAGGAGACAGGCGCTCATGTAGTGTATTTAAGAGGCAAGCAGAAGGCCAGTGAAGCTGGAAGATCAAGAACAAGTCAGAGCACTGTGGGGATGGGGTCTCAGAAGTCTGAAAGAAAGGGTTGTAAGGGTCACACTGGGAAATTGTTGGCCTTTGAAGGTCATTGTAAGAACTCTAAGAACTCTGTTGTTGTTTTTAAATAGCGAATTATAAGATGAATTCTTAAATGGTCTTATTAATTAAAAAAAAAAACTGGAACCAGATCTTGGGGTTAAAACCTAAGAGATCAGGGAAGCAGAAAGAAGCTGGCCACAAGCTTACCACTAGAAATCCTCAGCCAAAAAGAGAACTACTTCCTGTATATCCACACCCATACGCCTTTCTGTCCCTGACATATCACTTCCTCTCTCCACCAAGCTACATCACTTCCTCTTTCTGCCCAGCTCTGTCACTGCCTGTCTGTCTGTACAGACCTCCAGACCTTGATGGTTAGTACTGGGATTAAAGGCATGTGCCACCACACCTGGCTCTGTTCCCAGTGTAGCCTTGAACTTACAGAGATCTGGGTGGATCTCTGCCTCCCATGCTAGGATTGAAGGCATACGCTACCATTGCCTGACTTCTATGTTTAATATAGTGGCTAGCTTTTTCTCTGATTTTCAGATAAACTTTATTGGGGTGCATAAACAAAATATCACCACAGAGAATAGCATCAATTGAGTGCTTATTCAGGTGGGACATCTATGTCACCCTCCCTCCCTCCCCAAGCATCAGAAACGATCACAAAAGACAGGATAGGGCAGAAGGATTGCCAGGGTCAGAGTAGGGAGGCCCAGAGTGAAGCAGTGTCTTCTACATATGACAGAACCTCTTCATTTATGAACTCACAGCAGCTATGGTTTCCTGCACGATATCAATCCAGTCAACATTCCAGGACTGGGCATGCTGGGGCTCTAGTCCCCACCCCTAGATGAGGAGCTATTGACAGTTGGCGGCTTCTTGGGGCGGAAGAGCCAGTTTTCTTTAAGGGTATGGCCACAGAAACACTGACTGTGTTCCAGTGGGTAGCCATACACCCATGAGTCCATGGGCAGCACAAGCAGGACTTGGTGAGTAACTAAAAAAAGTACTGGAAGTTGGGAAAGGTGAGGCAGTAGAGAGTAAGTCAGGGAGGAGATAGTGCGAGAAGTGTGGTAAATATAATGAAAATATAACAGAAATACGTTGTATGAAATTCTCAAAGAATTAATAAAAAGGTTATTTTTTTTAAAAAGGAGCTTTTGCTTTTAATTTGAGAGAAAAGTCCAAAGAGAATGCCATGTTCTTGTTTAAGTGTTAAATGGAGTCTATGATGTCCATCTGACAGGATCTAAATCATTGAGGTGACAAATCTTAGGATATTTCTAGCTTGGGTTATTCGAGAAGAGGAAGATCTGTCCTGCATGTTGGTGACACTATTCCATTGGCTAGGGTACTAAACTAAATAAAAAGAAGAAAGTGGGTAGAGAAATAGCATTCACTGCTCTCTGCTTAACTGTAAATACAGGGAGAGCAGCTCCTCAGGCTGTTGCTGCCATGGTTTCCCTGCCATGGCAGCATGTGCTCTCTGGAAACAAGAACAAATCTTCCTGAAGGGACTTATTCAGATATTTTGTTACAGCAATAAGAAAAGTGACTGGTACATGGTCTCTATGACTATTGGATTGTGGACAGATTCTTGGCAGGGAGAAGATATAAATATATTACATCTTGAATTTTTTTTTTTTGAGAATAAGAAAGTACTCAAAGAGTTCAGGTCAGTGATGATGATGATGATAATGATGATGATGATGATGATGATGATGATGATGGAGGTTTTGACCTAGAATTTAGGGAGAGGTTGCTGATATAAATCAAGCATAGAAACACCAGTCTATACAGACTGGTTGGGCAGGGATATAATAGAAAGAAGTGAATCAAGGACCTCCCAAAAGCTTTAGAGAGTATGGAGTTTTCTGAGATGCATTGTTGTGAACACAGGCTGCTACACATTGGGGAACAGTAAGTGTGAAATAAGTATTTCAACTTTAAGGATGAAAATAATGAAGACTGTATAGGTGGCCATTACTTGCTTAAGGTCACCCCATGTTTAAATGTCTACGTTATAACAAAACACCAAACCACTCCTTGCCTAGAAGCCTGTGGTTTCTCCATGGAGTCATCAACGATGTTCCCTAAGACATGAGCTAGAGCCAGAGGTAGAAGCAAACAGGCTTTCCCATTGCCGTTCTGAGTGTATTTTCATTCCTCTTGCCCCACCTGGTCAAACTCCATCCAGGGGTCACAAGCCAATGAACTGTGAGCCTGAGAAGGCCAGCTGACATGTTTAGTTTGGCTCCTGAAGTTTTAAAAAACAAAATTCCCATTTGAATGTCTTTAGGCTGGGTTTGTACTTTTCAGTTCAACCTCAACACACACCACTCCCTCTGACCAAGAGCAGAATATTTGAGTCTCACCTGCTTAGCCCCAGAAACCATTTGAACTTTCAGCCAAATGGTCACATCAATGAACCAATGAGTATTTAACAGGGAGAAAATACTTGTGATTAAGAGAACATGGGCTCAGACACAGCAACAATACACTCAACCCTATCATTGATTATCTACATGACTTGAGCAAGTCTGCTGATCTCTATTTCCCTGTCTGGTATATGAAGAGAACAATACCCATGTTGAAATACTATTTCCTAGAATGTATACAGCAGTGGACACTATTGAACAGGAGGACCAGTAGCCTATCTTTTCAGTATTCAGACAGTTAGATATTTTAATGTTGTACCAGATGGTCTCTCTCAGGATGACTCTGCTCTACCTATGTAACATGAAAGTAGCCCTCAAAAGTACAGACGTGAGTCATTGTGGTAAATAAAGTCCCAATAAAACTGCATTTAGAAATACATGAACAGGGCAGAGTTGTCACAGGACTTTAATTGTAAATCTCAGTTATAACGTGTTATGTGTTGAATGTACACATCTTCTTCATATTCATATGCTGAGGTCCAAGTCCCAAAAGTGGTAGTATTTGGAGATCGGGGACCTTGGAAAGTGCTCAGGTCTTAAAGGTAAAGCACACAGGACCGCGTACAAGCAATGATTATTGCCTCATAAAAAAGGACCCCAGAGAGATCACAGCCCCTTCTGCAAAATGAGGGATCAGTGAGGAAAGCATCAGCTGTGAGAACACTGACCCGAGCCAGACGATGATGCTGGGAACCTTGATCGGGACTTTTCAGCATCCACAACTGTAAGAAAAAAATATGACTTTATATATTTATATGTTTATGTATTATTCATTGGTTGATTGATTTTATGTGGGGGTGCACAAGTGTGTGCAAGTGGAGACCACATGTCAAGTGTCTTCTTCAATCATTCCCCACACTATTACCATTTTTTGAAATCCCCACACCTCATGTTAGTTAGTTAGTTAGTTAGTTAGTTAGTTTGTTAGTTAGTTTGTTTGTTTGTTAGTTTGTTAGTTTGTTAGTTAATTAGCTAGTTCATTCATTAGTTATTTTTGAGGCAGAGTCTCTCACTGGATCTGGAGCTTCCTTTCAGCTGAACTGGCTGGCCTACAAGCCCTTAGAATTAGCTCATCTACATCCCCCTAGTGCTAGGATCACAAAATGCATCCCACCTCATCTGATGTTTCACATGGCTACTAGGTATCCAAACCCAGGTCCTCATGTTGTATGGCAAGCACTTTACTGACTAAGTCATCTCCTCAGCTCAGAATTTGTTGTTTTATGCCCTTCGAAATGTGGTATTTTTGTTATAGAAATTTGAAATGACCAAGATACAAAACATTTGCAGTGTTGTTCCCAAACTGTCCCTCTGTCCCTCTTACCCTGTCACTTTCCTCAGTGCCTGTCTATGAGCTTCAGTCACAGAACACACTGTACCCAGCACTGCTTTTAAGTGTCCCCAAAAGAAATAAGGAAGAAGGAAAAAAATCTTCAGTGGCTTCAGTTAATATAAGACAGGGCTACTGAGAATTCTTTTCCTGGGAAGAGAGGCATCCCAGGAGGCACGGAATTCTTTGGCCTAATGTCAACTGAGTGTAAATTGAACAGTGTTCATCCTTGGACTTCTGGAATCTTGGGGAACCAGCAGCTTCTAGAAAGTTCAAGAACTCCTGAGTGAAGTCTTCATCATGTCCTGGTCCCAACCTCTGAGAGGCCAGGAAGGTTTCTGCCTTTGGCATTGAAGGGCGACCCTACCATCACATTTCCCATCCTTGGATTTAATCGGGGCTTTGATTTGCAGGCCATGAGGGAGATGCTGCTGGGTCGTTCCCACTGAGCTATTTTTAGAGCCTGGCATCAGAGTGGCAGAGAGTTAGCCAGCGATAACGCTGCCCAGTGCTGAGCTGGCTTCTACGTAGGCCCTGGAGTTAACTTAGGTCATTTCCTCTTGTGATTCTCCAGAGTTAGGCAGCCCCAGAAACTCTGAAGATGGCAGGGCAGATGCAGAGAATGGTGATTGATGCCTGCATCTTCTTCAAGAGGTGACTTCTTTTCTTCCCACCCACTTTCATCTCCAATGATCTGAAATCAAATTTCGAAACAACTTACATCTTTTGACAGGAAATAACACAGAAGCTAAATTATTGGATCAAAAGACAGAATTTTGAGGGGATCAAAACTACTGAAGCTTGTAAAGCCTCACTGCGTCTTTAATTTTTATCTGGATGATAGCCAGTTTGTTTCTAACCCATGACGAAGAAGCTAAACTCAGCAAATGCCATTCTGTTCCCTCACCATGCATTCATGCTCCACAGACCATCATCTCAATCATGTGGTTCTGGGTGCAGAGGGTTAAGAGAGGACACATCCTAAGTTGTACTATGACACTGGTCAAGGAGGGCATCATCAAACACCTTTCTCCAGGGCTGCCTCCATCAATATATATCCTGGAAAGCTGCACAGAGCCTTGAACTTCAAAAGGTCCTGTACAAGTTCACTTTCCATTGCTTTGATAAAATAGCTGAGAAAATTAACTTAAAAGTAAATAAGGTTAATTTAGCCTCTTTTCCATCCATGGCCAATGGGCTTCATTTGTTTTGGGTGAATAGACGTGGGGGGACATCATGTCAGGAAGCTTGTGGCAGAGCAAAGCTGCTCAGATTATGATGGCCAGGAAGAAAAAAAAAGGCGGGGGGGGGGGGGGGGGGGGGCTTCTAGGCCCTGATATATCCAATGAGAACATACCTGTTAGGTCATTAGGTCCCTCTGTTAGGTCCAACCTCCTAAAAGCCCCATCTCTTCCAGTATGACCATCAGCTGGTCTCCAGACTATGCAAGATAGACTTCTGGGGTGGGGGGGGCAATAGACAGATCTCAAAACCATCATTGTAGCCTTCACAAAAGCAAGATCTCCATTTTGCTGATTCTTGTGCTTTTGAGGGGAGATGTCTCCTCTCTAGTCTCTTTACTTCAGTGGCTCCCTTTGCACTTCACTTTAAACTCTCCTCATCAGTGGTTCCCAATTTCATTGAAAACAAATAAGAACGGGCTTTGGGGTTCAGAGGGTTAAATGTCCGCTATGCAAGCAAGCATAAATGTGTGAGTTAGGATCCCCAGAGTTCACATAAAAGCCAGGTGTGATGGTGCACATCTGTATCCCCAGCACTTAGTAGGTGTGGCAGAGACAGTTGGGTGCCAAGGGCTTGCTGGTCAGTCAGTCTAGCTGGAATGGTGAGCTTCAGGATCATGGAAAGACCCTGTCTCTAAAACCCAAGAGAGAGAAGTGATTGAGGAGTGGCATTCCCTTATCAACCTCTGGATTCCACACACATCCACAGGCGACAAACACACCCACACTTATACCCCACACACAATGAACTAATTAATTGATTTAAAAATGAAGGTGTCACCTCTGAATCCAAACACTAAAGGAAGATGGTTTTTCTCTTAGGACTCCATGCTCTCAACATGTCCTTTGCGTTTTGTTACAATGCTAGAATTCACCCACAGGAAAAAAGAGTGGCAGCTGAGAGTGAAAAGAAGCTATGGCTTGCTAGGGTCTGACAGTGTTCCCTAAGATCATATGACAGAAAACATCTACAAGGTGGGAGATGCTTTCACCTGGATGTGTTTTGGGCTTGGGAGCTTTGCACTCATAGATGTGTTCAGTTTATAATAGAGTTTTTTGGATGAATGGGTTCTTTCCTCTTATCTCCCACATGTGGGGACATATAACTCCACTTACTTTGGCCTCTGTGTCTTCTGCCCTGTAAGGACAGAGGAGCAAGAAAGCCCTCAGCAGGCCAGATGCCAATGCTTTGATCTTATGTTTTCCAGCCTCCAGAGCTGTGAGAAAAATTTCTGTTCTTAGAGAAAAAAAAAAGAAAGAAAAAAGGAAAATCACCCAACCTTAGGTATCCTGTTACAGCAGCATAAAACAGTCCAAGACAGCCAGTAACAGGCTCCCCGAGGGCCTGTGCTGTCTTTTCTAAACTGACATGCAGCCAGCACTGACCACCATGGTAAGGAAACTGGAGGCAAAGTTGTACAGCGTATCTTGGAAGCAGACATGCTTTTCTGAATCCCAGCTAGCTCTCCTAGTGACCTCTTACAAGATCTCAAGAAACCACACCGAGACCAAACAAATCAAACTAGAAAACCTATCTGACCATCATGTTTTGCCTCATATCACCCCAAACACTTTCTCAATGAATCAACTGGAGTGATATGTCTAAAACATAATTCACATTCATAAATGTCCAGTGACTTTCTGCCATTCTCATAGTAAAAACCTGGATTCTCAGGGACTGGGTTAATAGCTTATTTGATGAAGTACTCACCTGGCAAGCATAAGGACCTACTTTAAACTCCCACAACCTTTGTTTCAAAAAAAGCCAAGTGCAGTGGCATGCATTTGTAATGCCAGAACTGAGGGAGTGGAGACAAGTGGTTCCCTGGGGCTCAGTGACCTGCCAGCCTGGCCTTAGTTTGGTTCATAGACATTGAGAAACTCTGTCCTAAAGGAGATAGACCATGTTTCTGAGGATGATACCGGAAACTGTCCTCTGACCGCCACATGCAGGCACATACATAAAAGTACATGAATCTTCACACATATATACACCGTGTACATGTACATAAACACACACACACACACACACACACACACACACACACACACACACACACAAATGTGCCTGGACTTCTGTCCTCCCTTCATCTGCTCACTTTTCCCCCTGCCTCTATCTTCTAGTCATTTTCTTTCTGTTTGCCTAGGACATTACACTCCTTCCTATCATGGAAACATGATGATGTTCTCTCTGCCTTGGACCTCTCCCAAAGACCTTTCATGACTGTGCCCATAACTCATTCATGCCTGAGGGACACCTTCCCAGACACAGAAACCCACCTCACCCCTCTCTACCGGTTAATCCCACTTGGCTTTCCTTCATTGCATTATTTAAAATCATTTTACATATTGTTTTCCTCCTTGTTTCCTGTCCATCCCTTAGGCTAGAATTGAAGTAAGTCTTCCTCTTCATCATCTCAGCAATGTCTTGAAAATGGTTGACACACCAGGTGGCGGTGGTGCACGCCTTTAATCCCAGCACTCAGGAGTCAGAGCCAGGCGGATCTGGATCTCTGTGCGTTCGAGGTCAGTCTGGTCTACAGAGAGAGATCCAGGACAGGCACCAAAACTACATAGAGAAATCCTGTCTTGAAAAACCAAAAAAAAAAAAAAAAAAAAAAAAAAGAAGAGAAGAGGAAAGAAAAGAAAATGGTTACCACATAAGAGATGCTCAATGAATATTCATAGAATTAGTGACTATGAAGGTAAGTTTAATCACAGATGAAAAGATTGTGTCCATCTTTAATGCTTGTTTATTGTACTTTTTCTGTAATAGCTGTAAATTTCTGTAAAATCAAATGTTAGTCAGGTAGTATGGACTAGTTTGAGCACACTGATAGTGGAGATTGGTATTACATAAAATAGTAGCAGATGATTTAGATTCATTTGGTGCCACCTATCCTCTGGAACCCCCTAATCCCCATGATCCCATGACTCAACTGTTACCTGTGACTGAGCAGAGGACACCCTAAGTTTTCTGCCCATTCCTATAGCCATCATTTACTCTAATGGATGAGACTTAATAAGTACTCAGTATGAAGCATCTGAGCTTCTGGATTTCTCACATTATAACCCCTAATGGGTAGATATACTATTTAAAGAAGATGTGACATAGAGGGCATCTGGTCACTGAATAAAGAGATGATCAGAAAGAAATAAAAGATAAGCAATCAAAAAGCTCCCTGAAGCCTAGAGTAGCTATCTTTCAATGTGGTGAAAGAAAACCTGCCCCATCATTCCACTTGGGAAACAAAAAAGGAAAAATCTGGAAAAATCAATATGAAGCACACACTTGCTCTTTGCACTACCAATACCACATGAAGAGAAGAGTAATTATGTATTCGAATATCATTGCTGGGAAAAGCTCAGTATGACCCAAAGTTCAATACTCGAACACATTGGTTCCAGAGGAGATTGTCTTTCACGGTGGTATGCCCTTTCTCTTCTACTGCCTTGCTTCCAAAGGAAATCAGATACCGCGTCTATTTCTCGGAATGGGACCTAATAAGGGTGTATTCTTGATTACAAAGCTACTACTATGATCAGCACTTTCTTGTTAAGAAACCACATAAAATGAAACATCAGAAACCTGTAAGTATGTCCCCCAGCTAATCACTGGACCAGCAGCACATACATAAGTGGAAGTGAGTTTCTAGAGAAAAGAATTTGACCAGAATATAAGGAAACGATGTCAGCACCGTGGTGGTTTTACTTTACATTGCCTATGCAAAGTCTGGATGGACACAGATAAACTCATGCATCATCCCTGCCTCTGCGATTGTTTTTGCATACTTTTACAGAACCATCCACTCTTCTCTAGGGAAATGGATGAGAATACCAGTATCAATCAATATTCTCACACATGAAATCTGATGGCCCAGCTGCTAAATCTACAATTCCACACTGTGTTCCCATAACTTAGTTTCTTTAATATTCTAATGAAGTGATATGTATCTCTTTGGAATTTCTGTCCTCTCCTTAACTCACAATATGCCTATCATTTTCCTATTCCAGATTATGGATTAAGCATTTGCTCTGGATCACTCCCTGTTTGTCTTTATGAATGAACATCCCATTCCAAACCCTATATCTTACAACTAGGGTCCTACTATGTGGCTTTTAGCTATCAATACCTTCTAATGTGATATGAGCCTTAGCATGGATCAGATTCCTTACATTAGCACCTGTTACACACCTAAATTGTCCACACATTGTGCTTTTTCATCTAGAGTAGAATTTCTGATGTGATTATAGGGCCCTCATTTGAATCACTTTTCCTTTAAGCATAGACCTTTGGGTATTCCACTGCCAAGATCAACCTCCCCAATAATTCTTCAGCCCTGTCACATCTGCCTCTTCTGAATGACTGTTTCTCAACCCAGTCTCAAGTTCGTCAGTCTCCCATCAGCATTTTGGCTCTAAAATCTAAACATATATTATCCTCTAGCCCTTCCACTTTGCAGGAATTTAGTCTGTTGGGTTAAGTAAATTCACCCTGGGGATTAGTGCCAATTGAGAGAGCCAAAATTGTTCATGATTTTATTACTTATAACAGCATACCTGAAAACCAAATGGGAGAGCTTCTCTCCCTACTAAGCGTAATTGTGCAGACCAGAGTAATCTCTTCAATGGTGAATCAGAGTTAGATTTCCTCTGTCTTGTTACCAAAAAATGTGACCTTTGAGCATTTTTCTTTCAAATATATTTATTTAAGGGCATTTTCTCCTTATGTAAAATAAAACAAAAAGGACCATGAGGGGTATAACATGAATCCATCACTTTGTAAACTTTTCCAATTACATCTACTTGATTCTGACTTTCTACCCAGATACAAATGGCAAGGTTGTTGTTCTTTCCATTTATAAAGCAAATATCTTTCATTGAAAATGTGTAAACCAAAAGTGTGGTGTTTATTTCTTCTCCTCTTTCTCTTCCTCCCTCTTCCTCTTCTTCCTCCTCCTCTTCCTTCTTCTTCTTTGTCTACTCATATTCTTATCTCTATGACTTTCTTCCCTACCAACATCTTATCTATTTCTTTTAGTGCATACTTTCTAGAAGTAAAACAGCCAGTAGATAATTGAATGCATAGATAATATTTTTATTCCACTGATACATATAATCAGAAAACATATTTCTGTTTGTATTCTTAAAATCAGGTCAGAATTATAGATGAAGCCACATTCTGTCAGCACTTTTTTCTCCCAAAACCTACAAAATGTAACTAAATCTCAAGCAGCTGTAGGAAGCTGGAGTCTACACTCCATTTGCACTCAGCAGGAGAATTTACAAGAGGTAAGGGGATAGTTTCCACATGAAAAAGTTACAAAGAATTTAACCTGTAATGAAAACTCTGATAATCTCCAGGAATGAAAGATGCTGGGATGATGGGCTTGGGTTTTTTTTTTTTCATGAGTTCAAAGAATCTGGTTTTTCCTATAAATGCAGGACAGGAATAAGAAAAATCCATGTGGTCATTGTTATGTCTGATAGCCAACAAAAGCTCATACTTCATATTTAAGTCATTAAGTGGTGACTGTGGATGTATTTTAAGACCCTGGATTAGGCTGCCCATGCTTATGATACTGAAGGACATTAAAAGCTGAATCTCCTTCACTTATTTATCACCAAGACAGAACCCCTGATATATAAATAGCAGTTCAATATTCTGTGTGAAGACCATGAGCACTTTGATGTGTTCATGAAGAATCCCTGAACATCATTAAACACAGATTGTGAATCAGTGGATTTTAATGAATTGGACATAAAGCTCTGATTTTCTATGAAGTCCTCCTGTGGCCTACAGGCCACCATGGAGAAAAAAAGAGTGCAGAGGATTTCTTCCTTAGCAGCACTTCACATCTGTAACAGGTGAGCTCTAAAATTGCTCTTCAGTGATTCTCCCTTCCTGTAACTCAGACTCATATATAGACCTCTCCTCTTGAAGGTGAGCTGGACCCCATAACTGTCTTCCAAAGTTCTGAATTTGATAAACATGATAGTACTTCTTTTCTGAGGTAGGTTGGAAGGAGACTTGTTTCTGCTAGGATTGCACTCAGTTAGAAGCTAACAGCCATCTATGTTGTAAACTACACACATAGAAGACACATAGTGAGAGACTTGACTGAAAACCTTGCCAAAAGCTTCTTTGCAGCTTCAGGAGAAATCCTTAGCTGGAAAGATCCACCAGGGCCAGGCTCAGATTTATGATAAACATAGAGAAACAGTGACTCAATAAATATTTGTTACTTTAACCACCTAATATTACGATGATTTATTAGGAAGCAATAGATACTTAATATACTTTCATTAATGAAACACCAGGTTCATAAGTTGAAAAAATCTAACCCTAGCAAGAAAGAATATCTTAATAGCTATTTATAAAGACCAAAATAATTTGGGTGCTCAGTATCTCCTTCCTGCTGTCACTATCTTTCAAATGATGCGGTCTGTACCACAAACATCACTTTATAACTTTGATTAGGACTTAAAGGGTTTCTTTATATTGGTATCCAAGCCAGGTTAGGTAGAATAAACTGAGAAAGCAATTATTTCCAGAACCATTTAATAATTAAAAATTGTGATCTTTTGAAGATGACTTTAATGTGGATTCCAGAACATCTGGATTTTTAAGATGTACTATTATAACTTAGATGCTTTAGATTTGTTGGTTTTCTAGAAGTTTTGGTGGCAGATACTAAGTAATTCTATTTTAAGTGAGATAGTACATATTTACAAGAGATTATTGTTTCATGATCTTGCTTTTCATTCTTGCTCTTAGACACAGAGGTTCCCACCCTTTCTCCTTAATTTGCACTTGTTACTACTGAATACTCATCTCCAGTGAGCTAATTAATTGTTCTTAATTTTAACTTATGTTTCCTGCAGTTATTTTTTCCATGACAAAGAAAAGGGCCTTTGTTAATAATGTGATGTTTTGATGGACTAATAGATAAAATACATGCACATTTAATTGTGAGGTATGTTTGCATAATTCTATTCATTTCCATGCCTTTGATGATGATAGGGACTTACTTAAACATTACAAGAATGGATAAGACTACGCTATCTGGTCTTTAGTTTCTTGATTTTCTAAACCATAGTGTTACTGTTCTTGAGCATTGCCACACTGGACAAATGATGAAGGCCATCGTTTATAACTCTCCAGGTTCTAGTCCAAACATGCCTTTGGAGCATCATCCATTCCTTAAAGCATTCAGTTTTGAAACAGGTATTCTATGCATGTCCATGCTGCTCTATCTTCATGCATTCCATCTCTTCTTCCTGCATTAAAAAGTTGTTCTTTGGCTTGGTGAGATTGTTCAGTGGGTAAGTCTTCTACCACGAAAGCAAGAGGACTTGAGTTTGAATACCTAACACACATATAAATGCCAGGTGGGCATGGCAATCCACCTGTAATCCCATGCCTGGGATGCAGATGTAAGAGAAACCCCAGAGTAAGCTGGTTAGCTAGAACAAACAAATGGGAAAGTTTCTGGTTTAAGAAAGACAGCTTGCTTCACAATATAAGGTAGAGAGAAACAGAAGAAGATACCCAAGGCCAACCTGTGGTTCTTATAACTACCCACATACATGACTCCACATGCAGGCAAAAAATTGTATACACATGCAGACATGCCATGCATACATATACATGCCAAAAAAAATGTCCTCAAAGCATCCAGTTCTAGATCCATTTTGATCCTCTTCCAGATTCCAGTATCTTGCTCCTCTGATGAAAGCGCTATTAATAAGTACAGCACTTGCTTAAAATTTGTTTTTGCCCCTGATCTCCACAGGTGTAGATATCTTTCATTTCCTTCTTGTATTATAATATTCTTTCTGAAGCCAACCATCACTTGTGGCACCAGTGACCACCAGAGCCATATGCACATCCTGCACTGACTGGGAACAGGTAAAGCCCCGATCTCCAGACTGGTCAGCCCAGTTCTCTAGTCCCTAGAGGCACCAGGGACACATTCTATGACCCTCCACTGTCAGTCAGTGTAGCCCCAGAGACCATGGAGCAGACTCCTCCCACCTCCACCCCTTCACAACCATCCGCTGAGGCACCAGCAACCACCTGAGCCATACACAGGCTCCTGGACCAATTGGGAAGAAAAACCACAGGAGCCAGAGGCCTCACCTGCACCAATTGGAAGAAGAGTGACCCAGAGTTCCACCTGTTCAGATTAAAGGAAGAAATGGGCAGATGGCAGTATAAGAACACATTAAACAACATAAAGAGCAATGTGGTACTAACAGAATATCCAGAAGAAAATGACCTTAAAAACAACTTTATAAATATGATAGAGGCCATAAAAGAGGAAATGAAAAATTCCCTTAAAGAAATAGAGGAAAAGACAAACAATAAATTGGAGGAAATCATAAATCTCTTAAAGAAAGTCAAGAAACTGAAGAAAAAAACAACCAAACAGGTGAAAGAAACAGTTCAAGACTTGAAAATTGAAATAGAAGCAATAAAGAAAACACCAGCAGGGGGAATTCAGGAAAAGGAAAATCTGAATAAATGAATAGACACTACAGAGGCAAGCATAACCAAGGAATAGAAGAGAGAATCTCAGACATTGAGGATACTATACAGGAAATAGATTCATCAGTCAAAGAAAATCTTAAATCCAGAAAATTTTTAACACAAAATATCCAGAAAATTTGGGACACCATGAAAAGACCAAACCTAAGAATAATAGGGATAGAAGAAGGAGAAGAATTTCAGCTCAAAGGCACAGAAAATATATTCAACAAACTTATAGAAGAAAACTTTCCCAATCTAAAGAAAGACATGCCTATGAAGGTACAAGAAGCGGACAGAACACCAAATAGACTGGACCACAAAAATGAAGTCCCCTCATCACATAATAGTCAAAACATTAAACATGCAGAATAAAAAAGAATATTAATAGCAGCAAAGGAAAAGGTCAAGTAACATATAAAGGCAGACCAATCAGAATTACACTCGACTTCTCAATGGAAACTCTGAAAGCCAGAAGGTCCTGGACAGACATGCTGCAGATACTAAGAGACCATGGATGCCAACCCAGACTACTATACCCAGCAAAGATTTCAATCACCATAGATGGAGAAAACAAGGTATTTCATGACAAAACCAGATTTAAACATTACACCTCCACAATTCCAACCCTACAAAAATTACTAGAAGGAAAACTCCAACCCAAAGGAAGCTAGTTGCAACCACCAAAACACAGGCAATAGATAACCTCACATGAGCAAATCCCGAAGAAGGGAAACACATACATACTACCACCAAAAAAATAACAGGAATTATCAAACACTGGTCATTAATATTCATTAATATCAATGGACTCAATTTGCCTATAAAAAGACACAGGCTAACAGAATGGATACAAAAACAGGATCCATCCTTCTGCTGCATACAAGAAACATACCTCAACTTCAAAGACAGACATTGCCTCAGAGTAAAGAGTTGGGAAAAAACTTTCCAACCAAATGGACCTAAGAAACAAGCTGGTCTAAGAGATGAAGAAGGGCATTTCATATTCATCACAGGAAAAATCCATCAAGATAAAGTCTCAATTCTGAACATTTATGCCCCAAATACAAGGGTACCCACATTTGTAAAAGAAACATTACTAAAGATCAAATCACACACACTAATAGTGGGAGACTTCAACACCCCTCTCTCGCAACTGGACAGGTCTGCTAGACAGAAACTTAACAGGGAAATAAGGGAACTAACTGATGTTATGACTCAAATAGACCTGAAGACAACTATAGAACATTTCACTCAAACACAAAAGAATATACATTCTTTTCAGCACCCCATGGAACCTTCTCAAAAAGTGATCACATACACAGTTACAAAACAAATTTCAAATATACAAAAAATTGGAATAACCCCCTATATCTTATCGGACCACCATGGCTTAAAGCTAGAATTCAACAACACAAAATGCAGAAAGTCTACAAACTCATGAAAACTGAACAATGCTCAACTGAATCACCACTGGGTCAAGGAAGAAATGAGAAAGAAATTAAAGACTTCCTAGAATTCAGTGAAAATGAATGCGCAGCATACTCATATTTGTGGGATACCATGAAAGCAGTGCTAAGAGGAAAGTTCATAGCAATAAGGGCCAACATAAAGAAGTTGGAGAAATCTCATACTAGTTACTTAACAGCATACCTGAAAGCACTAGAACAAAAAGAAACAAACACACTCAAAAGGAGTAGATGGTAGGAAATAACCAAACTCAGGGCTGAAATCAATAAAATAGAAACAAAGAGAACAATACAAAGAATCAATGAAACAGCCGGGAGGTGGTGGCACACGCCTTTAATCCAAGCACTCGGGAGGCAGAGCCAGGCGGATCTCTGTGAGTTCAACACCAGCCTGGGCTATAGGGTAAGTTCCAGGAAAGGCACAAAGCTATACAGAGAAACCCTGTCTTGAAAAAAAAAAAGAATCAATGAAATTAAGAGTTGGTTCTTTGAGAAAATCAACAAGATAGAAAAGCCTTTATCAAAACTAACCAAAAAGCAGAGAGAGAATATTCAAATTAACAAAATCAGAAATGAAAAGGGGGATATAATAACAGACACTGATAAAATCTAGAGAATCATTAGGTCATACTTTGAAAACCTGTACTCCACCAAATTGGAAAATGTAAAATAAATGGACAATTTTTTGGATAGGTACCACATATCAAAATTAAATCAAGATAAGATAAACAATTTAAATAGGCCTATAACCCCTACGGAAATAGTCATCAAAAGTCTCCCAACCAAAAAAAGCCAAGGGTCAGATGGTTTCAGCACAGAATTCTACCAGATTTTCAAAGAAGAGCTAATACTAATAGTCCTGAAATTGTTCCAAACAATAGAAACAGAAGGAACATTGCCAAACTCTTTTTACGAGGCCACAGTTATCCTGATACCCAAACCACATAAAGACACAACTAAGAAAGAGAATTACAGACCAATCTCCCTTATGAACATTGATGTAAAAATACTCAATAAAATATTGGCAAACCAAATCCAAGAACACATCAAAAAAATAATAATAATCCACCATGATCAAGTAGGATTCATCCTAGAGATGCAGGGATGGTTCAGCATTCGAAAATCTGTCAATGTAATCCACCATATAAACAAACTAAAAGGAAAAAAATCACATGATCATCTCATTAGATGCTGAAAAAGCCTTTGACAAAATCCAACACCCCTTCATGATAAAGGTCTTGGAAAGACCAGGGATACAAGGAACATATGTAAACATAATAAAGGCAATATACAGCAAGCCAATAGCCAATACCCAACTAAATGGCAAGAATCTCAAAGTAATTCCACTAAAATCAGGAACAAGACAAGGCTGTCCACTCTCTATATACCTATTCAATATAGTACTTGAAGTTCTAGCTAGAGCAATAAGACAACAAAAGATCAGGGAGATACAAATTGAAAAGGAAGAAGTCAAACTTTCACTATTTGCAGACGATATGATAGTATACATAAGTGACCCCAAAAATTCTACCAGGGAATTCCTAGAGCTGATAAACTCCTTCAGTAAGGTGGCAGGATACAAGATGAACTCAAAAAAATCAGTAGCCCTCCTATATACAAATGATAAATGGGCTGAGAAAAAAATCAGAGAAACATCACCCTTTACAATAGCCATGAATAATATAAAATACCTTGGGTTAACTCTAACTAAACAAGTGAAAGACCTGTATGACAAGAACTTTAAGTCTTTGAAGAAGATATCAGAAAATAGAAAGTTCTCCCATGTTCTTAGATAGGTAGGATCAACATAGTAAAAATGGCAATCTTACCAAAAATAATATACAGATTCAATGCAATCCCCATCAAAATTCAATGCAATTCCTCCCAGACCTTGAAATAACAATACTCAACTTCATATGGAAAAACAAAAAAATCCAGGATAGCCGGAATAATCCTATACAATGAAGAAACTTCCAGAGACATCATCATCCCTGACTTCAAGCTCTACTATAGAGCTATAATAATCAAAACAGCTTGGTATTGGCATAAAAACAGACATGTTGATCAATGGAATCAAATCAAAGACCCTGACATTAATCCACACACCTACAAACACCTGATTTTTGACAAAGAAGCCAAAATTATACAATGGAAAAAAAGAAAGCATCTTCAACAAATGGTGCTAGCATAACTGCATACCTACATGTAGAAGAAAGCAAATAGATCCTTATCTATCACTAGGCTTAAAACTCAAGCCCAAATGGATCAAAAACCTCAACATAAATCCAATTACACTGAACCTCATAGAAGAGAAAGTGGGAAGTAGCCTTGAACACATTGGCACAGAAGACCACTTCCTAAATACAACACCAGTAGCACAGACACTGAGATCAACAATTAATAAATGAGAAGCTTCTGTAAGGTAAAGGACACTGTCAATAA
Source organism: Peromyscus maniculatus bairdii (assembly GCF_049852395.1). Lineage (NCBI taxonomy): Eukaryota > Metazoa > Chordata > Mammalia > Rodentia > Cricetidae > Peromyscus > Peromyscus maniculatus. Next base: position 98,141,574 of record NC_134859.1, on the reverse strand, counting down.
GACAAAAAGGCATCCTACAGAATGGTAAAAGATCTTCACCAACCCCACATCTGATAGAGGGCTGATCTCCAGAATATATAAAAAACTCGAGAAACTAGACAGCAAAATACCCAATAATCCAAATTAAAAATGGGTTACAGAGCTAAACAGAATTCTCAACAGAAAATCTCAAATGGCCAAAAGACATTTAAGGAAATGTTCAACATTCTTAGCCATCAGGGAAATGTAAATCAAAATGACTCTGAGACACCATCTTATGCCTATCAGAATGGTTAAGATCAAAAACACAGATGACAGTTTATGTTGGAAAGGATGTGGAGAAAAGAGAGCATTCCTCCACTGGTGGTGGGAATGCAATCTTGTACAGCCACTCTGGAAATCAGTATGGTGGTTTCTCAGAAAGTTGGGAACCAACCTACCTCAAGACCCAGCAATACCACTCCTGGGTATATACCCAAAAGATGCTCAGCCACACCACAAGGACATTTGCTCAACTATGATCATAGCAATATTATTCATAATAGCCAGAACCTGGAAGCAACCTAGATGTCCTTCCCGAAGACATCCCAAAGACAACAACCCAAAGAATGGATAAAGAAAATGTGGTACATTTACACAATGGAGTATTATGAAGCAGTAAAAAACAATGTCATCATGAATGTGTAGGCAAATGGATGAAACTAGAAGAAATCATCCTGAGTGAGGTACCCAGACCCAGAAAGACACAGTATATACTTACTCATAAGTGGATATCAGACGTAAGGCAAAGGATAACTAGACTATATTCCACAATCCTAGAGAAGCTAGGTAAAGAGGAGGACACATGGATCACCCTAGGGAGGGGAAAGGGTTAAGATCTCCTGAGTAAACTGGGAGGGAGGAATAGAGGGAAGGGTATAGGAGGGGATAGGAGGTGGGAGCTTGTGGGAACATGGGGGAGAGATGGGAAGTGAGAGCAATGAAAGAAATATCTTGACAGATTGTACCATTAAGGGGATGGGGAGAAATGTGCAGCTAGGGAAAACCCCAGGAACTCATAAGATTGTCCCCAGCTAAGACTCACAGCCATAGTGAACTAGCCTTCCCCTGCACTCAGATTGGTGTCTACCCTAATTGTCATTATAGAACCCACATCAAATGACTGATGGAAGCAGATGCAGAGACCCACAGTCAGGCCCTTGGCCAAGATCCTGGAGTTCAGCTGAAGAGAGGGAGGAAGGATTGTAAGATCAAGGCTGGTCAGAATCATGATGGGAAAAACCACAGATATAGCTGACCCAAGCTAGTGGGAGCTCATGGACTCTGGACTGACAGCTGGGGAGCCTGCATGGGACCAAACTAGGCCCTCTGAATGTGGATTAAAGTTGTGTGGCTTGATGTGTTTGTGGGTCCCCTGGCAATGAGATCAGGATTTAACCTGGGTATATGAACTGGCATTTTAGAGCTCATTCCCTATGGTAGGATCCCTTACTCAGCCTTGATGAAGTGGGGAGGGGCTAGGTCCCGCCCCAACTTGGTATGTCAGCCTGTGTTGACTACCCAAAGGAGGCCTTACCCTCTATGAGGAGGATGGGGGTAGGTGTGGGGAAGCAGAAGAGGATAGAGGGGAAACAGAGGTTGGTATGTAAAAGGAAAGAAATTTTTTTTTAGTTCTTATTTTTTCAAATAAAAAAATATAAAACTTTCAAAAGTATATTTTTCTCAATCACTGAAAACAAAAACAAACAAACAAACAAAAGAAAACATTCTTTCCAGGTTCAAGCATTACTTACTATTCAAGCATTCATGCTTCTTCCAGAAAACAAAAAATAATCTTACTAGGTCTTTGCTCAGCTAAGTCTGGACTCACTCACAAAAGACACACTTTCCACATTGACTTCCTTGCTTACTAAAAATAAACTTTGATTTTTTTTTCTTCTAAAAAGGAAACCAAAAATTTTGCAGGATTAAAGAGACTATTTCTATCAGCTACTTCTTTTTTAAACAAATTTTTCATATTCTAGAGCCTCATTCAAATGACAATTAAGTTGATGCCTGTGGGTCTAATTAGCAGAACTTAGTTTTCCAAGAGTTTGGGGCAACCAACAAACTTCTAGGAAACACACACACACCCACACACCCACACACACACACACACACACACACAATTACAAAATCAGTAACTAAACAAGACCATAAAATGATTGAATTATACAACCAAACCATGCTCAGAGTGCCTGTTTTTCTCTCTCTGCATGCTTCAGTAGCATGGATGGCTCAGCAGACTCTGTGTTCATTCTTTAGGGGCATTGTTCTTGCTCATAGCTCCAACTAGTTTTGGTATGAGGTAGAGCGCCAGGTATAGAAAACAAAATATCTCAAATTCTGAATCTACTTCTCCAGAGCTCTGTTACATAAATTACATAAATCATAAATGAACTTTTGGGTATGTTTTTCATAACTTGATTTTACTAAGGATTATGTTTGTTGGACCTGACAAACACACTAATATTCAAAATAGGTTATGACCCCTTAATTTTGAGCCCAGAACTTACTCCTTCTCTATGTCATATAAATGGGCTCCCAAACTCCATTTGAAGAGGAACACCATTTGAATCTTTCAAAAGCCTCTATATGATTGATAGAAGCTGAAAAACTCCATGTTGAAGAAAAATTTTGGAGAACAATCCTAATTGACACCAAAGACAGAAAATGGTGATGTTGCTTAAAATAAGTCTCTGATGAAGCAATAATAAAAGGCTTGAAAGGCGACCAGTTAAAAGCACCAGAGTTAAAGGTACCCAGTAAGGAAGCAAATCCTGAACTATTACCTCCCTGCTACAACTCTGCGTCTCTAGTCACAGCCCACAACTGTTATGTAAATGCACATACAAGTATATGCATGCCCACAAATATTCATACACAGATACACACAGATTCACACACATTGGATGACCGTTAACAGTGCCCTAGAAATCTGAACACAAGGGTAAAATGAAATGTGCTTGGTTGTCTAGCTTTTTAGATGCTGTTATACTGGCCCAATGATTCATGCCTGTAATCCTAGGACTCAGAAGACAGAGGCAAGAGCATTGTTCACAGTTCAAAGCAAGCCTACATAGTAAGACACTGCCTCTCAAACAAGACAAAATATAAATTACTTTTGAATGCATTATAACATGAATTATAATTGAGCTCTTGAACTATTTTTTAACTTCCTTTTTTCCTTTTGCTAAAAAAGAAAGAAAAAAAAAAGAAAAACCTTGCTTTCTCAATTCAAAGAAGATAAACTATACATTTTCTTTAAACCTCCAGAAACATAGGCTTGCTTTGGAGATTATAAAGTATATGTCTGACTGCCACCCCACCAGCATGCAGTAAGGCTTAGTATCACCTTGTCAAAGGGGTATGCATGTGTGTATGCACCTGTGAGTGAGTGCATATATGAATATGCTTGTAATGTGAGAGAGTACATTAGAGAATTCTTCCTAAGAAGAAAATGGAAAATTACTGGCCTTCATGGAAACTAAAAATAAAACCTTAATATGGAAGAACTTTTTATAAACAGAAACATCTTACTATATGTTGTTCTACTCCAAGAGTTCATAGCACACAGATTCCTAAGCCTTGTTGAAGAACACATGTCTCTAGCAATACGAGAATTTCTACTATGGTAGAAATGAGACATCCATTACTTCTGTCTTGTTTGCCAAGTCCTGTGACATTTGATGATATTGTGAATGTCCTAGAAATAGTAAACTATCTCATGCATATTCACATTGGAAAATGTACTCACAAGTATTCCAGTCTGTTGTCCCCATCTGCATGTCTATTCCTCTGACATAAGTGTCATTGTGTTCATTTTATTTCTTCTCTTTTTAAGACCTTATTTTTATTTTTAATTTGTGGTGTGCGTGTGCATGTGCATGTGCATGTGTGCGCGCGCGTGTGTGTGTGTGTGTGTGTGTGTGTGTGTGTGTGTGTGTGTGTGTAGTGTGTCTGTGTATGTGCATGTGAGTATAATGCCTGCAGAAGCCAGAAGAGGGTGTTGTATCCTCTGAAGCTGGAGTTATGGGTAGCTGTGTGTTGCCCAGCCTGAGTGTTATCTGACCATGGTTCATCTACAAGAACAGTGCATGTTCTTAACTGCTGAACCATCTCTCCAGCCCTCATTGTCTTCATTGTACTGAAGCTCCATGAAGGAGCAAAACAACCTTCCATTTTAGTTGCCAAGCATTAAAAAACATTCCTTTGGGTTAAAACCATGGTTGCACCAATTACTAAGTTTGTATTAAGTACACATTTTTGGCCTGTATTATGTACTTATTCATGCCTCAGTTTCTTTGCAGTACAAGTACCTACCTATGTAAATGGTCAAATTGACAGAATCTAGGTCCATCTGAATCATAAGCTTCTGGGAATCCCTCTGGAGGTCTATATTGATTGTATTAACTGATGTAAAAAGACTCAACTGTGGACAGAACCATTATCAAGGTAAGGATGTTACCATTGTCCTTTATTTCTTGATTATGGTTGTGACACAACCAACTGCTTCAAGTCCTTGACTTTCCTGCTGTGATGGACTGGAACCCTGAACTGAGAACTAAAATAAGTCCTGAGTCTCCTTTGATTTGCTTTTGTTGGGATATTTCAGGATAACAAAAAGAAAAGAAACCATGACAGTACCTTACAATATTATTATGAGTTCAAAGTGAATTAATGAATGTGAATGATTAAGAAAAGTCTGGCACAAACTAAGCTCTAATAAAATTATATACTTATTATTATTATTACTGTTATTGTTGATGATGCTGTTGTTTTTATTAATTGGGGCAAGCACTAGATATTTTGATTCCTAGTCCTATATGCTTCATAGAGGTAATATGATATACATTGCCTTGGTTAGCACTACAAGGTATAAAAGCATTTGTTTTCAGAGTAAAAAGTCTTAGATAGTAGGCACTCAACAAAATATGCATAAAATGTCTCTCATATAATGATGGTTGTTGAAGACAAAACAGCAAGGAAGACAGATCTATATTCTCCTCTCAGCCGAAACTCTTACAGTCTATAAGAGACTTATTTGTTGACCTTAATCAAAGAGAACAATGGTCAAAGATTTGGAATTTTATGACATCACTCTTCAACATAAGCATCAAGTATGTGCTTTAAGGGTGATTTGCGTGTGCTAAGGATCTTAACTGAAAATCTCCAAAATACTTAAAGAAAATTCAAGTAGAGAACAAGGCCTCTAAAGCAGTAACGACATCTTGGCAATATAAATTTCTCAAAGTTCAATTCTGTACCTGCCAAGGTATTCTTTCAGCCAACTAAAACTTGCAGTGAGAAAATGTGGTCCTTCCAAGAGATAGGATCTTTCAGATGGCTTTTCTGGAGGCTTGTTGCTGATTGCTTCAAAGATAGGTGAAAGGAGTGCAGAGGAGTGCACTCCAGAATCTCTTTGGATCAAGATGAAATAGTCAAGTATGCAAGAGAAATGGCAACAAGCGCCTCTTCCCTGTCTTGGAGCAAGCGTGCCTTCTTTGCTCACTAACAATCTACTGTTGAGTGCCACGGTGCTGTTTCATATCAAGATTTCAAAAAACATTACAAGCTGCGTAGGTATTGGAGGCTCCACCAGATGTGATGAAGTTTCCATTGTTCTACTTGGTGCATGGAAAATATTACTAATGGCTGGTGTCAGGGGAAGCTTAACTGACCCCAACTGGCCAAACTCATCTGGGTGCATTTCTTTAAATCAGAACCTTTAAATACTCTCTCCTGTTATTGCACAACCCCCTCTCCTGTTTTATGAGAAGTTGGACTATATAAAGCTCATTTTAGGCAAAGGGGAAATTCCATGACTGCATGAACAGGTGGGCTGGGGACCTAGGAGAGGGGCAGAATCTCTTTGCTGGAGTCTGAAATGTATTTACAGGTAATGGTTGACTGTCTTCAGGCATAAAGATAAAAGACTGAAAAATTCCATCCAGTCTGTGTTCCTGCCATTAACTACACAAAGATTACAACACTTCACAGACCAAACTGAGTCAAACTTCACCTTCTATTATGATTTTTATTCACTGTCTCTGACACAGCAGCTGAAAAACAAGAAAGTGGTTAGGCTAAAGAGAGAAAAGACCTTTACAAAATAGACCTTTCTATTTATCTAAGAAATATTTGACTTCCACAGATGTAGTGAAGTACAGTTTCCAAAGCAATGCAGTGCTTACTACAGACATAGACCTTTTCATTTAAAAGACTTCAGAATGGAGCAAGGTTTTCCTCATGTTCTGTGACTCTCATGCATTAAAAATGTCCTTCATCACCTTTCATAAACTTGACCCTTTCTCCAATATTGAGTTTATCGAGACAAGGAGTTAAGAATTAACTCAAAGGAAAGAAAAATAATAATAATGGCTATGTCTTCTCCTGAACTCTCCTTGTTAGAAAGGCAAGGGTGGAGCCCCCTGAGCTTGCTGATACCTAAAACTTTGCCTTCAAATTCAGTTTAGAAGTCAGACCATGCGCTAGGGAGATGGCTCAGTGTGCAAAGTGCCTGCCACATGAGAATGACGACCCGATTTTGATCCCCAGAACCTGAAGTAGAAGGCTAGGTATGGTGCTGAGCACCTGTAATCCCAGAGCTGGATAGGTAAAGACATACAGATCCCAATGGTTTGCTGGACAGCCAGCCTAGCAAAGTCAACAGGATCTAGGTAAAGGTACCAGACCCTCTTCTCAAAACCACAGTGAAGAACAACTAAGAAAGATATCAAATGTTGACCTGTATCACCTTCTCCTTCCCTTTCTCCCTCCCTGTTTCTCCCTGCTCCATGTACATATGCACACACATATTCACACAAAAGTTAGGCCAATAAAATGTGATGATCATTTCAGAAATGAACAGTGCTTTACTGAGCTCCTTACCACAAACACATATCTTAGATGACTGCTGGTTAAACTATATTTTATTAAGGGAATTCTGGACCTTCTTACAACTAGCATCTAAGTGTTTCTTGATCATTTTTTTCAAATACTAAGCAAAACCAGACATACCTGGATCCTGGAAGCTGGTTTTATACTATACATATGACAAGCAGCTCATTGATGGAAACTGTGTCAAAGAACAGCTCCATGGAGGCTTTCTTTGTGCATGTAGTCCCCCTTCTGATGTCCACTTGCTATATTTGCACTGGCATTTTAGTTGTTTGTGTTAACAAAGTGAGTCCTTGCAAACAATGCACCTTTCCAGATTGGGTAGTCCCTTAGAGACTTGCTTCAGTATTATGCAAACTAATAGAGCAAAAGTGGAGGGGGATAGAGTGTCCACCCAGAGGGAAGCATCATCAAGCTGAAAGAACTGAACATCCTCACAAGTGGTTGGTCTGAATTTCACTGAGTCCTCCAGCACTGTTTAGAAATGACTAAAAAACCAAGGTTTCAGAGCCTGGAATAAATTTAACACTTCAGGGAATAAATGAATGTTGAATGAAGGGAAGCCTTCCTCTAAAGTACTGTGAGCAATTCCCAGAACATGCTGCTGTCAGGGCTCACTGCAGAAATATGATGGTGCTCCTAATTTGCTTTAATTAGGAAAAGTAAACACCACCCTCAGCATGTCATCGTGTTTATATAGGAATCCAACCAGCTGACTGTCTGCTGGCACAGCTCTGGAACCACTCAGTTAAACAGTAGGGCACAATTGCTTTTTATGAATGAAATACCATTAGGATGGAGCCAGGAGGTTGATTTTTTTTTTTTTTATGTTTCATTGGCTGTGACCATGCAAGGACAAGTGACCAAACACTGCACTTTCCAATTTTAAGCTAACCAATGATCATTTGCTTGGCTAAAGTATTTCAAGTCCTTCTTTGAAAGCATCAACTTCTTTGTTTACAAAGCATCCAATTTTGTAGAACTAAGACAACAGCGTCTCACGACCTTAACTCTTGTTAGGGGTCATCCTAGAATCAAAACATTGCTAAACTTTGTATAAAGCTGGAGGAAAACCTTGAAAGAGTTCTTCATGTCACAGATTAAACAGTTGTTCACATTTCAAATGACATTGTTGAATATACAGACCTTCTCAGCAGCTTAGTTAAGTATTGTTTTGTTGCTACACCAACAAATCAAGAATCATAATTTGTATGTGTGTGTATAGATACATGTGTGTTGGCAGGTGTGTGTGTGTGTGTGTGTGTGTGTGTGTGTGTGTGTGTGTGTGTGTGTGTGTGTTTCTGTCTGTCTGTCTGTGTGTGTAGGCAGAGGATAACTTCAGGTTTATTTCTCAGGTGTCTACCTGTTGTAGGAGACATAATCTCTCACTAGCCTGGAACTCATTAAGTAGGCTGGGCTGCCTGGCTCGTGAGCCCAAAGAATCCCCAGTGCTGGGATTCCAGGCATGCACCATCACACTTGGCTTTTTTATGTGGTTCCTTGGCATCAAATTCAAAGTCCTCATGCTTGTAAGACAAGCATTTCCCTGACTGTGTCTCCCCAGCACCTACACAATTCTTTTGTTTAGTTCACATAGGACACTGGGGGATGAATGCAGGTTCTGTGAAGGAGTCAACCACTGAGCTGTGTCTCCAGCCATATTTCACAGTTTGTAGCATTCAGGGGGAAAACTGATTAGTTTTGAAGAAAATCACCACCACTGATATCAAAACTGTGCCTCATGTTGAAAATCTGGGGTCAGTTTCTGCTTCATGTTATCCTTTTATTAACTGGTTTTAGAAGTATGACAAATGACAGCCTTCCATATCTCATTTTTTTAACATGAGAGTCATAACATTTTCCTTGAGCATAAATTTGTTACAACCCAAAGATCTATCCATCAACTTAACAAATTTAGCCACATCTTGCAGAATAATACTCCAGTCAAGAGTGGACCACATATATCACAAGGATGATGGAGATTGTATTGTTTATCAATGCCCCTCCTGTTCTTAGTTTAAGTACACTATAATATCTATGCAACACTGAAATTTAGCAAGGAACTAATTCTCAAACACTATCAGGATTGTCAAAGGATGCTTCATAATATGTTCCTTTAAAGTTCCTAATGACCCTTTGTAGCACAAATCTTAAAAGGTCATATTAAATAAAAAACATGGAGCCAGATATTGGAGTGAATGCTGAAAGATCGGAGAAACAGAACAAGACACAGCTGAGCTCACCTCGCCAATTCCTCAGTTGATCTTGTTTCCTCAAACTGGAAGCCTCTGAGTCCTCATCTGAATGGATCTCAGCTGCACTGCTGCAAAAAGCTTAAAAGCTAACTCATGCAACGAGCCCAGGACCTGGTACCACTGCCTAGATGCCTCCCAAACAGATCAAGCCAATCGACTGTCTCACCTATTCAGAGGGCCTGATCCAGTTGGGGGCCCCTCAGCCTTTGGTTCATAGTTCATGTGTTTCCATTCATTTGGTTATTTGTCCCTGTGCTTTATCCAACCTTCGTTTCAACAATTCTCACGCTTGGCTCAATCTGGGAGGAGGAGACTGGACCTGCCTGGACTGAGTCTATCAGGTCGATCCCAGTGCTCAGGGGAGACCTTGATCTGGAGATGGTGGGAATGGGGGGTTGATTGGGGGGAAGGGGAGGGGGGCAGAAAGGGAGAGAACAAGGGAATCTGTGGCTGTTATGTAGAACTGAATAGTATTGTAAAATAAAATAAAAAAGAGGCAAAAAAAAAAGCTTAAAAGCTTCTAATTCCTGGTCTTCACATCTTAATATACCTTTCTGCTTCCTGCCATAACTTCCTAGTATTAAAGGTGTGTGTCACCATGCCTGGTTGTTTCCAGTGTGGCTTTGAATTCACAGAGATCCAGATGAATCTCTGCCTCCAGAAGGTGTGTGTGCCACCATTTTCTCGTCTCTATGTCTATCTAGTGACTATTCTGTTCTCTGTCCCCAGATAAGCTTATTAGGGTGCAAAATATATTGGGGGACACAATCTCACCACAACCATTCATTGTGTAGATCAGCACTAAGGCGAGTAAAGCCAACCAAAGAAAAACCAAGAAAGAGAAATCAAGGTGCAACTGAGTAGCTCTCACAGGAGAGCAAGTGTAAGATTCTTGATGTCTACACAGTCTTCTGAGTCTATTACTTGCACATGGGCAATGGAGCTGTGTCTACCTTTCATTTTCCAATGTGAGAAAGGCATTTTAAGTATCCATTGCAACAATGGCTAGCTAACACACACTATACACAAGGTCTAGCCATTATTAATATTGATATTAGCTCTTCCTGGGTGACTAAGTGCTAACTATATCTCGATATATACATACCTAAAACCAAACCTTTTCCTCTAAAGCATCATCATTTCTTATGTGTGTCCAACATCTATTCAAGTTTTCACGCTTGAAGTATAGTTGATCTTGCTTCCTTTTTACATTCCATCATAGACCATCTTTCTATACATGTTTCTCTCAATAACTGTGGTTTGTGTCTCTATTGTTTCTTGTTAGAGTTCCCTTCATCATTTTTTCTCCTAGTTTATCTCCAGTCTCCCCAATTGGTCAGAGTTATCCTCTCTCCATGCAGTGCATATTACTTACTCAAATGCTGTAGCCAGGGCAGAAATGTAGACCTCACTTGAAAACATGAACTGGTGAGATGATAGCCTAGAAATATGACTAGATTTGTTAAGTTTGGGTTTATTCCATTTCAATTTTCTATAAATGAGACAATTTACTGAGATAATCAGTTCTTATCTGAAGTTCCAGCAAAATAATTGACTGTGCTCCATTTATTTTCCAAACTTCCCACTTTGAATAATAAACCACATGATCCCTACACATATACGCAGAATTTCATCTTAAAACTGAAAACCTAATTATGCCACTTTCCTGAGTAAAATCTTTAACATTTTCTACCAGTTCTTAGAAAAAAAGTGGAAGCTATTTGACCTGATTTTTAAAAATCTTGAATTAACTTTCTAGACTCTGTCTTACTTGCCAGGTTCATCTTGAGTAAACCTTCGAGCTACCTCACTTTCGAGGATGCTAAATGCATGCTATGATCATCCACATCTTTGTTTATTCTAATTTCTTAGTTAATTGTTTGTTTATCTTACAGAGTTTAAACTCTGAATGCTTGGATTCTGTCCAATTGTTCAGCATTACCCTCTCTATACACAGTGCATATTAGTCACTCAAATACTGTAGTCAGAGCAGAAACATAGACCTAACTTACAAACAGGAACTGGAAGTTAAAGTAGGAGATGATAGCCTAGAAATATGACTTGTTTTTCAAATTGGGTGACAATTTTGGATGCTGATTATATACCAAAAATGAAAATTATAAGTAAGATCCCCAGGAAGTGAAAAATGGAAGCATTCATTATTTGTTTCCTCTTTTATTATTATAGATTCTCATCACAACTATGTCATTGGTAGACAGAAACTAACTATAATACTCTTGGGTCTCTTTGAATAATAGACACTCAGTAGACTAACACCATGAATATTGCATCATCACCCTATGTTTCAGTGCTGTATGATACGTTGTCATAGTATAAAAACGTAATAAAAAGAAACTACAGGAGATAAAGAGAATCTGCTGCTTATATTATAAAAATTCCATCATAGTTTGGTTTCCTGCTGCTGTGCTAAAATACTTGAAAGCAACTTAAGGGAGAAAGGGCTCAACTGGTTCCCAATTCCAGGTTACAATCTACCACCGAGGAAAAGCCAAGGCAGCAGGAACGGAGAGCAGCTAAGCCCGTTACATCAACAGTCTGAGAACAGGGAGCCATGGATTGATGTATGACTTAGCATGATGCACCCAGCTCACATGCTCCACTCTAATGCAGTTCAGAATCCCTTGCATAGGAAATGATGCTACCTACAATGGACAGGTCATCATGGCTATATTTAGAAATATATATGTATGTACATATACATATCTTCATGTAAATAACAATCAATTTTTTAAAAAGAAGGCATAAATTTGAAAGAAACCAAGGAGGGATGTAGAGGAGGGTTTGGAGGGAGGAAAGGAAAGAGAAATGTAGTAATTATATAATAATCTCAGAAAAAAATTTAAATACTTTTATATGTTCCATGAGAAATGCCAGAATATTTATCTTTGATTTGTCTTTGCTATGGCTCTGATGAGACCATATTTACTTCAATCATTTTCAGACTCCAAACTCTGCCTTTTATTGGCTAGGAGTCCAGTAGCCGGATAATAAGTGGATACCAAAAACTCTTCCCAGTATTAATCATCCAGAAACCTGTACTACTGTAAAGCCCATACATTTCCGGTTACAAAAGTAAATACTGCTTGTAAAAGAACAGCAGTAACAAAAAGATCTCTCTGCATGTTTTCTTCTGAAGTATCTGCCCAGCTGACCACGGTACTGGGAAAGGTCAGTCTTGGAAGAGCACTTCTCTCTAACACCAATCCTTTCGTATGACATCAGTCAATTATTCATCATTTTGAAGCACTCAAGAAAGCCCAGAAAGTAGATGGTATGCCAAGTTGCATTTCAACATAAGAAGAACATGTAAGTTCCCCCTTTTTCTATTCAATATTTCTCCCACATGAATTTGCACATTAACAAAATAATCATCCCTGGTGATATTGAGGCCAAAGTTACCAATGTAAGAAGGAATAGTACCAATATTAACCAAAAAATGCAAAAATAACCTCCTTTCTATGCTTTTGAGTAAATTGGAAAAATATCTGCATTTTGGATATATAATTCTTTTACATATATTTTACCCAGATAAACACACAATCAGCTGTGGGTTTTTTTAAAAGAATATTCATGAAATACCACAACATCTACAATGTCTACTTCCAGACCATGTTCATAAATCTCAAAAAAGGAAAAATACTGTAACCATGTGTGGTAGTTCTCACTCTGTCTACCCCTTTCTGCTATCAAATATCAATCTATTTTCTGCCTCAAAGGTTGACTTGTTGGATATTTTCCATGAATGCAATCATGTAATAGTTTAGTCCTTTGTACCTAACATTTTCATTTATCATAATTATCTTAAGAATTCCTTCACTTTGCAGTATATATCAAAACTTCATTATTTTAATCACTAAATAATATTCTATTATATGGATACATCACATTTGTTTCTCCATTGATTCATTGGTGAGCATTTCGGTTGGTTATTTTCCTATTAAGGATATGACGAATAATGGGGGTATAAATATTTGTGTCCATATTTTAAGTATGCATAATCATTCAATTTCTTTGGGGTTTATACCATGGAGTAACATTGTTATGAGATATAGTGACGTTACATTTTACTTTTGAGAAACCACTAAAGTGTTTTCCATAGCAGCTGCACCATTTTACATGACCACCAGCAATATATACATGTTGTAATTCATTCCTTCCACATCAACAATATTTTTAGTTTATAATTATCCTGTGACTTTGAAATGGCATTTCATTGTGGTTTTAATGTAAATTAAATTTTTTCTGATGAAAAGTGTTGAGCTATTTTCCATTACTTTTCTGATCGTTCAAATATCTTCTCTGTAGAGCCATCTATTCAGTTATATTCACCTTTCTATTCCTTCATTAGAATTTATAATTTTTGTAATATAATTTTAAGTTTTTTTGAGACCATACACACATATGATGTATTTTGAACATATTCACTTCCTTTACCTCTTACTTCATCTCCTATCTCATCCCAAATACACACCTCACCCCCATCAACTTCTTGTCATCCTGACCCCCTCCACCTCCCCTTTTCATGTCCTACTGTAGTGGTTCTCAATCTGTGGGTTGCAACCCCTTTGGGAGTCAAATTGCAGATCAAAATTCCGTATACATATAATTGCAGAAGTAGTCAACAAACTACTGGCAAGTCATCCCACAACCTATAAAAAGGACTGTATCTTAAGTGCAGCTGAGATTTACCCCGAGGACACAAGGGGTTCACTGCATGAAAATCAAACCACACAATATATCACACCATCAGAATGGAGGGGAAAATTCAGGAACTAGAGAAAGAGAGTAGTTAGAGAAGTAGAATGAAAAGACAGAGCTGTTTTAATCAAGATAATGAGAGTCATTCCCTGTGAGAAAATGGAATTCTCAATTTCATTACAATTTCAGCCACAAGAAGAAACATCACAAAGGCTCAGAATTAAACCTGTTCTTTGATGTCACACTTGTGGTGATATATTGTGTATCAAATAAAGCTTGCCTGAGGATCAGAGGACAGAGCCGGCCACTAGATTAAACATAGGGGCCAGGCAGTGGTGGCACACACCTTTAATCCTAGCACTCGGGAGGCAGAGATCTGTCTAGATCTCTGTGAGTTCAAAGCAATCCTGGACTACATGAGATTAATCAGTCTAGGAGAGAAACAGAGCCAGGCAGTGGTGGCACACACCTTTAATCCCAGTACTTGGGAGTCACATGCCTTTAATACCAGCACTTGTGATCTCAAGATTTTGCTACCAGTATTTGGGAAGCACACATGCCATTAATCCCAGCACTAGGAAGGAAGTGAAATGGCTGGGCAGAGAAAGATATATAAGGCATGATGAGATAGGAACAAGGACCGCCTTTTCAGCTGAGGACTAAGAGACTTTCAGTCAGAGGACTGGTGAAGACAGTCTTGCCTATCATTTGGGCTGAGGATTTGCTAGTGGTAAGAAGTTTCTCTCGCCACTTGTTCCTTTGTCTCTCTGATCTTTCAGCATTTACCCCAATATCTGCCTCTGGGTTTTTTTATTATAAGACCATTTAGGATTTGTGCAACACACACTGTCTTAGTTAGGTTGTCCACTGCTGTGAAGAGACACCATGAGCATAGCAATAAAGGAAAATATTTAACTGGGGTGGCAGCTTACAGTTCCCTCTGTATTCAGTCCATTATCATCATGGCAGGGAGCATGGCGGCCTTCAGGCAGACATGGTACTAAAGAAGATGCTGAGTGGAAAAGGAGCTACATCTTTGATCCCAAGACACCAAGAAATGTTCTCAGACAATGGGCGTGGCTTAAGAATATATGACACCTCAAAGCCCACCTCCACAGTGACAAACTTCCTCCCACAAAGCCACACCCCCTAGTAGTGCCAGTCCCTATGAGCTTATGGGGGCAATGACATTCAAACTTCCACACACATTCAAGGTGAAATTTCTTCCAGGAATTAGAGAGGAAATAATAGAAAGGTGCATTTCATTCATTGCTTTCATCTGAACATTTTGCTACTGAAAAAGCAGCCCTCTGAGATAGCATGAACTTTGTTCTAAGCAGTGAAAGTAGCTTTGTTCCTGGAAAGTTCTCTAAAATTTCCTGATGGGAGATGTATGCTTAAGAATCGTTTTAGATCCTATCCTAGTTAGCATTTAATGGTCAACTTGGTACAGCTTAGAATCACCTGAAAAGTCACTCAATTGAGTAATTTTCTTCATCATGTTGGTCTGTAGGTGTGTCTGTGACTGATTGTCTTGGTTATTAATTGATTTTGATGAACCCCACCCACTGTAGGCAGTACCATTCCCTAGGCAGATGGTCCTGGACTGTATAAGAAAGCTAGCCAAACATGAACCTGTGAGCAAGCCAGCAAGCACGTTTTTGCTCCACAGTTTTTGCTTTAAATCCCTGATTGATTTCTTATTCTCCCTTCTCTCAACGATAAACTGTGACCCAGAAGTATCAACCAAGTATACTCTCCCTTCTTCAAAGTTGCTTTTGATCAGTGTTTGATCACAGCAACAGAGAGGAAACTAGAACACATAGGTCCATAAAATGAACACTATAGTCTAGCAATATCATCATATTTAATAATTTTTCAGAAATTCATTTGGTTGAGCCTCACTGTTTTTAGGTTAATTTAATCAAAATACTTCTTAATCAGAGATATTTACCAATATTCATATGTGCTTTTGTTATTAAGAAAAACAAATAATTTTCCTCTCCCATACATACTAAGGCATAGCCAGTTTCATAGCTTGGAAAACGTGTAGCTAACAGGTCTAGGGAAGAATAGAATAAAGCATGCTTCTAACCCCAACTGTTCAGGATTTAAAATCAAGTCAGACCTTTGTGAGGGGTGGGGGCAGGAGTTCAAGCTCACCTACTTCATAAAATGCAACTTCCTATTTTTAGAGGATAAAAGACTTTGAAAGTCACAAGGATATGGTTCAAAAGGCACCCAGCACATCAAATAACTTTAACAAATCCTGTTTGGTGAGTTAAGTGTCAAGGAAGCAGGAACATATGGATTGTGTTTCCTTTAAAATACACACAGGTTTACTAGAAAAAGAAGAATTAAAAAAAAAAAAATAGCTGACCCAGAATGGTTCTGGTTTTTTGAACATAAAGCTTTTGGAAAACAACTCATGGTGGTTAATGCACCTTAAAGCCACTCTGCCTTTCCTTCAGCAGGAGTGTGCTGGATTCCAAGTCAGTACAATGCAGTTTCTGCTGGATTATTGACAACTTCTTTTGTCACACATGCCACCTTGGAGGAATTAAGAGAAAAAATGTCTAACAACCGGACAGGTTTGAACTTGTCTAGAGAATGCAGACCATCTAGGAGCCTATTGTCAGCAAGTTCGGGTTTCTTGGTCCTCATTCCTGGCATCCACAGCACTCTGATGTGGTCTGTGGTCATCTTAAGTCACAGTTCTAGAAAAGATCCTCCCCACCCCCTTTCTTCCCATGACCACTATTATCGTACAACACCCCCCCCCACCAAGTCAAAAGGGGAGAGGGGGCAGGGAAAGTAACATTTCTAAAATGGTTCTTAAGCAATTGTTATAATAGAACTCATTTAGGAAATGAGGAGGTTGATAAATCATATTCCCAGGCTTAAATCACTGTGTCATTCCTGGGGATACAATGAGGCTTTTTACCTAGCATTGTGTCGTAGGAAATGACAATTCCAGACAAGGAGCTAGAGACTCAGCTCCCCAGCAAGGCTCAGTGGCTGAGCATTAGTCAGAGGAGATCCGGACTCTGTGAGTCAAGCCTTCTGACTATGGCAGGAAGTTGTCTTAACCACTATCCCAGGTCTCCTTAGGCTCACATACATGCAAGTTGCCACATACTGCAAAATGATGCCAAATGTGGGTCATCGGAGATCTCTGGGTAATGCTGCTTCTTCAGTGGCAGGTCTAAGCTTCCCTAACTGGGTTTATTAGGCAGAACCTGTCTTCTTTGAGATGTTAATTTTAGAGGCAGTGCAGCAGACACTGCTCCACTTTCTTCAGTCTCTAAAATGCTTCCTTTTAAGGGTATGATCTACTTTCACTTCCACTACCTCAATGCTAATTGTGAAATCTGATTTCTACCCATCCCATGAAGGGACACTTTCTAGTTTAATAACCAAATACAAGCCAAGCACATCACCCTCCACTAGTTCCTTCTCTCCCAGTATACAATAATCTAACTGTTTAAGCCATCAATCAGGTTCCCCAGGAAGGGTTCAGTATATTGAAATGGAAGGAAGCCTTTGCATGTTCAGTTATAGGAAATAATAAAAAAGAATTAAAAGGGAATTTATATGTGATTGGAGATGTATTTAAATGCTGAGGCTGAGCAGACCAGCCACTCTTTGCAGGGCTCTGGGCATGGGTGGTAAAGCCATGGAGTATCTATTGTTCTTGCTGTCCATGTACTGCCTGAATCTTAGCATCCGTGCTTCTTACTTTCAGATTTTCTGCTTGGAAGTCAACAAATGGGGGGTGGGGGTGGCAATGGGTGGCTTACTGTATTTTTTTTAAGATTATGAAATATCTTACAGCTTATTAAAGTCACTTGTCTATCTCCAATCAGTTCAAGACCTCAACCTTTCTCATTAGTTAGTTTTGCCTTGCTCATTCCTAGTCTGTAATTTCTTTCCTAGGGGATTCGTCATCAGATCCCCACACCTTCAGACCCACGCCCACCTCTCGGACTTTGCATGTGCAGTTCCCTCTTCCATGCTTCTTTGCCTGATGGATATAGCAAACATTTGCTTCCACTTGCCTCCTTGTGCATTAAGCATTTAACAAAATCAGCTTCTCCCATTTCCTCAAGTCCTTTCTCTCCTCTGCTGGCATTTCCTTACTAGATGTTTCACTTCGTGACATATTGTTTGTCATTGTGCTGGAGCCTGGATGCTACAATGCCGGCCAGCCTGGCAAGATGTGCCCACTGTTGCAGTAGTGGCATGACTGTCATGGGGTCAAACTACTGCTTTCTGGTTGTATTTGAGCCTTGCTGCACAGGAGGGACTTTATGCCTAGCCTTGTAAACATGATCAACAGCTCATGACTAGGGATATTATAGGCCCTAAGTTGAAACTTATAATTTTGTTCTATAGTCATGGTGTCAAATTGCCTTAAAAGTATTTCTGTTCTTACCCATAGATTTGTTCTGCATTCAACTTGGACAGAGAAGCTTCTTCTTGCAGTGGAGAACAGTTAATGCAGAGACATAATCTATTCAAAATGCCAAGTATATGTAACTATGAGTGCTCATTTGTGGATGAATCATATAAATTGACAACGCTCCCTTTATCCAAGGCTCAGCAAACATCTTGGAAGAGTGGGCTGAAAGAATGTAGAAGCTGGTGGATTAGAGGAAAGCTGTGAAATGCTGACTTCTAGACGTGGTGTGTTTGTAGTACACACCAATTCACAGTGGCTGTGGTTACATGCATAAGATCTGCATAGTATTAACAGCCAGTCCCAATTCTGACAAAAGTAAGGGAGGGGCTCCCAAGGCCCTACCCTTGGTGACAAGCTACTAAATAGTAGATGGATGCTGAGAGAGGGTCACTCTTCTTTGAGGATGCCTATGCCTGAGTGAATAGCCCCACAGCCATATGCCTATGGGCAATATTAATTAGATATTTCTGTTTTGGTATTAGAACCCAATAATGAGACAAATTAAGAAACTAAATGACCAGAAAAGTAGAAAATTAATATGTTTTCTAAACTTTCAAGCTTACAGGGTATGTGCTCCATGTAATACATGTGCTCTCACCTAAATCAGCCCATGTACAAATAACATGTGTTAAGAAGAGTATTCGTTTTAACTATTATATGCCAGAGAAAACTTTTAATGTTTTGTTGAAGTCAAAAGAATGAAACACAAAAAATAAAATTATAAATGTAAACATGAATCTTTAGTCCTTATTACAGAATTTCTTCCATAAGAGGCTCTCAGCAAATCATTAAACAAACCTTTTATGTTTTGGCACTTTTATATCCTTGAAATAACATTTTCCTTAAGTAGAATCATTGTGTCACTCACCCAAACAGGGAGGAGATTATCTCATCATGTCAGATGGGTTGTATGCTCTATGCAGACAGAGCTCCAGGACCTGCAGGAAGTTTGCAAGGGCACAGGCGAATGAGCAGCAGTCTCTAAGATGCAGCTCGGAGCTTTAAGAACAGATCACATGGCAGCTTAATTCCTTCTTGCACACTTTCATGCAGGCTGCTACAATATGGGACAAGCTCGTGACATGCCTTTGATCTCAAAACATATCTTGGGCTTTTATATACCCTCAGGTAACTTTTGTTAAAAATGGTAATATAAAAGAAAGAGAGCTGAGGACTCTAGCTCCGAGCAGAGACACGGCAACAACTCCCTGCCATGCCATGCAACTGGCACAGGCAGAACCCAACTAGGAGCAGCCTGGGGACTCTAGCTCCGGGCCCCGACACAGCAACAGCTCCTCATCATGCTTTGTGGCTAGCAAGGTGGGATGGGGGGGGGGCAAGACTCAACCATATGACATTCGGGGACTCTGGCCCCGGCCGAGACACAGCAACAGCACCCTGCCATGCCATGTGGCCGGCAGGAGCAGCACTTAAGGAGTGAGTGGGTATAGAGTGGCATTATGGGGCACAGAGTACAGAATGTGCACGGGAGAGAGGCAGATTTGAAGAGGTGAGGGAGGTGAGGAACGGATTAACGGGGTGCCCTACAGCCACTCAGGGCCAGATAGATGCCTGGGTCTGGACTGCTGCCAAGCACCATGACTTCATCCATGACCCTGATGAAGGCGGAGACAATAGGGCTGTACAGAGTTGGTCCTGCCCCTCACTGGCTGAAGCACTCAGGAGAGAGGACCCTACACCTCATCTCTGCAGTACAATAGAGCTGATCTTGTTCTCAGGGGAATAGGCAAGCTGGCCCTGAGGGCGTGAGAATGCAAGAGCATGTTGTGCTCTCTCATCTGCCGTGTTGTGACATGGGTGAGGGAAAATTGCCCTCCTCCCCTCATTCCTCAACACCTGTAGGAAACAGGGGACCACACCCAACCCCTTATAGGTTTAACACTCGGGAATACAGGCCCACTGCCTCACCTGGGCAACACAGTAGAGTTGACCCAGTAAACAGGGGCACCAATGACCCAGCCCTAAGGGCATGAGAAGGCATTGATGGTACTGCTTCCCTGCCTGTGGTGTGGTGGTGGGGATGAGGGAAAGATGCCTTCCCCTCTTGACCCTGCCACCTGTGGTGGGTGAGGGAGCTGACCCTTCCCATACTAGCTACAGTACTCGGGAAAAGTGGACCCTGCACCTCGCCTGGGCAGCACAATAGAGCCAACCCTGTTGGCAAAGGTGTGGGTGACCCAGCCCCAAAGTTGTGAGCGTTGGAGAATTGTCCCCATTACTGATCTGTCTTGTGGTGACATGGGTAATGGAGAAATGCCCTCCCCATCAACACCTGAGTCAGGTGGGAGAGCTGGCCTGGGGGAGACTTGTCTCTGCCCCCTATCCGTTGCTACACTAGGGTGAGCAGGCCCTACACCTCTCCTGGGCAAGCACAAGAGATCCAAACCTGTTGTTGGAGGTGTGGGTGAGCCAGCCCAGAAGTTGTGTGGGAAAGTTTTTCCCACTGCTTGTCTGTCATGCAGAGATGGTGTGGGTAGGGTAGAGATGCACCCCCTTACCCCTTACCCCTTACTACCTGTGACAGACTAACAAGTTTGTTCTCCCCCTTACTAACTGCACCACTCAGGAAGATGGACCCTCCACCTAGCCTGGGCAACATAGTAGTGCTGACCCTGTTGGTAGAGGTGTGAGTGAGCCAGCCCTGAAGTTGTGAGCATGAGAAGTGTCCCCATTACTCATCTGGCATGTGGCAGCATGCGAGGGGGAGAGATGCCCTCCCCAACCCCTGCCATCAACACCTGAGGCAGATGGAAGAGCTGGCCCCTGAGGTCCTAAGAGCAGGAGAGCTGTCCCTGGCCCTCATCCACTGCAGCACTCAGGATAGAGTGCTGATAGAGCTGGCCCTGAAGGTGTAGGTGTGGGAGAACTGACCTGAGGATGTGAAAGTGGAAGAACAGGCTGTGCCCCTTGCTCATCGCTGCAAGGGGAAAATTAGCCAGAGCAATGCTGGAGAGCTCACCCTGGGGGTGAGGACAGGGGGAGCTGGCAGGCTGACCAATCCTGCAACTACCCAGGTGACCCCAACATTTACCCAATCTGTGATCTGCTGGAGTACAGGGGTGGGAGGTTGGAGGTAGGGTCAGTCCGGTGGATCCAGAGCTGCAGGATCTCCACAACACAAGGCAGCAACAGGATGTCGAGGAAAAGCCTCAGTGAGGGCCCTGCATCGCTGGTGTACTAGAGACCAGGGGCCTTGAACCAGGCCAATGCTTCTGCCTGCATGTAAAAATGTATGGATAAAGAGGTTTACTGCATGACTCACTGTGTCACACTGCAGCTTCCATGATGAGATTTTCCCTTTGTTCTCCCCCCTTTTTTTCCTTAAATTTTATTTTGTTTTATTCTTGGGAGGGGGAGATGGGTGGAATGGGGATGCATGATGTGAAAACACAAAGAATAAATAGAAAGAAAGTTAAAGAAAGAAAAAATGTAATTTTCTGTTCCAGAACAGTTCTAAATAATAATAATTATAAATGTGAACTAATACGTAATGTTTGCTAGGCAACATAGAGGGAGAAGAAAGAGAGAAACAGAGAGAGGAGAGAGGAAAAATAAAGAAAAATAGGAAATACATAGTGTATAATAATAAATAAAATATAAATTAAAAACATGTAATGTAAATATATATATATATATATATATATATATGTACATACACACAGAACATGCATTTTTCTCCATTTTATAGATGAAAATACAACCTCATACAGAGACTTGGCCCAAAGTCAGAGTGGTCTCTTGTATTACTGACATTTAAACCTGACCTTCCTAGTTCCATAATTCATGTTCATACCAATACGATGCAATGCCATTATTATTTTAGAAATGTATAAACTCATTAACATTTAAACAAATTAGTCTTAATTTTTATGTTCCTTGCATTTTTTATTACACATCAGCACAAGCTTAACTGGTCCAAATCTACTCACCTTTATCAGCTAACTTTGCTTCTGCTATTGATATGTTATTAATTTTGGAAACCATTACATGTGTTTTGTTATTGACAGTGGTAAAATTTCTGAGAAACAAAAATATACTCTTAAAAATATCTTTTAGCAATATGGTAGCATGGGCACATCTTCCCACAATGTTGGTAAAGTTGATGGATTATGACTGCAAGCAGTTATAACCTTGGTCTTTCCACTCTGACTAGTCCTGTTAGTTGATGTTGATCACCCAAGTAAGAAGACTAAATCAAAATATGTTTATGTGGGTCAGTGGGGTCTCTACAGATGCTTTACAGACATGCCAATGTATAATTAACTGATTGTTATTCTTCATGGATATATGCAGGATATCCTGCCTGAAGAAGGGCTCTGAGAAAATCCCCACATTTATGCTGCTGGTCACACAATATTATCACACGAGAGGTAAAGACAGTGTTTAGAGGGGCAGAGCCAAAAGACAGGCTTTGCAAATTATATAACTCACACATGAAAGAAAATTTGATAGACATAAAACAAGTCTAAAATGCATGTGCTTTATTAAAAATTAGTTTAAAAACTGGAATGAAGTTACAAATAACCAATAGCAGTTATTAAGCACTCACTGGCAACTTCTTTCACCTGGTGTGGTAATTAAGGGATGGAAAAGAATGAGCCGCCAGATTATTTCAGAATGTCGTTGGAAACTAATACAGGCAGCAAAGGCTAGATTAGCTCAAATCCTCAAGAAGAGCTGGCCAACAATGACAGCTTTTTATGTGTGGGAACCTACCTGTCTGGGCAATAGAGGACAAGGTTGGGCAATGATGAATGACTCTTATGTAGAATATTGAGGCTGAATGTGTTTTGGAAAAGTCACACAAACTAACCCAACAGATGAAGATCAAAGAGGCCCAAACTCATGACGGCATAGGATGTCAATTGAGTGCTAGAGCAATGTTAGAGATAGCTTTCACTCGTTCATGGTTCATAGGAGACAAAAATCCTTCAGCAAATACAAAACAGGTGTCAATTTTTAATGTGTTGGAGTAGAAGATTATAGAGCTTCATTTAAAGCATTTGAAAAGATTTGAGTTTTACGACATAAATGAATAAGACTCATTAAAGCTGTCATTCAAAGCCTGGAGATGGCCATAGGCAAAGAGGAAGGGAAATACTCATCAGTTTCCAGGTACTTAGGATAAAAGATCCTATGCCTATGAGTTCATCTCTCATCTCCTCCTTAAAACAGTTGTTAAATGTTGAAGATCTATGAAGATGGAGATGAAGCAGCTCTGCTCCAACTCAAGTCAGACTGTTGTAGATGTAACCAATCGTCTTATTAAAATAAGAAACACAGAGCCAATGTAAAAGAGAAAGCCGAGAGGTCAGAGCTCAGAGCTAAAATCTTACCCCCTGCAGTGCTCCTAGCTTCCCTGAGAGAGAGCTTCTTCCTGTTTGTCTGTCTTTAAATAGTCTTTCTGTTCTGCCTTCTCATTGGTTGTAAACCCAACCACATGACTGCCTCGTCACTGCCTGTAAGTACCGCCCTCCAGGTCTTAAAGGCGTATGTCTCCAATACTGGCTATATCCCTGAACACACAGAAATCTACCTAGCTCTTCTAACCACCACGCTCTTGCTATGGCTCTAACAGCTCTGACCCCAGGGCAACTTTATTTATTAACATACAATTAAAATCATATTTCAGTACAAATAAAATATCACCAGACTGTAATGCCTGAAGATAAGAAAGAACAATGTCCTGCATTATCTAGATCAATGGTGCAGCCCAGCCCTGACCAGCCTTGACTTACACTGCACAAAGAAGCCCGTTCCTCATAGTATCTTCCTAACAAAGAACAAGTAAACATTTTGGGAAGTGACATTATATCCAATGTCCAAAGATCTTAATTCTAAATAAAAATAAAGTTTAAAGACAAAGAAACAGATAACTAATAATCAAAAGAAACATTAAGCAAAGTAAGAGCTGATATTTTCCAAACACTAAAATTTGTACATAAGGATATTAAGTACAATTTATAACTTGTAGAAAATTTTAATATGATTATATCAAAATATAGGAAATGGTGTTCAAAATAGTTAAGAAGAGGGAGAATTGAAGCAAAACTTGGCAAAAATGTACATTCTAGAAATGAGTTTTTAAAAGTAATATCTGATCCCCTCCTCCCAAAAAAAGAGCACAGTAGAACTGTCTGGGCAGCTTAAAACAACAGCAAAAGGTTAGTGAACTCAAAAATTCAAAGACTCCTTTTTATCTAGCTAAATATCCACACTGAAGAATAAGGGGTGGGTGGTGTGCAACGGAAGCTAGAAACAACAAATAATTATAAAAATGTTTACATGGGAGACAGTTAAGTTTTAGCATGTTAAAACTAATTTCTAGAAAGGAATTCAGATGGGTTCAGAAAAAATTTGAAGAAATAATGATGGACTTATTTTGAAATTGATAAAAACGATTATAGATTCATAAATTCAACAAAGTTCAAGGAGAACTCTGTCTCTCTTTCACACACACACACACACACACACACACACACACACACGAGAGAGAGAGAGAGAGAGAGAGAGAGAGAGAGAGAGAGAGAGAGAGAGAGAGAGAGAGACTCCACTAGGTAAACTTAATTTTAAAAAGCAAAGATAAGTTAGGCCTGGTATACAGACCTATAATCTTGGCTACTTAGGAGACTAAGGCAGGAGAATCACAACTTTAATGCTTACCTGAGCTAAAGAGTGATTTAAGGCCAGCCTGTGCAATTTTGTGACACCTGTCTCAAAAATTACAAAGTAGAAAGAAAGAAAAAGAGGAAAAAGAAAGGAAGGAAGGAAGGAAGGAAGGAAGGAAGGAAGGAAGGAAGGAAGGAAGGAAGGAAGGAAGGAAGGAAGGAGAGGGGGAGGGAGAGAAGGAAGGAAGGAAGGAAGAAGGAAGGAAAGAAAGAAAGAAAGAAAGAAAGAAAGAAAGAAAGAAAGAAAGAAAGAAAGAAAGAAAGAAAGAAAGAAAGAAAGAAAGAAAGAAAGAAAGAAAGAGAAAAAGGCAAAGAAAAAACCTTGAAGGTAAAAGAAAAGGCTGGAGAAATACGAGAGAGAGAGAGAGAGAGAGAGAGAGAGAGAGAGAGAGAGAGAGAGAGAGAGAGAGAGAGAGTGCTTGTCTAGGATATGGGAACCCTCTGTTCAATTCCCATACTTCATTTAAAAAAATAAAAATTGGCCAAACAGCAGTGGCACATGCCTTTAATCCCAGTCCTTGGGAGGCAAAGTCAGGCAGAGCTCTGAGTTTGGGGCCAGCCTGGTCTACAGAAAGAGTTCCAGGACAGCCAGGGCTACACAGAGAAACCCTGCCTAGAAAAACCCAAATAAATAAATAAATAAATAAATAAGATTAAAATGGTCAGCAAGATGACACAGCAGATAAAAATGTTTACCACACAAGCCTGACAACCAGAATTTGATTCCTGGAGTCCACATAAAGATGGAAGGAGAGAGCTGACCTCACAAAGTTGTCCTCTGATACCCGTATGCACACATCAGCATGTGCATACCCACACTCATCCTGCAGTTCATACACAAAAATATTAAATAAAATGTTTTATGTTTTTTAAAGGAAATGAAAAAATTCACAGACATAATTATAATTGGCTATAGAGAAGGAAAAGCCTCTACCAGCCAGAGAGCAACAGTAAAGCATTTATAAAATGATAAAAGAAAAAAAAATACATGCACAAATTTTTTTAGGATATAAAAATCTAAAATGTAGGATTTTGAGATAAGCAACATCTGAAAAACATATTGAATGCAGCCCACAGCATAAGACATGCTAAAGGAAGCAACTCAAACCAAAGGAAAATGACTCAAAATTAAATCACGTGACAGCAACACAGAACACAAGAAAATACGATGGTTTGGAAAAGTAAAAGGGAGCATTGACTTCTGAGAAACATCTGTAAAAGCAGAAACAACACAATGGACAGGAGAAGGCAGAATACATTGTCTGGCATCAAGCAGATGCCATTATTCAAATGAGCGATACTTGTCTTGCCAGCATAGACCTCAACATAAAAGCTAGAAAAGGAAGGGAAGAAGGAAGAGAGGGTGGGTGCGGAAAGGCATGAGAAGCAGGGGGGAGGGGAGGGGAGAAATGTGTTGATTCATTATGAGTTGGGACTCAATCTGAACCCTATGTAGCTCTACATTAGCTCACACTCTCCTGACAAAACTACCAATTTTGTCTTCAGTTCTGTCTGCTCCTCAGTATTTCCATGATCTCTTGTTTGCTGATCTCATGCATTATTTACTTGGTTCATATCACCCAGAAAGGTAAGCAATTTTGACTGAAGCACTGGTCTCAACACTCAGTCACTAAGATGTGGAAAGAAAGGTAAGAGAGATAATTGGCTCTAAAATAATATTAGTTATTATTCTGATTATACTAATTATGTAAATATAGTCTCACTTTTAAAATATGTGTTAACAGCTTTCCATAACTTGTGGTAATTTGGAAATAATAAGAATCTGCACTTTTTTATAGGTAGTCATATATCCCAGGACAGCTTCAAACTTGCTACATAGATAAGAATGACTTGAACTTTGATCCTCCTAACTCCACATTCTGAGCGCCAGAATTCCAGGCTTCTTCCAGGCACAAGGGAATGAACCCATAGGTCAATGCACACTAAGCAAGCACTCGAGCAATCTCTGAGGTTCTTTTTTGGTACCAATAAAATACAAGCTTTCTGCTTCTTTATATAAATATCAGATATGATTCATTAAAAGTATGTTTGAGCCAAACTACTTAAATGCAGCATGTGTCTCATTTGTTCTGTGATTGACTGTAGATGAGTGTGTGTGTGTGTGTGTGTGTGTGTGTGTGTGTGTGTGTGTGTAGGTGTATATGTGAGTGAAGAACAGAGATTGTTCTTCCATTGCCATGTTCCACTTTATTTTTTGAGAAAAGGTCTCTCACTGAATTTGGAACTCACTGATTGGCTAGACTGGTTGGCCAGCAAACTCTAGGAATGCTCTTGTCTCTGCCTCCTCAATGCTGGATTTACCAGCACATGCCCCTGTACCCAGCTTTTTACATGGGTGTCAAGGATCCCAATACAGATTCTCATATGTTCATGGTAAGCATTACACTGACAACATCCTCTCCCCAGACCCAACAATGAATTATTTTTAAAAGGATCATAAGGTAAAGGTGCAGCTCAGTGAAGAAATGTGGCCTGAATACACAAAGTTCTGTTTCAAATCTCAGCACCAAGAGGGAAGCAAAAGAGGATCAAAGTGGTATTTTGCATGATTACCATGAGCATTCATCATGTTACTTTGTGATGTTAGGGTTTCTTTAAATGATGTCATTGTGAATCCCCTGGCACAAACAGTGCAGTGTTATCACCACTTGGTGATGAAAAGTTGCATATAGCTTTATATATAAATAAACACCTTAAAGATTATAAACACTCTTTGGTTATACTGCAGATGTCATGAAATAAGAGAAAGGAAGAAAAAGGAAGGTTGATAAAAGCTTTACCAATTCAATGTACGGTTAATTGGCAATGAAAGCTGCAATAGAATGGAATGGAAAACTCAACTGAAGTTAACGACAGCCACTCTAAGAAGGAAGTCCAAATACCAAGGAGTCTCTAGATGTTTGTTAGAGCCCAATTCCCTGATCATAAGTAATCAGTAAGACCAGAAGTCCTTGAGAGAGTTATAAATTAAGAAAGGGGAGCATGGCTTGAAAGAGTAAGTCATATTGACCTCCAAGAATTTTTGAAATATCGCAGTGGAATGTACAGCGACATCCATTGCTGTTAATAGCATACAAAGGGCCCAAAGCAAAGCAGTCAGGGGAAGGAACCAATTATAAGACAGTGGGTATATTGGCTCAAACCTATTAACACAAGACACTTAATATATGAAGACCCTGTAAACCTTTGAATATGCCTTACATCTCTCAGATGCTTAATATAATATGAGGTAAATGTGCAGGTCAATAAAATTATTAGCTATTTCCATATCCAAAGATAGATTATGTCCATCAGTGAGAACATGCAGAGGTTGTCAGTGAACTTCGCCCTGTCTTATTTGATGCATAAACATCCCATCACCAGTAAATCATGGCCCTGTCCATGATCCACAAAGGTTTGGAGTTTCCAGAAAAGCTTGCCGGCAATCAGGACCTATGAAACTGGGTTTCTCACGAGTTCAAGTGACAGCCACTACTTGTGGAAAGTGTATTTGGAAGATGAGCATTGTATAACCGCAGGCTGAGGCTCCAAAGCCAATTCCAGCAAAGCCTGATAATAGCTTTTGACATTTAAAGATATTTTATCCCTCAAAACTCTTGGATAGCTGAGCTGCTTCCCTGTGTTTTCTGTTGCTATGGTTACTGGAGATTTTAAAGTATTAATATCAGTTGACCTCTTACATTCTACTTTATTTTGACACCTCCCTAAACATTCAATGATTCTTTGTTCTTCAGTCTCAATTTTTCATCTTGGAATGTCACAATGGTCTCCCACCTTGCACTGCGGGTCTCTTCGACAATTCATTATTAAATGGAATAAGCACTTAGAACATCTGTCTGTGTAATATTTCCTTTTCTTCTGGTATTAAGTATATAGTGTAGACACTGGTATTCATATCAGAAAGTGCCCACTCATCCAGTAAATAGGAGTTTTTCACACAAATGGGAGGTGGTCCACAACCAAAGAGGAAGGTCCAGTGACATCCTTACATCTTGCTGTTCCAACATAATTTGATTGGTTCTGGGTCATTTCAACTCCACATTCTACTCTCTGGATTTATCTAAACTAACTATCAATAATTGACAAGCAGGATGTGAAATTCAAAAGAAGTATTTGTAGAATGTTTATTGCCAGAGCAAACAGAAGAAAACAACAACAACAACACACACACACACACAAAAAAAAAAAATGTCAGAGGCAAAACAGGGCATCACGGGAGCAGAATGTGAGCCCCAAAGCCAGAATCCCCCAGCTCACAAATTCTTGACACAATGACATACTAAATAAGTGACTTAATCTCACTGTGTATCTGCCACGCCTTGTCACTTAGGAATGTGATGTGCAAGTCTCATCCCTAAAGCAGTGCTGTATGATGTACATTAAGTAAACAAAGCCCACAGGACAGAGTTAAGCCTTCCAAGGGGGGTTTTCTATTTGCACCTTTCTAATAAAAGCAAGAGCAGCTAGAATCTAATAAGATCTTATCATTTAATCCTATGAAGAGGAGTGGGGAGATAGCTCAGCCAATAAAGTATTTTTCTGTGCAAGAATGAGGACGTGAGCTATATCCTCAGAAGCCACATGAAAATCTAGACATGGGGGCACATGTTCGCATCCTCAGCACTGGGGATGTGAAGAGTGGCAATGTGTGTTCTAGGACAGTGAGATACTCTGTCTCAAAAAGCAAGGTGGATAGCATCCTTAGGAATGATACAGGAGATTAATTTTGGGCCTCCATACATACACATGTGTGCACACATCCCCAAACAAATAAATGAAACAAAATAATAAATTTGTGAAGATTCAGTTGGATATGGATTCTCTTATTCTATCATTAACAATAAGCCCCTCTCTAAAGCTATCTGAGTTATATAACATAGCTAATATTAGTGTGTGTTTGTGTGTGTGTGTGTGTGTGTGTGTGTGTGTGTGTAAAAAGTAACATGAATCATATAGAATGGGACACAAGCTTATAATCATCTCTGTATTTCCAAAATTGTGCAAGACACAAGGCAAGATGTATCAGATCTCACCGAACTTGAAAACACATGTTTAGAGACCTGATTTAAACATTTTAATTTACTAGCAAAGGATAAAACAGCCATATGTCATAGGAATACGAGTTATTTCTAACTAGCTAAAATATCATGGGAGGCTTTTTTGGGCACACACAGAAAAATCTCTAGTGAGGATTTAGAGAGAGTGTGAGCTGTGAGATTACTGTCAACAAGATTTCCTACAGAAAGAATGGAGGATAAACCTTTTAACATGTCCATGATAAAAACGTCCTGGGTAGGTAATACTTCAATAATGAAATACATGATTTAAACCAATAAAAGGGAAGATGCAAAATGAAGGTATACTGTTAATGATAAATGACTGGTTAATTTAAGAAGAAAGCATCTGAGAGGGTGCTGCATGAAAGAAGAGTGAAGAGGAGGATGCTGGGACAGGGTGAAAAGCCCCACTGTAGATTCACAGAGAAGGAACACTCTCCAGAATTCAGTCACAAAGAAACAGCAGTCAAAGCACAGTGACCACATGGTGGCTCACAATCATCCACAATTTCAGTTCCAGGGAATCTGACCTCTCTTCTGATATATACAGGCATCAGGCATGCATCTGGTGCATGTACATATACACATGCAAAATATGTATATACATAAAATAGAAATAACTAAATCTAATAAAAAATTTAAACCCCATATATAACATAAAATATGGACATATACATATATGTGTAAATGCACATACACATATTGGTTTCCATATATACATATTTATACATACACATATATACACATGTATATGCATATACACACATCTACATATGCATATAAGTACATAAATATATAAAACACTTTGTGTGTAGTCTGTTTTATTACTTCTTTGGGTCACATATTAGGAACATTCTCAAAACCATTGAATTCCATTGAGCTCTATTGGTGTAGTCATTGAAAAGCAAGCATTTTTTTGAACCCTTCATAAAAGAATGCTTCTATATGTTAAAGATGGGTAGAAAATTGATATTCTCCAGTGATCAGAGAAAGGGAAAGGAAAGGAAGAACGTGTCCAGCATAGCACTCACTGGGTGCAATTTCGCATGCATCATTTAAGTTGGTTTTTACTGTAACATTACACAAAGGTAGGCACAAAACTAGACTTTGGGAAGTCCAGAAATCTGCCAAAGTTACTAGAGTATGTGAAACATCCATGATTCAAAGTTGGTCTGACTCCTGAATTTTGCTGTTCTCCAATACTGAGTCATTACATATGCCCTTGATCCCACCCTTCCCAGGAAACTCACCTTGTATACGGGGTCCATATTCTGCAAATCTTCTTAGGAAATGCTTCCCTTTTAATACTGTGTAATGGTTTGAATGACAATGGCCCCAATAGGCTTATATATCTGAACACTTATTGGAGGAGGTATGGCCTTGTTGGAGGAGATGTGTCACTGGCAGTAGGATTTGAAGTTTCAAAATCCCACATCACTCCCAGTTAGCTCTCTTTGCCTCTAACTTGCAGATCAGATGTATGCTCTCAGCTACTCCCCAGTGCCATGCCTGCCTGCCTGCCTCCATGCTTTCTACCATGATGATCATGGATTCACCCTCTGAAACTGTAAGTAACCCACCAATTAAATGCTTTAATTTATAAGCATTGATCATGGGATCACAGTAATAGAAAAGTAACTAAGATATACTGAGATTTCATTGGAAAAATAAATCAAAAGACATTGCTTAAACTTCTGAATGTCTAGACTTTTTAGCCAACTTATTTCTAAAGTCAAGGTCAAAGGCATAAACTCTTTATTAAGAGCCATCTTTGAAATTCTATTTTGATTCTCCCTCAGATCTTTCAGGGATGATTCTTCTTTTCCAAATTTCTCCAGCTACCATGGGCTGAATGAAGTCTAATGTTTACGGTAACCCACCTACCAAGTGTGGAGTCTAACTAGTAAACTATTTCCCCTTTAAGTATAGGGTGCTGTTTAATGGGTGATTAGAAGATGATTACAAGTCTCCCAAGATGCATGGTAATTATCTGGCTTCCTACAGAATCACCCAAGATTCACTTGCTAACATTTTTAAAGACCTTCTTTACATGTGCTCAATTACCACTCATAGTCATTTAACCAAGCTCATCACGATGCATCAATGAATTGCATTCCTGATTCACAACAGGTTTATGTCACATCAGTTCTCTAAGTTTTGTGACACATACACCCATGTATACACACACACAACATTTAATGAGAAAAAGAGGCTGTAAATTTAGAGGACGGGTAGGAGGGGCATATGGAAGGGTTGAGAAGGATAACAAGGAAAGGAGAAATAATATAATTATTATTATCTCAAAAACCATTTTTAAAAAGAATCCTGACTAATATATCCATTCTCTTTGAATCAAGATCACTAAACAAAGCATTTCTGAAACTACTGAGTGATAGGCAATCCTACCATAGATCCTCAGGCCTACCCAACAATATTTCAGGAAGCCAAGATATTACATTCTAGCAATTTCCTCTGAGTTTACTTCACATATCCAACCTGACGATTGCAGAAAACAAAAAGGAAAGCAAACTTAGATCTTAACACAAGCCCCAAAAGCAAGAAGACAATTAGGACTGAAAGATAAAATAGCTAAAGAAAGCAGCTAGAAGATTCCCTGTATCCTCTGGTTTCTTGGTTACAGGATGAGGTTGTTCACAATGAGCTAAACAGCTGAGAGTTTTTCATTAGTAAGTTTTATTATGTGTTATTAATTTCTCTCTGAGAAGATGCCTGAGTCCATTTTGAACAGTAGAACTGTCATATAACAGGATCCCAAAGCCTTCCAGGTTCCCAGTGAGAGGTAAAGAAACAGCCATCCAGAGACACAGGAAACAGGTGATGAAGGAATCAGCTTCCTTTCACTGTGATGACATACCTTAGATCATCAACTTAAAGTGCCCAAGGAGAGATAGAATATTATAATGTGAGGTATAGGAGGCACACTCACCCCATGCTGGCCAGGAAGCAGATAGACAAGGGAGGGGTGAGGGACCTGGAGTAAAAGAGACAGCCCAAGATCTTGTTGCCAAGGATTCATTCCCACCAACCAGTCTCCATCGCCTTCCAATAACCCATCAAATTATGAACCTATCAAGTGATTAGAACATTAACACAAGCAAAAGAACTCATGATGCAATCATTTTCTCAAAAGCCCATTGCTAAACACTATTATTTTGGGAACAAAACTTTCAACATATAAACTTCTGAGTGATATTTCATATTCAAACCATAACAGCTGGACAACTTAAAAATGTTTTGGTACTAAAAAACTGTCAAAAATAAATACTTCTCTTCCTCCTATAAAGGAATACACTCAAACCTAGCTTCACAGAAGATGTAAGAGAGCAGAATTTGGGACATCAAGTCAATGTATCATGATAGTGAGCTATGGAAATACCTATTTAACTTTACTGTGACAATTATTTATATTTTTTATTGATGTGTGTGTGCACACGTGTAAACTCATAGATATTCATACACTGATATGCATTTCTTGATGTATCTACAATGATAAGAATTAAATTCAATAAAATGCTACAAATTTGGCCATGGTACATAGATGAATTAATATAATTAAATCAATCTATTATATTCAGACACTGTAAAAATGGGTACCAAGTTTAGTTGTTTTTTTTAAAAAATGTGGTCCTGATTATATTAGTGAGATGCCTCTTTGGGGACTGTGGAAATTTTTTTTAAAAAATGATAAGAGCCCTTTTGGTGGCTAAGATATCAGAGGAAGATAAAGGATGCTAAGAGAATGGAAGAGAAAGACGTATAAAAGAGAGGAAGAGAAGGAGAGAGAGGGAGAGGAAGAGAGATTAAATCTCACCTTGAGCAAAATTTAACAAAAGATAGCCCAGTGAAAAATAGTTGGGCAAATCTATCTGGCTGCCTGGATTTCTTACATTAATGCTGCTGGTAACATTGAGAATAAAACGTTTCCTTATGAGATAAATAGCTTAATTAAATTAAATTAAGGAAGTTCCCAGAGTGGGGCGGTGGATGATTACCTTTAAAGTCACTTGTCCAAATTAATTTACTTTATCCAGTTTATGACTCTAAAGGCAAACAGGAAGAAAAAAAAGAACAATAAAGTCAAAACAAAATTTTTTATCAAGTCAACAACAATAATGAGCACTGGTCATGGTGGTATACACCTTGGATCCCAGCACTGGGAAAGCAAAGGGTCTTTGTGAGGCAGAAGCAAAGGTATCTATATAATGAGTTCCAGGCCAACCAGAGTTAAATAGGGAGATCCTGACTCAAAAGGAGGGGCAAGGAATAGGACAGCAGTATTTTATTCATTCATGTTCAGGAAGAAGGAAGATGACTTTTATTTCTAATTATTCATTCAGGAAAACCAAAACTCTTATCAGTTATATTCTTTACTCATTAAAAAAAAAAAAAAGGCTGCCATGAGCACAGTGATAGAAATTCATTTACACTTACCTCATCAGAATGTTTGATACAAACTGTGGGGTTTTTTGTTTTGATTTTTGTTTTTTTTGTTTAGTTTTTTGTTTTGTTTTGTTGTTGTTGTTGGTGGTGGTGGTGGTGGTGGTGGTGGCGGCGGCGGCGGCGGCAGCGGCCAAAGACACTTTCTGGTCCTTTTCTTCTGAAATAGAAAGTTGCAATTTATAAGAGCTTGCACTAATTTAAAAGGCAGTGGAAAAAAACACTTCAAAAATATTATCTACTAAGGCTGAAGTGATTTAGAATCTTGGAAAGTCTGTTTTAAAAACTGGCTTCTTTATCTGAAAATTCATCCTGAAATCTCAGCTCTACCTGCACGCAGTTGATCTCACTTTCACCATCCGTGTTGGCATCAATGGTTTTTTGCTGATAAGGAGAGACCAAATGGAACAAAGTTTCAAAAATGATCCAGGAAAGTTAAAAGTAGGAAGCTTTGGCCAAGAAATTTTGGAGAAATACCCATATTTTGGAATGTAGTCAGACTCTTCAGTCAGCTTTCAAAGGTAAAGAGTAGAGCTTTCTATTCATTAAAAGTAGAAAGGAATGGCTGGGCTTCTCCTGACACTTCTGGGTCCATATTTCATGCCAAAACCTGATTCACATTTACCAAAGGAGTAAGAGAAAACTTTTCCTATGTTTTATGGTGCTGATGTGTGGCTCAGTCCAGAGGGGTAGACTGACTGACAGACCATGAGGGCAGATATTAGGTGAGCACAAAACCAGACTAGAAATCACTACAGAAACATCAGAGAAAACCATAGAATACTGGTGCAACCAGCTCTCTAAGGCATCATGTGCATGGTTTTCCTATGTACTATAATGCCACAGAAACCTAAATCAATATACTTATTATCAATTTGCTTACTTCACTTATACCACTGCTTTATCTTTTGGGAGCCAAACAAGGAAAGGAAAGCTTAATGATTAGTGGACATGATCAATAAAATTGTTGATTTTTCTCACATCATCTATTCAATAACAGTAATGTGGGGTTTTTTTGCCCTACATTCTCAGAAATCCAGTGGCCTCTGATCTTCAGTCACTGTCCTTTATCTTTTTCATGATTGATATTTCATGCAAGTCCTCATCTCACATCTTCATCAGATAAAAGGTTTTTGCGGCTTTGAGTATATGGCAAAGAAGCTTTTTTCAAAGGCATCCAGTTGAAGCTTCTTCCTAGTTTTCCCACAAGCTGATTTACATGCTCTATTGTTGAATAAAACTCAACCGACAGTTTCATGTCAAGAAATTCATGGTGACCAAGCTTTCCTTTAAAGGGCCAGAACAGCGATGAATTAATAGTCTTATTACAGGCACCCCTTTCAGCTTGATGAGGCAGACTGCAGAGGTCAACATCAAGCACCATCAATAAGGAAGAAACACAGAGACCTGAATCCACCAGAACGTAAACACATTCAGGTCCAGTAGACATTACACTGTCTGCAGCAGTGCCTGGGTCCTGCTAGTTACTTGCTAATATTGCCACATGAATGAACTAATCCTAAAAGAAATCTGAAGGGAAACAGCATTCAGCTTGTTTTTTCAAACTTCACCAATTCATACCATTTCAGCTTTACTGGGACCTTGACTATCTGGACTCCTCTGCTTCTTCCCAAAAGTAATCATTTCTTTCTTTTACTTCCTTCTGTGCTCAACATTTACCCTTAATTTTCTTTACTTTTTCCATGCCTCCAAGCAACCAAGATACTCACAAAAGTAAGACCGTGGACACCACATGAAACAATGCCAGTGAACAGTACATGAAATGCTCAGCTGAGATTCAAGATGATGGCATGCCATGGGCTTCAGTGTCTTCTCTGTGTGTGCAAGGGCTCTGCTCTTGTAGAAACGTAGTAATTTGATTACACAGAACAGAATTTTAATACTTTCCTACCATCATTCCTCAGCATGGAAGGATCATATTAGTCTATCTTTGGATTGTATTATGTTTAAACATTTGATTTTTTTTAATTCTCTTTGAGTTGCTGACTTGAATTTCATAAAAAGTTCTGAAATAAATTTGGGGTTGGAATTAGGACAGAAATTCCAATAATATCTGAAACTGACCTCAGTACAATCCTGATAGATGGTTACTATGTGTTTATGTGAAGAACCATTGACAATTATAAAATCAAAATGTCAATCAACTCTAGAATACATTTAAGATGTTACATGTCCTACAGAGTGAAATACTCAGCCAGGTTTTAATTATTTATGTAAAAATAAACCAGCATTTTCATCTTAGTATCTTCAAATTTGCTTCATCTTTGATAAATTATATATATGCATGTATGTATGCATATATACCATATATATACAAGCAATCACAATCTACATTAAATTCAAACCATAATAAATATATGACCTAACTATAATCCAGTCTTCAGTTCTACTAGACTCTTGTTACTGACATGGCCTTCAGACTAAAGGTCTAAGAGTATTATCTGATATTACCTAGGACTTTATTGTAATGAAGAATCTTAGGTCCACCTGAGACCTACTGAGTCAGGACAGAAAGTTTTTATAAGATCTTTATCTAACTCACAGGCATTGTGGTATTAAATGTATTGCAATACAGTTCATCTATAATCATTCTTTCTTATATCATTGAAATCTGTATCTCAACTTTTTATACATCATAAATCATCCTAAATTGCAATAACCAAGAAGCAAAAATGCTTGTAGCTGTATCTTTCCCTTGAAGTGTGCTCCTTTCTCCTGCACCCTTCATGAATAACTTACTCAAAAGAGTCAAACAGAGAGAGAAAGACAGACAGGTAGACAGACAGAGAGTCTACTTCTTCCCCTAAGATTCTCCTCTAATGCAAACTCCAGTCTGACTCCATGTCTATCATTTTTAATGGCGATGGATAAGTTCTCTGGTGATGTCCATGTAACAGAGGCATTGGGTGTTTGTCAGCTATTATTTCTACTTGTCTTTGCCTAGCATTCTAACATTAGATTTCCCCCTTTTTTTGAATAGCTCTCTTCCCTTGACTGCTCTGATACTCTCTTGTTTTTTTTTTTTTTTTCTAGCCATGTCATCGTTCAGCCCTCACTATCTGTTTCCCAGGTTCATTTTCCACCATTGCTGTTGGAGGCCCTCAAAACTTCGCCCTTTTTATATATGATCTCTGCCATGCAAGCTTACGGCTTCTCTTGCATCTCACATACAGACGATTTTGAAATGCATGTCTCTGATTCCATTCTGCTGAGATACATCTATCAGCAAAGCTGCCTATTGGACATGACCACTTGGATGTCTAATGTGCTATTTGAAGATGAGGCCAACATGACTACACCCCACCCCAATCTTTTATTTCTTCTAATTTCTGCATTTGAAATAATAAACACTGTGAGAATACCAATATAACCAAACATGAAACCTAAAAATAACCCATAGCATCATTTTCCCAATCATATCACCTTAAATCCTAACTGTTTTTAAGTTTACATATTTCTGTGTACATCAGTACATTTTTTTTTCACTTTATCATCAGGCTTTTATGTAATGCAAAAGTCAGAACACACTGATCTTTCAGTTATTTCATCCTTCCACTCCACAGCAGTTGAGGGACTTCTCTGTCTAACCTTTGCCTGGAAAACTTTTCACCACCAGCACAAAATTCCATTCCTCCTACTTTATTTTAATCCATTAAAGCCTAACTGCCTTCAGATCTCAGCATCTTCAGGATAGCTGTTCCTGATGTCTGAAGCTGTGTAAAATCCCCTTCACACTAATCTCCAAGCACGCATCTACTGCTCTGCCCTAGGATTTATCATAGCTGTTTCTCAAGCCAGTGCAGTGTGTCTATACTTTCGGTGATTGTACTGCTGATAAATACAAACAAGAGATAAAAGCACACAGCGTGGTTCATTACCTAGACAAGTAAGGACAGTGCAGGGTCTCATTCCCCAAAGCCGTACTTCTGCATGCAAACAAAACAATTGGCTAGTGATGGAAAAACTCTTTCTGCTCTTTGACAGAGCACAGACTCTCCCGCATGTGGAGGGGGATGCGCTCCCAGGCAGGTCAGTTCAAGGTTGCGATTCTTCATAGTTTGCGTGTTTAAAAAGTGGTGGTCAGGAATGTCCCTGGGTAGAAATTTTAGTGCTGTAATGAGCAAAGTTCACTTGTAGGTTACCTAAAAGGGGAGAGTTGGGTGGTTTGAGAAGTTCAGCTTGCCTGGTACAGAGGTCAGTAGAAGGTCAACCTCTAAGTCTCTCTAGAAGACTTCTTCTGAAGGCAAAACGAATTTAGACACTGATTTATCATCATTTAGAGAAGCCACAGCTTTTCTCTTGCAAGCATAATAGGTCCTGTAAACACTAGATAGCTGGTTCACTTTTACATACAGATGCTTGGCTCATGTGTTCATGTCTGCTTATACCTCTTGTGTCACAACAACAGATCATGTATTCACTGAGAATATACATTTGTTTCCTTTTTTGGCTAAACAGTGCACTCTAAAAGCTAGTAAAATGCTTCTAGATCAAATGAAGGTTGATTGAGTGAATAATGTTCCTGATTGGAGGGGTTGTCTATAGTGCTCCAGAGGCCATTCATTGATCTGCTGCACAATCCTACATCTGCCTCTACTCTTCAACTTGAGACATTGTCATGTATTGTCATATGTTGATGTTAAAGCTTCTCTATCCCTCTGGTTTGCATATGTGTGCATACAGTGGATGCATGTGTATAGGTGTGCCACTGTCAACATCTTGTCCTGTTACTCTTCTCCTTATTTTCATTGAACTTGAAACTCATCCTTTGATCTAGATTGCCTGGCCAGTGGACCCTCCTGGGTCTGCTTGTCTCTGCTGCTTCCCACACAAACCTCAGCGCTAATATTCCCGGCATGGTGGCCTCCCATGCCCAACTCTTTATTCGGGTCATAGGGAAGCCAAGCTCAGTTCCTCACACCTTTACAGCAAGTTCTTTACATACTGAGACATCTCCCAAACACAAAACTTCTATATCATTTTATTTTAATTAATTAATTTTACTTATTTTCTGTGTGTGTGTGCATGTCAGTGTGTCAGCCCACATGTTACAGTACACATGTGGTAGTTAAAGTATAACTTTATGGAGTAGGTTCTCTCCTTTTGGCCTCACTTCTTCTATATGTCTTGGTTTCCCCTTAATATCTTTAAGGATAAGTCAGTTAGCATTGAAAATACTTAGTATTCACTTAAAGAAAAAGAAAACCTAAATGATGATGCATAGAAAGACAAGAGTGAATATAAAGATGTGAAAAGTCATTCATTCAACTTGTCCAGAAAGTTTTTTGAAAAACAAAAGTGTTGCAGGATTCTTAAAAGTTCTTGCCAGTTACTCAACTGGTCCTGTTTCCTCAGACTGGAAGCTTCTGTGTCCTCATCCCGAATGGGTCTCAGCTGAACTGCTGCTTCAAAGCTTGAATGCTTAACCAGCCAAATGCTGAACCAGCCAAAAGCCTCTAGTTTCTGGTCCTCACGCCTTATATATCTTTCTGCTGTCTACCACCACTCCCTGGGATTAAAGGCTGGCTTTCTGGGATTAAAGGCGTGTCACCATGCTTGGCTATTTCCAATGTGGCCTTGAACTCACAGAGATCCAGAGGGATTTCTGTCTCTGGAATACTAGGATTAAAGGCGTGTGCTATCACTGACTAACTAGTGGCTTGTCTGTTCTCTGACCCCAGGTAAGTTTATTAAGGTACACAATATTTTGGTGAACACAATACCACCACACAAAAGCCTTTGGGTCTCTGTTTGAATCATTCCTTCCAGGCTTTTAGAAGTTTCAGACCCACTAATACTGCAACTTAAATAGGCTGGAGCAATCATGAAGGCAACTCCTTAATTTCCCATCCAGACACCATAAGCTGAGAGGCCAAAGTGGCGTGCAGCACGCTCTGTGAGGAATTATGTGTTCAATGGAAACTGTGAACTTATACTTTATCCAATGTTTATCTCCAATAATAAAGATGATTTGTTTTTCCATAACAGGAATAATTCTCTCACACAATAAGGAAAATAGGGGCAATCATATACAGTCCCTGGATTCAACCAGGATTTCTAAACTAATAGATTACTCAGGGGAAAAGTTAGTTTTACATTTGTGTAGATACACTAAGGATGGGGCAGGACTCTTGTCCCCATCTCTAACTATGGAGCTATTGGATGTTCATAGTTACTAAAGGAATCATTCTTCTTTGGCAGTCTGGCTCTTGGTAGGTCGCCTATGCTCCATGCATGGTCCACACCCATGCACATATGGGCGGCACTATTGAACTTAAAGGGTTATTTAAAAAGTAAAGGAGATGACATAAAATTGGGATGAGACTGTGCTGGGAAGGGTCAGGGGGCTAGAGGAGGAAAATGGGAGTGGTATCATATTTCATTGTATATATGTATGAAATTCTCAAAGAATAAATTAAAATAAGTAAGCAAATAAATAATAGACATGCTTGATTGGTGGTAGATACTCCCTGTGCTCACACACACACACACACTGGAAAGTTGTTTGCACACATGTCCCATCGATAATTAAGTGGACAAAGGCTGACTCTATTGAAGTACTTGATCTTTATAATTCTACATCACTCCAAACCAGTGTCCATCAGTATCATGAGCTCTCTGATCTTCTCAACATGAGGAATGAGTCATTTAGAAGGCTGCAGAAACTTCATTCAAAATGCTTCACCGAGCTATTCCTGTTTGGTCTCATTTTCTTCAAACATGGATCCAGCATTCAACACAATTCCTGTGGCTTTGGAAGCTCACATATGAAAGAGGCAAGCATGTTATACATCTGCTGTGCATCAGCCTTGCCACATTAAAGGGGGTCTGTGCAAGTCCTGACATCAGCTTCACTGGAGGTTAGTCAGAAATGGGACCAAGAAGGATAGGGATGCAGCTATGTTAGTAAAGTGCTTGCCTAGCATGATTGAAATGCTGGGTTCAGTCCTGAGTTATACCTAAAGAAGGTATGGTGGTCCATGCCTCTAATCCCAAAACTTTTGAAGCAAAGATGGCAGGATCAGAAGTTCAAGATCAACCTCAGCTCCATAGAGAGTTGGAAGTCTGCCTGGGATACAAAGAATTCTGTTACAAACAGCAGAAATGGAGGAAGGAGGAGGAGGAGGGGGAGGAGGAGGAGAGAGGGAGGAGGAGGAAGGAGGAGGAGGAAGGAGGAGTAGGAGGAAAGAGGAGGAGGAGGAGGAGGAGGAGGAGGAGGAGGAGGAGGAGGAGGAGGAGGAGAAGAAGAAGAAGAAGAAGAAGAAGAAGAAGAAGAAGAAGAAGAAGAAGAAGAAGAAGAAGAAGAAGAAGAAGAAGAAGGAGAACTCTATTTTTAGAAATATAAAACTAAAGTCTGCATCAGGGCCTCCTTCCAAAACCAGCACATGAACTGGTTTTGTGAAACCGATTGCTCTTGGCTGTTTTATTCCCTCCTGCTCTCAACCTTCACACAACCCTGCTGATCATAGCTCCTCTTCCATTTTTATCTTCTCAGTGCCCACAAGTCAGCATTTCCATTCTTCTTACCCTGAACATTTTTTGTGTCCTTTGAAGCAGCTCCAAACATGATGAGCTTCTGCCTGCCAACATCCAAGTTACCTCATTAAGCATCAGTAATTATTTTTGTTACTGTTCTGGTTATAAAATAGCACAGGTTTTGTGTGGTCTCCCAAACCATCTTTCCTCCATAAGTGTTATTATGTTTAGTGTGCAATTTTACAAAACAAGTCTTTTAATTTTTCAGAAACATACACACATATATGTGTTTCATGTTCTAATGTATATAGAATTATCAATGAATGATTTGATAAAACTGAGACCAACTAACTAGTTCCATAGAATGTTAATGAATGTAATAACATAATATATGGATGCAATTTAAGAAAATATTACAATAATAATTGAATCATTAAATGATGCAGTTGAAGTGCATGTATGTATATATACCTTACATGGTCATATGTTTTGAAATTAGTTTCTAAACTCCAATAAAGTTTAAGTCATCTCAACATTCTAAGTTTTGGGATGGTTATACATATGTAGAGACAGTCAAATGACATTTAGTGGAAATTTTTTGTGATACAGTCATTGAAGGCATGATAGGCAATGTATCACTTGCCAATGGCTGCCTGCATGATAAAAATAAATCTAATCTAGGTCAAAATAGAGATGAGACTACTCAGTGTTGCTTTTGAGCTATTCAAAATCATAAAAATAAATAAATAAATAAATAAATAAATAAATAAACCCTAGTTATCTCAGTCTAACCCATCAGAAAATCAAAGCTCAATTTTCACCTAAATTGCATGTTAATGTTGAGCATCTACCAACTGTCTTCTAAAATTTGTGTTTAATTAATGTGTATAATGTGTATGTATATAATGGGGAGGGAGGTATTTGTACCATGGTGTGCAGATAGAGGGCAAAGAACAAGTCTGTGGAGAGGGTTCTCGCCTTGCAACTGTACATGAGTTCCAGGGATCAAACTCTGGTTGTCAGGCTACCTTTGCCCACTGAGCAATCTTGATGTACCGTTGTTTGAGTTGTAATTGACAAAAGCTATATTCATCATATACAAAGCAATTTGGAATGCGTGTGTATACATACACAACACTCACATAGAAGATACACACACATACCACACATTTTGAATATATGAAATAGAGAATCTGTAGAGTGCTATGAGAATTGCTTCACCAGCAGCTGTAGCAGGGCTCAGAATACCAGATAAGAACACAGAGAAGAGTGTGCTTGTAAGATTTCAGATGAGAACCAGAAGTCGACCTGGAACTGGACTAGAGGCCATGCATGTTGCATTCTGAGAAAAGATCTTATATACATTTTGTCCGTGCCCTGAAACTTAGTGAGATACTGAGTTTAAAGGTGACAGATGTTGATTTGGTGAAGGAAATTTCCAGTTAGCCCTTCATCAAGGCTGCACCAAGAGTTCCACTG
The DNA here is from genome assembly GCF_049852395.1 of Peromyscus maniculatus bairdii. Lineage (NCBI taxonomy): Eukaryota > Metazoa > Chordata > Mammalia > Rodentia > Cricetidae > Peromyscus > Peromyscus maniculatus. Next base: position 98,098,019 of record NC_134859.1, on the reverse strand, counting down.
ACTCCTTTTTAGCCACATTTACAGTGATCACTGTGATCAAAGAAGCAGAAAGGTTGAAATCAGACCATTTGTCAGGAAAATAAGTACGTGCAGCGTCGGAGCCAAGGAAAGTGTGGCTGCTTAGGCCTGTTGAAAAGAGCCAAGTATTTTGTGTAAGGGCAATGGGAGATACGCCCTGAGTGTGGGCAGGGTAAAGGGAATACAGGGTCATGGAATCTTCCAGCCGAACTTCAAAGGAAAGATGGGTAGGCCAGATGATGTGCAGCAGAGTCAGATTCCTGCAAGCAGATTCAGGGAAGTGATATGCAGAGCTTTATGGGTGAAGTCAAATATGCAGTGGAGGTCTTGGAAAACCAGAGATGATGGGAACAAGTGATCTCTGCAGAGGGAAGTAGGACCCAACTAGTAGAGCCAGTTCAGGGCACAGGCCAGGTAGACTACAGACAGCAAGGCCACAGAGGTGGGGCTGTCCAAACCCTTGGGTTCACATCCTGCCACCACATGCCAGAATACTGAATGTGAAGCCACAAGATATGGATTTCTCCTGCTAGATTTCCATCTCATTTTCATCTAACCCTTTGTGGATATTTGCCTATTCCCCTCCTTTGGATTAAGGATGTCTGTGCCATCGTATATTAGACATACACAACTTGCTTTTTATTTTTGAAGAGTCACACAAATGAAGTTACATTGAGTCTCAGATGAGACTCTAAACTTGGTGTTCTGATTGAAGATAGAGCTATTCAGATTGCAGGGAGTCATGAATTTTACATTATGAAATTGACATGAGCCTTTGGGAGGTCAGTGCATAAAATGCTATAACCTACAGAGATGTGTTTGTAGTCAAGTTAGCGAGCAGTAGACATGGTTAATATTGATAATCAGCTTGATAGACAGAGAAATAACTAGGGTATTAAAACAGACCTTTGAAGGGGGTTGGGGAGTGGCATTTTCTGAAAAGATTGCCTATGGAAAAAAACAACATGAATACAAGAGGTGACATCCCAAAGGCTAGGACTCAGATGAAGTAAAGGGGGAAAGGAGAAAGAGTCCAGAACAAGTGCATGCCGTATGTCTTACTGTTTCATGTCAGCCATGATGTGATCCATTCTGCTGCACCCCACCCCCATGTATGATTGACATCTCTGAATCAATGAGCCAAAATCAATTCTTTCTTCCTTTAAGTCATTTTTGTCAGACATTTTGACTCAATGATGAACTGTCTGATTACACCTAGAACACAGGTTTCTTGAACTTATCCCCCTACCTAACTGAAATTTTGTATCCTTTTGGCTGGTGTCTTTCAACTTCCACTACCTCCAGCTACATTTTCCTGCCTCTTTCTGTGAGTTGAACAGTTTTAGATTATATAACATTTTATGTTGATTGTTAACTTGTTTAGACTGAGAGATGCCCAGAACATGAGGAAAGCATGCTTCTGGGTGGGCCTCTGAAGGTGTCCCTAAAATGATTGAGCTGCCAATAACTCAAGAGAAAAAAAAAGAAAATATCTACTCTAAATGTGAGCAGCACTGTCCAATAGGCAATGGGGAGTAGAAGGAATAAAAAGGGGAGAAAAGAATAAACCAGCAAAAGCAAGCATGATCCATTTTTCCGGAGTGTGTCTACTGCTATGACATGGACTGTGAACATTTTAGCATAGCTTATTCAGCTCCTCAGCGTGCACTTACAGCTGCCTCTAGGCCTTGGATCTCAGATTGGAGTAGCATCATATATGGTATGATATAAAGGTCCAGTGACTTTCTTCTGTACAGGAATACCCAGCACAGTTTATTAAAAAGGCTACACTTTTCCTGTTGTGTGTTCCTGGCAATAGTGTTAGAAGTCAAGTAACTGCAAATGTGTGAATTTATTTCTGGGTTCTCTATTGTGTTGTCTGCATCTTTCTATTAATGCCAGTACCACACAGTTTTGATTACAAAAATTTGTAGTTGATTTTGAAGTCACATAGTATGGTGCCTTCTACTTTTTCATTTTACTCAAGATTTTTTTCATTACCAAGAGTATTGTATGATTCTATAAATTTTACAGCTTTGTCTATTTTTGTGAAAAATGCCATTGGATTACACTGACTCCTTTGGTTGCCTTGCAATTAACCTATAGATTGCTTTAAAATTAGTATTTTAATAATGTTAATCTTTCAAATCTATGGACACAAGATATATTTCCCTTTATTTATGACCTTTCAATTTATTTCATCAAAATTTCAGTGTGGACATCTTTCACATTCTTAGTCAAATTTATTCTTAGGTCTTTGATTCTATTGGCTTCATACAAATGGAGCTATTTTCTTGGTTTCTTTTTAGACAGTTTGTAGTTATTGAATAGACATGTTACTGATTTTCATAGATTGATTCCGTATACTTCAATTTTACTAAAATCATGTATTAATCTTAACCATTTGTGTGTTTGTGTTTCAAAGTTCTGTGGAGATTTCAGGGATATAGAAGAAAGACAGGCAGAGATAAAACTGCATAATCACCATACATTGGGACCACAGGCCAATGACGGGCAATTCTTCTATCACCGGCTACTTTCCTTTGAGACAGGGTCTCCCACTGAACCACGAGTTTACCAACTGGCTAGGCTGGCTGGCTTAATAAGCTTCAGGGATCCACCTGTCTCCACACTTCCTGCACTGGACATATAGATGTAAGCCACCACATCCACCATTCATATGGGTGTTGAAGATCCAAACTTGTGTCTTTGGGCTTCTGCATCCACAGCAGACATTTAACTGATGGAGCCATCACCCAGATCTATTGAGAGATTTTTGTCAGGAAAGGTTAGGGAAGTTTTGCTGAACCTTTTGCTGATATTAAATTGCCTTTGTGCCTCATTTTCTTAATGTGCTGCAGCACGTTTACACATGAATGCATGTTGACCTATCCTTACATGCCAGCGGGAAATCCTATTCCCTCATGGTTAATCCTGCTAACATGCCTTTGATTTACACTTACTACTTTTATATAAGATTTTTTAATCTGGAGGCTGGAGAGGTGACTCCATGGTTAAGAACATGTACTGTTCTTATAGAGGACTCCAGTTCAGTTCCCAGCACTCACACATATATACTAACACCTATAACTCCAGCTATAGGTGAACTGGCTCCATTTTCTGGACCCTGTGAGCACCTCTACCCACATTCACATACCATCAGAGACAGATACATCTACACATAATTAAAGATAAAATAAATTTAAAAAAAAAAGAATTTTGAATCTATTCTCATCAGGGATGTTGCCCAATAAGTTTCTTTTCCTATAATCTTGGTGCCTTTGTCTGGCTTAGAGAATCAGCTAATAAAACTGGCATTATAAAATGAATTTAGAAGCTGTCCTGTTTCATTTTTTGGAAGCATTTGAAGTGGACTAGTACTACTTATTTCCAATATTTAGTAGATAACAGCAGAAAAGCCTGAGATTCCTGAGTTTTCCTTTGATGGGAGACTTTATATTGCTTCCTCAGTCTCCTTGCTTATTGGTATCTGTTGAGATATTCTGTTTATTCATGAAAAATAAAAGGTAGAAGTGATTCTTTTAAAAAATCTTAATTTTGTCTGATTCTCTTTGGCTTTGATCTCTTAAAGGAGGAAAATTAAGTTCACAGTCTGATTTTTCTCTATTATATAACCCTTTTCCTCTATTACATAACTATTTCTGTGTATGATTTTTGTGTTGCCTGTATGATGTCTTTACAAAAATATTTATATGAGTAAAACACTATATTAAAATACATTGAACATATTAAAATAGACAGCCCAATCTATCATGATAGTATTACTTTAAAAGAAAGGGAGAAGGATGGTAGAGAGTAAGGAAGAAAACAAGTCAAGACAGAAAATAGTTCATCTTAGACTATCATGAACAGTCTACAGTCCCATAGTTTATTTTCTAAGTCCTTACGTTAATCAGCAAATACAACAAAATAAATCAAATAAACAAAAGCTAGATGTTTTATTATATACTTTTAGATTCCTACTCTAGGTTAATTTTTTCATTTCGTAAATTTTATTTGTAGTTTTGGAGCTTCAACAAATATACACTTTATGATGAAAGGAAATGAAAATAACCGCTTCGTTTGAACTCCTAGGTTCAGCACTTGAAAAGGAAATACAAATCCTCACTCTGATATTCCTTGGACTATTTCTGAATGTAGAGTTGAAATGAGAAACTATATTAAATCACGTCAGGTAGAAATCCATTATCTTTAAGAATATTTGCACTACACACACACACACACACACACACACACACACACACACACACACACGTACCACTGGTTTTAATTCTGATATCATTTTTTGAACAAAAGTTAGGGTGTAAGATCCTTTTATGAGATCCACCTCATTTAGCAACTCTTGCCTTGGGACAATCTGAGCTGATACTCAATTATTCAATAATTAGGTGAAACTCACAATTTTATTTCACAAGTAAATTTTCATTGACTTGACATAATACAAACTCTAATTTAGAAATAGTAAGCGAATGTAGAACAAAGAATTTACTTCATATGCCATATATAATTATATCCCTATTTCTTAAATGACCCGTTTTTACCACCAATGGAAGAAAAACATTTCATTACTTACCTAAACAAATCTCATTTTGAGTCTTCTCAGGACCAAATCAGTTGAAAGTTACATAGTCATGAGTATTTGGTTGGTAGTCAACAAAGCTATCAAATTTTTACATTATATATTGAATTAATTTAGGTAAACTGGCAATTACAGGTTGTAGGTTTCATATAAAATGTAATGGCATTTACTAAATATAACTGAATCATAATGATGTGCTAAAAACGTGTATTATAAAGTCAGACTACCTTGAATCACAGTTCTACTACTGATGTTAGGCAAGTTATTTGAAATTGCTCTGCCTGAGTACTCTTACCTGCATAATAGCAACATTACCTTACAATGATGGTGATTTGGGTGTTAAAGTTAATTAATGTACAAAAAAATCAGTGTCCAAGAAATAGTCAACAAGTCAAAATAACATTTGAATCATATTGCTTATGCTTACAAAATTGTCATAAAAGATATTTAATTTGTCTCCTTTGGTCCTCAGTGATTTATGCAATAACTTGCATATGCATTAACTTGTCTCATCAATGACTTTCTATAATTATTTTTACAGTAAACATATGTTACCTTGATAGTTGGGGAGGGGTAGATCCAAACGGAGACACCTGGGTAATACTGCAGTTATCCTTTACACAGATAATTGTCTTTCTATTTATATATGTGTCATGATGAAATTTTAGGATCATCTTAGTCAGTGATATGATCAGACAACAACAACCCAGACTCACGTGAGACTGATCCCTGACAGAAACCTAACAGAGTCATTAATGAAGTTTTGAATGACAAGCAGATGAATATTCATACTGGCTGTTCAACACATTCCTTTCCTCACATAGATATAAATTCTGGAAAGCAATCTGCCTGGGGAAAAAGAGCTAGAGGAAAGTCTACATACATAGTTCTACACAGAAAACCTTATATAATACAATTGGTTGAGAGTTACTTCCCTGAAGAGGATATACTTCCCTATTCTACCCCAGGTCCTCTTTTTAGTTCCTACATTTGTTAATATTAAAGTTTCCTCTTTGTTTTTGTCTTTTTGAAAAAAGAGGCTATAACAAGCATTTATCTTCAATTGCACCTGAACTCCATTCATAAGTCAATGATTCTATACTAAGACATCCATGCAATCTTTGTTCTCCATGACTTCCAAAGAAAAGACAATATCCCAAATGAAATCAATATATCCCATTCACTATTTATTACACTATGTAATAACATCTATCTTCAAATGTTTTTATGTGTTGATATATTGTGTACCCTAATAAACTTGCCTGAGGATCAGAGGACAGAGCCAGCCACTAGATTAGACATAGAGGTCATGCAGTAGTGGAACACACCTTTAATTCTATCACTTGAGATCCCATGCCTTTGCTTGGGAAGCACACACACCTTCAATCCCAGGAAGTAATATGGCATGGCAGAGAAAGGTATATAAGGCGTGAAGAAACAGGAACTCGTTCTCTTCAGACGGAGGATTTCATAGAGGTAAGAACGAGTGGCTGATTGTTCTGCGTCTCTGATCTTTCAGCTTTCACCCTGAAATCTGACTCTGGGTTTTTACTAAAAGACCATCTAAGATTCAAACAACATCTTTATACACAATTACAGAAAAACCAAGAATTAAACAAATCTCCAACAAGGGTATTCAACAGTAAATGAACCTAAATACTTACAAAGCAATGTAAATTCAACAGTAGATCCTAGCATGTCAGACAGAGTTCCTTCATAATTTTCAAATTTTCTACTGATCTTAAATTTTGGAGGTTCTTAAAACTTTATCCTGTAAGCAGAAGTTATAGAGTTCACCTAAAAACCCACTGTTGCCAACTTCATCATAAACTAGATTTAATACATCACCCCTCTAAAGAAACTAGATTTAGGAGAAAAGAAGGATTATGGACAAATTACTATGAGAAGAGACAGACAATAATCTTGATCCCATGAGGATTTTGCCCCAGTAGCATTACACAGTGTGCTAAAAAACTACACATAAGATCCATGCTGATTCATTAAAAAAAAAAAAAAGACATCTGAGTAATTACTCTAAATATGCCTCATTAAAAATATACAGATGGAAATGGTCCCCTGAAAAATCAATAAAGTGCTTCATATGTTTACAAATATTTTTGAAAACATTATCAATCTTTAAGATATGTTGTCTCCTGGTTTTTGGTTTAGTTAAATATATGCCAGCCATATCTTAGCCAAAGATGTTTGCTTATTACACAAATAAATCTTAATATGCCACTCTCTTACATTTGGGAAAAACTTTTCAACTGCCAAATGAAGCCAACTGTTGAACAACAAATCATAATATTTGTTAACATACTTTGAAATTGAGCTGCTGTTCTCCCCCCTCCCCCCGTAGGCTCAATGATTTGTCTGCGTCATTGTTTTGCATAAACTTGAGAAACACATCTTGGGTAATGGCTAAAAAATGTGGCTGATGGTTTTGAAGTCCTTAATTTTTAAAAATAGTGCCACCACTTGAGAAATAAACACGATGTCTAGGAATAAACTTTTTTTTTTTTTACAAATATGCAGACTTCAAGCTCCCTTAAATGATTAAAAAATAATAATAACTTACATAACACAGGCTACTTTGAAAAAAGTTTAGGAAACAGAATACATCCAGCTTTAGGAATTTCAAAACAATCAAAACTCTAGCTCCCCACATCAAATCAAATATGAAAAACATAAAGGCTTTGTTTCCCATAGATCCCATGATGGAGTTCATGGAGCTCAAAAGGAAGCTGTGGGCCAGCTGCTGCTTCTCTGCCCAAGAGAAAGGTAACTATTCCAGGGGTCTGTGGTGGTATTGTGTTCCCCAAAATATTGTGCACCCTAATAAACTTATCTGGGGTCAAAGAACAGAACAGGCACTAGATACAGAGGCCAGAAAATGGTGGCACTCACACCTTTAATCCTAGCATTACAGAGGCAGAGATCTACATGGATCTCTGTGTGTTCAAGGATACAGCCAAGCATGGTGACTGACGCCTTTAATCCTATAAAGTGAGCCTTTAATCCCAGGGAGTGATGGCAGAAAGCAGAAAGGTATATATGAGGCATGAAGACCAGGAACTAGAAGCTTTTGGCTGGTTAAGCTTTCAGGCTTTCAAGAAGCAGTTCATTTGAGATCCATTTAGATAAGGACTCAGAGGCTTCCAGTCTGAGGAAACAGGATCAGCTGAGGAACTGGCAAGGTGAGGTAGCTGTGGCTTGTTCTGCTTCTCTGATCTTCCAGCATTCACCTCAACAACTGGCCTCATGTTTGATTTTATTCATAAATACCTGTACGATTCATACTACAGGGGTCTTCATGCTAGCCTCCCAGCTGTGTGAGAGTCTGTCCCCACAGGCTTCCACACCAAGTTGCTCATCTCATGATAATTTTTAATCATAATTATTTGTATTTCCCTTAGAATGGAGGATACTTTTTGAGAGCTAAGACCCTGACTCACTCATCTTTAATGTTATTAAGTATAAATGTATTCCTTTGAGTAGAGATGCTCAGCAGAGTGCCTGAACTTGGTTCCACCTTCCTCCATTACCACCCTGCTCTATGCTCCATTTTATTTCTTGGTCATTTTCCTAACTTCCTCTCCTATGTGTGATGTATTCTAGCACCTCCATGTATGGTAATTTGCTTATGTATCTGTTTGTCAACAACTATTTAGCTCATGGATGATGGAAACCAAATAAAATGTTATTCATTTTGGCCTTGGGTGGTCTACACTGAGCAATAAAAAAAATAAAGAAAAAACCTATTGTAGTTTTAAAAATCCAAGCTGTGGATTCAGATTAAACAAGTAAAATTGTAGATATTGCTCTTCCCAGTTTTATAAACTAAGGCATTATAAAGGCTTCTATAAGTGTAGTGATCTATGGAAGAAATTATAGAGTCTATCTTATAGAGCTGTTGGGGAAAATGTAGAGAGAGAGGACAGACAATAAATACACCATGAACATAACTATAGTAATTTTCTGAAATGAAATTTATTTACGTAACCTTTGTCATCTTATTTTAGGTGTTTTCTATATAGTGTAAGCTTGTGAGAGAGCAAGCAGGACTGTGGTCCTCATGAACAACTGTGAAGCTTGTGAGAGAGCAAGCAGGACTGTGGTCCTCATGAACAACTGTGAAGCTTGTGAGAGAGCAAGCAGGACTGTGGTCCTCATGAGCAGCTGTGGCTGTGTGGGTTTGATGGCTTTCTGTTTAGAGGGCTTTTTAAAAGCAACATGAGCAAAGATACCCAGGAATTCCTGAAAGAGTGCAGAGGAAAGGAGGGAGAGAGGGAGGGAGGGAGGGACAGAGAGAGGGAGGGAGGGAGAGAGTGAGTGAGTGAGGGAGGGAGGGAGGGAGGGAGGGAGGGAGGGAGGGAGGGAGGGAGGGAGGGAGGGACAGGAAAGGACAGTGGAAGAAAGTAAGGGGAGGGGCTAGGTCTGAGACCAGGAAAGAAAAAGCAGCTAGAATTTATGTAACTGAGTGTAGGAGACAAGGGAACTATTTCTAAAAGTAACTCCAAAAATGTACACAGGAGTCAGTCTCCTTAAATCTAGATGAACTATAACCTGCCTGAGCATAAAATCTAACTGAGAGAGAAAAAAAAAGCAAGCACTTTGAAAAGAATAATCATTTCTGCAATAATTATTAAGTAGGATGTATTTTCATTTAGACTTCAATAAAGAAGAAAGTGTGAATAGCTTGGAACTATTGGAACTATTGGAACTCATGGAATTGGGGAAAGCCAGTGTCTGAAGTTAGATTAAGTGAACCCTTAAAGCTTGTTTTCTAATCTCTAAATGTGTGTGGTTTAACCGCTTCATAGAATTATTGTAAAATGCAATGCAGATATATCAAAAAGGCCCTTAATCATAATACTTGCATGCAACTACTACACTTACATAGTATAAATAACATTAATGCTATTTCTCTGTCCCACGAAACATCAATTGATTCAGGATGAATGAATTCACATTGTCAAACATACCAGAATCCCTCAGCAGCTCAACACAGTAACAGTTTCCTAGCTGAAGCATCTCTGGTGGAAGAAGGTGCGGCTCCATTATCAAGAGCCCCAGTAGCTGAAGAGGCTTGCTAGACTCCTTGTTAGATCATTGTACTCATGCTGCTGGCTTAGGTCAAGATTAAAGGCCTGGAATAATATTATATAAGGCAACATTTATATATATACATATATAATGATTAAGAGATTTTTCTATTCATTTTACATACCAACCACAGATTCCCCTTTCCTCCCTCCTCCTGCCTCCCAGCCTTCCCCCTCAATACAACCCCCATTCACACCTCCTCCAAGGCAAGGTCTCCCATGGGGAGTCAGCTGAGCCTGGTACATTCAGTTGAGGCAGGTCCAGGGCCCTCTTCCCTGCACCAAGGCTTCGCAAAGGGTCCCACCATAGGCATTAGGTTCCAAAAAACCATCTCATGCACCAGGCATGTGTCCCAATTCCACTGTCTGCCTGGGGGACCCCTAAACAGTTCAAGCTAAACAACTGTCTCACCTATCCAGAGGGCCTAGTCAAGTACCATGGGAGCTCCTGAGCTATTGGTCCACAATTCATACATTTCCACTAATTTGGCTAGCCGTCTCTATACATTTTCCCATCATGATCTCGGTGTCCCTTGCTTATTAGAATCCCTCCTCTCTCTCATCAATTGGACTCCTGGAGCTCAGGCTGGTGCCCAGCCGTGGATCTCTGCATCTACTTCCATCAGTCACTGGATGAGGGCTCTATGATGAGAGTTAGGGTATTCAGCCATCTAATGACCCCAGTAGGCCAGTTCAGGCACTCTCTCAACTATTGCAGGTAGTCTAAGGTGGGGTCATCCTTGTGGATTCCTGGGAACTTCTTTAGCACTCTGTTTCTCTCTTTCCCCATGATATCATCCTGAGTGGGGTAACCCAGACTCAGAAAAACATACATGGTATGTATTCACTCATGAGTGGATACTAGATGTAAAGCAAAGTATAACCAAACTGTAACCCACACCTAGGAGGGAGGACCCTAGGAAGGATTAATGGATTGCCCATCAAAGGAGAAATAGAGGAGATCTATATGAACAAACTGGGGGTGAAGGGGGTAATGGAGGGCAAGGGATGGGAGATGCAAACATAGGGGAAAGGGAGGTTTGAGCTGGAACAAAAACAGAGTGGTAGAACAAGGAAAGAGAAATCTAAGGCAACATTTCTTAATCTCAGAACCCCTGAGACCTCAGGGTTTGTGTTAATTACCTGAAACCCTACTCAGGACTGGGGCATCTTTTGAGAAAGTGGTTGTAAGTCAGATCTTGAGAAGAACCTCCAAACACAGCTGCAATAACATGCAGTGTAAGGTCTGAAGGGCAAACACACTCTGTAATTCTGTAATTGTCCTAGAAATATCTAGGAAAACTTCTCAAAAACAAAACAAAACAAACAAAAAACCCACTGTTTTTCATATTAAATAAATGGGATTCCGAAAATAAAATTCCAGGGCTGGGGAGAGATGGCTCAGTGCATAAAGTACTTGTATTGTAAACATGAGGACTTGAGTTTGGCTCCCTAGCACTCCTGTGAAAAAGCCTGAGTGAAGTAACACATGCCTGTAGCTCCAGCTCTGGGGAGGCAGACAGGCCACCATAGGGCCTCACTGACCAGGCAGAGGAGACTAACCAGCAAGCTCCGGGACAGTGAGAGACCCTGTCTCAAAACTTAAGATGGAGACCAGGCATGGTAGCCTTTAATCCTAGCATTCTGGATGGAAAAGCAGGCAGATCTCCGTGAAATTGAGTCCAGTTTGGTATATCTAGTAAGCTCCAAGACAGCCAGGGTTACAGAGAGTGCCTGTCTAGAACAACAAAAATAAAGATGATATGCCTCCGTGCATAAAGACACTTGTAAAACCTGATGACCTGAGTTTGATCCCTCCTAACCACATGGTGGGAGGAAAAATACTAACACCTGAGAGTTGTCCTCTGACTTCCATGTGCACAGGCACACACACACACACACACACACACACACACACACACACACACACGATGTCTAACCCCTGGAAACCACAAAAATGTACCTTCTCTTAAAAATTCCACATTATCACATAAACAGAATAAGTGTTTTTTAGAATTAGATTCTTTCATTCAACATAACCACTGAAAACCAATCCAAGTTGCTTTGTGTGACAGTCACTTCCATTTACTGTGTAAATACCACACAGTTGATCTACTTAAAGACATTTGAGTTGTATTCAAGTTTTGGGTAATTGTAAATAAAGCTGCTGTCAGCATCTATGTGCTAGTTTTTATGTCAACATATGATTTATCTAAGGTAAGGTATCGGTTGCCTGTTGCTGGACTAATGAATGAACTCACCAAACTTGAGCACTTAAATCAATGAACAAATATTTTTGTCATTGTTTCATTGAGTTGGGGATCTAAATGTAGGGGAGTTGTACCCTCTGGGATCTTCATAAGATATGATTAACCTGTCAGGCGGTCTAGAGAAGAGCCCAAGTCAAAGGGCTTTTACTAAGGTAGGATGTGGTCCATCATAGGTTCTTGTATTGATGACCTCAGTTCTTATTTGACTATGGCCCGGTGGGTTCTTTGTTGCTTGATGCATGAGTGTCTCCTGCATGGTATGATTGAGTATAACAATCTGCTTCCTGGAACATATTACTTGGTAACTTCTAATATCAACTGTCATGGGTCACCTGGAGGAAGACATTCAAGATCCTGGATAGTGAGCACAGCAAGTTCATTGAGGAATGTGACTTTTCTCACTCAGAAAAACAGAACTAGGCAGAATTTGTGTTGTAATACACTGAGGCACCACAACCAACCAAACGGGAAGTTCAAAACATATTGACTTCTCTAGAGTGGCTCCCATACAACAGGGAAACAGATCTTTATAATCAGTGACTCTGTGTGGAACAATCACAAGAAAGGACTGCAAAAGATAGTGTCTTTACTCTTTACCAGAGAGTTCCCATGGTCAGTCTAAACTAGAAGCCATCTGGGGGCAACAACCCCAGCATCTAGGGAGGAGTGCACAGTCCTGAAAGTAGACAGCATACTATATATACACTAGAAGCTCCACTTAAAGCATGTTTGGATGCACTCAGAAAATAAAACAGAAAGCCTTATTTCCTTTGCAGATCAGGGGATCATTCTTGGCTGTGAGTATTTAAACCACATAATTGAGGTATTGGAAGCAGAGTATGTGTGAACGTCTGGGGGTAGGAAGAACTTAATAAGTTAAAATCTATGATCACTGACAAACTGAGATCAGTCAGGAAAGAACGAAAATAAAGAGATGGGAACATCAAGGTCATGTGGGAACTCAGAGATCACATAAGCCATTCAGGGCTTTACCAATGGCAATAAGAAACCACCAAAGATATTAAAGGAAAAAATGTCACTAGTACTACATTTCAAAAATTCATGCTAGCTAGATAATGAATGAAGAATTAATTACAAGAATAGATGTTATACAATCAGAAGAGACAAAGCAGTTCAAATTATGAATATGGAGTCAGTATAACAGAAGTATACTTAGAAAGATCTGAGATTAGATTTGAGATGAAGGAGCAGTGTGAAGAGAAAAGACACTGATAGGTATGGTATAACAAGAAGGTTCATGATAAAGATATTACAAAGTTCTTAGAACTCACTTTTCAGTCTGCCAACTGGCTAATTGTGTGTCTTAGAATTTCTAATCCCTCGAGACTTTCATTTTCTCAATAGAGCATTGAAGACATTAACATTGTCCTCTTTAGGGTTTATGTGAGTATTAAAAGTGACCACTTATGGGAATGGAGACTGGAGATTGGGACTGGAGACTGTGGCTGCTCTTCCACAGGACCCAGGTTCAATCCCCAGCACCCAAGTGGCCCCTCACAACCACCTATAACTCCAGTTCCAAGGAATCTGACACCTTCTTCTGGTACCAGCCATGTGCTTGCTGCACAGACATACAAGCAGGCCAAAACACCCACACACATGAAACAAAATAACAATCGTTTTTAAAAATTGATCACTCTTATAAAGATGGGCTCACTCCACAGAGACTGTTTACTACGGACTATTATTGCCAGCGCCAGTAGGCAGCAAAGGGTGATAGAACAGTATTAAGAAAGAGTCTTTGCAATTCATTAAGGAAAATGATAACATGCATGTAAAATAACTGAATGGCTGTTGGGCTAGGTGTTATGAAATGAAGAAGGCAGGAGTGAACCAGGTAAGTGGTCGAACTTTCAAAGAAGAAACTTCAAAGAGATGGAAGAATAAATAGGGATGAGAGAGGTGTATTCAACATGTCGCATTTGTACTCGGTCAACAGTCGTCTCAAATTCCATATTCAGCATGCTGATTATATATCTAAATATATGTTCTACTTCTTATTGAAAGCCAGTTTGTACAGCAATTTTCAGGGGAAAAGAATGGGGTTGGGAATAGAGTGAGCTGGTTTTTTTAAAAAAATGGTATTTCTCATAAAGTAACACTGAGTTCAACAGTACTGAGATTTCCTTGTGACTTTGGCTTCCCTCAGGGCATGAAGAACAAGAAGTTAAGTAGTCAATGAAGCAGAGAGAGAAAGTGATGTCCTCATGCTTCTTTCCACATATGCTCACAAGTCAGTAGAAGAAAGAGGAAAACACACTGACAGCTCTCTGATGGTGAGCCAGGCCACTCAGTCTTGCTCGATCGAGCAGCAGCCATGGCATAGGGCAGGCAGCCTGCCACCATAAAAATTCAGCAATCCTGGGCATGGAAAAAATGTTGTGAAAGTCTCTTAAAGGAAAATGCATACCCCAGCCATTGAAGAAGATGGAAACAATGTATAAATAGATGCAGGAGTGTGGCATTTTGATTGCTGAAACCTAGGCCATGTGGAAAATGAGGAAATGAGATGAAATAAGAACTGAACCTAATTATCCATTTTACTCTCTCCATATACAGAAATCAGATGCTTGTGGACTCCCAGGGAAAACTCATATTCCCACAAGGGATTCGGAGCTGGGGTTTAAGTTGCAGCAGATAAAAAGGAACCGTGATGTTCGAGCCTGAGGAAGAACTTCAGGACCATAAACCAAGTCCAGCTCCTACACCACTTTAAAATAAATAACAGAAAATGCCTTGGCCAGTTTCTCAAACTGGTTGATAGTCTCTTAGAAGTCTTTAAATATTTTCTCATTTAAAAAAGAAGTTGGACTTGGTGGAACACATCCTTAGTCCCAGTGCTTTGGGGTGTAGAAGAAGGCAGATATGAGAGTTCAAGGCCACTCCTGGTCTACATAGCAAGTTCCAAGATAGCCAGGGCTATGCACAGAGGCCCTGTATCAAAAAAAATAATAAAATAATAACAATTAAAAATAAAATATCTATGGTGCTTTTAGTAGTATTAGATACTTTGGATGAAAGTACCCAGAAATTTTTATTTACTGTGAAATCCAAAGACTTAAAATACAACTGAACTTTTCAGTAGAATGAAAAGAATCACTATTTTAAGAACTTATTGGCCTTTTCTACCCAAAATTCATGCATGTTAAGCTGCATTTGTAGAAACTTATGGAACATCAACATATGTACATTGGAAGACATTCAAATGATCTTTCTAACTAAATCATTTGTCATTTCTAAACACATGACCAAGGAAAGTGAGCTGAGATAAACACTCATTCACCTGGCAGAATCTGAATGGGGGTACTTATATACAGCAGCTTTCATAAAATATGATGGACTTAAATTACTATATGTAAATTCTTAAATGATTTTTTAATATTATTTTTACACTATGGCCTCAGTTTCCCCTCCCTCCTCTCCTACTAGTCTCTCCTTGACTCCCCTCTGCCTCACTCCATCCATTCCTCTTCTGTTTCTATTCAGAAAAGGCAGACCTCCCATGGATATCAACCAAACATGGCATATCAAGTTGTAGTAAGACTAGGCACCTCCCCTCATACTAAGGCTGGCCAAGGCAACCCAGTATGAGGAATAGAATTCCAAAAGCCAGCAAAAGAGTCAGAGACAGCCCCTGCTCACACTGTTAGGAGTCCCACAAGGAGACCAAGCTACACAACTATAATATATATGCAGAGGGCATAGGTTAGTCACATGCAGGTTCCATGGTTCTTGGTTCTGTCTCTGTGAGCCCCTATGAGCCCAGGTAAGTTGGTTCTGTGGGTTTTTCTGTGGTGCCCTTGATACCACTGGTTCCTATAATCCTTTCTCCCCTTCTTCCACAGGATTCCCCAAGCTCTGCCTAATGTTCAGCTGTAGGTCTCTCCATCTGTTTCTATCAGTTACTGAAGCCCTTCTGATGACAATTGGGCTGGGCACCAACCTATGAGTATAACAGAATATCATTAGGCATCACTACATTGACATTGTTTTTTCTTATTTGACCATTCATGTTTGGTTCTATCCTCAGTCTCTGGGCCATCCATCCTGAGTCCTGGCACTCTAGGCAGTGCCAGGGGTGGTATCCCTCATGGCATGGGTCTCAGGCTTGGCCAATCATTGGTTGGCTGCTCCCACAAATTCTGTACCACCATTACCCCAGCACATCTTGTTCATAGGACAAATTATAGGTCAAAGGTTTTGTAGCTGGGTTGATGTCCCAATCCCTTCACTGGAAGTCTTACTTAACTACAAGACTGTCCATTTCCTTTAGATTTTCCAGTCTTATTGAGAACAGATTTTTTTTTGAAGTATGCCCTGATGATTCTTTGGATTTCCTCTGTGTCTGTTGTTATATCTTCCTTTTGGTTTCTGATTTTGTTAATTTGGATATTCTTTCTCTGCCTTTAGTTAGATTGGATAAGCGCTTGTCTATCTTGTTGATTTTCTCAAAGAATCAACACTTTGTTTCATTGATTCTTTGTATTGTTCTCTTTGTTTCTAATTATTGATTTCAGCACTCCATTGGATTATTTCCTGTCTACTACTCCTCTTGGATGTGTTTGCTTCATTTTATTCTAGAGCTTCCAGGTGTGCTGTTGCTAGTATGAGATTTCTCCAAGTTCTTTATAAAGGCACTTAGTGCTGTGCCCTTTTCTCTTAGCACCACTTCCATTGTTTTCCTTAAGCCTGGATTCGTGTTTTGAATTCATTTTTGTCAAATTCTAGAAACTCTTTACTTTCCTTCTTTATTTCTGCCTTGACCCAGTGGTGATTCATTTGAGAGTTGTTGAATTTCCATGAGTTTGTAGGCTTTCTGTTGTTTCTGTCATTGTTGAAATCCAGCCTTAATTAATGGTGGTCTGATAGAATACAGAGGGTTATTTCAATTTTCCTGTATCTGGTGAGACTTGCTTTGTGACTGAGTATGTGGTATTTTGGAGAATGCTTCATGAGACACTGAGAAGAAGGTATATTCTTTTGTGTTTGGGTGAAATGTTCTGTAGATATCTGTTAGATCCATTTGGTTTGTAACATCTGTTAACTCCATTATTTCTCGGTTTAGTTTATGTCTGAATGACATGTTCATTGGTAACAATGGGGTATTGAAGTCTCCCACTGTCAATGTGTGAGGGTAGATGTATGGTTCAAGTTTTATTGATGTGTCTTTTACAAATGTGGGTGTCCTTGCATTGGGATATAGACATTAGGAATTGACACATCATCTTGATGGATTTTTCCTTTGATCAGTATGAAGCTTCCTTCCCCATCTCTTCTGACTAATTTTGGTTTGAAGTCTATTTTGTTAGGTATTAGGATAGCTACACCAGCTTGCTTCTTGAGACCATTTGCTTGGAAAATCTTTTTCCAACCTTTAACTCCAAAATAATGTCTGTTTTTGATGTTGAGGTGTGTTTCTTATATACACCGGAAGGATGCATCTTGTTTTTGCATCCATTGTCTTAGTCTTTACCTTTTTATTGGGTAATTGAGTCCATTGACACTGAGAGATATCAATGACCAATGAGTGTTAATTCCTGTTAATTTTTTTTGTAGTTGTTGGTTGCGGTGGTAGTGTGTGTGTGTGTGTGTGTGTGTGTGTGTGTGTGTGTGTGTGTGTGTGTGTGTGTGTTCCTCATTTGGGTTATGCTAGTGTGAAATTATTTATTGCCTGTTTTTCATCTGTGTAGTTCACCTCCTTTGGTTGGAGTTTTCCTTCTAGCACCCTATGTAGGACTGGATTTGTGGATAGATCTTGTTTAAATTTGACCTTATCATGGAATATTTTCTTTTCTCTATCTATGATGAATGAAACTTTTGTTGAGTATAGTAATCTGGCTGGCATCTGTGGTCTTTTAGAGTCTGCAGCACATCTCTGATCAAGCCCTTTCTGGCTTTTAGAGTCTCCATTGGGAAGTTAGGTGCAATTCTTTTTTTTTTTTTTCTTTATGACAAAATTTTCTACTCACTCCATATACCACCCACAGATCCCACCTCCTCCCTTCTCCCACCCCCAGCCCTCTCTCCTAATCCACCCCACATCTCCCAAATCAAGGTCTCCCGTGGGAAGACACTGAGCCTAGGGTCCAAGCCCCTTCCCATTGCACCAAGGCTGCGCAAGGCACCACACCACAGGCACCAGATTCCCAAAATCCTGCCCATGAACCAGGGATGGATCCTGATACCCCTGCTTGGGTGCTCCCCAAACAGTTTGAGCCAAACAACCTGCTTTATATGTAACTTGGCCTTTTTCTCTTGAAGGTTTTAATAGTTTTTTTTCTTTGTTCTCTGTGTTTAGTGTTTTGATTATTATATGACAAGGGGACTTTCTTTTCTGGTCTAATCTGTTTAATATTCTGTAGCTTCTTGTAATTTTATAGGCTTGTCCTTCTTTAGTCTAAGAAAATTTTTGTCTATGATTTTGCTAAAAATATTTTCCAGAACATGGTATAAACTCACTCATAAGTGAATATTAGCCATAAAGTAACAGAGAAGCATGCTACAACTCACAAACCCAGAGAAGCTAAGTAATAAGGAGGGCTCAAAGGGAAATGAATGAAGCTCACTGTGAATGGAAAATAGAATGGACATTTCCAGTGTACTGGGGAAGGGACCTGGAAGGGAGAATGAGAACAGGAATGGGAGGGAGTATGACGGAGGGTGGAGAATAGAGGGAGAGAGTACTGGGAAAGACACTGGAATCTGGGGCATCTCTGGGATGAGCTAGAAACCTAGAGCAATGGAAACTCCCAGCAATCTATGAGGGTCACCATAGCGAAGAATCTTAGCAATAAGGGATACAGAGCCTGAACCAGCCATCTCCTGCAACCAGGCAAGACTTCCGGTGGAGAGATTGGGACACCAGCACAACCACAAACCCTTTGACCTACAATTTGTCTTCCCTACAAGATGTGCTGGGGTAAAGATGGTGCATAAATTGTGGGAATGACCAACTAATGACTGGCATAACTGAAGACCCATACCCTGAGAGGGAGCTCCCCGCTGAGGGCCAGGACCCAGAGGAATGATGTCTCAGAGACCTAAGGTAAAACCAAATATGAATGGCAAAAAAGTCAATGAAATGGTCCCTAATGATATTCTGCTATTTGCATAGATTAATGCCTAGCTCAACTGTCATCAGAAAGGCTTTACCCAGAATTTGATGGAAACAGATGCAGAGACCCACAGACAAACTATTAGGTGGAGCTCAGGGAATCCAGTGGAAGAGAGAGAGAAAGGATTGTAGGACCCAGTTGTGTCAAGGGCACCACAAGAAAAAAACCCCACAGAAATGACTAACCTGGGCTTGTAGAGACTCACAAAGACAGAGAGCCTGCATGATGCTGACCTATATACTGGGGTGGTATTGTGTTCCCCGAAATATTGTGCACGCTAATAAACTTACCTGGGGTCACAGAACAGAACAGCCACAATATTAAACATAGAGGATAGGCAGTGGTAGCACATGCCTTTAATCCTAGAATACCAGAGGCAGAAATCCCTCTGGATCCCTGTGTGTGTCACTAAGCATGGTGACACATGCCTTTAATCCCAGGGAGTGATGGCAGAAAGCAGAAAGGTATATAAGGCACGAAGACCAGAAACTAGAAGCTTTTGGCTGGTTAAGCTTTTAGGCTTTTGAGCACCATGGTTCATCTGAGAGGCATCCAGTCTGAGGAAACAGGATCATCTGAATTGGCAAGGTGAGGTAGCTGTGGCTTGTTCTGCTTCTCTGATCTTTCAGCTTTCACCCCAATACCTGGCTCCAAAGTTGTTTTTATTAATAAGAACTTTTAATATTCCTGCTACAATGCACTCTGAATACATGTTACAGTTGTGTATATTGTACTCCATGTGAAACTACTAACAACAAGAACAGGGGATGTCTTTGACTCTGATGCCTGCTTTTGGAACCCATTCCTCCTACTTGATTGCCTCATCCAGCCTTCATAGAACAAGAGGTGCCTATTCTCACTGCAACTTCATATTCCATAGCTGGCTGATATCCATGGAATGCCTGTCTGTATATGAAAAGAAACAGTAGAGGAAGAGTGTATGGGGCAGTGTGAAGAGGAACTGGGAAGAGGGGAAGGAGTGGACACTTTGGTCGGGATGTAAAAATAAACAAATAAAATATTTTTTCTACCTTTGAGCTAGAAATTATCTCCTTCTTCTATTCCTGTCATACTTAGGTTTGACCTTTTGTGGTGATATTATGTTCCCCAATATATTGTGCACCCTAATAAACTTATCTGGGGTCAAAGAACAGAACAGCCACTAGATATAGAGGCCAGAAAATGGTGACACACATGCCTTTAATCCTAGCATTCTAGAGGCAGAGATCTGCCTATATCTCTGAGTTCAAGGCCCCACTGGTAACAGCCAAGCGTGGTAACAAGAGCCTTTAATCCCAGGAATGATGGCAGGAAGCAGAAAGGTATAAAAGCCGTGAAAACCAGGAACTAGCCTGGTTAAGCTTTTAGGCTTTTGAGCAACAGTTCATCTGAGATTCATTCTGGATGAGGACTGAGAGGCTTCCAGTCTGAGGAAACAGAATCAGCTGAGGAATTCGTGAGGTGAGGTGGCTGTGGCTTGTTTTGCTTCTCTGATCTTCCAGCATTTACCCCAATACCCAGCTCCAGGTTTGTATTTTATTAATAAGGCCATTTAAGATTTATGCTACAATCTTTTCATAATGTCCCAGATTTCTTGGGCATTTTTGATCAGGAAATTTTTAGATTTAACATTTTCTTTGACTAATGTATCTATGTTTTCTATCTTGTCTTCAACAACTGAGTTTCTCTCTTCTATCTCTTCTATTCTGTTGGTGATGGTAGCATCTGTAGTTCCTGTTCACTTACCTAGATTTTCATTTCCAGAATTTCTTCAGTTTGTGTTTTCTTTATTACTTCTCTTTCCATTTTCAAGTCTTGAACAGTTTTATGCATTTCCTTCAACTGTTCTTTCTTTTTCTTAGCTTTTTTGACATTTTTTAAGAGATTTACTGATTCCTTCCAATTTTTTTATTGTCTTTTCCTCAATTTTTAAGGGATTTATTCATTTCTTTTTTTTTTTTTTTGAGACAGGATTTCTCTGTGTAGCTTTGTGCCTTTCCTGGAACTCGCTTTGTAGTAGACCAGGCTGGCCTCAAACTCACAGAGATCTGCCTGACTCTGCCTCGCTAGTGCTGGGATTAAAGGCGTGTGCCACCACCGACCGGCTTATTCATTTCCTTTTTAAGTACCTCTATCATCTTCATGACATTGGTTTTAATGTCGTTTTCTTGGGCTTCAGCTGTGCTGGAATACTCAGGGCTTGCTGTAGTAGCATGGCTGTGCTCTGGTGGTGACATATTGCCCTGGCTGTTGTTGATTGTGTTCTTACAGTGGCATTTAGGCCTTTGTATTGGGGGTGATTATAGGTCTGGGTGCCGATTTCTGGGTTTGTCTTTTTGGATAAGTATTTTCTTCCTTGGTTTCTGTTTCCTCTCTTGTCTTCTGGCTGAAGTGGCCTGTGGTTGAGGAGAGGGTCTCTGCCCCACTTGGGGGCTAGACTTCTGATGGCCTGTATGGACTCTGACCCAGCAAGAGTGCTGCCCAAGTTGGGAACTGGAGTTCTGGCCATGTGTTTGGCCTCTGATCTGACCTGGGATTCTCTGGGGTTCAGGATTCTGGCTTGACTTCTGGTGGGGTAGGAGGCTTCTACCTATATTTCCTGGAACTGGCCTGGTCTCTGGGGTTGAGAGCTCTGTGCCTGGCCTCTCATGTGGTAGGGGCCTCTGGCCAGAGATGTCAGCCAGGATATGGTCACTATATGTAATTTTTTAAAAGAAGAAATTAAAATTTTTTTATTTATATATACTAGGAAATGAAAATCCTAAGTACACTAAGCTAGCTTTTCAAGAAATTATTTTTATATAATTTCAAAAGAGGTTGGAGGAGCCTAAAAGAGAAATAAAAGAAAAATTTTCCAGAATCAGTTGAGTTCACTCTCTTGGCAAAATATCTACAGTTAGAGCACACTGGGGTTAGGCTACTATTTTCTCTTCTGTTTCAAAATGTATGAAGGAACTGCAAGTTAGGCCACAAAGCTTGGAAGAAATGTGCACACTTGAAGAAACATCTTTAGGCACTATTTATAAAGACTTGAGAACGCTTTATGCTTGTTGCCTCTATACTCCTCAATCCGGCTCTGAATAGGTACACTTGGAAACAAGAGAAAACATGCCATGAACTGGTTTTTAACCTGGGTTTCTCTGAGGGGAGGTGTCACTCTTTTTGAGTAGGTGCCTGGGTTGGGGATAAATGGACCACTCACTGTGCATGTATGTTACATAATGCTTGTCTGTGGGAACTGCATTAAAAGGCCAACTGCGCCTCACAAGAAGTGGTAGTTCTTGGAAATAATGACTTCATAAGAGGTGAAGAAAATAGCACATCCAGGACAACAATGTTTTCTCCTCAGAAGCCTGATGCCAATCAGCCTTAATTGAATCAAGATTCAACTTTCTGATGCATCTAGGAGCAGACACAACTTATCATGAGCAATGGGCATGCTTTTAAACTTTGCAAAGGTCAATTAAATAAAATCTTTTATGTCAGTTTGAGAAACAGAAAAGGTTTACGACATGGCCAGGATCAGTTTTCCCAGTAGGACATTTGATACTCATTTTTTATTATTTCATGTCAATTTAGTGACTTATGAACATGGGTCTGTTAACTGAGATTCAGAAAGCAAAGTGAGAAATCATGGCAAAATACAAGATTATTGTCTTAGTTCTAGAAATGCTACATCTTTAGATAAAGATTCCTTCCTAGCTGCAAACTAACTTTCATTTAAAATTAAAATTAACCCTTCACATCTATACTTCAGTATATTTTTGTCACCTAACTAGAGATTATTATGAAAAATTTGCTTAAATATTAAATATACACCCAATTCATCTCTTCAAATTCCCAATTCTTACATAAGGTTGATATTTTAATTATGATAGCAATTGGGTCTGAATCATGGTTTATTTAATATAAAGTTAGTTTTTTTCTACATCTACCAACTACCATTCTGTAACATACTCATCTGTGCAAAAGCATGAAAATGTGGATCTCAGTGAAAGCTGAACATATTTTCCCATAGAAACAGCATCCCTCTGCCAAACTCGAAAAAAGTGCGTCTTATTCTTCTGCCATTGTCCCCAAAGGCAGCCACAAGATTACGGCTCAGAAAGTAGACAGAACTGGGTACATTGTGTTCATGCTCTGTCCTCTACAGGAGTGTTGCAGCAGCAGTGGTTGTCAGTGGGAAGCAGTTGGACAAACAAATGATAGTAATTACAAGAATGTAAACAAATCAGGAAAGGCAAATGGTGGGGGATCAAAAAAGAGGCTGTACATACTTTCAGGGGGTTCATGAACTCTTTGATGACAAGTTGTCTTACAAGGTGGAAAGGAATATTATCAAAAGGATGAGTTCAAAGAATGCTGACTTCTCAAAGAACGTCTCAACGCTGTCTTCAGGGATGTAGCGTGCTCTTCAGTGAATAACCCCTCACCCATGTTTTTGTAAGTAACCTGAATTAAACTTATAGAGTCACACATGAACACACAAAAGACAAGAAAAGAGAAACAGAGCTAGTTAGCGAGGGGATCAGTGGGTGCAAGTGGGAGAAAAGATAATGTAATGATTGTTATTGAAATAAATTACATACATGTATGAAAACTCCATAATGAAACTCATTACTATACATAAGTAATATATGGTAAATCACAAAACTTAGAATGTCTCAAACCAGCTATAGATACAATCAATGAAGGGAAAGTTCAAATAAAAGATAATAGATAGATGGACAATGAGGGAGAGAAAGATTTTAAAATCAAGTGTCTAAGGTTTCCCCTTCAGCAAACTTCTCACCTTTGTTCTGTGAAGTGTCAAAATGTGTATCATTTCTTCATTGCTAAATAAATGATTTCATTCATAGATGATTCTCAGGATTAAAAATCAGTTAGGAATATGTCAATTCCTTGTTGTCCTGGATGTGCTATTTTCTTCACCTCATATGAAGTCATTATTTCCAAGAACTACCACTTCTTGTGAGGTGCAGTTGGCCTTTTAATGTACTTCCCACAGACAAGCATTATGTAACATACATGCACAGTGAGTGGTCCATTTATCCCCAACCCAGGCACTTACTCAAAAAGAGTGACACCTCCCCTCAGAGAAACCCAGGTTAAAACCCAGTTCATAATAAAAATAATATACAGTGACCAACTGTTTTACAGGGAAGCCCAGGGAGGTTCGGAGATCTTGCTGTGCATCATTTGCAAATCTTATTTCTCACTCATCCAGTCTGCGCAGGAAGTGTGCTTCCCTTTCAAAGATCCTATATTGTCTGCAGTATATTAGTCATACCAACTTCATTAAGTCAAATTTCAACAAACAACCTGTTAACACACTGAAAAAGTGACAAAAAGAAGATGAGAATATTTACAAATGATATATTTCATAAGCAGTTGATCGCTAAAATAATATATATTTATATGTACATATACATAAATATATAATTTCCATATATACATATATTTGTAGCTTTATTTAGTTGCATGTAATTTGGATATAAGCTACTGATTACACAATGTACCTCTTCCAGAAAATAAAACATTGCATTCATTTTATGTTCTTACCACAGAAATACTTAACATGAGTGCATTGTAATTTTAAAGTGCACAATGCTGTATTGTTGACTGCGGGTACAGTGTTTGGTAACAGATCTCAACATTTTAGTCATCTTGCTTGACTGACACTTCAGCTTTGTTAATTAGGTCTCGTGTCCACTTTCTCCAGTTCCTAGAAACACCATTTACTCATTAAGTCTATGAGTTTGACTATTTTTATTAACTTTTATTTTTTACTACATCCTTTTTTAAATTTATTCTCTTCTCATTTAGTACATCCTAACTTCAGCCTTCCCTCCTTCCACTTCTCCCAACCCCCCTCACACCTTTCCTTTCCCCCAAGATCCACTACTTCTCAGTTTTCCTTCAGAAAAGAACAGGCCTCCCAGTGATATCAACCTAACTTGGCATAACAAGATGCAATAAAACTAGGCATATAACTTCATGTCAAGGCTGGATGAGGCAACCCAGCAGGAATAACTAGGTCTCACAAGCAGGCAAAAGAGTTAGAAATCCCCACACCCATTGTTAGAATTCCAACAAAAACTCCAAACTAAAGAACCTCAGCATGCATGCAGAGGGGCTGGTTCAGACCCATGAGTGTTCCATGGTTGGTTTTTCATTTGTGTTGTAGTTTTTTTTTCCTTTGTGTGTGTGTGTGTGTGTGTGTGTGTGTGTGTGTGTGTGTGTGTGTGTGTTTGGATGGCAAAGCAATAGAAACTCTAATTATTCATTTAAAATGGGACAAGGACTTGAATAGGCAGTTCTTTGGGAAATGCATATAAATCATCAGCAGGTATTTAATACAGATTTATAAACAGATTAAAATCACACTCATCATCTGATATCTTTCAGAACTGCAGGATGCATAGAAAGTAGAACGATCTACATACCATTGATGAAAATGCAAACTGTTGCAGCTGGTATAAAAATCATCATGTAGAAGACTTTCCAAACATTAAGAAATAACATTACCATGTAATCTATCAATTCTTCTTCTGGGCATTGATCATGATTAATGGACATTGTTTTCTAAGAGAAGAATTAGCATTATTCTGCTCAGCTCAGCATGTTCACAACAGTCAAAATAGGAAATGACCTAGAAGTCTATTGATAGTAAACAGATAAGGGAAAGGCATACAATGGAATTTGGCCTTATAAAAAGAAAATCTGCAATGTCACACAACATGGCTAAACTTTGAAATGCTTAATCACAGAAACCAAAAAACCAACTACAGAAAGAGACAAATGAAATAATTACATTTAAACAACATGCTTAAAACAGCCAAATTCAGAACCAAAGAGATAAGTCAGTGGTTAAGGTGCTGAACACCAGACCTAAGACAGAACCTGGCAACCTACAGAATGAAAATAGAGAACTGACTCGTGAAAGTTGTCTTGTGACCTCAAACACACACATACACACACACACACACACACACACACACACACACACACACACACACACACCAAGGTATAGCAAAAAACAAAAATCAAGGTCAGTAAAAATAGACTCACAGACTCAAAAAGTAAATTCTATTTCTGGGGACTGGCAGAAATGAGACATAATTAACAAATATAAAATTCAGTCAAGCAAGATAACTAAGCTGTTGAGACCTGCGATCAAACGCTGTACCAGTCAACAATACAGCGTTGTGATTTTAAAAATTAAAATACACTCATGCTAAGTGTTTCTGTAGTAAGAACATAAAATGAATATAATATTTTTGATGGAAAGAGTACATTGTGTAATTGGTAGCTTATATCTAAACTGCATGCAACTAAACAAAATTCTAAAGAGTTCTAAACCACAAAATGTCTTAAAACAATTATATCAACAAAAAATACAAAATACAAAATCAAAGTTGGCTGAGATTCTATAGGAAGATGAGGTCACTCCTGCCAAGATATCTAATTGTAGAGAACTGTGTAGTGAGGGGGAATCAGAGATGAAGGCTAACTGTGTTCCACTTGTAGCTGAATAGGATGATTGAGATAGCTGAGATGTCAAGAGTTCATAATCACATTAGCCTCTTCACACCTGGAGAGCATGCTGCATGACCTAACACTTCTCCGCATTCTAAGTCAGATGCCATCTCTGCTCAGCTGAGGCATGGACTTTGCCCACACAGTGTTTCCAAAGGTGCTGTCTCAACATGCACAAGTCATCAGAGACCCAACGCTAAAACCCCTATGTATTCTCAAATAAACAAATGGTTTCATCTGTCTCCAGACTGTGATTTTAATACTTAAAAAATATCTAATGTCAATAGTTTCCTTTTCTGTCTTTCCTCCCCTACTCCATTATCTATTTTCTCTCTCCCCCTCTTTTTCTCCCCCCACCAGTATCAAAACATCTTTCATAAAACCAAGTAGAGCCGGGCGTTGGTGGCGCACGCCTTTAATCCCAGCACTCGGGAGGCAGAGCCAGGCGGATCTCTGTGAGTTCGAGGCCAGCCTGGGCTACCAAGTGAGCTCCAGGAAAGGCGCAAAGCTACACAGAGAAACCCTGTCTCGAAAAAAATCAAAAAAAAAAAAAAAAAAAAAAAACCAAGTAGAATTGTATGTATCTTGTTAAAGTGGTGTTTTCCTATGTCCCAAATGTATATAAGAAATTGTTCTAGTGATGAGTTTACAGAGTGTACCCGATCTCTTTTACCCTTTCACCCTCTTTAGCATATTCATGCCAGTACCATTATCTGAGGCATCCTCATACTTGCACCTATTGACTGACCTCCAAGAGCTCACAGTAGTTCTCCATTCACCCACTAGAAGACTCCACACACTGCACCTTGCTTACCTCCATTACCTTCAATATACTGCATTTCTAAAACTGTGATCAGATACCTCATAATCCAGAAAACAATATAGAAGAGTGGAGAAAACCAAATGATACCTCCCTGGTACCCATATACACACATCACATACCTTTCTTCTACTCACAAAATGGTGCACATTCTCTTGTGTTATTAAACCTTACTTCACACAGGATACGCTTCTAAGAACTCAAGTTTGGAATCAGATACCTTTGAATTCTGGTTCTGCACACCTAGACTAGGTGTTGCCTTTAAAAGGACACAGCTTTACTTTATTGTAATTGACTAATTTTTAATTCACAAGCAATCAAATTTCATTTTTCCCCTGGTCATATTTGATGTTCCAACCAACAAAAGTATTTTCAGCTTTAGGAAAGGTATCCCTTCTCATCTCCACCTCCTCTGCCTCTTCCATCTTTCACTTCTTTCATGTATGGCTATTTATGATTCATTGCTTACTTAGTAGACCAAGCATCACACCAACAACATCTTTCTGCAGATTGATAGGAGTGTCTTCTCTCTGCATTCCCATGGGGACCACCAAGCCCTTATCATCACAGTAAATAATGATATAAGATAGGCTTGTCTTTCTCTTCATCAGTAGGCATATTTTTATTACTTTTTGCCATTTCATGTGCCTACCAGAAAGCCTACTACAAAATTCATTATTTTTTAAATTTTTAATCAGATTTCCACATCAACAAATAGCTTCATGCATTTCTAATCTCAGTACATTTATTTTAATATGAAAATCAAAGATAAATAAATCATATTACCTTGGTAGCCAGAGTCATTTAAGAAACTGCCCATAAAGGCAAAATGGAGAACTGAGTCATTCAAAGCAAAAGTTGTTACTTGCATTGTCACTTCTTCTGCTCTTATACATAGCTCAGACACATCCCTGGACACATTAAGAGCCATATATCCAGAAACCACATATCGTATTCAAAACGTCAAACTGTCTTTATACTACTTTACCAGAATGCCTGAGAAAAGCAACTTGTAGGGAGAAAAGGCTTACAGTTTGCAAAGGTTCTTTCAGTTACTTTGGGTCTATGACAAGCTAACACATCATAGTAGGATCTGTGGGTAGCAAAATTAACTTGCCACCTCAAAGTCAAGGAGCAAAATGAAAGAAAAAGGAGAAGTTTAAGAGTCCACAATTCCCTCTGAGTACACAATTCCAGTGACTTCAAGAGCTCTCCCAATGCCCAACCTCTTAAATAATTCATTGCCTTTCCAATGGAGCAACCAGGAATACTATGTCTTTAATGTGTATGTGTATATGTGTATATATATATATACATATATATATTAATTTTTGTGAATTATTTTAGTCACTTATTTATACAAAGAGTACAAGATATAGACAGAAGACAGAGAAATGATAGATAGGTAAAAGATAGATGTTAGATAGATAGATAGATAGATAGATAAGAATAGATGATAGATGCTGATAAGACTTAAACTGATAAGATATAAGTATTTATATGTAATATATTACAATATACATTTCAATTTAAAATATAATCACAGCATTCCCTCCCTCACTTTCCTCCTTCCTACCCCTCCCATCTCTGTCCTAGCTCCTACTCCTGCTCTGCCCCAAAATGCATGGCCTCCTCTTCTGTAGACATTCTTGGTACATATGCATATAAAAAGATAAATATTCAAATAAAACCTATATTGTGTGTAGATATACATATATTAGCTCTCAGTTATAGTTAATTTATATGAGTGTGTGTGTGTGTGTGTGTGTGTGTGTGTGTGTGTGTGTGTGTGTAGATATATAGAAAGCAAGATAACAAATAGGGACTTTTGTTGTGTGTTTAGGGGAGAGAAAAACAGAGACAGAGATACATCAGACAGCCAGTCTGGGAAAAGACAGACCCTTCAAAGACATCCCAGTATCCTACTTCCTCCAACTGGACACAAATTCCTAATTGCCCATTCAGCTATGAATTAATCAATAGACTAATCCATTATATATTTGCCATCCTATTATCTCTTTGGCAATACTGCCAGCTGGAGATGAAAGCTTCAGTTCTTAGCAAGAATTACCACTAGAAACAGAAAACCCCTATCAGAAATAGTAATACCAAAATGTTTCCAAGGTAAGTTGGGGCTAATTTCACACTATAAACTTGTGTATGAAACTATAAATAGCCTGATAGTTTCCACTCCAGAATGCAGCAAGCTGGTTTCAAGACATCCCTTTCCATCTTACAAATTTTTGAGTTACCATTCAACTCTAAGATTTCTTATACATCCTGAGATAGCTACGTTGAAGTTACCTTCCTTCTAGAGTCAATCATCTGAAAACTAACATGAGCAAAGCAGATAACCTCCATCATATATTTTTTAGGACAAACATTTCTAAATATGATAACAGCTACTCAAAATAATGAAGTTAATAGGAATAATAAAGAAAATTATAAAGGTCATAACAGAAAAATACTAGTAAAATCTGGATTAATCAGAGTCAAGTGTCTGTTGATATGGAAGTATGGAATTCTGCTGTGCATGGAGATTGCAAGGGGTCCCAAATATTGTTTGTTTGTTTGTTTGTTTGTTTGTTTGTTTGTTTGATCGGTTGGTTGGTTGGTTGGTTGGTTGATTTTGATTTTCAAAAACATCTCTAAGGAAAAAAATCAAAACAAACAAAATCTACAATCTGTATGTATTATTAGGTCAATGTATATGTAGTTATCTGTACAGTGTCTAACAGATGTTGCTACTTTTAGAAAAATGACAGTATCTCAAAATAACCCAGCAGTTTACCGCAATACCCGAGAATGTCTCACACGTAATTTTGAAAAGAACTACAGGTTCATTATGTTGGTTAACTCATGATTTGAGACACATTTGAATTCTGACTCCCTCAGCATAACATATGTAAGTTAGATAATTTTTGTAGCATGAGATTCATCATTCATATGTACTTTGCTCAATTGCAAATTGGATTTGATAATATTTACTTCATAGTTGTTTTGAGGATTTAATTAAGGAATACCAAAAAGTATATAATGCATAGCTCACTAAATATTACCTATTTTCATCTTTACTAGTAGCATATTTTATGTCATGCAATATTTGTGTGATGATTAACTTTGATTGTCAAGTTGACAGGATTAAAAATAACCTAGAAGAAATACCCAAGGGTGTATCTAGAAAGCATCTATAGAGAAAGATACATAGCGAGAGGAAACCCACCAAGAAGGTGAGTAGCATCATTTTGCAGACTGGGGTTCCAGAATGGATAATGAGGAGAAAGCAAATAAAGAACCATTATTCATCTCTCTCCTGACTCTGGGTGCAATGTGGCCAACTATGATACAGTTAAATGCTCCCTGCCTCCCCCACCATGGTGAACTACATCACTTCAAACTATGGACCGAAATAAACTTTTATTTTCTTTAAGTTGCTTCTGTCCAGCAATGAAAAAGGGAACTAATAGTACAATTCCATTGCCAG
The DNA here is from genome assembly GCF_049852395.1 of Peromyscus maniculatus bairdii. Classification (NCBI taxonomy): domain Eukaryota; kingdom Metazoa; phylum Chordata; class Mammalia; order Rodentia; family Cricetidae; genus Peromyscus; species Peromyscus maniculatus. Next base: position 98,067,047 of record NC_134859.1, on the reverse strand, counting down.
GTTCAGAAACCATCAGTTAGTCTTAGGAAGAGCCATGTGTAGGACAGAAAAAAGTTCTAAAGGCAGCTTTATCAAGAGAATCCTCCAGATACTTTCAGACCATACCAAAAGAAGAACTTAGTCTTCCATGCTATCCTTTCTTAAAACAAAATTCTTGTTTCAATTAAGGCTTAGTCATGCAACTAGCTGGAGTTTCCAAGAAAATAATGTCTCTATATCTTTAGTATCTAATTAAATACAAAAAGAAATGCACTAAGTTAGCCAAGCTTTTGATTTTAGACATGAACAGTCTCCAGCCCACTCAGTGGACTGGCACTTCACTCCTCCACATTTATCAACAGGAAAAGGTAGTGAGATTGTGATGTCTGCTGTAAAAGAAGTTGCTGAGAAGGGGAAAGAGTCATCACACAGATTGTTCACAGAACTGTGTCTACTCCAATACATTTACTTTGTTTGGCAGAACAACTTAGCTGGTTCTTTAGTAGAAGATAGGATTTTTCAAGATGATATAAAAGTTTAAAATGTGGTCACTCTCCAGCTCAGTGTTAAAACTAGTGTGATCTTTTGGACCAATGTTGAACCAATGGTATTAGATGTACATTTCTCCTTACTACAGTGGTTATTATGGGTTTTGTTTTTCTTTTTAATACTATCTGCCATCTTATTCTCACTTCCAAACTTTTTGATTATCATACAAAGTAACAAGTTTCTTTATGCATTTTCATACAGACCCTTCCTCTTGCCCATCTCCCATACTCCCCCCTTGTACCTTCACCACAACATTCCTCTTTCCACCATGTCACCAGGGTTCTATTCCCTCCCACTCCATCCCTTAAAGTCTCCTTTCCTTCATCATAATCTTCCTCTTCATAATCAATTCTCTTAACATCTGAGACCTCTGTTTGCATTAACAGTCATGGTAGGCTGTAGCATGCAATAATATATTTTTCTGAAGTCAAAGTGGGCATCTCCCACCCTGTGGGTATGGAGGAGGCCTTGTAGTTTTCTTTGGCCAATGAGAATATGAATACAGCATAATACTTAACAAGTCTAGCCTGCAAATGTGCCTGTTTGTCTTTTTTCATTAGAACATGGTACTACATGTCAGCATGGACATGAGGATTTGCCACCACAGAGATGCCAGTGTTTGAATTCAATCTTCTACTTGAAAACTCTGATCACCTCTCTTTTGATGAAGTCACCTCTTCTATCCATGGCCATGTTAACATGCCATCATCATCATTTCTTTACTTCTGTAATTTTAATTCCCAGTGTTGCATGCCATTTCTAACCTTTGTGTCTTTACTCTTTAAATCCTCCAGCTTTTCACATCCTTGTTCTTTAGAATGAAACCTGAAACAAGACCCCCAAATTTTTAAAACTATATGCTTCTTTCATTATCTTCCTCTGCTTCATTACCATTCTACCTTGGTGCCACACATGTCTAAACATCACCAATACTACCAACTATGTAGAGATTTCTACCATTGCACTTTTTCTGCTTTTCTGTCTATTCCAACCCATTCCTTACAAAAGTCATGTACCTTTTTTTACCAATGATTTTCACTGTAGCTACTACTAAAATAAAACAACACCCCAACTTAGTGATTTAACAAAACAAGCATTTTATTATATCCTTCAGAACAAGAAATTGGGTAAGATTAAATTAGGTGCCTCCTGAATGTTATATAGTTGAGGGGTGAACATGAAATATAAAACCAGTGTAGATTCATAGGGTAAAAATTTAACTTTACATAGAAAGATGATAAGGTCACATATTAAACTGCCTGTTGAATGATAAATCTTGTTGCAACTATCTTCAGGAAAGCATAATCTGCTATAGCAACATCTAGGAGTCCCTCACCCCACCCCTTGGATATATGCCATTTAGTAAATTTGAATGATCATATGATCTCTTGATTAGAACACAATTAAAATTTAGTATAGCAAATTATACTAAGTCCTAAACTGCTACTGGGGTCTGGAGGCTCCCTCGAGAGATTCTGGATTAAGTCCACATTGGACAGCTGAAGAACATAGAGTTTATTGTCAGCAATAATCTATTGAAGCACTCACTCAGGGGGAAAAAAAGGAGGGAAGGCAGGCTGGTACTAGGTCCTTTATCCTCTGACTTACAATTGAAAAGTGCTACTTTCTTTTTTTTTTCCTTTTATTTTATTTTACAATACCATTCAGTTCTACATAACAGCCACAGATTCCCTTGTTCTCCCCCTTCCTGCTCCCCCCCTTCCCCCCAGCCCACCCCCCATTCCCACCTCCTCCAGGGCAAAGCCTCCCCTAGGACTGAGATTAACCTGATAGACTTCGTCCAGGCAGGTCCAGTCCCCTCCTCCCAAATTGAGCCAAGCGTCCCTGCATAAGTCCCAGGTTTCAAACAGCCAACTCATGCAATGAGCACAGGACCTGGTACCACTGCCTAGATGTCTCCCAAACAGATCAAGCCAATCAACTGTCTCACCTATTCAGAGGGCCTGATCCAGTTGGGGGCCTCTCAGCCTTTGGTTCATAGTTCATGTGTTTCCATTCATTTGGCTATTTGTCCCTGTGCTTTATCCAACCTTGGTTTCAACAATTCTCGCTCATATAAACCCTCCTCTTTCTTGCTAATTAGACTCCTGTAGCTCCACCCAGGGCCTAGCGTGGATCTCTGCATCCAGATTCCTCCGTCCTTGAATGGGGTTTCTGGCACAACTATTAGAGTGTTTGGCCATCCCATCACCAGAGTAGGTCCTCAAAAACACAGGCAATAGATAAAGCCACAGTAGTAAACTCCAAAGAAGAGAAGTACACACACAACCACCAAAATTAACAGGGATGAACAATCACTAGTCATTAATATTCCTTAATATCAATGGACTTAATTCACCTATAAAAAGACATAGGCTTACAGAATGGATACAAAAGCAGGACCCATCTTTCTGCTGCATACAAGAAACACATCTCAAATTCAAAGACAGACACTACCTAAAAATAAAAGGGTGGGAAAAGACTTTCCAATCAAATGGTCTTAAGAAACAAGCGGGTGTAGCCATCCTGATATCCAACAAAATAGACTTCAAACTAAAATCAATCAAAAGAGATCAAGAAGGGCATTACATACTCATCACAGGAAAGATCCACCAAGATGAAGTTTCAATTCTGAACATTTATGCCCCAAACACAAGGGCACCCACATATGTGAAAGAAACATTACTAAAGCTTAAACCACATATAAAACCCACACATTAATAGTGGAAGATCTCAACACCCCACTTTCACCACTGGACAGATCTCCCAAATCGAAACTTAACAGAGAAATAAAGGACTTAACTGATGTCATGATCCAAATGGACCTAATAGATAGCTACTTTCATAGAGGGCAGATCTTCCTGGAAATACCATCAAACACAAGCTCCTAGCTATGTCTCCTAGGTTGATTCTAAAGCCAGTGGCATTGATGATAAGCCTAACCATTATAACAATGCACAGTCTCCTTGTTTTGTAGCTATACAGGGACATGAGCTCAGACAGACACTAGATCATCAGTTCTGTGTTAGAGTAAACTGTGGCTGGAGTTTTCTCTCTGGGTCCCGCCAAATCCCGACAGTCCCTTAGCCTACTTATAAAATAAACATACAGACGCTTATGTTATTTAAACTGCTTGGCCGTTAGCTCAAGCCTATCATTGTCTAGCTCTTACTCTCATATTCAGCCCATTTCTATTAATCTATACTTTGCCATGTGGCTCGTGGCTTACTGGTACCTTATATCTTCCTTGTCCTGGCAGCGGCTGCAGGCAGTCTCTCCCTCTCCTTCCTGTTCCCTCAATTCTCCTCTCTGTTAGTCCCGCCAATACCTCCTGTCTGGCTACTGGCCAATCAGTGTTTTATTTATACAGAGTGATATCCACAGCAGCAAACAGACCTGAATCTAACTTATGAGGATCAAAGAAAACATTGCTAATCTGTAAAGGAAACTTTATTTTCATGTTTCACCTCATATTAGAATCAATGAGGAGGAGCCTCAGGCAAGACAAAACAGGCTTTCTTATAGACCTCATTTATCTTCTTGAGTCTTTTAAAAAATATTTTGAGAATATCATAAATGAATACAATGTATTTACATCATTTTCTCCCCTCGCTCTTCCACTTTAACTCCCTCAACACCTTCTCCCATTCATGACCTCTCTAAAGCAATTATTATTGCTGTGTGTGTGTGTGTGTGTGTGTGTGTGTGTGTGTGTGTGTGTGTAAAACCTATGGAGTTCCTTTACTGTTGCTTATATGTACATGGGTTTAAGGGTTGACCACTTGGAATTAGGTAACCTGCCATGTCCCCATTCCATTGACGTGTACACTGGTGCTGTCATCATGAGGTCTTATTTATGCAACTATATTGTTGATATTCTAAAGATAGACTATGATTCTCATTTCTAGAAGACATTACCTCACAGCAGACATCCTGGTCCTTTGTCTCTTAAAATCTTTTGTTCCCTCTTCCATGATTTTTCCTGAGGCTTAAATGTGGGGGTTGCATTGTTGATGTACCAAGTAGAGCTAAGCACCATATAGCCACTTATCCTCTTCATTTTTGATCACCTGTGGTATCTTTAATCATCTGTACTGCAAAATGAAGCTTCATTTCTTTTTATCTGTCACTAACAACTATCATAACAAAGCTAGGATGTCACACTCATCAGGTATGAATTCAGGTTCATGTGCACTATGCCATGCATGTCGGGGTCAGAGGACAACTTTCAGGGAGTCAGTTTGCTTTTTCCACCATGGTTTCTGGTGTCAAGCTTAGGTCATCAGGCTTGCGTGCAGAACCCTCACTTTCCTTCTCTAAGACAGAGTTCAGCATCTGTCAAAAAGCCTTCAGAGTTCAGTATCTCTTTGGAGATAGGATCTGCTTGTGTCTAGGAAGCATAGGCTTTGACAATTCAGTCTCTTAAACTTTTTAGTTTGAAACACTCACAAATCTCCCCTAGCAGTCCTTACTATCACTCTAGTCTCTATCAGGATCAAAGAATCCATAATCATTATCTCCCTTTAGAAATTTATCTCATTTTCTAATCTGACTATATAGCCTGATCTCTGCAATGATGCCAACTTCTTCCACCTTGGTGCATAGGACTCATAGCTCCACATGAGCAAATACCTCCATATCTTCACCTTCACTCATCCCTTCTCCATGTGCTATGTGAATTTGGAGGTTCCCTTGAGTCGTTGGCACCATGTCAATTCTCGCACTATAGGCTGATTTTTGCTTCAGCTCCACAGACACGATGGTGGAGGTGGAATGGTGTGTTTTTCTGTCTTCATTGCCTTTTGAAACTCTTTTTATCCAACCCCATTTGAATTAAATATTGTCAAAATATATCTACTCTCAACCTAGTCGTCACCATTTACGATTTTACTGTTCTGATTCCATTTCTGCCTCCTTGACTACTCCTGCAAAGCCTGGAGTATCGGTTGTCCTCCTGCTCAGTCTTCAGACCTCAGAGAGTCCTTGGGACTCCCTTTAGAAAGTTACATAGTATAAAATCCTCCACTGGCCTCCCTGTTCGGAACAAGTTTAAGCCTACCCTGTGGTGTCTCCGTTGCTTCACATGACAACCACAACATGCACTTCAGTCTTAGTTTTCTGTTTTGCTTTTGTCCTTTTCTATCCTCTTAATAACTTTTCCTGTACTTAAGCCAATGACTGCCCTAAGGTACAAATGCTTCCTGATGAATAGATCAATGAACAAATGGATGAATGGATTCTCTTTCTAAGATTTATTCTATGAAGGGCTAGACAGATGGCTTAGTAATCAAGAGTACTTAATGTTCTCCTGAAGCACCCAAATTTGGTCCCCTGAATACAAGTTCACAACTTCCTGTAACTCCATCCCTAGGGCATTCAACTCCCTCTTCTGCCTTCTGCAGACATCTGCACATAGATGGCATGCACTCGTTTATAGACACATGAATACACTAAGATGAGCGGGCTTTTTGGAGCTCACTGCCGGACACGTTATACGGCCTTGGTCCAGGGAGAGGGACTTGGACCTGCCTCAACTGAGTGTATCAGGCTCTGCTGACTCCCCACAGGAGGCCTTGCCTTGGAGGAGGTGAAATGGGGGTTGGGATTGGAGGGAAGGCTGGGGGTGGGAGGAGGAAGGTGAGGGGATCTATGATTGGTATGTAAAATGAATAGAAAAATTCTTAATAAAAAAGAAAAGAAAAATAATAAAAAAACAAATAAATAAAATATCTTAAAATTTTATTCTATGCAACCATCAAAGTATTCAAGCCACAACATCTCTCCTACTACTATCCAAGCAGTGAAGAACAGGTAAAAATTAAATGACCATGAAACTGATTAAGTATGTTGTATCAGAGCGATGTAGCAGAACAGTAGATAAAAATAGAAAAAGCAGAAATCTAATAGTTAATCATATTTGTTTTCTTAGGGAAATATCAATTAGATAATGTTGAAGGGGAAAAGTTATGTAACCAAACAAAACTTAAAGTGTGTGTACATTTATACATTCTTTAACTTTCAATGTTGAATGTAAACCATGTCTTTATGCACATATACATGTGGTCTGGAGTCTAGAATCCTCTTTGAAGTTTTAACGGGGATTAACCCGAAAAGACCTGGGAATGATTTCTGCTTTCTTCCCCCTATAGTTTTCTAAATCATTTCAGATTTTATATGAGCATTTACTGTACTAACAATCAGAAAAATAAAAATGGAAATGTCTACTGTTAGCCTTTGAATCATCGCATAGATGATCCTAAGATTAAGTGATTTTTTTTTGCAAGGAAAAATATTAGTGTGTTTATTCTACCACTCTACTAAATTCCCTTCATTCCCCCCTTACTGTTTCTTATTATTTGAAATATGAAGATGCAGTTAGCATCACAAATAATAATACTAATATAATAATAGTAGTAATAGTAATAGTAGTAGTAGTAGTAGTAGTAATAATAAAATCCAGAAATATGATTAAGTTAAGCTTTGCAAAGCGTATTTTAATATAGCATCAAGTATATGCACATTTTTATTACTGATTATAATGTTCAACAGCCTGTGACACAACAATCCAGGCTTTGGCAGGCAGAGCACAGTTTCCATTTCTTTTAGTAGAAGATGTAGGGTGTGGAAACTTTCTACTTCCTTGGAAACTCTTCTGAAAATGGGTTTTCACTCAATTCAGCCTCTAAGTGTTTAAGAGGTGAGTGAATTTCTGAAAGTGGTCTGACTGTTTTAGGGTTGCTGGCAGTGACTGTAATTTTCACACTATGTGAAAGGAGGAAAAATCCATATTATTAAAAATTTGCCCTAGATCTCTTTCCCATTTCCTATTTTTTTTCATAAAGAGGCCAAAGTATCCAGGATAATTTTTCTATGGAAATATTTAAACTCAGCATTCAAATATTTACTTACGCAACTACATCTCTGAATGATAATTATGATACTAACAGAGTTAATGTTGAGGAGACACTCAAAGTAGAAGAGATGACTAGATTCCATGCAGCTCTTTTTCCTTTCAACTTTAAGTCATTATATTACCAAAATTGATACTCATCTCTATTCAACTGCTTGAATGAGGATCAATAAGGTACCTCAGTTCCATACAATTTTTTTCTGGGAGAAAAAAAATGAGCTTCTTAACAGAAAACATAATGAACATGTTCCAAAGGAAATAGGCTCTTCCCCTGTTACTGAGCATGAGATTGGTACCTTAGTCCATCTAGGTTGCTATGACAAAATATTATTAACAGGGTGGCTTGTAAACAACAGATACATATTTCCTATCATTCCAGGAGCTTGTGGATCCAAACTCAAGGCAAATTCAGTGTCTGTTGTGTAACCACTTTTAGGCTCATAGAAGTGTCTTCTTGTGGTATCGTTATAGGAAGGGGCAACAGGGTTCCCTACATACCATCTTATAGGGGCACTAATCATTCACACGCTGCTCTTAAGACCACACTATCTCTTAAATACTTAGTTGCCTTACAGATTAGTGTTTCAACACAAGAAGAGAAAGCTGCCTTAGTAATCAATTCATGGAAGTTAGCTTCCTAGGACAAAAATCCTACTAATAGTCAGCTTTCCTGTCTGCTTTCCACATTGCCCTTTGTTTCTATAGGCTAACAAACTAGTGTCCCAATTCCCAAGAGAGTCTTTTTGCATTCTCTGTGAATGGAACCCAAGAAGAATGTGCCTATGAATTCTGAGGGCTACTATGTCTGTCCCCAAAGCCATCTTTCAAATCGCCAGGGCTAAGGGAAGGAGGAGAATAGATGACAGCACACATTTGAAATTGCCCAACCTACTCTGCCCTATCAGAGACAGAATGTGGGTTTCCCCAAGCCTCTCTCTATTGCTTCTCTTTTGTTGAATTTAACATCTCACTGATTCCTATGGCTTTAATTACTAAACTATCAGTGGAACACTGATACATCTGAAGTCTCAGTTCTGCTCTTCACTTCCATTTTGAACTTGAGGCCCATATGGGTAAACTGCCTTCCTGTGATCTCAGCACGGTGCACATTGCTTCCACCACATTCCCACAGATCTAGCTTTCATTTGGGTTCTCTGTTGGTATCTGTCACCCAATATCCTTCAACGTTGGTGTCTAAAGTGAAACGGGAAAATGCCCTGTTCACCTCCCCCTTCCCTTCAAATTTACAGACTGTCTCCAACCTCTATAAATTCCACCTCATCGACATGTCTGGAACCAATTTCACCTCTCTAATCTAAGTGTCATTTCCACAATAGAATGTCCATTTTCTCTCGTCTGGACCACAGGTTGGCAGGCTACAGACCACAAGCCAAATCCAGACACTGCTTGACTTTGTAAATCAAGTTTTATTGGGTTGTCTATGGCTACTTTCACACTACAAAGCCAGAGTGGGATAGTTGCAGCATGGACTGTATGATACATTAAGTCTGAAATATTTACTGCCTGGCTATTTAAAAAAAATTCACTATCCAAACCAGAGAAGTAGCCTCCTAAAACTTTATATTGCTCTAATTATTGACTCAATAGAGAAGAATTGATAGTTAAGCAGAGGGAAGAAACACAATACAATGTTCAACTCTCAATAGTAAGCACACAGTGACACGATCCTATAATCTCATCACTGAGGCAGGAGGATCATATGTTCTTAAGGTCAGCCTGAGACACATAGTGAGGACCTGTCTCAAAAGAATGAAATAAAATAAAGCAACAAAATAGAAAAACATAATTGTGAAAAATCCTTCTATGTTTTCTTCCAGGTACATGGATCCCCATTATTTCTCAAAATAATTGAATCCCACTTTAGACTGCATTAGTTCATTTTCTGTTATTATAACAAAAGACCAGAGGCAGGGTTCTTTATAAGAAAAAAAGGCTTATTCAGTTCACAGGTCTTGAGGTTCAATAATGAAGTGTGGCTATCAGCCAGGTACCTGTCAAAGCCTCACATAATGGTTATCATGGAGAGAGCATGTGGGAGCACTCACACAGTAGGATTGGGACACCTTGGAGAGAGTATGCGGGAGCACTCACACAGTAGGATTGGGACACCTTGGAGAGAGTATGCGGGAGCACTCACACAGTAAGATTGGGACACCTTGGAGAGAGTATGCAGGAGCAGTCATACAGTAGGATTGGGACACCATGGAGAGAGTATGCTGGAGCACTCACACAGTAGGATTGGGACACCTTGGAGAGAGTATGCGGGAGCAGTCACACAGTAGGTTTGGGACACCATGGAGAGAGTATGCAGAAGCACTCACACAGTAGGACTGAAGGTGGAGAGTAAGAAGGGTGTTTTGAGAACAGTTCACTTGTGTGAGAGATATTTCTGAGTTCACAAGAACTACTTTTATTCCTCTGAGAGCAGCATCCTCCAGGGACTCATCCAACTTCCAAGAGGCTAAGGCCTCTCCACACTGCAACAGTGAGGACCAAGTGAGTCCCTAAGGACTCACTAATGCATGAGTCCTTAGGGAGACACTAGAACTTCAGCCATGTCCAAACCTGACCATGTACACAACTACACAAACAAATACTATATTTCATAAGCTGAATGGGGATATTTTTATTAGATGAAATCTCATTATGTTGACCACACTGATCTTGAAGTCCTTAGCTCATATGATCCTCCATCTCACTCGTCTTTGGAGGATCTGGGGTGGCAATAATGCTTCACCATGACTGGCTGAGTAATGGCTTTAGCAATTTTCAATGAAGATAACACCTGTATAAGACTTTATGTCTAGCTAATGTTCAATATTACAAAGATAGTTGGTATACTTAGATCCTTTGATGTAAGATATTTTACTGGCATATGTTATTATGTCATATTCTGTGTGGGTATGCAATGCAATAATTTAATGCATGTGTACAACTTGCAATGACAAAGTCAGGGTAAGGAGTTAGTCTTTCTGTCTCCTTAACTTAAAGGTACTTACTAAGCTTTATATTGGAAAACGTTGAACTCTCTTTTGGTTGTTTAAAAAATGAATACTAAATTGTAAGCTGCAGACCCCTTCTTTGTTGTAGTACATGTAAATTTATCTTCCTCTGCAGCTGTATTGGTACACATTTCAGATCATGAAGAAAGGGAATATAAAGTCTATTTTTATTCAGCATTTAAGATCTTGTAGGATCTACTTACAGGCTAGCTTTAGATCCGTTCTTCACTGTTGCTTCCCCTGCCTTTTATCATCACCTATTCCACTCATGTAGACAATCTTCCAAGTCAAGCATGTCATTTACCATTGAGCTCAGGACTATCTCTTCTATTGGAGACAATTACTCTACTAGGCATTGTTGCTCAGGCTGCCTCTTCATTGTTAGCTACATACAAGTATAATTCCCACCTCATATTCTCACAAATGTTCATCATTGCTGGAAAGCCAAAATACCAAGTCCTATTCAAGAATATTTTCTTTGTGAGACTCAGAGAATGGAGCAGATTCTCCATAGAAATATGTATTAAATCAAAATGAATGAAAGAGACTTCTATGAGACTAACTTGCCCACTTGTCTGTAATGCAATTTTCTCCTTGCTTCTATTTTTTTCTTTGTTCACAGTCGTGTGCACCATATGTGAGATCATCTGCTGCACCACAATGCATTATTCATATCTGAGAGCTTTTCCACAGAATGACTAATTTGGTGAATAAAATATTTGGAAGTTTTCATTATTTTCTCCCTTAGTGTTTGAACTAAGAATGTAGGATAGCTAACACAGAAGGATCTTAGTAGTACTATTAACATTAACAGGCTGTAGAAAAAATACTTAAAAATAATCTATTTATACCAAGTGAGACATTTCTTATGAAATATTGTTTTCTTATTCTTTTTTAAGTTGTATGTATTTGTATGAATGTTTGCCTGAATACATTGCTGTGCACCATGTGCATGCCTGATACCCACAGAGGTCAAAAGAAAGCATCAAATCCCCTGGGACTAGACTTACAGGTGGTTGTGAGCCTCCATGTGGGTACAGGAAACTGAATGTCCTCTGAAAGAGCAGCAAGTGCTCTTAACTACTGGCTCATCTCTCCTCTCCCATGTGTCTTTTATTCTTAATCAACTCAATAAACAAACTCTGCAGAAAACTCCAAAAGTTAAAAACTTTACAGGGCTTTGAGTAAGAATGGAGAGATCATAACGGAGGTCAGAAAGCACAGTGTGAATCATTTATCCGAGTCCCAGCCTGGTGTGGCGACTGGGAATTCCAGGTAGAAAGTGTTTCTAGGTATAGGGGCTGACACAAAGGAATGGGGATAGACTTAAAGTGGGAACTAAGAGGGTCCACAGGGAGGAGCAAAGTTGGATCTACACCAAGATTTGGTGGAGTCCCCCAGGTTCCTAGGTTGAGATCTGAACCTCCATACTTCAGACTGTGACTGTATCTGAAGACCTGGCTTTTAACGAGGAAATTGAGGTGAAGTGAGACCACAGGTGACTCCTGATCCAATCTATCTTGCTGACAAAAAGAGATTAGAATATGGGCACACAGAAGAAAGAGTATGCGAGAAGAGTAAGAAGGGAGCCATGTATAACAAACACTAAAAGAAGCCTAAAAAGGCCAGTGAAATGCCAACAAGCCCAGTGACCTGAGTTCAATCCAGGGGCCCACATGGTACCAGGAGAGAAACAACTCCTGAAAATTTTCTTCAGACCTCCACATATACACTGGGACACACATGTGTATGCATACACAGAGAGAAAAATAAGTAAATATAATAACAAGTTTAATCAAGCCAGTGACACCTTGATCTCAGACATCTCACCTCCAGAATTTTGAAAATGTAAATGTGTTCTGAAAGTCATATAGCCATGCTGTCATGAAGAGCTGAGCAAGCACACCCATGTCTCCAGTCAGCTACTAGAAGGAAAAGACAAGATAGACATTTTATTAGGCTTTTTCAAAAAGACAAATTGGAGAAGAATGTTTGGAAGTGGAAACTTCAAACTTTGAAATTCCCAAACTCCAAACTTCAGTTAGAATGGTCCCAAAATGAAAACTCCTTTGGAGAATTAACTTACCATGTACATTCTTGCCTCAATATCTTAAATCTGTCCAATCATAAAAGAGAATTCACCTGGAAATATTCTGTCTTTTCTGCCTCTTGATTCTCTCCTATGCGCACTGATTTCTAGTTCACTTACATGAAAAAAACACACACTCTACACCTCTAGTGCATTTAGAGATTTATCTTCTCACTCATCAAAAAGTGATACAGATACATATTGATAGCAAACCAGACTTAAAGGCTCATTCTAGCCTTTACAAGGAATGGAGATTGCAAGCAATGCAGTGGATGACTATAGTGAAACACTGTCTTCTGTACACAGCAGGATAATTGCACTACGAACTGACAGAGGCTCTGACTTCATGTACAATAAATGCACAAAATCAAGCCAGCTGAAAAATTCCAACATGGATGAGGAGCTGCTTGGAGAGGGAAAATCGGGTTTTTTCAGGGTTGTGCCCCCTAAGAGGCTACCCATGCTCCAAAATATGTTCCTCTACCCAGGCACATCTGTGTTTTAATGATGTTTTAATACATGAAATCAGATGGGAATAGTGGTTGTGGGGAAAGGGAAGAATTGGTGTGAAAGGAACCGGGGTTTGGAATTCACCAAAAATATACTATATGCATGAATGAAATTCTCAATAAAACGGTATCATTCCATATCCTGGAACTCGACACTTAAAAATGGTTTCTTCTCTATGGAGTTTGCATTTTAGTAATGGAGACACAGATAGAGCCATCACCGGGTATCAATGATGACGATAAGTCCAATATTTGCATGTTCTGAAAAAAATTACAAAGCCCAAATGGGACATTGCTACTTTATTTAGAGATGCCTCTACAGTAAGGTGAGAACTGGGTCTGCTCTGAAATATACACACCAAGTGGGGAGAATTGTTCTCTAAATGGAGGAAAGATCAGGTTCAAAGGTCAAGAAGTCATATTCCTGGAAGAAGCTCTGTGTGCCTGGAAGAGAATATGGACCAGAGAAGAACACTGAAGGCCTTTGCAGGCTGCTCTAAGGGAACATAGCTAGAAGAATGTTCACTAGGGGTGTGTTCACAAGATTGTATCTTGTACTGACCCTCTCATCTATCTTGCTTTCCTTCTTGTCTGTCAGGAGATGAAGAACTCTCTCTGCCATGCACTCCTAACTCCATAATGATCTGCCCAAGCACATAGACCCAAGCAACCATGGATTTGTACCTATAATACCTTGAGCCAAAGTTAAACCTTCCCTCTTTTAAGTTATGCTCTTGAACATTTTCGTTACAGCTACCCAAAAATGATTGTACTTTACAGTGGCATTATACTCTATGACCATAGGGAATTTTGTTAGACTCTGGAAAAGATTAGTATAACATTTAAAAAGATGGAATATGTGGTGTCAATACTCATCTGTTTATCCTTCCTCTAATTCAACCCAAAATCTTGGGTCTGGAGAAAGACCTGAGTGTTTAAAAATGTCTGCTGCTCTTCCAGAGAACCTCAGTTTGGTTTCCAGCCCTCAAATCAGGCCACTCACTACCACCAGTAACTCCAGCTCTAGGGAATCCAACACTCTCTCTGGCTTCCATGGGCATACACATACATTTGGCAGATATATATGCATACTCACAAATAAAAATAAATCTAAATTTAAAACTTGACATAAATGAGTTGATAAGATATCAGTTGATAAGATATCAGTAACTATTCCATCTCTTAAAAAATATATTTACACTACTAATACCAAAATTATCCATTATATTCATTTTTTGTAACAGAGAATGTCGGGAGTTAATCCATAGCCATGCCATGTGTCATTTCCATGACATGAGTTGACACCCTCTGCAGGTCACTGTAGCTATCTTTGTCTGTTCTTCCCTATACATCACTTCTTTTTTCTTTCCTTTTATGCCATTCTCTTATTCCTCATGTTTGATTCTTCTAATCCTAGTTTGCAAGCCAAGGACTATAAATGGAAATTTGTGTCTAATAATGTGAATAATCTCAGGACTCTATTTGCATAAATGAACATGTGTGGGAGCTTTTGTCCTTGGTTTGTACAAAGAGAAGATGCAGATGGCACAGCAGGAAAAGGGGTCTATTTTTGGAAACACGCCCTTTTTAGCTTGGAGCACACAAGGCAGTCCAATGAGCCTGTTTGGAAACGTGAGCGATGAACATGTGGGGGAAAGCCACCCACGACCGCACACCTTTATCTCTTCATGTCAACTCACCAACAATGGAGAAATGGAAAAAAAATACAGAGAACATGGCATTGGTAGGGGAGAGAAGAGGGTGAGGCAGCATGAGAAGACATTCCTAGGAAGATACTGCACAAGCCATTTGTACAATAGTCCACCTTCTGTCAGAAGCACCTGGGTTTTCCCTCAAGAGTGTATACTTCCAGTCTTCATTCCAAGTGTTGCTAATGGCAGCCCTCCACTCCCAGAGGGCATCATGCAACCTGTGAGACAATCAGTGCCCTCTAAACCCAGTTACCTGCCCTGTATTAGAATCATCAGCACACCAGGATCTCAGACTTGATCTACTGAGGAAAAGGTATCGCAGTTCCTGTCAATAGCATCTTGCTGAGTGGTCACTGTGGAAGCCAGATGATGGGGACTTATGAAACAGAGAAACCAGGGGTAAGAAATGGTCCTGCTGATATCCTTTGAACAATAAAGGATCACGGCTTGCACACATAGTCCCTTTTGATTGAAGCTACTGAGAGTGGTGCTTGCAATCACTGGCAAAGGAGAGAAGCTGCATTCCCAGGCTTCCCATGGTGTTACTGGTGTAAAGCACTCATCACATTGATCTCCAGTGGACGTGGAGCTCTGTGGAGCCCTAAACTGGATTGAGAGCTGCTGTTGTTAAGGGCCCCAGAAAGTGAAAAAGCAGAATATCTGAGGAATGGAATACAGCTTTAATGAGAAGTATAAACAAATCAAAGACAATTTTTTTTCTGACTCAAACGTTTTCCTAGTGCCAACACAGTGTGATAGTTTGAGTCAAACCACTGAGGAAAATAATTATGAAAATGTATATGTCCATTCTTTGTTAATGGGTGTATAGCCCAAATGAATCCAGTAATTGGGTTCATTCCCTGCTTCAGCAGAAAGCCATTGAACTTGTAAACTTAAAGTACAATACAACTTGATTGACTAGGCTTTGGAGCATCCTAGCATGGACATAACTAATTGTTGACAGTATCCATTCTACAAACATGTTTGAAGAGCTTAGTATTAGAATCCTAGGAAATTCAAGGGTATCTCTTTAGTTTCATGGACCCAAAATTCATCAAACAATTGCAAGTCATAGTGAAGAAATGAAGTAGAATACTTTAAATAACATAAACTACTGAGCCCATGATATGTGGTTCTTTGAACAGACAGTGCATATCATATATACAGGAAGTTAGAATGTAAAATGTTAAAAGTCAGTGGTGATTCATTGCGGGTGAGGACACCATGTGCTCTGTTATAGAAATTCATTTATAAATAAATCCAAGATGCAAGGTTCGGGTGTCCGGTGGTAGTCGCCTTCTTTCCCTGTACACATATGCTGCAGTGTTCTTCCTCCACTCTTGTGCTTATCCCCTTGAGTCTGTCTGGCTCTCATAACTACTGACCAGAAACTAAGGTATAAGTTTTCTTTTTTTTTTTCAAAACAACTTAGGCTATGTCATAAGAAATTCTGCTCATTCCACCTAACTATTTTAGTCATTTATTACACTCTGCGTTGCCAAGGTCCATCAGAGGAAGGAAGCCACCTGCTAAGAAGGCTGATGCACTGTGAGGAAGCCCAAGATATGAGTGCATGAAAGACACAGTCGGAGGGCAGGGGGAGACAGGGAGGGCATGAAAGGACAGAGAAAGAAAGGAGGAGGGGAGAGAGGAGAAAAATGGGGAAAGGTGATAGGGGAGGACCGGAAAAGAAGGAAAGAGAAGAGGAGGTGCAGGAACATGAAAGAGAAGGAAAGGGAAGAGGATGAGAGAGGGAGATGAAAAGGAGATGAAGGGGAAAGGGAGAGGGGGAGGATGGGAGAGGAAGAGGACCACCTATTTAACTTTACCTTACCATCCAGCCCAGGCTCCAAACCCATGACTAATACATTAATCCTATCAACTGTGTTGTATTGAACTAAGGGAGCAGCTAATGCCACACAGGAAAACTCCTCATAAGCCACCTGAGAAGCCAGAAGAACTGTTCCCAGCAATGCCCCAAACATCACAGGGCACTGAACATCAGGCCCTATTTCAATTCCCCACAAAATTTGTGAGAAATTGACCTTGTATGTGACGAGGTATTGCAGTATCTTGCTACACAGTATTATATAACCAGAGAAGCAACTGTCCTCTAGAGTCAGTATCTTTTTACCCCAAATTCATGCTTGAAAAATGAATTGGGTGACTATGAGGCAAAGTCTGAAACTAGAAGCTGGACACTAAAGAGGTGGTGGGTTTTAGCATTGCTGTATTGTGCTTTAAGGAGGGAAGCAGGAAATGGATTTATCATAAGATGATTCAGGAATATAGAAATGGAAGTACTGCAAGCCACAGTGCTGGAATCTAGCCTGGGCATATTAAAGACAGTGAGAAGCACACGTTCAGCACGTGGTCACCAAAGGCACAGAAGCCTGTCACTGTCTGTGTGAGGTAATCAGGCCAACTTAGCACGTCTGAGATGAAACTGTTTTGCCAACACGGACTGTGTTCTGCTTTTCCAAACTTATGCTACATTTGACCTTTATGATTAAAATCTAATTAAAAGTACGGTTATTTTGAAAAGGTAGAGATGGTGTAATTGTCTCATCTATTAAAGTTATGACTAATTGTTAACCTTCTTAACAGGCTGAATCACTGCCATGCCTTTCATTTCAACCTTTTGCAAAGCAAAGTCCAAAAGGAATTCAGATTGCAAAACAAAGTCTGCTTAAAAAATAAAAAAATAAAAAATACAATTCACTTTCATCACATGAGCAAAACAATTTCAAAGTGTTTTGCCCACTGCAAAGTCTAACTTAGCATGGTTATTCAGTTACTCAACGTTTCTATTTAGATTCAAAATAATTAATAAATTTGATTAAATCCAAGACATGGATTTTGTAGCTTCTACATACCTAGCCTGATCTCATATGCCATTATATATACTTATGTATAGAAGACTTATAAAGTACTGACCATGATCAGATAGCCTACACACTAGTTGGGGGAAATAGTTCTGTGAACACAAATCCACTGAAAACAGAGCAGAGATCTGCCTCTTTCTAGGAACAAGACTCATCTATAGCTAGAAGAAAATGATAAGTATGTGCTTGTCTTCTTATATTCAAAATATCACCAGTATTTTTCCAATGTTCTGCCTGGATACTGATGAGCTTCCCCTAATGGCTAAGATGACTCCCTAGAGACAGTAGGCAAGTGTCTTCCTGCTGCTACTATGGACCAAAGGCTGCCTTGTGAGAGAAACAGTGCTCATAGAAATCCCAGCCATCCAGATTTCATTTTAAGATTCCTGGTTTGGGGCTCCTAACTGAACCCACCATGTTCTCTGTCCATGGTCCTCAGTATAAATTCTGTGTCTTCTCTGCACAGCTGTAAGAGCCTCTGTCAATCTTGTTTCAGTCTCTCCCAAGGAATGACTAGGTATCTCTTTAAGGTGTTTCCCAAGTAGTGCCCCAAGCTAACTCTTTGTATGCCATGTAAATATACTTGAATTAGATTATTGCAGACATGCTGTACAAAATGCTAAGATACATCACAACCATAAACCAATGACAAATGCAATTTTACTTATTAAACTACATAAAGACAAAACATATTCCAAGTGTGTTCCCAGAGAAACCATGAAAAATAAAGTATTGCCTTGTTTAAGTTGTTTACACGTGACTACTTTCATTTTAAAAAATTGTACAAAGCTTAAAATAGAGCAGATAAGTTAACAGTACTTCTTCAATGTCCTTTAAATGCTATCTACCTCATCTCCTGCCTCTTAACTGTGGAACTCCACACTCAGACCGCACTCTACCAGCATATTGCCTACCACTGCCTGATCCTCCTGGATCCCAACACAATAATATATCTTTTCTCTCTTTTTAAATTGTATGTAAAATATTGTATGTTTGTGTGTGAGTGTGTGTTAGTGAGTGAATGCTGATGCACACATACAATGCTACATATGTGGAAGTCAGAAAAAGCTTGGGTGTCAGTCTTTACCTTCCACCTTGTTTGAAATAGACTTTCTTTTTTGTTTGTTTGTTTTTGTATGTAAGAAGGCTGCTACTTTATTAAGACAGATTTTTTTTATATTTCTTATCTTTTCTAGACTCAATATTTTTTTTATTTTACAACACCATTCAGTTCCACATAATAGCCACAGATTCCCCTGCTCTCCCCCTCCCGCTCCCCTCCCCCTCCCCCCAGCCCACCCCCCATTCCCACCTCCTCCAGATCAAGGTCTCCTCCAAAGACCGGGATCGACCTGATAGACTCAGTCCAGGCAGGTCCAGTCCCCCCCTCCCAGACCGAGCCAAGCGTCCTTGCACTAGCTGGATCAAGAAAAGAGAGGAAGAACAAGGAATAGGAGACCATGGTAAATGAAGACTACATGAGAAGGGGAGGAAGCAGAGAGCTAGGGAGGCCCACGGAGATCCACAAAGATACCCCCGCAAAAGACTGCTGGCAATGGTCGAGAGACGGCCGGGACTGACCTACTCTGGTGATGGGATGGCCAAACACCCTGATAGTTGTGCCATAAACCCCATCCAAGGACTGAGGAATCTGGATGCAGACATCCACGGCTGGGCCCCTGGTGGAGCGCTGGGAGTCTAATTAGTGAGAAAGAGGAGGGTTTATATGAGCGAGAATTGTTGAAGCCAAGGTTGGATAAAGCACAGGGACAAATAACCAAATGAATGGAAGCACATGAACTATGAACCAAAGGCTGAGGGGCCCCCAACTGGATCAGGCCCTCTGAATGGGTGAGACAGTCATTTGGCTTGATCTGTTTGGGAGGCAGCTGTGTGGTAGTGCCGGGTCCTGGGCTCGTTGCATGAGTTGGCTGTTTGAAATAGACTTTCTTATTGTTTGCGTCTTCCTATGGCAGGCTGTCTGGCCCATAGGTTTCCAGGAATTCTCCAGTTTCTGCCTCCCATATCTCTATAGTCGCCCTAAGATTACAGACACATGTTACTGTTCCTGGATTCATGTGGCTTCTGGGCATCTAAACATAGGTCTTCACACTTCAATGATTAGTGTTTTCCCTGTGTAGCCATATTCTCAGCTATTCTACTTTGTTTTCTACTGCTGTGATAAAACATCCCAACCAAAAGCAACTTAAGGATAAAAATGGTTTATTTCCACTTACATTTCCAGGTACATCACTGAGGAAAATCAGAACAGTAACTCAATGCAGAAACTTTGAATCAGGAACTGAAGTAGAGGTGATGGAGGCATGTGCTTAGCAGACTTTTTCCCAGGGCCATATTCAGCTACCTTTTTAATATAGTCCAAGCTCACCTGCCTAGGGATACTACTGCCTACAGTGAACTTGGCTCTCCAACATCAACTAGCAATCATGAAAATATCCAAGAGCCCCACAAACATGCCTACATGCCAATCTGATGGAGGCAATCTTCAATTGAGCTTCCCTTTTCCCAACTTGACAAGTTAACAACCAAGATTAGCCATTAGACCAGCCCCATGTTTTCTCTTAATCTCCCTCCTCTCTCTCTCTCTCTCTCTCTCTCTCTCTCTCTCTCTCTCTCTCTCTCTCTCTCTCTCTCTCTCTCCCTCTCTCTTGTGCACACGTGCGCTCTCTCTTGCTCTCTCTCTCTGTCTCTCTATCTCACTCTCTATCTCTGTCTCACTCTTTCTATATCTCTGTCTCTCTCTGTTTCTCTCTGTCTCACTCTGTCACACACACACACACACACACACACACACACACACACACACACAAAATAGACTCTTTCCATCAGTGAATTAAGATTTTCTTTTTTCAAACCACTGCCAGGTCCTTAAATTCTTCTCTCTTGTCACAGAAAATAGACAAGAATACCAAAAGACATCCCCGAATGCTTACTTACAAAAAACAAGTTTTAATGCAACTTCTCAAAAAGTATGCTGTAGCAGGAATCTTAGAGAGTCTTATTAATAAAATCAAACCTGGGGCCAGTTATTGGGGTGAAATACTGGAAGGTCAGAGAGACAAAACAAGCCACAGCTAACCTCATCTGGCCAACTTCTCAGCTGGTCTTGTTTCCTCGGACTGGAAGCCTCTGCGTCCTCATATCCAAATGGCTCTCAGCTGAACTGCTGCTAGAAGCCTGAAAGCTTAACCAGCCAAATGCTTAACTAGCCAAATACTTCTAGTTTCTGGTCCTCACGCCTTATATACCTTTCTGCTTTCTACCACCACTCCCTGGGATTAAAGGCTCGCTTTCTGGGATTAAAGGCATGTGTCACCATGCCTGGCTGTTTCCAGTGTGGCCTTGAACTCACAGAGATTCAGAGGGATTTCTACCTCTGGAGTGCTAGGATTAAAGGTGTGAGTGCCACCTTTTTCTAGCCTTTGTATCTAGTGGCTGTTCTGTCTCTGACCCCAGATAAGTTTATTAGGGTGCACAATATTTTGGGGAACACAATATCACCACAGTATGCCAAGGTTAATTGTTCCAAAGTCAACATCTCTTAACTGAACCCCTCCCTGCCGAAACAAAAAGAAAAGACAATGAAAAAGTAAGGCTAGCAATTCTTTAAAAATATCTATAATATTAGAGAATTGCTTTATTTTCTTATTTATCTGATCTACATTCTTGAAAGCAGACCTTGAGGTAATGGAGAAAGGTTATATTTTAAGGCAGAACCCCCAGCAAATACATTTCACCCCTTATAAGTGAACTTTGTACAGAAAAAAAACCCTCCTTGAAGCACATAGCCTTGATTCTTCAGTTTGATTGGAGATTCAGTTACCACCCGCTTCTCTCCATTTACTTCTTTTGAATGGTCTGGCTCCTACAAAATGTCAACTGTCCAAACATTTTGGATTCCCAGGCAAGCACTTACCAGGCATGACTATCCATCACCTTACACTTTCCTTAAGTTCACCTATCTCTCAGCACCCACTTGAGTAAGGTTTGAATTAAGGAGAGGGTTAAGTCACTAGGCATCATTTATTGCTTCCTGCAAGGTTATCCCAAGATGCCTTGTGTATTACAACCCAGGATGCTGTGATATCTGAGATGTTTTTCCTCTTCCAATCTTAACTGAGTCTTTTAAAATGAACAGAGAACCTTGTAAGAAAAGAAAAAAATATGATTCCAAGAATGGGTAAACATTCCAGAGAGGTTCTTGTTTTCCCCCAACAGGTCTGCCCATCCCTACAAATTGCATTCTTGTATGAATAGTCCAAAAGTGAGTCACAAAACAACAAAGAAAACAGCGTTTCTCAACGTGACAAAGGAAGATTTTTTCTTATTTGAATTTGCACGTTGTTTATATTTTCAAACAGGAACTGGAAGAAAGGGGTTGCACTCTCAGTGAGTATATCCAGTCACGAGTTCTTCTAAAAGTTTCACTCTTTGCCCAGTTCCTCTCAGTGGTGAATACTTGGAATGGGGGACTATGACTCAATTTCCCTTTATTCTTTCATCCATCTTTTCCAGCATGCCATGCATAGATTTGGTGCCAGTGTTGATTCCAAACTTTAGTTCTAACCACACTGAACCCTCCCCATCTTGTGAAGTCCAAGTTTCCAACGTTTCCAAATTCTTCATAGACCTTCGTCACTCTTTGCTCGTATCATAGCTTCTATTAGTCCCTTGCATGACACTGCCTTAGCTAACCTTCCCTGTGTCTCCTCTTTCTTTTGCCTAAAACAATATTTTTATGAAATGCCTCATTCCTTTTGCCTTTGATAACAATATGTTCTCCATGTCTGTAAATAGCTTTTCTGAACCTCGCCTAGAGTCATTCTTAGAGGAATACTGTTGCCCTTCATGACTGTATTTCTCACACCAGTCACCACTACTCAGAGTATATTATCTGACACATGTAGGCTTACCACGATGTCTGAATTATCATATAAATCACCCTTGTCCCATTACTGTTAGTTTTATGACAATTATCTTTCCCAGGTAAAGGATGATGAGAATTCACATAGTATACTCTGATTTCATCCTACTGCCAAGACGAATACATCACAAACACATTTGACACGTTAGTGTGAGACATGGATGTGATAGCCCAGGAGAAAATGGGAAGGCAGTCCTAGAGCTATTAGGATGTGGGTGCGGAAGAAGGGAAGAGATGGTAGGCAATGGAGCAAGACGCAAGCATGAAAGGAATGTGGTGAGGAAATTACTAACTCCTAAATTATCATAATTTCCAGTCTCATTTTCAGTCAAGTGATCTACCCAAGAGTTGCAAGAAGAAGCAGCAGGATTTTTCAGCACATAGGAAGCCCCAGAAGTATGGGGTACAAGAACCTGTTAAAGAAATAGAGAAGCTGCCGTATGGAGAATTATGACCAGGGCAGCCCCAACAGAAAACTTAAGGATGCTTCACAGGTTGTGTTGGAGTGAGTGAGTTAGAATTTATTTAAATATATCTTGCATCTGTACTAATATAGAGTGAAATAAAAGAAAATTAAATTCAGCTTCAGAACTAAGAGAACCAGAGGGCAGAAGGATAAGGATACAAGTAATGACAATTTTTATTTAGGTGCTCTGTGTCCCAACACTTCCATTTCTTCATTTGCAAAATGGAAAGAGTCATGTTTACCTTTTGCTCAGCTGAATTGTTTTGGTACTCAGATGATGATCACGAGGACATGAGGAGCTGTTGAAAGCTGAAAGATGAATGGCTATTGTTGCTATGACTTCCTTTATTTGGGATCGAACATTTCCATGAGTTCAGTCTGGAAGTAAACACAGCATCAAACACTGTCATGTAAAGCCTAGAAGAACCATCATCTTGGAACTTATTTCTAAAGCCACTGTTTGGAGATTGCCTGTAGGCCTTGATACTTCTGAGAGAGCTACAGTTACCACCATTAAAAAAATATATATCCCATGTACTAAGAAACACTGCTCTTTCAGTTCTCACAAAGCCCTGATTTATGTATATATTCATACATATTCAGATGTGATCTATTCACGATAAAGGAGTATATCAACTTACCCAAGGCCATTCTAGTTATTTTAGACCCAGACTACTTGATGGCAAGGAAGATAATATCCTTACTAATTCAGATTCATTCAAACTTCACTATTGTATTGCATTATTATTGCTATTATTTACCATTATTATTGCCCAAGCTGCCCTGAAACTTGACAGGTAGCCAAAAAAGCTGAAGGAAATTTTAGAGATTCTCCTGCCTCTGCCTCTTGAGTATTGGGATTACAGGTGTGTCATCACACCTCAGTTAGCAAAATCCATTAATATTTTAACAGAATTTTTAAAGATGCAATACATATAAATGGAGCTTGTCTTTTTAAGGAGAAATGAATGAGATGAAAGAACCTTACCCACTTCCTCTGTTAACCTCATAGTGTCCATTCCCAACATTGTCTCCTCAAGAACACCTACACTGATCTCTTTGGTTTGCTAGAATAGAGTTCAGAAATACTGCACTTTGCACCCTTGCCTACTTTTCAATGTACCTTTCCAAGTCTGAAATATGAGGGCATCCATGTAGAGCAGGAGGATTGCATGCTTTTAGAAGCAGTAATGTCATTTACCAGTGGTGCCAGGGTCCAATGCAGGAGGCATCCTAGTTTCACATTAGGGCCAAAGGAATTCTTCCTGGATCACTTATGAAGCTTTAGTCAGTACTTGTCATGGGCATAGTCCAGAATGAAGTCAAAGATTGCTCTTGGCCATTCCCTATGAAATGAGGGCAAAAGAAGAAAAATGCAGTATAGTTGAGAGAGTTAGGCTTGGACTTGAAGCCCTGGCTGTCACCTACAGACTGTGTCATTTTAAGAAAGTCTCCATCATCACGGGGGTGGGGGGGTGCACGTTGGTGGAGGGTTTTCTATTCTCATTTGTAAATGAGAAAATCAGGCCGTTAGATCAGGTATTCTGTGGGATTTTCCTATTTCTGGAGTTCTCTAAATCCAGGAAGAACATTTTCAGTCTTGTGTGTCCCAACTCCCCAGTAAAGCCACAGTAATGCCAAGATGGCTTTGTTCTTTTTTTACTCTGTCCTCAGTTTGTGTGGCCCTGTCTTTTGGAGTGCTGGTAAACAAGAGTCATCGAATGAAGTATTTCCCAGGGTCTATATTGTAATGTGCCCCCAAGGTCAACATCAAAATAGAGGATTGTACACAAGTATATATTCTTTCTACCAAAGTGATCTAGTAAATATCAAAACCTCAAGAGCTTAGCAATACCAAAATATAGAAAAATAATTAGGAAGTGATAAGTTTTTAGTACTTTTTTTTTGGCTTTCGAGACAGGGTTTCTCTGTGTAGTTTTGGTGCCTATTCTGGATCTCACTCTGTAGACCAGGCTGGCCTTGAACTCACAGAGATCCGCCTGGCTCCACCTCCCGAGTGCTGGGATTAAAGGTGTGTGCCACCGTTTGTAGTACTTTTACCCTGTGCTTTATATAATCTATGTAACTTCACATCATTTAACTTTTTTTTAGATTATAATGTAATCGTAACATTTCCCCCTTCCCATTCCCTGCTCCAAAACTTCCCATATACCCCTCCCTACTCTCTTTCAAACTCATGGCCTCTTTTTCACTAACAATTTTTTAATGCATCCTAAATATAACCTGTATGTAGAAGCCATATAATGTTGTATGTATGTATGTTTTCAGGGCTGACTGCTTGGCACTGGATAAACACATCATTTAACTTTTAATGATAACTTTGATTTTTGTGGGTTTTTTCTTCTGTTGTAAAACTAGTTCTTTTTCTTCTTTGTTATTAATTAATTTTTTTCATTTATTTTACATCCCAACACCAGTTTCCACTCCCTCCTCTCCTCCCATTCCCTCCCTCCACCCCTTTCTGCCCTCCCCCCTTATTTTTTTTTTATTCTTCTATCATGCATTATATTCTAACAGCAATTTCCTCTCCATCCCCTCATTCCACTCACTCCTATGTCCCTCTCCCAGAGATCCATTCCCCTTCAGAAAACAGCAGGTCTAACCCCCAGGCATATGAACGGAACAAAGCATACATAATAAGTTACAAGAAGATTAGGCACAAACCCTTATATCGAGGCTGGATGAGGCAACCAGGAAGATGAAAAGGTTGCCAGGGGGCAGGCAAAAGAGTCAGAGACACCCCTCCCCCACACCCCACACACTTCTCTGGCTTCTTATGATCCTTCCTCCCCTCTTCCATAGGTTTTTTTTTTTTTTTTTTTTTTTTGAAGCTCTGCCTAATATTTGGCTGTGGGTCTCTGCATCTGCTCTCATCAGTTGCTGGAAGAAGCCTCTCTGATGGTGATTGGACAAGACACTGATCTATGAGTATATTAGAATATGATTAGAAATCATTTCATTGACTTTTTCTTCCCAGTCATGTTTGGTCCTATTGTAGGTCTCTGGGCTATCCAGTTTGATTCCTGGCCATCCAGGCAGTGCCAGGCACTGGTTCCCTCTTGTGTCATGGGCCTCAAGTTGGACCAATCCTTGGTTGGCCCCACCTACAGGTTCTGCATCACCATTTTCTCAGCACATCTTGCAGGCAGGAAAAATTGTATTCCTAAGGTTTTGAGGCCAATCCCAGCATTGGAAGCCTTGCCTGCTTACAGAAGATGGCAGGTTCAGTCTCCATATTCTCCATATCAACTATTACTCTAGCAAACCACTGAGATAAACATTTGTAATGGCAGGGTCTATTTGATGCTATGGTTTCAGAGACTCTTATCCACAATCAGTTTTTCTCCCTCCCTTTAGTCTCACAGCAGCACAGCATTACAGGAACATTTAACAGAGCAAACTAGCAAACTTACTTGCTTACTTTGTGCCTGTGAAACACAAGAAATGAAATAAAATGAGATGTGGATCTCATAGTCCCCTTGGAGGACATACTCCTAGTGACCTAGGCATCTCCTACCAGGTCCACACCTTGAATTTTCAAGCATTTTGCTGTGTTGGAGACCATGCACTTATCACATGGATCCTTGTGAGACATACCAGACCCAAAATTCATCATACTCTGTCATTCTCTCCCTTCTCCTCCCCCCCCCAGCATCTCTGTGTCAGTTCAGTTCAGTTGGGACATTCTACTTCAAGTCTTCATTGAAGTCTAGATCTTACACAAAACAATGGTGTAAAATCAAAAATATTAGAAAAGTCATGTGTAGTGGAAACAATGAGCTCACCCACTTTGAGAGGCTAATGACCTGCAGATCCACTCACTTGGCTTAAAGTTCCATGCAGCTCAGTGACTTGACAGAATATTGGTTTGAACATAAGACTGCTACTACAGAACACAGCCTGCACCTGGGTTAGTTCTAGGTCACAAAATAATGTTAAGACAACAAAAACAGAGTATTTGGGGCATTTCTACATCCTTGGCCATTTTCATTTTTCTCTTATTTATTTTCTTATTTTTTATTTTTTAAAAAATTTTATTCATTTGATATGATCCCCCTCTCATCCTTCCTCCCACCCATCCCCAGCCTCCCCACCCAACCCACTCTCAAACCCACACCTATCCCCTCCTCCTCCAAAAGCAAAAGGGAAAGGCCTCCCATGGGGAGTCAGCAAAGCCTGGTATATTCAAGTCCCCCAACCCCACCCCTGCATCAAGAGTGAGCAAGACGTCCCACCATAGGTAATGGGTTCCAGAAATTCTAGCCATTTTATAATGACTTATGCATCTACTCACTAAAAAGGATGAATAAGTTTAAGAAGTAAATGTCATGAATTGAGAAAAACTAAATCCAGAGGTAAGATGAAAGCCTTATTTTGAAACCCTGGTTGTAGTTTCAGTATTAGTTTTGTTTTGTTTTTGTGGACACAATGTGAACATCAGCTTAGACCTAGGTAAGTGTGTAGCACACAAAGCTCCTGGGTAAAGCTCAGGCTTGTATGGCTGAAGGAAATATTCAAAATCATACATGCATACTTCTTCAACAAGGAATCACCATTCCTTTACATGCACCTACTCCACATGATTGAGTTGATGTGAAACTGCTTTTGGGAAAAAACTGAATCATTTGTTGTACTTGGCTTTGCTATGACCCATTTGGGGCAGCAAAAATATCAGAGAACTGTGGTATAGTTTCAAGGGGAGGTACTAGATAGAGCTACTCACAATCATAGTTTCAAAAGGAAAGGAGAGGAGAAAAAGGAAGAGGAGAAGGAGGAAAAGCAGGAAGAGAAGTAAAAGAAGGGGAGAAAGAAAGAGAGGAGGAATAGGAGAAGAAGAGAAGTTAATTCCCTATGGTGCTAGATGCCTTACTCAGCCTTGATACACTGGGGAGGGGCTAGTGCAGGCCCAACTTGGTATGCCAGCCTGTGTTGACTACCCAAGGGAGGCCTTACCCCCTATGAGGAGGGGGTGGAGAGGGGTGGAGGAGGAGGGAGTGGGAGAAGGGGAGGGGGGGTAGGAATATGGGTTTGTATGCAAAATGAAAAAGAATTTTAAATAAAAAAATAAAAAGGAGGAAGAACGGGAGGAGGATGAAAAAGAGGAAGAGAAAGAGGTAGAGGAGGAGAATGAAGATGAGGAAGCAAAGTGGGTGGGAGAAGAGGAAGAGGGGTACCTAGAGCAAGAGCATGCATAAGTAACCACTCAGGACCAACTCAAACAATTAACATGTATGTCTGATAAAGAACCACCAAGCTAGGAATAAATGATAATTATATAAAAAAGGGGGAAGGGGCTGAGGCAGTAGCAGAAGCTGGTGGCAATTGTATTCTTAGCCACACTGATAAATGCTACCTAATTGTCGAAATATATTTTTTAAATTTTAAAAAACTTTAAGAACTCAGAACAAAGCACATTCCTAATTTGAATAAATTCCTAAAGTTTCCATGGATATTACACTTCGAATGATGTTTTGGTTGCACAGAACCTAGGGAAATGTGGTACTGTGCATAGGTATGGAGTATTTCCAATGAGTGCACTCCCTCAACGGAAGGATGAAGGCAGAGAAGGGGAATGCACAGTCCAGGTTTTTGCTGCACATAAGCAAACCGGCAGTTAATAATAGGTTAAGATGGTGGTAAGCTACAGGTTAAAGCAGTGAAAAGTATTTCTGGTAAATAGTTAAAATGATTTTAGGAATTGTGTTTAGAATGCAAAATAGATGGGTCGGGAGAGATGGCTTAGCAGTTGAGAGCACTGGCTGCTCTTCCAAAGGCCCCAGGTTCAATTCCCAGAACCCACATGGCAGCTCACAACTGTCTGTAACTCCAGTCCCAGGCAATCCGGCACCCCTCACATAGACACACATGCAGGCAAAATACCAATGTTTATTTAAAAAAAAAAAAAGAATCGAAAATAGAAATCAAAATTAATAATGTGAGTGATTTATGGGTGGATTTTAAAATTTATGTATAAGATTGCATCATAGAACAGTAACAAGTGTCAAGAAGGCAGAAATGGGTCTCAGAACTGGTCAAGCTGAAATTCAAATCACTAGTATATAGTTCAGGTAACAAGCTTTCTAAAATTTGTGTTTTGCTGAGGGCACAGTAGTGTTTAACATCAATTATTATTTGGACCTTGGAAAGCTAACTAAATTGTCTTGTCTTCCTCATCTACCAAAGTTTTAATGTCACCTACATTACAGGTCTGTTTATTTTTTAATTAACACAATAAAGGTCATGGATCCTCTAGAAATGAATCCTTAAGGAGATAAAAAGGAATTGGTATAACAATCTCCCAGTTGAAATTCTTGTTGAGAACATGAGTATGATGTGGCCAATCTGAAATTATAGTGGAAAAAAATACTTGAGTTCAATTGTATATAGTACCATGTCATTCTGTGAAGAATGGGATAGTTGAAAGTGGTTAAAAGCAATAGTCTGGAACTAAAAATGGAAAGATTGGGCAAGATATTAAAAACAAAGCAACCACAACAACCTCCCAAGTTGTAACAAGGATTGGGCAATGGGGGCAGGGGGGCTGAGTCATTGTGTAGAAGAGGATGTAAGGATAGGTTACAAGTAGATCAAACCATGCTGGAACAACTACACATGGAGACGGTTCGAGGTGGATGACATGAAATGGTTTTTCCAATCCCATCCAGTTTATTTTTATCTTCCTCATGAAATGTAAAATAATTCACATGACACTTTGATTGAGACCTTATGGGTACCATTTCCATTGTGCAAGACAGGAACATTAGGGTAGAAAGCATTTGCCAAATGGTAACAGAAGATGGCTAGTGTGAGTGAGAGTCAGGCAGAGGGCTGGGAAACAATTTAGTGAGTTTGGAAGAAGAGGCCACCAGTGTTGATAATCCAAATCAAAATGTTTCATTGTCATCATTAGAGCCTCCTCTTGTTTGTGTCATTCGTGGGATGGATCAAGAAGGAAGTAATAAAAGCCAAGAAGACAAGAGCGTTAACCAAGGCCCTCTGCTCTATGCTGTGGAAGTTATCCTTTCAGGAGTGTGCTCAGATCTAGCAAAACTCTAGGTAGCTCTTGAAACCTATTTCTAGAGAAATTCCTGAAGTCTTTAGAAAAATGATAACAGACTTTACTTTTGTCTCATGAGACACTAGCTCCAGGTCCTTTGGGAATGTAGTGTGGCATCTACAACAATCTACATGAAATCTGGAAACATTTATATCTATGGTGTGACTCTGCAGTAGAGGACTTACTTTGCATGCATGAAGTCCTAAGTTCAGTCTCCAGCACTGCAAAGGATGAAATCTCTCAGGAGCCTAAGGAAAAAAATGTAGGCCCTGTTTCATGAAATCTGTTTCTAATTTTGTTCTGTCTTTGGAGCACCGTTGGGACATTTATAAAAAGGATCACTTCACTGCTGGCCAGCTCACGCAGTTGAAGTCTCCGATGTATGGTAGAGAGTGAGAATAATTAGGGTTATGAAAACTCTATCTATCCCATCCATTTCCAGGTACGGGCTGTACTGTTGTTGGGCAATTTCATAATCTCACTTGCGCATCTGTATTTGCTTAAAATTTGAGTGTGCTTGGACGTGCTTTTACAAATGGCTATCTATAAATCCCCATCCATTAGGTAGCCTGGACTTTTACAAGGGGATCCAAAGGCCTAATGAAAAAAACATTTTGATAATGATTTTCTGTTTACAGAGAGTGTTTCCCCCAGCCAAGGAGCATAAAGTGTTTTTTTTTAATTAAGCCGTAACAGCATACCTATGAGATAGGTAGTCATTTGAAATCAGTAGCTTTGTGTTTTATAGATGGTCAGCTCACTCTTCTGCCAGTGTGGCAGAGTCTCCTGGGAAATTGAAACATATTATCCAAGCCAGCTATGACTTCTTACTCTACACAGTCACTACTGTACAAACCAAAAAAAAATTGAGTCTAGAACTGCTGGAGGCAAATGAACACTCAACATACAAGATGGGTTTCCAGTGCATGTCTGTGAAGTTCCTCTCTCATTTATGTTTTCAGTGCTGTCCCAGTGCTGTGGGATGTTCTGTAGGTCCTGTGGGAGCCCATTCTCAGGTTCTTTGTGGCGTTACCCAGCAGGTCCGTATAGAGGATGATTAGGACCATGGGCCTGAGTGCAGGTGTTTGAGATGGTCTGCACTTGGCTGTGCTGGGGGATGGTCTGTATGTCAAGTTGCTCTGATTGGTTAATAAATAAAACCTGATCGGCCGTGGCTAGGCAGGATAAAAGGACAGAAAGGCAGAAGGAGACGCTGCAGCCGCTGCCATGACCAGAGACGCTGCAGCCGCTGCCATGACCAGCAGCATGTGAAGACGCCAGTAAGCCACCAGCCACATGGCAAGGTATAGATGTATGGAAATGGATCAATTTAAGATAAAAGCACAGTTAGCAAGATAAGGACAGTTGGCAAGAGGCCTGCCACGGCCATACAGTTTGCAAGCAATATAAGTCTCCTGTTTACTTGGTTGGGTCTGAGCGGCTGTGGGACTGGCGGGTGACAAAGATTTGTCCTGACTGTGGGCAAGGCAGGAAAAATCAAGCTACATCCCAGTAACAGTATCGTGGAAGCCCCATTTGCTATCACAGAGAAAGACCTTTGTGTATGGCGGATAAACAGCCAAGACGTTAAGCACAAACATGTCAGAATAGGAACACACTGCTAAGATTCACATTTCCAAGGAAAACCATAATAAGATTTATTTCAGAAAGTATATTGGACATTGTTTACTATGGGTATATTAATGTGTGTGCTAAATTAAGAAGAAACAAAAGGATTTCTGTTTACTTCATGAAAAATGCTTGAGTAACAAAATAAAAATCCCAGGAGTAATTTACCAAGTAAGAGAGCTCCTGATATTTGCTGGGCCCGGAGTAATGGTTCAAATGAAGCTTTATTTGTATATTCTACCTCCCAACTTCAATGAACAAGCTTTGAAAATGACAAAATAAATACTCTACATTGGAGACATACATGAAAGATCTATATTATAGATCTTTCCTTCTGAGGCCTAGGAATAATTGTGGAAGAGGAAATGGGATGATTGCAAGAGCCAGAGGCGGTGGATTTCTACCAGGAAATAATGTTTTCTGAACTGTGTGTCAGAACTCACAGCAGTTGTGACAGCACGCACAAGATCTGTGCAAACTCAAGCCAGACAAACTCACAAAATGGAAAGGGAGTGTGAGCATTACATCTCACCCTTAGCATGGGACCTATTGCATTGACAGCGGCTGAGAAAGGGGGAGCTCATTTTCTGAAAGAGTGTAACCCCTAGTAAGTCAACCACATTCCAGTAGAGGACCACACATCCAAGAATGAACAGCACAAGCTGGAACTGATGGCTGCAGAAGAGAGAAAACACAAAATTGGGTGAGTGTGGAGGGGGGATGGATCTGGGAGGAGCAGGGTAGGGGATGAATGCAATCAGAATGGGGAGAAAAGACTGTGCGAGTCAGGGGGATAGACATGACCCACCAAATCAATTAAGCAGGGCTCACATGGGCTTGCAGAGATGAAAAGGACACTCATGGGGCCTTCATGGGTCTGTACCAGGTCCTCTGTGTATTTTGTGATGGTTAGCTTGGTGGTTTTGTGGGATTCCTAACAATGCGAGTGGCTGTGCCTCTGACTCTTTTGCCTGTTCCTGAGACTCTTTACATCCTATTTGGTGCCTTATCCAGCCCCAATATGGGGGCTTTCTCCTTGTCTTATATCTTTTTTGTCCTGTCTGGCAGTCATCTCTTGGAGACCTGCTCTTTTCTCAGGAGGAAACAGAGGGGAAGTGGATCTGGGGGAAAGAGCAGATGGAGAGGGCTAGGAAGAGTGGACAGAGGGGAAACTGTGGTCGGGATGTATTGAGGAGAGAAGAATCCATTTTTAATTTTAAAGAAGTCAAAAATAAAAAAGAATTTTTCAAAGAATAAAATTGTTAAAAGAACTGTGTACTATTATGGTTGTCATAGGACAACATTGTTCAAATATATAGGAGAACAAAGCAAGCAATAAAGAATTAAAGCATATAATGGAATTGAATTCAAACTATACAAACTTGGGGATAGTCTCCTTGAAAAAGAAATGTAATGTAAAATACAAACAAATGAATCCATTTTTTAAAGATATTTTTATTCTCATGATTCAAAAGTACAGATGAAAATACTAAAGTTAAACAAGACTTGGGGATAAAAATGTATAATTCTAGTATTCAGGCAACTGAGGCAGGATTACCACAAGTTAAATAGAGGGCAGCCTGGGCTTCAAAGCAAGACAGTCTTTTTAAAAAGCAAAGAAAATATTATTATCTACCTATATTCAATTTCAGTGGCTGATATCTACCCAGTTCTTGGGGAAAAAAATCAATGTAAGATATCATGCATTTTATTTCCATATATGCAAATTTACCAGTAAGGTGGACTGTTTAATATAAAATATTTCTCAGCTTGCAAACTCTGTAAATGATTTATGTATTCCTTTGGAATCATGCATCAAAATACAAAGAGAAACAAGAAAATAAGTGTATGATATTATGAGAAAAAGATATGTAGGCCTGAAATAATCTTTTAGATGCATGCTACCTAGTAATGTACTATATTATCTGACAAACTCATCTGTTCCTCCTCTAAATTAAACCCTTCTATAGCCCTGATTTTCCCTACAGGCTGAAGCAGCATCCATCTTAGTAGGGAAGCTGAGACCAATGAATCTTCATGTAATCTGTATATAATCTCTTTGGCTTTAAGGACACACAGCAAGAAATATGAAGTTTCTCCCAAGACCTGGGTGAATGTTGGTCCTAAGAATGGATGGTTAGGAACTTTGGTCACATTATGCCAGCACTGAAAGTTAGATGACTAGTGACAAGAAATCTTAAGTGTTCTTTCACAAATTGCATGTGTGTAAATATGTGCTTATATGTGCTTATGTATATACATGTGAATGCACTATTTATCTGTGTGTGCACATGCATGAGTGTGTGTGTGTGTGTGTGTGTGTACATACATGTTCACACTATCGCTGTGAGGGATTCTAAAGCTCAGAGCCTGAAATAAACACTTTCTTTGACTCTAAGTAGACTATTATTAGTTTCAAATCTTAGAATCCAAACACTTACAAGAACTTTTGCAGTCACTCAGTTGAGAATGCTTGGACTACAGATGAGAATTCCTGCATCTTCAGGACTGGCTTGTTTTAGCTTTTACCATTGAGTAAATGAACAGTGCATCTCAAATCTATCACTTAGGTTATGGACTAAATAATACAGTTCAGATAATGACCCTTATAGGATGAACAAGATCATAGCAAAGTGTTTAATGGTGAGAAACAAGAGTTCCATCTTACTTTATGTCTTTTAGTAAAACAGTGACCCCCAAAGATAATCTTGTATGGTTAAATCCACTTTGCACACATCCATCAAACACCATGCAGATCAGTGAGCAGAGAGGGACAATGTATCACACCCCCTGCTGCCAGCATAACTAGAAAACAGAAATAATACTGATGTCAGTTTTCATAATTAGGTAAACCAGTATTGTGGCAGGGTCCTGTGCTGTTGTTCCCTTTGAGGGGGAAGGGGCAAGTAGGCGCAGAGTCAACAACACAGACTCTGGAAGAATGTTGATACAACAAGCTCAGTTTATTCAGGAAGAGGCAAGCTTTATATACCCCCCACCCTGCCTCAGGGGAAGGTCAGATGAATATGCATCTACTGGTGTGACATGCCTGCCTCTCATTGGTCTGGGTCATCTCCAGATCATGTTTCAGCTGCTGTTGCTAAGGCCCTTAGCCAGACCCAGGTTGGTTCTCAGAAAGTATCTTATTACTGGTTTGGGCTGGCTGGCTCTCAGGTCTGTTAGGAATGAGTCCTCCCACATGATAAGATCCAAGTGATGAGAGAAAACAAAAAATGCCACTCAAATAAAGACAAGGACTGGTCCTCAGAAAAAAACTCAAGGTATAAGTCTGACCCTTGAGGAATCAGTGCTGGGCCTGGGCTTCACGGGGAAGAGGGTTTTAAAATGCCCAATGTCAGGGTTTGCCTCCATGGGAAGGCAGCACTTCCAAGAGAGAGGAAGCACATGTGTGAGGGGGTAGCTTGGTGTCTGGTCAGGAAACCAGAAGAAAGAAAGGGGTAGGTGACTGGAGTTCTTGGCAAATGGAAACCTAGAAATGAAACAGCATGCTAGATTAGCTGTGTGGATCACCAGGTATATTCTAAGCAACTGATTAGATATGCAGACAAATAATACTGGGATTAAGCATGGACCAACATGCCCAGCTCTGTTTATTTGGTTTCTGGGGGACAAACTCTTGTCCTCCTGCTTACAAAGCAAGCATTTTACCAACTGATCTATCCACTCAGCCCAAAGTTGAATTCTTTATATAGTAACAGCTATCATTTTAGATCTGAGGAACAACAGATGTGAAGGAGCCTGGTCTTCGTGTAGATCAGTTGGTTTACTTGCTGCTTGTTTGTTGTTTGAGAGAAGGGGACACAGGAGAAAAAGAGTACCTTTAAAATCAGAGCAAATGATTTGATCATTCAATCTTTAAGTAAGATGGTCAGCTACCTTGTGAACCAATTGCCATTGTCCGTGGTGATGTCCTTAGGAATCTGCTGATAGAGTAGATAAAACAATTTGGATTGAAATCCATATTCCAAATAGTGCCAAATTGGTGTGTACCCAAAATCATAGAGAGAAAAACCCAATGTACTTGGAGAATTTTGAAGAAACATTTCTACCCACACCCATCACTTTCAAAAGCAAACCCTCTGTGGGAAAGCATGAGAGCAAACAGCATTGGCAGGTTATCCAAAAGGCTTCTGGATACATATCTCCTAGAATTCTGTGTTCTTTTAACAGATGTTAGACTTCTAGAAAGTTCTATTTTGCAAAAAGCTTGGAATAGAGTTACATTTTACATATGTATCACTTTCAAGCCAGATGTTACATAAGCCTGCAACTGATTGGTGGTTTCATCACCTGCTATTACACAGATGGAAATGGAAATGATGTTCTGCAGAGTCAACTCAAGAACAATGAGAAAATCCTTCCTTTCCTTGTTCTTCCACATCTATGACATTAAGGGTAAAGGAGTATTTCTCAGCAACCAGGACTCCTTCTTAGCTGAAGTCATCTAATTCTCCACAGATCCAAGCAAAGATGAAGGTTGCCTGCACTGGGCCCCTAATCTTTGAGATATTAAAAAAAAAGTAGTAATTAGTGGTAGGGCGAATAATTCAGTGAAGACAAGAAAGTCAAGTTCTTACTAAATAAAATTTTGAGACACTACATAGATTAAGTCTCTTACCTCCCTGAAGTCCATTAACAAAGGAGAGAGATATAAGAGCAGATAGGAAGAATGATGGAACAAATACCTAATGTACATGGGTAACTTACTACACATAAGATGAGAGTCCTTTCCATGTAGTATTCCATCAAAGTAAGGTAATTAGTTTTGTAAGATTAATATTATTGTTTTCTAGTTTTATTATTAAGAAAGTTAAAGTTAAGAGAGACTGTAAGACAATTTGTCTAAACTCAGAATTAACTAAAACTCAAGTCCCAGTGCATTCTGACATGATGGTCCATGATCTTCATTGTTTTATCATATTCAAAAATTAAAAAAATACCAACACATTGAAAGCAGAATTATAGAGCAAACAATTATAGAAAACACTGGCACCACACAGCACAAGAATGGCTAACATTCTTCATTTGGGTGGAAGCTTTTAAAACTCATTAACAATTGAACCTGGTATTATGAAAACTAAGCATGGGAACAAAACGGGAAGA
This sequence comes from Peromyscus maniculatus bairdii, assembly GCF_049852395.1. Classification (NCBI taxonomy): domain Eukaryota; kingdom Metazoa; phylum Chordata; class Mammalia; order Rodentia; family Cricetidae; genus Peromyscus; species Peromyscus maniculatus. Next base: position 98,030,149 of record NC_134859.1, on the reverse strand, counting down.
CAGGACCATAAGAATAAGAAACAAGTCATACTATAACAAGTTATCCCAAGCACAGTAAATTAAAATAACATGAATTTATTGGCAGAAGTCAAAGATTGGCCCATTAGAGGATGATCCTGCTAGAGGCTCTTTGATAATCCATTGCTTGCTCTTTTCAGTTGCAAGAGGATGCTCCATTCCTTGGTCCATAGCCCCTTCCTCTGAAGTGTGCTGTCTGACCTCTATAACTCTTGCCTTCTTGCCTTCCTCTTCTAAGTACTTGGGCCCACCCAGATAATCTCTCTATATCAGAACACCTAATTTAATCAAATATGCAGAATTTTATTAATGGTATAACACAATATATTCTTAAGTTCAATTAGAAAGAGGAATGTTATTCAACCTGTCACTACTGTGATCAAAAATTTCATTTAAAGATGTCATTTGCACCTATTGAAGTTGTGTCATTGATTTGGGGGCACCAGCACCTTAGGCATTAAGTTTCTAAGAGGCAGTGGGACAAGATATATCAATGGTTTAATTGTATTATCCTGATTAGAAACTCAACTTGTTTGAGCTTTTCATGAGGATACTGCCAAAGGTATTAGCCAAGGGCTTTTATTTAGATGAAAAATTACAAATCATCTTAAAGTATTATGATATTGTGATTTTATCTAATAATGATCAAAATGGTTTAAAATATCATATTGTATAAAATAAAACATATAAATATCTAATATGAAACAGGCTACATATTAAAATCATATTGGAGAAAAAAAGATGGGCTGTTTCCCATTATTTCCCTATTTCCAGGCTTGTTTCAGTGAATTTGTAAAACTGTTAGGATAATATCAGTTCTGTTCATCAAATAACTTTCTTTAGCTTGAACCCACATAAATAGGGCTCCGGTTTTGTCAAGTAGCAATAGGAGGAATGAGATCATTGTCAAGTGCTAGCCAGTCTTGGATTTCTCTAACTTTCTTCACTATCAATAAAGTCGTTGACAATTTATAACGATGGAAGATTGGGAGCCAGGAAAACACAGTGGATAACAAAAGGCTCTTGAGTCAACCATCTAAATTGGAAGCTGATTCCACTCTTTATGGGCTGTGTGATCCAGAACGATTTATCTAATTTGTCAGAGCCTTGATACATCATTTGCACATTGTTGCTGATGATGGTAAACCTCAGAATTGTCATGAAGAAGACATGAGATCATCTACAATATAAGGGTCACACACATACAAGTTTATCAGTTGAGATTTGGAACCTGAAATTTTCCTTAACTAAGAATATAGAGAGGAGGGACTGTAAAGCAGTTAAAGAGTACTTGTTGGTCTTCCAAAGGACCAAGGTTTGGTTCCCAGCACTCACATGGCAGATCACAACATTCCGTAACTCCAGCTCCATGAGATAAAACACTTCCCCTGGCCTCCAAGGGTGATAGGCATGCAAATGATGCACAGATACACATATAGACTAACGCAAACATATGAAATAAAGAAAAATTTAAAATTAATTAATGTATTTATTTATAATATATGTAAGGGTAAGAGAGTTTTACCTACTGTCTCTGCTTCATCCATTTATCATGGAGCCAATAGTACTTTAAAAGTAAATGTTATTAAAAAAACACTTTAGAGTTTATACAGTGCTCTTGACTACACACATGCTATAAAGACTAAAATCAAATACCAACTGATCTAACAGATACTAAGTAAATTCTAATATAATCACTGTTTCTAATTATGAGAATGTCACTTGTGTGTGTTTTGACAGTGCTCTGGTTCTGATCCTCTGACATAAAAAGATTGGTCTTCTCTTTATGAGTTTCACTGAGATCATGATGGGAGGACATGCAGAGATGACTGGCCACACTAGTGGCTGTGGAGCCCCCATGGGACTGGACTAGGCCCTCTGGATACAGAAGATGGTTGTTTAGCTCGAACTGTTTGGGGGCACCCAGGCAAGGGGATCAGGATCTGTCCCTGGTCTACAGGCAGGCTTCTGGAACTGGGTGCCTGTGGTGTGACACCTTGCACAGCCTTGGTGCAGTGGGAAGGGGCTTGGACCTGCCTAGGCTCAATGTGCTGGACTCTGCTGACTCCCCATGGGAGACCTTGATTTGGGGGAATGTGGGGATACGGGGTGGCTTGGGAAAGAGGACTGGGGGTGGAAGGAGGGAGGAGGGGGTCTGTGGATAGCATGTGGAGTAGAAAATTTCTTAATAAAGAAAAATGAAAGAAGAAAAAAAGGACATAGAAAAAATAGAGTAACCAATGGTCAGCTCTTCATATTGAAAAACCATGTTTTTCAAACCCTTTATAACTTCATAGTGTCAATGATGAAAAAATGATCGGGATACATTTCAAATGAATTGCTCATGGTGATAAGGCTAAGAAACTCTTTATTTTGGGATCTTGAGGTTATTTTTTAGATTTGCTTTCAAAGAAAAATCTCAGTTTTACTTAGAGAAAAGCGGGCTCAAATCATCTTATCTTGGATTCCCAGAGTATGAAACACTTCCAGCTAGAGATTTTTTTTTAAAGATAGAACACACAGCCACAGCTCTTGAGAAACATTAAGTGTATTGTCCTCTTTCCATTTCTGTCATTGCAATAAAATAACTGCATGAAAGCAACTTGAAGGGAGAAAGGGTTTATTCAGTTTATAATTCCAGATTGTAGTCTGTCATTGCTGGGGCGTCAAGGCAGGAATGTGAAGTGGCTGGTCACATCATATGCAGTCAAAAACAAAGAGAAAATGAATGCATGCATGCCTATATTTAGCCTATATTTATCCTCCAAACCGAGCTAATGGTGATGCTCACTTTTAGGTTGGGTCTTCTCAAGTCAGTTAATGTAATCAAGACAGTCTCCCACAAACAAGTCTGCAAGCCAACCTAATGTCAGTGATCCCTCACCAAGATTCCCAGGTGAATCCAGATGCATGAAATTGACAGTTAAAACTAACTGCCACTGTCATTAACACATATTTAACTACCAATTTGCTGCTCTCTTATCTTTGTATCTGCTCTAAAATGTTACTGTTCTTCAAGGTTGCAACCATCTTTTTTCAGTCTGCATCCATACTCTCAAGAAGAACATCTTTCAATCGACACCAAAGCAGATGATTCCATTTTATATCACTGTTGCAATTCTCTCTTTCAAAAACTAGCTGTATTTCTAGCTACTCATTTCTGTAATTAAGAGTCCCAACATATCCAAATTCAATTTGTCCAATTTGTCCAAAACAGACTGCAGAATTCACCTTTTTTGCCCATTTGCACGTGCGCACACATACAGCACTCACACACAGCATGCGCACACACAAACACACACACACACACACACACACACACACACACACACACACACACACACATGAATGAGGTTCCCCAAAGAGGCCAGAAAGGTTATTGTTATTCCATGGCACTGGAGTTACAGCAAGTTGTGTGCTGTCCATCATGGATGCTAGGAACTAAGCTCCAACCCTCTGGAAAAGGCTTACCTGCTCTTAATCACTAAGCCACCTCTCCATCTCCATAATTCATCATTTTTATTTAGGATTTGGGTTATTGATTCATCTGCCACACACTTATATAAATCAAACCCTTAAGAGTTACCACAGGTCTTTTTTTTTTTCCTTCTCCTTGCCACCTATAAAATCCAGTGCAGCTTACCATGGCTATTATAATTGCTGTCCCCTCTAGAACCAGTGCCGTTCCTTATTCCATGAAGTACTTACTCTGTTTGGAGACACCACAGTGCTTTGGAGTCTACTTCCATCTCAATCCTCTCCCCAAACATTCCCTAGAGTAATCTTGACCAAGCAACCCTGAAGGAATCTCTAACAAAGAATCCTTCCGTGGTTCCCATTCACATTTATGAACATCTAAATTCATTATAATGAGAGTCCAGGCTCCTTCTTACATTACCAGTCCTCTTATTTAGTTATCCTTTCCAGCACATGACCTCATGCATTTCACCCTCCACAGTAACAAAACAAATTTAAATTCTATAAGGCATCAGTGCCCTCGGTCTAGAATGCCCATCTCAGGATCTTCCCCCCAACCCTCATTCATTCCTGTCACTTACTTGGCTAATTTTAAATTGTTTTACTTGTCATCTCAATTTCTACTTCCTCTAGGAAGCTCTTTCCAACTGTTCCAGGTGAGTTAGTAGACTCATACCAGGTTCTTAGAAACCACCTTTGATTAAAAAAAAAAAAAGACTTCTCAGGTCTGCAAGGCAGCTGAAAGTAAGGGGAAGTCCAGCACCTCTACTTTCTCTTTGTCTCTGTCTCCTCTAATTCAGATTATCTGCTTACTTGTACCTATAGGCAGATGAATCACTTTGAGTGATTGCAGAATATTCTCTGGTGAGTCATTCTCAATGTATCCTCATACTCCGGTGGTAGGCCACATTCACCAATGAGCAGGTCATCTACCTCATGCACCTCTAAGTAGGAAGGTTCAGGCAAATTTTCATCTAGAGTGTCTATCTGCAGCATTCATCTCTAAGGATAAAGGCATAAGAATGAAAGTCACCTTACATTACAAGGACAGACCTGATTATAGTAATTATTTGTGATAATAATGCTGTAGTGTTGAATATTGTCCTCTAAGAATAATATAGCCATAGTCATCTTAATCGGAGAAGTTGTGGTCACCCAAAGAGCTCCTTTACAAAATCAGGTCTGTTGATTTTCTCTCTCAGAAGGACAGAATGGAAAGGATCATTAGCCCTTTACCTAAGACTCTAGTCTTCTTTTCTTACACCTCTGCACACACAAAGATATATGTAATCCCACTCAAGCTGTATGTGGTCTCAGTAGGTATAAAGTATATAGGAGGTGGAGGCTTCATGAGAGAGAGGACTCACTCTGTTCAGCTTTGGAGAACTCATCACCAATAGTGGGATAAGATATCAGCTATACAACTATATGGGGGTCAGCTGTACTCCTGTAAGCAGCTCCTCAGCCATGTTCTTATACTTAAGCCAAGCAAACTCATTGGTTCTTCAAGCCAGACTTGAGCTGAATCATCTATTCAGTCTTTGGTTGGTGCCCTGTCTGTGGTGAATAGACATTTGTTCACTTCTTTCCAGGAAAGGTATTGTAACACTTGGCTTCTGATCAGGCATGTGACAGAACCAAAGGTAAGGTAAATTTCAAAAGAGTAGTTTCTTATACCTGTTACGAGTGATAAGTTTTGCAACTGATGCCAAGCATCCTAATGGTGGACTGTTCTCAGAGGCAATTGATATGTGGCTGTCCTTCATATGCTATGAAATGATGTGCTATTCGATAAATATGGCCTACCAACAGAGTGTGAAGATAGATTGAGAATGGCTAACCCATGAGAGAATATACTATAATCACTTGAAAAGATATGCATGGAAATTTTAAGAAAGCAGCAGCAGTTTTTGTTTTTACCCTGATATAGGTGAAATGTATAGGTATATGTCTATACAACTGAGGTTCAGATGTCTTCCCAGAAAGAACTTGCCCCCAAAGGGAAAAAATGATAAAAAGACATGCAGGTGGCATCTTCTATGTTAGTTTCTGGTTTAACAGATAGATTGGATAAAAAGAGGGGATGTTACTGAATTACTGGCTTGCTATTTTATATGACCTGAGGGACATAAGGGAAAGAGTACAATTAGATCTTTACTGAGTAGCTCCTCCTGGCATCCAAAGTCTTTGAACCCATAGAAAGAACTAATGAGAAAGGAGAAACAAAGATAAAAATGACAGTGAGGGAACTGGGTATGAGAGAGATGATTGTGAGACCTGATTCTCTGGCCCAGAGAAAACTGTGTTTACCAGAGTCTTAGGAAGGGAGGGAGGGAGGACCTCAAGCCTGGCATGAGGTGTTGGTGGTCTAGCTGAGTCTTGATCCTTTTGAGGTAGGGGAGGCACTAAGTGGTCTCAGTAATTTATATTGGCATCTAATTTGCATTTGTAAGATACTAAAGCAATCAAAAGGGGATCAAAAAAGGAAAATTCAGGTGATGTGTCCTATCTGGGTCATTTGATAGCAAATACGGCAGAATGTGTGTTAAATCTGAGTTTCTGGTTAGAAGCAATGACAAATGTCATGAATGTGATTCTGGAAGACTTTAAAGACTGAATAACAGTTCATAAAGAGGTACAAGTGATCCCCGTCATACTGCTTTTGTAGAAGGAGAGATCCTGGGGTGGGAAGAGGGAAAAGCCCACTGCTTTTCTAACAGAATGGCCAAGGTTGTCTGTAGGTGAGAACTATACAAAGACATGGGAGGCACCGTGCTGAATTGTCGATTTACTGCTCCTTTATCAGTGCACATACCATTTGGTCTTGGGTAGGTGCTGAATCCAGATGTCTGTAGTCAGAAGTTTTATTGTGTCCCACCCGGCCCACGGTCAGAACAAATCTCTCACCCACAGTCCCATAGCCTTTTATAAAATAATCACACAGAGGCTTAATATCATTTATAACTGCTCAGCCATTAGCTCAGGCTTACTACTAACTAGCTCTTACATCTTAAATTAACCCATTTCTATAAATCTGTACTTAGCCACATGGCTCGTGGCTTACTGGTACCTTTACATCTTGCTTCTCATGGCAGCAGCTGGCAGCATCTCCTCTTCTCTTTTTCTCCTTCCTCCTCTTAGTTAGAATGTCCCACCTAACCATATTCTGCCTCACCATTGGCCAAACATATTTATTTACCAATCAGAGCAACACATATTCATACCATATAGAATGACATCACCCATCAGATGTCCCTTGGTTCCTGGTTGCCTGGAGGAGCATCAAGGGCAATGAATATCAATGGATGAATATGGAGATAGAGCAATGCAGGAGAACAGGGTTAAGGAAATTACCTCCCCTCCACCCATCCCTTATATTATGTTGTGTACATTTCTTCCCAATTATTATTATTAAGATTACCCCCCACTTCCTAATGAAAGCCCCTTTAGCAGCCAAGTGTGGCCAACAGAAAGGTTGCGGAAGAGCGTGACAAGAGCCCATCAGATACTGGAAGCAATAGGCTATATATCAGGTGAGAATGAAGCCCATCTCCCCTTTAGCCCCAGGGCAAGCCAGCCTGGATGTGCCCATAGGAAAGAAGGCAGGGCAAGTCCTCAGCAGAATGAGGAAAAAGCAAAACAGCCCACAGAGAATGACTGTGAGTTACAGAGTGTTAAATAATGCACTGTTTCATCCATGCTGTTGTACAATCCCATTCTATATTCTCTTTTTTTATATACACATATGTATATATGTGGTAATGCATATATGGAAGTCAGAGGACAATTTGCAAGAGTCAGTTCCTGCCTTCCACTGTGTGGGTCTTTGGGAATCAAACACAAGTCATCAGGTTTGGTAGCAAGCATCTTTACTCACTGAGCCATCTCTCAAGCCCCACTGATTTACTAAGGAAACCATTGACAGAGCAATGTGATCTTTTAATACTTCATTTCATCTGGCATATACCGTCCTCCAGAGAACTTGCCCATTCTTTGTGAAAAGGTTTCTTTATGTAGCACTGAGCTGTGAGTGTCTTGCAGATTTACAAAGGTATCTGAAATATGTACAAGCACACCCAAAAGAACAAGGATAGACAATCAGGATGTGAAGGCCAGACAGACCTGTAAAATTCTTGTGAGTATTGTGTCAGATAAGATGCATACAATATCTGACAAGATTAATGAGCAACACGTACAATAAATAACCTGTGCCTTCATATATAAAATAGTTACAAGTGTCTTCCCACAATGCTGGCATTTTCATTTCTCACCTTTTTCAACTTACTAGTCTTTGTGTCACTTTATTAAAAGGAGTTTATATGGAATTGGGACATGAAAGCTCTAGAAGCTTTAAAGCAAGCTAAGATACTTACAGAATGGGCTAAATGGCTGTGTGTTCTAAAACCCCAGTGCCTGTTTTTGTTGAAATTTACTAGACACTCAGACGTCTAAATCGAGGGACCTGGGCAGAAACAATCTCAGCAAACAGACTCAGTAGAATTTTGGTCCCAATAATTAATGGGGCAGAGGTTTCACATTCATCTCTAAAATGCCAGTTATGAGCAGCACATGAAGATTACAAGAGGCGGAATTCACCACCAGTTCCACCAAAGTGACTATGAAAACCCCTTATTCAATGAGGAGCTGGACTGAAGGGCTTCTGACCAACCTTTTTCTACAGGGACATTGAATTAAACCTTACAAAATTGGCATGCATTGTTACATCAACAAAGCATGCAGTCCTTTAAGCCTTATCATCAATTCCTTGCAGGTTATCCTGGGACCAGAGTCATTTCAATCCATCTGGCCTCTCCCAGGAATTTAACCAGCAACCAAACCTGACAAGATACTGGAAGAAGTGATGAGCATCTTGGTACGCTGAGGGTGCAAGCAAGGATTTCAGACAAGAATGGGTGGTTGCATCAGTAAAAATGAACACAAATACCATGTGGATTGAGAAAGGAGAATAGAAGACAGTGAGCTAAGAGCAATATGGAAAGGAGCAAGTAATGAGACTTGGCCCATGACCATCTGTACTGAGCATTGGGCTGTAGTCAGAGGCTTGACTTTATGGGTGGCCCAATGGGAAAAGAGGTCTGGTAAGTGCTGAGTTGGCCACTGTGGAGGCAACAGATGTGAAAGGAAATCTATAACAGAGTCCAATGGGAATCAGAGCCACTGGTAGTTTTCCATGTGGCAACCCATAGACCACTAAGTTCTCATAGACACCAAGAAGTAGTTCCTTACTAAAATATGGGCCATCTGCTCATAAGTACCCTTGGAAACTTCTCACTGGGTTCAAATAATGTCTGGCCACAGGGGAGGCAACATAGACTGGAAAATAGCTAAGGTTCCTGGCATTCCAGTGAAGTATTCTGACGTTTTGTATGCTGTCCAATTATGTAAGGGCTGTTCTCAATTATAGCCACAGAGGAGTGTTGCTAGGGTGGAGCAAATACATAAATCTACCTGTCCTATACAAGATTGATAGGTAGATTACATAGGACCCATGCCTGGAAGTGAAGGATGCAGCTATGCCCACACCCATGTGAACAATGCCACAGGCCCCTGGCAAGTATTTTCCTGGAATCAACAGGTAATGTTACTATCAAGGCCCTCATCCAATTTAGTGTTATGCATGAATACTCTGTAGAATCAGCAGGACAGTCGTTTCACAAACACTGGTATGCAGAACTTAGCTGAGGACACCCAGAACCAATGGTATATCTGCCTGCCTTACAACCCTATAGAAGCTGGGTTTGTTGAAAGGAAAACAAAAAAAGATAATTTAAATTAACATTCCTTAGAGGGTGGAAAAAACAATACCATAAGTCACAAGGAATCAAATGAAAAATCTCAGTACTAAAGGTACTTGGACATAGAGGTCATTGGACATAGAGGTCCCTGTGGCTTCCCAGAGAACTCTGATTCTTGCTACTGCTATAGGCTACACTGTATGGCAAGATGGTAAGGCTTTCTTACTGAAGACACTGCATCATTTGGTTGCTGGACATAAAAAATCAGATTGCAAGTAAGCCAAAAGCTAGCCCCACTGGCTAACATTCATATTGATGGAAGGTCCTATGTGGGCTACTGGGAGGAAATTGTCACCAATGTGTTATTATTAGCATGCCAGACAAAATGTGCCTCCTGGGACAACAGTGGCATGACACATATACAATAAATGGCTTTTTTGATTAGATTTAACACCAGTCCACAGTAGAAATATCCATATTTGGTACTGTAAGGCAAAAATCTGTGACTGAGGAAGCAGTCACCCCTTAAGGACACACTGGTGTTAAATAGAGATGATATGCCTGTCTGACTGTTTTTAAAGTATTTGTGTTTATGTCATAGGTAATTGCTATTGTTGGCCTTGGTCAGGGAAGCCTCTTTTTGCAGTGGGCAGTGGTTATAGTAAAGACTCAGCACTGGTTAAAGTGTTGAAAATAAGTGATTGTTACTGTGGCATTGTGGCCTAATGTTCAGCCCCAAATAGAAGAAAATAAAGAGACATGCCTATCACCCCCTCCAAGTCTCAGTAACATCATGAAAAAAGAATGGATAGGTGCTGGGGAAGGCTGTCTTCACATGATACAATCAATAGGATCTTAATCAGAGCAATCCTAATAGTTCTCAGGGGACCCTCAACAAGATAGGGCTTGGTGTCATGTTTTCACAGAATAAAAGGTAGGAAGGATTATTAGATCCTCACCTAAATTTCCAGCCACCCCCTCCTGACAACCCCTTGCTACCAACTGTACTTAATCCTGCCCAGTTGTTCATGGACTCAGGAAGTGCTAGAGTGTTGAAGGTTATCTGAAGGGAAGACCTCATCTATACAGCTTTAAGAAGACCATGACCCATGCTCGGGGTGGGACTTTTTAGTGATGCAATTACTGGGGGATCATCCACATTCCTGCCAATAAACTCGATAAAGTCTTTGGCTCACTGATCTAGGCTTGTGTGGGACCATTTCTTTTCTCTGTCACTAGTATCCTATCTGAGATGAAGAGACATTTGTTCACTTCTCTCCAGGAAAAGTAACATCACCCTGGAACAGTAGTCACCATCTCAAGAAAACCAGCCTATCCCTTCAAGCAATAAGGACATTCTCAAGATCACCTGACAACCAAGACTTCAACAGTGATCAATCAGGTCACACCCTGATAAGGCCTGCTTAATTATGCATGTTGCTCCCCCAAACCATCACCCTAAATTTTTCTATATTCAAATCTAAAGCCCTAGTCAGAACCCTGAAGATGGATTTGAGGTCACTTCATATGCTCTTTGCAAGATAACAAACCAGTTAAATCTTTCTCTGATTTCCACCATTACTTGTCTCTGGACTTGGAGAATTGGGACAGATAGCCATACTCAGCATTTTGCAGCTCACAAAGCTGGAATTTTTCACCCTAAAATTCTAGAATTACTTCCTATGACTGAAGTGTCATCTTTTGCAATATTTACACACACTACAGTAGATTGTCCAGTAGAATTTTCTGGGTTGATGAAATATTCTATACTTACTTTGTATAAACTGGGAGCCACTGCCCAGATTTGGCTGTCAATCACTTAACATGTGACAGGAATAAATAAGTCAGAATTTGAATCTGATTTAATTTGCTTATAGTGAAGTAGCCCCTTTTCTTTAACAGTGCTTATATGGATGTTAACTGGGCATTTGTAGTACAATTATAAAAGAAGAAGCTTCATATTCTTTTGGCAATTATTTCCTCATGACTTGGTCATATCCAACTTTGAAGAAAAGCAGATGAAGATATTTATATCAGTGTCTTGATGTCTCTTCCTGTTGTTGTGATACCCTTGCAAAAGCAACTTAAGGAAAATGTAGCTTGTTTCAACTCATAATTAAAGGTACAGCCTAGCATAGCAGGAAAGCCATGGCAGGAGGAACATGAAGCAGTTGGTCACATTTGTGTCCCCACCCAGATGATGAGATCAATAAATAGATACATGGTGCTCAGCTAGCTTTCTACACCTACAATGCCCATGACCCAACCAACAAATGGTGTCACTCACAGCGGGCAGACCTTCCTAGTTCATTTTATGCAATCAAGACAATCCTCAGGGATTCCCAGAGGCCCCATCTCCCAGGTCTCCCAGTCTCCCAGGATATTCTAGATTCTGCCAACTTGACAATTAACACCAATATTCACAATCAAGAACCCCTCTACCTTGAGGAAAATTTCCACCTGCCGACTCTGAGCTCAACTCTAGTTTACTTCTGCCAGTGTGCACACCTCCCCAGAATCACATGGACATACCTCATTAGACATGGAGAGAATTTAGCTAACCTCTAGTTGCACATTCTCATCTGGTTTCCAAGAAGGTATATCTTGACCTCCTGTTCCCATGTGATTTTAGGTGGCTTGATAATTCCTAAAATTCTCATGGAAATTGAGATTTTCAAGTAAGTAAGAGGTACCTGGGGACATGAAATTGCTGGAGGATACTTTATATATACCCGGCCGATGTTATATTTTCTCGGTTTTTGGAGGGAGTGTAACACCTGCAGGATCATATAGTCCACTGTCTCCAACATCCAGGCTTCATTTCAATACCAAATTAAAGAGCATTTTGTCTTCTGCATGAAACAGTCCTCCATTCCTGAGGTGATCTACATTATAAAGAACAAAAAAATCTTAGATCTAAAACTAAATTTTGACTCTTGCTCTCCACATCCTAGCTTAGTGGTATTTGTAGTCCCTGACTCTATCTTGTTTGATGGCATTCAGTGAAAACATCCTTATTGCAATAGGACACAGTAGGTACTGAATAAACATTAGAGTTGTAGACATGGTTCTTACTACACAAAATCCTGTTTTTCTTCTAACTTACAATGAATACCTAAGAAATCTAGCATAATGTTTAGAATATCATTTTACTGCCAATTTCAAGAAGTCATTGTCTACTTAGAAGAAAAATAGTGTTGACCTGTGCTTACTAATCACAATTTGACAGGTACATGCAGTACGCAGCCAGAACCCTAGAGATTTACCTCTAGTTAACCCACTCAGAAGCAGGGCACTTCTTTTCTTACAGCAGCCACTCCCGTGGGGACCTTAAATTCTGTTCACACAGCTTCTAGCGTGCAACCTTCTCAGTATTCTCTGTGCAAAGCAGACTGACTTACAAATATTTCTTCAATGGAAAAACATCATTTGCAGAGCAGAGAGGAACAACTTGAGAATGGCCACCTATTTGTTCTGCCAAGAAGATACGGGTCAATGCCTTGATTCCTGTAATCTGAAATTATAAGTCATGGGTAGCCTCAACATTTAATTCTTATTCTGGATCCAATTTAGTGTTAGCCTCAAGAATGAGCTCTGGATCTTATCAACAGAGCAGAAGAGCGTGGTGCCTGTTCATTATGGATGCTAGAAAATGGCACAGAGGGCATACAGTCCCAAAGATGAGAGCTGGAACCTCCCCTACTCCACGATGTTCATGGAGCTTCCTCGCCGATACTCTACAGTGTCTAACAGGGTACTAAGACCCACAGTGGGGATCCCTGCTTATCTATCATGACTTTTCCAAATGTTTCCTTCCCCTAAGAAAGAAGATTTCAATAAGCAGGGACCTAGGTACTCTCACAAGATGAACCTTACTTATCTGGCAGACCACTAAGAACCCCAAGGTACATTAACAGCAAGCACAGTCCGTTCTCCTGAGTGGAAGATGATGAGGTCATCACAGAGGGAGACAGCAGCCTCTGTACCTAGGATACACTTAGCCGTGGAAACCTGGACTGCATCCAGAACAAAGGTGCTAATGAGCTTGTATCCCGTGTCTAAGCAACATGTTCTCTGTGCTGCTGCCTACCGATGAAGACTCTTGGGTAGCTCTTTCATGTACACTCTCCCTGGCTACAATCCTTGGTTCTTACTTGTCCCAGCTATAACTCACACTGTGTTAACTGCGTCAATGGCCCAAGTTCTGCTCACAAACTTGACTCACGTGGTTCCCCATCAGGCTTTTGTCAGTGTCCAGTTAGTAAATTCATCCCTCATAGATCTCAGATAACTGCTCTGGTACCAACAACAGAGCTTTAATCTAGTAAGATTAAAGCCTAAGACCAAGATTTCTTCGCCATTGAATTCACACAAAAAGAAAAAAGGCATTAATTAAATCATTTTCCAAACACTGCTTTTAAGACTTGGAGGTTAGATTTTTTCTCAAAAAAGCATTAATTTATTCATTTTCCAAACACTAGTTTTAAGAACTTGTAGTAGAGTCGTGCTTTGGGAAATGAAAGGCTAACAATAACAACAGGTCAGGCCAAGGAGGACTCCCTGAGGATGGAATCCTGCCCGCTCACACTGCCAAGAGTATTAGCGCACATCTTCACCCTCATCTCCCAAGGTATCTATCTCAATCCTGACCCTCAACAATTCTGGCTGAGATTTGATTGCCCTGGGCTTTCTGAGAACAGCAGTATGAAGAAAAAATAAAAGAACAATTTGTCCACAGTTTGATGGCAGACAAGTGTTTTCGCCTTTGGCAATGTTCTTCACTAGTTGAAAGATTTAAAGATCTTTCAACCCCAGTGTACCCTTCTGACTTTCACACTTTCTCAAAACTCCCCTCTCAGCATTTTGCTCTCTAGCTCTAACACTGTTCTCTTTAAGGTCATCCATGTCCTCATGCTAAATAAATCTCAAGGCAGTTTCTCTGTTCTCACCCTCTTTTACCACACCCTCCTTCCTGCTTCCCTTGCAGTCTGTGAGCTCTGTTGTCTCCGTTTTCCACCTCTGCGTCACTTCTTTCCTTCTCTCCTTTATCCCCCCATGGCTTTGTGCTGTTTCACTCTCCAGCATGGATTTTGTCCTTCAATGTCTATCTTTTCATTCCCCTTTCATGTCCCCAGCCATCATTTCTGATTACCCAGAGCTCCCCAGAGGAACCGAGATTTTAAGACAGGCACAGATGCAGACACTGGCAGAGTCCTCTCTGCTTTGGAAAGAGTGATACCAACCCTAGTCTACACACACTTAGGACACAGCAAATACCTCTGTGTTCGGTGATTGATGGCCCTACCCTTATAATGCTGTCTCATGTTTGACTTCATAATGAAAGTCAAAGCCAGGCTCATTTGAAACTCACTTTCTGTCCTTTAGGGCTATCTTTTGATGAACCCAATACAGATCTTCCATCAAAGCCCCTTCCTAATATTTTCCTTCATCTCTTTCTTGCACCACTGTTATCACTGAATTTTTAATGACATCTACTTGAGTTGACCATGTGACCTCCCCATAGAACTCACCACTTTCCTTGTAGTTATCTTCTCTGTCCCCAAAGTCATAAGAGTACCTGAAACAGCATCTTCATTCTTATAAATGAAGGCATTAGTCAACAATCAACTCATAACAGATTCACACAGAATGATAGACTTTTGTGAAGGGTTTGACATACAGTGTGAAGATACAGTTGCAGAGTTCACCAGTCTGGATTTGACAGTAAGAGTTAGATGATGTATGAAGGGTAAGAAGCAGTTAGGTATTCCCTAGAAACAGGAAAGAGGTATGCAATGGTCATATAGCAAGAAGAATCACAATGCATTTGAAGATCAGAGGGAAGAAGTGCATAATGGACCCAGAGAACTGGGGTTTGGAGATACCTAAGAAATGAAACTGAAGCCACGCCAAGTATGGTCTTATTGGCTATGCCAATAATGGTCATTTTACCATAAATATATAATAGTAAATTAAATCTTTTATTATTGAAATTGCCATTTACTTAAAATACATTGGGAGTTGGAGATGGAGTGCTCAGGAATGGACTCCGGGAAGTCAGGTAAGACACAAAGGTCATAGCAATAAAAGTTGCCAGTGTTTATTTGAGGAAATTATTACCAACTAGTAGAGTGAAATTTTGTACTTTTCTCCTTTGCATGGAAAGATCAAATGGTCTAGTGGAACAGGAATCCAGATCTCTAACTTTGTGGCTAGAAACATGTCTCAGTGGTTAAGAGCACTTATTCTTGCCAAGGACCCAGATTCAGTTCCCAGCACCCACATAGCAGCTCACAGTGTATAATGGGTAGCCATTCTCCATTCACTTGTAAGTTACCCCACAAAATAAACCTCCCTTTTAACTACGTGGAGTGGCCTAAATAATTTCACCAATAACAATGTTTTGTAAAAGCAGTCAATGCCTTCTCCTGGCTTCTTCTGGCACTGTAGGCATGTGGTGCATGTACATGCATGCAGGCAAAACACACATATACACAAACTTAAGCATATAGATACATAGATAGTTCTCTGACTTCAACTTGAAGTCTGACTTCAACTTGAAGTTCTGCTTTTTCTTAATAATTTTCTTCACCCATACAGGAGAAAGAACTCCTTTCTTAAATTCATGCCTAAATAATTACAAAATAATCCAATAAAAGGCTACATAAATGTGTCATTGCTGTCTGTGTTGATGTTGAAGCCTATACAAGGGAAAGAAAAAAATTACAGAAGCATACCTAAATACCATTCTGAAGAGGCTCGGGGTGTAGTTCACTTACCTAGCATGCACAAAGCTGGACTATATCCTCACCACTACGTAAAACCAAATGTGGAGACACAATCCTATAATACTAGCACTCAGGATATAGAGGCAGGAGGATCAGAAGTTCAAGGTCACTCTTGGTTGCCTAGCAAGTTCAAAGCCAGCCTAGGGTACATGAGACCTTATCTTAAAAAAAAAAAATAACAGTAATCTGGAAATTATTCTGTTCTCATAAAATGAATAAAAACAATAATGATGATCTCTGTAATAATGCCACACCTGAAAGAGAAATTCATGGGTGCAGCCAACTTCGGCTGAGAAGCCAAGTACATAGGGTGGTACAGTCAGTTCACCTAAGGCCACAGACAACCAGCTTCTGGCTGCTCACGACCTCATAATCACATGTTGGTTCAGGCTCCAACAAGTTTAATACAGTCACAGGCAGCAAGCAGCAAAATCAGAAGGATTCAGTGACTCTGCTGCCTGCGTGTGTGTTGGCCTTATAGCCGAGTCCAGAGATGCCAGCTGAAACTCGGCTCCAACTCCCATCTTAAAGAGAGGCTAGCTCTGCTCCATGCACCAAGAAGTTGCTTCACTCTTCTCTAGTCTCCTTAGAACACTATCCTTGGCTTCCCAAACATGTGTAACAACAGAGCCCTCACGCCCACCATCACCCCCACCCTCCCCACCATGCATCTGCAAACCTCTACTAGGCACAAATGCAAAACAGTCACCAATCATCCTTTTAGGGACTCGTAGGGCAACCAGCCAATTGGCTGCCCTCAGGTTATTCACACTGCAATAGGAAACAAATTTCTTGCTGCAATTATCCTTAAATTTCTACTGTTTACCCCCCAAATAAAGTAATTGCTGCTGTAAAACACCCTTTCCCACACTGTCCAGCACACATCTGTAAATTCTAAGAGGAATAGGGTGGGTTGGACGCCAGTTGGCTTTGGAAGAAGGAATGGCAATGGGCCAACTGGAAGCCAGTTTATTATTCATGGTGGAATTGAACTTGAACTTTTTGTTGCAAATACCCTTGCATGCTTCGGTGCTTACCTTGTAAGTATACAAGTTGGATTTCTATTGGAAAAGCCCACGTTTACGACTGGCTGTGCACAGTGTGTGGAGGGACAGAAAAGGAAAGAAAAGACCCCAGATATTTACCAATGCAGAGTGGTGTTTAGTGTTGCCAGTTGCCCATGGGAATTATTTTAGTATTCAAGGGATCTACAAAAGTGAGTAAACTCGGCTTTCTTCATTACTATTGACTACATGATCTGTAAATAGACATTTGACATTTTCCAGTTTCTCTTCACTGTGCTTTCATGAACACAGTGGTTTCTCTTCAAGTGACAAGGATGCCTCCTGTTTACTGAGAGCACTTTCCTAAGTAGGAACTCTTCAAAATGGTTAGGCTTTTGTCCTTCGAACAAATTTCTTTTCCTTGCCTGGAGCACCTTTCTCCTGCTCCTTTGGCTATACATTAAATGAAACTAAAATAAAATAAGATAAAAAATTTAAATCTCTGAAGACCCAACTCAAATGGGAGAGAGGATACCTTAAGACTATGATAGAAAAAAAACTTATAGACAAGCAACTAAAATGAGCCCAGAGTTGTAGAGAGTTAGGAAGACCCCCAAGAACTAATGCTTTTGATATGTCTTTAGACACTATAATTTATGCCTCATAAACTCTTTTTCTCTGCTTCTTGCCTGACTGCAGCTCCTTCAGTGTCCAATATAAATAATAAGTAGCTTTCTGACTATATGATCTTCAGGGGCCGGGGCCAGTGCCCATCATCAGTGCTTACATTTCCCAGTGTTGCTTAATGTTAATGGGAGTATATAGTGGATTCCTGGTCTTTGGTGACTCTTCTCAGGTCTGGTGACCTCCTGAGTGAATCAAATAAATGTGCCTAGGACACTGGATTCCACAGTGTTTGTCACATATACCTGTGATTTTTAACAAGGCCATGGAGAAGCTCATGTGGAAGGTTTTGTGAGTGACACATAAAATAGACTATCAGGTAATACGCCACACTTTTGATGTCAGTGATAGATGGATCTGTCTCCCCATACACATCCCAAACCATTCTCTGCACATGCTTCTTCAAGGCCATTTGTCTTCTTCTAGATCACTTGCAAGAGTCCCTAGAAAGTAAGTAGACTCTATCAATGTTTCTTGAGTAAGACTTTTAAAAATTCAAAGTGGATCATGTCACCACTCCCTTATTTAAATGCCTATTATTTAGTGGCTTCCCAGTGTATCTAATCTTTTGATGGCTAGGCCTATACCTCAAGTAGTGTACTATTTGACTAGCATGCATGAAGACCTGGGTTCGATATCCAACACAACAGAAGTCAGGTGTGATGGCATGAGCCTCTAACCAAACACTAGGAAGGTGGAGGCAGGAGGATTACAAAATTAAAGTCATTTTCAACTGCATAAGAAGTTTAAAGTGAGCCTGGGCTACATGAGACCATGTCTCAATAACAATAATAGTGAACTAAACTTTAGGACAGCCAATTAATTGTCTACAGCTCTAACTGTACAGGAAGCCAATGGAGCCACAAGGCTGGGGTTGATTGAAAGTGAATGTCAAATACCTCTAAATAAATAAAAAGCCAACCTGACAACCAGCCTACAGCATGGCATGAACCAACACACACAAGAAGTTGAACAACCCTTCGTATTCTCCTTCTACAGTATCCTGACTGAAAATGCTGAATGACTAAGGCAGCCGAGCAAGAGAAATGCAAGCCAGCATGTGTGAGGCAGAAATGTGAGATAAAACAAAGTGCCAAAGCTACGAGGAGGAAAAAAAATGAGATTAACACATGTGATGGGGAAGCAGGAAAAACATGTAAAAATTCGGGTGGAGAACATAGCGGTTCATCTCCAGAAGCAGAAGGAGGTGACACAGCCATGCAAAGAACACAGTAAAGACAAAGGGTGCTGTGTCAGAGACGCCACATGGCCCTCCTAGCTGCCTGGTCTCCTCATTGTTTTCCACTTGTGAACTAAAGGCATTACTGTCTTTTAATAAACCAGTCTTTTCTTAAAGTAATTTAAGTAATTTTCTACTCCCTGGAACCTTGACAGCCTAATAAAAACAAACGTCAAATAGAAAATAATTCTCACCATGGAAAATTCACTAAAAAAAGTGGGTGGGTTTTTTTTTCAGTTTCTTTTAACGGGTATTTAATTTCTAACAAGCCAGCTTCCCATATAATCTCAACTTTATTTTGTGGAGGCAATAAGGAAAATAAGGGAGGCCTGGGAACAAATGTATTTCTCATGACAATGTTCCTCTGCTTAGAGCCTCCTTATGAGAGCAGAATATCTTGAACCATCTTCACTATTAGATTGTCAAAATGCTGGTTTTCAAGGTCAAGGTCCAGTGGTGTCTTCAGACACATGATACAGTAACTTCCCACGGCATCAGAGCACAAGTTTGTACAAGGGCTTCACAACGCACTACCATCCAAAATTAGAAGCATCTACGAGTAGTTACATCAACCTTACAAGTGCAGAAAGCAACAAGCTCATCCAGGGAGGAGGTAACAGATCAGTGAGGCAAGAGAAGTCTGTCCTAGGAATATTGCTTTTAGATTTTAAATCTGACTTTGATTAGAAGCTTTAAACCCTTAGAATAACTTACTCCGGCTCTCCCTTGTCAGATTTATGAAGTTCCCTCCTTTAAAAAAAAAGTATATATTGTTAAAAGGTTGTAAAAATTTAATAGCAAACAGGTTACACTCTGAAGAATAGACTAAGCACAATTAGCTCTCACATTCCTCCCACTCCTGTAAATAATTCCATTTCCTTCCCATGTCTGCAAATTTCATTAGACTGGGGAGGGGAGAGGGGAGGAGACGAACAAAGAAAGGCCTTCTGATTTTCTCCTATTGCAAATTTCAGATCCAATCTCTCAATCGGGGTCTTTGTACAGAGGAGGAATTGGGCTAGTGTGTAAGCAGAATTAAAATGACTTCAGCTCTGAGCCATAAACCCCTAGCTTTGGCAGGAGACTTTGTATACATGGCTCTGGAATTCACCTGCTAAAATTCAAGTAAAGACGAATATGATAAATAGATATTTGCTCACACTGAGGAGGGTACACACAGAGATGTACTATGTGTCTACATTTATGTGTGCACATGTCTGTGTGTCTATGTGTAGATGTGTCTATGTGTTTGTGTACAGACAAGTGTATATGCCCAAGTCTATGTGTCTGGATGTATGTATGTGTCTGTCAGCCTAAGTGAACATGTATCTCTCTCTCTCTCTCTCTCTCTCTCTCTCTCTCTCTCTCTCTCTCTCTCTCTCTCTCCCCTCCGTGTGTGTGTGTGGAGGCATACTCACACATATAGACCTGTATTTCTAAGAACATGTCTGTGTGTCTGTATGTGTACATGTCTATGTCTGTGTGTCTGTACGTCTGTGTGTGTGTTGGCCCTTCCAACATGCAATCTACTTCATGCACTTTTCCACAATAAGTTTTAGTGATCTCAGAACAAAGGATTTTTGTTCCTTCAATAGTTTTAAGATGTATATATGGTTTTACTTTTGTTATTAGTTCTTTGAGAATTTCATACAGTGTGCATATTAACTTCCTTCCCCAGCTCCTCCCAGGTCCCGCTCCCTTCCTACTTACCCAACATTGCATCTTCTTCTTCTTCTTCTTCTTCTTCTTCTTCTTCTTCTTCTTCTTCTTCTTCTTCTTCTTCTTCTTCTTTTTTGCTATCAAGTACAATTTGTGCTACCCATATATTCTGGAAGAATGTGTAGTCTTCCACTGTAGCATGGTTAACTTACCAGGGGCTACACCCTTAAAGAAAACTGTCTCTCCCTTTTTCAGCAGATACCAATTGCCAATAGCTCCTTGGATAGGGATGAGACTTTGTACCTAACTTCCCTCTCTATGTTGAAATTTGGTCTGTCCTTGTGCATGCTGCCATAACTACTATGGGTTCATATGGACAACTGCACTGTTGTGTCTGGGAAAACACTATAATATCCACCTATTATTCCACAGTGATCCCTGAGCCTAGGGAGGAGGTAGTATGTCATGAATGTCTTATTTAGGGCTGAGCAGTCTCTTATTCTCTGTACCCTAACTAGTTTGGGTGAGGAGGGGGGTCAGTGTTGGCCATCTATTACAAATAGTTGCCTGATGAGAGTTGAATGATACATTAGTCTATGGGTATAATAAGTAATTAGAAGTCAGTTAAATACTATGTATATTTAGCAGAATAATAGTAGTAGCTTCTCCCCCACACATACCTTTGGACCTAATGTCACAAGTTTTTGTCCCGATCATGGCATCAGGTGTGGGATTCATCTTGTAGAATGGAGCTTAATTCCAATTAGAAAGTGGTTACTTACTCCCATGGCATTCATGCCACTATTGCCACAGAGGGCATGTCTTGCCAGGCCATTCAGTATTATAGTACACTAGGTTCAGGGTTTACATCAGGGTAAGATTTATTATTACATTTTTCCCAGTAGCATTCATAACACCTTCCCATCACTATTAAAGTTATCCAAAGACAAATGTTAGAGGGAGAAGAATGTTTGGGGAAAGTGAGATTCCAGAAATCTGGAAGTAGAAATGTGAAAACTTCCCTGGAGTCTCTTGAACTCTCCTTCTCCCTGTCTTTCACTTCTTTTTAGAAAAAGAAATCTATGTCTAAACATATTTGATAGTCCTGGGGTTTGTGTTCAATTTTTGTAGGAGTCTGTTTGGATCATGTGAAAGGAAAAGTATCTTTGGCCATGGGCTGTATATTTCCAAGAATAAATAAATAAATAACTCTTACATAAAAGTTATTGGTTTGGCCGGGCGGTGGTGGCGCACGCCTTTAATCCCAGCACTTGGGAGGCAGAGGCAGGCGGATCTCTGTGAGTTCGAGGCCAGCCTGGTCTCCAAAGCGAGTTCCAGGAAAGGCGCAAAGCTACACAGAGAAACCCTGTCTCAAAAAATCAAAAAAAAAAAAAAAAAAAAAAAAAAAAAAAAAGTTATTGGTTTACCATTTTTAGATTCATATAACCATAGCAATCATTAATTCATAACAGCTGCAGTTACCTGCACTGGACCTGTACAAGACTTACCCTTTTGACAATCAATCATAGAAGAATGTGAACGATTTTAATACTACTAAGGACACATTTCAAAATGATATCAATTCTATGTCCTGAGTGTCTTATCACAATGAAAGTTTTCCAAAATATATCCCAATACCTAAGAGTAACTGCTACCTCAGTGAGGACAAAGGTCATTCCCTGCAGCAACAGCAACATTCAGGACTGTCACTGAAAAGAAGTTTTAAAAGGGACTGTGGTTGGGAGACCACATCCAGTGTCTGGAGCATGAACATGCTACACAAGTCTTATAGGTATTAATGTTCACTATTAAACTAACTAAATGAAAATACGTCAGTAATAAATAATCCTGTCAATAAAACCCAATATCATTGACATTTGGACATATAGTATAATGGCCTTCACAGGTATCTAAAATTAAATTAGTGCTCAAATTAAATCTATCTTTTTCTTTATGTGTGTATGTGTGCACATGTTCATACATACATGTATATATCCTTTGACCGCCACATGCATACATGGGAAGTAAATTTAGCTGCTCATACTGCAAGAAAAAGGACTTTTACTCTCTGAGCCGTCTCTTCAGCCCAAGTTTTCTTTGCTTTTCTTTTTTTAATTATCAAATGGCATAATACTTTCAGAATGAACAAATTCAGCTTTAACTAGAAAAATTGTAATATTTTTCCAAAATCTATATTTTGTAAAAACAAATTATCTTTAAAGTCCCAACATACTCCTTCACTGTTGATAACTCTTTTTCTTTTGTTTGCATTTTGGTTAGTCACCCTAGATACTTTATGGAGGTAAAGCTGTATAGATAAAGTAAAGCGAGAAATTGTTTTCTTCCCTTAGAGACCTGTTTATTTTGCAATCAACAAAAGATCAGGGAGGCACTTTGCAAACACAACAAATGAGGAGGCAGCAGTGAAATTGCTGGGAACCTTCAGTTTGTTTAAGTGCCTCCAGAGGAAATGACGGGGCTGCATACGTTAGCCTGTGGACATGTTGTGTATACGTCAGGGTCTAAAGTGTTAAATTCCTTAGTGTTTCCAAATGCAGTCTAAATGTCTATCTCTTCTCCAAAAGGGTTGCATAATTAATAAATTTCATATCACTGAACCAATTCTTTGCTCTTTTTGCTTGCAAAAGTCAGAGTTTATTTTCCTGTTCTCCCTTTGAAGACTGACGCTTGTGATAGATGGTGGATGACAGTCTAGGAATTCGACCAAAATGACAGTCCACGCCCTATAAGCAGCTGTGGGCTGGCTACAGTTTGGTCTTTTGTGCACAGCTAGTGCAGTACAGCCAATGGAAAGAAATAGTCACACTTGAGCATGCCATCAATCCAAAAGGACATTTGCATTGGGTGTCAAAGACACCCAAGACATACCCAGTAGAGGTCATTCCAGTTTTCAGAAACATGAAAACAGGTGGAACAGTGTTGGCAAATTTGGCACCAAACTTCTCTGCAAATATTCTATCTAATTTCACCACTTACTGCTTCTACTCCAGGGGCCTACCATGCCTAACTGATCTTGCTACACAGGCATCCTTGATGATCACTACCTATGATCCAATTATTGATATTGAGCATCACATCACTGCAGTGACACACCCATTCCCATGACCTTGAACCTCTCACAAATTTATCCCTGTAGTATTCAGCTCAATCTGACAGGAGCTAGTGGGGAGGCTTTTTGTCAGTTTTGTTTAGGGCTTTGTTGTTCTTCTTCTTCTTGAAGAACTCAAAATACAATAAAGTATTCTAAGCCAGTGGTTCCAAAAATTCAAATTCCTCAGCCCTATCTGAGAGGAGTCTGACTCAACCTCTATACAATACAGTAGATGCCCCCTACAGACTCAGTGTTGACATGCTCTCCAATCACTTGCAATACAGTATTCTGGACTATAGGAACTCTGTTTTGGAAGACTCCTCCTTGTTAATTATATCCTGATTCTACTGTCAGAGAAAGAAAAAGACTCAATAGACTCTGTAGAAGTGACTGACAAATCCCCATTCTCTTTTGTAATTTTTTCTTCATTTCTTCTTTCTATTTTTTATTGTTCTTCTCTGTCTCTTTATTGTTATTCTTTCTTTAAAACTTCACCTGTCTCTCCTTCCACCATGGCATCAGGTTGGCTTTTCTAACATAGTGGTCCAATCAAAAATTTGGTTGTTGTCTTAGAGTCCCACCATTAGAAAATACATTCTCAAAAGTGTGGAGATTCATGACCCTAGGAAGCTATCATGACATCTCAGGAGGGCTGTGGTCACTGTTCATGCATTTTCCAACTTGTCACTAGTCAGAATGCTAAGGAAATTCTTCAAATGCATAGAATTCTGTCAGAGTTTTCCCTAAAAGCAAAAATCAAGAAGGCCCAGGATAAAATTCATTCTAAAAACAGCCCACTTTACACCAATTGCAGCATTCTAGACTGGTAATCACTGAGCAATAGCCCAGCTTTTACAGGGGAATAGAGACAGTTGGTTTATAAGAGGATGCTGGACTCAGGTCATTCTGATAAACTGTATCAGCTACAGTCAACAGGATGGGAGAGAAGAGAGAGAAGGGAAGAATGTTTTCAAAATAGATTACCATGAGCATTTAGAAATAAATCAAAAAATCTAAATTTAAATGTAGGTATTGATACCCTTATCCCAAGTTTCTATTTCAGATTCAGTATTAAACTATCTTAAAAGCAAACTGGCGAGGTGTCTCACTTAGCAGTTAAAGGGTGTTTACTGTTCTTTCAGAAGACCCAAGTTCAATTCCCAGTACCCATGCTGAGTAACTCAAAACCAGAGCTAATTACAGCTCCAGGAGATCTATGCTCTCTTCTGGACTCTACAGGCACACAGACACAGACACAGACACAGACACAGACACACAGAGACACACATAGACAGAGAGAGAGAGAGAGAGAGAGAGAGAGAGAGAGAGAGAGAGAGAGAGAGTACTCATTCACACAAAATACATACATATACACACAAAAATAAATTTATCTTTTAACAAAAAGTTGTCTTAGGATAAATGAGATAGAAAGCAATTTAATTTTCAAATAACCACTCTCCGCTAACAGAAAGTATCTAGAACACATGAAGTAGCTGTTATTTTTTTTAATGGCTAAGTAGTTGATACAATATGTTGGAATAAAATGAGGCACAGGACAAACTTTTGAAATATCCCATGTGATCAGAGTCTGAAGTTTGCTTAATTTAGTAATGTCATCCTATACTTGGTAACTAAAATAGGATAATATCACGATTCATGAATAACTAGTGTAAGGTCTAATAGAACTTCATTTTTTTTAAAAATGTGTAAAACCTAACCTAGCATCTCTCTTGGGTTGTGGTGGTACATGGCTGAAATCTTAGCACTTGCCAGGTAGAGGCAGGCAAATGAGGAGTTCAGAGCTAGCCTCAGTTACATATGAGTTCATGGTCAGTCAGAGCTACATGAGATCCAATTCCAGGAAACACAGTCCAAAAAAATTAACCAAGCATTGGACAGTACTGCTGAGTCCAGCCTGACCTTTGGACAGTCCTTGGTATAGGGGAGTGTGGATTGAGAAATAATAGATATGAAAAGTAGAGACATAGATGTAAAAGGAAAAGACAGAGACACAGAATAGGTTAGGGAGGGCTCTGAGTCAATACCACAGTCTCCCGAGTTTATTTCTCGTGGACTATTTACACACCTCCACATCTCAAGGACACTATTGTGATGATATATTGTGCACCCCAGTAAAACTTGTCTGTGGATCAGAGGACAGAGCCAGCCACTAGATTAGACATAGAGGCCAGACAGTGATGGCACACTGTTAGAGTCATGTTAAGATATACATAGATATATTTTAGATATACATAGATATATTTCAATTATGTAGGTAATCTTCAAACATTTCAAATACCTACAGAATATGGCATTTAAAATATTTTAAAAACTTAGACTTTCTAGACAATGAGACACATCTGTTCCTGGCAGCACCAATTTACTTCAAAGAGAACAATGGGAGTCCACAACACTCCATATGGAGTTTATCTTCTTCTTGGCAAAAATAGCCATTTGGACAAGAAACTGTTCTTGCCTGGACTGCTTGTCAAAATGTTGTATCAACTAGACATGCAGGACCCATAGGAAGGTCACCACTGAACTTTGCAAGATAGTCCTTCAGGTTCCTGCTTCACAGAAGAAACTGCCAGACATTCTACAGGACACAGAGAAAAGTGACTGAGAGACTAGGCCTATGGGCTAAAGATGGATGCCCAACGCTGCAGAGGAACTTTGGATGACTGTCCAGGCAGGCAGCTGTCTCTGTCATTTCCAGAGTTTTAAAAGTTGCTTACAATGCATTTCCTGTTTACTTAGGTAATATTGTATCCTTCTGAGGTCTTTGATATAATTGAAGACTAGATCGTTATAATTATGATTTTCCTTGATTATGATAAGAGATAAGGTAGATATGAAACCTTAGACTTACAAATACAAGATAAATAGAATATTTCTTTGAATTTGCCAAATATAAATAGACTAAACATTGCAACTGTAATTCTTCCTTGATAACTGTTTTGATATATATAATTTTACTATGTTAAAACTTTCCTTTTTAATTAAACAGAAAAGGGGAAATGCTGTGGGAATAACACTTTTGTACATTGGTTTAATAAAATGTTGATTGGCCAGTATCCAGGCAGGAAGTATAGATGGGATAAGCAGACAAACAGAATTCTGGGAAGAGGAAGGCTGAGTCAGGAGACACCAGCCTCCTGTCCAGGGAGCAGCATGTAATGGCACACAGGTAAAGCCACAGAACATGTGGCGACATATAGATTAACAGAAATGGGCTTAGTTTAAGTGTAAGATTTAGTCAGTTGTAAGCCTGAGCTAATGGCCAAGCAGTTTTAATTAATATAAGCCTCTGTGTGTTTACTTGGGTCAGAGTGGCTGCAGACACAGGAAAACTTTCTGGCTACAGCACACACCCTTAATTTTATCACCCAAGAGACAAAGATCCAATTGAATCTCAGTGAGTTCAAGGCCACACTGGGAACAAAGCCAGGCATGGTGGCACACGCCTTTAATCCCAGCATTTAAGATCTCATGCCTTTGCTACCAAGTATTTGGGAAGCGCATAAACACCTTTAATCCCAGCACTAGGAAGGAAGGAAGATGGCAGGGCACAATATATAAGTTTATGAGTAAACAGGAAGTCTTGCTCTTTAGACTGAGCATTTCATAGAGGTAAGCTAGTGGCTGCAGCCATTCAGCTGAGTCCCATTCGGGACTTTCAGTCAGAGAAAACAGAATCAGCTGAGGAGCTGGCGAGGTGAGGTTGGCTGTGGCTTGCTCTGCTTCTCTCATCTTTCAGCTTTCACCCCAATATCTGGCTCTGGGTTTTCTATTAATAAGACTGTTTAGCAATTTGCATTACATACCATAGTTCAAGGTACAAAATACAGACAAGTGTAACAACTTCTTAATTCTCAAAACATCTAGTAGCCATGCCTTATGGCAAAGTATCCTGTAATTAGGCCTTGAAGTACAAGGCACCAGGTAACCACGCCTTAGGCCAAAACATCCTATTATGCAACCTTGCAGGGCAAAACAAACTTGGGCTCTCTGACCTTGAATCAGGATGGAATAAGGCCACACTGTGGATTCTGTGTGGGCCCCCACATAGTATATTATGAATCATTCACAAAGAAAGGGACATTTCCAGTCTTTAGCCAAAATTTAAAACTTACTGTTGAAAAGAGAAAGAATAGGACTTCTCTTCATGTAAAAAAAAAAAAGTCAAATATCCCTTATGGTTATTCTTACATTGTCTTTTCTTCTCTGTGTTTTGTATTTTCAGTTCTCTAAAATAACCATTTGTTTCATGAGATAGAAAGAGAACCAACATGTGTTTGGAGAAAAGAATGGGGATGAAGAGGAGGAAAGAAAAGAAGAAAATGGGGAGATTGATAAGAAGAAAGGGGAGCAGAAGGAAAAGAAAGCAGGGTGAGGGAGAGAGAGGGAAGCAAAAGGAAGAAAAATAGAGGAGAGAGAGAAAAGAGGAAGAGAAGAAAAGAGTAAAGGAAGGAGGAGAGGGGGAAATACCTTATGAAATTGAAAAGGAGAAAGATGAATGGGAGAGATAGATGGTGGGGTTGCACAGCACTGTGCCTTCATTATAAAAGGGCAACACCTTCAAAACCCACGGAGTTGATATGGTTCTGCCAGTGGGAGATAGCTGAGACTCATAACTCTCAATCCTGGAATTCTACTATCTGCTTGTTGAAGAAAGGAATCTTGGAACCAAAACAGGTCACTGAAACACACTTTCTACAAATGTCCTACAAAACGTGGAGCAAAACCTCATTCCCCATTGTGGTAAAGAAGCTACTGAGAAATTTAAATCCAAATTGAAAAGTGATTTTCTTTCTCACTCTTTTGTGTGTACGTGTGTATGGAAGTGTGTGTGGTGTGTGTGTGTGTGTGTGTGTGTGTGTGTGTGTGTGTGTGTGTGTGTGTGTTTATTCTATGTACATGTGTGGGTACAGGTGAGGTCACCCATGCTTGTGAGTATGAAAGTTGTGCACAGATCAAAGTCTAGTGTTTTCCTTAAGCACTCCCCACCTTACTTTTTGAGACTGAACCTGGAGCTCATTGACTTGGCTACGCTGGCCAGCCAGGAAACTCCAGGGATCCTCCTGTCTCAGCTTCCCCACTGCTGGGCTTACAGGCACACACTACTGTGCCCAGTTTTTACATGGGGATTAAACTCAAGTCCTATTGCTTTACTCAGCAAGCCCTTGACCCACTGATCCATTTCTCCAGCCACAAAGCAGTATTTGTAAACCCTCCAGTTACAATGCCCCTTCAAGAGAACACAGTGTGGAAAAGCATGAAAACAGATCAAGAATGCCTTCTAGGGATACCGCATTCTCAGTGTCAGGATTTGAAAATCTCCAGCTTTCCTGGTTTCTAGACTGCCTCTATGATCACACCATGAGAATTCTCTGTCAGGAGCCAGTCATTCAACTGTCAATTCATATCAGTTGATCGTACACATTACCAGTCATTACTGTATACCACAAATTCACTTTAAAGAGTTCAGGATAAAAATAAAAAGAGTGGCATAAAATAGTTGCATGATTGTGGTCCAGGCATGTGCTATCAGTTGAATATTTTAAAACTTTAAATCTTCATGAGATGATAATGTGAAAACCTGTATAACTATGTGTTAACATTTGCTTCAAAGGGAAACAGCCATGGGCTTGAGAGTGGCGGCTTGACAATGCATCTGTTAGAAGCAGAATATGACAGATGAAAGTGAGCAAAACCAGAAGCAGACTTTGGGCTAACAGTTGTTCAGAATCCTTACACATACCATGTCTTCGCATTGATAAAAAAGCAATCATTTGTCACTTGGTGACATTTAAAATGTCCCAGCCAAGGGCCAAAGAGAAGGGTCAGCTGGTAAAAGCGCAAGCCTGACAACTTGAGTTCTATCCCTTGATCTCAAATTAAGACATACATGTGGCAGTGTGCATCTGCAATCCCAGAACTCCCATGATGAGAGAGGCTGCAGGCACAGGAGAGATCAGCTGGGCCTGCTAGTGAGGCACAAAGCCTAGCTGCAGACATGAGAGATGCTCTGCTGCAAAGATGTGGAAGGAAGGCCAGAAGAGACTCCTGAAAGTGGTCCTCTGATCACCAGGCCTTTTCTGAGATATGTACGCAGACACACGCACATGTGCACCCACATACACACACAAGGTAATAATCATTAGAAAAATTAGAAACATGAATTAAATGACTCCCTAATATAAATGAGTTTTCAATACTTCTTTTCTCTGAGGACTATCGAAAGGACTTGGGTAGCACAGCACATGAGTGAGGCGTATTCAGTAAAAACAAAGAATTTCCCTGTGTACCAGACGAACTGCCCCCTTTTCATGCCATTTGTGGAGCCCAGCCACCCATGGTAATAACACTTGCTGGCATCATTGTCTCAGGACACAACTTGTCTGTGCTTTGGGACCCTCCATTAACCAAGAGAAATTAACCACCCCTGCTTTCCACAGGATCCTGTAAAATGCCGATGGAGCAGGAAATAGCTGTAAAGTTCCCTGAAATCCTCTGGGGATGTCCTGTAACATTTTCCATGGAAATGTCTTAAAATATTCCATGCAATTAGCTCCACTTAAAGAAACATTTGTCAACTTGTTTTAGCTTCTTAAAGGTGACGTTTTTCCCTCTTGAATATGTGTCATTTATGAAAGAGAGAGGGAGGCTTCTGTGGCTTAACAAAATCCGTAGACATCATTCCCACCACTGCATTCTGATTGACAGAAACCTAATAATGGCAAGATTAATTTCAACCAAAACCAAAGAAAATATTATAAATGGGGAACAGAGATGGTGGAGTATAGAAAGTGATCATTTTTACAGACATTTGGGGCGTGGGTAAAGGCAAAGTGCTACATTTTCATGGGTCCATTTCCCAAGTTCAGAAAATATCCAATTACCTGAGAGGAGAAAGTCTCACTGTTACCATGTAAACCCGGATATTTCATGTGCATTGAAACTGACACTCTCAGACTCCTCACACGACACCAAGAAAATGTGCTGAAAGTCAGCCCAGCTTTTCCAAAACAGAATAATGTCACCACACCTGCTAGGGATGGAAAACAGGTGTATGAGTGAGACTTTCTGGATGTAGGACTTTACACTTCATCCCCAGGTGGCTTATCTACAGCCTGTTCTAGACATGGGTCACTCCTAACTCACTGTGCAGTGATTTTTCCACTGGGATCCCTGGGGCTTTTGTGATGGATGGCTGCCAACATGCAGAATTCCCAGAGGTCAGTTTCCATCCCTGAGCTCTGATACCCTTATGCTCCTTGTAATTTATCAGAGTCCCTGCCACCCACAGATCCTCATTACCTGCCCCAGCCTTCTCAGCAGCAATTTAAAGCCAAAAAGTCCCTTGTCTGTTGGATTGCTTTTATCAGGAGTTGGTGCTCAGATTCTTTGTGTCATTGGTTTCTCAAAATTTTTCTGGCTGATCTTTGGTTGACCTCCACAGTAAAGGGGGAGCTGTGTGGGGTGGGTGAGAAATGTCCCCACAGACTCATGTATTTGAACATTTTGTCCCTAGTTGGTTGGACTTTTTGAGAAGTTATAGAACCTTTAGGAGGTGTAGCTTTGCTGGAGGAAATAATGTCACTGAGGGTAGGATTTGAGGATAGCTTCACCCTACTTCCTGCTCCTTCCACAAACCTCTGTCTCTCTCTTCCTCTCTCCCTCTCTCTCTGTCTCTCTGTCTTTCTCCCTCTCTGTCTCTCTCCTCTCTCTGTCTCTGTCTCACTCTCTTTCTCTGTCTGTCTGTCTCTCTCTCTCTCTTTCTCCCTCACTCTCTCCTGAACTCCTCCTTCGTCCCTCTTATTTCCTTTCATTCCCCTCTCTGCTTCCTGCTTGATGAAATGTTATCAGTCAGCTTACTTGCTGCTACCACCATGCCTTCCAATGCCATGCCTTCCAATGCCGTACCTTCCAATGCCACACCTTCCGATGCCATGCCTTCTGATGCCATGCCTTCCTCACTAGGATGGACTATATCCCTCCAGAACTGGAAGCCAAAATTAACTTTCTTCCCTGTGCTGCTTTTGCTCATGATGTTTAATCACAGCAACAGAAAAGTAACTGCCACAAGTGAAAAAAATAGAAGGGTTCGTTTGGTTTCAAATGGTATTTTCCAAAGATTGGAAAAACTAAAAGCTGTAATGTCAGTGACAGTGGACTGAATTAAAAAAGGGATATCAAAGACAGGGGCCTGGGGCAGCAGCAGGCTGGCCATCACTTCCCCTGTTAAAACAAGTGGGGGATAAAGGAAGACAAGATCTATGAATGAGATAGAATCCAGCTAACAACAGTCACAGGATAAAGACAGAACAAAACCTAGTATGTGAAGCAAAAGCCAAGCTGAGAAATAACCAACTAGGAGTTACCCATCTGAAGCAAGCAGAGGCAACACCAAAAAGTTATTAAGATAAGTAAAAATTAATTAAAATAATGAGCTCAAAAGTCCTGATGGATACATGAAATTTCAAACAAATTTGTATGAGCAATACATCATTTGAATCCAACACAAAAAGCCTAGAACCTAATTTTGACATCCTCCCAATGTAGCCCTGGGCAAGTGGGTGGGGGATTCCTCTTTTATGACAAGATCAAAATTAGGGATCAGAAATGGAAAAGAATGAGAAGACTAAGAGGAGGCAGAGGAGACGCTGGACCGTCCAGAACTCTTCTCAGAATGCTCTGGGAATCGATGTGGGTCAATAATAGAGAAGAATTAAGCTTAATGTAAGAATGAGAAAATCATTTCTCATTAAGCTGAACGAGGACACATGACGTTGCCTGGGTTACAAACATGGCTGGGAGCATCCAGGGAGATGCCCAGAGAATGCCATGTCCCTGGTGATTGTGCCAGAGCTCCAGGCACACCTCATATGGATTCTTCTCATTTTATTCTCTTCACCTAGTCACCTGTATTATGTGCAAGACTAGAACTTCAATATATGGATTTGCATGTGAAAAAAACATTTTATTTGTGAATATACAGTATGAGCTCACCTCCTTCAAAGCTGATCAACAAAGTTAGTTAATGAATATTTATTAGGCTGAATGGCAAACACAGGATATTAAGGAGGATGGTTAATATGCGCGATGTGAATATTTTATGAAACCAATCAAAGAAAGCTAAGAAAATGTAAGACTCTGTCACAGGCATAGACTTGCCAGTGTGATGGGATCAAATCTGTCTCCTTGTTTGCCCTATACACTGTACACTGTTTGTAAGGATGCTGTCAATCGTTAGCT
This sequence comes from Peromyscus maniculatus bairdii, assembly GCF_049852395.1. Lineage (NCBI taxonomy): Eukaryota > Metazoa > Chordata > Mammalia > Rodentia > Cricetidae > Peromyscus > Peromyscus maniculatus. The sequence goes on along the minus strand of NC_134859.1, from coordinate 97,997,153 downwards.
TTGCAAATGTTCTGTTTGTATTGTTCACACATCCAACTGACACATCCTACTCTAAGGCATCTCATCAGGGCACCTTGATTTTTCCTAGTCCTGGAGTCCTTCCTTCCCCTTTGCTTGTTTTCAGATTTCTCTATTGGAAACAATGCAACAATGTTGCAATTTTAAAGTTTAACTCATAGAGATCAGTCCCACAATTCTTCAGGCTCTAGGAAAGAAGGATAGTGGAAGGAAGGGATAATAATTTCTCTGCAACCCTAAGTTCTGGAACAAAAGTGTTTGGCTTTCCTTATTATTTAAAAAAATTAATGAGAAATTTTTTAAAAATACCTATTATTGCACTTTCCTCATTTTATACTCATTTTATATGTTCCTATCAACAAAACTCCAATCGTTTTGGTCCTCCCAGGATGCCAGACACGGAAAGTTCTTTTTTATCCAGGTTGTTAATGAATTCAGGCTAACATGAATTGCTAACAAAGAAGCTTTATCTGTGTTACATTGAATATTTGCAGAGGCAAAATGGCAAGCTCCTCTGGAGGAACTCTGGCAAGTGATAATCAAAAGTATCGAGGAAACAAATGGGAAAAGAAGATAAGTTTTGTGCGAACTCTATTCGTATTTCAGAAAGACGAAGTTAAAAGGGTGAGACAGATTTAAGGCACACTCAGAATTATACAATGGAAAAATACCACACTGAAGATTAAAGGCCTGCCTGCTAAATAGATAATGCCAAATTTGATGAGAAAATACATTACATTTCCTTTCCTTTGAAGCCTTGGTTGATATTTTCCACTTTTACTGGAAAGAAACATGCTCGAAGATGTCACTCAGCACTTGGTCAAAGGGGAGCCCCTCTCCAGATGCAAAAACATGGAGGAAGGGACTAAATGCTCTTTCTGTGAGGTATAAGGGCTTTGGGAGTTCAAAATCAGTTTGCAAACTATAGGAAGTTTACATTGGGTCCTTTGTTGTTTTTAGCTTTTTTTTCCCCTCTCTAACAAAAACTAAACCGGTAAAAGGGCTCAACATAGAAGGAAGAAAGGAATGGCACTTTTGATTTACTCTGTTATTTTTTTCTTGCGTTTTACTCATGCTTTAATTTACCATCAGGTAACTGCTGACCTTGCTCCCTCCAAACAACATAGCTTAAAGAACGCACACATGCACACACTCACAGGGCTGTTAGAGTCTGGAAATTAAATGTCCCCACCTCCTCCCATAGGCTAAAAAATATTTGAACAGTTGTTCCACAGTAGATGAAGCTGTTTGAGAAGCTTTTGGAACTTTCGGGAAGGTGGAGTCTCACTGAAGAAAGTAGTGACTCAGCAGTGAAGAGCCCTTGATGCTCTATCAGAAGACCTAGGTTCGGTTCCCAACACCCATACCAGACAGCTGACCATCTGTAATTCCAATTCCAATGGATTTGGTGCTTTCATCTGGCAGCCACAGGGTACTGCATGCGCATGGCTCACATACAGACAAACAGGCACACGTGTAAATAAAAATATTTTCTTTAAAAGAAAGAGCCCAATCCCACTTACTATCTGGTCTTTCCTTCTTGCTCCCAACAAATGTGACAAGCAAGCAGACTCACTCTCCTGTGCCCTGTACCTTTCGTTTATAATGGACTGTATTCCCTTAAACCATGATTCATCCATCGAGCTTAAGTGGCTTCTTGTGAGATGTTTGTGTCAGCGAGAAAATAATACCCAACTAAGCCGACACAGAGTCAAGAGACCTAAGAATTTCTTGTAACTCTCCCCTTGACTGTTGAGGCCCCTGGTTGCTTGCCTGTCTCACACAATGCTGTACCATGCTGACTTAAACCTTCAGCTCTCTCTTGCCGTTCTCCATCTGAAAAGTATGACCAAGATGACCCTGTCTTTTCTCTGTGTTCCACAGCCATGCCCTCTGCTTCAGAGGGCTCTGTTGCCATCTTAAAACTCCTTATTTTCTGCAAATCTTGCCTCCTTATTTTACACATGACCCTGAAAATTATAAAGCTGGTCCTGACAGTGACTTTTTCCCACACCTAAGAGCCAAAAGTACATTTGATTGGCATTCCAGACATGACCTGACAAACCCTAGTCAAGTAAGGTAACCTAGATTAAAACGCTAAGTGCCACACCTGTCAAATAGTCAGGAGCATGCACTCATTTGGTTGGTCAGTCAATGAAACAAAATACAAGCCTCCAGACATGTCACATGCTAACATGGAAGAGAACAGAATGTCAGAATTATGACTGGCATTAATTGAAAAGTCTTCTCCAGACCTTGGCTCCTGCCTCTCTCCCCCATGAAAGTTCAAGGCAAAATGCATGAATTCCAAGAAAGTGTGCAAAAAGAACCAAGAGCAAACCTGGATTTCTACCTTGTTTTAGAAATCAAAGGCACCGGGCGTGGTGGCACACACCTTTAATCCCAGCACTCAGGAGGCAGAGCCAGGTGGATCTCTGTGAGTTCGAGGCCAGCCTGGTCTACAGAGTGAGATCCAGGACAGGCACCAAAACTACACAGAGAAACCCTATCTCAAAAAAAAATAATAATAATAAGCTACTGATCTAACATTTTAGTTGATATCCTTTATTGAAACAATAACAAAACCCATCTAGACAACTGGAGCACAGAGCATGTTTGACTCTGTTAGATAATCATTTCTCAATGACAAGAACAAAGTGGTCCAGTATTCACAATATTATTTCTCAGCTCATAGTTTAAAAGAAAAGGCTATTTTCTGTCTTCTGTGGAAAGATCTGTTCCTGAAAACCCTTCTTGTTCCCCCAAACACCCATTATTTCTTGGAGGGACAAAGCAAAGGGTTGAGTTATATATTCCCTAGTTTTCTTTTGTGGCTATGTTTATATAGTACTTTCAACGCAGAATGGAGCTGTACCAGTAGTTTGCTGGTGGAAGACCCCAGAAGTGATCTATGGCTTTTATTAAAGGAACAGGTTTCAAGCTAAAGAATTTCTGTCTTTAAGGAGCTGGGAAAAAGGGCTCAGTTGGGAAAGTACTGAGAACAAAAACATAAAGATGGCAGTTTGTAAGATGAATTGCTAAATGATCTTATTAATTAAAAAAACCCAGACTCAGCTATTGGGACTAAAACCTGAGACATCATGGGAAAAGGAAAAGCCACAGACAACCTCACCTTACTGATGCCTCAGTCTCCAAAGAGACCTACTTCCTGTATACCCATGCCTATATGTCTGTCTGTTCTGCCATCTCATCTCCTCTCTCCGCCCAGCTACATCACTTCCTCTTCCTGCCTAGCTCTGTCACTTCCTTTCTGTCTGTACAGACCTCCAGACCTTTATGGTTAACTAGTGTTGGAATTTAAGATTCAAGTGTGGCCTTGAACTCCCAGAGATCCAGATGGATCCCTGCCTCCCGAGTGATAGGATTAAAGGTGTGTGCTACCATTGCCTGACCTCTATGTTTGCTGTAGTGGCTGGCTTTTTCATCTGATCCTCAGATAAACTTTATTAGAGTGCACAATATTGGGGGACACAATACATCACCACAGAAGTTTGCTTCTCCAGCACCAGATAAAAATCTGAGTGTGGAGGCTGGAGAAATGGCTCAGAGGTTAAACATTCTAATTACTCTTGGGAGAGACCCTGGTTCAGTTTCTAACACCCACACGGGGACTCACAATCATCTGTAACTCCAGTTATGAGGAACCCTATCCCTTGTTCTAGCATCTGCAGGCACAAAACCTATACATAATACACACACACACACACACACACACACACACACACACACACACACACGTACATGCTAACAAAACATTCATACACATAAAAGAAACCTTAAAGAAAAAAAAGCTAGGCATGACAGTGTGAGCCTGTAATCCCAGGGCTGTGGAAGCAGAGACCGGAGGGTCCCTGTGGATCACTGGCCAGCTAGTCTGACCAAATGAAGGAGCCATGCTTAGTAGGAGACCCTGTCCCAAAACATAAGCTGGTAGAAGAAGATGACGGATATCAACCTCTAACCTTCACATGCATGCACACCCAAATGCACAAGCATTCACCCACATGTGCACATATACACACATACCACACATACACATACAAATAATTTTTTATTTCTAAGTTTCATACATGTGTATATTCTAAGCTGAGAAAATTTCTTCTCATATCCTTCTGCCCTCCTTCCCCCCCAACCCCCACCAACCTCTTGTTAGTCCCCTTTCCCCCTAAAAAGTTTTACTTTTATTTTCGTGTCAATATACATACATGAATTTATGTATCTATATGAAATACAGTAATCACAGATGAGAGAAAACGAACTTTGTCTCTGGGGTTGGCTTAATTCATTCAGTGTGATTATCTCCAGTTGCGTCCATTTTCCTGCAAACGGTGTAGCGCTATTCTTTATGGACTTCTGTTTTCTTTTCTTTTTCATTTCCTTTTTTTCCCCTTTGTTGTTGTTGTTGCTTTGAGGCAAGGTTTCTTTGTGTAGCCCTGGCTGTCCTGGAACTTTCTATGTAAACCAAGCTGGCCTTGAACTCAGAGATGCACCGGCCTCTGCCTCATGAGTGCTGGGATTAAAATCGTGTGCCACCATGCCCAGCTCAGTTCTTTATGGTTTGTGTTCTCATATCCCATTTTCTCTCTGTTCCTCTGCTGTTGGACACTTAGATTGATCCCATTATTTAGATACTGCAAGTAAACATTTGTGTGAAAGTGTCTCTTCAATATGTTGGCTTGGAGTCTTTTGTGTAAATACCCAGGAGTGATTTAAAGACTTATGACAGAACAGCTCACAAGGCAAGGTTTTCAGGGTGAAACAAATGCAGCCCACGAACCTGTACCCCTGCTCTTTGTACAGACCTTGAGTTAAAAGCCCAGCCTCATAAGCAAGGGGTTTCTGACTCTGATTAGCTATCATGTAGGATGAAAGAAACCTTTTACTTTTGGAAATATACTAAAATACTATATTAGAATTGCTCCACAATAACCCAGTTGGAGAGAGGACTACGATCAGGGTGACAAGGAGCAACAGGACTGGTGAGCAGCTATTTTTTTTTTTTTGAAACAGTAATGTGTTCAGGACAGTTAGCTATAATCTACTCACTGTTAGAGGTGCATAGGACTGTTGTGGCCTGGAAGTCAAATGTTCTCCTACGAGAAAAGCATAAGCTTATATGCTTGAATGCTTGGTCCCCAGTAGGTGGCACCATTTGGGAAACTTCTAGAACCTTTTGGAGGTAGAGCCTCACTAAAGGATGTGAGTCACTGAGGCTGGGCCTTGAGGTCCTGGAGCCCAGCTCTATTTTCTGTTCCCTCTCTGCTTCCTGGGTGTGGATGAAATGTGGCCATCCACGCCCCGATCCTGTCACCATGACCTCCCCACCTGGTGCCATGTCTTCCCCACAGTGATGGACTGTATCCTCTAGAACTGTGAGCCAAATTAAACACCTTCACCCTTATGTTGCTTTTATCAGGATGATTTTTTTTAATCACATCAACAGAAAAATAAGACACCTCCTTTATATAGTAAAAAACTTATATTTCCCTTAAATAGTGAAAGCTATGTAAACTGTGTTTTAATGTATTACGTCTCTTCATTTCTTAGCTATATAGTATTAGAAAAATTGCTGTCTGAGCCTGTTTCCTCAGTGTAGGTTTTTATAGTGATGGCTGCCTTTTGGAGTGTCAAAACAAATGAGACTGTGTGCCCAAAAAGCAGTAGTGGCTCCCAGAGGAAAGGGCACGTCTGCTGTGACCTGGCCTCTTCTCCCAGACAAACTGCTGAGTAGACTCGGCTACCAGACTTCAAGTGAGTGGATTCTTTTCTTTTGTCCATGTGTCAGCCAGAGTCTAGACTAAGCTTAAACTTCTGCTGGCTTTTTGAAACCAGATAAGGCTTCGAGAATTCAGCTTGCCGAGTGGAAAGCTAGAGCTCTAATCTCCCTGTGACCTCCCTTCCAACTCCCACCCTTTTCAAAAGAATACAAATATACATTTGGAGTTTCCATAAACAAGAACACTTGCCAAGCAGGTTTGTGTAGACTGCAGAAAAATGTTCTTTTGATTCTGATCCTGAAAACACAACACCGAACAACAGTTCTGAGAAACAGTATCAACAAAAGCTTTCTGATTAAACCATTTCCAAGCTGCCCATGAAAAACTAATTAAACAAACTTTTGGTGATCATTGATGCCTTTTTGAATAGTCCTAGCCTTTTGAGTATTTCTAATTAAGACTCTTTTTTTTTTTTAACCAGACTTAGCATTGAATCCCAGGACAGCTAATGATGTAAACGAAAGGATGAGAGACCTAATATTGTTTACATGGTGGCCATTCTAACTCTAGATTCATTTTTTGGACATGGGGGTACAATTTTTCTTAACAGACCAAGGCCTTTCCATGTACAAGCACTGTGTTTAGGCATTCAAAGAATTAAGACAAGGTATAAAGAAAAATCACACCTGACCCTGCGAAGGAGAAGTGGATGAGATCCACATGAGTGGACTAGGTATGGTGGGGGTGGCAGAGGGCAAGGAGTGGGGGATGAGAACATAGGGAAATGGGAGGGTCAAGCTAGAACAGGGACAGAGTGGGAGGGCGGGGAGGAAGATACCATGATAGATGAGGACATCATGGAAATAGGAAGAGGCAGGGTGCTGGGGAGGCTCTCAGGAATCCACAAGGATGACCCCACATTGGTCTGCTGGCAGTGGTCCAGAGGGTGCCTGGACTGGCCTACTCTGGTGATCAGTCTAGTGAATACCCTAACTGTCATCACAGACCTTTGTCCAGTGACTGATGGAGGCAGATGCAGAGATCCATGGCTAGACACCTGGCTGAACTCCGGGAATCCAATTGATGAGAGAGAGGAGGGATTCTTCAGGTGAGGGACGTCGAGATCACGATGGGAGGATGTGCAGAGATGACCAGCCACACTAGTGGAAGCCCATGAACTGTGGACTGGTGGCTGTGGAGTCCCCATGGGACTGGACTAGGCCCTCTGGATACGAAAGACAGTTGTGGGGGGGCACCCAGGCAGAGGGATCAGGATCTGTCCCTGTTGCATGGGCAGGCTTTTAGGAATCCAGTGCCTATGGTGTGACACCTTGCATAGCCTTGATGCAGTAGGAAGGGGCTTGGACCTGCCTAGGCTCAGTGTGCTGAGCTCTGCTGACTCCCCATGGGAGACCTTGATTTGGGGGATGTGGGGATGCAGGGTGGCTTGGGAGAGAGGGATAGGGGGTTGAAAGAGGGGGGGATCTGTGGGTAGTATGTAAAATGAGTAAAAATTTTCTTAATGAAGAAAAATGAGAAGAAAAAAGAAAAGAAAAATCACACCAACAACCACCATGTGCTATGGGTTACTGCGTTCCAGGCATTGTTTGGCATTCTCCATGTAGCCATTTGTCTTAGTTAGGATTTCTATTACTGTGAAGAGACACCATGACCATGATAATTCAACAACTTATAAAGGAAAACATTTGAGGTGGTGGCTTACAGTTTCACAGATTTAGTCCATTATCATCATGGCAGGGAGCATGGTGGTTGGGAGTATGGCCATGTGCAGGCAGACATGATGGTGGCTACATCTTGATCGGCTACATCTTGATCAGAAGGCAACAGGAAGTTGCCTCACTGGGTGTGGATTGAGCATATATGAGACCTCAAAGTCTGCCTCCACAGTAACACACTTCCCCCAACAAGGCCACACCTCCTAACAGTGTCACTCTCTTTGGGAGCCATTTCTTTCAAACCACCACACCATTCATTGAACAAATAACCGGTATTTACTTTGTTTGGCAAGACTCAGTGTCTACAGATACTTCAGTGATTAAAATGCATAGAAATTCCTGTCAGCATGGAGCTGATGGGAAACAAAGCCATTGAATTTAACAACTGAAAGAACTATATGAGGGCAACCCCTTATAGTTCCCATTTACAGAGGAACATATTGAGACATAGAAAGTATAACCTACTTCTTTAATATTCCAGTGGATGATAAAGCCAGTCTTTATATTCAGGCACTTGCTCTCCAGAGCCCAGGCTCCTTGTCATACTGATATTTTCCATGGTTTTTATATTTTGCAATCCAAGAAGTGGACCAACCAGAGAGCAAACCGCAGAATGACACTCTACCTAGGAAACTTTATTGCACCAAATAATTCCAGGATACATTGTTAGATTGGTGACCCAAAACAGATATGTAGAAGGCAAAGTTTAATCAATTAAGACCCACCTGAGTAGGACCTGGTGGTATCAGTACTGAGGTGGGAGCAGTTAATAAGGGTGCTTACCACACAAATATGAGGACTGAGTTTGATCCGGAGCATTTGAATGGTGAAGGAGGAAGAGGAGCACTCAGGTATGATACCATACCTGATAATCCTAGCTTTGAGGAGTAGAGACATGAGAATCCCTGAATCCCACTGGCCAGTCAGTTAGTGGAGTCAGCAAGCTCCCAATTCACTAAGAGGCCCATCTTAACAAAACAAGGAGGAAACAAATTGAGCAAAACATTCTTTCAGGTTGATCTCTGGCCTCCACACAATTGTGCACAAATGTGTACATATACCTACATGCATATACACACACATACATAAACACATACACATAAGACAAATAATACAATACAAATACATGTATATTGAAAGAGGAAAACTCACCCAGGCCACTCCACTCCTTCCTCTAGGCCACCCTCACCAGCATCACCCTGTGCCATTGCTCTTATCAATTTATTATCATAAAATTTCAAACCTCTGGAGTGAGGAGATGGCTCAGTCAGTAAAGCACCTGCCTTGCAAGCATGAGGACTTGAGTTCTGATCCCCAGAACCCATATAGGAAGATGTATTGATGAGGCACACTTGTAATGCCAGTGATGGCAAGACACAAGGTAGATACACATGGGTCCCTGAAGCTAGATGGCCAACTAGCCTATAGGCGAATAAGAGACCTTGTCTCCAACAAAAAGGTGAAAGGTACCCAAGGAACATACAACTTCTTTGCTGATATCAACTTGGATGCAGAGAGAGAGAGAGAGAGAGAGAGAGAGAGAGAGAGAGAGAGAGAGAGAGAGAGAGAGAGATGAGTTGCAAACCCTTAAGCTGAATGGAATTTCAGATAATTCTGACTCTTTCAAGCTGAGAACTAGCTAGCCTGTGATTGGCATCTCTCTTCTCAGACCTAAATTAAACCTGTAAAGCCACATATCACATTTCTAATTCTTTCTCTCCTTGACCTCTTTGCCACTTCAATCTCTTAACCCCAAATCACAATTGGTACAACAGCCCCAAGCCTAACCATTTCCATCAAACTCCTGCCGGATATAGGCTTTGCAATACTGAGACTGGAGGGCAATTACCTTTCACCAAATAAGGGTCACACGTAATTTCCTGAGAACCTCATAAACTTCACGTAATCCAAAATAATTGGACATCTATCAAAGGGGTTCATATTCTAATTCCCCTGAGAGATCATTATACTTGGCTGGTTTGATTAATTACCTAGAAATATAAACCTCCAGCTGATAAGCTGAGTTCTGGCCCTGCTGTGCAGAGAAAACTCCAGGCTTCTGGCAGCCTGTCAAGACACTCTCCAGAACCTACCTGCCTGGGGAAAATTGTTTTCACACCTGTAGAATTGTTTCCATTGACTATATTCCCAGGGGAAGGGGCTGAATCATATAGATGCAGGAGCTCTATATTTAGCCCCCATCCTCTTGAGATCTCAAACTTTACCTTCAAGGTGACCCAACCAACCTGGTCACTCCAACATGGAAGATGAAGAGGCAGTCGTGTGAATGCATGGCTTTTCTTGTGCACCATGTTGAAGCCACAGGAAATTGTTCACACTGTTGTAAAAGTGAATGCACGCCAGATGCATACTCTGCTGTCAAAAGGAACCATAAAGACAACCCAGGAGGGGTCCAGATGTACACCTGCAGATACTGTTCAGCCCAGTACCCCCATGTCCAGCACCCTTCATTTCATTTCTTAAAGTTTCTGAGAAATCTAGCTCTCTTTGTTGCCACCTGATGATGTAAAAGCTGTTTTTCGTTCAAGAAGAACAAGAGTTACCACACCACAGGTCTTCACCAGCTGTTCTGTCAACATAAGCTTGCAAGCATGCAAGCATATGAAATAGTTTGGCCACCTAGGACTCTACTTGGTTTGGACAATACACACACACAACCTGGGACATTTACCTACAGGTAATATTAACACATACACACCCTCCCTCAAACAATGCACCTAGCAACCTCGACGATCTCCCCCTCCACCTACATTGAGCTGTATGCACATCCCATCCTAAATAATGGAATAAGTTTGTCTTCCACTTAATGTCCACAACACTTAGGCAGATCCTATCCAGATATATCCCCAATATATCCAAAAAACACCAACAATGTGTCAGTCAGGTTTGGACTAGTTTTGGATGAAGGCTCAATAAGGAACAATGAACAAGTGAATATTTAGGGAGAATCCTTTATTTACCATGTTATGGCTGTACACAATTGGTTGTGCATATGGTTAAATTCAGGTGCATTATGGGAAGGGACATGTGCAATAGAGAAATATTTATATAATTTTTAATCTGTTATTAAAAATAAAGAATGAGCCCTCAAACTGTGCTCCTCCATAAGCAATTCCTTCCCTTTTTTGGGTCCCATAAAAAGAAGCCTAAAGCTGGGTGGTGGTAGTGCATGCCTTTAATCCCAGCACTTGAGAGGCAGAGGCAGGTGGATCTCTGTGAGTTCAAGGCCAGCCTGGGCTACAGAGTGAGTTCCAGGAAAGGTACCAAAGCTACACAGAGAAACCCTGTCTCTAAAAAACAAAAGCAAAAACAAAAAACCCCCAAACAGTAACTGGGACCCTTGCATATCTTCACTCACACAAGCCTGTTCTTTTGCGGTATGTTATGACCTAGTCTATAACTTTCCTTGCTACTTTGCAACATGTTGGCTTTTAACGCATTCTTCAATAAGAGACCAAGACCCCAACCATGAGGCCATTGCTCAAATAATTAAAAATATTCTCCCTGTTTTGAATTGGTGTTGACTCACTGATGGTCTGGGAAAGGGATAGTATGAGAGCCTGTTTTTTTTCTATATTAGTCTTTCTTTCAGCTGTTACAATAACCCTAATTTAACATATCTACTCATCAAACGATTTATTTCCTAAAATATTAGGAAACTGCATGGACTATTTTGGGCATCCACTCCAAAATAACATGTCCCACTCCTTTGTCTTCCTAATTTACCATTCAATTTGTCAGGTTGTCTGTTTGTTTCCAGCAAATACTACTGTAGATTCTTTTTAGTATAAGTATAAGATACATCACAAGAAGTAGTGAGCCTCATTTCATCAATAATTGATAAGACATTTACAAATAAGCATTGGTTTTCCACGCTATATGCTAAGGGAGTCATTAAGTCATAACCCATGATTGCTTCCACTCAGAAGGGCCTCCCCAGCACTGTTACGTGAAACTTCCCTGAGCCAGCTTTTAAAAGTCATAATGCCCTTCTAGTATTGACTCAGGGACATTTTATCTATTCTTTCCCCTGAAAAAGAAAAAAAAGGACATGTAGCTTTCCTTTCATGCTTAATAGCCCAGTACAAATCACTAACCAGTGTTAAGGCTGACAAGCCCAGAAAAGAACCATCCATCCAACAGCCAGGAAAACAAAGGTGCCTGTGCCATGGTAAACAAATGGTCCAGAATTGAAAACATCTGCTGACTGCTCTGTTTCTGACCTGTTAGTATTTTGAAATGAATGATTAAAAACCCGTGAGTATTTCATGGGTATTAAGATGCTACATAAGAAACCCATACCTCAAAAGGGCTTTAAGTTGATGTCTTAATTCCACTGGGAAAGTGTAAATATCAATGATTTATCACCATCACTAGGTGATGGGAGTATACTGGGATATTCTTTAAAGTTAAAATATCCTTTTTCAATGGTGTGTGAAGAGAGACAGTATGTAACTGATCAGCAGAGGAAATAGCAAGACCGCTAGGTATCGATGGCTTGCATGCCAGCACTTAAGGGTTGGATTTAAAGTTTTGCTGCCTTAGGCATAACTCTGATAGTTTGGGTAAGTGAAGAGCTTACTTTTGCTGACTGCTTTTATTTCTGGTCACTTCTCTACCGACTCCTTGATATCTGGATTCCATTGCCGCAAAGAGCCAACTGCAAAAATACCACGGTTGGTGGCACCAAATGAGTCATTGACTGTTGATGCCACACAGGCTTGAGGCACCAGTACAGAAAGTACAAAATGTTTGGATTCCTCGATTCAGGTTGTTTCTTTGACCCCTTTCTCCACAGAAGCAGACTTAGCAATGCTGAGTGGTGTCATGCTATTTAAGGCAACCATAAAACAGTTTAGCAGCCAGGGTCCAGGCACCAAAGAACAGTATCACCCTCCAACACCAAACACATACCACATCTACACTCATGATCATGTATGCATACACACAAAAAAAGGCCACAGTCACATACCACACACACACACAGAGTCACACACTACAGAGAGTCACACCAGGCATTTTGAAACTGTCTTGCTTCAAAGTACAAAGTACCCCAAGTCCTTTGCTCTCCAGACTGTCTCTTATCCCTCCCACCTTTCAAAAGAAAAAGAGATGTGTAAATAGTGGTAACATGTTGCAAACCAAACACTATTTGTTGAATTGAGGATAGGTGAGTGTCCTGAGTCTTGCAGTTTATAAAGATTAAGGCAATTTAATGAACCAACTAAAGCAATTCCCAGTAAAATTTCAATGACTAATAGGCTTAATCTTTGTAGGGGTAATTGAACATGAATAAAGAGAAATAGCCCCACTGCCTTCTTCCTAGATTTCACTCACACTAGACAGGAAGTCTGAACTCAAGAGTCCTCCTTAGGAAAGGTTAATGACTCTGTGGATGGTGGAGGACCTAGGAAAACCCTCTTTCTGTCTATGAATAAAAAAATTGATCATCACAGCTTCATTCCTCTCATGACATATTAGTGTCCCATGTTCACATTTTCCAGGAGCAATGGACATCAAAAATATGGAATGTCTGATGTCTCCAGTTTAAAATGCCTGGGTCTCTCCTTTTCTTAAGGCAAGTTATCCAAAAACTCATCCTATCTTTGGGGCAAATGTCTTAAGATTCCATTTTATTGATTACCGGAAAATACTGCTCTTTTCATTATTTTATTAAATGCAGTCTCCTCTCCTATAAAAGTTACAATAAAATTTGACTTTCAAATCTGGAGATACAGCAAATAAATGTGGCCATCAGGACTTGCATATAAAATTTTGGAGGGAACAAAAGAAGTTTGACTTTTGACTTTTGCTTTATAAAAAGCTTTCCCTTGGTGAAATGTCATTGTTCCCTTCAGGACACCAACGCTCAGAGGAAGCACGAGTGCTCTTAAAATGATGTAAATATCATTCTTTCTTGGAGATTCTTGGTACTGTCATTAAGCTGAATGATTTAATTGTAAGTGAAGAAACCCTGTATGTTCTCTTGAGGTATTTTCCATTCTTCTCTCAGCATAGGCATTTTGCTTTGACGTCACTAACAGTCAGTGAGAGTCAAGACAGACTGTGGTCAAACAAAACCACAATGAGCAGGAAGCACACCGATGTTGCTTCTTCTGTAGCTGTCATTTGCTGGTGGTGTGTTTCATCACATACTATTGTGCAAGGGATGGTTTTCAGCCGGACTGTGAAAGAAAAGATGTGGATTACACTGTTATTCCTGGAAAACCAACGAACAAAAGAAATGTCGCAGTTCCCCCCTTGAAGCTGTCAATGACAAAAGCCTGCTCACAATATTTATTTAGAGCTGTAACACGGCTCCTTGAATGAAAATTCATTCCAAAGCTGTATTCAGTGGTCAGAGATGCCCTCACAACGATGACTTCATTGCATTGTTTATCCCTTTACACTCAGTGATTCTGCTTTCTATAAATCATCCCATGGAAATGGAAATTGCAGTTCACCAGCTAATTAAAATGTTATTTATGGGAACTTCAAAGTAGACACAGAGGAAAAAATAGAGTACATAAAAACTACTTCATCATTGTTTTATGTGGATATGTGTATGTGTGTGTATGTGTGCAAAAACCATCAGTTTTATGTGAATGTCTATGTGTGCATATGTGTATGTGGGTATATGTGTATGCATGAGTGCAAAAATTTACTCTTTGTTAACTTGTCAAAAAGTATGAAAAGAAGATGTGGAATCAATTCATTCTCAAAATCCTCTTCACATCCAAAGTCATCAAGTCCTAATACATGACACTTTCAAATAGACTTAGAAGTATCAGAAAAGAAAGTACGTGTACACCAAAATACCCACCACTCAACTTAAAGCATAAAGCATGGGCTTGGGGTAAAGTGCTAACCACACAAGTATGACAACATAAGTTCATATTCCTAGTGCCTATATAAAAGTCTGGGTACAGCTGCACACACTTAAAACCTTACCACTTATTGAGGTAAAGAAAAGAGAATCTACAGAGCTCTCTAGCCAGCCAGTCTAGCCAAGTAGGTAAGTTCTAGGTTCAATGAGAGACCCTATCTCAAACATAAAGTAGGGAATGAGAGAGGAAGACACTCAACATGACCTCTGGTCTCCACAGGCAGGCACACATATGTGTACATCCATCTACAAGTACACACACACCTTCTTATTCCCACACAAATACACACACACACACACACACACACACCATACACACATATATGTATACATGCATAGATGTACACATGTACATACACAAATATACACAAAAACAAATAAAATAATACTAACCAATCTGCAGCTTCAAAATGCCTGTGGTGGCTAATCTTGGTTGTCAGTTTGACAATATCCAGCATCAACTAAAACCCTTTAGACTGGGCACACCTGTGGGGCTTTTTTAACTAATTGGCTTATTTAAGGTGGGAAGACTCCACCTAAATCTAAATCATCTGAGGTGGAAAGACACACTCTAAACCTGGGCCACATTCTTCTGGTAGCAGCCCAGGTAAAAGGACACAGAGAAAGAAGGAAGCTTCTCCCAGCTGCCTGTGTGCCCTCACCCTTGCTGGCAAAGTCACCTATCCTGTTGCTGAGGCATCCCTTCACTGGTGTTGGAATGTAACACCAGAATTTCAATGTAGACTGAAAACTACCTGAGACGTCCAGTCTCATGGACTGACCAACTACTGGATTCTTGGCCTTTCTATCAGGAGACAGTCATTCCTAGACTAGCCAGACCATAGTCTATAAGCCACTCCATTAAGACCCCTTTTAATACAGAGTCAACCTATCAGTTCTGTTCCTCTAAAGAACCCTTACTAATACAATGCCTTACCAACTATATCTCCTGCCTTCATTAGAAATTAATCCAGAATTTGTTTCTTATTATTCCAGTGACTTTCTCTGTCACCAATACATGTGTTCTAAACTACATGTAAGGGTTAAGTTTTTAACTTCTACATGGCATCATTTTGTACATTTTCTTGCAGTTGCTCTTTGGTTTTACTTTTGTTGCTGTTGCTTTTTTTGAGCTCTGTGCTGTATTTGTGAGGTTTGTCACAGGATGTTCTTGCCATGGAATAATAACTAATGAAAGAAAATGGTATACATGACTGATTTTACTTTCTCATTTTCATCCTTGTTGTCAGCATATTACAGCAACCTCCCAGCATTCCACACTGTAATCACAGTTTTCTGGATGATATCCCCACCCCTAGTCTTTTTATATCCTAAAATAACTTGCTACACTGTCAGACATGAACCTATGAACACTATGTTTAAAATACTTACATGCAAAAATATTCAAGAATCTCTATTCTGTGATACAAGTGCAAACTTTCTGGCCTTACATTCAAAGCATCAAAGTCATTTCCATGACCTTCATTCAGCCCACTACGTAGGTCCCTGCCAATTCAGTGAACTATTCCAACTCCTGTCCATAGTTTCTTCCTTCATCTGGCTGCAATTCTTTCTGTCTGAGGCTTTAGCTGCACATCCAAGCTCAGCCCATAGTATGGCAAACCAGGTGTATTATCATCCCAGGTAATAAGGAAAGCCAGAAACTAGTGAATAGACAGACATTTTTCTCACTTATAGTAGAATTATTATGATACATCCCAGGCAGCCTTTAGAATGTCTCAAGCAATGGGTTGATGAGTTGGTTCAGCAGATAGAGGTATTTGCTGACAAACCTGATGACCTGAGTTCAATTCCAATGACACACATAAGTGTAAGGAAAGAATGGAGTTCTACACATTGTCCTCTGATCTCCATATATGTACTATGCATGCACACAAACACACACACACATGCACGCACGCGCGTGTGCGTGGAGGGGGCACACTAAAATATACTAATAAAGTAATAAAGTCTTTGTTGTTCTTAGCAACCGAGTGTCCTGCAATCTTGCACTCACTGGCTTTCCTTCTCTTCCCCTCTCAGCTCTCTAGTCTCCAGGTGAGTTTCCTGGGTTTAACTACCACCCAAACTAACTGTACTTTGACCCTTGATGCAAGGTTTGCTTTTTGGACAATTGCTACCAGACTTGGCTGCAGTTGGTGACTGCCAAGATGAAATCCTGGAGCTGAGTTGTGCATTGTTAGTTTTTCTTCATCACTGTGACAAAATTACTGACGGAAGCAAGTTAAGGAAGGGAGGATTTGTTTTCGACTCATAATTTGACCCAATAAAAAGAATACAGTACGCCAGCTCAGATAATCTAATGTAGGGAATCGCTTACAAGCATGCCCAGAGGCTGCCTAATTTACATAATCTTTCACAGGCACGTACAGGTAATTCTGTTTCTTGTAAAGTTGACAGTTTTAACTATCACAGACAATTCACCAAGCAGCTTCTTCTTGCTGACGGTCAGATGATGTTGGGCTGTGACCTCAAAACTATTGAGATGCTCAGCTTTTACTAAGTCTAGTCCAGACAGAAGGGCAAATGTACTTCCCATACCACCAGAAAGTTATAACTCTGGCTTATGTATTTGCTTTGCCCTGGACACATAAAAGAAGACGACAGTTATAAAGATTGTACAATTGCATAGTTTTTGTTACATGTCCTAGAAGCCATTAAGGAGAAAGGCTGCATTTTAGGACAGCTAGCTGCCAACTATGGGCAAGCTGTAGAGGCAGGAAAACCTACAGTGGTGTTCACAGAAGCACGACTCACAGCCAGCCTACAACTGCTAAACCCCATGTCAAGCCTCACTCCCAAGTGATAGAATTGAAGAGGAGCCTAGAATGCCCCTATGTAGAATGCCTCCTATGTGGACCCCAAATCCCAAAATGGTAGCAGAAAACTTCTAACATGTAGAGAATAGATTTCTGTGGGTGGATGTCATAGGAATTTTGAAGTTACCGGCCCTGTGAATTCTCCAGGGTTTTGGAAGCTGTCCCTTGTCTTAACTGAAGAAGACTATCGAAGACTATCACACAGCATCCCAAAGACTATCCCCCCACAAAAGACACAACACAGAATGGTGTTTGGCTATTCAAGGTCGTGTCTGGGCTCCCATCATTTTTTTTCTGGATCATTAATTGCAGTCAATTCTCAACGTATGGAAAAAAAGTGTATCTCTGTAGTTTATTGCTGGAATAACTGAAGGATCTAGGGGCCGGAGTGTACCTCAAATAAGTAAGAAGAAATGTCTAGAAAATGATATTGAGGATACAGGACTCAGGTTGGAAAAGTAAGTATACAAGAAAATAAAGGATATCAGTTACTAGTAAAGGGAATTCTCGTATGGCTCAAGAGTTAGCATCCTGGCAAACTCTCGGCACCTTCCTCAATGTGTTGATGGGTGGAGAGGATAGTTCCCTGTAGGGAATCAGACAGAGATGTGACAACTGTCTTTAAAAAGCATTGAATGCTGGGTGGTGGTGGCACACGCCATTAATCCCAGCACTCAGGAGGCAGAGGCAGGAGGATCTCTGTGAGTTTGAGGCCAGCCTGGTACAAAGCCAGTTCCAGGAAAGGCACAAGGCTACACAGAGAAACCCTGTCTCAAAAAAAAAAGCATTGAATGCAGAAAAGGCACACTTTTAACATATTCTTGACATGACACCCTGACCCTTAGGATACCATCTTTCAAGATGGTTTTCCATTTGTGGTCGATGGTGGGCACTTTATATGGTACTATCTCCCACAGACTACCAAGGATAGACTTGGAACCAGGCTCTTGTTTATATTGTTAGAAATTTAAACTGAGAAGTGTATCAACTATTTATTTTGTGATCTGTATTCTATAAACCTATAACTGGTTTAACACATTTAACATAAATAACTGTACAGTCAACATTTGAGGACTAGAACAGTGTTTCCTGTTTTGTAATTCTCCTTTATGTCTAGCCTGAAGATGCTTAGCTTTTCATCTCTACTTCTGCATTCTGTCTATTCTGAGATGTTGTTTGTGCTGAAAGATGTATTTTTTAAATGGAGCCTCATACAGATAGGTAGCTGGGACTGGATGGATTATTCAGTGGTCTTTTCAGATAATTGTGGAAATTTATCTTCAACACCAAACCAAAATTCTACCAGTGGCCATTCTTATGCTGGTCCTTAAAACTTTATCAGTGAACTTTTTGGGTGTGCTAGTTCTTTAAAACACCACTGGTTTACCTAAAAGTTTGGCCCTGTGTATAGTCTTGTACCATTAAGTGCTCTGAAAAGCATTCATGTATGTAATATGAAAATTTTATATATATTAATATTATATGCATATATATATTTCATTATCCAACATCAAAAAATAACTCACAGTCTTTTCAGTGGGTCTTTATGAACTGGAAAACTTAGGCCAATGGTAACATACACATGCTTTCCAAGTTTCATTTAATGAAAATTCAAGTTTTCCCACTGTATTAAAAATGTTAACAGGTTCAGTTTAATTGTCTTTGAACTGTCAAAAACCCAAGCAGAAATGCTCATAGTTTATCTGTAATTTTTTCTTTTACATAAAGAGTGCTCAATGAGGGGCCCCCAGCTGGATCAGGCCCTCTGAATAGGTGAGACAGTTGATTGGCTTGATCAGTTTGGGAGGCAACTAGGCAGTGGGACCAAGTCCTGTGCTCATTGCATGAGTTGGCTGTTTGAAACCTGGAGCTTATGCAGGGACACTTGGCTCAGTCTGGGAGGAAGGGACTGGACCTGCCTGGACTGAGTCTACCAAGTTGATCGCAGTCCTCGGGGGAGGACTTGTCCTGAAGGAGGTGGGAATGGAGGGTGGGCTGGGGGTAAGGGGAGGGGGTAGGAGGGGGCAGAATAGGGGAACCCATGGCTGATATGTAGAACTGAATGGTATTGTAAAATAAAAAAACATATATATTAAAAAATAAATTAATTAATTAAAAAAAAGAGTGCTCAATGAGAAAAAATATTCAGTTTGAAAGTCAAACAAACGCAAGGGTGCATCTCCTCAAGACAGTCTTCATGCTTTGGTAGATAGAAGAGTGTTTTATATGCACTTTATGATCCATTGCAAAGTATAGTGTGCATATGTGCGTGAGTACGTGTGTGTGTGTGTGTGTGTGTGTGTGTGTGTGTGTGTGTGTGTGTGTGTGTTGCATATATTCCATGTGCACATGAGTGGACTTGCCTCTGTGTGCACCTGTGCAAATCAGAAGTTGATGTTGGCTGTCTTCTTACATCAGTTCTCCAATATTTGTTTGTTTGTTGGAAGAGAATGTCTCACTGAACCTGGAGTTGGCCATTTCTACTAGGCTGGTTGACCAGCAACCCCCAGTGACCACCCTACCTCCATCACCCACCACAAGGTTTACTGGTGTGTGGTACAGTCTCCAGCTGAGAGATGTTTTTTTTTTCCCCGCTTTTGGTTTTTTGTTGTTGTTGTTTTGTTTTGTTTTGTTTTGTTTTGTTTTGTTTTTTCATGTGAATACTTGGGATCAGAACTCAGGTCTTTATGTTTATACAGTAAGCTTTTTACCCTACTCCCACCTCACAGAATATCAAAAAGCCAGGTTCTTGTTGCCTCAGTTCCTGTCAAGGTTTTAGTAGCCATCTACCCTTCATTGTCCATATGCCGTCATCTCTGCCAATGTCAACACAGAAGAAGCCAACATCCCAGCCTTGTTATTAAAATGGCTTTTATTTCTCAAACTAACCAAAAGGGCCCTAGCTATCTGAAAGGGACTTAGAATCTACAGACTGCACTTTAAGAAGTGTTCTCTTGAAAGAACATAAACAATAAGGAGTCTTCAGAAGAAAGGAGGCAAAGGCACTGTGGTTACTAAATACTGGGAGGAGACACCATTGGAGCCCAGTGCTGTGATAGGTAACAGCTGAATAGCCCAGGGACCATCAGCTCTTCAGCAGAGACAATCAGGTCTTCTCTACCTGTGGCAGTTCAAATGTAATTGGCTCCCATAAGCTTATAGGGAGTGGAATTATTAGGAGACATGGCTCTGTTGGAGTAGGTACAGCCTTGTTGGAAGAAGTGTGTCACTGTGGAGGCAAGCTTTGAGGTCTCATATATGCTCAAGCCACACCCAGTGTCTCAGTTCACTTCCTGTTGCCTTTGGATCAAGATGTAAGGACTCTCAGCTCCAGCACTATGTCTGCCTGAATGCTGTCTTGCTTCCTACCATTATGATAATGGACTAAACCTCTGAACTGTAAGCAAGTCATCCTAATTAAATGTTTATGAGAGTTGCTGTGGTCATGGTGTCTCTTCACAGCAATAGATACCACCTATTACAAATAATGTGTGGCTGGAGTCAGGGGACACTTTAGACAATGCATGAAAACACTCTGTAAAATATTCAGAATTATTGTGAAATGGGAGTTGAGCCTTAGGTTATTTAAAAGTAATCAAGATGGTAATTGCTAGATAATTCAAAGTCTCCTTCTGCCATACCTAGGCAAAACTAGTGGAATTGTCCAAGGAAGAAGTAAATTTAAATTCTTCTCATTAGGTATACATGATATTGCTGCTTATACTTTTTGTTAGCAAACTGAGATTTCTAAAATCACACATCAGAAACAACAAATCTTGTTTCTCATATTATGGGATGACTTTAATTGTACATTCTCTTATGTGTGAGTGGGGTCATATGCATATTCTTGTTAGAGAAGATACTTCATGACATAAAGCTTTTCTGTTTTTCTTTTTCCTTCATTATTATCAGTTCTTTGAGAGTTTCATACAGGGTGTTTTGAACATATCCACTACACGTCCAATTCCTCACAAAACCATACCCCTTCCCTACCCATCCACTTTTGTGTCCTTTTTTTCCCCTATCCATCAAGTTCAATTTGTGATGCCTATATACTCTTTCATGTGTAGCCTTTCACTAGAGTGTGTCCAATATACCAAGGGCAACACTCTTAAAGAAAACTGATTCTCCCTCTACCAGCAGCCATCAGTTGTCAGTCGCTAGGTGTGGGACTTCATGTCCATCTCATCTCTCCATACTAGAATTTGGTCTTGCCTGAGCTTATATGATTCTTGCTTATGCCATCATAACTACCGTGAGTTCATATGTTCAACTGTCTGACTATGTGCGGAGGACACTGTTCCCTGTAGCCACCCACCATCTCTAACTCCTAGTCTTTCTACACCCTCTTTTGCAATTGCCCCCAAGCCTTGGAGAAGGGATATGATATAGATGTCCTGTTTAGGGCTGAGAATTCCACAGTCTCGTTCTATGTACCTGGACCAGTTGTGGGTCCCTCTGTTGACCAACTACTCAAATAGAAGCTTCTCTGATGAGGGCTGAGAGCAGCATAATTGATGGATATTAAAAATAAGTTATTAGGAGTTAGTTTAATAGTACCTCCATTTAGAAAAAAAGTAGCAATAGGTTCTTCCCTTGCAACTAGGACCTATCTAGCCACAGGCTTCTTAATTCACTTAACCCCCTGATCCATCTCTGAAGTGCAACAGATACTGAGTATAACCTGGTATGTCAGTCTCTTTGTCCATTGTCACCAATACACTGGCAGTAGCTTACTCTCCATTGAGAAAAAATGACAGTGGCTGGGCGGTGGTGGTGCATGCCTTTAATCCCAGCACTCAGGAGGTAGAGCCAGGCGGATCTCTGTGAGTTCGAGGCCAGCCTGGGCTACCAAGTGAGTTCCAGGAAAGGCACAAAGCTACACAGAGAAACCCGGTCCCGTAAAACCCCCCCAAAAAAAAAAAGAAAAAAAGAAAAAAGAAAAAGAAAAAGAAAAAATGACAGTGAATTAAGGTTTTAGAGTGATATGACATATGAATTATGGGAGATGATAGATAGATAGATGATTGATAGATAGATAGATAGATAGATAGATAGATAGATAGATAGATAGATAGAAAATCAAACAGAAGTCAATTCTCTATGATTGCTTGTGTACATCAGAGTCAAAAAAGACAGAACAGTAATATAATCTTAGGTTAGTCACCAAGGATAGAGGCTTTTGTCCTAAGAGAAAACTCCATATCTCCCCATTATAACAGCAAGCATTTTATCAGTAAATAAATTAAACTTAATTAGGTTCAGCTCTCACACAGCAGAAGGCCAAGGATGCTTTCCTCTGGATCTCACTGCCCATGTCAGACATCTGTTAATAAAATCTGTAACTGAAAACAATCAGTGTCACTCTGGTGTTGTTATCTAGAAAGTCTCCCAAGTGAGAAATCCAAAGGGAAACTGGAGAGAACACTTTTAATAGAAAACTTTGATTGGTTTATTTAGAATATAACATGGAGTCTAATAAAAGATCTATTTCTATTGTCTATTAAATAACAGTTACTAATTTAGGAACTAGATTCTATCACCTTCTGAATAAACTATACTATAGTCATTTATTTACATGTTTGGCAATTATGAATTTATTGACATGTGTTAAGCATATCATACAATTTAGGTGCTCAGCCAGGCGGTGGTGGTGCACGCCTTTAATCCCAGCACTCGGGAGGCAAAAGCAGGCGGATCTCTGTGAGTTCGAGGCCAGCCTGGTCTACAGAGTGAGTTCCAGGAAAGGCGCAAAGCTACACAGAGAAACCCTGTCTCGAAACCCCCCCCCCAAAAAAAAAAAAACAATTTAGATGCTCATATTAAAAAAAAATACATTATTTTTATCTTTGAAAAAATCACAAACTTTAGCCTAGGAAATAAACTCTAAAGAAATCACTACATATAAACTTCAAAGGCTATGTGAATGTAACTGCAGCCCATTCAACATGCATGTGGAAAGTGTTTGACTCGGTCTGCAGAGATAACTTGGGGAGGGGGGTGCTTTGAGACAGGGTTTCTCTGTATAGCTCTGGCTGTCCTTAGAATTCACTCTGTAGACCAGGATGGCCTTAAACTCAGAGGTCTGCTTGCCTCTGCCTCCTAAGTGCTGGGATTAAAGGTGTGTGCTGCCACAACACCCAGCTAAGATAAAGATTTTGGAAAAGGAAGCAAACCACTTGACTTAGGAAGGACTACCAGATTATTTGTCAGATGTGCGAGATAAAGAGAAAGGGGGTTTCTGAAGAGTCAGCAAAGCCATGGGGTAAGAGGAGCATGGTGCTCAAGAAATGCAGACAATTTTGCAGCCAGAATATAAGGAAATGGAGACACTGGGAAGTTTAAAAAGACCTCGCCCTCGTCCAGAGAAGTTTGTGCTTTTGTCCTGTTGAAGGGTTTTGCTACCCACCGGTACTAAATGGAGAACAATGCATGTGTCTGTGAGCCTGATAGAGTCTTGTCTTCTACCACACACAGTGATCATCAAGCAGGAAATACACATTTAAAAAAATGGTACTGGCAAGAAAGCTCAGTGGGTAAAGCACCAACCTAAATGTCTCACTCTGATCACCAGGACCTACATGGCAGAAGGAGATCTATATCCCACAAGTTGTCCTCTGACCTCCACACACTCACTGGGTGGCGCAAACACCACCCACATACATGCACGCACACACACACACACACACACACACACACACACACACACACACCAATAAGATAAACACATGTAGTTTTTGTTTTGTTTAAGTTAGGGCTGGTGAGATGGTTCAGCTGATAAAGACACTTACGGGCCAAGTTTGATAGCCTGAGGTACATCCCAGAACCCACAGGGTGAAAGCAGAGAACTTACTCCTGCAAGTTGTCCTCTGAACCCCATATGCACACTTGCTAACATATGTACACCATGCTACATATGCACCACACATACACTAAATAAATACATAAAATGTAAACTAAATATTTTTAGTTTTCTAAAAAAAAAAAAGTAGATAAGAGATGAGGGGGATCAAAAATGTACTATGCCCCAGCCCCGATCACAATGAGTGAAAATGATGTAGAATGCACCCTGAAATGTCACAAGATACCAGGCTACAAGATCAACCTCCCAATAACTGCAGCTATTTCTGAATATCCAATAAAGACCAAAATAAGATCCAAATTCTCAGACAGACCCACAAAGTCTGTAACCTTGACCGAGTTGGTCACTACCTGCTACCAGAAGAGACAGGTAAAGAGATGTGACACAGGGCGTCCCTCAGTCTGCTCTGTCTTCGTGGCCACGTGTTAGTCAACAGCGTGACACGATGTTCCACCACCAGCCGCAGCATGCTGCTCTCTGCCTCACACCAGGGCTCTAAGCTCTGTGCTTAACTTTTTACTCTTCACAGATCTTTCTGATTTGCTGGTAAATTTACATTGTAGATATACAAATACACAAACACACAAAATAAGGCAATTGGCTTATATCACATGCTTGTAATGCTTGTAACGATTCACTAAGAGGCTCTGTAGAAAAAAAGTCTACAGCTGGGCAGTGGTGGTGCATTATCTAGACAAAGTGTCCTTCCTGAGAGAGCTCACATAGCCTGGAGTTCCAGGCCTCTATTCAAATTTAAACCTTTCCAGTTGAAAGTGAGAAACTGTCCCCTTCTCCTTGGCCATCCAAGTTTGATACTCGGGGAGTCTCTGCGATGCAGCAGAGAAGTTCTGCTGCGTTTGCATGAACTCAGCTTGCTCAGGGACCAACACTACAGGTGTCACAATACAAGGCGACTTGATTCTCTCTGAACTCAAAGTGAAAAATAAAATAATTTTCTTCCATAAAACTTTTGTCATAGCCTCTCTCACGCCCTGAATAGCTCATACTTTAAGGAAATTGGGGGGGGGGGGGGCGTGGGGGTGAGAGAAGGGCAAAAAGCAAACAGAGAAAAAGTGGAAAAGAGCCAGAGAAGTAACTCACCTTGTGCACTGCTGCCATGGCAACATGAGTACCTGAGCCCCAGTAAAAGCAGGCCCTGCTGGCACTAGCTGGCATCCCAGCATGGAGGAGGGAGGGGCAGGCCTGGCTTAATTGGTGATAATCAAGTCCTAATGTGAGACCTTATGTCACAATGAAACAAGGTAGATGATTATGAGGAATGACATCTGGGTTGAACTGTGGCCTCTGTGTGCATGCATCACACACACACACACACACACACACACACACACACACCTACACACAAAGAAAGGAAGGGAGAGAGGGAGGGAGGGAGGGGAGAAGGGAGGAAGGAAGGAAGGGAGGAAGAAAGGACAGGGAAAAGAGAGAAGAAAAATAAAAGGAAAAGGAAAAGGAAAAGGAAGGAGGTAGCAGAGAAGATAAGCCAGGGCCTCAGGGAACCAGGAGAGGAAAGACACCAGGAAGTCACAGAAGTGAGTGTAGGAAACATCAAACTTGCTTTTCAACTTTCATTTTTCTCCTTTTCAAAGGTCTGGTTTTGATTAGGTATCTAACTATTGTCACGCCCATCCCACCCCACAGATGTGATTTAAAAACAGCCCCAGCTCCTCCCCCCACCCCCAGGGGTTGACCCTGATTGACATAGATCGGTCATAGCTGACAAGGCACTCCCTGCCAATGATGAAGTCTAGAGGACAGACCTGTGACCCACTTCTCAGTGGCATGACAGAGGACCCATGGGACTTGTGCAAAGTGCGTCTCTAGTCTTAAGCAAACACAGAATGAGGTGGCCCCTTTTCTGCCTCTGGCGGTTGTCACATCTGGAGGTGACTTGAATGTGCCACAGCCTTTCTCCAACCACGAGGAAAATGAGCTTTAGGAAGCAGCCTCACTGGCAGCGACAAGAATGGAGACACGGAAGGACACTGGGTTCTAAAATTAGTCAGCCTTTCCTGCGGCAATAAACAACTCCAATGTGTTAGTGGCTTAAGGCAACGCGTATTTATTTCCCTTTGTCATCTGAGGGCTGTGGGACTTCTGGCTTCGAATCATCCCAAGTGTCCTCACATTCCAGACCCAGGCTGAGTAGCAGCTGTTACTGAGAGCTGTTGTTCTCCTGGTACAAGGCAGCAACCTGCCAAGGGAACCAGAGCCAAGCCACCCCTTCAAAGTGTCTGCATGGCTGTGTCATGCCCGAGCTCTCAACCACCGTCTGGGCGCATACAGTGAGGCAAGCCAAAGTCAATAAGGTGAGGGGTGAAAGGGAAATGGGAGGGGGCGGGGCCAACCAGTGGACAAAACCAGAGGTGCTTCACCCTGTTTCAGGGAACTAGTGGTGACGTTGTTGAGATACACTGAGAAAGCATCCTCAGGGTCTTCTGGATTTCCCTAGCTGTGACATAACCTACTCCCTGATAGGTACTTCCGGGTTTTCTGTGGCGTATGCCTTTTACAAAAGGATAGCCTAACCAACCACTGGAACCTTCAAATCTTCTCCTATTCAGAAGTGGAAGTTTAAAACCGAAACTGCCATCCGACCATGCAGAAGACAAGCCCCATCTTCTCAGGCACAGACTCCTCTTCCCGAAGAGATCAGCATTATTGTCTACAAGCGTGAAAAGTGAGGAAAAGTACCTCTGTAATGCTGGGATAGTTCTGAGGCCGGATGGTGAAAGGCAATCCAGGCTACAGCTTTAGCACGATGACTGAGATGCTCTGGGCTTTGCTCTCATGTTATTAAACACATGACAGATGGGGAGGGGGAGACTGCAGAGATGGTTCAGTGAGGAAAGTAGTCGGGAACGGCGTGAGAAACTGAGTTCAGATCCCTAGAACATATGTGAAAGCTAGGCATGGAGATACAAGTCTGCAATCCAATCATAGGGAGAAGCAGTAACAGGAAGATGCTAGGGTTTCACTGGCCGGCACCCAGGAATAGAGACAGGGCACCAGGGGCTCACTGACCAGATGAAATGGTAAGACACAGGTCAAGTAAGAAATCCTGTCACAAAAAATATGGTGGAGACTGATAGAGAAAAATGCCTGACATTGACCTCCAAACATGTGGAACTCCTAGTCTCCACATACATGTGCATACACGTGATCATACAAACACACACATACACAAAACACATTCATACATGCATACATACATATATATATATAACCTGAGAAAGAAATGAAGTCAAATTGATGTCGTTTTTCTTTATCTGTTCAATCAAATGCTTCTTATAGGAAAAAATAACTGTTGGTTTCGAACTGTTATGTGAAAACACCTGAGATAATCGACTTGTAAGGGGAAAAAATGCATTTTTGTCTCATGGTTTCAGAAGTATATCCCACAGTCAGTCATGTGGCCCAGTTGCTTTGGTCCTGTGGCAAGGCATATCATGTGGGGAGCCCCTGAAAGAGCAAAGCTGCCCCCTAATGGCAGCCAGGAAGTAAGGAGCAAAGAGGAAGGAAGGGTTGAGGTCCTGTGATCCCCTTCACAGGCTTGCACTCAATGACTTCACTTCCTTCTACTAGGCCCCACCTCCTAAAGCTTGAATCGCCTCTGTGGTGCCATAGACTATCAGCCAAGCCTTCAGTACATCGCCACTGGGGGCCGTTTAAGAGCTAAGCCCCAAATTCAGATGCATCTACTTATATGTTCTATTTCCTCCTTAATTTCCATAACGATACAATACGGTCTGACTTCCAGGCCAATATGTGTTTGTATTCGTTAGCCTGAGACCCATGCCATGAGAGGGAGCCCATGCCTGACACTACCAGGGTGGCCAGGAACCAGAGACTGGATAGCCCAGAGATCTAGGATAGAACCAAACATGACCAGGAAACAAAAAACACTCTGCTTTACTCGTAGACCTAAGCCCAGCATAATCATCATCAGAGAGGCTTCATCCAGCAACTGATGGAAGCAGACGCAGAATCTCACAGCCAAACATTAGGCAGAGCTCAGGGAATCTCGCAGAAGAGAAGGAAGAAAAATTGTAGGAGCTTGAGGGGTCAAGGACACCGCAAGAAAACTCACAGAGTCAACTAACCTGGCTCATAGGAGCTCACAGAGTCTGAACCAACAACCAGGGAGCCAGCATGGGACCGACCTAGGCCCTTTGTATATATGTTACAGTTGTGTAGCTTGGTCTTCTCGGGGGACTCCTAACAGTGGGTGTGGGGATTGTCTCTTTTGCCTTCTTTTAGAACCCTTTTCTTTCTACTGGGTTATGTCATCCAGCCTTAATACGAGGGGATGTGCCTAATCTTATTACAACTTGATATGCCATGTTTGGTTGATATACCTGGGAGGCCTGCTCTTTTCTGAACGGAAATGGAGGAGAAGTGAATCTGTGGGAAAGGGGAGGTGGGAGGGAGGGACTAGGAGGAGAGGCAAGAGGGAAAATTGTGGTCAGAATGTAATATATGAAAGAAAATTAAATTTAAAATAAAAAGAAAAACAGACAAAAAATAAATTTAGTTAATATGTCTAGTGATTATATATATATATTTATGCAAGTAGCATAAATGCATTGATACTAGTATGCATTAGTACAAATATACTGACATATGTATGTGTATACTTATAAACACACATATATTACATATACATGTACTATAATGTATATATGTTCTTTCATATATGTATGTTCAGATTTCACATGTGTGTATGTGTGTGCATGCATGTTATATAGACAGGAAACACACAGGCTACCATGAGAGATAGTAGGTTTAGTCTATGTGGATGACAAAAGTGAACTTTGTAATAAAGAGAGGTGAACCTAGCAGATGCACTTTCACCCTCTGCTGTATCCCGGGATGGTCTTGTAAGAACTTTTACTGAACTTTAAAGAACATTAATGAAAGCATTCAGGACAGGAGGGAGGGAGGTACAACAAGCATCTTTTGCTCACTATGGTTTTATTATGTTTTTCTTTGTCCTTCCCATTCCTTTCTGTAAGCCTTGTTGGAGCTGTGACCGCAGAGGTGATTGCAGAATCATAGCCCTCCTGAAGCGATATCCAAGCAGAGAACTTTCCAATACAGATCCTGAAATCACAGAGCGTGCAATTCCACACGAGCTCCAGGAAGGCAGCATCTTTGCTTAGGATATGGAAATTTGGAAGCTCGTTGCTATAATCTGTGGTTATGACTTCAAGCTCCCCCAATGATGTCGGGAAGCAGACCGCAGGCTCCCAGGGCTAGGAGCCTTTATTGTAATCCAATAAAGCCTTAACAACCACTCTTCTTTTTATCATAAATTAAGGGCCTCGTTTGCTTTGAAGCAGCCCCTCTGCCCTGGGGTTTACCTCATATAGAATTCATCCTAAAGAAACACAGAACGCAGATGGGGTTGAAGATGGAGAAGGGAAGAGAGACCAGATTCCCCACCTTGGTTTCACAGATTCAGAAATTTCAAAACAAATAGAAAGTTCTCTTTTTCTAAAGAACCAACTGTTTAGGGCGAGACTCTGCCTGGGAATTCTGACAGTATCTTCTGGGTCCTGACTTCTCAACCTTGCACATCCAATAAAGCCCAGACCGTGAAATGATAACTGAGGCATCCAGAACCGAGGTCGTGAGGGCAGTCTACCTACGTCTAATTTAATTTTATGTTTTCCAATTTAAAGTTTATTCAGAAGCTCAAATTCTGCCCACATTTCCAATATAACTAAATATTGCCATCATCTCTCAACTCATCTGTTGCAGAATGGCTTCTAAATCCAAAACAAGCTTCAAACAAGGGCCATGTTTATTCCCCAAACTTAACTGCTTCCTGAGGCTTAAGCAAAGGGACATCCAACTACCCAGTACCCACGTGTGTGTTCGAAAAGGATTTCTCAGGTCACTCAAGAAGGACCCAGAGTATGTAGACCCTATGCTAAAAAGACGTGAAATTACAGTAAAGCCAAAATAAGAAGTTTCTGATTTTCACTTTAATATTAGCAAAATATCTAAATTAAGATCAAAACCTAGGAAGCCAGATTGTTATTTCCCAACTATTTCCAGAACAAACGTCTTTTTTTGTAATTTTTATTTATTTTTTATTCATTTTAGATACCAACCACAGATACCCCTCTCATCTCTCAACCCTCCTCCTGCTCTCCCCCCACCTTTCCCCCCTCACCTCTCCTCCCCTCCTCCAACAGCTGTTCTCCTCATGGGAGGACAGCTAAGCCTGGTACATTCAGTTGAGACAGGACCACGCCCTTCCCCGATCTATCAGGGGTGAGCAAGGTGTCTAACCATAGGTAATGGGATCCAGAGAGCCGGCTCATGCACCAGGGGTAGACCCTGATCACATTGCCAGGGGCCCCTCAAACAGACCCAGCTACACAACTGTCTCCCGTATACAGAGGGCTTAGCCCATCCCAGGCAGGTTCCACGTTGTCAGTCTAAAGTTCGTGAGTTCCTTTGAGATTACAGAACCATTATCTTTAAAAGCATTTCAAGGTATTGATATTTCTGCATTTAATTAAGAGTCATGAATTAAATGTGTTCATCCCTTTTCATGTTCACAACATTACAATCTGATACTCCTCAGGGCAGAAATTCCAAGGCCCATCATCTAGTTCCAGGCAGGCAACTTATCATGTCCTCAAGAAATTATATAACCCTTCTAAGCATTTTAAAGTGAGAGGCTTACTCTAGAACCAATATTAACAAATGTTCTCTGCCTAAAACATGAATATATCCACACTAAAATTTGAACTTAAAAACTATAAAACCTAAAGGGATGGAGGAAGCAACTCACATTCACACTGGGTAATCCATATGTAGTGGTTATCTACATGACACAACCTAGAGTCCCCCTAGAAGGAGGGACCTCAAGTGAAAAACTGTGTTTAGCAGATTGGCCTATGGCCAGGTCTATGAGAGATTGTCTTAGCTGATAATTGACATGGGAGGGCCCAGCCCACTGTGGGCAGCACCAACCCTATGCAGGTGGATATAGACTGTATAAGAAAGCTACCTGGGCATAAGCCAGTGAGCAAGCCAGTAAACAGCCTGCCTCCATGGTTCCTGTCTTGAGTTTCTGCTCTGACTTTCGTTGATGATAGACTATGACCTTGGAAATGTAAGAAATAAATAAATTATTTTCTCCACAATTGCTTTTCTATACAGAAAGGGCAAACTAGGACACCCTAAATAGGCAGATTCACATTTGAATGATTCCAAATTATATGTTAATATTTATAATGATGACTTGATTATTAATGCTTACTGTATACCAGGAACCATTTTATCCACAATGCTACATATAAGCCAGGTATATTAGCACATACCTGTGAAGCCAGCATCTGATTGGTAGAAGCAGGAGGATCAGGAGTTCAAGGTCATCCTTGACCGTAGCATATTTGGGCAAGCCTAGGATGCATAAGACTGGAGAAGCAGGAGGAGGAGGCCGAAGGGAGAGAAGTGGGAAGGAAGGGAGGGAAGGAGTAACAGAAAAAATGAGCTGAGGAGATGGCTCAGTGGATAAAGCATGTGCCATGTAAGGGTGGGAACCAGAGTGGACCCCTACCTAGAAACCACATAAAAGCTGTGCAGGTGTGGCTACTGCCTGTATGTCCTGCATCTGAGGAGTAGAGACAGGGAATCTCCAGGGAAATCTGGAAAGCTAAATGAAATCTGGGTTATGCAAGTGCCTTAGGGTTTCTATTGCTGTGAAGAAACACCGTGACCACAATAACTTTTTTTTTTGAGTAAGAATGATCTATTTTTTATTTAAATCTTTTTTCATTTTACATACCAACCACAGTTCTGCCTGCCTCCCCTTCTCCCACTCCCAGCACACACCCCCACCCACCCCCCATCCATTCTTCATAGGAGGTAAGGCCTCCCTTGGGGAGTCAACACAGGCTGGTGTACCAAGTTGGGGCAAGACTAAGGCCCCCCACCCATCCATCTCTGCATCAAGGCTATGCAAGATATCCCACCATAGGGAATGGGCTCCAAACAGCCAGTTCATGTACCCAGGATAAGTTCTGGTCCCACTGCCAGGGGCCCCACAAGCAGATCAAGCCACACAACTATCACCCACATTCAGAGAGTCTAGTTCAGTCCCCTGCAGGTTCCCCAGCTGTCAGTCCAGAGTTCATGAGTTCCCACTAGCTAGGGTCAGCTATCTCTGTGGTTTCCCCCATCATGGTCTTGACTCTCCTTGCTCCTATAATCCCTCCTCCTTCTCTTCACCTGAACCCCAGGAGCTCAGCCCAGTGCTTGGCTGTGGGTCTCTGCATCTGCTTCCATCACTTATAGGTTCTATAATGACAGATAGGGTAGTCACAAATCTGATTTCAGGCACCCTCTCTACTATTGCTACAAGTCTTAGCTGGGATCACAGCAACTCTTATAAAGGAAAAGCATTTAATTGGGGTGGCTTACATTTTCAGAGGTTTAGTCCATTATCATCATGGTGTGACATGGTGGCGAGGCAGGTAGACATAGTGCTGTAGAAGTATTTGAGTGTCCTACATCTTGGCTTGCAGGCAACAGGAAGTGGACTGGGACACTGAATGTGGCTTTAGCATACATGAGACCTCAAAGACTGCTTCCACAGAGACACACTTCCTCTAATAAGGCCACACCTTCTAATAGTGCCACTCCCTTTGGGGTCCTTTTTCTTTCAAACCACCACATTTCACTTCCTGGCCCCCAAAGGCTTGTAGCCATATCATAAAGCAAAAATGCATTCAGTACAACTTCAAAAGTCCCCATAGTCTCATACAACAGTCTCAAACTTACTTAAAAGTCTAAAGTTCAATGTCTCTTCTGAGATTCATGTACTCTCTCAACTGTAATCCCCTATAAAATCAAAATCAAAAAACAAATCATATACTTCCAACATACAATGGTACAGGATATATTACCATTCTAAAACATAAGGAAGGGAACATATTGAGGAAATACTAGACCAAAGCAAGGCTGAAATCCAGCTGGGCAAACTCCAAACTCTGCATCTCCAGGTCTGATGTCAAAATGCTCTTCAGATCTCCAACTCTTTTCGGCTTTCTTGACGGCAACGCACTTCTTTCTCCTGGACTGGTTGTACTCTCTGTTAGTAACTCTCTTTGGTGGATATCCCACTGCTCTGGCATCTCTAACATCTTGTGATCAGGATCTATCCATTGTGGTGATATATTGTGTCCCCCAATATATTGTGCATCCTAATAAACTTACCTGGGGTCAGAGGACAGAACAGCCACTAGATAGACATAGAGGCCAGAAAATGGTGGCACACATGCCTTTAATCCTATCACTTGGGAGGCAGAGATCTATCCAGATCTCTGTGAGTTTAAAGCCACATTGGAAACAGCCAGGCATGGTGACTCACGCCTTTAATATCAGAAAGTGAGCCTTTAATCCCAGGAAGTGAGCTTTTAATCCCAGGAAGTGATGGCAGAAAGCAGAAAGGTATATAAAGCTTGAAAACCATGTCTCCCGCATGCAAAGGGTCTAGTTTGGTCCCATGCAGGTTCCACAGCTGTCAGTCTAAAGTTTGTGAGTTCCTATGAGCTTGGTTCAGTTGTCTCTGTAGATTTCCCAATCATGATCTTGACCCCACCCCCCTTGCTCATATAATCCTTCTTCCCTCTCTTTGACTGGACTCTCAGAGCTCAGACTGCTGCTTGATTGTGGATCTCTCTATCTGCTTCCATCAGCTACTGAATGAAGGCTCTATGATGATAGTTAGGGTATTCACCAATCTGATTACCAGGGTAGGCCAGTTCAGGCATCCTCACCTTATTGCTAGTAGTCTAATCTGGAGTCATCCTTGTGGATTCTTGGGAATTTCCCTAGAACCAGGTTTCTCCATTGCCCCATAATGTCTCCTTCTACCAAGATACCTTTTTCATTGCTCTCCCACTCCCACTCAGTCCCTCCCCCAGCTCACCGATCATCCTGATCCCTCATGTTCTCATTCCCCATCTACTCCCTTCTATTGCTCCCCCATCCCCAGTTTACTCATGGAAATTTCCTCTGTTTCTCTTTCCCAAGGTGATCCATAAGTCTGTCTTAGGGTCCTCCTTGTTTTCTAGATTCTCTGGAGCTGTGGGTTGTGATCTAATTATCTTTTGCTTTATATCTAGTATCCACTTATGAGTGAGTACAGACCATATTTGTCTTTCTGAGTCTGGGTTACCTCACTCAGGATGATATTTTCTAGTTCCATCCATTTGCCCACAAATTCATGATGTCGTTTTTTACAGGTGAGTAATACTCCATTGTGTGTAATATGTACCATATTTTCTTTATCCATTCTTCCATTGAGAGGTGTCTAAGTTGCTTCCAGGCTCTGGCTATTATGAATAATGCTGCTATGAACATAGTTGAGCACGTGTCCTTGTAGTATGATTGAGCATCCCTTGGGTGTATGTCCAAGAATGGTATCATTGGGTCTTGAGGTAGATCGATTCCCAATTTTCTGAGAAGTCTACATACTGATTTCCAGAGTAGCTATACAAGACACACAATATTTGCCTATCACTTATTACTTATAAACTACCACAGGTTAAGATTAAAGAGAAAATGTGCTACATAATAATGTCTTCCCCATCTGCATATTCCACAGAACACTAAAATTCGTATAATAAATCCTACTTTGGTTCATCTTCGAAACCATTTCCTGCAGATATTATCTGTAGCTAACTTTTTGCCCCTCCTCATGAATTAAAATGTGGAAAATTAATTGTACTCACCACACCCATTATATTCTAACTTCTGAAAGGTTTCTCTAATAAACACCAAAGAATGAAATATAATACTAACTTTTATGAGACCCAAGGACTTATCACTGACATTAATCATATCAATTAAAATTAAATCTAAAAGTTTATTACACATTACCCTTTCTCCTTCAAAACTAAAAGTGGTCTAAAAATAAACACCTATTCCTAAGACATTCATTTTAATAGCAACTAAAATTAAAGCAAAAAAGAAACAGAATGAAAAGGAAAAGTCTGGGGATAAAGAGGAAGGAATGAGGGTAGAGGAGGAAAATGAGAAAATTAATTTCTCAAAACATAAAATTTTAGTGCTTCAAAATCAGGGGCTTAAATGAGACTGATATTTATAGTTTTTTTTTCTTTTTTCTCTCATTTTACACTTTCCCTCTCAATATCCCAAACACAGTGATGGTGTTGTGCATTCCAAAAGGAGTAATGTTTGAAGATAATTGTCAGCTTCAGCCAATACTGCTCAGAATGAGATCAGTATTCTCAACCTCTTAAATACAGTTTAATATATACCAACTATTTGGTGTGTGTGTATATATATATATATATGCATATGATATATATATATATATATATATATATATATATATATATATTTGGTATATATATACATATATATGCTGATATTTATTCAGCCAATACTAAAAGCAATTATTTGCTAATTGCTAACTCTTCTCAAATGTTTTCCAAGTATTGACTCATCCTCACAGTAATCTGAGGTGTAGATACTATTTTCTAATTCTATAAATGAGATCTGGTCACATGACTAGCATTAGCATAGCATGTAAGCACAAGAACCTGAGTTTGATCACCCAAATGTGTCTGAAAATGCCTTGCATTCCAAGTGCTAGGAGGCTGAAGCAGCAGGATCCCTGGAGCTTACAGATCACTCAGTCTAATCTACTTGGTGATCTCCAGGCAAGAGAGAGAAATCTTGTCTTGGAAAAGGTGAAGGCAGGGTAATCCAGCATGGGGAACAGGTTCCCAAAAGCCAGCTAGGTGCCAGGGACAGATACTGATCTCACTGCTAGGAGCTTTACAAAGAGACCACGCTACATAACTGTCACACACATACAGAGGGCTTAGGTCGGTCCTATGCAGGCTCCCTAGCTGTAGGTTCAGAGTCCATGAGCTCCCATGAACTCAGCTCAGCTGTCTCTGTGGGTTCCTCCATCATGACCTTGGCCCCCCAGGCTCATACAATCCCTCCTCCCTTTCTTCAGAAGGACTCCTGGAGCTCAGCCCAGTGCTTGGCTGTGGATCTCTGCATCTGCTTCCATCAGTTACTGGATAGAGTATCTCTGATGACAATTAGGGTAGTCAACAATCTGATTACAGGAGAAGGCCAGTTCAGGCACCCACTCCACTATTGCTAGGAATCTTAGCTGGGATCATCCTTGTGGATTCCTGGGAGTTTTCCTGGCAACAGGTTTTTCCCTAACCCTGAAATACTCTCTCACACCCAGCCCATCCAATCTCCCTCAAGTTCCCATTCTCCTACCCACCCCTTCCCCTACCCGCAGTTTACCCAGGAGATCTATTTGCCCTTCCCAGGGAAATCCGTGCATCCCTTTTTGGGCTCTCTTTGTTATCCACAGCCTCTCTGGGGCTGTGGATTGTAGGTTGGTCATCCTATAATTTACTCGTAAAATCCACTTATGAGTGAGTACATAGCCTTGATGCAGGGGCAGGAGCTTGGTCCTACCTCTGCTTGATACCTTGTTCAAGTCCATAGGCATCCTACCCCTTTCTGAATGGAGACAGAGAAGTGGATGGGGAGGTGAGTGGATGAGAGTCAAGGGGGTGGGGAATGGGAGGAGAGGAAGGAGGGGAAACTGAGGTCAGTATGTAAAATAAATGAAAAAAGGCAATTAAATAAAATTTTTAAAAAATAAAGATTAAAAAACAAAAATAAATAATTAATAGAGGTGAAGGCATTCTTGAAGATGACTTCTGAGGTTATCCTCCAATGACTACATACACATGTGTATGCATGTTCCCACGTACATGCAACCATGACATATGTCAACATACACATAACATACAATATATGCACACACAAACATACACATGCATTAAAAAATGTGCATTGATCACCTATGTCACAGTGCAAGGCACAAGGGGTCCAAAACGATGATGAAGATAAGTGTGCTCTCTTTCTCTTGGAAGGAGTCTGGATAGAATCTTAAAAATAGTAGAGATGGGAGCTCACAGAATCTGAACCAACAACCAGGGAGCCTGCCTGGGACCAACCTAGGCCCTCTGCATATATGTCACAGTTGGGTAGCTTGGTCTTTATGTGGGACTCCTGGAAATGGGAGCAAGGGATGTCCCCAGTGCTTTGACTGGCTCTTGGGAACCTATTCCTCATGTTAGATTGTTTTTGCCCAACCTGAATACAGGAGGAGGTGCTTGGTCTTACAGCAGCTTGATACACCATGCTTTGCTAAAGCCCATTGGAGGCCTGCCCCTTCCTGAGTGATTACAGAGGAGGGCTGGACTGAGGGGGCAGAGGGGAAGAGGGGGAGGAAGTGGGAGGAGAGGAGGCTGTGGTTGGGATGTCAAATTAATTAATTAATAAAATAATAGTGAAATAAACAACTGAAGAAAATAATGGCTTTGAAGATGAATATAGACTATGCTTGAGAGACTAGATTTGACTTCCTTGACAACAGGAATCTATAGAAGGCATCTATCTATCTATCTATCTATCTATCTATCCTCTATCTACCTATACATCACCTGTCAATCAATTATCTACCACCTATATATCTATTATCTATATATCTTTTATCAACTTGTCATCTATCACTTATATCCTTTATAATCTATTGATTCATTTATCCATCAGTAGTATTTATCTATCTAGTAGTACTCACTTATGCTTCTATCATCTATGTACTGATCTATTAATAATTTATTTACATCTATTAATCTACCATCTGTCTGTTATCTATTTATCTATCTCCTAACTATCATCTATCTATCTATTCTAACATAGTTTGTAGACCCAAATATATTATTAATACTGAAAAAAATAAAAAATAAATATGAGGTACTTGTATGTCAACTCTTTTGTACTAAAAAATTACCTCATAAAGGGAGGAGAGAGGCTCATGGTACTCATAAAATAAACTAAATTTACAAGTCTGAAAAAGCTCCTGAAACTTACAAGATTCACAATACCAATTCTTAAAGGCCACATGAACAATAATAATTGCTGGGCAGAGGAAACTCTACTACTGCTGAGCAGCCTGTAGGAGAACTCTCTGACCTGTAATGCTCCCTGCAAGTCATACAGAAAGCTCCAGGGATTCAGCTTTCATGAGTTGTTACCTACGCTGGGCGGAGCTTTCCAGTGATGCAGCTGAATTTGAGTCAACCAATAGGCAGTTCTAATACACTCATAAGTTCCCTAAATTTGTGTAGTCTCATTTCTTTGGTCCATCACTGGTGCCTTGTCTGAGTTGAATGGATGTTTATTTCATCTCCCCAAGAAAAGCCACACAGCAAGATTCAGCACTAGAATTGGGGATGGGATCTTAAAGGTGGTAAATCCAGTTTATCACAGCCAGACCACACAGCTCCTGTGACAAGTTAACTCTGAGATAGGAATCCTCAGTATTCCTGAGAGCAAGCTCACAAGCAGCAATCAAAATTCCAACTGACACACTGCCATGTTATTTCAACTATAGCTCATTAGTTATCTCACTGAGGATGCAGGGAAAGCATGAACAGCAGCCTTCCTTTAAAGCCACATATGCATCCACCCTACCATAAAGCCACAAAACATGATCCAGACAGTAAATTAAAAGAAAACTCAACCATAAGGTATTATTAAGTGTACCATGGCTATCTACCCAGTTAGTAATGTAATTTATATAGAAAAACTTGCTTACATATAACTTATTAACAAAAAACATAATTATGAAATAAGTTAAGCCTATGGGTATATGTCTTCAGTGGGTCAATGTACTGGATAAACAGGTTAAATTTAGCTATTAAAACTGGACTTAAAACAAGTATTTTTAAATGATGTTTAATTTTTTGTATTTATTTAGTGTGTGTGTGTGTGTGTGTGTGTGTGTGTGTGTGTGTGTGTGTGTATACGTGTGTCCATGTGCACACATGAACACATAACATGGTGTGCATGTGGAGGTCATAGGACAACTTGCAGAAGTAAGGTTTCTTCTTCCTTCATGTGGATTCAAAGGATTAAACTCCAGTCGTCAGGCTTACTGACAGGCACCTTTACCTACTGAGTCATTTTGTCAGTCCTATGGCAGGTATTCTATGATTGTACATTATCTCTAATTTTTAAAACTATAAAGATATAATTTTTCTTAGACATCAATCCAGATGCCCATTTAATCTAAACTCATATAATCTCTTTTAAAAAACTATCAGGTTTTCTCTGTGACCAAACTTTATAAGTTTATTGTTAAGGTCTTTTGGGAAACAAATAACAATAGCAAAGAAACAATAATAAAGGTCAATAAGATAGTGAGGGCAGAGGGTTAGACCCATCAATAATAAAATATATTGTGGGCCCTCTAGGATTAAAGTAGTTTCATAACAGAACTTGAAATTTTCAGTCTAATAAACACAGACCAATAAACAGACTATCTATTCTGACTTATTTGTCAAAAGCCAAATGTGAAATCATATACCATATACAAGTTATAAGGAAATGAGCCATCTCTAGTGTTTCTGGTAGGAATGAAATATAAAGGTGAAATCAGTAATTTATTATAAAATTACATGTGTATTTATATATACACTATTTTATCCAAAAATCCCACCCCTGAGAGCCTGTCTTAGCTTTCTGTTACTGTAATAAAAGCATGGACCCAAAACAGCTTGGAAGAGGAAAGGATTTCTTTGGCTGATATTTCAGGTCACAGTCCCTCACTGAGGGAAGCTGAGTCAGGAACTGAAACAGAAACCATAAAGGAACTTCCTTCATGAATGAAAGTTCTTACTGGCTTGTTCCCCCTGGCTTGTTCAGCTACCATTTTTATATAACCTAAGTCTACCTGCCTAAGGGATGACACTGCTCACAGTGGGCTGGGCCCTTCTACAATAATTAGCAATCAAGAAAATACCCCTACAGATATGTCCACAGGCCAATCCAATGGAAGCAATTTTTCAGTTAGGCTCCTTCTCCCCGTGTGTACAAGTTAACTACCAAGATTAGCTATGACAAAAGGTATCATGAAGCTACAATTGAATAATAAAAAAGGCATATGCACCAGCCTGTACAGACTTTTCATAGCGCTTACTCAATTTCTTTTAGGAGTCTGACTGAATGACACCTAGATTATCCACTAAGCTATGATCTAAGCAGTTGGATTTTACGTGATTACACAGCCTAATTTTTTTTAATTGTTTTGTTTTTGAGTTTCACTATGTAACCCAGGCTGTCCTCAAGCTGAAGATTCTTCTGCCTCTGCCTCACTATGCTTAGATTGCAGATATAAAACCATCACACTCAACTTAAATCTCATTATTTTAATGCAATGCATAAATATTATAAGATAAAATAAATGGTCCTAAATCTATAATTAGTTGGAAGATAACCATAACCTGTTGTGGGATGGTGTGTATGTCAAATTACTCTGATTGGTCAATAAATAAAACACTGATTGGCCAGTGGCTAGGCAGGAAGTATAGGCGTGACTAACAGAGAGGAGAAAAGGAAGAACAGGAAGGTGGAAGGAGAGACTGCCAGCCACCAACATGACAAGCAGCATGTGAAGATGCCAGTAAGCCACGAGCCATGTGGCAAGGTATATATTTATGGAAATGGATTAATTTAAGCTATAAGAACAGTTAGCAAGAAGCCTGCCACGGCCATACAGTTTGTAAGCAATATAAGTCTCTGTGTTTACTTGGTTGGGTCTGAGCAGCTGTGGGACTGGTGGGTGACAAAGATTTGTCCTGACTCTGGGCAAGGCAGGAAAACTCTAACAGTGTAACAAAGCTACCTGGATAACTTTGAAACACAATAAATTTCTTTCAATGTCAGGAGGGGAATACTATAACAATGCAATTGATGAAGTCAGACAACTATATAAGAAATAATGCCCTGTAGCTTTTTTGGCATCTTATTGCTGAAAGCAACACTGGTATCATTTCCAGACTTATAGAATGTAGGTAATGTAGGTAAATAACATGAATTCTTATATGATATTCTAATTCCACAATTTCTGCTATTTAAAAAAAAAAAACTTAATTTCTAGAGCAGGAGAAAGAAGATGGGGAGTTGATATTAGAAGAATTAAGGTAAAAACTGTAAATTCTCCTAAATTTGAATTCATGGTATCAACACAACTATTCGTTTATAATCTTTAAAAACAAGTCAGGAGGAATGGGACTAGGTCCAGCCCCAACTTGATATGACAGCCTGTGTTGACTACCCAAGGGAGGCCTTACCCTCTATGAGGAAGGGATGGGGTAGGATGGGGATAGGTGGGGGGAGTGGGAGAAGAGGAGGGAGGAAAAGCAAGGGTTAGTAGGTAAAAGAAAGGAAAAACTTTTTTAAATAAAAAAATTATAAAATAAAAATTTTAAAAAGACTGGGGGGGAAAAATCTAGGGGCTGGGGAGGAGCTTCAGACAGCAAAGTGCTTGTCCTGCAAGTGTGAAATCCTGAAATTGATTCCCAGAACTCAAGAAAAGAGTTTAACACAATTACCAACATTTATAATCCAAGCTCTGGAAAGGCAGGAACAAGAGGACCCTTGGGGCTCACTGGCCAGGTAGTCTAACTAAAGAACTGCAGGTTCAATGAGGGACCCTGTCTCCAAAAAAGGTAAAGAGTGATAGAGGTGGACCCCTGGCATCCACCTCTGGCCTCCACACATAGGCACATGTTCACACGCACGCACGCACACACACACACACGCATATGCACATACACACGCATGCACGCACGCACGGACACACACACATTACTCATTTCCTGGGATCTTTCACTGAAAAGCTATTCCATTAGCAATGATGTCAACTGCAGATGAGATTGTGATGTCCAAATATTTATTCCCATTAGAAAGAACCAGAGGTCCCTGTAGAGATAACTGTTTTTCCGATATGGTTTAGATTTGGCTGGTACCCTACCTTAGGAGAAAGACCCGATAAAAGAATATAAGTATCTTATCAAAGCACTCATAAAGCAACCTAAATAAATCTCTCCTGGTCAAAGTGGAGATAAGTTGTATAGCAATAAAAAGAATAGCTACAATGGATTGAGGTTGTTCAAATCTTAGATGGTCTTTTAATAAAAAATAAAGAAAAAAACTCAGAGCCAGATATCAGGATAAAGGCTGAAAGATCAGAGAAGCAGAACAAGTCAAAGCCACCACCTATTGCCTCATCAACTCCACTAATCCTCTGACTGAAATCCTCTGAGTCTTCACCCAAAAGGATCTCAGCTGAACTGCTTTAATTCCTATTTCCTCACACCTTATATACCTTTCTCTGCCCAGCCATGTTACTTCCTGATATTAAAGGTGTGTGTGCTTCCCAGTCCTGGGATTAAAGATGTGTGCCACCACTGCCTGGCTCTGTTTCCAGTGTGGTCTTGAACTCACAGAGATCCAGATGGATCTCTGCCTCCCAAGTGATAGGATTAAGAATGTGTGCCAACACTGTCTGGCCTCTATGTCAAATCTAGTGGCTGGCTCTGTCCTCCGATCCCCCAGGCAAGTTTATTAGGGTACACAATATATCACTGCAGATCGAAATGTATTAAGGATGTCTGTTTTGTGTCTGTACTTTATGCTCTCTCTCTCTTGTTGTAAAATATATGAGATCATTAAAGCCACCCTAAAATGAATACCATGCCAACTGACCCTCATAGGAGAACACTTCCTAATTCATTAGTTTGAAAACTATTAGCTGTGAATAGAAGAAATAAATATTGATCCTGATTTCCCTACACAAATTGGGCTACTAGGTACTACATGAGAAAAAATATTAGATTTAAACTATAATAACTTGCAAATTCTAAGGAAAGGGTAGATCTACAGCAATAATTGCATCTGAGAGCATTAGAAAAAGAGAAAATAAGCCCCTCTCTGAGCCACTCTATTTGTTTTCCCTCTATCACGGGGATAAATACCATGACCAAAAGCAATTTTGTGATAAATACCATGACCAAAAGCTTACAGTTCTCAGGTCACACCCCATCACTGAGGGAACTCAGCGTGGGAACTCAAAGCAGGAGCCTGGAGGCAAGACCTGAAGCAGAAGCTATAATCGGACTTTTCCTGTTCCAACCAGCTATTCATAAATACCCGGCAGCTGCTTCACAAATTACCACACAGAAGCTCGCATTAATTAAATGCTTGACTAATAGCTCAGGCTTGTTACTAACTAGCTCTTATATTTTAAGTTAACCCATATTCCTTATTTACACCCAGCCATATAGAGGTACCTTTATTAGCATGGCATGTTCATTTCCTGCTCCCTCTTTGTCTGGCTGGTGACCTTCTGACTCTGCCCTTTTCCTTCCCATCATCCTTAGTTTTGTCTCCTCGCCTATACCTGCTGCCTGGCTACAGGCCAATCAGCATTTTAATAAACCAATCAAGTGACAAATCTTTACAGTATGCAAGAGGATTATTCCACAGCAAGAAGCCATGGAAGATCACTGCCTACTGGCTTGCTCCTCATGCCTTGCTCAGCTTGCTTTCTTGCACAACCCTCCAAAGGGTGACACCACACATAGTAGATTGAACCCATTCATATCAGTCATTTTAAAAATGAATCATTAAAAACTTACAGACTTTTCTTTAGGTCAATCTGATGAAGGCATTTTCTAAACTGGCATTCTTTCTTCCCAGATACACTGAGGTTTGTGACAAGTTGACAAAAACCAACCATCATAGTCCCTCACAAGTCACTTTTGCCTACCATCAATTAACCAACAGATTTGATTGGGCCTCTAGGATCACCTATCAATTTTTAGAAAATTCAGAGAGCAGAGCCAGAGCCACGTGGGCACAGTACACAAAATCCAGCCTCAGGAAAAAAAATGGTTCAACTAATTCAATTAATAATTTTAAATAAAAGAGTGAAAAAAAGCTATCAATTAACAATTATTTGAGAGATTCGTCAAGGAATAGTAACATTTAGTAGTTATTTAGCTCACAATTCAAATAAACAGAAAAAGTCATCCATTTTTAACTTTCACAAGACAATTAAAAAGTTCGACACTGATATTTAAAACATAAAAAATAGAGATACATTTTTTTTTTGGTTGTTCGAGACAGGGTTTCTCTGTGTAGCTTTGCACCTTTCCTGGAACTCACTTGGTAGACCAGGCTGGCCTTGAACTCACAGAGATCCACCTGCCTCTGCCTCTCGAGTACTGGGATTAAAGGAGTGCGCCGCCGCCGCCGCCGCCGCCGCCACCGCCCAGCCGAGATACTATTTTGAGTTTTCAAGTTAAATATTAAATACATAGGTAGATATATAATGATAAAGTCCCTCTATATAGGTATAAAATAATGTCTCTTTATATTTAAACATGTAGATGCAACTATAACATGACTACATATGAACACATATTCATATAGATTATTGTATACAA
Organism: Peromyscus maniculatus bairdii; assembly: GCF_049852395.1. Classification (NCBI taxonomy): domain Eukaryota; kingdom Metazoa; phylum Chordata; class Mammalia; order Rodentia; family Cricetidae; genus Peromyscus; species Peromyscus maniculatus. Next base: position 97,952,644 of record NC_134859.1, on the reverse strand, counting down.
CATGCTTTTTTTTCAAAACCTAAAATTGAAGCAAATAAATAAATTTTACATATAAAAAATATTCATCAGGACTGAAAACACAGGAGAATTCACTTATTTATATCTATAACTATTAATGTTATCTTATTCTTTTCTAGGTTAATTGACCATTTATTTTTCCTTTGAAAACAAAGTTTGTCAAAAATCACTCTGAGGCAATAGAAATATCACCTTTTGACTATATTCTTAATTGATTCTTTGAACATTTAATACATTTATACAGGTATTTTGATCATATACACCTCATATTACCTGCTCTTAACCTCTCCCCACTGAACCTCGTCTATGATACACTGCATTTCATTAGGATCTGTAACATATCTTTTCCTGGACCAATCCATCTGAATGTCTTGAACAACTTGGATGTGTCTTTCATTAGGAGTCCCTTACCCCACAGTCACGTTAATAAGCCAGAAAAGTCAGTGCCTGTCTTAACCACCCCAGATTACTTAGGAAGATGTTCAGACACAATGAAATCTCAGAGACAATCACTTATCTGTTCCAAGATGATGAGATGAGTACATGGCCACAGAAACCCTTTGCTGGAGCTAACATAACCCTAGAAAACCATTCCCAGTTACAAACTAGGATTTGTTTCCTTCAAATATTTACTTTCTATTTTCAGATGTATTGTTTTATTCCCTGTGGACCAGGGAAAACAAGAAAAGGAGGAAGAGAAAGGAGGAGGTGAAGAAAAAGAAGAAGAGAAGGAGGAGGAGGAAAGGAAGGAAGGAAGGAAGGAAGGAAGGAAGGAAGGAAGGAAGGAAGGAAGGAAGGAAGGAAGGAAGGAAGGAAAGAAAGACAATGAGGATGAGGGGGAGGAAGGAAAAGAAGAAATTGAATGGGGAAAGAAAAACTATCTTTTAATGACTCTCAAATGAAAATCCTGAGTAAAGCCATAAAAAAGTTAGCAACTTAAAAAAAGAGCTACAATGTGACACCCTATTTCAGAAGCCTTCTAATCTTCAGTCCTTTTATCCCAAATGTCCAAACTTCGTTATGGAAGAACAATTCCAAAATCCAAGAGTCTTAAAATAATTGCACTTGAAATTAGTAGATAAAAAAAGAAATTAGGAGATAATAAAAAAATTTGAATATAGATTCTTTTCTCATTAAACTAAGCTTTTGTATTCTTTCATGATGTACATTTTGAATCAATAATTTCTATGAGAAATACAATGTTCTACTGAGATTTTAAAAAACTCATCTAACTTCCACTGTCAAGGGCATTAAAGCAAGCAGGTACATTCTACAGAAGAGAAATAACTCCCATATTCACAAGAAAGAATACAGGGGAAACACAGCTGTTATGGGAGCAATCCTAAGGGGGGAAAAAATGAAAAGGCAACTGAGGATGTGTAGAACAATAGAAGAACAAGGTCAAACTAAATTTATTGTAACAATATTTTTTGAGAAAATTCTAGAAAGCTGTTGAATAAACTAGAGCAGTGCACAGCCCTCCTCTTCAGCCAAGGGTCCCTCTGCTAACACAGGACCTCTCCTGTACCAATCCTCACCCCACATCTTTACAACAGTGTGATTAAGCTTCCAAATGGCCAGGTTTCATGGTGGGATGGAAGTATTCTTCCACACTCTCTGTTTGTGAGGAAAAGTGAGAAACCCTAAATTTCTGTTCTCCTGACTCAGACCAAAGCCTGGTTTTCTTCTCCCTCCCAGAAAACTCAAATGCTGGGGTAGTTTGAGGGTGAGGATCTGCATTCAGATCTCAACCACAGTTCCTGGGGTAGCTCCACAACTGGTCAATGTTTTCCCAGGACAGTTGGTGGTGGCATAACCCACCATTACTTTCTCAAACCATCTCCATGGGCAGTGTCTGCTTGGTCCCTGATGAGATTTCTATTGGCAAGGCCTTGCTCGTTCAGAGCCCTGGGAAATTGTACAACATTGCATCATCCTTCTAACTGCATTTTCCGCAGCCATTTGCGGTTGTCGGAGATAAAGTCCATTTTTGTTCTCATCTGTTGTGTTCTCAAGATTTCTTAAGAGCCCTCATCAATCCCACCTGTCAGCATGGAACGTTGTATTCTAACTCTTGCTCTTCAAAGAGCAACTAGAGAAGCAACAGTTTTGGGTATCAACTGGGAGTTGACTAGAACTGCAGGAAATCACCCCAGACCTCAGGCCTACTGTACTTTATGAAAACTCCAGATGAGTCTTTTTTTTTTCAGTGTTTTCAATTGCATTCATTTATCTGTTTGTTTGTTGAGGGGTCACGGTATATACCATGTGTGTGGAGGTCAAATGACAACTTATGGAAGTTGGTTCTCTCCTTCCACCATGTTGGTTCTGGGGATTGAACTTAGATGATCAGGTTTTGCAGCACATGTCTTAACTCACTGAGTACTCTCACCAACACCTATGGGGTTCTTGTGTAGTGTTCATTTGAGAAGTTGGGGCTGGGAAGATGGTTCAGTCAATAAAGTGCCTGCCTTGTAAGCCTGATGACCTGAGTTCTGATCTCCAGTGCCCATGTAAAATCTATGCCCATACCCATCTGACATCTCAGTGCTAGGAGTAGGAGGGTAGAGACAGGAGAATCCCTAGAGCTCATTAACCAGCCAGGCTATCCTAACAGATGAGTTCCAGGTTCAGTGAAACACCCTCTCTCAAAAGCTATGATGGAGTATGATGGAAGAAGACATCTGTCACTGGCCTCTGGCTTCCACATGCATGCACACATCTACTCAAACATCCACAAACACACATGCAAAGTGTGAGAAGTCAAACAGAAAATGAATTTTTATTTCATTATGGTACATTCCCATATAAAACAAAGAGTCATACATTCAAATTTTCTTTGGGGACCAGTCCTTATTTTGAAGTGTAAGTTTCTAAGGGAATTTCCAATGGCCACAGAGCAGGTCTGAGTTACACCCATATGAGGCATGTGTGGAAGTTGACAAATGGTTTTCTGTGCTAATATGGAAAGCAATGACAATTGGTGCCAGCTGCTTTCATTTGCAAACCATATCTCATGTTTGTGCAAATAATGACAAGTAGAAGACTCTCTAGTCTTCCCAACAAATTTACATGTCATATAACATGTAATGTCTCTTCCAGTTTCATAAAGATGTCCATAATGACACTTTCTTGGGCCTGTTCCTTATGACAAAAAAAAAAAAAAGACAATCTGAAAGTGATTTTTAGTGTTCGCTGAATTAACTGTAACTTTATAACAGTCCTTCAGTCACTCCAGAAATTCTGCCACTTAAACTCTCTATGTCACTGTCTTGGGTTGTTTTTACCTATGAAGTCTAACGTGGCATTTAAAGACCCCTGCGTCATCTCAGCCAGGCATCTTTAGAGAAGGGCTTGACAGGCAGAGTATTTAGTAAGCAGTAGCATGATTCCTAGCAAGAATTTCTGAGAAGTTTGGCATACTCTTCCATTAGAAAGATCACACACAACAAGATAGGCCAGATTTCTGGGCCCCAGCCTTCTCTCCTGAGTCTCTAAGTTCAGTGGAGAAGAACATGGAACTAGGTTCAGGGCCAGTTGCCTAGGCGATGCCAAATAAAATTCTTCAAGAACCATCCCTTGAAGGACATTGTATGGTGATGTTACACCATTGTAGATTCACCCCACCCCAGACTCTGAGCACAAATCTGCTCCCAGCCATAGTTTACAAGATCGAATTTCTCATGGTTATGGTTCAGACCTTTACAGCCCCATTTAACACAAAATGTGTTCTTGCCTCAATGACGTGGTCAGCTAGTTCCCTGTAATTTTCCTATCAACAACTGAACTCCCTACCAGTCCTTTATTCCCTGGTAGTTAAGGATCCTGTCCTCAAAGCACAAATTACCCCTGATACAGTCATGGAAAAATTCTTTAGGCTCCATCTACAGCCAGCTTTTGGAAGAAGACTTTGCTGTCTACCTGCCGCCTGCCCTGAAGACCCCTGTCGGTCACCTGGGTCTTTGCTTTAATTAAGGTTTGAGTTTTCATTTTTAACCACGAAACTCTGGTCCTTTAAAACCTCATATAGAACTCAAATAAAATGAAAACAGAGAAATTTTTCTGTAATTGAAATGGTGATGAAAAAACATGCATAACTGAACATTTTCCCACTCTGAGACAAATACACACCTTTACACTTTCATATGCATGTTTACTTACTTGTATGCACACAGAACTACTACTACTACTACTACTACTACTACTACTACTACTACTACTACTACTACCTCTCTCTCTCCCTCCCTCCGTCCCTCCCCCTCCCTCTCTCTCTCTCTCTCTCTCTCTCTCTCTGTCTCTCTCTCTGTCTCTCTCTCTCTCTGTCTCTCTCTCTCTCTCTCTCTCTCTCTCTCTCTCTCTCTCCACACACACACACACACACACACACACACACACACACACACACACACTGGACACTGAGGTGATCCTGCTGAACCTCACCATCTGAAATCTCTACTCTGTGGTCTGGATCCAGTTGTAGTGGACAATTGCACTGTTGAACTGTCCTACTACACAAACTCCTGGTTTAAATCCATCTTCTAAAGTGCATGACAGACTGTCTCATCTTGAAATCTAGTTCATTCCTGTGTTCCCATTTCCAGTCCTATATCTTATTCTATGGGTTTAGCTTAAATTCCTGTCCAAATATATCTCAACGGGATCCCTTCAGTCACTTACCAAGCTTGACTTGTTTACATGCTTATATAAATTCTCCTAAAAAAAATGATCTTACAAATTTATTGCAGTTAGAATTGGAAATGACTACATATAACCTAATAAACATTTAAGTTATATAAATATCTTAAATAAGTAGTGAACATCATGATACTGTTATAAATTACAGTTTTAAAACTCAAATTTACGTTTTTCAGTGCAGTGAGCTGCTATTGCATATTGACCAGGTATCCTGCAACTTGGTTTTATTTTATTAATTATATGGAAGGGTTTTTGCAGTATTCTACATAATACCTGCAAATATTAATAGCTTAATTTATTTCTTTCTAATCTAAAGGTTTTATATTTCTTCTACTTTTGTGAGGCTTGGACCTCTAAATATGATGGGGAGAAGAAAAAATGGAAGTAAATACTCTTGTGGTTTCTCAGTCTTAGAGGGAAAGTATTCTCTCTGTCATCATTAAGAATATGCAAGCCTTCATTTAAATGCTTGCTATCTTGTATACAATGTTTCTGTCTGTAGTGTGCCTGTGAGTTGTTACAGTGAACAGATGGTGAACACTGTCAAGAGGATATACTCCTGAGTGTAAAGGTATGATTCATTTCATTCACTGTTTTTGTTTTTAATATTAAACCATCCTTGAATATCTAAAGTAACTACCTACTAGGTATTGCTATTTTCCTCTTCATATGCTGCTGGATTCACTTTGCTAATATTTTATGTAGATGTTTACATTCACATTTATGAATGATATACCTGTGGTGTTCATTGTTTAGATGCTTATGTCTGGTTGGAGTGTTATTGTAATTCTGGTCTCATAAAATGAACTGATAACACTATCATCCTCTATTTTCTGAAAAAGTTTATATGTAATTAATATCATGTCCTCTTTAAGCCATTGAACAAACTCATGAATGAAGATATCCAAGCCAAGATTTTCCTTTGTAAGCATTTATTTCTTTTTTAAAAAAAAAGATTTAATTATATTATATGTATGAGTATTTTTGCACGCATGTACGTTTGTGTACCACATGAATGTCTGATACCTACAGAGTTAGAAAAGAACACAGGATCCCTGGAACCAGATTTAAGTCAGTTGTGAGCCACCATGTGGGTGCTGAGACCTCTGCAAGAGCATTACATGCTCTTAACCACTGAGCCAACTCTCCAACACGCATGATTTTTTAAGTGTGTGTGTCTGTGTATATATGGGGGAAGGCCCAAAGTCCACATCAGGTATCTTCCTCTATTGTTCTCTGTCTTATTTTTGAGACAGGATATCTTACTGAAGCTGGAGCTCAGTGTCTTTGCACTCTTCCCCACATGCACACCATCTCTCAGTGCCCAGATTAAGGATTGTGCCGCTACCACGCCCAGCTTTTTATGTGTGGGTGCTTAAATTTCAAACTCAAGTCCTCATGCTTATAGGACAAGAACCTTACTTCCTGGGCCATCTCTCCAGCCATCTTTCACGAGATATTTAGTGAGTAATTGTATTATTAGTTTTGTGTTGCTGCTACCAAAGTAACTGATAGAAGCAGCTAAAAGAAGGATGTATTTACTTTGGGTTCCAACTTGAAAGATATAGTCCATCATGGGAGAAAGCCTGTGGCAGAGAAGTTCATATCATAGCAGGCTGAGAAGCATAGAAATGGGGAATACCAGTGTCTCTTGGCTTTCTTGCTCCTCCTGGTTTATTACATCCAGAACCCTAGCCTATCCAGAACACCAACATTCAGGCTATTTCTTCTCCTTTAGTTAATCCTGTCTGGATACACTGGCAGGCATGCCTCACCAATCTCCCAGATGATTCTAAACTCAGACAAGCTGACATGTGCTTTAACCATCACACTAAACCTAAATTTATTTTACTTGTCAACTTCACTATTTTTAATATTTTTTGTTTTACCTGTTATCAAATATTTTAATTTACTATATGGAAAGGCATGATTTAATCTACTTCAGATGACCTGATCTCCTTCATCCTGTCTATAAAGTGCCATTGAATGGCACTAATCAGTAATGTTCTTTCTCAATTTTCTTTTTGTTTAATTTTTTTTTATTCTTGAGAATCTTGTATAGGATTACAGTGCAATACAATCATATCTAGCCTCCATTCTCCTCTCCAACTTCCCTCATGTGTTTCTCAACACATCTCCCTCCCAAATTCATGTCCTTATTTTTAATAACCCACTAAGTCCATTATCTGTCTGCATAAGTATGGGTATGGACTCATCCACTAGAGCATGGGAACTCTATCAGTATCCACACCCTCATGAAAGAACGACTTTCCCTTCCCAACAAAGCATCAACTGCCAATATGTCCTCAGTAAAGAATAGAGCCTAGACATCTCCACCCCAGCCATTCTGGAATTTTGGCATCTTGCTCTTGTACAGGTCTTGTGCAGTTAACCACAACTGCTGTGAGGTCATGAGTTCCATGGCCATTTCATGCCCAGAAGACAACATTTCACAGCCTGAGATAATCCCTGGACCTTGTGTAGGGGGAAGGGCTTGATACAGGGTCCCATCTAGCACTGAGCACTCCATCTCTTATTCTCAATAGTTATACATTTTCTCCATTGACTACTGCCCAATGTCAGAAAGAAGTATCTCAGGCTGAGGCTGAAAGAAACTCAGATCTGCCACTATAAACATGAATATATTTTTCAGGAAATGAGTACATGTATTCCACCAGTACTTTTAAATGTCTCGACCAAGTTCATAGGAGGAGAGAAGAGTGAGAAAAGAGATGACAGGGTGATGTGGAGAGGAAATATGCAATGTACCTACATAAACTTGTATGAAAACATGTTCCTGTGTGGAAATGTCCCTTGTAGTAAGCACCATGTACAGTGAATATATACAAAAGGTTTTAATATGTTTTATGTTTTCAAGTAATTAACCTTTAATTTTACTAATTTTTCTCCACTGTGTAATTTGTGGGGGGAGGGGTGCAGGGAGAGGCAGGATTCTATCTCCCTGACTTACACTCCAGATCTGGTCCTTTCTTCTATTTCTTTTGTTCTTAATTTTTTTTTCTCGCCTATTGAGGTTGAAGGTCAGGTAGCTGACTTGAGATCTTCTTTTTTCCAACATAGATATTTGTTGTTATATTCATAAGTTTCTCCTGAAGCAATGTGGTTGCCCTCTCTGAATATTTTGATATGTATCTTCATTTTAGCTCTATTCACGATATTTTCTAGCTCTCTTCATACATTCCTCTTTCACCAATTATTTTTCTGACATTGATTTCCAGTTTAATTTTATTATGATCCAAACACATGTTTAATTCATACCAAATATTTAAGTATGCAAATGTGGTGTATTGTGTTCCCCAAAATATTGTGTATCCTAATAAACTTATCTGGGGTCAGAGAACAGAAAAGCCACTAGATACACAGTGGTAGCACTCGCCTTTAATCCTAGCATTCCAAAGGCAGAAATCCATGTGTTCAAGGATACAGCCAAACATGGTGACTCACACCTTTAATACCAGAAAGCGGGCCTTTAATCCCAGGGAGTGGTGGTAGAAAGCAGAAAGGTATGTAAGGTGTGAGGACCAGAAACTAGAAGCTTTTAGCTGGTTAAGCTTCAGGCTTTCGAGCAGCAGTTCAGCTGAGAGCCATTGGGATGAGGACACAGAAGCTTCCAGTCTGAGGAAACAGGATCAGCTGAGAAGTTGGCCAGGTGAAGTTAGCTGTAGCTTGTTCTGTCTCTCTGATCTTCCAGTGTTCACCCCAATACCTAGCTTCAGGTTTGATCTTATTAATAAGAACTTTTTAAGATTCCTGCTACCATGCAAAGGCTTGTTTTTTGCCTTTGTTGGTTATATTGGTGACTACTTGATGTGCCTGTGGAAAGAGTCACTTTTCTGCTGTTGCTAGGTGGAGTATTTGACAAATATTAGGTGTGCAAAATTGAGTGGTAGCTTTAATGAGAAATTGTATGGCCTTTCTCGCTTTTTGTCTGCTAGGAAAACAACATAATGTTTATATTTCATTATGTTTGCTTCTAACCTAGGTCTTCATAAAGTTAACCTTTTGCAAACATCATATAGTTAGAAATTGTTTCTATATTAATCCCATATAATGGCATCTACTTATTAACTTGTCTGGGACATTTACATCTAAAATAAGTACTCCTGAGGTTGAATTTGGGCCTACTGTTCTATTATTTATTTTCTCTTGTCCCAGAGTTGCTTTTTTTCCCCTACTTCCCTTTCCTGTCTTATAAAACTTATTTGAATTCTTTAATACTTACTAGATTTAACCATTGGATTGTATTTATTTCTCTTTGAGTTTCTGTGATTGTTGTAAATATTGCTGTATGTATGAAATCTTTCATGTTATAATTACAATTGTTTTTTTATTTGTTGTTTGTTTGTTTGTTTGTTTGTTTAGTTGGTTAGTTGGTTGGTTGGTTGGTTGGTTCATTGGTTTTTTTGAGACAAGGTTTCTTTGTGTAGCTCTGGCTGTCCTGGAACTTGCTTTGTAGACCAGGCTGGCCTGGAATTCAGAGATCCACTGCCCTCTGCCTCCTACATGCTGGGATTAAAGGCATGTGCCCCCACTGCCTGGCTAGTTAATATTTTTAACATTTTAAGTAAAATGCTGAAGAGTTTTAATATATAAGTGCCTTCACCCTCCCTTTTTAATGTTGCAGTGTTGAATGGATAGCTTTGAAAACCCCATCAGATAATATTATTACAATCCTTCATTTACATTTCTATGGGATGTGATATAGTTTCAATGTCTCCTCCAAAACTCACCTAATAATTTGTTATTGTTCTCAAAAGTGGGACTTTTGAGAAGTTATTTGGTTATGAGGGCTCCGTACTTCATGAATAGATCAGTGTCCTCACCAAAGAGCTAAGAATGGTTCTCTCTTTCTGCCCTGCACATTTCCTGTGCATGCCAATGCACTCCGTCATGTTATGATACCTTAAGATGATGCTCATTAAATGTGGTCCCTCAGTCTTAGATCTTCCAACCACTTAAAAGTGAAAGGAGTACTTTTTTATGTTCCTTCTAGCTGTCCCTGTATCTGTAATTGAATTATGTGAGGGGTAGTTTTAATTGTCAACTTGATACAACCTAGAATCACCCAGGAAGAGAGTCTTAGTGGAGGACTGTCAAGCTCAGGTTGGCCTGTTGGGTACATCTGTGGGAGTTTTTCTTGATTGTGTTAACTGCGGTTTGAAGACCCACCCATTATGAGTATCGATGTTCCCTGGGTTTGGATCGTGGACGGCACAATAGTAGAAAGAGCAAGCAGAATACAAGCACACATGCGTTCATCTCTCTCTTGAGAGATGTTCTATTTCTCTTGACTGGACATCTAACAACTTGCTTCAAGTTCCTGTTATCTTGACATGCCCACAGTGACAGTTATAACCTGGGATTATGAGCTAAAGTAAACACTTTCTCCCTTAAGTTGTTTTTGTCAGGGAATCTTACCACAGCAACAGAAGGAAAACTAGGACACAGGAGATGAAGAGAAAACACTCTAAGAGAGCATCATTTCCCCAGATAGAGAATTATCAGCTGACACATCTGGGGATTTGTGGTTTTGTTTTCTTCTCAGTACTTCAAAAAGACATCAGATCCTGACTTCTCATCATGGTGATTTTTTAGTTCACTCAAATTACACGTCTTCCGATATACAGTGTGTCATTATTTGACGAACTTCTTTCAAGATTTTTTTCTTGTCCTTGTTTTTCTGCATTTTGATTATTATGTGTCTGAGTCTGTTTTTGTTGTTGTCATTTTGGGTTTTTTAGTATTTACCCCATTGGGGGTAGCTAAATTTCTGCCTCTGTGAACTTTCTCTTCCTTTATATTTGCAAGTTTTAAACCAGAAACTCCTTACATGTATTCTCTACATCTGTCCTTTTCCCATCATTCTGAAGCTCCATTGACATATTAGACTGTTTCATATTATCCTGTATGTCTCAGACACTGTTTACTTTTTTCCCAATTCATTTTTCTCTGTATTCTTATGTTGAATGATGTTTTATTAAAATAACCTAAGTTCACTGTTTTATCCTTTGCTGTCATTTCTACTTAGGCTGTTTTGCGGCATTTTTGATTCATCCCTTATCTTTTACCATTGCACAATTTCTGTTTGCTGTTTTATAATTTCTAGGTTTTTGAAAAAAAAGACTTCTTTCTACTAATTTTAAATGTGTTTACTGGTACTTACCTTGATATTTCTATCATTTATTTAAGCTGGAGGTATCTTAATTAGCTTCTCTAAAGAATTAGTCAGGCCCATTATCCTGGTGCACAAATATAATCCAAGAACTTGAGAGGCTGCAGCAGGGCGTTGTCATGAATTCAAGGTCAGCATGGCCTACCCACCAAAATCAGAGACAGAAAGAAAAAGGTTTCTGCTTCTTTCTACATAGATTCATTTTTAATTATGTCCTAGGTATTTTGAATATATTTTGTGTGAATTCTGTATTATTAAAAATCTACTTGGAATTCATTTTTCCCCATAGACAAAATATGCAATTGCATTTATCACATATGCCCAGTAGTCAGTGATTCTAAACACGGCTCTGCCTTCAAGGACTTGTGTTCTGCTGCCCTGGGTGTGTCTCATGAATTTACCTCTCAGAGGTTGGCCTCGTGTTGGCTTAAATCATGGTCAATGGTTTAGGTCTTAGTTAAATTCTCAGAACCAGAGGTAAACCTTGAACTTGTGTGTGTCCCAGACATAGAATTGTGGAGTTCTTTTCTTCTGCTGTCTCCTTGCTAGGATAGCTCAACATTAACATGCTCACAGGCCTCTTTATTGTTGTTGCTGCCCCTGCTGCTGCTCCGACTAGGAAAATATAGGGATTCCTTTGTTCACACTATAGGACATTGTTTTCACTCCCTTGGGGTACATAGATTGATTCACTATTGGAGTGTCACCCCCTATCACATATTGGAAAGTCCAAGATGCAAGAGAAAAGTACAAAAAGAAAAAAAAAACTTTACTAGCCATGTGTCTGATGTTATAGTCTATTTCATAACTTCCTAGTTTTGTTTACATTTAAGTATTTTCAATTAATTTCATTTTGTATATTTCCAAAAGCTTCAGTTTTAACCACTGCAAAATATAAGTCTGTGTTATTCTATCTTGGACAGACCAGAATGGGAATAATCTATTTATGGAATTTAATGTGTATGGTTCTATAGGAAGTGCCAGGGGATATCAGCCTTTTCCTGTTTCTAGAGTCAAACATGATGACCCTGGACCACAATTTTACTGAAGCATTTTAACATTACTGGTTTTAAATGTGATTTTAAAAGGGCAGTATAAGAATTTATTAGATGATAGTCCCAGCATGATTTTGGGTAATGCTTAAATATCTTGAATCATTTTCCAAAGTTTTATGTGGAAAAAAATGACGCAAAACGGGCTATGCCTCAAGTTGTCTTTTACACCTTAATTTCACAATTTGTGTGTGGTTTGAAGGAAATCAAAACCATCGTATATCTAATCCTCTAAATGTCTATCAACCAAATATTTTGTTTTAGAGTCATTTGATATTTCAGACCGTAGTAGTGTGTTTTTTTCCTTTGTTCCTTGTAAAAACAGGAAGTGATCATCTTCCAAAAGTAAATAAATGCACTCGAAAATCCTAAGAGGTCATGCTGAGTTCACAACTTCAGACAGAAGTCACTGGTATATCCCACAATTAGTAACTCAGTCTTTTTATTACTATTATTATTATCCTTTCTTTTTCAGATCTAAAAAGTCACCTGACATTAAGAATATTTACAAATATGAAACATCACCAATCTTAAAGTAATCCGTATATTTAATTTTCTACAAAGGAGGAAAGTGTTCATGCAGACATCAAGGGGAAACTATGAAAACCTGAAACAACGCAGCCAAATCACTGCATTGAATCAAACGCCAACGTACAATAAATGACTATGGGCCCATATCGGCATAAATGAACCGTCCAATGAATTAAAAAGCACACATAAGGAAATCACAGACGTCCTGTACTCACCGCACTCTGACACTGCTGTGGCTTGAATCTAGAATATTCCCCATAAACCCATGTTTTGAATGCCGAGAGGCCTTGGGAGATAGAACCCAGATGACCGAAGTAGGTCCCTGGGGTGGCCTCTTTGAAGATCATACCTCTTCCCTGGTCTCTATTCTGTTTCCTACCACCGCCCTATGGAGAAACCTATCGCTCATGTTCCCGCCGCCATTACCACCACCATGATGCACTGAAGTCTCTGGCCCCGTGTGCTATCGTGTCCCCTCCCTTGTCTTGTTTCTGCCAGGTATTTCAGTCACAATTACACAAAAGTAAATAATACAGCCACCAAATACAGGTTGTAGCTGTTTTCTCCACATCAAGGAGTTCTCCCATTCTCTAAACATCTCAAACAGGAGCATTGCTATCCAGTTCCAGCTAGTTCTATACCTGGAGTCAAGTCAGATCCAAAATGTCCGGTCCTGTATAACTGCCCCTGCTTTTAGACACTTTTTGCTGAGTAACAGCAAAAGAAATTCCCTTTCATATTGGGACCAAATCCACTCAAATTCTTTATAAGCTCTACTCTAGCTATCCCAAAGCATCACTGGTTGGGGATCATCAGGCATTCACAGTACTTGGCTGTTCCCATGTAGCAGAATGAACACTCTTCTATTTGTGGAACAAAACAGCAGAGAGCTCTCAGAATAGCAGATGATTGTTTGATTCAGAATAATTCAGAATGCTTCGTAACCCCCCCACACACACACACCTCATTAGCCGTGAAACATTTGGTGTCGACTTCAGAACACATAAGAACTGTGTTCATTAATCATCTTACCTCTGTGGTAAAATGCCTGACAGATACCATTTAAGGAAGTAAGGATGTGATCTGTCTTGTCTTTCCAGGGCACAGCAGTCCATCACAGTGGGGAAGCACAGTGGTGGGGATGAGTCAGTCTGTGACAACAGGGGTGTGTGTGCAGCTTGTTTACATCCTGGTCAATCAGGAAGGAGAGAGAGAGAGAGAGAGTAGAAGTGGTTGTCATTCTCAAGACCTTCCCCCAAGAACTCACTTCTACCACCTAGACCTTCCTTCCACACTCTCCCAAGACTGTACCACCAACCAGGGACAAGAGTATCCAGCATGAGTCTCTTTCATATTCAAGTCATAATAAAAAAAAAAAGAACTGATTCTATTCATATTCATACTTTTCATATTCAAGTCATAATAAAAAATGAACCGATCCTACAAAAACTGGACACTTTTAGTTAGAGAAACTTGCATAGACTGCAAGCATACCATCCCTCCCAGTGCTACCTCGTGGTTTTGTTTTGTTTTGTTTTTCTGCAAACCAGCTCCCTTGAAGAAAGACACGCAATTCACTGTTGATGGTGATGCGGACTCTGCTGAAGAAACACCGCCCCTGGTGATTGCAAGGGGTTTTAATGCATCTCAATTAAAATGATAACGGCAAGGGGCTTTGAAATAGGTCTTCACTTGATTGGCGCTGATAGATACACTGCAGCTGTTTGGTGAAAGTGTCTTTTTTCCATTTCTTCCTGATGATTGTGTTTTACCCTACTCTGCCAAGAAAATTTACTACATTTTTTTTTCATGACTTTCCTCATGTCAAGTGGAACTTTTTCATCCAAATTTCACTGCTCTGGCCCATATGTCTTTTTTTTTTTTTTTTTTTTTTTGGTTAGGACACCACATAACAAAAATGTTTCTCTTATATTAATTTTGTTACTCAGACAAAGTAAACCATCACTCCTCGGTATGCTGTATAGGAGCCAAGAAAGAAGTGACTCACTCATGCAAAGATTTTATTTAAGACATTTGCTCAGTGGTCCAAGTAGATTAAAGACATATCTGCTGCCCTAGGAGCAGCATTAGGGTGGTGAGGATTGTTGCCACTGGGTAGATAAACCACATGTGGCTCACATGATCGTCACTTCCCTTGGTCTCTATCAACCTCATTAAACACTAGGGCACCTGCATTTAACAGGCTCCGGTTGAGTATGCTTTACGGGGGGGGGGGGGGGGGGGGGGGGCATATTTACAGGGCTCTTGAAAGGAGCTGATGTTAATATGGTGCCCCCAAACTCCTGGGATGCCTGGGGGAAGGGGATCTAAGTTTTCCTTAGGGATTCCTGGGAGATGAAGAAAGGAAAAGGAGAAAGTGGCAGAGAAGAAAGGGGAACATGAAGAAGAATCGTAAGATAACAGAAATAAACGGAGAGAAAACATCACAAGTTTCCATTGTTCGCTTTCTCTGCCAGAGAGTCTGGAATGTTAAACAGCTGCAAATTGAGCGGCTCCGGGGTAATAGATTTGTTCTCCACCACTAGGGGTCAGAAACCCACGACATATAAATAATACTCACACACTTGAAACAAGGAACAGATGAGGTCCCTGAGTACTTCCGTGTGGGTGAGTGTCTCAAACCATGAGTGCTTATTTTTCTCAGGCTTGTCAACACCATAGAAAAATGATAACTGAGACTGTAGCTCAGGTGGTTGAGCGCTTTCCTCTGAACGCATGAGGCCCTGGGTTGTGTTACCAGCACCTGCAGAAACCCAGCACCGGGGGCGCATCCAGGCAATCTCACAATTTGGGAGGTGGAAGTAGCTGGATTAGAAGTTCAGCTGCATGGCAAGCTCAAAGCCAGCCTCCGATACATGAGACCTTGTCTCAAAAAAGTAATCAGTAAGTCAACCAGTTCTTTATAAGGTAGTGTATTCATTTTTTAATTTACTTTTTCCTATCTCTCTTCATCTTCCTTACTTTCTTGACTTTTTTATGGGTATTTTTTGTTCTTTTTTATTTTTTTTAATTAACACACAAGGCATTGGATAGAACCGTATCATGTTTTAACACGTTGTGTTTTAGTAGATTCTCTTTCCTTCTCGCTACTCCTAATCTCCCCCTCATAACCAACCCCCCCCCCAGTCTTCTTTCCTTTTTCATGTTCTTTTGCCCATCCCCATCTGCTGTGGATATCGTTCTTATAAATAAAACCCTAATTGGCCAGCGGCCAGGCAGGAAGTATAGGCGGGACAAGGAGAGAGGAGAATTCTGGGAAGTGGAAGGCTGAGTGAGAGAGACACTGCCAGCTACGACCATGACAAGCCGCATGTGAAGATACCAGTAAGCCACAAGCCACGTGGCAAGGTATAGATTTATAGAAATGGATTAATTTAAGATGTAAGAACTAGATAGCCAGAAGCCTGAGCCATTAGGCCAAATAGTTTAAATAATATAAGCGTCTATGTGTTTATTTTATAAGTGGGCTGTCGGACTGCCGGGGCTTGGTGAGACCTGGAGAGAAGCTCTCCAGCTACACCCATCCTTTCCTAGTCACCTACTTTAAGCCTCTCTGGGTCTCTTCCCTAGTGTTGCAGGCTCTGCCTACATTTAATGTCCATTTATGTGTGCATATGTGTACAACCCATCAACTCATTTATATCTCCTTATATCTTCACCAGCATTTCCTGTCAGAAATTTTTGTTATCCAATCTCGAAGGAATCAGGTGGTATCTCAGAGTAGTTTTAATTTGAATTTTCTTGCATGCAAAAGATGTTGACCTCCTTTTTAAAATAATTATTAACCACTTATATTTCTTCCTTTGAGAGCTGTTAATTTCATTAGCCCATTTGTTGACTTGAAGAATTTGGTTCTCATGGTTTTTTTTTGGGGGGGGGGGGGGAGGTTTCATTTGTTTGTGTTTGTTTTTAGTGTTTAATTTTTCATTTCTTTGTGAATCCCTGATATTAACCCTCTGTCTCAGGTATAACTGGTAAAGGTGGTCTCCCACTTTAAACAATTTGCTCTACTGACAGTTTCTATTGCTGTGCAGAAACTTTTTAATTTCATGTCATTTCTTTTTTTTTAATTTTTTTAATTCATTTTACATACCAACCACATATCCCCCCCTAATCCCTTCTCCCATTCCTCCCTCTGCTTCCCCCCCCCCCCGGCCTACCCCTCATCTCCTCCTGGGAGTAAGTTCTTCCATGAGGGGACAGCTAAGCCTAGTACATGCAGTTGAGGCAGGTCCAAGCCCCTCCCTGTATCTTGAGTTTTCTCCAGTTCCAGCCTGCTGGTAGTCAGGACAAATCTCTCTTGACCACCAGACCCACAGCCACTCAGACCCAAGTAAGCACACAGAGACTTATATTATTTATAACTGCTTAGCCATTAGCTCAAGCTTATTACTGACTAGCTCTCACACTTAAATTAACCCATAATTTTTATTTATGTTTAGCCATGTGCCATGGTACTTTTTCCCAGTTCTGCCTTCACATCTTCCATCCTCTTTGTCTGGCTGGCGACTCCTGACTCAGCCTCCCTGTTCCCAGAATTCTCTTCTCTCTTTATCCTGCCTATACTTCCTGCCTGGCTACTGGCCAATCAGCACTTTATTTATTAACCAATCAGAGCAACACATTCACAGCATACAGAGCAATATTCACAGCACCTCCCTGCTGCATCAAGAGTGAGCAAAGTGTCCAACCATAGGTAATGGGGTCCAGAAAGAGGGAAGAGAGATTATATGAGCAAGGGGGAGGGGCAAGATCATGATGGGAAAATCTACAGAGACAACTGAACCACACTTATAAGAACTTATGTCATTTCATTTGTTGACTGTTGGGGCTTGCTTCTATATTGCTGCAGTTCCATTCAAAAAGTTCTTGCCAGTGTTTTTGGTTTTTAGTTGAGGTCTTTGATCCACTTTGGGTTGATTTTTGTATAGGATAAGGAAGGTGATTCTATTTTAATTTTTCTATAGGTAGTGCCAGCACCATTTGTTAAATGGGGTATCTTTTTTTCCATTACATATTTTTTATATCATCTGAAGATATATTTCTGGGTCATTTGTTCTATTCCATTGGTCTATCTGTCTACATTTAAGCCAGTACCAGAACAGCATAAAATGGGCATATACTGTCACTATAATATTGTAGTATAATTTGAGGTCAGGTATTGTAATACCTCCAGCTATGTTTATTCTCCTTAGGATGATATCTCCTTTAGATATATGTAGTCTTTTGTGGTTCCATATGCATTCTTGAATTGTTTTTTCTAGTCTTGTAAAGAATAACATCAGACTGTAAGGGGAAATTGCACTGAATCTTTAGATTACTTTTGATAATCTATGTAGAAGTTCTTTCCATCATCTAGTGCTGTCTTTGATTTTTCAAGGTCTGCAAACTTCCATTAGAGAAGTCCTTTATTTCCTTGATTACATTGATTCCTAGTTACTTTTCTTGTTTTCATTGTTGTTGTTGTTTGGAGTGGTTAAGAATGAGGTATATTTTTAATTAACTTCTTTGTCTGAGTTTGTTCTTAGTATATATGGAGACAAATCACTGATTTATTCACACTTAAAACAGCTTTGGGGATAAGAATGTAAAATACTTGCCTAGCATGTTCAGGGGTCTGCAGTTGACCCCCAATACTAAAGGAAAATAAACAAGCAACCTTTTTAAGTGAGGAAGGAGGACATTGTCAAGGGGCTCACAGATTCTGTGAATTTTTAAAAATCCTAGTGGCTATCCACTTGGATCTATGGTAAGGGCAATCTCTTCCATAACATCCATCAATACATGGAAAACAAAGAATGTTTGTATATTTTTGTTGAGAGGGGACCCACAGTTTTGAGTGGAGTTTCTACACAACTAGGTATTAAATACATATTTAAGACCTTCATGGCTACATATAATACCATAAATAAGCCTGATTAGGCAGTGTTAAGTACAACAGCAGAATCATTATAATAGAGAAAGTTAAAATGATTAGACAAAAACTATGAGGCATTCCTCTTGCAGGAGATAACATCAGGGCTTAGGGGAAACAATAGTCTATGCAAAAGGACCAGCTGAAATAATAAGTCAAAAGTAAGAGCCAACAGAGTCCAGTAAAACATAGAAATAAACAATTAGTAGAGGGTGAAAAGCTAAGTTAAAGGTTGCTAGAAAAGGTTAAAGGTAGTTAAAGGTTGGAATGATTGACAGAAACTATTCAATGTTAGGGCTTTGTAGGCTGTGCAAAGAATTGTGGGTTCTATCTTTGGAGCAATGAGAAACTATTAAACAATGTTAAATTATCCCTTTTAAAAGGTTATAAATAGGTGATGGAATCTAAAGCAATAGGTGTAGAAACAGAGACACTAATTATCAGGCTACTGTGGTAGAACAGATAGAGATTCTGATGGTTTAGACTTTGGTAGTCATCTTGGATATGGAGAGAAGTCAATGGCTTGGGGTTATATATAAGATTAAGGGTTGAAGGAGCTGGCAGAATGAATGTATGGAGTGGGATGTAGAGGGAGGAGGGAAATAAGAACCACACACAACTCTAAGATACTTGGCTTGATCACCAAAGTATATGATTCAGTGGCAGATCATGGAAAGTGGGGGTGATCAGGTTTAGAGCCATGTAGATAACCCGATAATTCTGCTTGCCCCACAGTACTTATGAAAAGCCTGAGACATACAATACTGACTCAACAAGTTCTAGACAAGTAACATTTTTTTGAGGCATCTGTATTTTGTAAGGGCATTCAAATTATTAGACTAGTTCTTTTCGTGTGTGTGTGTGTGTGTGTGTGTGTGTGTGTGTGTTTTCATATAGGTGCATGTGTGTGTACATATATAGAGGCTAGAGAACAATTTCAAGTGCAGTACTGTAGAAGCCATTTACTTTGTTTTTTGAAATAGGGTCTCTCATTGACGTGGGACTTGCTGAGTTGGCAAAACTCACTAGCCAGCAAACCCCAGGGATCCACCTATCTCTGCCTCTCCAGCAGTAGGATTTGTACGAATGTGCAATCATGCCCAGCTATTTTTTTAAATATAAGTTCTAGGACGTGAACTCGGGTTCTTAGGTTTACAGTGCAAGTACTTTACTATCTGAGCTATCTCCCTGGCCCAGAAGGTTAATTTTAATATTAAAATAAAATTTTCTCCATTGAAACTATCTGTCACACAGCCCTCTCTTGTCAGGAAGAGTTCAAGGCAACCAGTTTCTTGCGAGATAAGCTTCCAAAGGTTTGAAAGAATGAAGCTGACATTCCCACACAGATGGGATACATAAAGTATGGGAACATGAATAAGCATCCCTTTTAAAGAAAAGTACATTAAAGGCTGTGCTGTTGAAGTTCACAAAGCTTCAGCATGGAGGAACAGATATAGCTGATTACAGAGCTCATGATGACATTCTGTCTCCCAGACCCACATGAACAAACACTAGTGCCCTCAAGTGTTCCTCACACAGCAAGACTATCGAGAATCTTTCACCATCCAATAGTTCCTTACTCAAGTAAATCGCTCATTAAACTCTTATTCTTCCAATGAAGCCATCTGATCTAACCAAGTAATCCAGCCATTTCCATTTTCTGGACAGATGTCTTTTCATGATGGTGCTGGACATTGCAGTCGAGTGACCACATCACACTGCTGGATTTTATAGTTTGTGGTGAACTCCTGTCTAGCCGGGTTTCCACATTCTATACTTGTGCTATAATTTCTTTGCTTGGATTAAAAATGTTGAGGTATTTGAAATTTGATTCTTTCTAACTGGAATATTAGTCATTCCTTCCACTTTTGTTGCCAACACAGGTCTGATGAGTGATCCTTCTGTATGTGACCCATTTGTTGGCTAAAATGATACTTACGTGACAGAAAACATTAGTGTAATAAGTGAAAATTTGCTGCTTGCTTACTCCACTTCAGATCTTTCTCAAAGTCTGAGTTTCCACATGTACAAGATAGAAATTACAAAACACAGAGAAAAGTAATAAATGGCCTGTGAAATACACAAGTTCATATTTACCTATCACTCAAAAAATTTTAAAGAGCATCTTACTTTGTGATAACAAAGCCAATCTCTGGACTAACTGATGGATGTGTGTGAATAAGTACACACAAACATCTACCAGTAACAGTTTTGCCATAGAAAGCATGAATAAGTGACATCATTAACAGTTGTTATCACTACTTTGTTGGCTTCTTATCATCTGAAATAAGGTGCTGTTTGAGTGCTTCCCATAATGCTCCACCAAGAAAGGGACAAAAGAGTCCATGGGAGGATGATGCTGGGTAGAAATAGCTACAGAAGGAAGGCTCTGATGAGCCTCCTTTCTACTCAACACGATGCCATATCTTGAGTTGTCCCCTGCACATAAGTCTGTCCTTCTGTCTTAACTGAGATTCCCCAGAGGCAGGGGACTCAAGTACAAGTTGTTTTGGGGGAGGGTGCATTGAAATTCTGGGAGTCACCAGATACATTATTAATCTAGTAACAACTCAGGGTCTCTGAAGCATAACCATCCTATGGAACTATTGGAGCCAGGGTAGAACATGTACTTTGGAGTTATCCTATTCCTGTGAATTAAATATATGCTTGTTTCCATCATTCATTAATGAGAGTTGGTTGGGCTGAGGTTGAGCCCCAAGCACTTTCAAAATGCCCTATATACCAGAGAAAGCCACCAAGTGAATGGAAGTCAAATGTAGCACAATGCCATGGTGAAGTCTGGAATAGAGTGCATGTGGATCAGGCATAACAGAATATATGACAGCCAGTGAAAAGTTTATTAAAGAATGAAAGGGAGAATGCACAAAAATATATAAATGGTTGAGTCTTTGTATCCACACAATCTGAATCTGTAGATTCAATCAATCCATCATGGATTAAAAATATTACTTAAAAGTATCAGTGTTTTCAAAGTTTCATGACTATAAGTATAGTTATGAGTATAATGCTAAACATGTATGGATATTTCTATCCCCAATATGACCCCCTAGATCAGTGATTCTCAACCTTCCTATTGCTGTGACCATTTAATACAGGTCCTCATGTTGTGGTGACCATCAACCACAAAAATTTTTGTTGCTATTTTGTAAGTATAATTTTGCTACTGTTATAAATTATATTGTAAATATCTGTGTTTTCCAAGGATCTTAGGAGACCCCTGTGAAAGTGTGGGTCAACTTCCTGAAAGGTTTCTCAACCCAAGGTTGAGTACCATTGTCCTAGATGGCACAGTGTAATCTCTATCAAAACAGACTTTGCTTTGTCTCTGGTACCACAAGTATTCTAGAGAGTATTTAGAACATACAGAAAGATTCACATAGGTTATATGAAAATACTTTGTCATTTTATATAAAGATTCCAAGGATCCAAAGTTCAGTATCCATAAGGGATCTGGAACAAATTCCCCATGAATACCAAGGGATGACCAAGCTGCATGCATATACACATCCTATTGCACTGAATCTCGGGAGAGCCCTGACTAATACAGACTGCTTCAGGGTTAAGCAACACTGTAGCAGTTAACAACATTCTCTTCCTTATCAAAGACAGCTGCCCTGGGATAGCTTCCATCCCCTGTGTCATACGATGTACCTCTTGCCAACAGTGGCTGTGCCTAGCCTATAGCATTGTAAGCATCTGAGCACTAACCCACTGATGCTAGACCTAGGCGAGCTATCCTAAAGCTATACTGAGAAGCTCGATGTTTCCAGACACTGGAAATTCAAAGATGAGTCTGGGAGCCTCCATAGCCAAGACTCCAAGACATCAAGGATGAAGGTAATGGAGGTTGACTGACATTTTCCAAACCACGCCTTTTTCTCCCTGGGTTTGCAGGGGTAGCTGAAAGGCAGTGAAGGGGGTTGGTTTGGTTTTTTTTGGTTGTTTTCTTCTATTAACCTTGATGGTCTGTTTTATAGTTTTTGAAAGAGGCACCCAATCAAAACAATGCTATGCAAATGATCAAGTCTCCCAGCTCACCTGAGCAGACCTGCACTTCCTTTATCTCAATTCACCAGTGCCTCCAAGTGCCCGAGGATGAAGAGAGAGGTGGCTCAGTCAGCAGAGGCTAATAGTTCAAGCAGGTGAAAGTGCAGATCGGTCAAATGTCTTTAAGACCTCAGTTTTGTTTTGTTTCAGAGAAACAGAGACATTGGAAGCTGGCTGGAATGTTGTTACTTCTTCATCTTTGAATTCAGATATATCCACCTCCCTTAGGTGACTTTTTCTTAACAACTGCATAGACGTCTGCATTTTCCTATATAGTAAAACCAAGAACTTTAATTCCTACTGCTCATTTTCTCCCACAGGCTTCAAAGTTATAGTTTCTAGTTAGAATAAAAAGAGTCACCTGGAAGCTGGAGGTTGGGGTGACTTGCTCTGTAATGCTTGTATGGAAAACATGAGGAATGGAATTTGTTCCCCTAGAATCTATGTTTTAAAAAACTCAAGTATGGTGGTATGCACTTGTAATCCCAGGGCTGGAGAGACACAAGGGTCCCTGATGCTTGCAGCCCAGTCCACTCAGTGATCTCCAGGCCAATGAGAGACTCTGTCTCAAAAAATAGGGTTAGTTCCTTTAAGCCAGGTTTGTTGTTTCTGTGGGGGGGTTGTGATGTCCTTGACCCCTCTGGCTCATATAATCCTTCCTCCTTCTCTTCAGTAAGATTCCCCAAACACAGCCTAATGTTTTACTGTGGGTCTCTGCATTTATTTTCATCGGTTACTGGATGAAGGCTCTCTGATGACAATTGGGGTAGTCACCAATCTGATCACGGGAGATACCCAGTTCAGGCTACGTATCCACTATTGCTAGGACTCTTACCTGGGGTCATCCTTGCTAATTTGTGGGAGTTTCCCTTAAACCAGGTTTCTACCTAACCCTGAAATGCCCTTCCTTTCCAGTCATCTCTTTCAGTACTCTCCTCCTCTACCCACCTCCTAACCTGATCCCTCAAGTTCCCATCCCCCCCACACACACACACACCCAGTTCACACAGGAGAACTCTGCTATCTCCCCTTCCAGGGAGACTCATGCATCTCCCCTTGGGCCCTCCTTGTTACCTAGCCTATCTGGATCTGTGGATTGTAGCATAGTTATCCTTTACTTTACAGCTAATATCCACTCACAGAGTCTGAACCGACAGCCAGAGAGCCTGCATGGGACCAATCTAGGACTTCTACATATATGTGACAGTTGTATAGCTTGGTCTACTTATAAGACTCCTAACAATGGGAGTGGGGTGTCCCTAATGCTTTGGCTGGCTCTTAGGAACCTATTCCTCATACTGAATTGCCTTGCCCAGCCTTTACAGGAGAGGAAGTGCTTAGTCTTACCAAAACTTGATATCCCATGCTTTGTTGACACCCATGGGAGACCTGCCCCTTTCTGAACAGAAACAGAGGAGTGGATGGGGGGGGCAGAAAAGACGAACAGATTGGAGGAGAGGAAGGAGGGGAAATGGTGGTTGGGATGTAAAATAAATTATTAAATTTTAAAAAACAAGGTGGATGGGTACTGAGAAATAACACCCCAAATTGACCTCTTGCCGTTGTACATCCCCACACATGCATGCACCCACATGAGCATGGACCCACATGAGCACCCACATACACACACATACACATGAAAATAAATAACTAATAGAAAATGTAAAAGGAGTCACTAATTCAAGGTTTCAATTGCTATTGTTAGTTTGTTATTGGAAGGGTAGCTTGGGCCTTATATGGAAAGGGTTATAACTTCTCTTGATGAGAAATACAGTCAGCAACAACCACAAATGATACAACTATGCATTAATGGTTATGAGTTAATAAAAATAAATGAATTTTATTTGAATAAGGAGGCACATGAGACATGATGGTAAAGAAGAGAAAGGCTCGAACATAGGTCTATCTGATAGCCAGCCTTAGATCTTAACCTTTATTTTATCAGACAGAGACATTGGTGGTTGTGTTCAGCTGGCCAGTGTGTGCATGCTTTGGAGGTTTGGTTCCAATTACTACTTCCTATTTGTATTAAGATGGCCATATCAGTCCCCATATGATTTTATAGTGTCTCTCAAGAGAGAAGATATCAGTCATGCCTGAAGCTTTTACTTGGATTATGTAGCATGATTGAGAACCTATTGACCCCATTAACACTAGTAATATGTTAGCATGCCTTAATTGACTGCTTCACTTGCGTCTCTTTCTATAGACATGAGAGGACATGCATCTGGTAACACATGATGCAAAACAGTGCTACACAGAGAAGACGAATCAAATGCATTTGTGAAGCCAAGCATAGGCAATCCACCCAGAACTGCTACTAACTCAGACCTGTGAGTAAGAAACTTATCTATTTCCACAGCCACTGAGGCTTAGGAGTGCTTGCTACAGTGTCACTATAGTAGAAAATGTCAAATACAAGCAAAGAGAGGAATTTTAGAAAAGTCAATCCCCCAATATATTAAATTACAACTGAAAAAGAAGAGAATTTTGAGAATTGTCTTAACAATGGTTCTCAACCTTCCTAATGCTGCAATTCTTTAATACAGTTCCTCATATTGTGGTGACCCCCCCCCAACCATAAAATTATTTTGTTGCTAATTCATAATTGTAATCTTGCTACAGTCATGAGTCATATGTAAATGTCTGATATGCAGGATGGTCTTAGATGACCCCGTGAAAAGGTTGTTTGACAACTCCCCCCACCCCAAGGGGTCACAATCCATAGTTTGACAACTGCTGGTCTATATTCCCTAGAAATTCTTTTTTTTTTTTTTGTCCCATGGACACAAGCTAGAGCTCTACAGTGTGTGATTCCCTAAACCTACCGTACTTAAGATATTGTTCCAAACACCTGATTTCTAGAGAAAAGAGACATGGATCAAATTCTCTATAAAATCCATACCGTTCCAGTGTGAACAAAACCATTAAACTTTGCTTCTGAAAGCCACTGAGATTCAGGGCTGGTTTGTTTCCTTGGTCCATCTCAAGACAGAGAGTTTTTGGACAAGCTCAGCAAGGTCATGGGCCATTAAACTTGACTTATTTCCATTTCTCTTTCTTCTGCAGACTACAGATATCTTAAAGGAGAAACCTTCTGTGTTCAGGCCTCTCCTTCTCAGCTATCATTTCAGCTATTATATCGTACCTCCTTTAGTTTCAAAGCAGCAGATACAAACCAGGTGCAGGTCATTCCCCTATATCTTGAAGTAAGAAGGAAAACAAGTGGTTTGGCCTTTCATTGTACATATTAGGAGACACGCTCTACAAAGCATGGGGAATAAGGAAGGACAGTTGTGTTTGCAGCCAACAGGTTCCCTGACAGAAGGATGAGACACCACCAACGTGGTACATTCTTCTATTTATTAAACCCTTATTCTCAGTCCATTGCTTTCCACAGCTTATAGACATTATTCCCACCCACATACCCCTTTTGCAGACAAGAAACTTTGTGAGCTAATTGGGGCTCACAAAGAAAAAGCAACGTGTTTAAGATCACCCAGATCGCAGATGACAGAGTCAGAGCTTGAACTCAGGCCTGACTGTATCAAAGCCTTTGGATGCAAACGCCCTGCATGTGGAGATCTGCCTCTCTCTATTCTTCAAGACTTCAAGACAGCCCTCGATGCTGCTTGCCTGATTCCTCTCTACTACAAAAGAGGCACAGGACACAGACACAACAACAAAGTCCCTCCCTTGGGATCAGAAATAGCCAAAAAGAGGCAGATGGTGAGTTTCTGGATGCCAAAGCCCATTCCAAAGAAACGAGTGCCTGCTGTCCCATGAGTTTTAACACTGAGCGATGTGCAAATTCTGCTGGGCTCCTGAGGAAGCATGCCAAGTCTGTTTGCAATTTCGCAGCTCATAGCATACTCATCAGAGGCTTTCCATTCATTCTGCCTGATGCTTCTTGGCCTGTTGAAGGCTTTGCAACTCTGAAAGCCAAAGAGTCCAGGGCTCGGACTCTCAGAAGCTGTCTGTCCTCTTAATTACATCCTTCATGTTGCTGTCCCCTTACTTTTTGCAAAGGAAGGACATCATAGTACAACTCAAAAGGGCAATGAGCTGAGAACTCACTGGGACACTGGGCAGCAACCCCCTCACGTTGCTCATCCTCAGAGTCATTTCTCCCTTAGTCACCAGCCTCAGAATCTCTCACTCTCTGGACAAAAGTTTGTCTTGATCTCTCTGGGAGACACAGCAAGCAGCTGTGGTAAAACTCGATGCCATGTTCATGGTGTTGCTCTTTTTCTTGGGATTCTCACGTGGAAGTACTCTACCCTGGGTGGCCTTCCATGTAGACCAGAGCAGTCCCTCTTCCCAGAAAGACAGCTGTGCTGTCCAGCTGTGGTGTCTCAGGAAAGCATGCTGTACAATCATCGAGGATTTTTCCACTTTGAAAGAGTGTAGGCTCTTTTCTGAGAAAGCTGATGATGTTACTGTCAATGGATCATTCCCCCAGAAGCACTCTTTCCTCTCTGAGAATGACATCGTTAAAAGGCATGAAGTGTGGGGAGAAGGAAGCAGCAGGGACTCTCTGCCTGTGTGGTAGCAGAATTCTAAAACTGACCCTCAATGATTCCTGCCCTTGTGATATCCAGTCATCTGACCTTGATCCATGTGAATGTGTAAATATGATGAGAAGTTATGTAGTAAGAGCCAACCAGGTTAAATTAATCCTCTGAGCCTTTCAAAAGCAGACAGTACTATCGTGTGTGTGTGTGTGTGTGTGTGTATGTGTGTGTGTGTGTTTAAGTGTTCTTACCTGTGCATGCATGTATGGAAGCTAGAAATAGATGTCAGGAGTCTTCTTCTAGCATTCTTTGCCTTATATTTTGAAACAGGATTGGTTTTGGTATTTCATTGCATCAACTTGGCAACCTAGAATCACCTGGGAAGAGAGTCTCAATGAAGGATTAGCTACATTGGGATGGACAGTGGACAAGTCTGCTGGCATTATCCTAATAAAGTTAATAGATGTGAGAAGACCTAGCCCATATTGGGCAGCACCATTCCCTAGGTAAGAGGTCCTGAATGGTTTAAAGATGAAAAGATTCAGCTGAGTACCAGCAAGCAAGTAAGCATGCATGGTTAATTTCTCTCTGTTCTCAATTGTGGATAAAACTAGTTGTTTGAAGTTCCTCCTTTGACTTCCCCACTATGATGGACTGTTGTAAGCTGAGATTATAAGCTTATAATAATAAATCCCTTTCTCCCCCAAGATGATTTTTGCCAGAGTAGTTTTTCACAGCGATAGAAATGAAATAGGACAGTCTCTTACTGAACCTGGTGCTTACCATTTCATTTACACTGGCTGGCCAGTGAGTCCCCAGCATCCACCAGTCTACCTTATGAGTTCATCAAATTAAAAAGAGGCCCACATTGAATTTACAACCTTTCTTCTCCATCCCAAATAATGTCTCCTCTAAGGTTTTCAATTTCCTTAAATAGTCTCATGTTCATGCCTGCTGGAAACAGAAGGCGGCCTTGAACACTTCTCCCTCAGTCATCCACCATCAGTCCAACATTAAGACTTGTCAACTGTACCCAAAAGTCTTCATTGTCTTGCTAGGCAAGGTGATTCATGTTAGTGTTATTTGCCAATTCCCTTAGATTTCAAACATTTCCTCCAGAAAAGATGTGAGTCTCATGTGTCTTGGGAAATAAATAAACATCAAGCCTGGGGAAATGAAACAAGGGATTCATGGGGGTCCCTCAGCAAACAATTGAAAGAGATTCTTTGACTTGTTGAGGTATCTATAAGCCATACATGGCACCCCGAGATTGCATCTTTCATGAGTTCTTGTCCCTATTAGGGTGGGGTTTCCAGGGGTGCAGCTACTTTTGAGTCGTCCCCACTACTGTAAATAATCCCTCACCTATACCCCTGTAAGTAACTCCAATAAACTTGGGTCACAAAGCTGTACTTTAGTCTGTTGTGGGTTCCCTAGATATGTGTGTCAGTGTGTATTATGTCCCTTTAGAAAAAAATTACCATAATAACCATTAATTCTAACATTTATTAATTAATTCTTCACGTTAATTAATTCTTAATTCTTAAGAAGAAGGCTGAGATAGGTGGATCGTAAGTTCAAGACCAGCCTGGGCTACAGAATGAGAGACCCTATCATACAAATGCATAAAAATGTTCCTATCTATCCCTTCTCTACTTCCTTATTGATACTGCTGTCTCCAATTCAACTCACTATGTTTGGAGTTTGACAATTGAATCTAAAATATAGCCCATTTCTATTCCTGTTTCTCTACAGTCTTTCCCAGTCTGTACAGTGTGATACAATCAAATTCTCATCATAGCCTAACTAAACTTCAAATTAACTTCTTCACCAAAGAGCAAGGGTCAGGTGTTCTATAATCTCCATGTTAAAAAATAAATGCTGTAGTACCTACACAGAACATGTATTCTCATTTGGAAGTCTTCGTGGGTTTTGCTAAGAGTTGCTTTATTTTTCTTTGTGGTGACCCTACAGTTCTTACCAGAGTTGACCACACAAGAGAACGGGAGGAGTGGTGGGGAGAGAATAAAGATGAGATGATAGGATTTCCCACAATTGAAATTCCCTTTTTTTTCTTACAAAAAATTTCCCTTTGGCTAACCTGAGTTTGTTTTTCTTAGAACCAGATAACCCTCAGCAGAAATAAAATTCACCTTTTGCCTTTCCTTCTCTATGTAATTTAAAACTCATATTCAAATTTCAATTTGTGCAGTCATCACATTTGAAAAACACTGGTGGATTTCCCACACCAAGGATTCATTTTGCTGAGTTCTTTACAAGCAAGCTGTCTCTTGCCAAGTAAAACAAAAATTCCCCAGGTCAATGATATATTTTTAACATTTTACTTGGTAACAACTACACACTTACAGATAAATTATGGAAATAAAAATAATATGAGAATATCCATATACTATTTATTCAGATTCTTTCCATTTTATCTTATCTGTTCTGTCACTAATATTGCTTAACTATGCATCTAGCTACTTAGCTAGATCTATATTTTTCTGAAATATATGATCATAAATTAATTGTAGCATGGCCTTTGGCCTGGGACTATTTCAGGGGGTAATTCCTATGAATAAGAATTTTCTGTTATATGACCAAATCATTTCCCACTTTGACAAATGTGATGTCAGCAACTGTTTTTCCTCTTAACTTATACTTGGTACTCCAGTTTCATCACTTTACCAAGTAATGTCCTGCACTATACTGTCCCTCGCTACTCCAATAGAGGATACACTTGAAGGTCAGATATTGTGTTGACTTTTTACCTTTTTTAATGGTTTTATTTTTATTAACTATGGTCACTATATTGTCAAATATGCCTCTTGAACTTACTCATCCTGCATAACTGAAGTTTTATATTTTTGACCAATATCTTCCAAATCCTCCTCACACCAACTCTTGATAAAAACTGTTCTCCTCTCGATTTCTATGAGTTCAATATTTTAAAATTTCATATGTAAATAATTTTATGTGATATTTTGATTTGTATGTTTACCATATTTCATTGATTACAGCAACTAACAGATCTATCCATGGTGCTATAAAAAAAACTTTTCCTACTTTCTTAAAGTTGCATAGTATTCCATTATACATATACATGCACATACACAGATAATATGTGTATATATGTGTATGTATATATACATATATGATGTGATATTGATATAGTCTTGACCTATTCATCCATTTGATTTTTTATTTTGGCAGTTGTGAATAATGCTGCAATAAACACAAACATGGGTGTACAGATATTTCTTCATATTGATTTCATTTTTTTGAAGATACACCCAAGAGTGCTGAATAATGTTAACCTTGTTTCAAGTTTTCTGTTTCAAGTTTTTGAAGAATGTTCATCCTGTTTTCCATAATGGCTGTACTCATTTAAATTCCCACCAAGAGTATGCAAGAATTTCCTTTTCTCCATAAGCTCTCCCACTTTTTGGCTTCTTTTAATATGATAACAGTATCAGGTATGGGTTTCATTTGTGGAGAAGGCCCGACCTTCAGTTGGAAAGTGGTTGGTTACTCCCATGACATTTGTGATACTGCTGCACCAATGTCTTGCCAGGTCGTAGCTAGATACTTTTTGTAGCCCACAAGATTGACAGATGGGTAATTTGGTGACTATTTTTATCCTTGAGTAGCATTCATACAGCCTTCCAACTGCATGAAAGCTAACCTGTAGCAATGAAGCTTTCAGATGAGTACCAGCTTGATTTCTTCATATTGCATGATTGAAGTAAAATTGTGGTCAGACACTTTAAATCGTATAAATATTTTGTCCTTCATCAAAATGTTATCTAGTTAGAATCTATCTGATTCAGATTGTACCATGATGTTACAAAATGATAAATTCCCAACTACAATACTGCCCCAAACAAGCTAGTCAGCTTTGGGTGATTTTTTTTAATTAATTTATTTTATGTATATGAGTGTTTTGCTGGGATGTGTCTTTGTACCATGTGTGTCTGTTGTCCACCGAGGCAAGAGGGAGTTGTCAGATCCTCCAGAATTAGAGTTACAGATGGTTGTGAGCTACCATGTGTGTCCTAGGAACCAAACCTAGGTCATCTGCAAGAGCAACAAATATTCTTAACTGCTAAACTATCTCTTCAGCCCCTACTTTTGACATTTTCTAGTTGCTAAGAGCCTCCCTTTCTCTTCTCTTTATTCATTTATGATATAAATTTATGAGTTCCCTTTACCTAATGTTTTATTGTTTCTTATGTTTACTATTGGACTTATTATCGTTGTGCTCAGATTGCTTGAAATTTGGCTAATGATAGCCTGCCTGCTCAAATAAGAACTTGAGTCCTCATAATAAGAAATTACATACATACACACATTTTTGTATGTATGCACACTGTGCGTGTTGGGGGGGAGGAGGTTCTTACTTTATGCTCTAATAAAATGTCTCTGTGCCCATTCTAGTATGGAACACAGAAAGCCCTAAATTAGAGAAGTCCTCAGTGTGTGGCTGACATAAGCCAGCTGAGCCAAAGACCCCAGAGATTAAGATCTGTGGAGGAATAGTGAAGCCTTCTTCCTGGGGTAAAGTTCAGAAGCATGGTAAAAACTTTCCTTGGGGGACCAAGTTTGTTGAGTGTTGACAATCTGTACACCATAGCTTTCAGGATTCCTGGCCTGGATGTTTATGGTCTGAAGACTGCTGCCTGCTGAGATCTTTCCTACTTGGATTAGCTAAACCTGCCTCCTTGATCCAGATATATGGCACAAACTCTGCCTCTTGTTTATCTGTATACAATAACCCCGCCTCTCTGTCCAACTCTATATAATAAATATGCTGCCCTTCCAGGGTGCTGTGGTTTCTCCAGCCAAGAGCTCAGACCACCTGATCCCAGCTTTCTGCCTGCAATGTCTCTGTGTGTCTTTTCTTCATTGTCTTACTACCTTGGTCAGGTCTGTCCCTGGAGCCCTGCTGGATGTAGCAACCTGAAATCAACCATTTCTCTTGATAACATTTTTTAACTGAACTACTATGCATTGGGTTTCTTAAAATGGAATACATTTATATCTACTTGATCCATTATCAAAATATTTTAGTATAATGCCTAAAGACAAAACAAAAACATTTCAGTGGAAAATTCTTCTAATGGCCCATTTCCCCTCTGTTCTTTGGATAGAAAGGCAGAGTGCAATGTGGGTTGAATTCTACTCATTGGAAATCAATGTATTATTATCCTAATCTTCTGAGAGTCAGTGCTTGGCAGGTTTCCCCAAACTTTAATATGAATTACAATGCTGGTGATCAGCTAATCCAATAAATTGCTCAGTTCTTCCAGTTCACTTAGACCAAATATGATCATTCTTTAAAAAAAAAAATGCAAGCTTGTTGGAATCCATTTCTTCATCTACAAGTATAATGATTTTGACTAATTTTACACAAAAATATTGCCATGTGTGGGCCCCATAAATCTGCCTAGTTTCGTTACTTGCCATTCTCCCCAGCTGCTCTGAACTTAGCAGAAATTTTCCAACTCAAAAAATAAGCTGTTATGTGCTGTAATTTCCTCTTTGAGGGATTTTTTTTTAATTTTGTCATTATATTTCTTACGTTTCAAAATATATTAAACACATCTGACTCAGTGCCCAGGAAACAATTGTTTCCACTTTTAGCAATGGAATTGAAAATGTAGGGCTTGAGTGTTAGGATTGCATTTTTGCTTAAATTTATACAAAAAAAAAGTGTTAATATCTTATCTAGTTATATTTATCAGATTACATCTCTTTGGGACTAGAAGGTTCAAGAAAACTCAAACAAATTAAAAAACAAAGAACATTATCTTTTCCTGTCCCACACATCTTCCGTGCTGAATGAACTCAGCTACTCTTTACGTGATACATAATTAAGCTGATGTAATAGGCTTAGTCAGTATGAGTCAGGCTCACTCAACCCCATATAATATAGTAACTAAGAAACACAGAACAGAATGCCAATAGTTAAATGCTTCAAGTAGAATATGTTGGTATGTGAACTTTACCATAAGCCAGGCTATTGTTTGCATGAAACCCAGAAGAGATAAAACATAAAAAGTAAGATTTCTTTTTTTATTAAGAAAAAATTTTTATTCATTTTATATACCAATCAAAGACCCCCCCACTTCCCTCCTCCCATCCCCCCAGGCTTCCTCTCTCATCCCATCCCCCATTCTCTCCTACAAGAAGGTAAGGCCTCCCATGGGGAGGTACATTTAGTAGAGGCAGGTCCAAGCCCCTCCCCCTGCCTCAAGGTGGTATGTACGAGATGTCCCATCATGGGTAGTGGGCTCCAAAGAGCCTGCTCATGCACCAGGGGTAGATTCTGACCCTAACTGTCATCATAGAGCCTTTCTCCAGTAACTGATGGAAGCAAATGCAAAGATCCACAGCCAAACACCAGACTAAGCTCCAGGAGTCCAGTTGAAGAGAGAGAAGAGGGATTCTTTGAGCAAGGGCATCAAGATCATGATGGGAAAACCTACAGAGACAACAAAACCAAACTAGTGGGAACTCAGGAAATTTAGATCAACAGCTGTGGAGCCTGCATGGGACTGGACTAGGCCCTCTGCATAGCGAGACAGTTGTGTAAGATTTCTTATATAGGTAATAACTACAGTGAAATGTTAGTTCCCATGCCCTGAAATCAGCCTTTCCATATACATAGTTCAATGGGTTTTAGTAGATTTACAGACTTGTTCATTGAGCCCCGTCATCTAATTACAGACATTTTATTTACCCCCAGCAGAAAGCCACAGATATTGACACTCACTTCTTTTTTGCCCCTGTTGCCTCAACTCCATCCACCATGAGTGAATTGTCTTGTGTGTATTTGTCTATTCTGAAGAGTTCATATGAATGGAATTAGAGAGTACATGGATCCTCTCGCCTAGCAAAATGTTTTCAACTCTTGATGCTGTGGCATGCTTCATTATTTTATGGTTAATATTTTCGTGTTTACATATAGCATAAATTTATTTCTCCATTCATCAGCCAATAGATCATTGGATTGTCTCAAGCATTTTATTATAATGTTATGGATATTCATGCACAGGTATTTCTATGGACATGCATTTTCACCTTTCCATTCCTTGGGAGTAGAGTTTCTAGATCATATGGTAATTCAGTGTTTAACTATTTTTGACAAGCTTTTAGCCAAAGCAAGTGCTCTATTTTATAGTCTCTCTATGCCAATATGAACATCCGATTTCTCCATAGTCATATTAACTCACTTTATCAGCTGTCATTTTCATTGTATCCATTCTGATCTATGTAAATGGTAGTTCATTTTACTTAGACTCTCATTGCTCTAATAATGAATGAGTTTGAAAATCTTGTGATGTTATGTATTGATCATGTGCAGATTATGTTTTTTTATTGAAAATAGATTCTCTCATACAATGCATCTCAACCACAGTTTACCCTCCCTCCCCTTCTCCTAGCTCCCTCCTCCTTCCCCTATCCCCCAAATCCACTCTTCCTTTGCCCTTCAGAAGAGAGCAGGCCTCCAAGAGACAATAACCAAACACAACAAAACAAGATACAATAAGACAACGAAAAAGCCCTCATAGTGAGGCTGAACAAGGCAACCCAATAAGAAGAAAAAGAGTCCCAAGAGCAGGCAAAAGAGTCAGAGGCACACCAGGTCACACTGTAAGGAGTTCCACAAAAACACCAAGCTAATAGCCCTAACATATACACAAAGGCCCTTGTGAAGACTAAAGGAACGTCTATTCAAATTGTTGCTGATTTTCAATAAAGTAGTTCTTTTTATTGACTTGAAAGAGCACTTGAATATTTTGGATACAGTTCCACTATATGATTTATGAATGTTTTCTTTCCATCAGTGAATTGTCTTTTGACGGATGTACTGTGAAGCAATGAAGTTCTTAATTTTAAAGAAGCCAAATTTATTATTTAATTAATTAATTAACTTTGTTATTTATATTTTGGGTACTACAACTGAGAAACTGTATCCTGATAAGATGTAATAAATACTTCTCTTTTTTTGCTTTTGTTTTGTGTTTGTATTTTGTTTGTTTTTGTTTTTTGTGTATGGTTTTTCTTGTTTTTTAGTTAATAAGAAGAGTTGAGCACTGGGGAGATGGCTTGTTCAAGGAAGCATTTGTCTTGCAATTACAAGGACCTGATTTCCATCCTGAAACCCCACATTGTTAAAAGTCAGGTATGGTGACACACTAGAAATTCAAGCCCTGGGTAGGAAGAAACAGGTGGATTTCTGGAACTCACTGACCAACCACCTTAGCCTACTTGGTGAGTTTCAGGCCAGTGAGAGACCCTGGGGGTTTTTTGTTCATTTTTTGTTTTGTTTTTTTAAGTGAATGTTGCCTTAAAATCAATACTTGAATCTATCATCTGTGGCCTATACACATACATGCACATGTACCTGTATATACACAAATAATGTAAACATAGACAAAAAGCATTAAATAATTTCACCTCTCAAAATTTTGTTTTTACCCATTTTGAGTTAATTTTTGCATCTGGTATAAGAAAGGAATCAAGTTTCCTTCTTTAGCATGTACCCAATACCATTGCTTAAGAGAAAAAAAATAATTTTTTTGAGATAGTATCTCACTGTAAAGCCCCAGCTAACCTGAAACTCACTGTCCAACAAGCTGGCCCCAAACTCATAGAGATTTTGCTGCCTCTGCCTCTGTTTCCCACATGCTAGGATTAAAGATGTGCACTACCACACCCAGCAAGAAAACTATCCTTTTACTGTCGATCTTTATACCTTGAGTTCCTTCTCAAGACCATGCCCTGGCTCTCTCTCAGTTGCTAGCTTTAATAAAGCAAGCTTCTTTGTTACAGGTTTCCCTATAGAAGCAAAGAGTTTAGAATAAAAGGCCTTAGTCTGTCAACCACAGGAAGACCTAGGTTCTGGCAGTAGCCTATGACTGAGCTTAGGGACACATGCTGTCCCAGTTAAGCCTTGAGGTGGCCAGAGCATGACAGATTATTTTACTGTAGCCTGTGAAAACCCTGAGCTGAAAAGTACAGGTAAACTCTTTCCAGACTCCCGATATACACACATACAAAAAAAAATTCTTATATTATACCACTGAAAGTGGAAATGATTCACAGTTAGTGTTTATATGGGGTGTGTGTGTGTGTGAACTTTGGGTATCTTCTTCAACTGCTCTTCTCCTTTTTCTCTTCCTTTCTTCTTTCCTTCCTTCCTTCCTTCCTTTATTCCTTTCTTCTTTCTTTCTTTCTTTCTTTCTTTCTTTCTTTCTTTCTTTCTCTTCTTTTCTTTTCTTTTCTTTCTGAGTCTGGAGCTCTCCATTTATGGTAGGCTGGCTGGCCAGCAAGCTCTTAGGCTCTGTCTCTATGCCTCCAGATGTGCACCACTACACCTGGCTACTAAAAATTTGAACTCAGGTTCTCATGGTCACGTGGCAAGCACTCTACCCACTCTAGCCATCTCCCTAGTTCTAGGGAAGATTTATTATTTGAAAATTGGTAGGCAATACATGCTACAACTTAGGGTTTGTTTTTTTCTATTGTCCTTTATTCTACACTGCAGTTCTTCAATACATGGAAAATGTCAAAAGCAAACAAAATTATTACCAAACTCTGGGTTTTCAAATCCTTTCTTGCAGCTGTGTCTTTCCATGCCCTCATGAGTGTTCAATTATTGGAATGGTCCAGTTCTACTCAACACCCCTTGGTCTCATTTCCAGTGCCTCATCTGGAAGTTTGGTGTCTTACCACTAAATTGTACCTTCTCATTCTCAAACTCCTCCAATTTCCTGGTGTTAACCAAAGCCAGAGTGTTTCAAACCCACATCAATGTCTTATTGAATGGAAGAAACTCCTGCTCTCATCCCCCTCCCCACCAGCATCCTGCTCTGCGTGGATGCCATTTCCTAGTGACAGGGTCTTTGGCCAATTATTTAAGCCCTCAAAGCCCCAATATCTTAATTTCTTAAATGGAAATAATACCTGCCTCAAAATTTCTGGAAAACTGTTGAAATGCTACAGAGAAAAGTAACTGGCTTTTCTTCATTCAGCACTGTTCTCCACTACTAAACCAGGGTTACTCTCAACATGACCCAGCCAGGGGCATGCCAATAAGGGCAGAAAAATTATATCTGGAAGAACTAGCTGGAAGGAGCCCAGGATGTTCTCCTAACATGTAAATTTGAGGGTGTTTGATCAAAGTGGCTAGAATATAAGACTGGATAAGTAATATTTCTTTGAATTAGGGATATTTTATTTAGCAGGTTGCATCACTCTAGCAAGAGACTGAGGGAAGGAAAGGGATACAAGTATGGCTGTATGCAAGTTAGAAGCCTAGAATATACAAGGGTAAAGTTCCAACCTTGTAGAATGGCCCGGGTTTCCCTAGGAGATGGTAGAGGAGGAAGAAATAAAGAGGTGGACATGTATGGGCACAATTCAATGGGTAAATTATTTACATCCAGAAGATCCACCAGCAATGCACATTCCAAGAAAAGCTCAAATGCAGGGACACCATCTCTCCAGGGCATCAGGAGTGCCCTGAATTTGAGAGTGATTTTGAGAGACAGCTGGGGGAAGATGTGGGAGGAGTTAAAGATGGAGGATCAACAGGCATCACTAGGAGGGGTGGAGACTAGGGATGATGGAAAGTGGGGGATCATAGAGCACAGCTTGATGCCATTCACAAAAAATGGTGGTACTGTGTGGATGACTATTAAACATGTTCCATAAAACCGAGACTGTGATCCACAATTGTAGGAAGGAGAATTCATGAATCTGAGTTCAGCCTGTCAATAAAAAACAGAATGGCAAAAATCTTGTACTTCACTAATTCTCAAGTAATTCACCACTCTAGTTACTCCATTGCCATTTTTAGAATTCATTCTGCAGCCCCTGTGAATGTTATAAATATTGTCAGAGCAAAATTCTGGCTCCACAAATACAAACCTAAAAGTCCTCTTTCAGTTAGAAGTACGCCATGTGACTGTGTCTTTAATCAGCCTTGCTTGGGCATCTGTTTAAGTAGCAAGTAACAAAAACTCTGGATGGAAATTTTTTCTCTGTAACTACAATGTAATCAATATCTACAAATGCTTTGGCAGTTATGTGTCTATAATCTTGACATATTGGCTTGACATTTCGTATCTCAGCAACGTGGATGCCTGCTTCCAATGCTTTCATCAACACAGAATCCCAGATGACAAACTCTTCATCTAATCCATAGGTCCCATGACATCATGAAACCAGAATGAGGTTTACAGTATAATTCCTAACTGCATTCTAAATACTTATTCTTTGTACCACAGATAAGCGTAGCTCTTCTTCCACTTCAGCAAAGAAACTTCTTTTTGCAACAAATGAAGACCATTGCAGGTATCCACAACCTGCCAAAATGCAGAGAACAACAAACCTTAGGGTACCCAATCCAAATTAACACATCTAAAGTACAACCCTACACTTACGGTTCAGAGAGCATTATAGAAGGTGGGTGGAAAGACTGTAGAGCAAGAGGACCCGGAAGTCTGCTGCAGATTAGTATCTTCTGTATATGACAGGAAATCTCAAAAATGGGTCACCTGAACAAGAGCAACATGAGGACAATATAACAGGCTAACACGGATGAGGAGAATTTCACAAGGCCCCAGACCTAGAGGGAGAGCTTCAGACAGTGAACACCTGCTGAGAGAAGAAGGACAAGCCCCCTGATTATACATAATAAGAATTAAAGATATCATAAATGTAAGAGGGGGAGGGGTATGAGAGAGTTTGGGGTGGGAAGGGAGGGGTGGAATGAAGTACTATTCATGTATAAAATTCTCAGACAAATTTTAAATGGTTTTTAAGAAATAAATAACAGCGGAGTTAGCGCTCCACAACAGCCTTGAATGTCAACTCTGCCACTTTACAGTCTCATCCCATCGTATTTGTTACCTCTTATCATTTCAATGTGCTCATCTGTAAATAGGACATACATGAACGTTTATTCTAGGAAATAAATGAAATAACATCAGCTGGCAGCTGGTCAACAAAAGCTAGCTCCAGTGGGGTGCTTCTTGTCCATCTCCATGCTCCACAGAGCTTGGGGTTTACGATCCTGAGCACCAAGGAATCCAGCCAACAAAGGCCAACCAAGACAGCCCAGCTTTCAGGCTCTTTCCATTTATTTTATTTTATCAGAAAAGCCAGGAGGGCAGAAAACAACTCTCTTATGTGAATTCTCTTCCTAAAAGTTCATACCTATTTATATATTTCATTTGTGAGATCACTTAATATGAGGTATACCTACTTAAGCATGTGTTCATATCAATATTGCAGTCCTGTTGTTTGTTGGTACAGTTCTGGGCAGTCCTCGGAGTGTATTTATCTTTCATAACTGAGTTTCATACCCAGCTCTCCATTCCCCCTTCTCCAGATTTTGGCAAACACAATTCTATATATCTCTCCTATGATTTTGGACAAGCATTCAAAATAACCTATGAAATACCTGAATTTTCATTTCTGGAGAATGTTTCGATCCACTTAGAGGGCCGTTGACATGACTTTTTCCCTACTTGGACCAGCTATAGTCCTGTATATCTCGCCATCAGCTCCTGTCTTGGCCTTCCTCTCTCTTCACTCTGCAATACTGCTTTCTTACCATCTATGCCACTGTTAATTCAGAGCAATGAACACTAGTGAAAAATCTGTTTATAACGATGTATGACATAGCTTCTATCTGTTTATCCATATAATGATAAATAGCCTCAGGAGTAAGTAATAGGTGGAAGCTAGTCACTTTGGGCCTGTGATTCTATGTCCTAAGCTTACAATATTGCAACATAAGTGACTGCTAGAGACAGAACACAATGCTAAGGTGAGATCTTTGTTAGTGTGGTGTGGTGTGGTGTGTGTGTGTGTGTGTGTGTGTGTGTGTGTGTGTGTGTGTGTATGCTCACGCGCGCGCACGCGCATGTGTGTGTGTTGGAGGCATGTATGCACATGTAGTCATATGGCCAGAGGATGACAGCAGATGACCTCCACCTTTTCCCCCTGAGGATGTGTTTCTGACTGAATCTGGAACTTGCTATTTTTCATCCAGTTTGGCTGGCCAGGAAACTCCTAGAGATGGTCCCTTCTCTATGTCCCAGTGCTGTGATCACACATACACACAGCCATACCCAGGTTTTATGTGGATGCTGGAGATCTGGACAGGTGCTGATGCTCAAGCATCAAGCACTCCTGATGACCATTTCTGTGGCCTCATCTTCGTTATCACTTAAGAAGGCACTTTAAAGAAAGATGTGTCTTGGGACTGGAGAGATGGCTCAGCTGTTAAGAGCACTGGCTGCTCTTCCAGAGGACCCAGGTTCACTTCTTAGCACCCACATGGCAGCTCACAATGACCTGTATGTCTACATGGTGTGTAGACATACATGCAGGCAAAACCCATCCACATAAAATAAAAATAAATAAATCTTAGAAAGAAAGTTGCTTCTTAAATAAGGGTGGCTGATAAATGGCATTTGATGGCTTTCTGAAGAAAAATCGCAAATGTACAAACCAGTCAGTCTCAACAGGTAGCAACCTCTCCCTCCAACATTTAACAAGGACTAGAGACAACTTTTTGATGAGAGGAAGGCTGTGTTGCTAGTAACCACCACCAAGGGACTGGGCTACTAGGAAATAGCCAGCAGTGCACAGGATAGTCCTTGCTATGGTTTCCATGTGGCTTATTTCTACCAAGGCTCATGTGGAAATTTGATGACCAATCTGGCTGTGTTAGGAGGTAGAGACTTTGAAGGGATTAATGTCCTTCCCACATACTTGCTTTATCCTTGTGGAGATGGATTAAGTCTGATGAGAACAGTGGTATAAACTAAGTCAGTACCTTGCTCCCTTTCTGTCTCCTACAGGTTCCACATGACATTCCCACAATACTCTCATGTCCTCTCATGCAATGTAATCTGCTATGCTGTGGCACAGGATGAGCCCCTACTAGCCACCAGCAGACCCTCAATCTCTACCTTTCAGAAATATGAGCCTCGATCTATTTTTCCTTCATAAACTGTCCAGCATCAGATATTCTGCTATAGCAACAGAAAACGTATTGACGGCCCCCATAGCAAAAATAATGTGGCTTAAATGTCAATCATGCCAATGTGAAGAAGTACTGGTCAGGTTCACATTCAAAGATGTGGGCATAGAATTCATCCTGGGTGACAGAGAGGCTGGGACTATGCAGACACTTTTATACAGAGTGATACTGGGGAACTACAGAAGTTGAGTCTTCCTGCCTCTGTCTTCTCCTTATACCCAAGGTCTGTTCCCCCAGGAGAATAGCAAAATTCATTCCAGAAAGTGCTCTGGGGAAGACGCAGAAACCGTGTTCTCGAGTAGTAACCTTTAGGGGAGGTGGGTGAGTGAAGAGCATAGAAAGTGTAATGACAGAACTAACCAGTGTGTAACAACTGCATTGATATCACTCCCCCGAAAAAGATCAAGAATATCACACAGCTCTCAGGGAAAAAATCACTTTGTATCTGCTACCTTGGCAGAGGTAAAGAAATGCCCATGTCATGGTTTGAATCAGAGCTTTACTCTAGCCATAACTTTGAAATTTCTGAAAACTAACACAAATTCAAATACACTTCCTCAGAAATGTTTTAAATATGAAACTTCTTTAAACTAAGTAAAGAGAATATTTCTAAATATGACCTGTCTGAGAACACCTTTGCTAAAAGGGCATTATTGTGTCATCAACAGTTGATTCTGCCCCTCACCAAGTTATGCAACTTAGATAATACAAGAAGGTTTTGTCAATTCCTTAGTACTTGAAAGACACCTGGGTGTAGGTTTTATGAAAATCTCTCCTTGTGTAATGAAGCTGGAAAGGCTTTTTTTTTTTCAACAGAGTCTCACTGTGTAGCCCAGGCTGGCTTCAGACTCCCAAAAATCCACCTGCCTCTTTCCTAAATACTGAAACTAAAGATGTGTACCACCACACTAATCAGGAAGGCTTTCATGACATGCTCTATACTAGATTATTTAAACAAGAGACCCCATCAAGACATCAAAATCAGGCATGCAATCTTTAATCGTGAATCAAATCTTAATAGTCCTCAGAACACTCACTTTGTAGAGTCTTTGATCGGTGCTCAAAGCAAGAGAGCCACCGGCGACAAGCTGCTTTGACCATCAAAAGCAGAGTCTTCATTTGGACCCACAGAGGAACAAAGGGCAGGAGAAGAACCTGATGTTTCGGCCACCATCTTGTGTCTGCATGTCCACACAGATAAATTATTGCTCTTCCGACTGATTTTATGATTTTTAATTATGAGTATGTGCCTGGGCTTGTGCACTTGAGTGCTCGTGGCCCTGGAAGTCAGGAGCCCCAACCCCCTCCCCAGAAGCTTCAGATTCCCCTGGAGCTGGAGTTATGGACAGTTGTGAGCCACTGGCCAAGGGCACTATAGCATTGGCTTAATATTTGATAAACAAGCTCATCATCTTGCCAAACTAACAGAGGTTCTCACATATCTAGAATGTTGAAGAATATACACACAAAAGCTTAGCTATGGAATTCTTGCTACCTGCTGCTCTGGGACCCAGACAAACAGCAGTAAGTGTTGTCCACCACTTTATGTATCCACTCTTTGAGAATTTCATGTATGTATTCAATGTATTTTGATTATATCCACTCCCTATCCCAGTCTTCCAACTTCTCCCAGACATCCTATATGTCCCATTCCTAACTTCATATTCTCCTTCGTTATCTTTATAACCCATTGAGTCCAATTAGAGGATGGTCATGGGGGGCATCCACTGGAGCATGAGTTAACTAAGAGAAACTAAACCCCTAAAAAAAACTGACTCTGCCTCCCCCAGTGGCCATCACCTGCTAATAGTTCTCAGATATAGGGGAGTGGCTGGGAACCACTCCCTCATTCATGCTGGAATGTTTGTTGGCTTGCCCTAGTGCGGGTCTTATGCAGACAGTCCCAGTTCTATGAGCTGGTATTGTGTTCAGCAGCCAGATCATGTGCAGAAAACTATGCTTCACAACAGTCCTGCTCAACCCCATCATTTTTTACTGTATCCTACTGTATTTTCTACTCTGTGAACTTACTCTGGTCATTTTTAATTAGATGAAGCTGAAATCCATTCCTTTTGTAGGAGCAAAGCTGAACTCCTCATCCTTGTGCTTCTCTCCTGGAGTTGCCCCTAAACTACACACTACCAGGTTGGAACAAGTAAGTGTCTATGATTGTCTGCACAGGGTAGGTGAAGAAGGAAAATGATGGACCTATGAAGTAAAGAAATTCTCTCTAGCAAACTTCTTTGCTGTTGGGGAGCAGGGAAGAGTAAAATAGCCCTGGAAACAAGTAGATTAACTTGGGTTGGTCAGTGCTAGGACAAAAGCCCTAGAGCTTCTGATATTAATGAATGACTCTAAGTTTGTGACCTACCCCCATCTGCCAGCATATGAGCCTGTTCCAACCTGGAGTTAATTGACATCAACA
The DNA here is from genome assembly GCF_049852395.1 of Peromyscus maniculatus bairdii. Taxonomy (NCBI): domain Eukaryota; kingdom Metazoa; phylum Chordata; class Mammalia; order Rodentia; family Cricetidae; genus Peromyscus; species Peromyscus maniculatus. Next base: position 97,909,148 of record NC_134859.1, on the reverse strand, counting down.
TTTTATTGGCCAAAAAAAAAAATTACATCAACAGAATGCTACCTTTTGCTTATGTGATATCCCTTCATGGCTGTGGATGCCATTGTTGCCTGGCTGTCCTTAGGGGTATCTATTTCTACTCAACCCACATACAGGGGGGAGGGGGGAATGACAAAACAAAGAAATTACTCCAGCTAAGTCTAGGTTGTTGGATGCAATGGCTAAACTTGGCTGTCAACTTGACAAGATTTGTGATGAAATAAAATGTAAATCAATGGGCACTCCTGTGAGGTACTTTCCCAATCAGATTATTTGAAGCAGGAAACCCCACCCTAAATGCAGGTATATCTTCTGGTAGCAGCCCTGATAAAAGGACTTGGAAGAAGAAAACTTTGCTTCTTGCCTGTTTGCTATCACTACTGCTGGCAAGTTCATCTGTCTTATCCCTGCTGCATTTCTTTACTGATACTAAAATCAGCTTCTTCAGTCTTTTCAACATAGACTGAAGACCAGTAGCTCATCCAGGCCTTCAGCCCTAGATTGGAATGGCTGAGACATCCAGGTTTGTGGACTGGATGCAACTACTGGATCCTCAACCTCTTCAGTGTGAGACACCATCTGAATTACCCAGACCAGATGGTATAAGAAAACCAAATAAATCCCCTCTATATATTAACCTGTCAGTTCTGTTCCTTAAAAGAACCCTGACTAATACTGGGCAGATGCATTTTCAGTTACTTGTAGGAGCATAAGAGGTCACTTAGAGTAGAATAGATAACCAATGGGCAGCTGTACATCTCTCCTTTCAACAGATGTTAGCGGGGGAAGGGAAAAGCATGATGAGACTCTTACCCATGTCCAAAGCTGACCTCTGGAACCCTGCCTTAAGGGGAGGCAGTTGTGTACATGAATTTAAAAGGCTTATTATTATTGATTGATTGCTTTAATTAATTTGTCCATGATGATTCGGGCCTGTGGTCTTTCTCCTAAAATCTTTGGGATAAACATAACCAGGAAATCAGGCAGTGATGGGAGCTGCATGGCAGTAGCTCATCTCCATGAAGCGAAAGGGTAAGGGGAGCAACTTCATGACCTTTTATGGGTCATTTACATAGTATCTGCCTCTTCTAAGTTCATAGAAGGCTCAGGCTGTCTCAAAAGAATGCTCCGGCTGGGTGGTGGTGGTGGTGCACGCCTTTAATCCCAGCACTCGGGAGGCAGAGCCAGGCGGATTTCTGTAAGTTCGAGGCCAGCCTGGTCTACAAAGCGAGTTCCAGGAAAGGTGCAAAGCTACACAGAGAAACCCTGTCTCGAAAAACCAAAGAGAGAGAGAGAGAGAGAGAGAGAGAGAGAGAGAGAGAGAGAGAGAGAGAGAGAGAGAGAGAGAGAGAGAGAGAATGCTCCCTTGATTAAATGAAACCCGTTGGGCTATAGGATTTGGGTCTTCCCTCTATTGATACCCTTTACATATTAATCTTTTAATCTCCACCTCCACTTTGTTTGATATTTTGCCTCAGTATTATTTGCAGTAATTGGCATTAGTTCAATTTATACATAGTTATGATTTGATATGCCTTTCCATAAAACACATTTCATACACATTCACAAAGTGGAACTTTTTTTTTTCTTTTAGTGGCATCCTAACTTAAGTGGGCCTGTCTTCTGTTAATAGTCTTAAAATCTCTCCCGGGCTGAGGCTGATTCTGTGGGTGATGACTTGAGCAGAAGACATGGCTGGAAATTGCTCCTTCTAGTCAACCTGCCTGACGGATGTGGCCCACACCACTGTCGCCTCTGCTGCAGGTTGTCAGGGCTGGTTTGACATTCCTGTGTTCTCAGCTATAATTTTGGTCTTTCCACCAAGGCAATTTTATTTCCTGACAGGCACTACAGTTTATGGAAGCTAATGCTATTGGGAAAATATTCCAAATGCACAGGTTATGTGGTTGGTGGAAAATAGACATTAATGGAAAAGGGACTAAACCCAAAGTCTCTTCCGAGTGCTATTTTGGAACTTCTGGTTTTCCTGTGGAATTCCAAGTCAGTAGTGATTGCAAAACCAAAAAGACCAAATAGAATATTAGAATTGCAAAGGACCAGGAGTCATCTACTTAGCAAATAGGTAAGTGCTGCATGGGTTTTCACTTTTAAGTCAGAAGACATGAGTACTGTTGGACAGTATGGGAGTGATGGATTTGAATTTCTGTATTTTTCCTTTGTTTCAAATCAGCATCTCTGTGTCTATGACCAGACCCCTTAGAAAGATTTCACGTCTATGGACACAGAACATGTTAGGACATGTAGAGACTGCTCTTATACAGCCTGTGGCTGCCAGCGCCACCTAGCTTCTACATTTCTCCAATTCAACCATTTTAGAAAATGTTCTATGAGCCCTCATCAGAGTTCAGCACCCACCTCACAGGTTCTGAATGATGGAGACTGCGAGAGAGTCAGAGCAGCCAAACTTCACCAAATGGTTATCCTGGGGAAAGGCATGTTCTCTGATTCTGTGCAAGTTTAGGTAGAATTGACACTATTTCTCAATGCACTCCCTACCTGTCTTTGTTTGATAAATCTTCTCATTTGAAGCAATTAATGTCCCTCCCCCATGAGGGACATTAAAATGTGTCATTCATAATGTGCCACTTGTCACAGGATTATTTTGAGCTACAATTGAGAAACAATCTCTCCTCTCTCACATTTTCCTAATCACAGAGAATAAATTCTCCTTTATGAATATGTCTCCTTCACACATACCAGAAGATGAAACAAGTTTATCACAGAGACAAGAGGCACCCTTCATAACTCTAGATAGTAGTCTGATCCTAGCTCTCTCTAGTTTCATTCCCCCACAGCCAACCATAGTTCAAAACATTAAATGGAAGAGTTCAGACATAATCAATTCATAACTTTCAATTTAGTCTGTGTTAGCCTTTGCTCACCGTGACAAAAATCACTAAGATAACTTAGAAAGGAAGCTTGTGATTGCAGAAGTTTAGTTCTACAGTTAGTTGTCTCCATTGTTTTGGGGTCTATGGTAAGACAGAACATCAAGGCAGGGAAAAAAGTTATCATCTCAAGGTAGCCAGGAAGGAGGTAGAGGTGGACCAAGATGTGATATAACCTCTCCAAAAATACACTCCTGAGGACCTACCTCTTCCAACTAGGCCCCATCATTGAAGAGACAGGCCATTAAATTATGATCTCCTTAATAGGTCAATCCATAGAGCCCTCATGATCTAATCACCCATTAAGATCCCACCTTTGAGCACTGCTGAACAGAAAAATGTCTTAGGGAGACATTTCATATGCAAACCATAGCACATACCATTTGGATTACATGAATAGACTCCACGTCATCCATTTTGTACAGCTGAAGATGTGAATCTTCCCTTGTCCAAAGTACCTACACTGTGCACACTACCTGCATATTGGCACTTTGTAGCTGTGACTGCTGTACAAATAGCTGTTACAATACTGGAATGCTTATACATAAATATTTACTTTATTTAGTATTGGCTACAAAGCACAGAAGAAATGATGCTAGAATTTTATAACTGCATATTGTTGTAATTTTCTCATTTGACTATCAATAATTATCAGTAACTTTTTCCTATACCCAGTTTATGAATTGAATTTATCTATTGTAGGCAAGTATATACAGAAAAACAGCATATATGGCATTCAACACTACTCATGGATTCAGGCATGCATTGGTGGTACTGGAATTCACACCCTATAGATAAAGGAGAACTCCCATGCAAATATTGATTTACCTGCCACGAACTTTCCTCATACATGTACCTTCCCATAATCTTTCACCCTAAAAGTCGAAACTTCCTTCCATTTCTCCACCATTTATAGACCTTTATTAAAATGGTACATAAGTCCCAACATCTAACTACTTCTCTATATTTTGTACTTCTTTTCTGTGAATCTCTGGTACATGTAAAAAAAATCTTAACATCAAATAAAATCTATATGATTTTCCTCTTCTAGTCTATCTTTTGCCAATTTAATTTGCGGTTTGGCCACAAAATGTGAACCCAGCTGTGAAGTGAAAGACCTTCAACCAGAGTCTGAGATTAGGAAACCCTGGGTTACATTCCACACCCATCGAGGCAAACAGGTATCCACAAGGTGGTACGTGGGCAGGCCACATCAACAGCAGGTGACATCAGGAACAGTCACACATCCTCTACTTTTCAGTCCTTGATATGCACACCAGATATCAGATGACAGGTTGCTGTGGGACCATGCCTTCACAGTGTTAAGTGTCAGTCACTTTATGATGTCCAAGTAAGCAAGTTACACCCTTTCCTTAGTTTGGTGTGTCTCATAAGTTATAAGTTCTTGGGCTTTGTTTCATTGATATAATTTTAACATGACCATGTGCCCCTACAGACTCAATTTGCCCCCAATAAATTTATAGAGTCACTCTCTTCTACTCCCAGCAAGAAGTCATTTATCACTGGGTTAGGTGGGTGGTACCCAACAAATGGTGTAGTTTCTAGGTCCACCAAGGGGCTACAGTTACTCTTCTACCTCAAAATTTAGTCAAAAGCTGCTTGTAAAATGGAGGCTCCCAAGACAGTATACAATCTGAGAAAACATTGTTTTTATACAATAAGGAGTAACTTGAAGTACCATATACCCTGATCTAACATTCTCTAATCTGTAACACAAAATAAATGTCTTCGTTGAATCATTGCTGTCTTGTATGTTGTCTCATTAAGTAGAAAAAGTCAATAACACACTGGGCTGGCCTCACTCTTCATCAGGAACAACTGACTGAGTCCATGATTTGATACATTTGAAAGCCAATAGGCATTTGAATCCAAACAAAATAAAGGATACAGAAAACAGACAACTTGTGTTTTCTGGAATACCCTTTCATTTAAGTCAGGAAAATGCAGATATATCTCATTTTCCTGCAATTCACGAGTACTGTGTATTTGGAAAACTGTAGTGCACCTCTGCTGCCAACAATCCCCAAGCTTGGCCCCAGTAACATATCCTATATCTCAGTCTAGTAGGGTGACTCTGCCTAACTCTAACCAAGCCACACCATTCACAACCTCTAGTGTTGGCCCCAGTCTGGTGAGCCCACCTGACCACAGCCTGTCCAAGTCATATCTAACCACTAGACTTAGCCAGGTCATATATATTGTATACTGATATGCTCTGGTGAGTCATCCTGGAGCCCAGCACCATATTCAGCCTATGAGTTTAGTCCAGGTTACACTTGCATGCACCAGCCAAGCCCAGTGAGTCCCTGAACCTCATCCACTCTCATCATCCCAACCCTCTGGCCTAACCTCCTCACACAGCTTATACAGTAGCCCAGGCTGGTGAGTGCCTAAGATCCTGACCCACCCAGTCCATCCTCACACTCCCAGGCACAGCAGTGGTGGTATAGCTTGCATACCAGCCCAAGCAGATCCAAATATTTGTCCCATTTGTATGTTCTCTTACTTACCACTGAACTGGAATCATCCTTGTTCCTCCAATGAAAAATCAACTCTGAATATCTAAAGGATTGATGTACCAGTTCCTCATACCTGATCTAAAACCAATCAAGCTTGGGCAACAACCACAACAAAACCAAGTTTCTACTGAACAGAGGCAACCTAGAATCTCACATCAGACACACAAGCCATAAAGAGGTCTGCATATCCAGGTCGCATCACAAAAACACAAACAATATGAAAAGCCTACACAGTACATCTACCCTCCCAATCCAGTAATGTTATAGAAATGTTCTCCAGAGGAAGTTACATATTTTAGCACCAGGAAGTGAAATTTAAAAGAATCATAAAATTTGTTGAAGAATTCAAGGAGTTTAAAGAAGGCATAAAAAAATCCATTAAACATAAAAAGAATAATGACAAATGCCTGAGTGATGCCCAAGAAAACATAGGCATATGGCTAAATTAAATTAATTCAGGGTTTGAAAACTGAATTTAATTTTTAAAAATAGAAATACTGATTAAGAAAAACTTAAGCTGAATAAATATAAAATTGAAAAAAATCAATAAACCAACTAGAAAACTCAGGGGAAGGCCTTTAAAGTAGAAGGGATTAAGTTAAGGGTGGAATATTAGGACTGAAAGGTGAAGCAAAGGAATTAGAACACTCAAACAGACATGAAAAACACACATAAGGAACATGCAGGAACTGTGGGTCATCGTGAAAAGAACAAGTCTTCATATCACATGAAGAAAAGAATTCCAGGCCAGTGACATAGACCAGATCTTCAATGGGATCATAGAAGAACCCCACCTCACTCCTCAAAAAAAAATTAAGGAAAGATAAACCCTCATAGATAGGAGAAGCTCATGGAGCACCAAATAGACAGGACCAGAAAAGAAACTCCTCACGGCATCTTATACCTAAAACACTAAACATAAAGAACAAAGAAAGTGTACTGAAAACCGCAATAGAAAAGCTACAAGTCATATATGAGAAAAACCTCATCATAGGAAGATCTGATTTCTCAATGGAAGCTTTGAAGAGCCTGGATCAATGTCCCTCAAGTTCTAAAAGACCATAGATGGCAACCTAGACAACTGTACCCAATAGTACCATAATGGACAGAGAAAGAAAATTTTTCCATAATACAACAGGCTGAAAGAATTCATAACCACAAAATCAGCCCAATAGTGAATCAACCAGTCAGGATAGTGCACACCTTCAATCCCAGAATTTGGAAGGCAGAGGCAGGCAGATCTCTGTGAGTTCATGGCCAATCAGGGCTACAGAGTGAGATCCTATTACAAAAGCCAAACAACCATTCACTATGTTTAATACATGCTCTGGACGCAGCCAACAGCAACAAAGGGAGTCCTATATAAAACATTTCTACTTTATCACACACACACACACACACACACACACACACACACACACACACACACGTTGGTATTGTTGAATAAGGATTAATTTAAAAAAGAAAGAGATGTTTTCCCCTCTGAGTAAGTCTTGTGTCAGCATTATGCACATCATATCACAACACCACCTGAAATATGTTTGATGAAATATCTGAAGGTTTTTAATCCCTAAATTCATAATAAAGGCATTTAAGAGTGTCATTTTCCACCTTGCACTTCATCTAACTGCACCACTTGGATTTCCCTGGTAAAGAACCATACAGGCCACAGTGAATGTCGCCTATCCATGAGTGTTTTGTTTTCTCTGTTGCATGACTGTGTACTATAACCCAACCCTGGAAGGGGCAGAAGAGTCAAAACATCTAAGATGCACTATCGGACTCCATCTGATGATTTGTTCAATGAAAGCTGAAGGAAGAGTAGTACAGTGGGGGGAGGAGGCTAGATTATAGTGCAAACCCAGGGATAGCCTGACACAGGGGGATACCAGGATATGATGCAGCAGCCAAAACAAGGAAGGCGGGAAGCTGTGATTCAGCTATGAACTCCTCACCCTGGGAATCTAGTTCTTGTGAGTAAGTCCTGCCCAAGATAATGACGGTATAAAAATATATTGACACAATAGTCATTGAAGTGAGGTGTTTTTTCATCTTGTTTTCTGGTCTGCTGGCTAAACAGGAAGTTTTTTACAGGATGCTCCAATATCCTCTGTTGAGAGTAACAGCTTTAGCACTTTGCTTTCCTCTTCTTCCATGATATACTTAATGTTTCCTCTGCCAGGTCCTGGATTCAGCGGCAGATTTCCTGCAGGCAGCTAAGATTCCTTAACTCTTTGTGCAGATCAATCACAGTCCACAGGAAAGTCACAAGAGGCCTTTTGTAGATAGAGTCATCATACTGGCCTGCCTCGGGGGAAGTCAAACTTGGCAAGTTAATGAAACTGTGTGGTGACACCAGTCATCAATGTCAATCTCTGTGGCACTCACTGGAAATTGGTACTTAAGGTTGCTTCTGCTAGTAAGGAAAAAGATGCATGTTTCATTGTCATGGGGGTTAATTATGAAAGGATGCTCTTCCTCTAGGCCTTCCCTTGGCACTTGGGAAGCATTCCCAGGGCTGCATGCTACTGTGATCTAATGGTGATGTCGAAAACATTACTAAGCCAGTGAGAGTTGATCATATTGTGTCAACATCCACTCGGGGTAAAAAGGCCTTGGCTTGAAATCCCAGCACCCACACTGTTACTGTTCATGAAATCATTCTGTACATTGGGTTTCTCTATTTCTTCCTTGTTAAAATGAGAGAATAATTGCATTTTGCTGCATCTCACAGGTTTATTATGACAATAGTCTTTGATATCTTTTTAGACCCGTGGGACCTCACAGGCCAACAGTGCCAAAAGAGATAACCATGATTCATTTTTTTTTGTAGCTTAAAACTTAAATGTTTTTAGTATATTAAGGAGTCAATACTCGTAAAGTACTCTGCACACCACCCATTAAATTTTAACTGTTCATATTTTTATTATCATCTTATCTTTTTTTTCAGTCTGTAAGTATTGACAATAGAACATATGAATTACTTGATACCACTCTAGAGAAAATGATCCTGTAGAGAAGAGGGTTTTTTTCCAATCTTCCCCCGTTTGCGTTTGTTCCTGGAATGAAGCCTATTCATAAAACACAGTTAATAAATATTTGCTATATGGATGGATAAAATAATACCATGGGATAACTAACCCTCTCACTTGCTCACTCGCTTTCTCTCTTGCTCTCTCTCATTTTTTCTCTCTGCCTTGTGAAATGAGAAATGGGTTAAAAGAGAAACTTTTCAAATTAGTCCCAGTAGGCAAGTGCATTTTCAACAAAGCAAGATAGATCTGTCCTTCACTGAATGACTGAATGATGTAGGAAATAAGAACATGGGGCTTTGGGCAAGAAATTCTGTTTGCATTGTGATTCTTCAACGGAAGAGACATTGATAATCTTAATATATAAAATTAATATATGGATCATGACTTTTTATTTCCCTATCATAAGATCGTTAAAGAAGAGAGTGGGCATAATTCAATATCTATCTAAAGGCAAGAATTGGGAAACGAAAAAAAAAAAAAAAGGTTGAGTGGTTAAGAGCACTGGCCGCTCTTCCAAAGAACAAGTTCCCTTCCCAGCACCCACAACAGGTAGCTCACAATAATTCCAGCTCCAGGGGATCCAACAACCTCTTCTGGACTCTGAGAACACACACACATGCAGACACATTCATACACACAAATAAAAAAATAAACTTTTTAGAGTAAGAATAGCCAGGGTAGGCTTAGTGCCTTGAGTGAGTGCTGCAGCTCTTGGGAACCCTGGTTGGAGTCTAGTCCTGGGTACATTACATACTGACTGAAGACATTGAGAGAGAACTCTCACCTCTCTCTATACAACTTTGCCACTTTAGAGGATGAGCAGAAACACACTGGTTAAGTTGCCAATAACAATGAACACAATAAATGTCATATTTTGCTGTTACTAAATAACACCCATTTCAGAAGAGATGCTCTGGGAAAGATGAGATCAGCAGAAAACCTTTCTTTTTTTGCTTTGATCCATTTGCATCATTTCCTTTGAAATGGTGTCAGACTTGAGGGATCTAAATTTTTTCATCTAAAAACAAGTTCATTGCTGTAACTACGATTATTGGTCATACTCCTGAACTTAAAAGATCATCAACAACAATAACAATTAAAAAAAAAAAACTTTTTGATGATTTCCACCGGAAACCTTGAAACTCTGCTTCTCGTCTTGACCTACCTTCCTGCCTCAGTAAAGGTTCTCATGAGACTCTTGGGAGAACAGAGTCAAACACACTTGGGAGGGAGCTGAGCACTGGCTTCTGGCGGGAGGATGTTGTTTATATTTTAGATCCTGTTTTCATCCTGGACGAAGTGCTGCCACTACCAGGTGCTTGTCCTCGTGTTATCAGCTTCTCCTCAAGGTTCAGCCTGCGGGAAGCAGCTTCCTGCAGCCTCCATGTGAAACTGGATGCTGGAGAACAGGAGAGCGCCTGTCAAAGGTTATCTTCCACGGGGTCACCGTTTCCAGGCGTACCAAGGTTGATCCTGGTCGGTAATGCCATTTGAGTGATGGGCCACTCGCTGGACACAGAATAGAAACAGAGCTGTTGCTGAAAGAGAAATGGGAGGGAAAAAAGTAGCATAAGCTGGGCACCTGAGATGGGAAAAGGAATTCCCAGTCACAGGTTGCAGAAATCAATTAACACGATTCTCAGAGCAGTAAACAATGACACTCCATCCAGTGACTTCTAAATTGCTTTGTGCATCTGATGGTCATGTTGCTCCCCCAAAATAGCATACTTCGATATCCAGAGTAAATTACTTTTGATTCATATTCTAAAAGAAAATATTGTCACCTCCTCCAATAATTACTCAATGCCCCAAACAGACACAGGGGACCATTTTGTTCCAAGATTCAATGACAACTGATTAGGTAATCAGAGCATGAGGATGCTTAATTATGCACCTACACTCCCTGGCTCAGTGCTGCCATGACACACAGCCTAAAAGAAGACCCAGCTCTGCCCAGTTCACTCCCAGGCTGGGGAGGTCAGTAGGTGGGCAGAGCTCACAGCAGTGGAGGTAAGCGGGAAGCCCTGCTGAATTTCTGTCTTTGATGCCTGCTAACAAAAAAAAAAAGCAGCCTCCCTCAGAGGCCAAGTACCTAAGGAAACGCATTGCATTACCAAGGCTGTATCCTCTGAGTTATTAGTTATTAACGGTAAAGCAAGGACTTGACTTAAGAACTGGGAAAATCTCACCAGTTACACTTCCTCTAAGCCAGGCTTAGCTACTTCCTCTTCGCTACTCATGACTTCCTTCCGGCCACAGGGGTTATGCAGCAACAGCACCAAAGTTCCCAAGCAGACCCCTTCCCCCCCAGCAAGTTCATGGAGTGCGGGAACCAATCTCAGTTATCATGAGAGCCAAGTGCAAAGTGTGAGCAGTATTTCTTCCCTCTTTGACAAACTAGAGGGGAAAACCAGGTAGAACAGTGCTCAATGAAGAGATTCAGCTTCCTGGAATTATTTTGGGGAGTAGTTTTTTTTTATAGATTTCAGAAAACAGATTTTCAGAAAACACAAAGAATTGATTTTAAACTGAATTGGATTTCCTAGACTCCTGTTAAAATCTTTCCGAAATCCCCAAGGGTGATTTACTTTTCAGTACTAGGAAAAAAAATTAAGAAGAAATTTCTAGATTAAAAGGGAATTTGGATCCCTTCCTGCTAAGCTGGAACTGAAACATGTCTAAGGAGAATGGTGCTTTAAATAAAGACATTTCAGAATCTCAAAAGTAGTCGAGAAAAAATTAATTTATTGAAAGACAAGTAAGTCTCACTATTCCATATTTACAGATTTATTCTTTTGACTTGGGGGTGAATTCAAGAATTATTTGAGTACCTAAAATCTGTAGGCACAGTATTAAAAGCTATACAGAAATATTAAGTAAACAGCCTGTCCCCAGAGTTTCAAGACAGTCCTAAGAAGTCATTGTATTGCTCATTAAAGTTCAAGTTGAAAGTTACACACACAAGTATGTACACATATACACACAAGCCGCACACACCCTACACACACACACAAGCAAGAGTTAGTCTGAAGCTTTTAAGACATCAAAATTACACTGTATAATCCACAAAGTAAAATTAAAACTTTAATTTTTAAAAAGAATGGGAGAGAGAGGGAGAGAGATCATTAAAAAATTGTAACTACTACTGGGGAGATGGTGAAGTAAATAAAGTGCTTACTAGACGGGCATGAGGGTCGGAGCTTGATCTGATAGAATCCACACCAAAATGTCAAGCACAGCAGTACATACCAGCAATCGCAGCTCGGTGGAAGTGGACTTAGGAGGGTGTTTAGGATTTGCTGGCCAGCCAGTCCACTAAATCGGCAGCTCCAGGTTCAGTAAGAGACCCTGTCTCAAAATATTAAGTAGAGTGTGATGGAGAAGGACAGTAGACTTTGACCTCTGGCTTCCACACAGAGAAACACACACATGAACGTGTTCACATACATACACAGACACAAACACAGAGAGACACACATAGAGACACATTCATACAGAAAGACACACACACACACACACACACACACACACACACACACAAGTATTGTAATTGATAAATCCAGAGAATAAAAGAGTCTTAAAATTCACTTTGGCACCCACCACAATAATAATGTTTATGAAAGTGGATTACAATGATGCTAAAACCACTGTGGAAAATTTGATGAGAAACAAAAGAATAATCACATTAACTCAAAGCAATTTTCCTACATGATACTTATTTAGAGAGGGAGAAATACAGCAATTTACAGTGAGGAAAAAAAAACATTATATGCCACCCTAAGCAAACATGAAAACTAACATAATTGATAATGAAACAAAGAGATATGCCTCTTGGTAGGATGTACACACCATATGCCTAAAATGCACGTGTAAATCCAAATATAATACAACCTGAGCTGAGATAGAATGTGTAAAATAAATTATCTGCATGTATCCAAAGTGTCAACGTAATGAGCAATAAAAACAGCTGAAGAATTATTTTATGGCATAATAAAGAGACATGACAAGTATAATGTGTGATATAGGTAGGGTGCCAAGCTAGAATTTATTTTTCTCTTTTGCAATAGATGATATTATTGAGAAAAATAATGAATAATATTTTATATTTATAATATTTATATTAATAATAAAAATGAAAAAAATTATAAGATCTACTGAATAGATCAGGGACTGAGAACGTTTTCTCTAGATCAGATAGTAAATCTCTTCAGCTCTGCAGGCCAAAAAATGTTGGTCAAAGCCATTTAATTCTGCTATTATCAAAAAAGACCATCATAGATAACCTGTAAATAAATGCATATGGCTGTGTACTATTTTAAACTTTATTTACAAACAGGTAAGAAGCAGTCATAGACAAACAGTCATAAATACAGCATAGCTTTCCTTCAATAAACCTTTATTTGCAAACACAGATGATAAGCCACATATATTTGCCAACCACTGGACTAAATGCTATTATTAAATGAATGTTAATTACCAAATTTGTTAACTGCACTACAATTTTTTTAGAAAATATGTACAAAAGCATTTGGGGACAAAAAAAATGTATTTGCAACTTCCAAAGATTCCAGAGAAAGTGATGATAAATAAATGCTTGTAAAATTCTAATAACCCTGAAGGATATTACTGCTTTATTTTTCTTTAAGTCTGACAAAATTACCCCCAAAAAGGACTTTACAAGTCAAAGGAACAAATATCCCTGAGTTGTGGTAATTACTTGGGATATACCCATGATTAGCTCTACTGCCAGACATGCAGAAACTTCTTAGGGACAGTATGATTAGCAAAGCTGTTCATCTGGCAATTAGTTCATTAGGTGTTTACTGAAGGTATGGTACCCAGGAAAACCACACTTTGAAAAGCTGAGGAAATGAACTGTGGAAGAAACCCGCTTGCCTTGAACACAAGAGGAGTGTGAAAAGTGAGGCAGGCTGAAGTAACAGGACAAAAATAACGGCTGAAGGAGAAAATGGGACGATCACCTCTGGGCTAGCCACCTTGCACAAACCGACTTATGCAAAATTGATTTCTACTTTCTCATCGGCAAACAATTTAAATATGCCCTAGAACCAAAACTTTATTTTTATACATGTTCCCAACTACTACGAATTGTGTAACTCTGCAAGGAAATTGCATCTACAATTTCTCCTTTTCACTCATGGCCTTAGGGCAGTCTAGGCCTTTCAAACTGTAGGAATAAACACAAAGAACTGCCAACCATTGAAACCAAAGCTTTACTAGGTAGGTAGGTAGGTAGGTAGGTAGGTAGATAGATAATTGATAGATGATAGATAGATAGATAGATAGATAGATAGATAGATAGATAGATGATAGATAATTGACAGATAGATAATTGATGGACAGATAGATAATTGATAGATGAATAGACAATTGATAGATGATAGATGATGATTGATTGATGATTGGATAGATGATAGATAGATAGACAATTAGATGGATGGATGGATAGATAGATAGATAGATAGATAGATAGATAGATAGATAGATAGATAACTGGGAAATGAATGATTTTATAAGAATAAAAATCTTTCTCAGATGGTTGTTTCCAAAGCAGTGCTTAGAACCATGGTCAAAATTTGGATGATGATCTTGGCATTTAAATAAAAGTCAACAATGAATAATAACTTATTACACTTGGGTAAGGTAACCCAAAGAAAGCCATGATATAGATGGATGTACATAGCCAAGGTTAATGTCTAATTCATGAAGAGCACAATGAGAAGTTTTCTGTAGGAAAAATCTCTACATTGTTCCTTCATCTTATGAAACCAGAATTTCACTGTCTTGGCTGCCAAGACTTCTTTCTTCTTTTCCTTTTTCTACATATCCCAAGATAGCCTTAAGTTCTTCATATAGCTGAGGATGACCTTGAACTTCTGACCCTCCTGTATCTTTCTCGTGAGTTCTGGGATTACAAGTGTGCTGGACCCAGGGCTTAATGTACACTAAGGATGCACTCTACTAAAAGCTACAGCCTCAATCCCTGCCTGGGCTTCTGCAACACAGGCCGGCAGAAAGAGCTGAGTGGTCCTTCTAGGTCATTTCCAGACAGACATGAAATCAATAAGCCTCACCTCCAATCATATCCCAGTTCTCAGAACTAGTCAATGGGTCTACTAAATGTAAACAAGGCTGGGAAACTAAGGCAAGGAAGAACTAATGTTTCCTAAGGGAAAAGAGCTGTTGTCAGAAGCTCTCTCCTAGCTTTTGTTTAGTAAAAACCCTGCAATCTTCTATCAAAATTACTATCTAAAAGGGAGTAGAATTGAATATGTACCTGAGTGTGGTGATATTGTGTCCCCCAATATATTGTGCACCCTAATAAACTTATCTGGGGTCAGAGAACAGAACAGCCAGTAGATACAGAGGCCAGAAAATGGTGGCACACACACCTTTAATCCTATCACTTGGGAGGCAGAGATCCATTCAGATCTCTGTGAGATCAAGACCACAATGGAAACCGCCAGGCATGGTGACACACACCTTTAATCTCAGAAAGTGATGACAGGAAGCAGAAAGGTATGTAAGGCGTGAGGACCAAGAACTAACTTTTGTTAAGCTTTTAGGCTCTTAGCAGCAATTCAGCTGAGATCCATTCGGATGAGGACACAGAGGCTTCCAGTTTGAGGAAACAAGATCAACTGAAAAACTGGCGAGATGAGGTTAGCTGTGGCTTGTTCTGTTTCTCTGATCTTTCAGCGTTCACCCCAATACCTGGCTCCAGGTTTGTTTTTATTCACAACAACTTTTAAGATTCCTGTTACACCCAGGCTTCTGCACAACACATCATGAATCAACTAATTATTTAGGGTATCCCCTTGCCCATTCTAAACCGATAAAGATCCTATGAATATCTCAGTCAATTTCACCATTAAACCTCTAGTCCTTAAAAAGCTTCACAAAAATTTTTCTTTGTGGCAGAAATGATGGCAAAGGTTGACTGTGTTGTTTTGTTTATTTGGGGGAGTGGAAGGGTGAGGGCATTTGTTTATTCTTTTATTTAAATTTTGAAGTCTTTCGAGAATTTCATACATGAGTACTGTATTTATATTATCTCCACCCTTTCCTCTCCTTCTCCAACTCCTCCTGTGTTTCAATATTTCTAGCCAAATTCATTACCTCTTCTTCAAGTAAATACGTGTATTTATTTATATATAATTATATATAATATGATTTTAATATAATACAAATATAAATTCATATGTATATATATTTCAAGTAAATGTATACATATACTTCAAATATATATGTATACATATATATATCTATATCTTGCTGAGACCATTTGGTGCTGTTTGTATGTATTTGCATTTAGGGCTGACAACTCAAGATTGTATAACTTATCAGAGTTCCTGTCTCTGCAGCCACTGATTTTGCCTGTAGCTCTGTTTCCAGGTATGGAGTCTCGTGCTAGTTCTCCCATACATGTTGGCATGTCAACTGGTGTTGTCACTGTGTTAGTCTTGTTCAGGCAGCCATCTTGTTTTGATTTTGTGGTTGTAGCTTCCCCGCCATATGTAGAAGACACTACTATCTCACAGCAGCTATCCTGGTACTTTGGCTCTAAAAATATGTCTACTTCCCTGAGCCTCAAGTACAAGGGTTGTGTTGTAGATGTGTCCATTGGGATTATGCACCTGACAGTCTCTTGTCCTCGGCATTTTACCAGTTGTGGATTTCTGTAAGAGTCCCCATCTGGTACAAAAAGAGCATTTGAAGATGGGTGAGAGATACACCATTAAATATTTAGAAAGCAGTTAAAAATTATATTAGTTTAGGAAAGCGATAGGCATAGGTTTTCCTTTAGTATCCATGACCATCCATGACCTTAACACCCATGGGTGATTAGCTATGTTTACAAATCCAGACATGAATTCTTACCTCTTGAGTGAGCCTTAAGTCCAATAAATACACTAAGACATAAGTACCACTGTTGCACCATTAGTAATATCTTATCAAGCAGGCTTTAGATATACATATATAACCTGGAGTAACTGCAGAAATAAGGAAAATCAAAAAGGACCATGACAGAAGAGAAGCTTAAGAGGGGTTGTAGTGGGACACAGGAGCTATGTAGGGAGAAATGGGTGGGGAACTTTAACTGTAAAATGGGGAAAAAGGGTAATATAGAGGAAGAGATGAATAAATAACACTCAGAATATTTTTAAAGACCATAAAGAAATTGTATTTTATGTGTAGTTGGTTGTTTTTTACTCTTTTGGCTCTTTACTCTTTTGGCTCTTTACTCTTTTGGGGGGCCTCCACCCAGCTCCCAAATAATCACACATGGAGACTTTTTTCTTTTTATGCACATACAGCCTTAGCTTGGCTTGTTTCTAGCCAATCTTTCTTAAATTATCCCACCTATTTGCCTCTGGGATTTTATCTTTCTCTATTTTGTATGCCTTTCTTTACTTCTTTCTTCATGGCTGGCTGTGTAACTGGGTAGCTGGACCCTAACATCCTCTCTCCTTCTTTTCTTGCTTCTTGACCTTGCTGCTCCCAGATTTCTCCTCCTATTTATTCTCTCTTCCTGTCAGCCCCGCCTATCCTTTCTCCTGCCTTGCTATTGGCCATTCAGCTCTTTATTAGACCAATCAGATGTTTTAAACAGGCAAAGTAGCACAGCTTCACAGAGTTAAACAAATGCAACATAAAGGAATGCAATATATCTTTGCATCATTAAACAAATATTCCACAGCATAAACAAATGTAACACATCTTAAGATAATATTCTACAATATTTATGTTTACTTAAAAACACATAGATTGTGTGTGTGTGTGTGTGTGTGTGTGTGTGTGTGTATAAAGTTATAGCACTTGAAGTGATAATGCCCTTGTGAGAGTCATAAGACTATCTAACACAAACCTCAGTATCAGGCATGGGAAGCCTTCCTTTAAGTTGCTGATCAGGGTAGTCCAAGAGATTTCTCCAACAATGCAGGTTATTGCCATTGCGCTTTGTTGCCCCCCAGAACTTGATGGTAAGACCCTATTGCTTAATACACAACACACATCAGACACAGGACTTGGAGGAATCAAATAGGAACAGACCTCGAAGCTTCCTCCCTGAGGACTGGCTCTTCCGGGATCCAAAGGTGCTATGCCAGCTCCGAGGGAGAAAAGCAATCAGTAGTCCTAGCCAGCTGTAAAGTCTACAGACCACAACAACGGCCAGCCCTGCTTTTTATTCTTAATTGTGAGTGAGTTTGGAAAAGTACTCAACAACAAGTAAACAGAATGCCCCTACCGCAATCATCATGTTCTAAGAGAAAAACATCTCCTCAAGAAAGAAGTTAATAAATTTCTGACATTCCAAGGTGTGAAAGGAAGCAATCTGACGTCTGAAAGCCGGAAAAAAAACAGTTTCTTGGCCCTGGCTGCTCCTACACACCGAGGTCATCAAGGACACTATCAGAACTCCAAAATAAATGAAATCAAAATGCTATTTTAAATCATATCCCGCATCCCAAAGCTGCAAAACGGCTCATGAAGATGTGCACATTTTCTCTCGTGTGTTTGAAAGACTTACATAAGGGGGTTGTTGAACTCAAACACTAAAATCCCCCAACAAATGTATTATCAAGTTTGCAAAATTTAATTGTGTTACACAATAAATAAGAGATTATCAAGAAATTGGAAATAGAGTTATTTTACAGAGCTTAAAAATATTCATAGGTTAGCTGTCAGATTATGGCCACAAAGAATGGAGTCCTAAAATAGAGACTGTGTCTCTATCTATCACCATAATGTCACATTAAAATGACTTAGATGTGATTCAATTCTCATTTCTGTATAATTCAGAATGAAATAGCCAGGTAGATTTTGGATATTCTGATGAGGAAAGCAAGGGTGAACACCTCATCCATAGATTGCCTGGTTCACTGGCTGTATGTTTGCTTTACTTTGTGCATGTGATCACCATCGAGAAGTGAGTCATAATTTATTGAGAGAATAAGCTTCCTTGGAAATTTGCCTTCCTTGTAAAGAGACGAAGGAGGAACATCATTACTTACCGGAGAGCAGGAACACATGAAGGAAGATGTTGGATGGTGGATCGGCAGAATGTTCTTGATGGACTGTCTTTGCCTGTGTCCCTAGATCCCCAACAAGTAGCTCAAATTTTAAGTGTGCTAATGAAATGTGGGACAATTTGTCACTGCTGTTTTTTAATACTGACTGAATCTTTCTTCAGTAGCTAAGTGTAGAAATGACAAGAAACCTCTCAAAAGGTTTTCATTCAAAGAAGTTCAAAGGAGAACCCCACTTTTCCAGGAATCTCAGCATCCCAGTGTTTTTAGTAATACCCCTTGAATAAACAAACGTTCATCTTGCCATAAAACTAATTATTTTCCAAAATGTATTATGTAATGAAGACATAGGAACACAAGCTATTTCTTGAAAAAAAAAATGCATCCAAAGCAAAGAACAGAGAGGCCAGGGTCAGTGCCCATTTTGCCTCCTGAAAACCCCTTCTCTGAGGAGAGTTTACGAACAGGAAGCAGGACAGGACCAGCCCCAGTTCCCTTGTTTCAAGCATCTGTATCAACGCAGGATTGTGTTCATTTTGAAGATGAGAAAGGGAAATAATCACCTTTCTCTCCCCCTGGATGGAATCAGTGCAGAGCTCTGTGCTCCCAAATTCCTCCAACCCCCAAGCTGCACTGTTCGATGTGTGCTACCATCCCACTAACAGAACTAGACAGGTCATCTGGCCCCTTGGTGTCTGTCCTGCTAGCTCCAAAGCCTACCTAGAAGCAGACTGCATGAAGAGATGTCCAATGGGAAACACAAAAAGCAAAAACCACAATGTAAAAACCCAAAAGGGCTACATACTTAAAAACTGAAAATATACATATATTTATATACATATACATATACAAATATATATATACATATACAATATACAAATATACATATATATGGCAAAAATAAAAACAACAAACAAAAACTGATGTAATGAGTCTGAAAGACAATCTAAAAAGATATGTGTAGATACAAGAGCAATAAATAAATAAATAACAATAATATTAAAAAAATCAAAGATACCATATAGGAAAAAAGCTAAAAATGAAAAACAAGCAAATCATTAAAGATTGGTGTGAGTAGCTGAGAAATATATTGAAGAATGTACATATTACACAATGAGTATGATAGATAGAGCAAATATTAGTAAAACAAACTCTCTATCGGCAAGGTTGATAAAATGGAAACTTTTACCTGCTTATGAAGGCACTACAAATTGGTTACCTTTCTGAAGATGGATCACTATTGTTCACACATTGTATACTGGAAAATTCCTATGAATATCAGTTATAACAAAAGTCATAAGCATATGAAGTAATCAATACATTAGTCTGACTTGATAGTTTCACAATTATTAAAAGCATCATGTTACATACTATAAATGTATACAGATTTCATTTGTCAACTCAATTTTAGTAAAAAAATTTAATGTGTTTTTCCTAGGTCAGCAACTTGACATTTAGGATGTAATCTGAAGGATATATAATAGAAACGTTCACTAAGAAAATGGCATAGAAAAAAAAAATATGTCATGGAAGCTGGAGAGATGGGCTCAGGAGTTAAGAGTATACACTTCTCTTGCAGAGAATGTGAAGTTGGTTCCCAGAACTGATGTCAGACAGCTTACAACTACCTGTACCTCTAACTTCAGGGAATCTGGTGCCCTCTTCTGACCTCCCCAGGCACCTGCACATGCATGCACATACACACAGACACACATAAAAATGAAGTAAATATCTGTTAAATCTATTTTTAAAGAAAATTAGTAGCAGCAGCATTGACAACACTCTAAAATTACCAATAAGCAACTGGGTGAATTACAACTGAATTCTGTTGTTGAAGAAGATGGCAGGCCCCTGAATATTGTTCACATCTTTGTTTATAGTTTCCTATTCTACTCAAATTTTATGTATGAATATTCCAGAAGGGAGAAAGTCAAACAACATTTTTTAAGCCTTCAAAATACCTAGACTTTTCCAATTTTCTAAATGCTTTCCCATAATAGAAACTAAATGTCTTGCCCAATAAGCTGCATTTTATATGACTTCATGTGAAAAAAGCAAAAATGCCTCTCTTTTCCTATGAATATTGTTTGTTTGATTGATGACTGATTGATTGATTAACTGTTTGATTCGTTGGTTAGTTGGTTGGCTAGTTGGTTGGTTGAATTAGGTAGTGTTGGAGATGGGACCCAGGGCCTCACACATTCTAGACAAATACTCTACCATTAAGCTAGCCTAAATCCCACATGCAAACTTTTTCTATTTTTATTTTTACTAAAAATAGATTTTTTTCATACACTATATTCTGATTATGGTTTCTCCTCCCCCAACTCTTCCCAGATTCTCCCCACATCTCCATCCATCCCACTCCACACCATTTCTTTCACTCTCTCATCAGAAAACAAACAGGTATTAAAAAATAACAAAATAAGATAAAACAAGGACAAACAAACTGGAATATAATAAAACAAAAAGAAGAAAAAGAGCCAAAGAAAAAGCGCAAGAAACACATATAGTCACAGAAACACACATTCTTACATGCAGAAACCCCATAAAAACACAAAACCAAAAACCATAATATATATGCAAAGGTTCTGTAAGGGAAAAAAATGTCCCGGCAAAGCATTATGAGACAAAAAACTTCCAAAATTGCCATAGAGTTCATTTTGCATTGACCATTTACTGCTGGGCATAGATCTTGGCCTTAAGAGTGGTTTGTATACCTAGTGAGACTCCATTGGAGAAAACTGAGTTTTCATTTGCAAGTGGTTATCAACTGGACATAGTGTCTGGGTTAGGAATGGGGGTGTGTGTCTACTTCTTTCAGCTCTGGGACCCCATCTGGTGCAGCCCCTGTGCATGCTGCTACAGTCTCTATGAGTTCCTATGTGGGTCAGCTCTATTGTGCTTAGAAGACCTTGTTTCCTTGTTGTCCTCCACCCTCTCTGTGTCTGACAATCTTTCTGCCTCCTCTCCCACAGGGTTTGCTGAGCCCTGATGGGAGGGATTTGATGAAGACATCCCATTTAGGATTCTTCTGTGTACATTGTTCCCCTGTGGGTCTCTGTATTTGTTCCCATCTACTGCAGGAGGAAGCTTGTCTGATGATGGCTGAGCAAGACACTGATCTATGAGTAGAGTGGGCTGTCATTAAGAGTCATTTTGTTGCTATGTTCCTTTAGTAGAACAGTAGCATTTGGTTTTCCCCTAGGTCCCTGGCCTGTATGGTCTCAGGTTCTTGGCCAGCCAAGGATGTGTTTCGTTTCATGGAGTGGGCCTTAAATCCAAGCAGATATTCATTGGTTACTCCCTTTTAAAGATTATTTCAAAAAGAAAAAAAATTCAAAAGTCAAACTACTCAGATGTTTAACTTTAGTAATCATAATCAAAAGGAGATGAAAAAATTCTTCTTCATTCCCTGAACATACTCAAGACCCTTTGAAAAGCCAGTGGCCTGCTCCAGGCAATGGCTCTGGGCAATGTACACAGTTGACTGAAGAGCCACTCCTGAGGTGAGTGTGTTTCCAGAACTAAGGAATTGAGCCTTTTCAGCCACTTCCCAGCCTCTGCTGGCCTGTCCTTTCATGCAGGCAGGAAATGGCTGACAACTTTCTCGTCTTTATGGAAGGCAAACTTTATTTCCAGCTACCAGGTCAAAAGGTGGCGGAAAGAAAACAGAACCCCTAAGAGATAAAGGCTAAAAATAACCCCCTGTGAGGTGAATCAGCCCAGTTGGGGATCCTGAAGACAGCAACAAGACGAGGATGTGCGTAGAGCAGCATCTGCGTCATCCCTAACAGGTGGTCATGACCAGAGTCAAGAAGCCCGGGCAGAGAGGAAAGAGCTCTGCAAACAGGTGTGCTGGGGGGGAAGGCGTGGGGCGGGAGAGGAAAAAGCCACTGGAACAAGCCTGGGCGAGGAGCCCAGACGCTTTCCCAGCAGGCCACCTCTAGGAAAGCCCAGGCTTGGACGTGAGATCGGAAGGACCTAAATTCGATTTGGGTTTTTGAGGTTTTGGGTGATTGGCTTTGAGTTTAAAATAGAAAAGGATGTGTTGATGTAGCCAGGGTTGTCTTTCTCTTTGTTTGCGATCGTCATATTCGTGGAGACAAATCTGTGATTCACAGAGCAGCATCCTAAAGACACGGGACTCTTCATTTGGTGATTTCCTATTTTATAGGAAGCAGAGGTGGAAAAGGTGGAAGCCCGTCACCTAGGGGTTTGATAATGACTATAATGGTGAAATTGTAGTCACAGCACTTAAATCATGCTATTAGCAACATTCTAATTTGGACACATACAACCATCCTAGGATGCAGATCAAGTAGTTAAGTTAATATTTATCATATTTTACAAGTTGGAACCTGAGGTCAAGTAAGTTAAAGGATTAGATTGCATGCGAGCGCTTTTTTTTTTTTTTTTTTTTTTTTTGGTTTTTCGAGACAGGGTTTCTCTGTGTAGTTTTGGTGACTGTCCTGGATCTCACTTTGCAGACCAGGTGGGCCACAAACTCACAGAGATCCACCTGGCTCTGCCTCCCGAGTGCTGGGGTTAAAGACCCGCACCACCACCGCCCCTCGCAAGTGCTCTTATACACTGAATTAGATCTCAATCTTCCCCTCCCCTCATCAGTCTCTCTGTCACTTTCTCTGTGTCTCTGTCTCTTTCCCTTCCTTTCTCTCTCATTATTTCTGTACTGTGAGCAGACCTCCAAGTGAGAAAGCTTCTATCTCTCATTGCTGTGAGAAAATACTGGACAAAGGCAATTTAAAGAAGGGTAGAGGTGGAGCTGTAGAGGTTGCTCAGTGGTTAGGGGCATTTGTTGCTTTTGCCAAGGACCTGAGTTCAGTTCCCAGCACCACATGGCAGCTCACGACCATCCTAACTCCAGTTCCAGGGAATCCAATGCTCTCTTCTGACCTCTGCAGGCACTAAGCATGCACATGGTACACATACATGAGAGGAAAACACCCATATACATAAAATAAACCTTAAAAAAATGTTTTTAAAGAAGGGAGGGTTGGTTCTAGCACACAGTTTGCTGAAGTAGGCTATGCAATGAAAGAAGACATGATCTAAAACATGGGATGAGAACAGTAGTCACTAAAATGATGCCAAGACCAGGGCAGAACCAGTAGGAGACAGGAATTGAAGTCAACAGGCAGGGGAGCAGGGATGCACACTTTGACTGTAATGGAGCTTTTTGGGGGGAGTATGCACAAGTCTAGAGAGGCCAAGCAAAAGCAGGAACAAACCCAAAGAGCTGGCATGTGACGGGGATCAGAACACAGGCAAAAGGAATGGGCACAGAGTCAAGTCTGAGCAAGCCCAAGGCCAGTGCTCCAGATTAGCAGAGGTTTCTGGGAAGACAGGACACAGTCATGAGTATTATCTGACTTGGGGATTTTTAGGTAGAGAGAAATGGAAAGTCTTGCTGGGAGAGGGGTGGGGTGGGGTAGCTGAGAAGCTTTTTTTTTTTTAATTTTAGTAATTCTTTTTTTTCTCCCATACTTTATTACATTTGATTTATTGTATCAACAAAGACTTGGAGAAATTTTACAATTATTTATTTATTGTATGTGAGGGGGAGGTATAGAGGTATGGGGAGGTATGTACACTCTCTCCTCCCACCACATGGGTTCTAGCAGCAAACTCAGTTACCAGGGGCTTGGTAGCAAGTCTCTGTAGCATCAGAGCCACCTTGCTCACTCTTGCCCAGTTTCTTAAATTGTTTTGTTTTGTTCTATTTTGGTTTTTTTTTTAATTAAAAAAAATTTTATTCATTTTACATACCAATCACAGATCCCCCTCTTCCCTCCTCCCACCCCTCCAGTCTTCCCCCCACAACCCCCCCCCCCATTTCCTTTTACAAGAAGGTAAGTTCTCCCATGGGGAGTCAGCAGAGCCTGGTCCATTCAGTAGAGGCAGGTCCAAGCCCTCTCCGTGTCTCAAGGCTGTGCAAGGTGTCCCATCATAGCAAGTAGGCTCCAAAAAGCCAGCTCATGCACCAGGGATGTATCCTGATTCTATACCGCCAGGGAACCCCTCAAGCAGATCAATGGCTCAGTGGTTAAGAGCACAGACTGCTCTTCCAGAGGACCAGTGTTCAATTCCTAGCACCCACATGACAGCTCACATCTGTCTGTAACTCCAGTTCCAGGGGACCTGACACCCATGGCAAAACATCAATGCAAATAAAATAAAAATAAATAATCAAAAAAAAAAACAGTTTCACCAGGTGATGGTGGTGCATGCCTTTAATCCCAGCACTTGAGAGGCAGAGCCAAGCGGATCTCTGTGAGTTTGAGGCCAGCCTGGTCTACAGAGCAAGATCCAGGACAGGCACCAAAACTACACAGAGAAACTCCATCTCAAAAAAACCAAAAGAAAAAAAAGAAAAGTTTCTTAATTTTTTAAAAATATTTTCTCCATGATTGATTCATTCCTGTGTAAACTTCACAGTTATTATCATTACTATTAGTAGTAGTAGTTGTTGTTATTGTTGTTGTTGTTGTGTGAGCACATGTGGCAAGGCACAAATGTGGAGTCAGTTCTCACCTTCCATCTTGATGTGGATTTCAAGAAATGAACTCGGTCCTAAAGCCTGCATCATCAAGGGGAAAGCACATTCATGGGCTGAGCCATCCTTCTGACTCTCCCATGGATCGACTCCTCACTATAGGAAAAGGCTGGAAAGCCACAGACAAATGTCAGTGATTAACTTTTCTTCATGAATCAACCAGTACATGAAAGCAAAATCTTAAGTATCTCTTTGATAAATTATTACTGTTTTATAGATATGGCTGTTAAGAAGTAAAGATTTACTATGACCACTTTGCCCTAAATAGTTAGTACTGCAAAAACTTTGACCTAGGTTGTGCTTGAAAGAAATGCTAGGGTCAAAAGTTAAAGTTGACATTTTGTCTTGTCAGAATTATTTCAAATAATTCTTACTTAAGAAACTTCTGGTTGTTCATTTTTATATCCCAAGAAGGAATGTGCCCAATTTAAAGAGCACCATAAGTATTCCATAAATACTGACTGACTGCCTATGAGGTGGCAAGGCTGAGTCCTCTTCCTTTTGTAAATAGAAAGTAAATCACACATAGTCTCCTGGCGCTTGCTCAGACACTCAATTAAGCAACAGCTACCACAATAAGGCTGATTCCCTTGCACAGTGTGGACCTCAGTCCCGCACGAGCAAGATGTCCTATTTCCTATGCCTGAGTACCTAGAAATCCCTTGCCTCTCTGCCAGGGACAAAACTAAGAGTCTCTAACTCATGGGGATCTACGCAAGTTTCCCGGAGATGTTAAGATTTCAAGCAGCACTCAGGAAGCGAGAGTAACACTCTAAATTACACTGTCTGAAGATTTACTCCACAGCACCCTTCAAAGACATAGCTCCTTTCCCAGATAGGCAGATACACCACTCACCATCACCAATTTAAAAAAAAAAAAAAAAAAAAAAAAAAAAAACCTAAGTTATCTCTCTGATTTAAAGCCAATTACCCATTCCAAATTAGACCAGACAAATCAGATAGATTCCACCCTCTTAGATAGCTACAAAGAGTTACTCTTCAGCCAGTCCCTTTATTCTTTCCCTTCACATACCCTGAGCCAAATCCTTTACTCTGTTTCAAAAGAGAACAAAACAAATATTTTTCCATTTCTTGTGAAACACCTAATACTATCTTATAATGGGAAAAGGCTTAATGCCCTAAATGAAACTTGTTTTCTTATATGGATCATCCTAGAATAATGTTACCTTTAATATTCTTATTTGGTCTTAAACAAAGTCTCCATTTCTGCTAAACAAGAAAACAAGTATATAACATTTTAAAGCCCATCAATATAGAGTATTTTGGGGGGACCCTGGTCATTTCTGCTAGTCAATTCTTTATTTGCCAAGAATATTGTAACAAATCACTTCTATCCCTTAGTTGGATTTTCTCTTTTGATGATCTTTGGAGTTAAGTTCACCTTTTTAAAAAACATGTATTTATTTTTATATTTTTTAATTGTGTGTGTGTGAGAGAGAGATAGAGATAGAGATAGAGATAGAGAGAGAGAGAGAGAGAGAGAGAGAGAGAGAGAGAGAGAGAGAGAGAGAGAGATTTATGTGCAGCTGCCTACATAAGCTACAAGCAAAAGATCCTTTTGCCTCTGGAGTTTGAGGCAGTTGTGAACCACCTGTTATGGACACTGGGAACTGAACTCAGGTTCTTAACTGCTGAAGATTTCTCCAACCCCCTAAAATTGACCCTTAAAATGGCAAATGAGATGTTGTACACGTATCAGAGTCAATACCAGCCAAGCTTTATTTAAAGAACAAGAAGTCAAGATAGTCATTAAAAGTACTAAGTGTTAAATGGGATGTCTTCATCAAACTCCTCCTATCAGGGCCCAGGAAGCTATGCAGAAGAGGAGGCAGGAAGATTGTAAGAGCCAGAGATGATGGAAGAATCCAAAGAAACAGTGTCTTCCAGAAACAACAGGACTCACATGAACTCAACATACGAACTCAGAGACTGGCTAAACACTCAAGGCTTGCACAGGTTCAATCCAGATGGGGTCCGAGGACTGAGAGAAGGAAGTAGGCGCAGGCTCCCACCCCAACCAAGAAGCTATCTGCAACTAATGCCTGTTTGCAAAGGAAAAATCATTTTTCTGCAGCAGAGTCTCAGTGGGTATACAAACCACGCTTAAGAGCAGCAGGCCCCACGCCCAGCAGTAAGTGACCAACACAAAATGAACACAATGGTATTTTGGTAGACTTTTTGTCTCATTTTGCTTTGTTTGAGTTTTGTTTTGCCTTATTTTTTTTTTTGCTTTGTTGGTCTTTTGCTTGTTTATTTTGATTTCTGTGTTTGTGTGTGGGGGGTGGATATTTCTTTGTTTTTGGGTTTTTTTATTAGTTGGTTTTAAAGAGAGAAAAAAACATGAAGCTGGGTCGGTGGGGGGTTGGGAGGAACAGGGAAGATTTGGGAAGAATTGGGAGAGGGGAAAAAAATGACCAAAATAAATTGTATGAATTTTTTCAAAAGAAAATAGAAATAAGCACCAATACTTGGTCTGTAAGGAATAGGTTACAATGTTTTACTGATTTATGAGAAACTGAGACATAATGAGAGTGTGTATGTATGTCACAGAATGTCCTCATAAAGCCTAAAATGTATGTTGAAATTTATTTTTACCTCAATTTTATCAAACGAAGAGGGAGATCATTAAAATGTTGATACAATCTGCCTGTAGAATAAGTATAAATCCTTGGTAGCACACAGGTCCCTCAATACAGTAGAAAAGCCATTTGTCTCTCCATAGCAAGAATAATGTTGGTTTCTCACGTTTACTCATGTAAGCACAGGTTGTTTGATGTTATTTCATAGTTTTGATCTTGCTGATGAGCCAACCAACCTCAAATATTCTTAGTGCAGCATTTCTGTTCTGTCACAGCAAACATCTAAAATCTACAGCCTTATTATCAGACAAGAAGCATGAGAAAGGCCTAAGCATCCACTTAGAGGAAAGTGACTACATACAGAGATTATCTCCCTCAGACGGGACACGGCAGAGCAATCTAAAATACGAAGTGGCTCCAGAGATATAGATATGGAAAGAGCTTTGAGAGGTATCAGATGTTCTCTCTGCAATTTTTAATAGATGTGTGAATTATAAGAGCAGGAACAGAAAACTCAAATGCCCAAGCAGCACGGACTGCCTACAAGGATAAGCAGATGTGGCAACAGTGCTGGGATTTTGTGTCGTCATTAGGAGTCCTGAGGTCATGTGTGAGTTCTTACAATGAGAACCACAGATAACCTGCTTGTATAAATGCTTCCAGCCCCTCTGAGGTGTTTAGTTCTGAGCAAGGTGACCTCTCACAATGAGCAACTCACCAGACACCCATAGTGAGTATGGAGCCCCTCATACCACATGTGTCTCTCTTCTTGAGAGAGCTCTCTTTTGCATTTAACTGTGACTTTTAAATGCTACTTCTGTTTGTTTGTTTGTTTGTGGCAGAATCTCACTACAAAACCCAGGCTGTCCTGGAACTCATGATCCTCCTGCCTCTGTCACTGGTGTTCTAAGATTGTAGGCATGCAGCATCTTGCCAAGGATTGTGATGCATTGTTTCATTTTGGTCTCAGGAGATAAGCAAATAATCACATACGGAGTTGCACCTGCAGATCTTAACTATTACTTTTAACCTGTAGGACCTAATGGGATGAATTTTTAATTCACTTTAACCAATTATCCCGCAGATCTTGCAAGAATCATCCACTTTCATCAGCCAAGATGGTTTCCGATGAGTTCTACAAACCATCTTTTTGTTCAAAGACCTTCTCAAGACCTCACTGCTCTCTAAAGTTTCCTGCGGTGGTCCTCTACACAGGCATCTCTTCGAGGGAATTGACAGATCTCTCTGTAACACTTACAGAGAACACTGCCACTCATAAAGCAGGATCAAAAGGAAACACAAAACAAAAACCTATGCCATTTTATTTACGCCAGTTTGCTAGGTTTAGCCATAGTGTAGTGAGTGACAGCATTCAGTGTTTCGTCTGGCAAGTAAATAGTGCAAATCTCACTAGCACAACACAGTAAGTCTAGAAGGCCCTAATGACAATACATGGTTACAAAATCAATCATCTCCTTGGACTTTTCATCAAGAAACATCCCAAAGCAAGCTCTTTACAGTGGATCAAATGTTTTCATACAGATGGGTGATCAGACTGGAAGGTCCCTCAAACACATTTTTACCTGTGTTTGAATATGTGCTTTTAAGAGAGCAAGAAACACTTGCCCTGTGCTACTAGCTACTCTGAGGAAACACAAATGGCCAGGATAGGAAGTGTGTGCCTGAGACTGGAAAATTACAAATATGTGAGCCACTCTTCAAATTCCCCTTTGCACTGGATCAGAGCCAGGATACCACATCTTACACTTCCAGTCATGTATGAAAGACAGTTGGGGATTTTCTAAACCAAGATTGACAGTGAGTAAAAGCGCATTTTGCTATGGATTTAGACATTTATGTCTTATCTTTATTTAAATGTGTCATCTAACAATCTTTTACTTTATTATATCTCAAAAGTGATCAAAGATTTGAGTTTGCCTGTTTAAAAAAAAAGCATTTAAATAAAAAACATAAAACAGGAGCTGGAGAGGTAGCTTGGTAATTAAGAGCACACACTGCTCTTCATAGGACATGGGTTCAGTCCCTAGCACCCACCACAGCAGCCAGCTTACTATTACTTGTAATTCCAGCTCCGGGGAAGCTGATGTCCTCTTCTTGTTTCCAAAGACACTCATATCTGTGTGCATAAACTCACCTGCAG
The DNA here is from genome assembly GCF_049852395.1 of Peromyscus maniculatus bairdii. NCBI lineage: Eukaryota > Metazoa > Chordata > Mammalia > Rodentia > Cricetidae > Peromyscus > Peromyscus maniculatus. The sequence goes on along the minus strand of NC_134859.1, from coordinate 97,879,256 downwards.
ATTCACACAGAAATGCATAATTAAAATTAAGAATAAAATATTAACATAAATAAATGTAAGACAGTAATCACAGCACTCAAGGAGCTGAGGCAGGAAAACCATGGTGAAGTCTAGACCATTCTTGACTATAGAGAGAGGCCTTGTCTCAAACAACAACAAAAATCAATGAAACAGAAGAAAGCTGAGCACTATTCAAACACAGGTAAGAATATTGAGGGACCCTCCTGTCTGATCACTCCCCATGCATGATCTCATCTGTATGAAAATATTTGATCTGCTGTAAAGAGCGGTGAGAATGTAAGGTATCATTTGAAAGGCTTCGTAAAAGGTCTCACAAGGACTTTGACCTAAGCATAGTGCATAGCATTCAGTGCACTGCTGGCAAGCACTAAAGAGTTTGTGAAAATGTATTACTCATTGTTATCATCATGAATAGTTAATGCAGCAGCTGCTGGTGAGGCAAACACTGATCTTTGATACAGACTTACCAGGAAAGAACTCCCAAGTTTCTCAGACTCCTTCCTCTCCCCCTGCCCTGGAACTCTGAAGTCACAGTGGATGACTAACCTGGATCATGCGTCCAGTGTATTGTGTGTGCAAACTCGCACGTGTGGACACCACACTCTTTAAGGAACTTGTATCAAAACGATCACAAGGAAAGAGCAGAGCCCAGTGTCAGAGTTAACTTCCAATCAGGATATCCCACCTGGAAGGAAGCCAGCTTCCTCTCCTTTGAATAAAGCAAGAAAGACATGACCTCTCTTTTAACTGAATGAACAATACCATTGGCATAACTGCTTCTGTGGGCTTCTGCCTTGCGTGTTTTTTTAAGTCATTTGGTAAGGAGTAAGTTCAGCAATAAAGCCTTATTCTCCTTTACTTTCTGTTGTAAGTATCCAAGCAAGAACAAAGAGGGGACCTCACTTCCTGGCTTGCTCAGATAGCTTTCTTATACAACTCAGGCCCACCTGCCTAGGGGTGGTGCCACCCACAATGGGCTGGACTTGGCTACACCAATAAATCAAGAGAATTCTCATAGGCAAGCATGCAGCCAGTTCTTCAGTTAAGGCTCCCCTTCCCAGGTGACCCCACGTTGTGTCCAGTTAACATCTGAAACTAAGGAGAAACCTGGAAATTAAGAATGCCTGAATCATACTGCTTCGTCATTTTTGTTTTTAAAACCCATGTTTAGATATTTCCTTGAACACTAGTGATTATATCCAGGAAGAGTGGGGAGCTGGGCAGTTTATACATTGCTGATAAGAAAATAATGTGTGGGGAAGACCTTTTGGTATCTGGACATATTTTAAAACAAAAGCTTTCAGAATGTTCTTAAGCATCCACATGGAAGTGCAACAAGCGTATACCAAACGAGCATTAGCTTTGCTGTAAAAGCAGTGTCCCGTCGTCGTCGGGCCTCCCCCCCACTCCCCCCACTCCACCCCCCACCCCCGTCTCACCCACAGACAAGCCGCTCCAGATTCACCAGGAGGTTCACTGGGTCTTTTTTCTTCTCTCCTGTCTTTGTCTTTTAGATACTGGCCAAAGCCTGAGTCTGCTGTCTCTGGCCCTGTGGACTTTTCCACCTTATCTCTCTCTAATACTCCCCTTCCCCTGCCATGTGCTTGCTTGTCCTGGTGGGGCTCCTGCCTCCATGCCTGACTCAAACAGCATGGCTCCCTCTCTTCATCTTTCTCCTTCTTCCTCCTCTGGGTGGCTGCTGAGACTTACAGCTTGCCAACCCTGGGCTTTCTCTTTGAAACTCTAATAGAACTGTCTAGAGCTTCAAAACAATGAATTTAAGGACAACTTATTTATTTATGTTAATTGAAATATAATGGCATTTCCCCCTCCCTTTCCTTCCTCCAGTCCCTTCCATGTCCCTTCCCTCCAACATCTCCCACGTCTCGCCCTCCCTGATAAATTCATAGTAGCTTTTTCTTTGGCTATAACTGATGCATATATATCCATATATGAAGGAAAAATTACAAAATACCTTATACCCAATAGCAATCAATTAACATTTACATTCATATTATCATAGACTTTCTAGGTTTTATTTCTGTTTTGTTTTTGTTTGTCATAAGGTTTCACTGTGCAACTTAAAGTCACCTTGATGTGTTATGTAGCCCAAGCTGACTTGAAGTTATGATTCTCCTGCCTCAATCTCTTTAATGCTGGCATTATAGACATATGCTGCCATGCCTGCCTACTTTTGAATTACTAAAAAATGATGGGTTAGCCAGACTTGTTGGTGCACACCTTTAATCCCAGCACTTGCAAGGCTGAGGTGGACACATAGATATCTGAGTTTGAAGCCAGGCTGGTCTACGAAGTGAGTTACAGGACAGCCAGTAGTTACACAGAGAAACCCTGTCTCAGGAAAGAAAGAAACATAATAATGGGCTGCCAAGATGGTGTAGCAGGAATCTTAAAAGTTCTCACCAGTTCCTCAGCTGGTCCTGTTTCCTCAGACTGGAAGCCTCTGAGTCCTCATCCAGAATGAATCCCAGCTGAACTGTGCTGCTTCAAAGCCTGAATGCTTAACCAGCCACATGCTTAACCAGCCAAATGCTTAACCAGCCACATGCTTAACCAGCCAAATGCTTCTTGTTTCTGGTCCTCATGCCTTATATACCTTTCTGCTTTCTACCATCACTCCCTAGGATTAAAGGCTTGCTTCCTGGGATTAAAGGCGTGAGTCACCATGCCTAGCTGTTTCCAATGTGGCCTTGAACTCACAGAGATCCCAGATAGATTTCTGCCTTTGGAATGCTAGGATTAAAGGCATGTGCTATCACTGCCTAACTAGTGGCTTTTCTGTTCTCTGACCCCAGATAAGTTTATTAAGGTACACAATATTTTGGGGAACACAATACCACCACAAGATGGCTCAACAGTTAAAAGCACTTGCCATGCAAATCAGACCTAGATCTATGTTGGGACATACAGTGAAAGAAGTTATCCTCTGACCTAGACACATACACACACACACACACACACACACACACACACACACACACACTTGTACTAAGAATAATAATAGTAGTAGTAGTAATAAATCATTTTAAAAGAATAATAAGAGTATGCCAGTTAAGAGGAATAAAAACAAAATTATTTCCATTTTGTAAGTTTTATTGAATTACATTGCATGTGTGTGAATGATCATAAAACAGACATACAAACAGACAAATATACATACACACATAGACACATACATAGAATGTCTATATCCCAAAATGTTCCTAGTTAATCCTGAATGCTAGATTATGGGTGAATTTCATTTGCTTCTCTGTAATTTTTATATAAAAGTATCTTATTCTGTATACTTTTTAAAGTTGTGTTAAGTCTTGATTGCAAGGACAGAGAGTCTGGTTTGGGATGTGGGTTGCTTTGACTACCATCACTATATTGATGCTTTTTTTCTCTGCTTCCTCTTGTTATTTACATTCGTTTGATGTTCACAGATAAGCCTATTATGATATGTTCAACTTTTGGACCAAAGGGACTTCTTCCAAGAAGATTCCCAGATTATCCTGTTTTGTATTTTCTTCCCTGGTGGCCTGAAGAAGTGCTTCTCACCTGCTGTGAGTACAGAAAATTATCGGAACATGGAGAGTCTAAATAACACAGCTACAGTCTGCAGACTGAAGACCAAAATGGCTGAGGTTCCAGGCTGCTGGTTGTCACCAAAGATCCCTCTGTTTCCATAATTACACATCCTTATGCTGTTCCTTACATCCATACTTAGCCTCTCTCATGGGGTCATGGGGATAATACAGTTACACACAGAGAGAGAGAGAGAGAGAGAGAGAGAGAGAGAGAGAGAGAGAGAGAGAGAGAGAGCTGTTTGATTAAGCACAGCTCCTGCCAGAAACATGGTATTATCCTTTTGATCATGCCCATTCAGTTTCCCACCCATCTTTCCCAATCTGAATGTTCCTCCCTCTGACAGAGAGGAATCACAAATGTCTCCCTGAGTGCTTAAGCCACCTCACTGTTTTCCAAGCAAGCACATACCACCACCACCACCACCACCACCACCACCACCACCACCACCACCACCACCCATGTGCATGTATAAACTACTTGCCCCAGACTGGTTTCCTAGCAGAGGCTGCTTTAGGGTTAGAACACTTGGCTAGCTCCTGTTTCCTCACAATTGACAGAAAGACCCTCTCTTCCCTCCCTGCATCCTCTATGGAGTGTGGTAGGAGTGTGGGAAAAGCCATTTGATTGCACACACTGTTGTCCTTATCAAATGGCAAGGTCATTTTTAAGACTCATCAGCAGATTCAAAGGACTTTCATAGTTACCAGAAGTGTGTATGTCGAGAATGGGGAGGCTCATGGCAGGCTACATACTCAAACGTGGTTGAAAGTATCCTAGCTAGCAGTCAGAAACCTACAAGTTCAAATCCAAGCTCTTTAATTTAATTTATACTAACCAAGTTACCAGCCTTTTTGAACTTCAGTGTTCCTATCTATAAAAAGGGACAGGAATGAAAACATCTTTCATGTTAGTTATGAGAATTAAATGAAATAACTTGACTGGTTGTAGAGAAATAGTGACTGAGACTATTGCATGTCAATTACAATAGCTTCATGGCTGCCACATTTGCTGAAGTCTTACCTTAAGTGCTAATTACTTCAGTTTCTCTTCAAAACAACCCATTGTATCCTTCCTACCTTCCCTGCAAACAAGCTAAGACACCTCAGAGGTAAGAAGAGCTGCCCAAAGCTGTGCAATCTCACAGCCAGAAAGTCTGAGAAAAAGTCCAAGTTGCCCAGTACCCTGGACTCAATCAGCATTTTTGTGATACTTCCTCTTAAAACAAACCCGATAACTGTGATTCGTGAGTAACTGCAAAGTCTTACTCAGTCTGTTTCCTGTTTTTTGTAAGTTAAATCTAATGGACTTGACCCTGTTATTATTTTTCCCATGAAATATACTGAAATTCTAACAAGAGGAAGAGGGACTTAGAATTTGATCCACTAGAAAACAGAATGAGAAATAATGAGAATAATGAGGTTAGGACCCACTTCGGGTATAAATGACCAGTGGTCCTTCTTTTAAAAGTTTATTTCTATTTTATGTGCATGAGTGGTTTGCAGCATGTATTGTATGTGCACCAAGGCATGCATGCCTGGTGCCAGAGGAAGCCAGAAGAGGGTATCAGATCCTCCGGGACTAGAGTTCTAGATGGTTGTGAAACACCATGTGAATGCTAGGAGTAGACTCTGAAAGACTAGCAAATGCATTTAAGCACTGTCCATCTCTCCAGTATCTCTTCTTACGACACTTGAAAAGCTGCTGTCACTTGAACTCAATAAATTAGGACAGATAGCCTCCCCTCCCCCAGACCCCCTGCACATGTGCACACACACACACACACACACACACACACACGCCACCCAGAAACACTGTGTTTGGCTAGAGTTGCCTGTGTTTAAGGATGGCTCAAGGCCCAGGCCCTTCTGCTCTTTCTTTTGCCTCCTTCTTAGCCTGACTTTACCTAAAGAAAGTTCTTGCTGCATGCATAAAGGGAATCCGGTGTGTTTTGCTGCCCCCTTGTGGCCTCTTTAAGTTGTTCTCCTAGCAATCCATATCATGGACTAAAATTTTCCAATTGAAACTCCTCCAATTCACATTAGGGAGCTAAGTTTGCATTTTGTTCGGCTTTACCGTCAATGGAAAACGTGTGTGTACACTATCACACTAACTATCGTGCTCAAGTGACTTTGTAAGATGAAATTCCCAACCGCCTTTGAAAGGGGCCTTTGGATGGAAACTTCCAAAACAAAAGGACACTTCATTTCTCCAAAGTTCAGTACCATATGTACCACTATTATCACAAAATGAGATTATTATGTTGTCAACATAAATATGGCTTTATTTGGAAAATGGAGAATTGTAAATGTTACCTGCCATTTAAAAGGGTTCCAATAGCAGGACATTTTAAATAATCAATTTAGATATTTTACTTTTAAAAAGGAGAGGCATCTATGAGAATCCAGGAGTCATTTTGAAGTAGTTCATCAGCACTGGGGAAAGGCTAGAGTCTGCAACTGTAACTGAGAGATTGATCGGAAAAAGAAAAACAGAACCAAAAAGTAATAAAACCACCACTAATTATGTGAATTGGTCAAAATGCACCTGGAAATTTCCAAGAGATTTTTTTTTTAAAAAAAGGAGTTAAAAATAAAGTTAATGCTTTTAAATGTTTTCTCAGCCTCTACTCTACAATCATTTGGGGCTTACTCACATCCAAACTGTTCCTAGGCCATGCTCAACATTGATACAGATCTTTTTCTAGAAATATGAAACACATTATAAACAAACATTTTAAGATATAAGTATGTGTAATGAGTCTTTCTCTGTCCCACCAGCCAGCTCACAAATAAGGACTCAGGGGCTTATTAATTATGAAAGCTTGGCCTTTAGTTTAGGCTTGTTTCTAACCAGCTCTTGTAATTTAAATTAACCTGCTTTTATTAATCTACCTTTTACCATGTGGCCTTTTAATCTTTCATTCTGTATGTCCGACTCCCTCCATGTCTTATTGGCACCTCCTGAGGACCTCGATTCTCCTCTCTCTGCTGGAATTCCCACCTATACCTCCTGCCTAACTATTGGCTAGTCAGCTTTTTATTACACCGGTCACAGCAAATACATCTTCATACAGTATACAAATACCCCACAAGTATGTAATATGAAATAATAACAAGCGTTTGAAAAATATGTCCTACTCTTTGGCTTGTCTCTTCTTTGTCAAAATGTGTTCTCTGTAGGGTTGGAAAATTCAGGCTGGCTGAAGGCATCCGCAGGCCCACCTGGTATCTTTTGGGCTGGGTGGGTAGGTGCAATCATGATGAGCAAATATATGGTGGAGAAATGGGAAAGAGAAGCAGAGTGGTCCATGTGCTGTTGAAAGAGGTGGAGCTGAAGGAGTGAAGGTGTGGGGAACAGGCTGATGTGGGTGCCCTGCTTGCACCCTGGGGCTGGCCTGGGCTGCTGCCAAGGGCCATATGTGACTGTAGCTGGGCTCTGTGTTGACATCCATGACCCATGTTGCCAACAAAGACCACAAGGATGCCCTGGGTCTGGGCCACCACTGTAACCATGCTGTTGTGAGAGGCCCATGTTGCCACCAGGAACAAGCCGGTCTGAGAGGCCCGTGCTACCATCTGGGGCCATGAGGACATCTGGGCCTAAGCTGCTACCGAGGACCATGCCTGGGTCTGCGGCCCTCCAGCAACCAGAGTCTGTGTTGATGTAACCACTGAAGGCTGTGCGGATGCCTGGGGTCTGGTCAGCCACCTGTGGCCATATTAGTGTCTGAGAGCCATGCTGATCTGAATGGCCTGTGCCACCACCAGGGGCCCCGGCTGAAGCATAGGGCCATGTCTGGGTCTGTGACCCTACTACAGCCAGGGTCTGTGTTGATGTCCATGGCTCTTGGTAACATCAAAGATCAAGCCAATGCCGGGGGTCTGGGCTGCCACCTGGACCGTGCTGTTGCTGGGGCCATGCTGATCTGAGTAGCCCATGCTGCTACCTGGGGCCATGATGACTTCCAGGTCTGGGCTGCTGCCAAGGATCATGTGTGGGCCTGTGGTCCTAACACAGCCAGGTTCTGTGTTGATGTCGGTGGCCCATGTTGCCACCAAAGGCCACACAGATGCCCTGGTATAGGCCACAACCTGTGGCCATATTGGTGTCCGAGTGCCATGCCTATCTGAGTGGCCTGTTGTTCGAATCTTAGATGATCTTTTAATTTAAAAAAAAAAACCGCCGGGCGGTGGTGGCGCACGCCTTTAATCCCAGCACTCGGGAGGCAGAGCCAGGCGGATCTCTGTGAGTTCGAGGCCAGCCTGGGCTACCAAGTGAGCTCCAGGAAAGGCGCAAAGCTACACAGAGAAACCCTGTCTCGAAAAACCAAAAAAAAAAAAAAAAAAAAAAAAAAAAAAAAAAAAAAAAAAAAAAAAAAAACCCAGAGCTAGATATCAGGGTGAAAGCTAAAAGATCAGAGAAGAAGAGCAGGCCACAGCCACCACCTATTACCTCACCAACTCCACTAATCTGCTGACTGAAATCCTCTGAGTCTTCACCTGGAAGGTTCTCAGCTGAACTGTTTTAGTTCCTGTTTCCTTATGCCTTGTATACCTTTCTCCACCCAGCCAGGGCACTTCCTGGGATTAAAGGCGAGTGTGCTTCCCAGTACTGGGATTAAAGGTGTGTGCCACCACTGCCTGGCTTTGTTTTCAGTGTGGCCTTGAACTCACAGAGATCTAGATGGATCTCTGCCTCCCAGGTGAAAGGATTGAAGGTGTGTGCCACCACTGCCTGGCCTCTATGTCTAATCTAGTGGCTGGTTCTGCCTCCGATCCCCAGGCAAGTTTATTAGGGTACACAATATATCACTACAGTGGCCTGTACTGCCACATGGGGCCATGGCATCATTTGGGCCCAGGCTTCTGCTGAGGACCATGTCTGGGTCAGTGGCCCTACAGCAGCTAGGGTCTGAGCTGATGCCCATGGTCCTGTTACCACCAAGGGCTGATGTCTGGGGTCTGGACAGCCATCTGAGACTATATTGGTGTCCAAGGGCCATGCTGCCGCAGGGGCCACACTGATCCGGGTGGCCTGTGCTGACACCAGGGCCAAAGTGATGTCTGGACCCAAGCTGCTGCCAAGAGCCATGTCTGGGCCCATGTTCCCACTGTAACCGAGGTCTGTGTTAATGTCCAGGGGGTCATAGGAACCATGTGTATTGAAATCACAGGGTCATGCTAAGCCAGCCCTGTCCTTTACTGTCCCTGGGATAGCGGGCCCTTCCTCTCACTGGACACTGCAGCAGGAGAGCTGGCCCCACCCCTCATGGGAGAGCTGGCACCTGCATTCAGGAAAGATGGTCCCACCCCTCACCACAGGCCTGGGAGAGCCAGCCCCAACGTCATGGGCCTAGAAGAGCTGACTCTGCCCCTTGCCTGAGGGGAGTAGTCCCAGTGGCCCTGACTGACCAGCTCACCTACCACCCAGACCCTCCCGACCTAGGAGCTGGGTTGTCCCACCCAACGTCTACCCCATTGATGACCTGTTGAAAAGCATGAAGGGGCCGGTCCTGCAGAACAAGAGCCGCAGAATCTCCATGACTCAGGGCAACAGCAGGACATCCAAGAGGGTCCAGTGAGGGTCCAGTGATGATGGTGTGCCAGAGGCCAGGGGCTTTGAACCAGACCAATGACTCATTGCCGTGAACGTTTGTGGGTGGCTGATTGGACAAAAGGGTACACTGAGTGACACACCGCAGCTCCCAATGCCCCTGGGGTGAATGAAGAGATGTTGGAGAAACAGGAAAGATGGAGGAGTGAGGTGGGTTTTTTGTTTTTTGTTTTTAATTAATTATTTGGGGGTGTTTCTTTTCAGGAGGGATGCTGCAGGGGTGAGGGGTGGATATGGAGGGACTGTGAAGTGAGTAGGATTGGGGTACATGATGTGAAATTCCCAAAGAATCAAAAAGAATTCTGTTTTATATATTAATATGATATATATTTGTTTTGTTTTGTTTTTTTTAAGAGCACTGGCTGCTCTTCCAGAAGACGTGGGTTTGATTCCCAGGATACAGGTGGTGGCTCACAATTGTATCTCAAGTCCTGGGGATCTGGAGCCCTCTTCTGGTCTCTTTGGGAACTGCATGCACATAGTCCGTAATACATGTGCGACCCAAACACCCCTACATACAAAATATAAATAAACAAATCTTTTCAAAGGCCTTACTCTTCCCGTCAAACATCCCATACACAACTGTAACCCCAGCTCTTATCAGGGTGAAAATAGGAAGACCACTGAGGCATGCTGGTTTCCTAGACAACATGAGCCTGAGGTTCTGGTCGACTCTGTCTCAAAGGACTAGGTGGAGAATGATAGAGGTACCCCATGTCCTCTTTGGGCTTTTGTGCATGGGCACAGGCACACACACACTTATATACATGCATGTGTACATATATACACACCATGTCTTCCGTGTATTATCATGGCTTCCAGTTGAATGTTTTTATGGGATTCCTGAGTGTGCACATGAATGGGTCTCTGATTTTTGTGCCTTCTCTTGGGCTCTTTTCTTCTGTTTGTTTGTTATGTCCAATTCCAATGTGTTGGTTTCTGTTTTATCTTATTTTATTTTATTACTTTTTTTAAAAGTTTTTATTCTCCTCTAAACCCATTTAGATCAGCATGCTAAATTGCCTTTAGTATAGCAGAACCATTATAAAGAACATATATATTATTTATAGCAAATTATATATTATGACATATTAAGCAAATAATGACAAATCATTATATACAGTATGAAACCTATGTGAACCATATTAATATATTCATAAGATATAGTCTTACATAGTATGAATCATACAGTAGGAATAGTCATAGCATATAATTATTTGTTGCATTGTATAATGCAATTATTTTATAAACAGTTCAGGGTATATAATATGAATTACTATTATTACACATATAAAGTATGTATGTAACATTAAATTTATTATGCATTACTACATGTACACATATACTACATGAAAGTACAATAGAAAATAGTGCAGGGACATAAGGTGTAGTGATTATTGTGATGATTTAGACATCGAGCAGAAATCTTTTACTTTGTGGAGAAGTCGGTGTGGATATGTACATGTTAATAGGCCATAAATATTCATCTATGTGATCAACATACATGAAGGCACATTAATAAAATGTCTAAGTAGGACAATCTATGAAAATAGCATTTCATAAACGTCACAGATTTGACCCTTTTAAATGAATTGCAAGATCTTACCCCCAACAGGTTCTGTAAGAAAACAGTCATACATCAGACACCACAATTTTCACTTAACTTTGTGAGGCCATGGCCCCTCTGAAGCCAGGGATGGGTCACAAGACAGCAGTAGCCCCTCTGGCATGAGGGATCCCCAGAGCTGTGTACTCAGCACAAGCAGGACCCCTGAGGGAATGAGCACAGGGACACCAACTCTGAGGACCGTGTAGATCTCAGCGACTGCCGCATAGCAGGGCTCCCACAAAGCCGAGGACCTGCACATTGATTCTTTGGGTGATGGATTTACATATTTAGCATGTTTTGCTTGGTGTGCAGACAGCTCACTTCTCATTCATAGGTTCCGGGAAAATGTTGTATGCAACTGTTCTGATGTATTTATGATTGCTGGCAATACTGTCTTTTTCCTAAGGCTGTGCTACCGTCTGGGTAAATGATTTGAATAAAAGGATACTTTACCAATGATGATTTTACAATCTGACAGGGAAGTACCTGTCTGATAATCAATATATAGAGGCAGCTATTTATCTCCTATGAATTCTGTCATTTCTTCCCTCAAAACACACAATTCTTTGAGTGGTGGGGGCGGGAGGCTTTGTCAAAGAGGCTGAATTGCAATCAAAGGGTGAAATTATCAACCATCGCATGTGCAACAGACCACATCCTTGGAAATATAACGAGAAGAGCTGAAACACCGTAAATCAGGCGGCTGTTTCTGTTGCTTCTAGGAAATGTCACGTAAAATGCCATTTCACCTTGGAATTTTTGCTGACATCTGAAAGTTAATGCAGAACCCTGCATGTTTGCCCCTGCGAGGAAAATGGAAATTCATGTTACAAGCCCACATATTATACATCATAAAATATTTCCATCCGCTCCCGAACTTTCCATAGGAGAATGCCCAAACTCTTTTATGGATTACTATGGAGAAAATGGAGAGTATAGATGGAGCTTTGCCCATCTACATCTTCCCCCCTCTCCCTGTCTCCCATCCCCCGCTACACACACACACACACACACACACACACACACACACACACACACACACACACCTATGAACATTTGGCATCATTTAACTCTGAATGAGCTTGCTACACACATGCAAAAGATATTAACTTTACATTTCCTATAACTTCCTCTGACCAGGAGAGATGTTTGTTAACTAAGTACCGGGCTAAGACTCTGAACTGTCTCCCTTGTTCCCCAGTACAAGACTGTGTGGTTGGTGCTTTTTACTCTTTTGGGGGCCTGCCACCCGGTCCCAAATAAACCGCACATGGAGGCTCGATGCTAGCCAGCTTTCCTTATTTTAAATTATCCCATCTATCTTTTGCCTCTGGGCTTTTCCCAGATTTACTTTGGTAATTCTTATTCTTACCCCATGGCTTGATGTGTAGCTGGGAGGCTGGCCCCTGGAGTCCTCCTCCTTCTCTAGCTACTTCTGTCTTTCTCCCAGATTTCTCTTGCTATATATTCTCTGTGCCTGCCAGCCCTGCCTATCCTTTCTCCTGCCTCACTATTGGCCGTTCAGTGCTTTATTAGACCATCAGGTGTTTTAGACAGGCACAGTAACACAGCTTCACAGAGATAAACAAATGCAACATAAACAAAAGTAACACAACTTAAAATAGTATTCTACGACAAGACTGTGTCCTTAGCAGTCGGAGTCCATCTCCCACCACCATTGCCTCAGGCTCCAGACTTTCCACTCTGATACTAGACAATGTAGTTGTCTGATGGCGATCACTGAAACATGTTAAAAGAACTAAAAGGGTGCCACAATCCCCCCACAGTTATATGTAGGGGAATCCCCAGTGAATGCCTGTAACTGTAAAGCTAAAGATCAAACCGTATACATAATGTTTCTTCCTATAATCATAGACTAATGGTAGATTTAAATTATAGAATATTTTGAGAGAATGTGACTATAGCCAGGTAATTTTTTACTACAGTATGCTGCTACCCATGTTATATTTTAATTTTAGTTAACATGCTGTCATGTATATAGATCTCATAACTGAATATTTATGGACTATTAACATGTAAACATCCACACTGACTTCTCTACAAATTAAGCTCTCCTTTACCACAATCCTCACATAACATCAAGCATGCAAGGGTACACACAGGGCACCTGAACTGTCTGCTCCTCCCCCTGCTCCTCTCCCTACTCCTCCCCCCACCCCCACCCCCACCCCCCCCACCCCCCCCCCCGTTCCTCCTCCTGCTCCTCCCCTGTTCCTCCCCTTGCTCCTCCCCCTGCTCCTTCCCTACTCCTCCCCTGCTCCTCTCCCTGCTCCTTCCCTACTCCTCCCCTGCTCCTCTCTCTGCTCCTACCCCTGCTCCTTAGGTTGGTCCACTGTCCAGGTTTCTATTCATACACCCTTCAGCTGATTAAGACCGTATATCTGTTCTGATCTAATTGAACAGAATGAGGCTCCACTCTAAAGCCTGCCCAGCTGCTGAAATCCTGGTGATCTGCCCTGTGTTCCCTGGAGTGCCGCCTGCTCATCACCTGACACGCATAACCCCACACCTGTACAGTCTGGCTAGTGAGGACAGCCCAGACCATCCTGGAACCTGCTGCTCAATGATTTGTCCTGCAGAGCTGGATCTCCCAGCTAGTCAGCCCATTTCTCGTCCATCTAAAACATCAGTTTCCCTGAAAACACTGAGAAGATATTCTTAGGGTCAAGAAGTCAGAGAACATCACAGGGAGGGCTATAATGTAGACACCAAAGGGAGGCTGGCCCCCTTGCTCTGACTCCTCCATTGTCTTAGCTGTGTGAACCTGAGCCATGGAACAGTGAGATCTCCCTGCCCAACTGTAACAGTGGCAGCCGTAACAGTGGCGGCAGGGGTGCATGCCTCTGTGACAGAGGATTATGCAAGTCCCTCTTAAGTTATTAATAATAATGTCATTTCTGGTGTTTCCTTCTAAAAGGAAATGTTATTTTCTTAGTAGCATTCTTGATATATCAAAATTCTATGGAGCAAGGATGACAAGTGGGAACTAACTGTGTGCATGGCTTTTATAACAGCAGCACGTGAGTAACATGAGGGCCACCTGTATATACCAGACAGTATTAGATTCCTCGTGTGTGTGTGTGTGTGTGTGTGTGTGTGTGTGTGTGTGTGTGTGTGTGTGTGTGTGCAGGTTCACTTACTTATATGTGTGAGCAGGTACAAATGAAGGTCAGCAGCTAAACCCAGGGTCATTCCTAGGGGATCCAGCCATCTTTGCTGGGTTTGAGATGGGACCTCCCATTCAGCCAGAGCTCACCAAGTCGGTTAGAGTAGCTGGCCAACAAGCCTCGAGGACCAGCTGCCTCTGCCCCATCCCACTCCCACTGCTGGGTTTATAAGCCCTTCCCATCATATCCAACTCTTTCACGTGGGTTCCAGAACTCATATTCAGACCTCATGCTTGACCCATAAGCATTTTAGGATCTCAGCTGTGGTCTCAGATCCTGGATTCTTACTTATCTTTACAATTTCCACTTCCCCCTCCCCAGCACAGTTCTGGGTTCTACTTGCTCAGGTGAAAAATAAGCTGTGACTCAGAAGGTATAAGGAAGGAAAGCAAAGGTCTAACCTGGAGCTGGTGGCACCAAACAGCTTCTGCTTTCCTTGGACATGTACCTGGAGCCCTCTCTGAAAATAAAGTAGAATAATGATGGGAATATGGCTTTTTAAACCTCAAATCACATGGCCTAGCTTCTCTAGTATTTGATAAATTAGAAGGATTTTTCATTTAAAAATATCTTTATGGGTGCTGGAAAGATGGCTCAGTAGTTCAGTGTGCTACTTGCTGGTGACCCAAGTCTGGTTCCCAGTACCTACATTCGGTGGCTCACAACCACCTCTAACTCCAGTTCCTGAGAATCTATGCCTCCTTCTGTCCTCGGAAGTTTGAATGCACTGGATCAGGACCATGACAGGGAAATCTACAGAGACAACTGAACCAAGCTTGTGGGAACTCACGAACTCTAGAGTGACAGCTGTGGAGCCTGCATGGAACCAAACCAGGCACGTTTGCATGTACACACTCAGTTCCCTGGTTTGCAGTGGCCATGTTGTGTCTTCCTCTTACAAAACAGGGTACTCTGAGGTGAAAGGATGGCTTTACCATTTGCATGAATAAGTGAAGAAAAATTTGTGATCTAATATCCAACTGAAAAATAGGAATGTTTGTTTGTGACATTAAGATTTGGTTCACAAAGGCTGAGGGGCCCCCAGCTGGATCAAGCCCTCAGAATAGGTGAGACAGTTGATTGGCTTGATCTGTTTGGGAGGCATCTAGGCAGTGGGACCAAGTCCTGTGCTCATTGCATGAGTTGGCTGTTTGAAACCTGGAGCTTATGCAGGGACACTTGGCTCGGCCTGGGAGGAGGGGACTGGACCTACCTGGACTGAGTCTACCAGGTTGATCGCAGTCCTCGGGGGAGGCTTTGCCCTGGAGGAGGTGGGAATGGGGGGTGGGCTGGGGGTAAGGGGAGGGGGTGGAAGGGGGAGAACAGGGGAACCTGTGGCTGATATGTAGAACTGAATGGTATTGTAAAATAAAATAAAAGGAAAAAAAAGATTTGGTTCAATTGCACAGTCCTACTCATTCAGCCAACAAAAGCCAAGTGTTGCTGTAATACAGTAGGCTGGATGGTCTGAAACTGAAAAATACCTTCAGATCTGAAACTGTTAACTGTATCTTCTTTATATGCATTTTTATCTAATTATATTGGCTGAGAAAAGCATTCGTGTGGTCAAAGACAATATTGAGACCAATGCATTGTGTTATGGTACAGACTATACTTACAGAAAACATATAATCTAATTCTCACAAGCCCTCTAAGTAGCTAGTATTGTTCTCCTGACACTTGAGGGGTAAACTGGGGTAGGAGAAGTTAGGCCTCTATGACAGTTAATCTCAGGTGTCAACTTAACCAGGTCTGGAATTAACTAAGACGTCAGATGCTGGGCATACCTGTGAGGCATTTCTTGATCCCGTTATTTGAAGTGGGAAGACCCAACTAAAATGTGAATGGCAGCTTCCAGGGGCAGCCCATGGAAAATGAAGTCATGGGAAAGGATTTGCTCTCTGCCTGCTTCCCTCTGTGTCTAGCTGACCTGGCTATCAGCCTCTTAGTGCAGTGGACTGCTGCTATACTCCACTGACACTGGAACCAGCTTCTTTGACCTTCCAACCTGGGCTGAAGATAAGTAGCAATCCAGGCATTCTGTGTGCCAGGTTAGGAATGTTGAAGTATCCATCCTTGTGTACTCTCAAGTATGAAGTATAGTCACTGTTGAACTAGCCAATGGTATCAGATAAGCCAAACTCACACATCCCCTTTTGGTATAGACTCATGCTGTGGGTTCTGCTCCTCAGAGAATCCTTATTAATACACTGTGTGTCCAAGATTACACTGCTAGTAGGTACTGGAGACAGAGTCTTGCAAGCCTCCATAGCTCCAAAGTAGAACTTTCTTTCTGGTGTCAGTGCTGACATGTGCTCGCTCAGTTTATTTCATCTGCCTTCGCTGTTTTAAAATAATTACTCACCCATTTTGTTAGCATTACCAAGTCATATTTGAGCTGACATTATCCCACAATGGTATGCAATGAATCATGGGTATTTTGTGTGTAAACACAGATAAGCTAAAAATAAAATTCACTGGCTCTCTTTCCCTTTCTTTCTCTTTTTCTTTCTTTCTTTCTTCTCTCTCTCTCTCTCTCTCTCTCTCTCTCTCTCTCTCTCTCTCTCTCTCTTTCTTTCTTTCTTTCTTCCTGGAAAATTTATATTAATTCTTTGAGAACTTCATATAATTTATTTTGAGCATACCCGCGCTCATCTCCTCTCCTCTAGCCCCTCCCATCCCAACTTTCAATATATATATATATATATATATATCTTCTGTCTCCACCAAGTACAGGTTTTGTTGCCTGGCTAGTTTTGGAACTGGGGCCTGCCATGGTCTGTGGTCACCCAGTCAGGGTCATATCATTAAAGGACGTTTCTTCCAGTAGCTGTCAAATGCCAATAGCGCTTCGGTAGTGGTGGCATGGCTGTCCACGGCCTCTGCTATATGTCAGAACTTAGGCTGGAGGCTGCAAAGGTCTTGTGTATGCGGTCACAAAATAGTTGTGAGTTTATTATGCCCAGCAAACACTCTTTCCTTGATGTTATCAACCATCCCCTTTATGCCTCAAAAAAATTACTTACACAGATGTGTTCTTTCTCATTAGCAAACTGACATTGCCATTTGCCCTAGGAAACAGACTTAATCTATGCTACCTTCTGAGATGGTTTAGGGAGCTCCAAAGTCTGGCAAGTCACTTTTTAACTTCATCTCTGGCAGGTAACTCACTGGACTCCAGTGAAGAAATCCTAAAATCCAGTCAGCTCAAGGAGCAACTGAACATCCAGAGGCCACTCTCTGCCCAGTGAGTCTGACTTAGTCACTTTATGGTGGAAGTTGTGAACTGACAAGAGGTTTTCCAAAGCACACAATGTCACCAGCTTGACATCCCTGGCTGCCAATTAGAGGGGCCAAATGGATGGAGCACTCCTGACAAACAGCTCTGCAGCTGTTGAAAAGGTCGGGTGGTTCATCAAGTTCTTGTCTAATAAGAATTCTCTGCCTCCCACTTGACTGTATCGTTCCCAATCATGGGAAAACTGAGTGCTCTGAGATGACTTGACTCCTCTCAGGCAGATGGTGTTAGGCTCTGAGTCAAGCTCTCGTCCTTCCTTGGATGACAAAAAAATAGCATTTGCCAAGGACGTTTTTGGCCAATGCAACATCCTTTGAGGTCTTGCTCTGAGCCACGTAGTCACCCTCTCCCAGACCTCCTTTCCTTTAAAGCCAGCACCATGTTCTGGATCCTGAAGTAGCTTTCCATGTGGAATCTATGGAGTAACTTTATCTACAACTGGTAAGATTAAATTTTCAGAAGGGTCTTCCCCGTCCCCCACCCCTTGTTTCCCATTATTTCAAAGTTTATACAATATGGCTGCAGAAATAGCTCAGTTGGAAAAATGCTTGCCTTGCAAACATGAGCACATATGTTTAATGCCCAGAGGTGGAGACAGAAAGAACACTGGAGCTCACAGTCCAGTCAGCACAGTTAAACTGGAATCCCTGGTCCCAGTATGACAGACTCTGACTTAAAACACAATATGAATGGTTCCAGAGGCATGACACATCTTCTTTAATTATTATTATCATCTCTCTCTCTCTCTCTCTCTCTCTCTCTCTCTCTCTCTCTCTCTCTCTCTCTCTCTCTCTCTCTCTCTCACACACACACACACACACACACACACACACACACACATACACACACACCCTAAAACAAAAATCCAAGCAAGCAAGAGAAAGGAAGAAACTGTATAATCAGATCTCAGAGTACCAATAGGTTTTAAAATGATTTAACACGTGTCCAATATAGTTTACATCCATCTGTTCAATATAGGTACTATACTTTATAAATCTCATGATTATTCTAGAGGCACCTTCTCTCTATGAAGATCAAAACATTACAGTAATATTCACTACTGAACCATTGCAATTCTGAAATTGGGTATGATAAACATATCAATGCTTCTTAAAGAATGATTTGGGTAGGAATCTCTGGAGGATGGGGTTGAACACCGTGTTCTTCTGTGCATTGCTAACAGGCTCCCGGATGAAGGGGTGATGGGATGATGGGGCAATGGGAATTAACTGATGATCAGGGGCACAGAGAACACACTTTAGAACCATGCCAAGCTTCACACAAGGGCACAGCTGTGTTGTACCTGGAGACGGTTTCCACTGACACCGTCGAGGCTGACATAGTCGAGGCTGACACCGTCAAGGATGACACCGTTGAGGCTGACATTGTTTTGTTTTGTTTTTGTTTTTTGGGGGTTTTTTTTGTTTTTTTTTAATTTAATTTAATTTAATTTTACAATACTATTCAGTTCTACATAACAGCCACAGATTCCCTTGTTCTTTCCCTTCCTGCCCCCTCCCCTTCCCCCCAGCCCACCCCCCATTCCCACCTCCTCCAGATCAAGGTCTCCCCCGAGGACTGGGATTGACCTGATAGACTCAGTCCAGGCAGGTCCAGTCCCCTCCTCCCAGATTGAGCCAAGCTTCCCTGCATAAGTCCCAGGTTTCAAACAGCTAACTCATGCAATGAGCCCAGGACCTGGTACCACTGCCTAGATGCCTCCCAAACAGATCAAGCCAATCAACTGTCTCACCTATTCAGAGGGCCTGATCCAGTTGGGGGCCCCTCAGCCTTTGGTTCATAGTTCATGTGTTTGCATTCATTTGGTTATTTGTCCCTGTGCTTTATCCATCCTTGGTTTCAACAATTCTCGCTCATATAAACCCTCCTCTTTCTCACTAATTAGACTCCCAGCACTCCACCCGGGGCCTAGCCTTGGATGTCTGCATCCAGATTCCTCAGTCCTTGGATGGGGTTTATGGCACAACTATTAGGGTGTTTGGCCATCCCATCACCAGAGTAGGTCAGTCCCGGCTATCTCTCCACCATTGCCAGCAGTCTTTTGTGGGGGTATCTTTGTGGATTTCTGTGGGCCTCTTTAGCTCTTTGTTTCTTCCTTTTCTCATGTGGTCTTCATTTACCATGGTCTCCTATTCCTTGTTCTCCCTCTCTGTTCTTGATCCAGCTGGGATCTTCCACTCCCACAGGCTCTCTTTCCCTCGACCCTCGCCCTTCATTGCTCCCACTCATGTCCAGGTTGTTCATGTAGATCCCATCTATTTCTCCATGTCTTTCTTGGGGTCCCGTTTTCCAGGTAGCCTCACTGGTGATGTGAACCGTCGAGGCGGACACTGTCACTGACCACTGGCCGTTTGTTCATTTCATTTGTATGTTTGTGCTGTTGTCCTTACACAGTTTTACCTGCAGCTTTAGAAAGACATTTGTGGACTTGGGTCTGTAGAGATGGTTCTGTGGATAAGACACTTGCCAGAGGAACATGAAGGCCTGAGTTCAGATCCTCAGGACCCACATTTGGGATCCTGCTCTCCTACAGTGAAATGGGAGAATAACTAGAGGCTAGTGGGAATGGTTAGCCTGGCATCTGCAGCTTCTCATCCATAAATGCACCCTGTGTCAAACAAAGCAGAAAGTGAGGCATGACACCCACCCAAGGTTGTTCTCTGACCTCCACATGCACACCGTGGCACATACATGCCTTCCATCACACACAGGAGTGCACAGACACACACAGAGAGAGAGGGGGGGGAGAGAGAGAGAGAGAGAGAGAGAGAGAGAGAGAGAGAGAGAGAGAGAGAGAGAGAATGTGTGGAAAGACATGTACACCAGGCCAGGTAGAAATCCCAGACTTGTCTGTTACAAAGTCTTTGGCACTGACACACATCAATTTGTTTGACAAATTGTGATGGCTGGTCTTGGTTTCAACTTGACTACATCTGGAATTAACTAAAACACAAACATGCAGGAGCATACCTGTGAGGGATTTTTGCTTAATTTCAGGGGGTAAGAAATATCTTTAATCCAGATATCAGACCCACCTCTAACTTGGGTCACACCTTCTGCTGGAAGCTTATATAAAGACATGGATAAGAGGGAAGTTTGTATGCTTTACCTGCTTGCTCTCATCTCTCTAACAAGTCCATTTCTTCACTAGCATTAGAGCCTACTTCTTCAGAATTATGGCATGTCCTGCAGACCAGCTGAGACATCTAGCCTTGTGTGAATCCAGAACAACCTTTGGATTCTTGGACCTTTCATTCATAGGCAGCCATTGTTTGATTATCTGGACCACAGCCTATAAGTCATTCTAATAAATCCTTTTTCTATATATATAGCAAGACATTCATTCAATAAGTTCTGTTACTCTAGAGAACCCTGACTAAAACAGATTTATACTTCATGAATCTAACAGTATTCAGGTGACATTAATTACAAGACCCTTTGTCTCTTAGAAGCAGACTTCACTTTCCTATCTCTATGCCTTATACTTTTTCAAAAGGCTTTTTCTTAATCATTTTGTCCTCTGAGGTGAACATTTTCCTGAAATGCATCTACTTGTTCTAGTTTGCTCTGGGTATATACCTTTAGGACCACCAAGAAATCATCGGGTGAGTGGATTCCAGGGGTGCAAATTCTTACTTTTTGCAAGTCTGATCTCTTAGCCTGAAGCTGGACATGAAATTGAGGGGGATGGGGAGTATGAGGAGAATAGAGGGAGAGGGCTATGAGAAGACAAATAACTAAAACCATGCTGATGTTCAACCCTGAGGAGAACTTAGGAGATCCTTTGGTTCTCTCAAACATCTCTAAGGCACTGTAGTCCTAAAAAATATATATAAGAAGATGAATAATTATCAAAATGGAATAATCATTTTTTCCAATTCAGGGACAGCTAAATATACATGTATGTATACATATATATATTGAAATGTTATTTGACCACTAAAAATTATGATGATGATGATATAGATAGGTAGCTAGATAGGTAGGTAGTAGATAGATAGATAGATAGATAGATAGATAGATAGATAGATAGATAGAAACTGAGTTGACAAAATGCCCATAATATAATTTGGAAATAAGGCAGCTGTGGTAGCTGATCTTTACTGTCAACTTGGTAGGATTTAAGATCATTATGGAAGCAAACCTCAGGATGTGCCTCTGAGGATGTTTCCCGTAAGACTGAGCACAGAAGGAAAGAGTCACCCATATTCAGGGTGGAGTCCTGGGCTGAATGAAAATCAGAAATCTAGGTGCATACCAGCAGCCCCCCCCCCCGCCCCCGCCCCCGCCCCCGACCCCGACCCCACTTCCTAACTGAGGATACAATGTGACCAGCTGCCTCATGTGCCTGCAGCCATGCCATACTTTCCCTACCATGACTGAACCCTCAAACTGTGAGCCAAATAAACCCCTTCCTTCCTTGAGCTGCTTTTGGTTAGTTACCAGTCACAACAGTGGACAAAAGTAGCTAATACAGCAAGCAACAGCATCCTAAGTCCGCTAAGGCTTTGTCACGTGTGTGTCTCTTCTGAGTGTGTACATGTGTGGGGTGAAATTAAGAAACAATCTATTTTTAAAATTCATGAACAATTAACTTAGAATAGGAGGTGGTATTTATTTTCCTGCATGTGTTCTCTAACTTCTCTCAAAGTATATTATTTTTAAAGTACAAAAAAAAAATAATAAGCTATTTCCATTTGAGGAGAAAACACCTACTCGGCAAGTATTCATGAGCCCCAGCCATCTGGGGTGGTGGGGGAACACAGACAGTTCTGTGAGTCACTCCTGTTGATGGTTGATTCTCTCTCATGTCATTTTAACTCCAGTTATGACTCGACTTCACACTGAGGGGGCCAACTCACCCTCAATCAGATAGCACTGTTTTGACCAAATAACTTCCCTTGATGAAATTGTGGATTATAATTAAAGAGAAACTAATTTCATCATGAATTTTAATAAATGTTTCTCAGTGCCTTTTGACTGCTGATTTAGAGAGAGAGGCGGGGGGGAGGGGACTACAGAGAGCTCAGTCAGAGAAGTGTTTGCCTTGAAAGCATAAGATCCTGAGTGTCTACACCCCAGAACTCATGAAAAGAAAGGGCAGGCATGAGCTCCAAGATGGCTCAGTAGGAAGACGGTTCATCAGGTTGAAGCGCCTGCCACCAAGCCTGAGGAGAGTTCAATTCCCAGGCCCCACATGGTGCTTGGAGAGAACTGATTCATGCAAGTTGTCTTCTGTCAACATGCATGTCATGACACACCTTCCCACCACACACAAATAAAGAACTAAAATGCAAAAAAAAAAAATGTTTTTAAGCCAGGAAGTAGCACATGCTCTTCAAAGACAAAAATCTCTGGGGCTCAAGTGACCAGTCTGTGGTGATATTGTGTCCCCCAATATATTGTACACCCTAATAAACTTATCTGGGGTCAGAGAAGAGAACAGCCACCAGACAGACATAGAGGGCAAAAAATGGTGGCGCACACACCTTTAATCCTAGCCTTCTGGAGGCAGAGATCCATCCAGATCTCGGTGAGTTCAAAGTCACACTGGAAACAACGAGGCATGGTGACATACACCTTTAATCCCAGCACTTGAGATCTCATGTCTTGTTTGGGAAAGACACACACCTTTAATCCCAGGAGGTAATGGCAGGAAGCAGAAAGGTATATTAAGGCGTGTGGACCAGGAACTAGAAGTTCTTTAAGCTTTTAGACTTTCAGCAGCGGTTCAGCTGAGATCCATTCAAATGAGGACTCAGAGGCTTCTAGTTGAGAAGTTATCGAGGTGAGGTATCTGTGGCTTGTTCTGTTTCTCTGATCATTCAGCATTCACCCCAATACCTGGATCCGGGTTTGTTTTTATTAATAAGACTTTTTAAGATTTGTGCTACACCAGTCAGCCTAGATAATAGTAAATTCCAGGTCAATAAAGCCATGTCTTTAAGAGTGAAAGAAAAGTGAATTTCCACAAGGAATGACAATCAAAGTTATCATCTGGCCTTCATCTGTGTGCCTGCACACACACACACACACACACACACACACACACACACACACACAAATAAGATGGTTTGTTTTTTAAGTTACCTAGTTTATTTTCACTTGGTTGCATTATCAAGCACTGTAGTTTTCAAAGATCCACTCCTCCAAAATACACTTCTAATATTCTCACTGGAGGCCATGGTTTTTGTTTGTTTGTTTTTGTTTTTTGTTTTTGCTTTGTTTTGTTTTTTTCTGAGACAGAGTTTCTCTGTGTAGCTTTGCACCTTTCCTGGAACTCACTTGGTAGCCTAGGCTGGCCTCGAACTCACAGAGATCCACCTGGCTCTGCCTCCCAAGTGCTGGGATTAAAGGCATGTGCCACCACCACCCGGCAGAAGCCATGTTTTATAACTTATTTGATGCTTCTACCTGGACCTTGTAGATCAATAATTCTGGAGGAAATCTAATGGTCATGGAAGAATTCTGACTAGCCTGAGGTAGAAGGACTGTGAGTCCAAGCTAGCCATCAGGGAAGATAGGGAAGTGCTAAACTAACTCCCAGACACCACAGCCAACCAAGTCTAGACCCTCAGCAATGAATGAAGCCTCCTATGACTTACTCCAGCCATCTGCATGAGACTCCAAGTCAGATCATGTAGCTGTCCCCAGGAGAAGCACAGGAATGCCATACATGGTGATAAACTTCTGTGGGATTTTCAATGTCTGTAGATAAAGAATACCAATTTAAAAAAAAAAACACACACAAAACAGGTACTTCTGGTAGCTGCCTTTCTCCATCCCGAGTGAGGAGGAAATGATTCTGAAGAAACAAACTAACACCTGTCAATATGAGAGGTGTACAAAGAAAGGTGTTGTATTCTTCAGAAGATAATCGTTTCAGATCTGATGATTTCTTAGTGTGAAGGTGATAATGGCTATGGAGAAGAGGAGAAAATAAGAGCCTTTGAATATCATGCCCTCAGTGATGCTCAATAATGATTGTCAACTTGACTGGATCCAAAAATCACCCAAGGAAACAAGTCTTGGGGCATGTCTATGAGGAATTGCCTAGATGACCTGAGAGCGGAAAAACCCACCCTTTATATGGCTTGTACCTTTCACTGGACTCAGTCACAGTGAAGACAAAGGAGAAAGAGCTGGGCACAAGCAGTCACCTGCCTCATTCTGCTTCCTGATTGTGGAAAGGCAGTGGGGGGGGGGGGGATCAGGACACAGTAGAAAGCAGCTGAGTTTATTGCCATTTATCTACAGGCAAACTCAATGTGACCAGGTAGGTGCCTCATGTTCCTGCCACCATGTTTCCCCCCCACATGATGGACTGTGCCTTGGGATGGTGACCCCAAAATAAGTCCTTCCTCCATTATACTGTTCCTTGACAGGTACTTAGTCATCACAATGAGAAAAGTAACCAACATTCCCTCCCTATCCACAATCCTTCTACTTCTTACAACACGGAAGGCCTATCAGGTAAAGATGAAGGATTCGAATCATTTTCTCTGCTGGGGAAAAGATTGAAAGTCTATGTGGGCCCACTGTCATCTGTCATCAGAAAGTCATTTGGGTGACGTGTGTAAGTCCTGTCAGACCTCCACTCTGGAATCTAATTTCTGAAATGATGCAAATCGAAGGTCCAATTTGACGTGTATTTGTATTTCTGATTCAATGAGGACATGTTTAACCAAGAGGCAAGATAGAAGTAGATGAATACTTCCTGATACAATGGGTGATTCATTCCAAAAGTTCACATTGGGGTTTAGCAATTCTCCAAAATACATTAAGGTGAATATAAAGCAAATAGGACTTAGATTATAAGACAAGTCAGAAAGCTTTGTGGACCCAACTATATTTACTTATAGTAGCATTTTCTTCATCTCTCTGACCATCTGACTCACAGCACTGCCACATCTCACAATGCAGATGTCCTAATATGACACCAAAAATATTAAGCAAAACTTGAATGATTGGTTGGCTGCATAGTTCAGTGTCAGGAACACACGGAAAAGAAAAGCAAGTAGGTCTGGGTCTTTTCATTTAAGCCATCTGATTTTAATCATGAGATCTTGGCCCTCCCTTCTAACCAAGGGTGTCTACAAGAATATTGAGTCTGAAGTACATCGTGAATGGAATGCTTTTTGTTCCCCCTCTTTCTTGAGTTGTAAGGATTCAGTCCTGTTGTGTAGATGTGCTTGGTTTTGTTCTACTTGGGAAGTGGGGTGTGTTCTGGTTAATCTTTATTACCAACTTGACACAACATAGAGCTACCTGGAAAGAGGTAACATTAATTGATGAATTTCACAGGTCAGGTTGGCCTGTGGCCATGTAGATGAGAGATCATCTTGATTGATGACTGATGCAGGAGGGTCCAGATTACTGTGGGTGGCACCATTTCCTAGGCAGGTGGTCTTGGGCTGTATCAGAAAGTTAGCTGAGCCAGGGAGCAGAATTTCTCCATGGTTTCTGCCTTAGACCTCAGCCCTGACTTCCTTCAGTGATGGACTGCAGCCTGAAAGTATGAGCCAGGTGGAGCTTTTCCTTCTCTGCATTGCTTTTGGTCATGGTGACAATCAGAGATACAAACATCAGGTGAGAATAGGACAGCGGGAACAGAGGGAGAGGGGTAGGGCTAAATCATGCAGGCAATACTTTGGCCTCAAAGGTCTTGTTTGGCTTTGCTTTTTTGCTGTAGTGGGGCTCACACTTGCTCAGGCTACACAGAGACCCCAACCCTGAGCTATATCTACAGTCCACCTAGAGAGTCTTCTCCTAAAGGGAGTATTCTTAGAACATGTCTCATGAGCAATTCAAGGAACATACTGACCCACTGCACTTTTTAATGTCTTTTATTAATTGTACAATTTCTTATGAGATAACACACCATTTCACTCAAGAACATCACTCCTGAATGCTGACATTATTTGATCCAGCTATGGAAGCATGGTTAGCACTTTGATAGAATTGAAGTGGTTAGGTGTTTCTTTTTTGCTTTTATCGCTGTCTTCTCCACTGTTTGAATCAGTTCACAGGTTGATGAGACACAACACATGCAGTGTGAACACACACACACACACACACACACACACACACACACACACACACACATCCAGAGAAAAGTTACAGTGTCAGCAGCTCAAACCTTCCTCCTTGGCACCAGTGTGGAACTGAAGAACATCCTGAGATGGGAAGTCAGAGTGGATGCTCCTCTTCAACACAGAAATTCAAGTTTGACTTAATCTCTCAGTTTCATTTTCCTTTTGAGGTGGTAAGAAGGGAGCCCAGAGAGCCACATAACAACCGCTGGCCTAACACCTCTGCCACTGTCTTGGTCAAATGCATGGATTCAAAGACATACTTCATAGCATATCAAAAACATATATTAACATGCTCTTGGATGAGAATTAAAGAGGAAAACAATGTTGCACATTTTTCAAGATCTGGTGATAGGAACTCCATCATACCATGACCTGTACATAAGTATAAAACAAAACCACCCCACCTTTGGCAAATTAGTATATTATCGGCTTCATGACTGACAGAGGCCAGTGACCCAGCTATTATACAGCCCTCATCAATGGTATTTGCAGGGAAAGATGGATTTCTCCAGAAAGGGACCCAGGCGATTCAGCTATTTCAAATGTTACAAACACACATGACTTATTTAAGGCCACATCAACCTTTAGCTAGGTATACTCCTGGAACTGTTATTACATCTATTATAAATCAACTACAATGTTTATATCTACCTCAAACCCTGCACGTGAGTTATTTATTGCCTTGATTTTAGGATTTCTGAGGTAATATTACCAGTTATAACAAGCTGTTAAATTAAAAAACAAAAACAAAACAAACAAACAAAAAAAAGACCCACCACATACAACGTGGCTGACAAGAAAGCTAAGCTAACATAAGAACGTACGGGGCCGCCTCAGACAAGAGGCAAAGATAGACTAGAGGGCTGTCTGACAAAATGGGTGTTTGTAAAATACAATCCCAACACTTAACAAAAGTTATCACTTGATATTCCTAACTTTCCTTTCACCATAAAGTGATGCGGGGTGTTTCTGGTATGGAAAAAAAAAAAATCAGCTTCACTTGTTTCCATACAGGAAAATTCAAGGTGAAGTATATACCCCCAGCTCCTTCATGTATGTAAGTGAGATTGCAGGGTCAGAACTTAAATTCAACACTTAACTCAAAGGCATGGAAATGTTCTACATGGTCCTTCCTGAACAAAACTCTTAATAAATTCTACATCCTGCAGTTCAATTTGCCTCATTTTAAAGAAAAAAGATGGTTTTAGCCCAGAATAGTCAGCACCAGCATGGTGCATGTGGCAGGAAAGATGAAGGAGTCTACAAGCAGACCCACAACAGCCTGTTTCTCCTACTCTAAACTCTCCCCACACTAACTGTGAGGGCTAGAATTAGGAGTTCTGAAGGATGGGTGGACATCCTTCTGTTATCTTCTTTCAGGACATTTTGGGTACCACAAAACAGTTATCCAGACGAACTTTATTCTTGCATCAAGTCATGTTTGCTTTGGCTTGAGAGCTTCCTTTAGAATACACATGGTTGGCAAATAAAATTGGAAAGGAAATAATCATATTTCCAAATAAAGTGTATTTCCCATGAAGTCCACAGAACGGAAGGAAGGGTATTGATTAAATATTACTTAAGGAAACTGAATGCCCAATCCGGTTGCTCCTTTTTAAAAGTCCAAATGGAGGTTACCAAAGGAATGAGAGTTAACAAAGGACTCTTCACCCTTCTACAGAGGTACTTGCACATCCATGCCTATTGCTGCTGCTGCTGTAATCACAACAGTAAGGCTATGGAATCAGCCTAGATATCCACCAACTGATGAACTGATCATGAAATTTGATGTGTATACAAATGGAATTTGAGTCCACCATAATGAAAACTGAAATTTAGAGAAAGATGGATGACTGAAATGTATCAAGTGAGGCAAGCCAGGCACAGAAAGAGAAACACCTCATGTCCTCTCGCACATGTGCATCATAGCGTCTATCTGTACACGTGTGTATTAATGAGGGAGGGAGTGGGTGTGTGTAGATGTCAGGAAACTAGTGATGGGCACGTGAGAGAGCAAAAGGGGGGGGGGTTAAGGAAGAAGGGCAGACATGGTAATAGAAAACAAATAATATAAAAGTTGAAGATGAAATACTGGGAAGAGAAGGGATTAAGCAAGGATGGGGAAGACTGAGCTAGGGGAAGAGGAGGGAGCAGAAGTGAGGTTCAGCACAAACACAGCATGTTTCAAAATGCCACAAGCACACCTGCTACTTTGTAAGCTAGCTAAAAGTTCTCTGGGATATTTTTAAGATGTTAGAATGATGAGGCTCATTGTTTCATAAATGTTACTGACTTTTGCTGTGTGAAAGCACCCACACAAGCCAACCTAGGTCATCTACAAAGGGAGAGTAACAAGAAATGAAAAGGACACACTAAAATGGTTTGGCCTAAGCTCAGTCTACAGATTACACAGGAGAGTGTTTGTTTCACACGTTCAGGAACCAGTTAGTGCATACACCTGTCCTTGCTCTCCATCCCACAAAAGTTTCATTTCCTGAACGAGACCCTGAACCTCAGAAAAGCACAATTATAACCTATGGGGAGGCTTGGAGCATGTAAAGATTACTCTTCACAGAAGTCTGCCTATACTGACAAGTGTCAGAAAGAAATTCAGTGCAGATCTCCAAAATTCTAACTATAAACTCCCAAGAAAAGGGGGCCGAATTGCTAAATTCAGATGAAGAAACCCCGTGGTCACAAATTTCTCAGAATCTCAAGAGTAGACTAAATAAACTATTTTAAAGATTTGGCTGTTTTGCTTTGTGGGTTTTTTTTTTTTTAATGTGTATGTGTGTATACGTCTATGGGTTATATGCAGCACAGACATGCAGGTGCCTGAGGAGTCCAGAATAGAGCATCAGATCCCCTAGAACTAGAGTTAGAGAAAGTTGTGAGTCACTACATGAGTCCTGGGGACCTGAAGGTCTCTTACCACTAAGCCATCTCTCCAATCCCTCAGTACATGTAAATTCTATTAGCACATTTGCTAATAGAATTTTTAAATAAATTGTTAAAATACAAACAAAACAGGGGCTGGAGAGATAGCTCAGAGGTTAAAAGTACTGACTGCTCTTCCTGAGGTCCTGAGTTCAATTCCCAGCAACCACATGGTGGCTCACAACCATCTGTAATGAGATCTGGTACCCTCCTCTGTACACATAATAAATAAAAAAATCTTAAAAAAAAAAATACAAACAAAACAAAAATTCCCTACTACAAAGCCCTTGAACTTGGCTTCTGTCTCTTATTAAATTAGACTCCTCCTCATTTTTAGTAGAAAGATGTTTCTGTGAGACTTCTGCCCAAAAAGTGAAGTTTGGGCTGGGAATTACAAAGATAACGCCCAAATCATGCCCTGTCTCCAAAGGACCTGCCTTGGGAAGATTGGATTTCCATAGCTGTCAATAGCAAAGCCTCAAGAAAAGGTGGTCTCTGGATTTGGTGCTAATTCCAAAGGGAAAATAGCTCAGCTTTGAAGGTTCTAGAATTCAGGTTTCATTTTCCCCTGATGAAACAAAAACATTCTTTTAGGTAGACTATTTGACCAAACATTTCAATATGCCCTCAGAAGGAGTCTCTGCATGTCTTTCTAAGTGTGATTTGTTATAAAAGTAATAGATAATAGACAATAAAGATACTAATAGCTTTAAAACATGTTCCATTCTGGAAGGAGGTAAAGGAAAAAGCAGAAGCTCTTCAGGACAGTCATCTTAGAGCCAAGGGTACAAATACTGACAGAGGCAGATGATGGCATGACTTTCTGGGTGCATACCGACCCAACAGGCTCTGAGGTTCAGAAATTCATGAGGGGTGGCAACCCAGGAGAAATTACATCATAAAGGCAGCATTGTGTCCAGGTCCCTTGAATCAGAAATGTATTAATGGGTAAATAAGAAGCAAGTTCAGAGGCAGATCTCAAATCGGACAGCATGAGTCTAATCACGATGCAAACAGGAGCCCTATAAAGATCACCAGGAACAGAACTGTTGACCCTAAACTACTCCAAATTACTTTGGGGACAGTGGACAAATAAGCAAACAAGTCAACGGATGAGATGGACACCTTTCTGAAGATGTCAGACTAGAGATGTAGTCAAGTGGGTAACAGTGGGACTGGAGATATAGCCCAGATAGAGTGATTGTCTAAAATGCATGAAACCCTGGGTTCACTTCTCAGCACCATGTAAAACCAGGTGTGGTGAAGCACACCTGTAATCTCAGCACTTGGGAGATGGAGGCAATAGGGTTGTAAGTTCAAGGTCATCCTCAACTATATAGCAAAGTTTGAGGTCAGTCTGGAATACATTAGATCCTATTTCAAAAACACCAAAAAAATAAAGTAAAATAAAATAGGATAGACAGATGGCTTAGTGGTTAAGAGCACTCACTGATCTCCAAGAGGCCTGAGTTTAGTTCCCAGCACCCACATCAAACAACTTATATCTTCCTATAACTCCAGCTCCAGGGGATCCAGTCCACATGTACATGTACACACAGACACAGAGAGACAGAGAGAGAGAGACAGAGAGAGAGAGAGAGAGAGAGAGAGAGAGAGAGAGAGAGAGAGAGAGACTTAAATTAAAAGTAAAATGAAAGACTCCTATCTGCCTTCTACTTGTAATGCCAAGTCTAGTCTCACAGTCCACTGTGGTTCCAGGAAGAGAGAAACACAACAGTTGGTGTTTGGGTTTGCTACTCTCCTTGCATGCACATTCCACTGCAGAGAAAAAGAAAACGCAAAGAAGCTAAGACTCAAGGACACAATTAACATCTAAGAATGTGCCTCTTCCAAACTAAACTCGATCATGATGTCAATTACATAGTCATGAAAAGGATATCATTTAACTGAGATAAAACTGTTCCATCACCTTCTGGAGTCATAAATACTTACCTGGAGAAATGAACAGGAGACATTCATGCAACTAAACACTCCCCATTATTTCTGATTTTATTTTCCTATATGCATCTTCCTAATAGGCCTCACAGTTAAGCCAAATATGGAGTTGAAAACTCTATTCATATAGTTTATCAATTAGAATTTTGTGTTTGATGGTCTAAGACAAGCCATGGCCTTGTAAGCTAAATACAATCCATGCTTGGTTTTATGAGTTTTTATTGCAACACAGCCACCAGGCTCACTCATTTAGGCATTGTTTTGGATTTCAACAGAAGAGCTAAAGAAGATTTAAAAAAAAAAAAAAAAACACAAACAAAAACATGAAACAGAAAGCCAAAAGTATTTACCATCTGAGCCTTTATAGGAATTTTGCCAACTTAATCGAGAATGACACAGTCTACATTCTATAGTGTTGATTGATCTACATTCTATTGTAGTCTATTGATCGATGAGATCTACAAACTTCCATCCCACCCCAACAAAGAAATGCTTGAAAAATGATGGTTCATACATGACTTACATTTTCCTAGGGAATAGGTTCTAGTTTTCAACAAATTTCCAAGAGAATTATAATTTAATCAATTAAGACCATAGAAAAACCAAAGACTATTGCTGTGGGATGTTAATGTATGTCTTGTGGGAGCCCTTCTTGGGTTCCTTGTGGCATTACCCAGCAGGTTTGCATAGAGGATGATTAGGACCATGGGCCTGAGTGCAGGTGTCTGAGATGGTCTGCACTTGGCTGTATTGGGGGATGGTCTGTATGTCAAGTTGCTCTGATTGGTCAATAAATAAAACCTGATTGGTCATGGCTAGGCAGGAAGTATAGACGGGACTAACAGAGAGGAGAAATAAAAGAACAGGAAGGCAGAAGGAGACGCGGCCAGCCACTGCCAGGACAAGCAGCATGTGAAGATGCTGGTAAGCTACGAGCCGCGTGGCAAGGTGTAGATTTGTAGAAATGCGTTACTTTAAGATATAGGAACAGTTAACAGGAGGCCTGCCACGGCCATACAGTTTGTAAGCAATATAAGTCTCTGTGTTTGCTTGGTTGGGTCTGAGCAGCTGTGGGACTGGCGGGTGACAGAGATTTGTCCTGACTGTGGGCAAGGCAGGAAAACTCTAGCTACAAATGGCGCCCAACGTGGGGCAAGAGTTTCTACCTAAAACCTGAGAAAAGATTCTAAAATGGAGCTAAAAACAGCTTCCTAATCGTGTCTCTCAAATGAGCGGCAGCTGCTGGTTTGAGCTACTTGTGCGTTCCTGGCGTGTGCGCTTAACCTGCAGTAAGGCGAAATGAGGCCTCTGCAAGTGGCACATTAAGCTGCGTGGTGGATTTAGCCTTTGCTAGTTACAAAACAAAAAAGGTTTCTGGGCTACACGCTGCTTGGATAAAAGCATAGACTCATGATAGCTCCCAGAGCTGGCGGTAAACGTACCACCGCCATGTTGGGAAGCTGAGGTGGGCGGAGCCAGCAGCCATAGCGCTGTTTCAGTCTTACAAATGCTGCAGTTTAAGGCGGTGGATTCACAATAAGACAGATTCAGATGGAACAAGACTTTAAATGCTTTACAATGTGTGTAAAAATGTACATAGGCTTGGAAGAGAGAGGAAAAGGAACATAGACAGTTATATAAAGAAATAGAAAGTTTTAAAATAGTAAAGTCTTTAAAGAGAAAGTAAAAGTAATATAAAAAATAAGCCATGTAAAGATGGATATCACACAGAGAGTCTGGATTATATTGTCTTTGGGATTTTTAACTGCAGAAAGACATTTGATTGTAAAGACTGCTCAGTTGAATCAATGTGTATATTTTAAAGGTATTTCAATTTTGAAATTTATGTCTAAGGATGTTTTGCTTTGGAAAGGAGACTCTGCTTTTGTTTCTACAGAAAGCCAGAGGCTATGGATTTGTTCCAGATTAAGATACATCAGGTTTGACCAGCCAAGACCACCTGAAAGGTCTCTGATGACACCATGGCCTAGATGATTCAACATCCAGAATTGTTTCAAGGCAACTGGCTCAGACGATACAGCCTCACGGACTACTCCATGATCCTTAAATATTCTTTGTGTCCCCATAAGATACTGCGCCCCCCTCCAGCAGGAAGTAGTAAGAGAAGCTACGCCCAAATTCCCAAATATACCAAGCTGGCTTTGGAGATGTGTAAAAGTTAAAACCTTCCTTTTTAAAAAAAAAGAAAAGGGGAAGTGCTGTGGGATGTTAATGTATGTCTTGTGGGAGCCCTTCTTGGGTTCCTTGTGGCATTACCCAGCAGGTTTGCATAGAGGATGATTAGGACCATGGGCCTGAGTACAGGTGTCTGAGATGGTCTGCACTTGGCTGTATTGAGGGATGGTCTGTATGTCAAGTTGCTCTGATTGGTCAATAAATAAAACCTGATTGGTCGTGGCTAGGCAGGAAGTATAGGCGGGACTAACAGAGAGGAGAAATAAAAGAACAGGAAGGCAGAAGGAGACGCGGCCAGCCACTGCCAGGACAAGCAGCATGTGAAGATGCTGGTAAGCTACGAGCCGCGTGGCAAGGTGTAGATTTGTAGAAATGCGTTACTTTAAGATATAGGAACAGTTAACAGGAGGCCTGCCACGGCCATACAGTTTGTAAGCAATATAAGTCTCTGTGTTTGCTTGGTTGGGTCTGAGCAGCTGTGGGACTGGCGGGTGACAGAGATTTGTCCTGACTGTGGGCAAGGCAGGAAAACTCTAGCTACAGACTATCTTTAGCTGACAGTACATTCAACAGTGTTTTAAATGAAGAGAGGGCCAAGGAAAGAGGACCATCGATGGGATCTCCAGGATGAAATGTCGTGTCCATTCATCTGGTAGCCATTTCTTCAGAGATTTACTCTGGCATTTTTCCACCCCAATGTCTACTTTCAATGGCCTGATGGAAAAGTATTCACTCCTTTTGAAAAATTGAAAAAAAAAAAAAAAAAAGACCATGACCAAGTACCATTTCACTTGCTACCTCCATAAAAGCAGGGGGTTCCTTGAGCCAGAAAATCCCCTTAAAGTCAGAGACTTTCTGACAAAATCTTAGTGTGACAGAAACTCACCTCACTTGCAGAACATCCACCCTGATGAATTGAGTGAATACATAAATGTTATTTTCAAGGTCAGAGAACATAACCCTTCCCCCCGTACAACAAGAAAAAAATAATAGAAATTAAGAACTAGATATCCATTGTACTTTTAGGACAAAAACCATGTTTTTTCTAAACACTCTTGAAAGTGACCCCTCTGAGTAGAAACTCTGGGGCTAATTAAGACATTTTGAAGTTAAACTATGACATGTTAGCCCCTCTTGACTTCTTTTGTGGTGACATAAGACTCTAGATCAAGTTTATTAAGAGAATCAAGGTGAGTGCTCATCTCGGTACCCATCTCCTCTAATGCAGAGGCCACTGACTGTTTCTATTGCATTTTTAAAAATATTGTGTATGTGTGATGTGTGTATGTGTTGTACGTACTTGTTGGTGTGGGTGTATGTTCATGTGTCGGGAGATGCACATGTATATGAGTATGTGGAGACTAAAGGTCAATGTGACGCGTCTTTCTTCAATCTCTCTCCAACTTTGTTTTGTGAGACAAGTTCCTCCCCTGAACCTAAAGCTAATAGATTTAGATAGACTGGCTGACCAATGGGCTGCAGGATCTACCCAGTTGTCCTCCCCTTCCTCAAACTGGGGTTACAGGCACAAACCACCACGCTTGGCTTTTACATGAATACTCAGGATCTAAACCCAAAGCTCCATGCTTTCCCCCACAGAACCTTTCCCTCCTGAGCCATCTCCCCAGTTCCATCTGCTTCATTCTAAACTATGACATCTGGCAGTGTCCACTGATGAACAGCAAAGAATGGTTCCAATCTTTAATTTCATAATTAAGGAGGCAGACAAACCAAAAATATCAACAAGATAGAGAATGAAACAATATAGGGAAGGGAGTGCTGAATGGCTGAGAGCTCAGTTTTGAAAGTCACTGGCCAAAGACTGAGCAAACTTCAGCACAGCATATGCCAGCATCCATCAGCCTTGAGTTGAAATAATTTATAGGCATGGCAATATACTATTAGTTGCCAGGACAAACACTGACATCTGAATGGCATGGTTCAAAGGACTACTATGAAGCAGGTGGGACCTAATTATTTGATACACCTAAGTACTCAATATCTTGGCCTACAGCATCAAACACAAAAAGAGTTACTGAGACAACCCTCCAATGGCACCATAAAGAAGGAAATGTTGGCGAACTTTGGCATGTGAAAAATTTTGTTAGGTTTAGAAGATGGTCAAGAACTAGAAACAACAATCCATTTTGGCTACATCTATATACACTCTTCTCCATTTCAGGGGACCATTTCATTCTGATTTTACCAGTACCCTCAACCCTGACTGGTGTGCATCAGGAACTCATGGGGGATTATATTTTTCCCCCTTTCTTTAAAGTACTAATTCCTAGGCTCTACCTGGGCCAATTTATTCCAAGTCTCTGGGGCCAGGACTTTGGCACTCACACAGGCTCCTAAGTGGCTCCAAAGTGTACCAGGCTTAACCCAGTTCCTCTTCCCACTATGGCGTGTTTGACAAGGTCCTGCCCTGGGCTTACAGTCCAGACCACACAGGTGGTACACAAGTGCAAAAGTGTGCTCTTTGTTAAAAGCATTTCAAAGCAGGAAACCAAGTGAGACCAATCTGATCCACACCAGAAAGATGACTGACTTGACTGTCACTACAAGTCCTGAGAGGCGCCCCAGGCCTTTTCCCACTACTTTCTGTCCTCGTAGATGAGTGACCAGAGCAGGAAGACAGATGTGGTCTCCCTCCATGTCAAAAAGAGGAACTTTTAGACTGGGAAATGTAGCTGGGAAGTTGAATGGACATGATCAAAAGGATAATACCACATTTCCGGTGAGAAATAAATAAAAAGTGTCTTTAGAGCAGAAGAAGCTGCGCTTAATCAAACAGGAATATTGTGTTCATGTGTGTGCAGTATATGGGTAAGTGTTGTGTGTTTGGGGGGACGGAGTGAGTGTGCCCATGTACAACACACTTGTGAAGGTCAGAGAGCAAATTCAGTTATCTGTCCTCAGGTGCGTTCTACCTTTTGTTGGAGACAAAGTCTCTCCCTGGCCTAGAATCTCAGCACATAGGCCAGGCTAACTGAGCCACGGGCTTCCAGGTGCCTGTCTCCACCTCCTGTCTCACCATCTCTGGGATTACAGGCCCAATGTAATTATGTGCTCAATACCCAGCTTCTGTGGGTTCTGGGAATCTGAACGCAGGTCCTTAATTGGGAGGCAAGTGCTTTACTGGCAGCCATCTCCACAGCTCTGCCAATGGGTGGCCCTTACAACAGAATATAGAAGAGAAACGGAAGTGTCAGACACACTCTAAGCAAGCATCCTGTGCAAGAGTCTTGAAGATGCAAATAATACAGTGAAAACTCGACTGTTAATGCTTCAAAATCTTGAGGGAAGGAAAGGAGAATTCCATGAGGTCAGGGAAGGGGGAAAAGTATATTTTCCTTTCTTCTCTTTTTATCAACATGTCGTCCTCATATTCTAATAGTAACTTTGAATTAATACTATGTCCTAAAGTAATGGTTCCTCACTATTTAGCCAAAGATTATCTTTTCTCTGCCACTCATAAAACTTCTTAATCCTAGAGGATCAGAGAAGCTTCAACTAGAGGATCCATGGTGTCCTTAATCACAAGAAAATACCTGGTTGTTTCGTCAGTCTGTTAAAACTTGAAAGTGGAACAAGCCACTCCATGATGCTTATAGGAACGCCTGACATGGCCTGAGCCTATGACAACTTAGCAGTCTGTGCCGAGGCAGGATTCCACATTACATTTTCATTTCACTGAAAGACCGCGGCCTTTTAGCGTCTCCTATCACAGCCCTTCTAATAATAAGGCATTTTTTATGGAACATGAAAACAAACAAGCAAAGCAGGGTAATTCGCGAATTACAAAGGCAGGCCTTGGGGTACATCCACTGAGGAGAATCAAGAGCAGGACGCTTCATTTCTCTCTGTGAGTTTTCGTATCGCATCTCATGACTGACAGGTATCCTTCTAATATAGGTGTTTCTAGAAGCCACTTAGTAGGACTTGGTTTAACAAAGGAACATGCACACACACACACACACACACACACACACACACACACACACACGAACACACACACATACATACACAAACACATACATACACAAATGCATACACAGAGAAAGATAAGTAAATATAAAGAGCACACCACTTTCCATTAGTTTCATTTTTCACTGAAACTATACCACAAATTTGAAGAGACCCATTGGTTTTTACTCTTTGAGCCATGATACAAGTGACTTCCATGTTTTCCAAAGTTGGGGGTTGGGATATGATCAAGATACTTTGACAATTCATTCAAAAGTTGCGGTGGTTACCCAGGATTGAGTTGAAGTTTGGGAGCAGCAGCCACAACAGCTGCAAGCCACACTGCACAGGAAGAGCCCCTTTGCTTGAGATTTTTATAGTATTCTTACAGATGCATATTAAATAACTTCCTCTGGACCACAGACATGATTGAACTTACAAAATATAAGCCCTATAAATACTGCCAAGTCAGCTTTGCCTCTCTGTCTTCCTTCTTGCATAAAATGGAATATTTCCAACCAAGCACTGAAACATAAATATTAAAATAATAAGTGGGATACACTACAAATCTACTTTACAATTTCATCACTACTGTAGCACCTTGTTACCAGGGCCAATGCATTCATTTTGTAAAGAACACGAGAAATCTGAGAAGCTTGAGGACTCATATGACTCGTCATTAAATATTTAATCACCTTTTCAAGTCCTAAGCCTTTATCATATTTCATCCATCTAGAGAGTTCATTCTATACTAGAGATTCCATGGCCCCCTTTGGAGAGGAAAAAGAAAAAATAGGGAAAAAAACCCTCAAAAAGGCAGGGTTCAATAATCTCAAGATGACTTTTCCTGTTGGTGTTGTAATGAACTCACTTCACCCTGTAAACCCACCAATCCACAGTAGGGTCAACCAGTAAGTCCATGGCTTTTTAGTCCCCAAGTATCAGTTTTACAAAAGATGCCACATCTGTTGCTTTGGATTCGTGTAGGGTGAAAAATGGATGTTGCTGGGAAAGAAAAGAAAAAAATACATGGCATTAATACTTGACATTGATAATATATAAAATTAGCAAATGAATCTATGGGTTTAATAAATAGGTTAATATCTCTACTGAAGCAAATTGGATTTCTCATATCTTTTGTAAAGTCAAGCACTTATTTTTTTTGACATGCATATTTTAAGGTTCTCTCTAATTTTGGTATATCTAGGCTTCCAATACAAAGACTCTATTAATTTAAATAACATATGCAAGTATGCTACATAATTCCATCCATACAGAAATACAAAGATTGGGTAAGACCATCTCTACAGAGTCATTTTAGACAGCCGCAATAGTAAAATGATTAAAATCAGAGACTTAGATTCTTCTACTTCATGGGAATAAGAACAGGGTGGTGGAACAAGATATCAATGTTCTGAACAGTAAATGGGCAAGGAAGGCATTCATGCCTTTAACATTGGAAAACTGGTTTGAACTAAAACACCTAAGGCCATTTTTAAGGCCACACCCACAGCTAAGGGCTACATTATATCCATCTTAAAAAGTTTGATCTATTCACAGAATAATGCCAGACTACTGGTATGTTCAGAGAAAATTCAACTCAGAGATTAAAGATTGAGAAAATAAAAAAAAAAAAAAGAAAGAAAAGAAAAAATTTCTTTGTATACAGCTCAGATTAAGTCAATTTAAAGAAAAAAAAAACTTAGACTTTGTTTAGAAAAGGTAAGGCATGATACAAGAGCCCACATATTTCAAAGCAAGTCAGATGACTAAGCCATTTTTCTGTGTGCAGAACAATCCTTGAATTGCTCAGTTGGGCTATAAGTGTCGGGCTACAGAGCCTTCAATCTCCAGTTAGAGAGGCATACATTAGATCGTGTTTGTCAGTTCTTCTAGTGAGAACAGAAACCAAGCAAAGGAACTCAAAAGGACAATTCCTTCAGGTACCAGTACCACACACCCTTCCACCTCACCTACCATGCCCAGGTCTCCGACAGTCTCAGGGTACTACTTTCAGTGGCTGGTTGGAATGGCTCAACCTGGGTGTTTTCTCATGCAGACATGAGATGACTCACTCTGTTTCCCTGATGAGAGGTTCAGTTTGCAACCTTCATTCTGCCTGCCAGTAGGTTTTCTAATTATATTTGTTTGAAACCTGACAGTAGAGGGCTGTATGAGTCAGCTTTGTGGGGAACTGAATGCCCACCCATGCAAATTTTAGGAAACAATGTAATGGGGGAAGGAACAAAGAAATAAAACCCAAAAGAAAGTAGGTGGTCACTGTTGAGCACTGTGACTCAGAACATGGAAAGATCTCCTGTTTTGCCCATTAGAGGATATGGGTTGTGTGCTGGCTCAGAGCCTTACACCCAATGTGAAGTTCTAGATTCAAGGCCCTTCATTCTGAATTCCCCCATCTGCCAAATAGTGATATCACTTTCAATTACTGACCACTTACACGGCACACTTACCATGGTTTTGTTTTTGTTGTTTTACTTTAACCATCATACTTATTAGCTTTCCCACATCCTCTTGACATTTGGGGCTCTTTAACATGCTTAAAAAGCTTTTTACTATCAAAACACAACATGCCAAACCTCAGATTGTCTTGATGACCGATTCCAATGCCTGTCAGCCCCACCTTGACTCTGATTCTGCTGTTACCAGCCCAATACATAGAGTTTGAGTCCATGAATGAATTATATAATAATATATGAAACCCTTAATTAAAAACAAATCCTTTAGGTATCTTTTAGTTTATCCCAGACTAAGAAAATACTTAGGGGTCCAGCAGGCAAGCCAATCAACATGGAAGGTGTGAGTAGTCTTGTATGGGGCTTTGAAGTTAGAGTGTTGAGAACTCAATTCCTTCTCTAAGCAATGAATAGACTAAGAATAGAAAGGGCAGCAACCTCAGGTGGGCAAATGGGGTCTTATAAACAGTCCCCGGCTACAGCCCCAGACTAAGTTTCCCCCAAAAAAGGCCAAGTCTTAAGAGAGAGGACTCTGTAGTATTTAGGATTCCTGTAGTGCCATGAGGAAGCAAAGAAATTCACGGACATGCTGCCAGGCTCAGAGAAGCAAGCCCCCATCACCAACAGGCCTCCCAAATACCCCACATATGCACCTCAACCTCCAGGATTGTGGGTTCAGTTATCCTTGTTTTACACTGCAATTCAAATCAAGAACTTCCTCAGACATTTGGAGAAGACAATCAGTTCACTGGGAAATCATCTAACCAGCCTGGTTACTATTTCCGGTGGTAACCATCTAAGGCAGGGGGAGTCAAACTGCAATCCAGAATCCAAATCTAATTCCCTGTCTGTGGTGGTTTGAATGGGAAATGTCTCCCATAAGCTCAGATGTTTAAAGACTTGGTCCCAAGATGGTGATGCTGTTGACATAGGTTTGGGAGATATGACCTCACTGGAGGAAGTATGTCAGGGGGAGCAGCTTTGTGGTTGCAAAAACTCATGCCATTCCCTGTTGGTGATCTCTGCTTCCTGCTTGCAGTTCAAGATGTGGCACTTCAGCCTCCCGCTCCAGCCACCTGGGCTCCATCATCAAGGGCTGTAACCTTCCAGAACTATCTGCCCCCACCAACCCTTCTTTCTCTAAACTGACTCAGTTATAGTGCTTTAATCACAGAAATAGAAAAGTTACGAATACACTTTCGGACTTTTAAATAAAGTTCTATTGAAACACGGCAGATGCTCTTTTTGCTGTCTTATCGAATATGGCTGCTTTCAGCTTAAGTCATTCATTTTAACAGGAACTGCATGGCTCAGTAACCTAAAATA
Organism: Peromyscus maniculatus bairdii; assembly: GCF_049852395.1. Classification (NCBI taxonomy): domain Eukaryota; kingdom Metazoa; phylum Chordata; class Mammalia; order Rodentia; family Cricetidae; genus Peromyscus; species Peromyscus maniculatus. Next base: position 97,837,962 of record NC_134859.1, on the reverse strand, counting down.
CTATCTTTAAAAAAAAAGAATTGGCTGATATCTGCTGTTGAAGAAAAATGCTACAAAGCACAAGTTCAAGGAAATGTACAGATAAAATGGACCTGAGGCATGTATAGCCCTCAATCTGAATTAGGGGGAAAACGACTGGGAATACTATAACAAGTACATATCTGGGTTGGAGCTTTGATAATAATATTCCTTTATTTGGAAAAAAAATATCTTTTTTTAACCCTTCCTACCTCTTTACAAATTCCTGAAATTGAAACAATAGCCTCCCACCACGTGTTGCCCAGTGCTGAAGTCAGGGAGTTCCGACTCAGAGTTTCCATTTAAAAACCTCAATTCCACAGGAAAGCAGGGAATAGTTATGGTCTTAAAAGGCACGTCCATTTCCAGTACCACAATGGCTAATGCCATAAAGGGGGAGGTTGTCCACACAATCTTACATTAATAGACATGCCAAAACCCCTCAGTGTTTGTTAGATTGTAGTGGGAAGGTAGACATCAATACCAGATGCTGATGTATAGGAAATATTTTTTTCCTCAAATGTTTTCTGATGAAATTTTTGGTAAGAGGCCACTTAGATTAAAAGGGGGGGTGGTGATGTTCTTCACTGTAAATAGCTGAACTACAGAGAAAATGTTCTTATATTAACAATTAGTTACAAAGCAGACATCAGGATTTGAAGTTCCCTAAGATCCCACAGGAATTGTTTCCTGTCTGTCACACTTCATGTGAAATTCTTTTAGTCCAAGCACACCACAAAGGGGCAGTCAGGCCTGGGAAGGCCTCCAGTTGGTCACTTTTAAAAAAGTAATAATAATCCAAGAACAAATATTCAACTTAAACATGCAGATACATCCTCAAATATCACACATCTATTTTTATAAAGCTGTTGAGTATTGAAGACTGGACATTGTTGTTTTAAAGGGGGATAATGGATGCTCCAGGAATTGGCCTGACTCCAATTCTTCCAATCAGAGAATGGTTTAGCATAAATAAACCAAAGCTAATACCCAGACCTGAAACAACACATGCCAGAGATGATCACACAGGTCATCTTTTTTATAACGCTTTTTTCAATATCTTTTTTTTTTTTTTTTTTTTTTTTTCCGAGACGGGGTTTCTCTATGTAGCTTTGCGCCTTTCCTGGAACTCACTTGGTAGCCCAAGCTGGCCTCGAACTCACAGAGATCCGCCTGCCTCTGCCTCCCAAGTGCTGGGATTAAAGGCGTGCGCCACCACTGCCCGGCACAATATCTTATTTTTAATTTTGTGTGTATGTGTATGGGGAGGTAGAATGTTCATGTGAGTACCGTACCCACAGAGGCCTGAAGCTGACATCAACTCCTCTGGAGCTGGAGTTACAGAGCCCAGCCATTTAGCTATCTCCAACCTCTCTTCTATAACTCTTACAGATATTTCCAAATGGTTCCTTCTCTGTGTCTCAGGTACCTCAAAACACAATTCAAAAAGAGGTATCAGGAGCCTACATGTCTATGATGCACCCAGCTGATCCGGATGGTGAGGCTGTAGGTAGGACAGAAGAAAGCACCTGGAAGACTGCTGCTAGCAGGTCCACTAATAAAGGATCTCAAATTTTGCTCTTCCCTCTCTTGGGACTGGACAACATCATAATTCTCTGGGGTGGTTACCTTTAACTATCAACTTGGCATAACCCAAAACCATCTGGGAAGAGAGTCTTAATAAGGGATTATCTACCTTGGGTTGGCCTATGGGCATGTTTGTGAGAAACTGCCTAAATTGAGTTCATTGATATGAGAAGATACAGCTCACTGTGGGTGCCACCATTCCCTAGGCAGAGGGTCCTGACTTGTTTTAAGAGTGGTAAAGTCAAGCTAAATGCAAACCAGCAGCTAACACGTACTGATTTCTGTCTCTGCTCTCAACTGTAAGTGGGGTGGGATGACCTGCCTTGACCTGCTGCTGCTCTGGCTTCCTGGCAGTGATGGAATAGCCTAGACTTGTGAACTGAAATGAACCCTTTCTCTCTTAAGTTGCCCTTTGTTGGGGTAGTTTATCACAGCAACATAAATGAACTGAGCATATCTCCCTCCCACTGTTAAGATTCAAACCTTGATCGTTAAGATAAATCTGAGGTGGGGGTGATAAAAACACAAATTCACAGATAGCCTAAATTTTACATTTATCTCCAAAATGTACTCATTGCATATTCAACATCTATTTAGGTAGAAACACTATTATAGAGCGACAGTGCTGGGGTTTTGATTTTCATCCATGTTTTACTGATAGGACAAACAATAAATACAGAAGCAGGTGCTTTACTCTACCTCTTTCCACCAACATGAAGACCAAAAGGCAAGGAGAAAGAAATTCATCTAATTCGTCCAAGATTTGTTCTGAAAACTTGATAGACCACATGGCCGGTAAGCTATCTCACTTAAGTCTCAAAACTCACATTTCCCGTACATTTACAGTGGGACTCTTCCAAATATGAAAATATAAATTTCACGAACATAAATGTTTTCCAGGTTTACCAACATGGAAAAACATCACTGGGAAAGATGACACAGTCTGAGCTTGCATCAAAAAACAAAACAAAACAAAACAAAACAAAACAAACAAACAAACAAAAAAAAAAAAATGAACATAAGCCAGCAAGATGGCTCAGTGAGTAAAAGCCCTGGCTGCCAAGCCTGATGACCTGAGTTCAATTCCCAGGCCCCACATGGTGGAAGGAGAAAACTGACCTCTACATGTGCACTGTGACACATGAATACCCACAAATATATGCACATAAAATAAAATATTAAAAAACAATGAGGAAGGGCCCTTAACTCCTTCTTTAGTCCAGTTCCTGGGAATCAACCATATCTCAATGGATCAACTCTTCCTAACTAGTGATTTCCTCATCATCTTAGCCATGGCTACTTCACTGTTAGTGAGTTAGTTTGGTAACACACACCAAAGTGTTCACACTCACCATAAGCTCTGGATACGTGGGCCGTTCTTTGGAATTTTTCTTCAAGCTTAAAGAAAAAATAATAATCACATTAAAAATCACATTTTTCACTGTGAGGATTTCAAGACCAGTATAAAACTGACCATAACTATCTTTTTTTTTAAGACACAGAAAACAGGCTTCTTATCTTGACTTCTTCTACTGTAACTCATAAACTCTTACAAATTATGTTTGAAGCCACTGTGGGCTTAAATGGATAAGTGTGGGTGTAGTGTGTATGTGTGTTTATTCTCCTTTAATACATCATGAATGACATTTGGTCTAACTCGTCTGATCCAGAACCATTGCATTTCCAAACCTATCTGTACTTTCCTTCAGGGTAGCGTCTATCCCACCTCCTAGAAAAGAAATCAGCAAGTGTCTCTTACAGGACACTAAGCACTCTTCACTGCCTTCAGCTGCATTGTCCTCCCTGCCTGTCCTCCCTTCCATATACCTGCCTGAGACAGAAACCTATATTTAACTAAGGTAGAGCTACTTGTTCACTGTGTCTTAGTAGATTTAAAAAAAAAAAAAAAAAGGAAAGTATATTCAGTCAGCAAATTAGCAATTATTCTTAGAAATAGTTTGTGGTTGTGCAGTACTGTCTAGTGGTCACTCAGTTCTCTGAATACCCAGACATTTAATAACATTTGATACCAGAGGCAATCCTCATAAAACTGCAACATGAAAGAGACCAAACCCATCACCCCTGTCCTCAACCCACCCCGATTCTCATTCCACCCCTGGCTCTAAAATGGAAAAAGGAAAGAAACAGTTTACTTGATGTTAGAGTTCCAGGCTATAGAATGGAGAAAAGGACAACCTTGGAAACTATGATGTGCGAAACAACCTAGAGCTTTCTGTAGCCACTGGACCATAAAATCATACGTGAATGGAAAGAAAGTTGTCAATAAAGCAGAAGAACCACAATGTGACAGCATATTGGGCTCCTAGGATGTGTGCTGATAGATCCTTTTGAGCAAGAGAGGTCTTGGACACGTGACATGTGCTCTGCTGCACCCACGGAAGCTAATCACCATGAGGGAAGCAAAGTACAAGACTGAGGGAGAGTGACGTCAGTGGGAGACTTTAAACTATACGGTTTTAAGCAAAATCAAAAATTCTCTTTAAAAATTAAAAGGGGAGGAAGTTTTTGAACCAAAACAACTTAAAAGCAGCCTACCAGTTGATTCCAGGCAATGCTGTGGGTAGAAGCCAGGGAACCTGAGACAGGGTACAGGTAGAGGTGAGGGCAGAAGTCTCAACCTGGAACTGAGGGCAGACCTAGGACCTAGGGACCTCAGGGACCAGACAACCTATGAGAGAAAGTTCATCTCAACTGGGGATAAAAAATAAGAGTGCATTAGAAAGAAGAATTATCAACTGTCAGCGTGGGACTGATATGGGAATGTGTGCCTGGGTGAAATGAATGAATTTTTAACCCACTCATGGCTTTGTATATGCCTATATCCTGAGGGTCAATGTTGGTGGTTCCCAATGGTGATGATCCTGTACCTCCACCCCAGGGGACATTTCTCAATATCTGGAGGCATTTTGGGTTGTCACAACTAGTTAGCAGGTGTTCTTGCTAGCATTTGATAGAGGCCAAGGATGTTGCTAAACATTTTTGGACTGTGTGCCATTGGGTGGCCCTCTTTTTCTTTTTCTTTTTTTTTTTTTTTTCAATTTCCTATTTCCTTCTCTAAAATGGAACTCAATTGGAAGAATCATCTCCAGTTGGTTCATATGCTATTTATTTATATTCTCATTATGAATACCTCCTACCTCTCTCTTCTGCCTTCCTAGTAACTAAAGGTTGTCTAAATTCTCATAATCACAGAACTGCCCTCTGAGGACATTACTGCCTTGCACATAGATCCTAGATTTTTTTTTTTTAATTATACAGAAGCCCCAAATATCCAGCTATTGTTCAAAGCAAATTTAAACCTAGAAATTCTCCATTGGTTAAACGATTTAACTTATTAAATCAAAGAAAGGAAACACAAACACAATATTAAAACTATATTCAATATGCAAGTGGTTAAATATGAAATCTGAGGGGCCAGAAAGATGGTTTCACTGGTAAGAGCATTTGCTGCCAAGCCTGGCAACCTGAGTTTTATTCCTGGAACCCACCCAGCAGAAGGAGAGAACAGACTCCCAGAAGCTACCCTCTGACCTCCATATGCACACCATGGCAGCATACACCCTGCACACTCAAGAAAGAAAGAAGGACGGAAGGATGGAAGGACAGAAGGAAGGACAGAAGGAAGGAATGAAGGAAGGAGGGAGGGAGGGAGGGAGGGAGGGAAGGAGGGAGGGAAGGAGGGAGGGAGGGAGAAAGAAGGGAAGGAAGGAAATTTTAAAAATGTTTAAAATATATTGAATCCAAAACACTCTTATGTTCCACCTTCCCATGACTAACTTTTTACTCAATAGCAGAACTAAGAGAATGATTAGCCAAGGGAAACATCTTGATCTTGAAATGTTAAAATAATTGGTTCTTATAACAACCATGATCTCCCAGTTGGTCTAAAGGCTTTAAAAGTTCCTCTCTTTTATCTCTTCTTGTCTTTGTGACACTGAAGAGAGAGCCCAGGACCCTGCCCAGACTAGGAAAGCACTCCACCACCAGGTGATTAACCCCAGCCCTGAGGGTTTCAAGCTTTAAGTAAAAATGATCTTGAAGCAGGACATTTTGTTGTTGTTGTTGTTGTTGTTGTTGTTGTTGTTGTAACACTTTGTGAAGTCTTTTTTATTGCATTTTTTATTTTATAACTTAATTTAATTTTACACATCAGCCATGGATTTCCCTGTCCACCCTGCTTCCCCCCCACACTCTCCCCCCAGCCCAGCCCCCATTCCCATCTCCTCCAAGGCAAGGACTCCCCTGGGGATTCAGCTTAACCTGGTAGATTCAGTCCAGGCAAGTCCAGTCCCCTGTTCCCAGGCTGAGCAAAGTGTCCCTGCATAGGCCCCAGGTTCCAAACAGCCAGCTCATGCACTAAAAACAGGACATTTTTCATCCTCCAGAACAGTTTGCAAAATTTTCTCTCTTGCTTTAATCTGCATTTTTCAAATTTGGGGAAAGTCACCCTAGTTGATCAGTGAGAAAATGTTTAAGATTCCTCAAACCTCAGAGGCTGTTGCCCAGCTGCCCAATAAGCTACTTCTTGACTTATGGACCCTGGTCAGAAAGGAAAGTTTATCTCCAACTACAGAGCTGTAATGAAAAGGACTTACACAGCAGCTGGCCATAGTGATGATGCCTATAATTCCAGCACTCAGGAGGCTGCAGCAGGATTATGGAATCAAGGCCAGCCTGGGCTACAGAGGGACTTTTAGGACAGCCTAGTGTATACAGGAAAACCCTATCTAAAGAAGGAGGGAGGGAGGGAGGGAGGGAGGGAGGGAGGGAGGGAGGGAGGGAGGGAGGGAGGGAGGGAGGAAGAAAGGGATGGAGGGAGGAAAAGAAAGACCATTCATTGACTTAGTATAACAGATTTAACCTATTCTCTCCATCTTCTTAATCAAAAACACTTCAAAAGAGGCACTAAGAATAGTAAAGATACCCAAGATAAAGTTGAGGTGGAAGCAAATTTTCCATGTTTAGTAGGAAATGCTTGAAATTCAGTATAAAATAACAACCTTGGAGTTCAAAGGTACACCACTTTCTTCTTGGATTGAAGTCTGACTTTTGAATGTTCGAGTGGCTTGTCATTTTCAAGTGTGCAATTAGCTAACTTCTCTAATTCCTCTTCCAAATGCCACAACACAGGCTCCTGACCATGGCTGACACTACAAAACAGATCCGCGCTGTCTCGAGAATTGCTAGCTTGAAGTTTATGCTGACCAGAGGCTTTCTGCCTATTTGAACTCACCCTGATCATTTCCAAGAAGGGCTATTTGGTGCGTCCACAGAATAAAAACACAGTGTGCCTGTGAAGTCATACATTTGTCAAAAGATAAATAAATATCTACTGCCTCTTTTACTGTCCTTTTCTGAACAGACAGACTGTGCTTAATCGACTTTTCATTCTAGCCCCTGAGACAAACAGTATTGACATCTGGACAGGCCTCCACCCCACTTGGGTATGCCAATGGGCTCTTCAGCTGGGCACTGAGACTCCAAAGTAGGCCTGGGGGAAATGCAAATGTAAGCCGAACTATTGTAGCAGAGGGCAGCTTGTTTCTAGGACTCTCTTGTGTGAACATATAAGAAGAGGTTCCAGTGAAAACTGCCGAGCTGCTGGGCCAGAGAGCGGGCTCGGTACGGAAAGTGCTCGACCCATGAGCATGCAGACCTGAGTTTGACTTCCAAAGCCCACATAAAAAGCTAACAGCAGCAGTGCACACTTCTAATTTTAGCACTGAAGAGGGAAAGGCAGGAAGAACCTTGGGCTTCATGGCCAGTCAGCCTAGCTAAATGAGATACCATGTCTCAAAAAAAAAGGTGGATCATACTGAGAAATGACACCTGTAGTTGACCTCTGCCCCCCTCATGCACACATAACATCTACATACACACAAAAACATATACAACATACATGCACAAACAACTATATGTACTCAAATACATGCACTATATATACATATATATATACACACTATATAAATGCACACAGTACAAAAACATATGGATTGTGTGTGTGTGTGTGTGTGTGTGTGTGTGTGTGTGTGTGTGTGTGTGTGTGTGTGGTATGTGTGTGGTGTATATATATGCACCATCTGCTAAGATCCCATTTTTAAAAAATAAACTCTTATATTAAACTTTCTGTAAGACTAGACTGTAAGGATTTCCTATTAGAATTCAGTATCATGCATCCAAAAACAAGGCCTGTTTGGTCATGTGGTGGTTTGAATGAGAAATGTTCCCCATAGTCTCAAGCATTTGAATACTCGGGCCCCACTTGGTGGCACTGTTTGGAGCTGTTTAGAAGGTGTGGTCTTGCTGGAAGTATGTCACTGGAGGTTGGCTCTGAGAGCTTAATGATCTCTCCCTACTCTCTGTTCGCTCTCTCTGCTTCCTACTTGAGGTTCAAGATGTCAGCCCTTGGCCTTTGCTCCAGCCCCCATGACTGCTGCTTGCTGCCATGCCTCCCTGAAATGATAGGCTTATCCCTATGAAACCATAACCTCTTTCTTCTATAAATTTCCTTGAGTGTGGTGTTTTATCTCAACAATAGAAGAGTAACTAATACAGGTCAGTGCTACCCACCTTAGGAATTATTTAAAATCTCCATGTTAAAAATGTACACTGGGGAAAAGGAGTAGCCTTCGGTTGTGCTATTTTGAAATGACTACATAATGGAAGAAGTATTTCTAAGAATCATTATTGCTCTGTGTTCCTCTGAAATGCTTCAAGATACTGACATAGGCAAGAACTGTGAAAAGGACTCTTATTCCACAGAAAATAATCCCAAGAGTTGACTAGTGGGATTACATGAAATTAAAGTTTCTATGCAGCTGAAGAAATAATTATCAGACTGAAAAGACAGCCAACAGAACAGGAGGAAAGGCTTTGCCATCGACACCTCAGACAAGGATTTGCTACCTATACTACATAACAACAAGTTTTAAACACCCCAATAAATAAATCTTCCCACCAATAAATGGGCTAATGGACTAAATAGATAATTCTCAAAAGAAGAAACACATATGGCCAATAAATATTTGAAAACATTTTCAACATCCTTAGCTATCCCAGAACTCCGAATTAACAGTTCTTTGAGATTCCAGCTCATCTTAAATATGATGGCTATTGCCAATAAAAGAGGGGACAGAAAAAATATACAAGCCAGAGGATGTGGGAGAGGGCTGGGAGAGGCTGAGTTCTACACGTGACCTGGCTTTTGCACACATCAACTTACAGCAGCTGTTATTACCAGAGAAGACCTGCAGAAGATCAAGTTGATCAAAATTCCTCATGGATGGGGAGGGGTCCCTGGAGACCCCACCCTTGGTGGAGGATCTGAGTGGTTGGTGGCCACTTGATGAGGGAGAGTCACTCTTCTTTGAGGATATGCAGCACTAATTGGACTTAGGGGATTCTTAACAATCATTAAAAAAAAAGGACAGGAAGTTGGGAGGCAGACAAGGTGGAAGCAGTAAGGGATGCTGGAGGGAGGTAGTGGTGGATGGATAGAATAAAAATACACTCTACATGTATGTATGAAAGTTTCAAACAATAATATAACGTTTAAAAAAAGAAAACAAACAAAAAATTGCTGGTGTGGGTACAGGCAAAGAGGAGCCTTTGTTCACTGCTGCTGGGAATGTAAACTTGTATAGCTACTTTGGAAATGACTATGGAGGTTTGGTAAAAAACTAAAACTAGAATTACCACAGAACCCAGCTCTATCACCTCCACTACCCCTCTTCCCGGGCATACACAGAAAGAACTCTCTGTCCGGCTACAAATATTTCATAACTGAGCATACTGTTGCACTATCCATAATAATTTAAAGGTCCAATAACCTAGAAGTCCATTATCCAGATGGATAGAGAAAGAAAAAGTGTGTGTGTCTGTGTGCACGCACGCACACACGTAGGAAACTTCTTTATCTGCAAAGAAATATACAACTGTGACATTTGCAGGAAAACAGATGGAACTAGAAATCATGTCAAGTGAAGTAAGCCACTCAGGAAAACAAAGGTCCCGTTTTCTCTCATATAGAGTCAGGATTTTAATTTTAGAGACAGGGGATGAATACAAGTGTGTGTGTGTGTGTGTGTGTGTGTGTGTATGTAGGGGTTTGTGTGTGTGTGTAGGGGTCTGTGTATGTGTGCAGGTGTGATGGCTATTCAAGGTTGTCAACTTGACTATATCTGGAATTAACTAAAATCCAAGGGGCTGAGAACACTTATAAGGGATTTTTTTTTCTTACTTAATTCATTTGAAGTAGGAAGACCTACCCACCTTTAATCCAGATCTCTTGAAAGTGAGAAAATGCACCTTTAATCTGGACCACACCTTCTGCTGGCAGCCTACATGAAGGCCATGCAAGAAGGAAGCTTGCTCTCTTCTGCTTTGCTCTTACCCTCACTGGCAAATCCACTCCTTCTCTGGTGTGAGAGCCTACTTCTTCAGGAGTCAGGAGTCAGAATATGTACATACTTATTCATAGTCTCAGTTCTGTTCCTCTAGAGAACCCTGACTAATACAGTAGGGGGTTAAGTGTGGGAGGGTGTGTGTGTAGGGGTGTGGGTAGGTATGTGTGGGTGTGAGGGGGGTGGGTCGTGAATCTAAAAGGGGGCCATGAGAGGGGAAGAAGCGATCTTAATGGAGGAGGCCATGAGGGAATACATGACACGTAAGCAGAAGAGAGCTTCTGTGGGGACAAACAGACCAACAAGAGTAAGAGAACGCAGAAAGGAGACGGAGAAGGGAACAAAAACAACAAAATACTTGTGAAAAACCTCAACAAAACCAATCACTTTGTATGCTAGCTTAAATAAGAGACTGATTGCAAAAAAGGGGCGAACAGATTGGTGTTCCTTTCATCTTGGCATTCATGAGGAATAAATGCCTCGGTTTCCCTTTCTTCACTCAAGGCACTATTGCTCTGACACTACTGGAGAAAAGTAAAAATGAAAACAGTAAGCACCTGGCACTCTGGCCTCAAGAGTTAACTGGGTGCCGTGATGCTGCCTGTAGCAACTGCTGGTCCACCCCAAGTCATGACTTTCTGACCTTGGTGGTTTGGAAGAAAGTAGCCCCCGCAAGAGAGTGGTGATATCAGGAGGCATGGCCTTGTTGGAGGAAGTATGTATGTCACTGAGGGTGTAAACTTGGAGATCTCCTTTGCTCAAGCTTCCTTCAGTGTGACTCTCAGTCAACTTCCTGTTGCTTGCAAGATGTAGGACTCTCAGCTCCGGCACCATATTTGCCTGCATGCCACCATGCTCCCCACCATGATGATAATGGACAGAACCTCTAAAACTGCAAGTAAGCCACCCCAATTAAATGTTTCCTTTGTAAGAGTTGCCATGGTCACGGTGTCTCTTAACAGTGATAAAAAGCCAAGCTAAGACACTAAACATATAACAAGTAATAAGCAGCCTTGATGGGCTGGAGGATAGCAGCCTGGTGGACAGACAGATAGGGAGCGGGGTCAGGGCTAGGCAGGACATGTCACACAACAATTGTGGACCAATCAACCAATCTACCTGTGTCTTCAAACTGACCAACCCTAAAGTAGGAAAAGAAGACTCTCCAGGGGCTTTAAGACCCCCCAGGCCTCCAGAAGATACAGATAGTTTGGCCTTCCCAAGGCTGCCTTCTGCTTTGTAGAGGGTCTTTTTGTCTGTGTGTCTGTTACATGTGTGCTCTTAACTGCTGATTCTGTCTGCAGTGCATGAGATTTCTCCTCAGCTACCTGTTGTGCTTCAGATTTTTCCTGCCTTTTAATTCTTTAACTGGTAGGGAAAACAAACCTGGTCAAGACCCCTAGACTAAGCCGGGCAGTGGTGGCGCATGCCTTTAATCCCAGCACTTGGGAGGCAGAGCCAGGAGGATCTCTGTGAGTTCAAGGCCAGCCTGGTCTACAGAGTGAGATTCAGGACAGGTACCAAAACTACACAGAGAAACCCCGTCTCGGGGGGGGGGGGGGGGGGGGGGGGGGGACACAAAAATCTAGACTGTGCCATTTCTAGCGTGTATCCCTTCTGAAATCCACAGTCCCCTCTCTCTGCTTACCACAAAGATCTCGGGTCACTGGGAAAGGTCTTGAAGACCACAGCCTGACTGTGCTGGATAAGTGCAGTGGTAGCACTGGAAAAGACAGGGTCTTTTCATGAAAATGTGTCAGTAGTACAGCTGTGTGATTAGGGAATAGAGTCAAGTAGAAAAGTAAGCTTTCTTTAGAGACAACCACTTTGTTGGGGTTCTTTACACTCTACTCACGCTCACTTCTAAAGTGTCAATAGAAAAGCAAATGAAATGACACTGTGCCTGAGCACAGGATGGACTCATCCATTAATAGAAATGAAAAATAAGATTTTGTCTATAAAGTTCCACCAAGGCATTTAAAAGAGCTATTAAAAAATGGGGGGGGGTCAGTGAAATTTTATGTTCATTTTTAGGGTGGTATCCAAGTGAACACATTGGTGGTTTATAGTGGGCACAAGCATTACTGATCTGGGAACTGTTTTGTCCTACTGTCCTGAAGTCCAACCGAGGCTACATAAGGATGCTCAGGACAGCCAGACTGGCTCTCTTCTAGGGATACCCAATCCCCATGGTGACAAAAGAGAATCACTCATTACACAGTTGATTCCTGATGACTTGATTCCAAAATAACTGCAATACTGAGAAGTTTGACAATACCCATGGGGCTGGAGAGATGGCTCAGTGGTTAAGCGCACTGGCTGCTCTTACAGAGGACCTGGGTTCAGTTCCCAGGGCCCACATGGTAGCTCACAGCAGCCTATAAGTCTAATTCTAGGGGACCTGATACCCTCTTCTAGCCTCCATGGGCTCTTGCAGGTACATGGTATACAAACATACACTCAGGCACACATGCACACTCACAGAAACAAACAAACAAACAAACAATAAATAAATAAATTGTTCTGGGGTGTTTTTTTTTGGGGGGGGGGTTTCAAGACAGTTTCTCTGTGTAGCTTTGCACCTTTCCTGGAACTCACTCTGTAGATGAGGCTGACCTTGAACTCACAGAGATCCACCTGGCTCTGCCCCCCAAGTGCTGGGATTAAAGGTGTGCGCCACCACCGCCAGCAATTTTGTGGTTTTAGAAAAGAAGATCTGTCCTTTGACAACTTCAAGATTGACATGATATAAATTTTGTCACTATTATTTTTTTTTTTTTTTTTTTTTTTTTTTTTTTGGTTTTTCGATACAGGGTTTCTCTGTGTAGCTTTGCGCCTTTCCCGGGACTCACTTGGTAGCCCAGGCTGGCCTCGAACTCACAGAGATCCACCTGGCTCTGCCTCCCGAGTGCTGGGATTAAAGGCGTGCGCCACCACCGCCCGGCGTCACTATTATTTTTATTTTAATGACCTCCATAGTGAGACAAACTGGCACGACGTCTTATGCAAATGAAATAACACAGCCTTAAGAGGGTTTACCAGGCTTTCAACAGCTGCAGGAAAGCCACAACATGTGAATAGCCCAAAATATGTAGATGACTAAACTATGGAATCTGGGGCTAAAATTCAGAGAAAACAAGAAAGAAAAGGAGTTCTCAGAGGAACAGCCATGAGACTGGGTGTCAGGGGTGGAAGGTGGGAACCCGGAGCCTCACATATGCCAGGCAATTGCTCTACTTACTCCGGCCCCAACATCATTTTTATAAATATTTTTAAAAGTTTCAATGCTTTGATTCTTTGGGGGGAAAAATTCAAACTAAATGAAAGGGGAAAAAACAGTTTTGATGCAGGCAAGTAACTGAACAACATTACCAGTTGCACCTGAGAAGCATTCAGGAATGCACAGTAGTGGAAGGCATGTTCACAGAACTGACATCTAAGCTGGGGTTCTCACCACATGCTGAGAGATTGCATCAGAACCATGCTGTGGTGGTTTGTAAAATAATGCCCCACACCCCCACACTCCCACACACACCCCCAGGCCCATATAGAGAGTAGCACCATTAGGAGGTGTGGCCTGGTTGGAGTAGGTGTGGCTTTCATGAAGGAGTTGTGTCACCAGGGGGTGGGCTCTGAGGTCTTAGATGCTCAAGCTAGGCCCAGTATGGCATTCTCTTCCTGCTGCCTTCAGATCCAGATGTAGAACTCTCAGCTCCTTCTCCAGCACCATGTCTGCCTGTGTGCCATCATGCTTCCCGACATGATGATAATGAACTAAACCTCTGAACTGTAAGCCAGCCCCAACTAAATGTTTTCCTTTATAAGAGCTGCTGTGGTCATGGCATCTCTTCACAGCAAAAGAAACCCTAACTGAGACACATGCTAAGGTTGCAAACACTTGAAAAATACTGATGCTGAGGGCAGAGCTCAGGGGTCAGCACCTTGGAAAATGCTAACAGAGACTGACCAGTGAATGAAAAAGGAGAGCAGAGAACTACATTAAACCATGGATCCACAACAGGAGAATCAGCATTCTAGAATTTTTTACACCTCCTTGTTCTTCCCAAAGCTTCACAAAATACCATAATCCTTGGAGAAGGGGCCCAGGTAGAAGAAGAGCAATAGAAGAGAAGCTTGAAGACACTGCCTTATACAGGATCGCCTCCCCGGGAGCACTCTCCTGAGAAGTCTTGGAGTCAACTATGCAACATGACTCATGGCTTTTCCTATGTGACCTTTAAACACTTGAGGATAAGGGGGAAAAAGTGAAACAAAATAAAAACAAAAGCCATCAAGTTTTTGAACCTAAAAGGCAAAAATCATGACCCACTTTCAAGCTGGCAGATGCATCACCTCACCCACACAATCACTCAAGGAAAACAGGATGCACTTCAGGAGACCAGAGAAGGGAGGGTGCATATTCATTAAAGACACCCAACAACATTGTCCTAGAGCTCAGTACTCCAGCTCTCTCTGGTCTTTCAGCCAAAATGAAAACTTGGAACAAACCGCCATGGTAGCCTTGTAAAACATTAGGGGAAAGCACCAGGAGCAAGAAGGGGTGAACACCTAGAAACAGCCTCAAGGGCCGTAAGCAACCAAGAGTTACCCCGGCTCATCATGTTTTCCAGTAAGAGCTGTATTTGAAACACCATTTCCAAAGAAGCAAGGCTGTAACAAAGCTAAGGGAGGGTTGCTTCAGCATCCCTGGACCTCAGGGAGCCTCCCTGGGGCTAGGTCAATCCACAGTGGCAACTGTGGTTGGGACTGCTCCCTCCAAGAGGCACAGTTGGGACCACAGCCAGCTCTGACCCACCACCCGCTCCCTCCTAGTTCCCATCTGCTTTCACAGAACAGCCATCTAAACTAACTGGGTTCCACTTTGTGCTGTACCTTAACATCTCCTCCCCTCTGCATCTGCAGCTGCTACTCTCGCCCTGCTCTGTTGAACATCGTGACCATCGTATAGACAGACACCATAAGAGTCCCTGGGAAATACTGTGTCCTCTTTTACTCTCCTAGACTATGCCAGTAACTCCCCTCTTTGTGCTCAGCTTTCTTTGAATTTGCCTCCGAACCCCCAACAGTACCTACTATGCCTGTATGGGCAAATCCATCCACAGTCAACATGGGTTCTGCAGAAGGCAAAACTCTGCAGGACTTGTACACATCCAAGAAACATTCTTGAAGCCCCACAATCTCCTCAGCACAAATAAATCTTTGCACCCATCCCCCACCCCTAGCCTTCCACCAGGCCTTACTACATTTGTCTGGAATCGATATTAAATTGTTCACAGTTCTGTCCCGGTTTCATACTTGTTGCTGGAATAAAATACCCCCGACAGAACACAACTTAAGAGAGAAAAGGTTTCTTTGAGCTCACAACTCCACGTTACACTCCAGCATAGCAGGAAGTCGGGGCAGTGGGAACTGGAAAGAACTGGTCACATCACGGTCACAGTCAAGAGCAGGGAGAGATGAATGCATCCATGCTTCTAGTCCACAGCTCCCCTTCTCCCTTGGATGGCCCAGGACCCAAAGCCAGCGAATGACACCATCCACTTCTAGGCTCTTCCCACATCCATTAACAGAATCAAAACAATCCCCTCGCAGATGTCCCACAGGCCAGCCTGTTCTAAACAACCCCTCACTGAGACTCTAGATTGTGTGAATGTGACAGCTAAAATTAACTGGCCATCACAAGGTCTTGGAGAGATTTTTCCTGCTTTGGTGATACAAATACAGTACAGTCCTTCTAATGGGCATGCCTTTCCTTCCTTACTCACATTAGTGGGAAAATGCCTCTCATGGCCTCTGCTCAGGATTTATATCCTACACATACATACACATATAACACACACACACACACACACACACACACACCACAAAGCCATCTTAATTTATATCCTCCAAATATCCTATGCATTATCTCCACCCCTGGTCTTGCCAATCCAATCATAATGCTACCAAATAAGTAGTGGCTTAATTGAGTTCCCTACTAGACCTGGAATTGGGGGTAGGGGCAAGGACTATGTCCTGCAGCGTGGAGGACAGACTCCATGGATGCTTCTGAAATGAGTATAAGGGATGGCTCCGACCCCATGGAGGACAGTCATGAGAACAATCTGTCTTCTTCAGCATAGGTCTGTGGGGTGGAGGGTCCTCTTACCACTGTGAGGTAAAGTCGACAAACTCTGCGGAGAACTTGTCTGCTGGGAGCTGTGGCGACGGCTCTTCTACCACTTGCTTTAGCTGCTGGAAGGGAGTTCCCCAAGAATCATAGGGAAACCGAAGGATGGCCAGCTCAATCTAAAAGGAGGGAAACGAGGGGGGCGGCAACCATTAAGAAGGGCTCTTAGGAAGCAGCTGTGTTTCTTTTTAGGAGGACTAGAGGTGAGGCTCGAGTATAATTAGGGGAAGAAAAATAAACTAATAACCCGTTCTCACAAAATCTCAGTGCTATTTTTTTTAATATTATCTTACCAGCGACAGCTATTTAGACCTACCTAAATAAACGAGTCCCTTGATAATACCCAGAATGCTATTTAATAGAAACTTATCAGCCAAGAGCATTAAAGTTCAAGACAGGAAACAACCAGTTTTTCAAATATCTGGCCAGGAAGGAATTTTTAAGACTTTGGCAGCACCATGCCTCTGCTGCCACCTACAGGTCCTTTCGTGAAATGGAAAATTTAAAAAAAAAAAGTTACCCAAGGACTGAATAACTGATCTTTTTTTGGACTTGAGTAAAGGCCACTCTGCTGTGACAGAATCACATGTTTTCTGGGCAGGGACATGGAATAACTCACTGGATATAATCAGCTGCTGGTCCTGGGCAGGAGCCAGGACCACAGTGGATAATTCCAGACCTCAGAGACTCTGAAAACGTACACAGAGAGTACAGATAAGGCACTGACTGTGCGGCCATAGGACCAGGCTCGGGAAAGTACACCATCTGTTATTATGTTCTTAGGAGAGATCTGATTTCAACATCCAAAACTTCCACCGTGAAAATGTTCAGTGCAGAGCTTGGGACGACGTTACCCAGTTGTGAGCACTTGCATAGCACTCATGAATCCAAGAGTTCGATCCCCAACATGGCATCAAACTAAGCATGGTGGTGCATGCCTGCAATCCCAGCACTTTGCGAGTGAAGGGTGGAGGATCAGAAGTTAAAGGTCATGCTGGACTACAGATAGATTTTGGAGCTAGCCTGGGCAACATGAGACCTGGTCTCAAAAAATTAAAATCAAATACACAGCTTAGTGCATTTGGCCTATTGGGGGCCCCACACAATAGCATTCTTTTTGTAACTTAAGTTTCTTGTCTTGATTATAATTGCTTAATTTAAACGATAAGAACTCTATTAACCCCATGTCTATCAGAAAGATAGTCTATGAGAATACATGAGTTATTGTAGGTCATATAACTAGTAAGGGACAGGAAAATCTGGACTGCCAGATCTCATTATAGGGTTTCCACTATACCACACTGCAAATAATTTGCCCGGGAAAACAACCTGCCATTTCAGACAGGAAATGGTGCCCAAGTGTGGTGTCTCAAGGGCTTTGCTTCTGGATCCCCAAAGACTATCCCATCCAGTTTCATGCTTAAAACCTCATAGCCCACAATGATGACCATAGGTTACCATGGTGATGCCCAGACTCCAAATGTCAGACTTCACACTGTACCCCTTCTGGTTGAGCTCCGGGTTTATTCGTTCAGGCTGGAAAGGAGACAGAGAGCTAAGAAATGGAAAGACAATTGCCATGCTATGTGTAGCTCAATAAAGACCCAGATGGAGACAGCACCAGATGCCAAATGAGTTATTTGACTCTGTTAATGTACCTCCCAGTCCAAAAGACTGGGTAATCACAAGCTATGAAATGTCTCCACAGGGCTTCCCTTCTTTATATATTTGTCTTTTCTTAGAGGCAGCAATAAATCCAGATCCCTCATAACAAATTTTAATTGCCTTAACAAGAACAAGGGTACACAGTCAAAATCTCTATCTACTGAAATCATCCTTGGTAAAAATACCAACAGCTCAAAACTTAAAAAAAATCTGCAGAAGTTCCCAGCTACCATCTGACTGTCTAATGTTAAGAGACCTTAGGGACTTTTACTTAAACATGGACAAGAACTTTTCAAACCCAAACACAAGTCCATTTCCAAAATGAATGTGTTCCTCTGCTTGAAGGAATCTCAAGGTCTTGTTAGTGGCCAGTGAGCATGCACATGCCCTAAGGTATTCTGTGACGACAACTGCCTTGTGTGGGTAATTTAAGTTATCCATAGTCTTCCGTCCGCGATCAAGCTAATACTCACATGCAAGTCAGTGTGTAAAACTGTACAGCAGTGCATACTACTTAGATGTATTTTCAAATAATATGTCCCTTTGACTTAATTCTGAATTTGCATGTTTATGTCATCCCAAAATGCACATGTTAAAACCTTATCCCACCTGTGCCCATGACAGGAAGTTGTATCTTTCTAAGATGACTGTGGATTGGGGGTAGGTTCCCATGGATAAGGTTAGTACTGTCATAATAGAAGCCTTAAACAGACTCCCCTGCTCCTTCCATCATGTGAGGACACAAGGAGACACAAGGAGCCAGAGAAGCAGGCTCCAACCACATCCTGAACCTTCCAGGGTCTTCATCTTGGACTTTGCAGAGTGAAAAACTCTTAAAAAAAAAAAAACTATCTGTTGTCTGTAAGGCATCCAATTTTTGGTATTTTGTTATAATAACTTCAAAGGCTAGAGACAATATATGGAGCAAGTAACTAATGGTTTCTGACATAAGACCTTTAAGAAAATGATGCAATGCAGAATATTTTTTGAATCAGAAATTTATTTCAATTTTCCCCTCACAGCCATCCATTTCTTATTTTCTGGCCTAGTTTTGCAAGCAGGTACATTTCTAGTGCATAGACGCACGTGTGTGTGTGTGTGTGTGTGTGTGCGCGCGCGCACGCGCGCGCGCACACACACACACACACACACACACACCCCTCTGGGTGCAGTACTTACAGCCATGTATGGTTTGCAACCCGCATCAATCGTTTTAGCAACAGAGTCCACCAGGTAGCCACTGATTCCAAAGTCACACATCTTCACTTGGCCCAGAGTATTAATGAGCACATTAGAAGGCTTGACATCTGAAAGAAAGAGCAACAATTCACTTCTCCACCACTAGAGGGCTCTAGACGCTCCACTTGTCTTGCACTTCTATGTTTGCCAAGCTGCCCAACACAAAGGTGACCACCAATCCTGACTCACAGCTACATACAACTTGTTCCTTTCCACTTTGTTTTTAATCCTTCATATTTTGTCTGTGTCTTTCAGGGTTATGAATCACCAAACACTGTCTCCTCTGCTTATCTTATATTTCATTGCCTCCACACACATAGTAAGAACTTAAAAACAATGACCAAGCCAAATGTCCCATGCAAAGTCATCTATCAGGGGTAGGGAGATGGCTCAGTGGATAAAAGCACTCATCATCCAAGCATGGTAACCTGAGTTCAACTACCCAGCAGCCATGTAAAAAGCCTGGTGCATCATATGTGTGTCTGTGATCCCAGCGTCCTTGTCGGGAGAAGGGAGACACAAACACGAGACTCCCCAGAAGTGTGGGCCAGCTAGCCTGATGTACACAGCAGTGAACAACAAGATGCTGTCTCAAATGAGACAGAAGACAAGGACCAACATCTGATGTTGCCCTTTGCTCTCTATAAGTGAGCTGTGGCATGAGGGCACCCACATTCACACACACATACAACACACACACTATATACACACATACATACAGAAAATAAAATGCTGTGTTGAATAGTTAGTGTGAGAGTAAGAGGTTGAAGAATGAAAAGGAAGAGAGTAACCAATGATACAAGTATGGTCACAGCAACCCATTTTGACTGAAATCTCTATAAAAGATTCATCAGAGGCCACCTCAGTGTAGAATGTTATAAACCCAGGCATGCCCAAACATGGGCAGGCACTGAAGAAGGGGTGATAAATTAACCATTGAGGTTAGGAAGGCATAACCCACCCACTGACATGCCCCAATAGATGAACGATTGCTCTCTCTAGGTGGTAGAACTGGAAAGTACAATTAACTTCTGCTCCCTGTGCCACTTTGCACAAAGGTCATAGAATACAAAGACGAGGCTTATTCTAAACTTGGTCCTTCAGTTGGGTATGGTGGCACAGGCCTGTAATCCCACGACTTTCGAGAGAGGCCAGGGGTCGGGTAGGGGATCCTTTAGCCACATAGCAGGTCTGAGACCTTGTCTCATAAAAAAATTAAAATAAAAAATGTTCATTATCATTTTTCTCTTAAACTGGTAAATGACATACCAAATATCATTTTATTACTTCCATAGTTTTGTATACATTCTAGTTTAAAAAACTGAATATTTCAGTATTTTGAGAAGAAAGTTCGAATGACTTCCACACCTACAGATAATATGAATGTTTGCTCCTATCTATAGCCCACTCCCTTCCTAGAGTCCACTCTGATGTTTTTCCAGCTTTACTGCTGCCAATTAACACTAGGATAGCAGGTACACTATGCATGACATTTTACACCATGTCAAGCTCACAGAGGTTAAAAATTACCCCAAGCACAGTCCTTAGTGCCCATAAGGACCTCTACCAACTTTCTCAAACACACACACACACACACACACACACACACACACACACACACACACACACTTAATCTACAAACTGCAAGGTGCCCCTGACTAGAACCTTCCAAAGATAATCAGTTCCTTATTTTTCTTATACAACTTCTATATACGGTACTTTCCTATTTCCGGGACGTTTTATTGAGGTTTTTCTAGTTATCTCTTTATTGAGAATCCCTATATAGAATTTTTTAAATTTGTCTATTTTTAAATATGTCTCTCCCAGTGTGCAAGTGCAGTGCCCTCAGAAGGCACAAGAGAGTGTTGGACCCCCTAGGACTGGAGTTACAGATGGTTGTGAGCCACCATGTGGGTGCTGGGAATTGCAAGAACAGTCAGTGTTCTTAAACACTGAGCCATCTCTCTTAGCCCAGTAGAATTTTTTAAAGAATACATTTTCCTAGATAACTCTTAGGTCTTCTTCATGTTATTAAAAACATCTATACTGGGGCTGGAGAGATGGCTCAGAGGTTAAGAGCACCGACTGTTCTTCCAGAGGTCCTGAGTTCAATTCCCAGCACCCACATGGTGGCTTACAAACATCTGTAATGAGATCTGGCACCCACTTCTGTATACATAATAAATAAATAAATTAAAAAAAAAATCTATACTCTAAGTGATTTTACAGGCTGGAGAGATGTCTCAACAGTGAGAGAGCTTGCTGCTCTCCTAGTGGACCTAAGTTCAGATCACAGCCCCTATATCAGGCAGTTCATGACAGCATGTAACTCTAGCTCCAGGGGGTTCAAGGCCCTCTTCTGGCCTCTGTGGGCTCTGCACTCATGTGGCAGGGACCACGCACATATGTAAGCACACATATACACCTAAGTAAAAACAAAACTTGAAAGAATATTTTATGAGACAAATGGATGGAAAAGAATGGGTGAATAAAGTGGATGAGTGGGTAGATAAAGAAATAACAAACACAGCTGGGAAATGGCTCAGCACCTAAAAGCACACACTGTGCAAGTGTGAGTGACCTGAGTTTAAATCCGTAGAAACCACATTAAAAACTAGGTGTGGTCATGCACACCAGTGACCCAGTTCTGTGAGGAAACAGAAGGATCACTGGGGTTGGCCAGCTCCTTCTGTGAGAGACCTTGCCTCAAAAAAAAATAAGACAGCATGTGACAGAGCAAGAACCTGACATCCTTCTCTGGCCTCTACGTGTGTGCATGGATGAGCACATCCACATGTTTGTGCATAATAATCATACACACACACACACACACACACACACACACACACACACACACACGCCTGTGCAAAAATAAGAGCTAACAGGAAAAGAGGAAGGCCAGGAAAGAGATTTCCCCCCCCACTTAAGGTAGCCTGGAAAGGCTCTGCTTTGTTCTAGAGATTTCCACTACACTTGTGCAGACACATCTGAGGATCTTGTTAAGATACAGTTCTGATTTGTCCTGTGACTATGCTTCTGTAACCACCTCCTGCTACAGGATGCATAATACAAGTTGCATTTTTTTTTCCTTTGGGTCCTTTCAAATTTTCAATGATGCATCCATAGCTCTCTTTGGTGAATTTCTATTCAATTTAGGTAAAATACAAAATTCACTTGTTTTTATATTCTCAGCCAAGACAAAAAAAAAAAAAAAAAATGGCCAAGGCCTACAGCCTGAATCTTAAAAGTCTTCCAAGAGTCCGTGTGCTACACATAGGCTTAGTCCTTAGTTTAGCCATATGGGAGATGTTGAAACCCTTAACAGGTGGGGCTTGGAGGAATGTTTTAGATCACTGGGGACTGCCCTTGAAGGGAATTATGGGATGCTGATCTCATTGTCTACCTCTTATCCCTGGTCACAAGATGAATGAGGTTCCTCTGCAACATGGTCCCACCAACTTGAACTGCTCTGCTGCCTCATCACTGGCCAAATAGCAACAAGGTCAGTTAACTACAGACTGAAGCCTTCAATCTGTGATTCAAAGTAAACCTTTCTTCTTTATCAGCTGATTGTGTCAAGGGTTTTGTCACAGTAATAGAAGATTAATACAGCTACTTACATTTGTTATACAATTTGTTATACATTTGTTATTCCTCCCAAAGGAAGGCCCCTTAGTTCTCCTATCTAACTCAACCCCTCCCCTATACATACAGGGAAGAGCAGGAAAGGAAGGGAGACACAAGGCAAAAGAAATGAACTTAGTACAAGGAACTGCCGAGATAGCTCTACATATGCTTACCTCGATGGATAACAGAGAGCTTACTGTGTAGATGTTCTAATGCTTTTACAATCTGCAAGTTAAACAGAGTAGATTTACTGACCCCATCACTGGAAAGAAGCTGAATGTTAAGTGTGTTCAATTTTTTTAACTCTCCTTGCTTAAAGTTGCTTAAGGAATGATTTTCTCAAATAGTAGTGGCCCTAATAAGGAAAACAACAGGAAGTTACCTAACTGAACTCCTCCCACCAAGGTGGATTGTATCTTCCAGCAGAGATGCCTCCTTCATCTTTCGTAAGTATCATTTTTCCTCCACCTTCCTAAAACTTGGTAGTCATCAAGGTTGCCTTGTATTCTAATTTCTTTTACACCATAGTGTTAAGAAAATATTAAAAACTCTACAAGAGAAAGTTAAACTAAAGTATACCTGAGTACAGGTGTAAGAATGGTCATCACAGAAGATAAACACGTGGTTTGGAAGCCATGATGGTGAGTTTTAATGGTCAACTTGACACAATCTAGAATCACCTTGGAGAAGAGTCTAAAGAGAGACTGTCTAGATAAAGTTGGCCTGTGGGCATGCCTGTAGAAGATTGTCTTGATTGTGTCCATTGAAGTGGGAAGAGCCCACCCACTGTGGATGGTGCCATTCTTGGGGTAGAAGATTGCATAAAAATATAGGAAACAAAATGAATGTGCTAACTCATTGTTCTCTGCTCTTGACTGTGGATGTAATATGAGTAACTGCTTCAAGTTCCTGATGCCTCAACTCTCTGCAATAACGGCCTGCAACCTGGAACTGTGAGCTAAATGAGCATTTTCTCCCTTAGGTTGCTTTTGTCAGGTTATATATATATTTTTTAATCACAGCCAAAAAAATGAAACCAAGATAGAGGCATTTGGCATGGTTTACCAAACCAGGTCATTAGCTGCATGCACTACACAGAGATTGGGAAGAAAAGCATTGATTTAGCTTCCCACTGACATAATCAGTACCCAACAGAACCTGGTGAAGTAACCGATCTAACAGTTGGATGGTGGTTATTAGGCAAAGACAGAAATCCTGGACTTTTTCCATTCCCCTTGAGTAGGTGGCATTCATGATGTACTCACAGAAACTGCTATCTTCCCTAAGATATCCTCTGGAATTGTTTGGCCTTTATCAATAACTTGTTTGTAGAATTTATCTAGTGACGTATCCATGAGCTCCATGCATATCCACACATCACCCTGGAGACCAATAAGTTCAGGGATTATCAATGAGGAGAGAAATGAGAAAAAGAAAAACATAACCGACAATCTTTCTGAAGGGCTATTTCTTTTCAGAAGAAAGGGATGGTGTCTCCTCAAGATTTTAAAATCATTTAAAAGCAAATAAAATTATCTCCAAAGAGCAGCCCAGCAGGGAGCAGTGAGACTATGATGAGATCAGAGACTCTTTAAGTTGCTGAAATCCATGGACATTGACCTGAAGGATCACCTACCTCCCGGAAGAGCGCACCATAGAAGGTGACGGTAAAAGGACAATCCACTGTCCTCATGGAAACGTCCAGATCCATCAGTAGCCGTTTCTGTTCCTGGCTGTTAACTGTGGCCCGGATCCGCTGAATGGGAACACATGGGAAATATATGGTCACTCCTCTGAGGAAGTGTCAGCTGAAAAGAGGAGAACCCACCAGGGCCCTATCCAAACAACAGAATGAAACTTTCTGCTGTTAGTAGAAACCTGGCCCACAGCATCCTTAAGCATTAGCTATTTGAACAAATGAAAAATGATGCGGATGGCTGACCATTTGATTTCCTGACCAGCCACTGCACAGAAGCAAACACATGGTGTACCTCAGAGAGGGGGCAAGTACGTGGGAAAGCACTTCAAAGCTGCAAAAGCAATCAATGTTTAGGTCAGTTCAATACAAAAGGTGATAGCATTGATTACTTTCTGCTTCTCTGAGATCCCAAGTTTGAGAAAAAGAAAAACAGGTGGGCTGGAGAGACAGCTCAGCAGTTAAGCACACTTGCTCTCTTATAGAGGAGCCAAATTTGGTTCCCAACACCCACATGGCAGCTCACAACTGTCTATAACTCCACTTCCAGGGGATCTGATGCCCTCTTCTGGCCTCTGTAGGCACTGCATACACATGATACATATACATGCAGTCAGGTACACACACATACATACACATAAAAATAAATCTTTAAAACAAAAAGAAAATAGCAAAAAAGGTGAAAATCCCCACTTTTGGAAAATGTTGAAATACCAGAGCTATAGTCAGCCCTATGTACTGTGTTGGTTTGAAAGAAAATTATTCCACAGGGAATGGAACTATTAGGAGGTATTGTCTTGTTAGAGTAGGTGTGGTCTTGTTGGAAGAAGTGTGTCACTGTGGAGGCAGGTTTTCAGGTCTCATATATGCTCAAGATACTACCCAGTGTTGCAGTTCACTTCCTGGTGCCTGCACAAGATATAGACTTTTCAGCTACCTCTCCAGCACCATGTCTGCCTACACACCACCATGTCCCACCATGATGATAATGGACAGAATCTCTAAACTATAAGCCACCCAATTAAATGTTTTCATTTATAAGAACTGCCGTGGTCATGTTGTCTCTTCACAGCAATAGAAACCCTAACTAAGACAAGTACCCTTAAGAAATTCATTCTAGGACAAATTTGGTAATAAAAGTCACCGATGATTGTATCTCTAATAGAAAATGCTGTCATTTGGACATACATCTTTCCACATTCGAAAGTTACCTCTAGAGTACTCAGAATCTACTTAAGACATGCGGGCTGATTCCAAACT
Organism: Peromyscus maniculatus bairdii; assembly: GCF_049852395.1. NCBI lineage: Eukaryota > Metazoa > Chordata > Mammalia > Rodentia > Cricetidae > Peromyscus > Peromyscus maniculatus. The sequence goes on along the minus strand of NC_134859.1, from coordinate 97,812,257 downwards.
GCCCATAGCTCAAAATCCAAGAAATCAACACTAGATACTTTTTACCCTTCTTTTCCCCACAAATATAGACAATTTTTTCCTCGGGTTTTGTTTCTTGATTTTCAAGGGCAGTTCTGTTAAAACAACACAATATGTAATTAAAGAGGCTTTTGTTTAGAATTTGATTTGATAAAATAACAACAGAATAACAATATTTCAAGTTAAGAAAATTTTAATTTGGGTTGATATTAGATGAGGGTTTTAAAGAACTATTGATTATTTTAAGTGTAATTAGTTACACAGTAGTAGGGACTAGAGAGAAGGGTCAGTGGTTAAGTTTAGTTCTTGGACCCAAATCAGGTGGCTCACAACTACCTACAATTCTAGCTCCAGGAAACCTGACACCCTCTTCTGGCTTCCAAGGACACCTGTACCCATGTGTATAGACACAGACACACAGACAGACAGACATACACACACACACACACACACACACACACACAAAAAAAAAAAAAAAAATTCTTTAAAAAATAAAAGTGGGGGAGAGGGAAGACTTAGAAAATAAATAGAAAGCAGCTATGAGACAGGCCGGCAGAGTACCTTCCTCAGAGTTCAGGGGAAATACTGATTAATACAAAGAGCCCTTCTTTTTTATTCTATGGTAGGTTGTTTTGCTTCTGTGAAAAAAGCCCATTCACAGCTGAGACGGGCAAGTGCATACACTGAAGACACAAACCACTTTTCAGAACGTCAACTCTACCTTCACCGCCATGATCTGCCCGCTGGGCACGTGTCGCATCTTCTCCACCACCCCGTACGCACCTCGGCCCAGCTCCACTATAGGCTCCAGGTCATCTGCCTTCACCTCAAAGTTCTGCAAGGAGGAAAAGTAGTCACAAACGAAGTGAAAACTCAGCGGGGCATAAGTATGCTGCCCTCTGGTTTGGTTTTTTGTCTGTTTGTTTGTTTTTTGTTTTTGTTTTCTGGTGTCCTTGGTATGAGAGCTGGGCCACAAGTTTTCTTAACATGTCAAGGTGCCACTCAAAGCAAGGAGAATCAGGAAATGCATAGGGTTCCGCGGTAGACTACTTGCTTGTCCCCAGCAACAGACCCAACTCCACCCAACGTGACTTTTAAACAGTGCCTCTGAAGTTATCTATGCTGCAGCTCCTTGTCATCGATGATTGGCTCATAGCAACTAGACCTCTGTGGCTTTGATAAACGTCCTCCCGAGAGAGCCATCTATCTCCCTCAGGTGCCTGCCATGAGGACCACAATTGCTTGACTGCAATTCCCAATTCAAAATAGCAAAAGCACCATGAGTCAGCTCCCTTTGAATTCCAAACCTTTTTCCATCCATCCCCTGACATTCTGCCACAGGAAACACGTTTTTCGGTATTCCGTTGGGAAACATACGTATGAAGAGGACGCAGGACTTTTCTCACCTGATTTCCAATAGAAATGCAAGCCTTGGAGTCTAAATCTCGAGGTGGCCTAAGAAAGATAAGGGAGAAAAGAAGCGCCATGAGATCTTTGGTCAACCACGTCCTTTCCAAACAGGGCAGCTGTTGGATTTGCTCTAAGGAAACTGGTGCAGGTTCATAGGTCAAGCAGAGGAACAGTGGAGTGGATGGCCTGAAATAAAACGTACTTGGGTTTTACTCACACTGTCTCTTTGAGTATCTACTTCTTTACCATGGGGATATTAATACATACACTCAGTGGTGTTGGGATGAGTGTTCATTGAAATACCCCAAGTGAAATCCTACATTAAATATTCAATAAATGAGAGCAAAGCTGTTTAAATCATGGGTTGTAACCCCATGTACTGTATAACTGCAATCATTATGAAAAACTAGCCCTAGAGAAAGGTTTCTGGACACATAGCAACTAAAAGTTAATTCAAAATCAAACCCATAATGAAACTGAGATGGCTCTGGCAGCACTCACCTGCATTACATGGGGTGGCTTCACCGCAGCCTTGGTTCTGAGCACACATGCAATCTCTGTATGGCACATGCCATCACATACCATGAAACACCAATGAACAGTGCCTGAGGTACCTTGGATCCAATTTGAGACTACTGCATATTATTGATGTGTTTTCACTAGGCATACAAACCTTTCTGATTTTATTAAAACATGATGGTTTTATGATGAGAAACAAGGTATCAATACTACTATTATTCCTCAGTGTTTAAGTATTCAAGTGGTACATGTTGTATTGAAATGCTTAATTTTGAAAAATGCTGTTTGAGTTGCTGACTTGAGTTTCATAAAAACAGTTGTTAAATGTAATTTGACTTGGGATTAGAACAGAATTTCCAAAAATTCCTGGAATGGCCCTAAATATAGTCCTGCTGTTTTGTAATACATAGTTACATCAAGTGGCATTTTCAGTATTGATTGTTATATGATAAAAATACCGACCAACTCTGAAAAAAACCATTGAAGACACTCCACATATTGCAGTAGGAAATATTCATCCCCGATTAAATTGTTTATGTAAAAAGTGTGCAAGCACAACTGTCTCGTTGGTACACAATTTTGCTTTCATCGTTCATGAATGTTAAATTCTACATACACAAAGGAATTATCTTAAAATAAGGTTATTTATTATTTATTACCAGTAGATATCTGATATGAATTCCCCTTAAATATCTATATACTTGAGGTCATATTTAGAAATTATTGAACAAAAATGGATCATGAGTTTAAAAATCTTCTGGGGGCTGGAGAGATGGCTCAGTGGTTAAGAGAATTGGCTGCTCTTCCAGAGGACCTGGGTTCAATTCCCAGCACCCACATGGAAGCTCACAACTGTCTGTAACTCCAGCTCCAGGGATCTGACACAAACATACAAACAGGCAAAACACCAATGTACATAAAATACAGATAAATAAATTATTATTAAAAAAAACAAAAAAAAAGAAGCCTTGATATGGACAATAATGTTACAGTGATAAGCATTAAAGCCTTTCACTCAAGAGTGACAAATTATTAAACTATTTTTACTATTTGTTTCTATAATTGTTTTTTATTAAGTGGAATATGGTCCCATTCACTCACAAAATTCATAGAACACAAGAACTCCAAATATTATGACCCCCCTCCCTGCTTCTTTAGATGAACAAAAGGTCTCTAGGGAGGTGATATGACTTGTTTCCAATCACAAATCACTCAGGTCCCCCAACTCCCATTTCAGCAGACTTTCAGTTCTACCAGGCAAGTCTGGTGGCATTTCTTCCGTGTATAGGGGACATTCTATCCTGGGATTGTCTCAGGACTTGGAGGTTGGCTGGCTTTGTGTTTCCATAGTCTCCTCCTGGGCATTAATTTTTATTTCCTGTGCTTTGGGTTGGTAGAAGTCAACTGAAGAGAAAAGTGTTTTGGCTTTGGCTGTGTAACTAGCCAGTAACTGAGAAAGGTATTTTCTTACAATACATGCACCAAAAGCAAGAGATGCTGAGACGCATGTGGTGGACATGATCAAGCAAACAGAGCTAACGGAAAGTGAAGACAGGGAACACGGGCACAAGCCTTACAAAGAACAAACTGCCTAGCAACTCAAGTCTCCTTGCATGCACATTCACATCAGAACTGCCTGCAGAACGAACAAAGAGAATAAGAGGAATGGGGGAAGAAGAGAAGGTGAACAGAGAGAGAGATAAGAATCACTTGCCACACTGGTCAGATTTAACTGTCAACTTCACAAGCCTGCCTTCATCTGAGAGAAAAGCCATGATTTAGTAATTGCTTAGGTCAGATTGGCCTGTGTGGGAGTCCACAGTGACCCCAGTTTGTGCCTTGATTCCATCTTGACTCAAGGTCAGAGAGCTCAAGCTTGTCTTTGCTCTCTTAGGATGTTTGGCCAAAGGCATGGTTACCAGATATCTTATTCTTCAAGGTCGGATAACAGGATGTTTGGCCAAAAGTATGGTTACTGGGTGTCTTGAGAATTAAGGAGGGATTTACACTTGTTTGTACCTTGAACCAGGATGTCCTTGAAAGGGGAAGGTCTTTTGCCCCCCTGTTTTGGGTATAAAAGGACCCTGAGAAATAAATTCGGGGCTGCTATGGTATTGACTCAGAGCCCTCCCAAAGCTATCCTGTGTCTCTGTCTTTTTCTTTTACGTCTACATCTCTGTTTTCCCTATCTATTATTTCTCAATCCTCACTCCCCTATTCAGGACTGTTTGACAGGTTGGGCAGGACCCAGTAGGCCTGTAGGCATGTCTGTGGGGAACTGTCTTGATTATTAATGATATAAGAGGGCCCAACTCACCATAGGTGGTGCCATTCCTCGATATGTGGACCTGGGTTATATAACAAAACTGGCTGAACACGAGTCTGTGGCTGAGCCAGAGAGCAGCATTCCTCTATGATTTCTGCTTTCAAGTTCCTGGTTCAGTTCCTGCCCTGACTTCCTTCAGTGAAGGACCATGACCTGGAAGTGCAAGCCAAATAAATCCTTTCCTCCCCAAAGTTGCTTTGGTCAGAGTATTTTATTACAGAAGAACAGAAAGGCAGTTAAAACACTTGCTGGGGACTCATTTTCACCACCACTTCTGTATTATGCTTTCATCCTTTCTGCTGAAAACAAATACACATATAAAACAATGAAGAGGAAGTAAGAATACAAATACAGATATATGAGTGTCAATCTATGACTTTCATGGCAAGCCTCTCCTTTCTTCACATATCATTTCTTTTTGGCAGACACTGAAAAATTTTCTAGGCTAACTTTAAATATGAGACTGGGAAGGCGAGAGAGAACAAAACTAAACAATTGTGCACATGTCACGGTGATACATGTGTGTGTACTGTTTCTGAGCAGGCAATTTTTCTTCAGAGAAGCCTTCCAGAAGAATCAAGTTTCTAAAAATTAATTTCTCAATTTTTAAATGATTTATTTGTACATGTTTTAATTATGCATATTGTGTGTGTTTCTGTGGGTGGGTATGTAGACATGAAGAGGGTGTCAGGTGCCCTGGAAATGGAACTACAGGTGGCCGTGAGCCACCCAACGTGTGTGCTGGGAACTGAACTCAGGTCCTCTGAAAGGGAAGTGAGCACTCATAACTTCTGGATTACCTCTCTAGCCCCTAATTTCTCATTCTTAAGACAGTCAAAGCTGGTTTTTCTTGGTCTGTTACAATTTGTGTGCACTAAACTGTAATAGCCCTTTAAAAGTAAGACAAATGTAACCTAAAATGCATGACTAATAATAAAATCTTTTGCAAGTATTTAACACCCTTCCTTGGTAAAACTACCTAGGGAAAAGGAATTATTATTTGTGGCTCCCTCCACTTTCTTGCCAATCAGTGAAGTCATAAATAGGACCTCTTCCAGATCTAATGCCTTCTCTTCTAAACCATGACTTGGCAAACTCCATCCTATGACCCAGCTATGGAAGACTTTCAGAAGTTTAATAATTCTACGGTATTCTATAAAAATAACCAACAAAGAACATACAACTGATGCCATCATGGCCTACTGTAGCCCCAAGTATTTACTCTCCAGCTTTCCCCAATGTTTGCTGCCACTGACTCTGTGCTCTGCTCACATTTAACCTCAGCCTAACAGGACACGGTACCATTTTCCAAATTAAAAAAAAAAAAAAATGAAAACCAGATGTTTGGTGATTTTATGGAGACACATAATTGTCAACTGCACTGAGTATGAAGCTCATGTCACCTCATCCTCAACTTTGACCTGAGAAGGGAAAAACGGAAGAAGGAAGAGAGCTGGATAAAGTGCTTTACCCATTCTGTGATTCCCGTGCAAAGAAGACTGAATCAAGGAATGGGTTCCCAATACTCGGGCCTCTAATGAAAATGACTAATCCACCCAAGCCTCGGGCCTCTGGGTTCATCAGGTCTGCCAAAAGCACCAAAGGACGGGGCCAAGACCGACAACTCGGGCTGGATTAGCTGACACTGGGCTCCCTCTGTTCAGGGTTGGACATATAAGTTTGCCTGAGGGTGAGACTCCACAGGAGGCTAAAACCGTGGGTGGATATTCTTGTCAATTATTCAATATTTTATTCCTCTGGGGAAAGAACCAAACTTAGTACAAAATTCTTTCCCTGGAAGACCAAAGGTATTCCAGAGGTCGCCTAAGACTGGTATTTCATATGAACATCAGTGATGGCCTAGTTTGATAATTATTTATTTATCTACAACTCTATTCAAGGAACCAGCTTGTTGATTACTATTACATGTATTATTCATTTATTTTATTAAACACCCACTTGCTATATAAGTAATCAGCTCACTGGTTACTATTACATGTTATTATTCATTTATGTTATTAAACACCTACCTGCTATGTAAGTAATCAGCTCATTGATGATTATTATTACATGTATTATTTGTTTATTTTAAGTAAGCACCCACCTGAGTCAGAAACATTACTGGATCATTTCTATAAAACAGCTTCTTTAACTTTTATGATACTCATAGGGGCTATATCTCCATTTCAGTGGGAATAATTGACATCAAAAGACATAAAATGACTTAAGATTATTCAATAGGAAAATGACATTAGAACCCAGAGCTATACCACAGTGACTTCTCACTAAAGAGGTCCAGGATCCTAGCTTACTTAGCCAAGAACTGTTTGGTCTGATCTTACATATAGTTAAGAAGATAACTGGGTCTCCAAAATCCCCAGGTTTATATGCCAGGTTATATGCTTAAAAGCTACGCCATAAAACTAAACAACTTGAAGCTACCTTTCACCGGGCAACTATTACAACAGCCCAAGAGCTGAGCTACAGATGAGGGCAGCTAATGTTAATAGTGATCACACCATTTAATCTAATCTTTTGAAGAAGAAACTAAAGCTTGATGCAACTAGGAATCCTGCCTAAACTAAGGCATTCAACTGGAGAAGTCTAGAATCCAAATACAGACTTAGCCATGAAGCTATGCTGAAGGACTTTGCACACAATGCCTAGCCCTCAAATAGTTCTGCCATTTCACTTCTCAAGAGAATAAGGACAACCCCCCACCATACACACCAAGTGTCTTGTCAAGGTTAAATGAACTGATAATGATTAGCATGGAGTTGCTTTTTGAACTAGTAACTGCCAGTCAAGGGAGGGGACAACTCAGAAACCTGAGGCAAAGACAGGCTGGCATCAGTGATGCAAGGAGTACGTGATGAATCCACACAAGCTGACCTAAGGAATGGCGACCTCGCCCAGGCTCTCTGCTCTACTGCAGCACAGCAAGAATGAGAGAGAAATATCTAGTCAATACCAAAAGATTGCCTAGAAGATTACAAAAAGTAGAAGCTCTATCTTTAAAGGTAAATTTAAGCCTCAGTATTCGTAAGACTCCATGAGCAAAGATGCTGAAGTTCATCAAAATGATGCTCAAGTCTATACAGTGAAACAAAATAATACTGTAAAAGAAGGCTCTACTCCAAGAAGTGACAGCCTAGAAACTTCTATCCTTGCTTGGCATCCAGTCCATTTGTTTATACCAAGCAATGCTTTCAAAATTCATGAAGTACAGAAATTGGCAAATATTTGGAAAGGGTAAATAATAAAATTTCAAAGGGAAGGATTATAAGGCATCTGAGTAACCACTCATAAGAATATACCTTTAAAAAGAAGCTGGAGATCTAATGTCAAGCCTCATATGCTAGGCAAGTCACTGAACTACATGCTCAACTCAATATAAGAATACAGGTTTAGGAGATGGTGCCCACCATTACTCATAACACTACAGGGGTAGAGGTAGTTGGATCTAAGTTCAAACCCAACCTGGTCTGCATAGCAAGTTCCAGGCCAGCCAGGGTTGCAAGTGAGATCCTATGTCAAAAAAAAAAAAAAAAAAAAAAGACTTTGCTAGGCCTGGTGGCACATGCCTTTAATCCCAGCATTTGGGAGGCAGATAGAGGCAGATCTCTGTGAGTTCGAGGCCAGCCTGTCTACAAAGCAAGTTCTAGGACAGCTAGGACTGTTACACAGCAAAACCTTGTCTCATAAAACCAAGAGAGAGAGAGAGAGAGAGAGAGAGAGAGGGAGGGAGGGAGGGAGGGAGGGAGGGAGGGAGGGAGGAAGGAAGGAAGGAAGGAAGGAAGGGAGGAAGGAAGAAAGGAAGGAAGAAAGGAAGAAAGGAAGAAAGGAAGAAGGGGGAGGGGAGGGGAGGCGAAGGGGAGGGGACCTAAATACCTAGAGAAATGTATTATGTTCCTGCATTAGCAGTGCCAATGTAAAAGAGATATCTATTCTCCCTCAGTTGACTTCCAGGTTAAACTCAACTCTTAATAAAACATCCTCAAGTATCAAGAAAAGGCTCTTTCAAGGGCCAACATAACTTTGGAATACATGTACATACATATACGAAAGCCTAAAAAAATAATAAAATTAATTTTCAAAAAGAACCAAGTGGGAGAAGCCATATTCATCCCCTGTGGCAGTAATCAAGATAGTGTGAGCCTGGAGGAAGAGCAGACCCATAAACCAACAGAACAGAATAGGAAATCCAGATGTGGCTCAAAGTGAATATACCAACTAGTACTAGACAAAGGAAAAAGGCAACTCAACAGGGCAGAGACAGTTTACAGCAAATCGAGCTGTAACAACTGGAAATGTGGCAACAAAAACCCTCGGTGCATCACATACAAAAGCTTAACTCCAAATGTATCTTGGGCTTCAATGTAAAGCTAAAATTTCTACACGAGAACACTGAAAATCTTAAGGATCTAAGGCAAAAAGACTTCTTAAAGGTGGTACCTGAAGTATAATCTGTAGGAAGAATAACTAATAAATAGTATGCCATCAAAATCAAATTGTTCTGCCCCGTAAAAAGTCCTGATGGAAGAAAGAATGAAAAAGACGAAGTACATGTTAGAAGTAGTATTTTCACATAAGATATCTGGGAAAGTTCTTGCGCCTATGATACATAAGGAATTCAATCATGGCGCCAGAGGGATAGCTCAGTGGACAAAGGTCTCTGCTGCCCAACCTGGGGGCATGAGTTCAATACCTGTGACCCACACCATGCAAAGAGAGAACTGACTCCCTGTGACCTCCACAGGCAGGGAGAGAGAGGGGAGAGGGAGAGAGGGAGAGAGGGAGAGAGGGAGAGAGGGAGAGAGGGAGAGAGGGAGAGAGAGGGAGAGAGAGGGAGAGGGGGAGAGGGAGAGAGGGAGAGAGAGAGAGAGAGAGAGAGATTTAATTAAAAAAAAGAAAGGTCACAGAGGGTCGTGAGGGTAGTAAGAAAGAATAGCATATAATGATATGTATATGTATATATATATATATATATATATGAAAATGTCACTGAGAATCCTATTTATTTGAAATACTAAACAAAAATTAGTTTAAAAATGAAAAAAAAATCATCTACTAAGCTGTAGGCAAAAGATATGCACAGGGGCTAGAGAGACAGTTCAGCAGTTAAGAAAGTGTAATGTTGTAGGGTCCCTGCATCCACAAAAGTGGCTCACCATCAACTGTAACTCCAGCTCTGGGTGATCCTATGCCCTCTTGGGCTCTACACTGCACTCATGGGCACGTAGCCTCATCAACACACAAGCATAACTAAAACATAAGATGAACTTTGTTATAAAAATATAAAAAAACACATGCTCAGACACTTGACCAGAGAAGACGACATGGATGGAAAATGAACACCTAAAGTATTTCTACATAATTAACCATTATAGATATTCAGATTAAAGCTATAGTCATCTACAACTATACAGAAGAACAAAAAAACTATTAAATAATGACAACTCTAAATGCTGGCAGAGATGCAGAGAAACTATGTTTCTTTTATATATGTTTTTCAGGATATAAAACAGTACTATCACTCAAGAAAACAGAGAGAGAGAGGGAGAGAGAGAGAGAGAGAGAGAGAGAGAGAGAGAGAGAGAGAGAGAGAGCGCCATATGGCTAGTGAAATCAAATAAGTTATATGGTCCACTCCAGTATGGATTCCTTGATTATGCAAATGCTCCACGGTTGTACAGGTTGTTAAATGAAGGTGCATAGATGATGGAAAAGGACACACACATCTTTGGATTCTCTGCACATTTCTTTGCAACTCCCAATGGCTATAATTATTCCAAAGTGCATCCCATACAGTTCTATACAGAATAGCATGAAGAGACTTTATATTTGACTGTAAACACTCTAAAATCCAGAAAGAAATTCTAAAAAAACAGAATCACACATTTTTTACATTTACAGTTGGAGAGAACCCCAGACTATGCAGACAGAAATCCCCTTCCAACAAACCCCATATTTATGTAGGTAGGGGAAGAATTTCCTCCTACAGATCTTCATGACAAGAATATTCCAACTGACTTCAGTCTCTCAGCTACCCTAGAAAAGTTTCTTTCTGTTGCCTCATGGAACCAGGGGCCTGTGTCCTGGGCAATAAATCATTTTCATGAGCACATCCCAACACTAGAGGGAGCTCTTTCTGTCAGTTAAGGTAAAATTTCCTTTACAAGGAGCCCTGGTTAATTGAAGCCATAAAGACTCAGGGTTCCACTCTCTGTACTTTCTCTGACAGTCTAGGGTCTCTCTTATGGTTTCTTGTCTTGGACTTCCCCACTTCTAGTAGGCAGATGCATTGGTTCTTGGACCTCCAGCTGAGTGGGAGATACCCAACCAATCTCACAGATATACAAGAGGATTTGAGCTCACTCAGGGCTTTGGGCCAGAGCTTCAGCTAATACAGAAGCATTCCTTTAGCTTATCTTGCATTCTGATTATAAAGACAGGATTAAGTGTCAAAATGCAGGTGCTCATCAAATACCAGCCTTCTATTTCAACTCAATTTTCAGAGTACTGCTCCCCGCACACACGTGGATTTATTTGTCTCTTCATTGATATCTACAGGGAGAAATTGAGACAGTCCACACCTGTGGAACTTGCTGGGTTTATATAGGATCTCAACTACTGTGTGGCATGTAGCTTTCAGTCAGCCAGCAATTTGGGACACTGACTTCAAAGCTAGAGATCAATGTAGACTAACAGACTGCCTGCTTCAGATCTCAGAGGAGTGAGCAAACAACTTCCCTCCCCAAGGGCTGTTCTTTTTAACAACCATGTGCAAAGTCAAGACTTCATCTGCTAGTCCAAAAATGAGCCCCACCCCCCACCCCCGCAGCAAGCATGTAAAATACAAGTACTTGGAATGGATCCATCATCTTGACAACTTACGTAGAACTGGTCTGAGGTTGTTCAAATGCTTCTTTTGGAATCTTAAGGCCAGGGTTTCGCTTCTTGCCTATGGGGGAGGACATAAGGAAAAATGTCAAAGTCTACTTTGCTGCAAAAGAGTGAGGGCAGAGACTCCAGAGCAAAGGCAAGAAGTCGTCACAGGTATCTATTCTCATTTCCCAGCTCAGAACACAACTTGCAAAGGAAGCAGCCAGTAAATGCGAGGGGCCAGGGCAACAGACAGCTTCTCAGATGCAGGCTGAGACCAGAAATGGCATTGCCATAGGCCCAGAGTACACATACCAAGGTGAAAATTTTCATTCTTGCTGGGAGTGTGGCTCAGTGGTAAAGCACTTGCCTATCATGTGCAAGACCAGGGCTTAATCCACAACACTGAAGAAAAAAAAAAGCCAACTCTTTTGCTAAGAAGGTGGATCCTTCTTGCCCACTGAGAAATTGTCACATTAACTTCTTGGGTTGTTCTTTTATACAGTAATCATGATGGCTTATGACTGTTCATAGGTGGGGTATTTTGGTTGTTGTTCATTTTTGTTTTAACAGCAATCAGATGTAGTCACCCTGATCTCCGTATCCTACAGTTTTCTAAATCGGTCTGAGAGCATTGTTAAAACTGATGACGGAAATGAAAAAAAAAAAAAACCACTTCTCTGCTCTTCTGTCTTTACTCATTCCTCAGCTACCTGCAAGAGGCTGGAAAACTGAAGAGAATACATCTGACTTGCTACCTGAAGCATGCAGTGATATGTTTGCTCTGCTCTGACAAGGATTAGGATGACAGATGGGCTTGTGCCAAGTTACCGTTTCTTTGGGGTATAGATGGGAATGCAGATTGATGTTGCTCATCCCTGGGTAGAAACTATAGTTGAGTTTGGCACAAGAACTTTTGCTGCTGAGTCCAAAAGAACAGACCAGGAAATGCCAGCTCAGGAAGCAGACTGGACAAGTCAGTCTTGTTAAGGGCCTGGGGGTTTCATCCTATGCATAGATCTCAGGTCTTTGCACTTGGCAGGAGAAGTCAAAGCAGAGCTGGACACGATGCCTATGGTCTCGCCTCTTTCCTCATCTCTCCTCTGTACTGCCAAGTGGGCACATCAGAGCTGATACAAGCTCTGGATGAGATCCTAGTAAACCCTAAGGCGCAACATAAGAATTCCAAGTACTGTATGCATGAAAAATGCACCCAAAGGGCTTACTTGTTCAACATCACAGAGTCAGCAATGACCTCGTGAGCATCTGTGTAGAGGTCTCCTGACACCTGATGTGGAGATCTTTCCACTAAATGGCCAGGGAATGGGATGGGGGCTGTGAGTTTAAAAATCACCGGGCTATTTCTCTTACCAAGGAAACTACAGGCTGACTTTTTTCCAAAAGATGTTTTCTTTTATGTGCACAGTGTTTTGCCTGCATGTGTGTCTGTGTATCACCATCCAGTGGCAGAGGAGGACAAAAGATGTCGTATCCCCTGGAACTGGAGTTATAGGCTATTGTGAGCTGCCCTGTGGGTGCTAGGAATAGAACCTGGGTCCTCTACAAGAGCAGACAGAGCTCTTAACCAGAGCCATCTCCTCAGCACTGAACTGGCTTTTAACTCTCAGTCTCCTCAGCTGTAAAATCCAGAAATAACATCAATATTTACTTCTCTGAACCAAATGTAAGAATCAAACCAGACAATGCACATGAAAAACATTGAGATATCCAAAGAACCTTTTCATTATGATGATATAGAGAAAATATCTATATGTCTCATTTCAAAAAATAGTAAGAAATCCATGAATAAAACTGGCTATGTTATCAGAACCCTAAAATTGTGTGTAATTGAGCTTTTTTAATCTATTATTTAGAAATTCAATATCTAGATCAATTCAGCAACCAATATGAAGACAATGTTAGTCAATGATCAACATAGAGAAAGCCTTTGGGGAATATCTTTAGTAAATAGTTTTTCAACTATCTGTTCATTTCTTTCTAGTGTTCTATAAAGAATGGGTGCATCATTACTCCTCCCTTCCCCTGACTCTCAGAGACCTCTTAGCACATATTTACAAAGTTAATCAGACCAATGCCTAAGTGGATTGGCAATGTATAGGGCTTTTCACTGTGCTGCCAAGGTGCTCGGTCTAACAAATGGAGGCTCATCCATGAACCTCAGCCACACAGACAGGAGATGCCGTCTGAACAAGTCACTCCAGCGAGGAACAAGATGCTCCACTTCAAATCATGACAAATGGTTAGCAATATAACAAAGAGGGAACCAGAAAAGCCCAACAAATAGTGCCTTAGCTTTTTCTCAAATAAAACAAAAATAAAGCAAAATACATTTTGTCTGTGATAAGGGCTCCCAGAGGTCATTCAGTCAAACCTTAGGCAGAAGTTTTGCCTCACTTCTAATGTGGTTCCCATATGACAGGTGTGAAGAGAGATCACTGATTATAGAGGAAAATCTCCATGTCAAAGGCTTAACACATCAGGAGCACTACTTAGCAGCAACTAGTTGTGACACCATAACACAATAAATTACCAAACCATCTATCCAAAGACAGCGGAGTAAAGGATGAAGGAAGAGAGAGAGTGGAGAAAGAGTCCTGGGGACAGAAACAAATGGAATAAATGGCCAAGACAATAACACAGCCTTCCCTGGCTCTTCCCCACTTCCCACACACACCCAGTCACCCCAACCCACATCATATCACTCTGCCCCAGAATTGGCAGCCTCTGGCTGAAATGACTAGCCTCTAATCTCCAGATCTGATCCCTGACTATGACTATCTACACCTACACATTAGAGATTTTCATGGTGTTCAACATTTTCACAAATATAAAATTCCAAAACATTCAACTCAGGGACAGCAAGAATAAACCTCAGGAGACACAGAATCCAGCCAAAATGTCACTTAGAAAAGTATCCTCTCTTTTTGAAGATGTAAATCAAGTAACGTGAAGACATAGACATACCCAAGACCTTCCTAGACTTACTTATCTATCTCCAGAACCTTCAACAAATCCCAGGAGGTTTTCAAAGCTGCAAACACAGGGACTCCAGAAGGAGCCCCAACAGAAGTCATCCCTTACTGAGCTCCAAAGCCGGCACACTTCAGTTGGAGGCAAAGAACAGAGCAGGCTCCACCTCCTGCTCTTGTGCGGTAGCAAACCTTGGTGAGTTCATTGTTCCCGGGCCATGGAAGCCATTCAGGGAGGCAGAAGGTTAGCTGGCCCATTCAGACACCCAGGGGTGGCATTGCTCATTAAGCAGCCCTGCAGTTATAAATCCCTGAAGTAACTCTGGGAGCCCAGTTCTCTACCCTTTTGATAAATGGCTCTTTCATTTCCTAACAGAAAGAAAAACAATAGGTGGTCCGTTTCCAGCTGTGTTTATTCCAGAGCAATCTGTTCCCTCAAAGAGGCTGCCAACACCTCATGCTAACATTTAACACTATGCTGCTAGGGAGGAAAAAAAATTAATGGGAAGGAGAGATATGAATAACAAAGTTAAGTGGCCAAGAACGTTAATGGACCTTTCCCTTGATAATTCAAACAGAAATCCTTTAAAGTCAGAAAAGAGGCTTTGCCTTAGGTGGGGACAGAAACAAGGCTTCTCCGAGAGAATCTTGTCTATTTCTTGTTTGCCTTTTTCTTGGTACTGACTAGAAAAGGGGAATCTGCCTGACTGAACACAAACAGTCTTGCTTCATCAGCCTCTCTGTGTGTGTGTGTGTGTGTGTGTGTGTGTGTGTGTGTGAGAGAGAGAGAGAGAGAGAGAGAGAGAGAGAGAGAGAGAGAGAGAGAAGAAAGAGAGAGAGACATCCATGCTAAGAAAACTGCTTCTCCAAGAGAGAAAGGGTATCATCCCAGTACAAACTGAGATTCACTCGACATTCATCTTAAATCAAAGCCAGGCCATGAGAATTCAGACCCAGTGTAAAACAGCATTGGGCTGAGAAAGAAAAGAAAAAAATAGAAAGAGTAGAGGGGATGCAGAAACGTTAAAATTTTCTAAATTTTTAGAAGAAAAATTACCAGGCCACGTAGAAATACCCTGGCTTTCAGTGTACATAAAATGGTGGGGTACAAATGAGGTCTTGCCCAGCGCCCGCTCTGAGGGTGTGAGCACAAAGGCCTTTCTGATGTGCCTTATTACATAAAGTAGAAGGCTGTGCTCCGGCGCCAACCCAAACAGCACACAACCCCACGAGGCTGGCAGACGGTGCCACCACCCTGAGATAAGCGGGTGTCTGAGCATTTGTCAGCCCCACTGAAAGGTTGGCCAGCGTGACTCTGGTGGTCTGCGACTATCTACATCGCATCCCAGGAGGAAGGACTGCGGGTCACCAGCGCCAAGTTTATTTTTCTAGTGTGTTTCCCAGTGTGAATGGGGCTTCTGGCCAAGTTACTGGCGACCTGGAGGCCTTGGCTGCTTTCTCTCTACCCGTGCATCTGGGTTTATGTTCCAAGCGCAACTGGCAGCAAAGCACACAGCTAAGTGTCATTAGATGCCATTAAACTACAAGGAGGATCATATGCAAAGCAGCTAACGGAGCCCAGAGGAGGCAGGAGGTGCAGAGAAAAAAGCTGCCTTTACAGAAGCCACTAGGAAGAGGACGAGGAGCCTGTACCACCACAACCCTACAAAAATACCAGATATTGCACATCACCAGGACTCCCCAGTATGCAAAATCTGGTAGGATATACAAAGTTTAGAAAATAAAAATTGGAGGGCTCATTTGAAAACTTTGAGTCACGTTCACCTTAACTGGGAAGGCAGAATGAATCTCTCAGCAGCTTTCCTGTCCCCTACATGGTCCCCTCTACAGGGAGAGCTCCAGCTGCTAGCGGATGAGAATTCAACCTTCTGAATTCATCACATTCATGGAAAACCCACAGAACCTCCCCAAACCTGCCCCTGCTCTCCGAAAATAGCTCCCATGACCACCATCTATTTATTTTCCTCATAATATTATTTTGTTGCTTTTAATTTCACATTTGCTTGTTACTGATTTATTGTCTGTCTTCCCCACAAGAATGTAAGCTCCATAGCAGCAAAAATGTTGTTCCAGTATGCCTCCTCTTAAGCATCTGCTTATTGAATGTCCATTGCCCTTTTCTTGGCTATTTTGAACAGGGTAAATGAGATAGGCTAGGGGGGTGGGGGAGGGAGGAGCAGAAGAAGAAGAAAATGGTAAGAGAGAGGTGGGGGAGGGATGGAGGGAAATATGGGAAGAAAAAACCCAACTGAAGTGAAAATAACACACGCATAATCAGGAAGGCTGCGTTTCAAATCCCACCTGGGATGGTTTGTGCTAAAGATCAGTTTAACATAATCTAGAGTCACCTGTGAAATGGACCTCTGGGTGTTCTGTTAGTGGGCTGTCTTGATGACATTGCAGGGATGTGGGAAGAATCATTCTAAGCGTGGATGGGACTAAGCCCTGGGCAAGAGAACCTGTGTTGCATGAAGTAGAGCCAGTGAGTGCAACACTGGCATGCATGGCCCCATGGCTCTCTTCCAACGCTGAGTGTAATGTAGCCAGCTGCTTCAAGCTCCAGCGGGCCTGACTTCCCCATCCTGGTGGACTGCACTTTGAACTGTGAGCTCCCATAAGCCCTTTCTCTTCATTTGCTTGTATAGGACTACACTATCGCAACAACAGAAAAAGAAACCAAGACACCAGCTGTGCTACTTATTTGCAGCCTGATCTTAAAGAGCATTCCTCACCATAAATCAGCTCCCGAACCTGCAAACTGGAGCTGGTGGTCAGCCTGACCAGGCCTCTCACAGATTCATCTGACACAGCGTGCATACTGACACAATGCGCAGAAAGGACTCCAGCAGCACCCTGTGGACAGAGTGCTCCACAAATACTTTCCTTCCACATTTATGCCTATATTTTTAAAATATGAGGTAAGCAGAATGCCCTGTCACAGGCATCTTGTGTCTCCCAATGACATCCTCTGACCTTCCTACCTTGTGTTACTTGTGCTAAAATTACATTTCCCAACAGCTCATGCATCTTGAACCACAGAGTCAGTGTGCCCACCAACTATGGGAGCTATTCCAGCTCTACAGACTCAGGATTTCTGGGAGTGTAACCTCAAAACACATTCTCTCTCTCTCTCTCTCTCTCTCTCTCTCTCTCTCTCTCTCTCTCTCTCTCTCTCTCACACACACACACACACACACACACACACACACACACACACACACACACACACAATTTTAAGCTCCACAGTAACTTAGATTCCAGTCAAGGTCAAGAACCACTTTTCTAGCATAGAGTATGACAGTATGTCTAGATAAAGTTTTTCATTTTTCATCATTTCCCACCTAATAATACTTAAAATTTCTCTAGGCTCCCGATATTTACCCTACATCCTAGCCAGTTGTATCTGCCTCATAAGAATTAAAGCTAGAGAGATGACTCGATGGTTAAGAGCACCCACTGCACTTCAAGAAGACTAGAGTCCATAGCTGGGGGAGGGGGGGTGGCCCACATCTTTAATTCCAGCACTTAGGAGGCAGGTTGTTATCTGACTTTGAGGCCAGTCTGGTCTACAGAGGAAATTCCAGGGCAGCCAGGGCTACAGAGAAACCCTGTCTTGATAAAACTGGTGGGAAAAAAAAAAAAAAAAAAAAAAAAGGAAGCCCAGAGTCCAGTTCCCAGCACCCACATTAGCCAGCTCATAACTGCCTATAACTTCATCTCCAGGACATATGACACCCTCTTTGGACTCCATGGGCACTGCACTCATATACACATGCCCACACATAGGCACATTAATTATAATTAAAAAATAATAAAAACTTTTTTAAATAATTAAATTCAAGTTAAGTTCCTCACTGTGCTAACTGTATCACTGAACTGAAACTGTCAGTAATTCACTGAAGTAGACATTACAAGGGATAAAATGCATTACTATGCAAACTCTGCTTTTAAGGCATCAGCAGATATGAAAATTCCAATTACTAAAATAGCAGTGAACTTACATGGTGAGTGATGCAAGCAATGCACACTGAAGGCAGGAGAGAGGAAATCAGACAGAATAAAAACGTCCCTCAGAGGAAGTGGTATTATGGGTAGTCTTGGATAGCTGATTTGAAGGTACATAAGAGGTCGCTATTTGTGATGGTGAAATCTTAGTTGTCAACTTGACTAGATTTGGAATCAACGAAAAGACACATCTCAGGAGGGTCAGGAGGGCACTTCCTCACAGGGATTAATGAAGGGGAGGAGATCTGCAGCCCAGAGTGAGCAGATATGATGAGACCTGAGTGGGGAGCAGGGCTCACTTCACCCCTCACTGGTGACTTCTGCCACTGCTACAGCCATCCCTTGCTGACATCAGCCTCGGGTGAAATGAAGGACCAGAAGCTCTCTAGGAGTCCTCCAGACCTTCAGTGCAACATTGGTACTACTGAGGCACCTGGCCCAATGGACAGAGCAGTTGCCCGATTCTCAGACTCTCTAGCATGAAGGGAGCTAGACTGCTGACTCAGCCCATATTGTGTAAATCCTTTGTGGTACATATTTATTCCATCAGTTCTGCTCCTCCAGATAACCCTGACTAATAAATATCATCCCCCTCATCATCATCACTACCACCATCATCTTCATCACTATCATATCAAAATCACCACCATCATCAATCTTGCCATCATTACCATCATCATCACCACCACCACCATCATCACCACCACCACCATCAACACCACCACCATCATCATCACCACCATCATCACCACCACCACCACCATCACCACCACCACCACCATCATCAATCTTGCCATTATCATCATTATCACCACCACCACCACCACCACCATCATCATCATCACCATTACCATCATCATCATTACCACCATCATCATTAACATCATCATCACTATCATCAACAATAACATCATTAGCATAACCAGCATCTGGCTATTCCCCAGCAAGAAGAAATTCAGGGAAGAAGAAAAGATAAGCAAAAGGGGGTAGACAAGGAGAGAAGGCAGATAACGAGTGTTATGATTTGGATATAAAAAAGGCTGATCAGTTTGAACACATGGTCCCCATCTGGTGATGCTGTTTTAGGAAACTGTAGAAATTTTGGGACATGGGCCTCACTGGAGAAAGTGGGTCACTGAAGAGGGACCATGGTGTACATATTCTTATGTTCTTATTCTGTTTCCTGGCCATCCAGATATGAACAAGTGTCTATAGCACAGCCATGAGACAATTCTGCCACCATTCCTTCCCTACCATGATGAACTGTAGCCCCTGAATTGTGTTTCACAATGAACCCCTCTCTCCTTAAGTTGCTTCAACGTGGTAGGTATTCATCATCACTACAACTATCATCATCATTATCACTATCATCATCATCACCATCACCATCATCTCCATATCATCATTATCACCATTATCTTCATCATCACTATTGTCACCACCACCATCATCATCACCACCATCATCACCATCACTATCATCCTCACCCCCATCATTATATTCTGTCCCATAAATAAGAAATGTAATTAATACAAGTTTCAATTCAGAATTACTAAATAAGAAATACTGGAAGAACATATGGCAGATTTCCAGTGGGAAAATGAAGCTTGAGAGTATTCTGCAGGAAAATGTGAAGATCTGAAAGTAGACAAGATGAACAAGGCAGACAGGAAAACAAGAAAAATGAGAGGAAAGAAGGCAGCCAGAGCAACAACACTGAAAGAGAGGGGATAAGGAAGTAGAGTCACTGGTGGACAGAGAATCACTGGTCTTCTCAAAGAATATGCCAGAGTGTGAATGATCAGAAGGGTTTCCTTACCATGTGACTGAGGCACTTTTGTACTTGGTGGATTTAAAGCATGTTCTGTGCGGTCAGCAATTCAGTGCTGACTACATGCTCTTGAAACAGCCTAAATGTAAATCACAGCGAGCGAGGCCTTCTACTTGTGGTCTAGACCCAGTATGACAGGAGGAGGCGGGCAGGGCTTCTCTGGGGAATCCCCATCATCTGGCTACACTCATCTTCTTTATTTATGTGCTACTCCATTCATGAGCCTTTATCAAAAGGAAGTGTAGTCACAAGAATGCTAAAAACAGCACTCTGAAATAAAAATACGGAAACAGATTGCAAAGAAATTTAGGGATGTGGTTGATCTTCCCAAAATGCATATCAAGTTTTGATAGAGTTTTAAAAGTGTTCATTTTTAGATATAAATACTGAAATGTTTACAATGATATGCTTCTAGGATTTGCTTCAAATAATATAGATGACAGTAGAGAACTGAAAACTGGAGATTAAAATGAAATAAGATTAGCCATGAGCTGATAATTGTTGAAGTTTGGTGATGGTGGCTCATTAGATTATTTTACTTTTGAATATATCTGAAATTCATCAAAATGTAAATAACAACAAAATTACACTCTTTGTGTTGTGTCCTCTACACTTCCTAAGGCAGGAGCACTTTTTCCTCTTCCTCGATGACTCAATGGGCAGCTCAATGCCACCTGCTATTTTGTGCTGGGGCAAAGGGGGAGAAGCTGGCCTTCTTCAAGATCTTTCTCACCCAATAATAAATGGGAAGAAAACCCAGAAGATGACATATAGCCCTTTCTCTAGGTCTTTGGTACAGTCTAGAATATCTCATATTCCATGACAATGAAAAACAAAGAGGTAAAGAAACTGTAGCCAGAAAATATGGCAGGAATCTTCATCTCATGACTCAAACTCTCCCCCTAAACCTCCAATCTAACCTTTGCTCTGTCATGGTTTGTATATAATGTCATCTGATCACCTTTCTCTATAGAGAGGCCAGATATTGGTAAGAGTCTGGTTTTCAAAGTGCATCCTGGTAAACGACCACAGCAGCTTGTCTTTCATTCTGCTGTTTTCCCGGCTTCATGCATCTCTTAATGGTGACACTTTTAGTTAGGGGTCCATGACATCCAATCACTAAGAAACGGCTCTCAGAAAACCATAGAACTGAGATATGAGGGTTGTTTTTTTTTTTTTTTTGAAAAGAGAAAGCAAATCTATAAAAACAAATGACTTATTTTCAATGTCGTTTGGTTTGTACCAGTAAACTAATATTTCAATATGATTTCATATCCTCATATAGCCCTTAATGGAAAAAATTCCCCAGTCCTATAGAAAAACTGAAGCCTTCAGTTCATACTCCTGAATTAATCATCATCACTGTAATTAACAAATATCAATTCAGGCAATGCCATAACTCAATGTGTCGAAAGAAGTAGCATTCTCTAGCCTTGGGTAAGAGAAGTCTAGAAACTGTTTTAGGTAGTTACCTTCATACCTGTAAATAAATTCGTCTCCAAGTCTGAACACAGGAAGGAAATATACAAATTCTCTACTGTAAGAATATTGATCCACTCCCTATATGATCACAGAGGTAGGAATGTGTAGGAGCCCGTTCTAGGGTTCCTCGTGGCTTTACCCAGCAGGTCCGAATAGAGGATGATCAGGACCACAGGCCTGAGTGCAGGTGTCTGAGATGGTCTGCACTTGGCTGTGCTGGGGGAGGAGGTCTTTTGCTCCACCCCTTGGCGTCTCGATAAAAACCCTGGGCCAGAGACAGTCGGGGCCCGTTGGAATAGGTTCCAGGCCCTCTAGAGGCTATCCTTTATTTTCTATCTGTTTATCTCCGCAATAAATCCTTCTATCTAATATTTCCTGCACTCAAGAAAACTCTGGGGAACTGTGGGGGTGGTGGGTAAACGCCCCACAGGAATGAAAGGTATAGGTTCATATATGATTCATCGTTTCTCATATATACTGTTACCTGTGGTGATATATTGTGTAACCTAACAAAATTTGCCTGAAGATCAGAGAACAGAACAAGCCACTAGATTAAACACAAAGCCAGCAGTGGTGGCACACACCTTTAATTCTAGCACTCTGGAGGCAGAGATCTGTCTGGATCTCTGTGAGTTCAAAGCCACCCTGGACTACATGAGATTGACTCAGTCTAGAAGAGAAACAGAGCCAGGAAGTGGTGGCACACACCTTTAATCCTAATACTTGGGAGTCACACACCTTTAATACTAGCACTTGAGATCTCATGTCTTTGCTTGGGAAGCACACACACCATTAATCCCAGCACTAAGAAGGAAGCGGTGGCTGGGCAGAGAAAGGTATATAAGGCATGAGAAGACAGACTGGGGAGTCCTAGAGGTAAGAGGTGGCTTGTTCCTTTGTCTCTCTGATCTTTCAGCATTTACTCCAGTATCTGGCTCCAGGTTTTTTATTAAAAGGGCATTTAGCAATTTGAGCAACAGTTACTTAAAGATTATCCCCAATATGGTTGCAATGTCTAATCAAAAATATGGAGGCTAGAGAGATGGGTCATTGGTTAAGAGCACTTGCTGTTCTTGCAGAGGATCCATGTTTGGTTCCCAGCAACCATGTGGTGGCTCAGAACCATCTATAACTTCAGATCTGGGGATGATAGTGCCCACTTCTAGCCTCCAAAGGCTCTGTATTCACATAGTGCCCAGACATACATAGAGGTAAACTTTATTTAAAATTTTTTTAAATATACATATAAACATATAAAAATAATGTATATATGTATACATGTATGTACATGTACAGATATATATTTATGGAGAAAGTTTGTAATTATCCTTGGATATAATAACCTTATAAGATTTCCTTTACATTGTGGGTTTTTCTTTAAATGATTTACTTATTTTTATCTTAGCTGTATGAGAGTTTGCCTGACTGCCTGGTTCCTCCAGAGGTCAGAAGAGGGCATCAGAAGGTCTAGAACTAGAGTTATAAATGTTTGTGAGCCACTATGTGGGTTCTGGGGACTGAACCTGGGTCCTTCGGAAGAGCAGCTAGTGCTCTTAGCCAGTAGGTTCTCTCCTAGCCCTACACTGTACCTGTCTAGCTAAGCAGCACGTGCATTGACACCTGACAAATAGATGGAGGGGAAAGAAAGGCTGAATTAGCACACAGGCAACACCACTGTCCTGGGGTTGGTGCTGTGTCATGAACAAATGCTCGTGAGAAAATTGTTCCTGAACAAATTGTTCGTGAGAAAAATGATTAAAAACTTGACTTTATTGAGAATTTATTATATGTAACATGGACTCTTCAGCAGATCCCATGACTTATTTAATGATCACAGGAACACCATGAGGGATTATTTCTATTTCAAGGACTCTGTCTAGATACATGGAACGCAATTGCCTTTAGTGCTTCAACTGAAATTGTTCCTCGTCATGTGTCTACTTGTGGGAGGACTGTTCCTGAGCTAGCTGTGTCTGTGCTGTAGATATAAATTCCAGAAGCCACAGACATTTGTCCTGGAGAAAGTCCACAGTACAGGCTTTCTGCTCTTCTGACCTTGCCTCTCCAGATACCACATGCAACTCATAAAACTGTTTACCAGGAGCTGTGGGGGCATGACCAAGGTCTGCCAAGAGGCTCTAGACTCAATAAAAAAAAAGCCATCTCCTGCCATGGACTATGTTCAAGATAGTTTAACCTTTCTGGACTTTAGCTCCCACGCGAAAAAGTGGAAAACATTTGGTCAGTCAATCAAGCACATAATCTTCTCAGTAAATGACACTCTGGTATTTAAGAGGAGTATGTTATCAGATTCACAGGTAAGGTCATAAGGATTTCTGCTCTTCAGTAGCCCTGTGGCATCCTAAGTAAACTCCAGGCCCTTTCCCAGGGGTTTTCTGAAGACCCTGAAAGGCCTGGTGGCTGTCTGACATTAATTACTTTAGCAGGAAAGTGGGAGTCAGGTAACTATTAGAATGCTGGGGCTGGGATCGATGCTTGCAAGATACTGCATCTTGAGGTTGTCTGCATCCTGTGTCCTGTGTGGTGAGAGGCCCTTTATCAAAGAAAGGAACTCTGGTCTCTTAATGGATACAATGACTCCCTTATCCTGACAGCAGTCTCTACCTGGAGCTTCTGGATTCCTGTTAGTGGAGCAATTGTCCCAGAAGAAACTAAACACTAAGAGTCACTATGACTCACATCTGGCTTCACGGTGGACATTCAGAATAAAATATACAGACTAAACCAAATGTGTCTCAGTGACTCTTTCATCTTCTTGGGGCCTTTTTTTTTTTTTTTTTTTTTTTTTTTTTTAGGCAGGGAGATTCCCTATCTCTTCATAAAGGAACTTCCCCATTCTCCAGTTCCTAAAAATAAACAAGACCTTTCATCAGTTAAGGCCCCCACTGTTCCCAGCGCCCACTATTATGTTTTGGGGTTCCAAGTCAATGCCTGGGAAAACAACTGAAAAAAATCACTCTTCTCAGGATGGTCCCCTAATCTCTCATCTTCTTGACATCATCTCTGTGTCAGCAGTGAGTGAAGCCTTGAAATATGAAAGAACATTATGTCACACTCTACTGCCTACCCACAGCTCCTGGATATCTCTCATAAAGTGTTTGGGCTAATTTATAGAATGTTCAGGTGATGTTCCCAGAGGCCACTGGAAGGACAAATGTAGTAGTCACTTCCTTCAACAACTAAATGAGCTACAAGAGAGAATAAAACTTGAGATTGAAAGATTGAGGGCTGGAGAGATGGCTCAGGGGTTAAGAGCATGCTGCCTACTCTTCCAGAGGTCCTAAGTTCAATTCCCAGCAACCGAGTGGTGGCTCACAACCATCTATAATGAGATCTGGTGTCCTCTTCTGGCTTGCAAGCATACATGCAGGCAGAACACTGTATATGTGATAAATGAATCTTAAAAAAAAGGTTGGATTTCCAGTCTCTTAAAAATATGTCTACACTTCTCCTCAAACTGCCCACTAGCTATAATTTAAACTCTTCACATGCATTCAAGAGCTTACAGTCATGGGGGAGGAGGGAGAGAAGGGGAGAGATGACTCTGGATAAGAGCACTGTTGTTCTTGTAGAGGATCTGGGTTCAGTTCCCAGCACCCACCTAGTGGCTCACAACCATCCGTAATCCCAGTTTCAGGGGATGCAATGCCTCTTCTGGCTTCCAAAGGCACCAGCCACACACATGTGGTACACAGACTACATGTGAGCAAAACACTCATACACATAAAATAAAATAAAGAAGCCTAAAGATAAAAAGGAGCTGACATGAGGCTCCTAAGTTTGAAGAGCTGGTCCTCAGCTACTGGCACTGTTTTGGAATGTTGTTGAACCCTGGGAAGTGGGGACTATCCGGCTGGGGTAGAAACACAGTGGTGGCACTTGGGGATTCTAGGCTAGCCCCACTTCTGGCCCAAGATCTCTCCTCACTTGTCTGCTCTGGCACAGAGTCCCAGTACCATGCCTCCCCCGTCATGAAACCGTGAGCTCGAATAAATCCTTCCCTTCCTTGATCTGCTTTCACTTCCCCAGGGTGACAGTGATGAGGAGAGTAACTAACCCAGACCCTAAGGAATAACCAAGAGACGGTGAGCTGGGGGTTCTACTTCCCAAACACATGAGTCCAGGCTTCATTTCTGCTGCTGTGACAAGAATACCCTGACAACCAACAGCTTAGAGTAGGATGATTATATGCTAGTTCCCAATTCCAATGCCATCACCATCAGGGAGTCACAGCAGGAAGAGCATGGGACAGCTGGTCATACCACTTTCACAGTCAAAAGCACAGAGACATGAGTGCAGGCATGTCCAGTGCTCAGCTAGCTTCATCTACTCACACAGTCCAGAGTGCCGCACCAGGGAATGAACAGTGCTGCCAATTTTCAGTCTGATTCTTTCCACACCTATGAAAGCACTCAAAACAAACCCCACAGACATGCCCATAGGCCGACCCAATCTAGACAATTCCTTGTTGAGATTCTTCCCAAGGAATTCTACTTTGTGTCAAGCTGCCAACCAGCATCAACCAACCAGAACACCTAACTTAGGCTAGGCTATATTTCTTTGGACCAGGCTGTACCTACCACATCGAATGTCCTGGAATAGCTTTACTTGTTTCTTCTGTAACACACACACACACACACACACACACACACACACACACACAGTGCTTGGACATTTTACCACTGTGTCATCTTCTCACAAACTAGTCCCTCATCCTTTATCTCCTCTGCTCCCCCTCCTTCTGCAAGACTACAATGTTATCTGTGAACGTGCTGCTGTGCACAAGCGGGGGGTTGTCAGTACCATTAATACAAGGCCCAAAGCAAGCAACTTGCAGATAGCACCTCTGCAAAACTCCCAGTTTCATAATGAGCTGTTATCCCCGCTGTACAGATGAGAAACTGGACTTTAGAATGGGCAAGTAAATAAACTACAATATTACAATGAGATAATGTGGAGCCAGCCAGGTGTGTCTGGGTCCAGGCCCATTTTCCTCACTGGACTATCTGAAGTGTGGTATGTACACGGAATATAATCTACACAACCTTCCCAATTTCTTTCTGCTTCCTTTCTACCTCAGCACCCAATGGAGCTTTCCGATCAAGCATAAGCATTGATTGGCTTCCAAATAAATGCAACAGGAGAAGCCCTCACCTCTGGCTACAACAAGTACCTCTTCTGTCTCTAGATTCCAGTTCTAAAAGTCCCCTGACACCCGAAAGCAACTGTGGGGCCTGCTGACATGCATATCTTGGCTGCCGAAACAGGCAGGGCCACCTGTGATCAGTGGATGATGATGGACAGGGGCTGATGCGTGGCTCTGCTAGTCTTCTGGACACAGGGATCTAGGATACATTTCAAAAGGCTCTGCTATCTGATGGGAACAAATGTCTTGTCCCTAACTGTGACTGCGGCACTGACTTTCTTTCCTTCTCCATTTCAACCCCCTTATCCCTCCCACTTCTTGGGACTACAGTGACATGTCAGCCACTTCCACACAAGTGGAAGCAAGTAGATAACCGAAATGTGATCCAAAGCGAGAGTGAACTGAGCAGTAACCTAGGCCCTGGTACAATCTGTCCTGTCACTCAAACCATATGAATCAGCAGATTCAATGGTGATGGGTGAAAAACATCCTAACTCACCTGTGGGTGTCAGCCAGCATCCTTGCCTCAGTCTCCCAAAGCTCCCACAATGAACCCACAATGGTGGGGTCAGGGACAGAGGCAGAGCATGGGTACGGTGCTATGGGCTCCATCTTCTCAAGGACCTAGCTCCTGTCACTGCTGAGCACCCAACCAAACAATAGCAGATACACAGGGAGATGATTCAACCCTTTGATGGCAGGTCAATCACCCAAGGGCTCTCCACCCAGGAATGGGAATAGCAATTCACATCACTAGAATTGACACCTACTTCAAATACAAGTGTGCCATCTCTGCCCATGGTACCTCTCGAAGCACCATTATCTGAGAACATAAGGGTGCCTAATCTACTTCATGGTATTATAACATCACTTCAGACCAGGAGAGTGACACATCAAAGGAGGGACCACAATGTAGATGCTACTACTAGGAATTGAAACTATCATAAACTACAAAGCACCTTTAATATACCCAACCTACCAAACATTACAGCTTACAAGCACACTATACTGTTAAGAGTATTGGCTGCTGATGCTCAGTATCATGAGAAAGTCATATAATGAGACAAGGGTTGGGGGTGGGTAAGGCTCACCAGTAAAGTGCTTGTCACACAAGCATGAGGACCTGAGTTCAATCCCCAGCATCAATATTAAAAAAAAAAAAAAAAAAAAAAAAAAAAAAAAAAACACGGTGTATGAGTGTGTGCCTATAGTCTAGCACCAGGGAGAAAGAGACAGGAGGATCCTGGGAGCTGGATGGCCAGCCAGTCTAGCTGAAACAACAAGCTCCAAGTTCAGTGAAAGAGTCTGCCTTAAATAATAGGATGGGGAGCAAATGAGGACAGTCAATGTCATCCTCTACCCTCTACCCACATATGGTCCCACACACACAGGTGCACAGATAATATGCACATACATGCACACACACAAGCAGAGAAAGAGAGAGAACAGCATGAAGCATAATGATATCTGAGGAAAAGGTAAAAATTCAAAACTCAAGTTCTATTTCTAGTGAATGCCTGTGACTTTTCACACCATCATTAGTTAACTTAAGAAATCACTAGGCAAGCCATTGTATTCAAGGATTATCTGTCATTTTATATAGGCAGCATCATTCAAAAGCACCCAACTGAATCAAAGAGTCAAGGCTCAGTCAAAGAACCGGCTCGGAAAACAGCCCCCTAGTCCAGTGCCACTTTGATCACTGCCCCAACTCTGGCATTTCTATATGACGGCTGACTTCTTGGACAGAGGAAAGGTGTCAAGATCTGGACGCCAGGTGTTCTCATTGTCATGAGGGTGTCATTTCTTCTTAGTCCTTTCACGAATCCAGGCTCAGAAATACAAGGTTGCATACATTTACCATGATATTCCATCTTCATTGTCAACTTGATTAAATTTGAAATCATCTGGGAGATACACCTTTGGGAGAGTCTTTCATGCTCTCTCCAAAGAGATTTAAATGAGACTCAGCTTGAATGTAGGTAGCACCCTCCCACGGGCTAAGTTCCCAGACTGAATAAAATGGGGAAGTGGAGACAGCTAAGTGCAAGTATTCCTTCTCTCTCTGCTTCCGGATCCACTCAGACATCAGGAAGTTTCTACGACCATGGCTATGAGGTTCTGAGCAACTCCTGACACCTGTCACCACCTGTTACAAGGCCTACATCACCAGAGACGTGAGCCAACATGAAAGCTGCCTCCCTTACAAAGCTTCCGGTCACACACGTCACAGTAGTGAGTCAAGTAACTGATACACAAACACATATTTATACATCTACCAGTGGCTACCAGTAACACAAGCATACAGACAACCACACACATTTTAGAACCCATGAGTTCACGCGAATACAACCCCAGTTCACCTCACAAGATGTTTGTGGGTTTGTGTTTTTTATTGCTGGTTCGCCTTCTCTCAAGACTGTTGTGTCTGCGATGCTACGTGTGCTTCTTTTTAAGCGTGAGGAAACTTCACTTCAGCTTTCCTGAGAGGATCGCCTACATACTCATATCTTAACCAATCTGTGAAGAAGAGGACATGGGTCCATCATGATTAATTAATGCTCCTATCCCTCACCACCAGCACGACATCAGGGGTTGAGGTCAGAAACAGCAGGGCTTCCAACGGAAAAAAAGGAGGGAAGGGAGTCTGTTGAGCTTCACCAACCGAGAAGCTTCCCACTGACTACTAAATTAACCTACACTCCAGAGGAAGGGGCAACGTAAACCTTGTGAACTTCGATGTTAAAGCTTTCTTCCTTCCTCCTGTAACATAGCTGTCTCAGAGCACTCTGTGACCCAAGGAAAGTTTAGAATCACCTCGTTTCGTTTCAATTGAACGGCCTCCTATCTTCAGTTTATAAAGCACAAGAAATTTCCAGGAACTCAACCCTAATTCAGGAAATGCAAGTTCTCCCAGTCTCACTATTGCACTTTTGCCTCTGAGACCTTGGCCCAAACACAAACATTCGTCTCGGTTTGAGTCCTCCTTGTGCTGGCTCCTAGACACTGACTTTTCAAGCTTCTGAGGCAATTAAGGGGCACTAAATTCTGAATTAGACATGCTGCCTTTTCAGCTCTCATTCTTCTAAAGAAAGGGGGTACTGAGTAAGAGTCTCTGGAGGAATAAAGGAAACAGACACACAAACTGCCATGAAGAGGACATAAATCTGCGGCTCAGAAGCCAAGGAGCAAACATCAAGGCAGCCTGTCACTTCAGTGTGCTCTTGAGACCTCGGCCTCATTGGTCCCAATGCAGAGTTCAAAGCCCAAGGAGTTTTACCACCATCTGGAACAGCTGTGGCAATAGGAAGACTGACTTGCCCAGCGCTTTACTCCATGAGGGCTCCTTCAACAGTTCTATTTATCTATCTGAAAGGTTTAACACAAAGGCACCAGGCACCGGCTGCAGCCATGATGCAAAGGCAATCGTGGGGGCTGGAGCGGTTTAAAGCATGTGCCCTTGGGTGTGGCTTACAGCTGTGCCAGGCAGACAACTGCTGTGCAGACAGACATGAAATCATGACTCTAGATCTCATTTAGCACCTCAGTCAAAGGGTAACTCTACGGTCAACCAAAAGAGCCCCCTTTTGAGAACAGATATGACGCTGCTGAGGCCAAGGCAGAGCATGGTGGTATAGCATTTGCCTAGCATTCGGAAGCCCTGGATTCAACTCTCAGCACCATTAAAAAAAAAAAAAGGTGGAGGGCAGAAAAGAATTCAACCAGGACAAGAACTGAGAAACAAGGCAGCCTGTCAAGCAGACACTCAGCACCCTACTTAGTACAGATTTTATAATACTGTGTTCTGCTCTGTTCTCTTTCATTTGTGCAGTGATTTGTATGTACTTGACATTATTAAAGATTATAGAGAACATGGAAAATAATTAAAAATGAAACAGCATACAGTTCCCTACCATAAAGTATCATAACATACCATACCATGTATTCCTTGCCCCTCTCTTAGTTCTAACATCACTCTGGCTTGTCATTCAGCAATAGCCATTCTGCTTGCCCTAAATCAAGATTCACATGTTTGCTCTGAGTCTAGGCATTAGGAGCACTTATTTGCATGCTTTGATTTTTAAATCAGACTCAGACCCATCTATTTCGGTCTTGAGGATTAAGCTACATTCAGAATGTCTTTCTGACATCACACAATGGAGAACTGAGGGACGCCCTCCCCATAAACCACTGGAACATCTGCTAGAGATGGAGAATTAGACAGATGTGATTGAGGAGGGGAAGATACACCTTGGCTATCTTGAGTTGGGACTGGCAGGATGGCTCAGTGGATAGAGGTGCTTGCTGTCAAGTCTGACAATCCCGGAACCAAAATGATAGAAGGAGAGAGCCAACTCCCACAAGTTGTCCTCTGAACATCACATGCACACTTGTCACACACACACTCACACACACCAAGAGACAGAAAGTAATTAATTAATCAGTGTCTTGAACCATGATCACACTTTGTATTTTAGTGTCTCCAATTCCCTCATGACAAATATGTACTCATAAGCATGCTCTGTCATTCTCTAGTCCTCTTAGCTAAAAAATATTTCACATCCAGGATTCCAGATTTCTTCGAATCATTAACTGAAGAGAAGAAAGAAAAGTTATTATATCACCGATGTTTAAAAAATAAAAGTGTCTTTAAAAATAAATGTTGATTTCCTGAGTTTAAAAAGTCAAACGGGCTGGAGAGATGGCTCAGAGGTTAAGAGCACCGACTGCTCTTCCAGAGGTCCTGAGTTCAATTCCCAGCACCCACATGGTGGCTCACAACCATCTGTAATGAGATCTGGTGCCCTCTTCTGTGTACATAATAAATAAACAAATCTTTAAAAAAAAAAAAGTCAAACAGATATTGTGGATTTAATAACACATGCCTACAACCCCAGTGGCTGGGATATTGAAGCAGGAAGCAGGAAGACCTTGCATGCTGATGTCAGCCGGAGCTAAAGAGAATGTTCGAGTTTGGCCTGGATTACATGGCAAGACACTGTCTTAAAACAAAACAAAAAATAATAACATAAGAAAACATAGCCAGGCGGTGGTGGCGCACGCCTTTAATCCCAGCACTCGGGAGGCAGAGGCAGGCGGATCTCTGTGAGTTCGAGGCCAGCCTGGTCTACCAAGTGAGTTCCAGGAGAGGCGCAAAGCTACACAAGAGAAACCCAGTCTCGAAAAACCAAAAAAAAAAAAAAAAAAAAAAAAAAAGAAAACACAACTTTTCAAAGAAAAATATACATTTAAATTTTAGAAAACCAGGCTGGGAGATAGCTTAGTGGTAGAGAACTTGCCTAGCAAGTACAATGCCCTAAGTTCAAACTCCAGTAGAATAATAATTATAATTATAATAATAATAGTTATTATTATTATTATAAATTTAAGAAAACCAAGAAACACATAAGGAAGAAAATTAAAAATACTCAAATTTCGCCGGGCGGTGGTGGCTCATGCCTTTAATCCCAGCACTCGGGAGGCAGAGGCAGGCGGATCTCTGTGAGTTCGAGGCCAGCCTGGGCTACCAAGTGAGTTCCAGGAAAGGCGCAAAGCTACACAGAGAAACCCTGTCTCGAAAAACTAAAAAAAAAAAAAAAAAAAAAAAAAAAAAAAAAAAAAATACTCAAATTTCACAACCCAGGCAAAACTGATGTGACAATTTTGGCACAGTAAAATTTTTGGGCATAGCCAAAATTTTCACATACAAACTTGTAACCATGTATGCTTACACAGATAGAGAATGTTCTAGAATTACAACTATATTCAATTGTTCACATGGTGCTCTTAATCTCTAGCACTTTATTGTCAACAATTTCTATAGACATTCATTGTCTTTCTATAAAGTTTCATTAGTTGCAAAATATTGCAAGATACTACAAAAACCGGTTATGAAGAAGCATATTTATTTGTGCTTGTTAAGTAACCAGTTACAAAGTAGGCATGCATTAGTAATGTGTGAAACATGTCTGGCACCTTACAAAAACAAGTTGAAGAATGAAATGCTAAGTCACTCAGCTTTACACAAGCTGAAGTCAACTCATTTCGATGGTGTTCTGCTCTGAACAGACAGACATCAAACCTGGCCTGTAGCAGGTTGCCCCTCTCTAAAGCCTGTCAGAGAATAGAGGATCCCTGTAAATGGGGAGACCTGCTTGTCTCCAGAGGAACAGATCATGACAATTTTCAAAACATACAAAACTGGGGATCTAACACATATCTAAATTTTCCACTGCTTTCAGAGGGCTCGGCCTCCTGTGAAGTCCCGGTGACTCAAAACTGACTAAACCACACTCCTTCCTCTCAAGGACTTTCAGGGCTCTCAGGGTGATTCAGATTCAACACTGTCATTCTGAATGCTCGAGTCCATCGAAAACTGGGTATCATCAGTGAACACAACAAAAAGGGGGTGACAACAGTTCAATCCACTAAATAGATTTTTTTCTTTTCTTATCCTATATGTAAATTTACTAATACATGCTCAATCAATTCATTTGCCTGCTATGATGTTGTTATAAAACCCCACTAAGCTCTTACTATGAGCATGCACCGGGCTAGATAGTATGGATACCAAAATGAAGGAAACACGGCCATTTTACTGTAGATTATAGATATATGCCAAGCAATTACATTGGGAGAGAATTGTAAATAAAGAACTCTGAAAGAAGCCAAGAAACAGCCAGGTGAGAGTGTTTCATGGCTGATTCCAAGAAAAGCATGTGAGGAAGTAAGGGTATGTGGCCGTTAATCTTAATAGTCAACTTGGTGAGAGTTAGAATCACTATGGAACCAGGCTTCTAGACAGGTCTGTGAGGGAGTTCCTAAACTGGGTTAATTTAGGTGGGAAGACTTATGCTAGATGTGGTCAGTATTATTCCATGGGCTGGGGTCCTGGGCTGGATAAAAAGGATAAATAGGGGCTGGAGAGATGGTTCAGCTGCGAAGAGTTTCTATTAGTCTTTCAAGGGACAGGAGTTGGGCCCCCAATATCCACTGCAGGTAGCTTACAATGACCTGTCACTCTGGCCTCCTGGGGAGTCTTTACATAGCTACACACATATACAAGTAAATTTTTTTTAAAAAATCCCTTTTTAAAGAGAGGAAAGCAGCCGGGCGTGGTGGCGCACGCCTTTAATCCCAGCACTCGGGAGGCAGAGCCAGGCGGATCTCTGTGAGTTCGAGGCCAGCCTGGGCTACCAAGTGAGCTCCAGGAAAGGCGCAAAGCTACACAGAGAAACCCTGTCTCAAAAAAAAAAAAAAAAAAAAAACCCAAAAAAAAAAAAAAAAAAAAAAAAAGAGAGGAAAGCAGAACACGAGTGTTTATCTTTCTCCACTTTCCTAGCGCAGATGTGCTGTGACCAGCTGCCTCATACCACTACTGCCTTGACTTCACCAACGTGGTGGACTGCACTCTCACCAGGTGTTCCGACCCAGCAAGGAGAAGATGAACTAAACAGCTGGTAGAGTAGGAGAGGTTAGGAGAGACGTTCCAATTCAGGACTGTCTCAAAAGAAAGCAGGATGTCTATACAGTATGTGTAACACCACATGTAAAATCTAGGCAGAGCGCACCAAGAAATGAAGACAGAGGCAAGCAGACAGACCCATCAACCACAGGTGAGTGTGACTCAACAGACTGGAGTGACTACTTCAGATGAAGTCCTTACTGCATGCTTCCCCACAGTTATGAAAGGCATGCAGTAAGATTTCACTCTTCATACATCATAACGTCTTCATCCTCCATTCAAAGGTGGACAAGTTCTTCCAGTCAAAAGCCAGTCCCTCCACGTGGCTCCAGATTCATCCATCCTCGTCCTAGGAAGATGCTAAGACAAGGTTGAAGCATCTATCCTCCCTGGGTGAAATATTTGAGTACCTTGAACTCTCCCTCATATCACCAAGTTCCTCTTGCCTGCTATACCTCTCCCAGCAAACAACTATGCTCTTGTCTCTGCCATTACAACAACTTTCACCAGCCAGGACTAATGGCACACAACCGTAATCCCAGCCCTAGGGAGGCTGAAGCAGAAGGATCCCACGTTCAAGGCTAGCATGTGTTACACGGCAAGTTCCTATTTCAAAAACAAACACACAATCAAAACAAACAAAAAGCTTCATTTCATCCTATCTACACACACATAAATCCTGCAAGTTGGCATCAAACTCTTAAAATCAGAAAGAAACGGGGGCTTATTTCCTCATAGAACCTGGAATAGGAAACAGAGGGACAAAACCCTTGTTTTAGCCCGGGGAGATAAAGTCTACAGAGTCCCAAAACAATAAGTGGATATTATTTGGACATGTAAAGTTTAGCAATTTAATAACAAGGTAATAACAAAGGAAGCAAAACAAAAACAAAAAACAAACAAGAAAATCAAGACGAAGGTTTTGCCACATGCGGCCACTCTCTTAAAACAGTGTGTTTTGCTAGCATCTGCTTTTGCCCCCAACTCACTCACTGCTTCTTCTTGGGCTCTTGCGATGGCCTGTGTTATGTTTCACACTTTAAGTTACTGAGTCTCCTTCTCTTCTTACTTCATTATAGACTGCCATAGCTATAAACTCCAACTATACAGGGCAGCTCCAGATTAAATCTACAACCTGGACCTCCCTTTGTCCACACTGCTCAAATCGCAGCAATTCTTCTCTGAGATCTCAGGCAATTTTATACATTCAAATACAACTTTTATTTGCAAGTGTGTGTGTGTGTGTGTGTGTGTGTGTGTGTGTGTGTGTGTGTGTGTTCATGTGTGTGTGTTCATGTGTGTGTGTGTGTGTGTGTGTGTGTGTACACGCTCATGCATTCATGTGCATTCTATGCACATGTATGTGCAGGTGGACTTGCCCATGTGTGTGCATTTGAAGGCCAGAAGTTAACATCAAGTATTATCTTCCTCTATTGCTTTCCATCTTGAGAGTCTAACAATTCTGGCTAAACTGACTGGACAGCAAGTCCTCCGGATCCTTATGTGAGTGCCTATCATGTCTCAGAAGTTACAGACATGAACCACCACACCTGGTTTTCAGTTGAGTCCTAGGGATTGACCTGAGAAATAAAGATCACATGGCAAGCACTTCATTGAGTCATCTCCCCAGCCTCTTGACCCTTGTCTTCCTATCAAACCCTCCACATACTCTTTCAAACCAGCCATCCTGAATCTCTTTTCTTCTGTTTTTATGTCTAATCCAATAGGCAGACAATCTCAGTGGTTTATCTCTAAAAGATATCCTAAAGCTGCCCACTCTCCTCCATCTCTCTTGCTAATAATGCTCTATTCAACATCATCATCACCACCACCACCACCACCTCTTTCCTGGACTCCTACACCATCCTTTTAATTGGTTTCTGTACCTTCTATTTTATTTTCTTCTGCCCTGAGCTTCATAATGCAAAAGCAATCATCCTTGTGCTGATTTCCCATGGAAGTTGGAGTGAAACATCCTCCTCACATCAGGCTATAAAGACCTTTGTGATATGATTCTTGCCTGTTTCTCTGATTTCATTCAAGGCTCTCTTAATTGCTCTGTGTGTTGATCATTCTCTCAGTTTCAGCTGCCTTAACCCATCAAGCTAACATGTCTCTAGGACTTGCTGCAAACTACCCAAAACACTCATTCCTTCCCTTCTTTCCTTTCTAGGGCCTCCGCATCCTTTGGGCTTCAGCTTACGTGTCGCAATCCGCAAGAGTTTTATTCAACACTGCTTACCGTGTGTCTGCCCTTTGAACTCTCCATGCCACAGCCTGTTGTTCCCTTCATTACACAACAGTTTACGATCATGTTAGTTACTTGTCTGTGAAAACACTTTGGTGGCCGTCAGCACTGGGAAGTAAGTTCTGTGGAAGCATAAACAGTGATCTGTCCACTGTTTTATTCTCAGTCCTGAAAGAGAGTGACTTGGCCCGTGGATGGATGCCAAATTCCATCAGTTGGCAGGATAATGGGTCAAAATGAAGGACAAGACTGGGCATTGGAAAAGAGATGGAGAGAGTCTAAGAGAAATGAGACAAGGAGCCGGAACTTAATCGGTAATGGCAGAGATGGGGAGGGGAACACCCAGTTACACAGAAAAGGTCTTTCTGAGAAAAACCTGAAGACAAAAATCACAGAAGAAGCAAGTCTGGTGAGATGGAGAGTGATGATCCAGACTGAAGGAGGGTGAAGCCGAGGTTCCAACTTGCTAGAGGAACACAGCAAGCAACTTCCTATTCTTACTTTAAACTTCAAAGAAAGGGTCTGACACACCACACAAAACTTTGAAGTTTATCATTAGTAATTATGATGTACATACACATATATTAACATTTTTACAGTATAGAGCTTCCAGGGTTCTCAGATTGTCTGGTCAAAACACCTAAATCTACATGCATTGTTCAATAGTCAATGCAGCAGCATAACCCTCCTCTCGAGTGCAGATCAATACACAATGGAAGGAAGCACACCACAATGGCATAGAAAGCCCCATGGTAGTCACAACCCTCCTACTTTTCCCCTCCAGATTACCCCAAGCCTTCCTGGTTACAGATGGCCCACTTCCTAACAAACATCAGTCCATGAGCTCCACACGGCTGGGATCCTCACACCGCGCAATACCCATTCAGGATTTCTCCCTGAAAAGTATCAAAACACAGGCTAACATTGTCTCCCTGAGATTATGTACCAAAGATAGAAACTCTCATGATTTTCCAGTTATAGAGAGACCTCTTTTTCCTTGCCTGGTATGCAGGAAGGAAGAAATAACTGATTGAGCAACATTTAACTCCAAGAAAAGTAGTAAGCCAGAAAGGCAGGATGGACCTGAAGTTTGAGTTGTTATCTACTTTTGTTATAATCCATGAAAATACCACCATGCATGTTCCTGCTGTGTTCATATTATGCCACAGCAAAATCCACCTTAACAAGCAAAGTTCACTTGCCAATAGGATGGTTTAAAACTCTAAATATTTTCACATAGACACATATTTCTTTTTATTTGATTTTATTTATCTTTATTTTGTGTGCATTGATGTTTTGCCATCTGGAACTGGAGTCACAGATAGCTATGAGCTGCATGTGGGTGCTGGGAATTGAACCCAGGTCCTCTGGAAGAGCAGTCAGTGCTCTTAACCACTGAGCCATCTCTCCAGCCCCGACACATATTTCAGTAGATTTCCATCCTAGTTTGCTTTCTATTGCTGTGTTAAACACCATAACCAAAGGCAACTTGGAGGGGAAAAGGTTTATTTCATCTTACAGCTCATAGTCCATCACTAAGGGCAGTCAGGGCAGGAACTCAAGGCAGGAGCCTGGAGGCAGGGATTGAAGCAGAAACCAAGGAAGAGCACCACTTACTGGCTTGCTCCTCAGGCTCACTTCAGCTACCTTTTATAGTCCTCCCAGGAACACCAGCCCAGGGGAAGCACTGCTCACAGTGGGCTGGAAGGTCCCACACCCATCATTCATAAGGAAAAGCCCAGCCCCACCCCCAGTAGACTTGCCTATGGGCCAATCTGATGGAGGCATTTTCTCAATTGAAGTTCCCTCTTTTCAAATGATCCTAGTTCATATCAAGTTGACAAAAACAAAAAACAAAACCACTAACTAGCACATTACATTTTCTGTACCAGCCCAGGTATTTGGAAGGGGCCAGGTACGGGGGGGAGGGGGAGGGATATGATTTACATATGATAAAAGTCCAGTTTGGGGGCCAGGAAGACTGTTCAGTGGGTGGAGGGCTTGCTATGCACTCATCACCAATGTAAAATGCCAGGAGCCACGTTGAACATAGGTAACCTCAGCACCAAGGAGGTAGAGGCAGGAGGCTAGCTAACTAGGCAGCCAGTCTAGTGAAATCAATGAATTCCAGGTTTAGTGAGAAACTCTGATTCAAAAAATAAGGTGGAGCTCAAGTAAGAAAGAAGATCCATGACATCAACCTCTAACCACTTCCTCCCCCCCCCCGGGGGGGGGTCCCCCCCGCCCCCTGCAAAACACACACACACACACACACACACACACACTTTATGTTTGAGATGATTCTTTCAATTAGCTTGGCTGGGATGCTTACAAAGACAGAATGAAGCAGTCGCTCTGCATGAACATGATCCTGTCAATCTCACATAATCATTCCAAATGGCTAACCACTGGAAGGAACATCCATCATTCCTTCATTCGGGGAGTCACCCACTCAATAAATAGTACTAGAGCTATTGTGCTCCAGGCTCTGTAGAAGTCTGGAAAACTAAACCAAACATTTCTTCTCTCTTGATGTAAAGACATAATCTTGCAGAAAATGTAAAAAGGTAAAGTAATAATAGGCAATGATTAAAGGCTTATAATAGGAAAGCACTATACCAAATACACAGGCAATAACTCATTTGAACTTTGTGAAAATTATATAATCAACTACCACCAGATACAGTCTATGGAGGAGGAAACTGAGACCTCAACTACCACCAGATACAGTCTATGGAGGAGGAAATTGAGATCTCTCTACAAGAGACAGATTTTCTAGAAACAGGGAATGGGTGAAAAGCCCAACTCTAGACTATACTTTACTACTAAGTAAAGTAGTCATGTACTCAAAACAAATACATTTTTGTGAAGAAAAGATGGTATGAAAAATCGTGATGATTTCACAGCATTTAAATATTTATCAGTCCACAAAAAATGGTTTTGTTATATCAGTGAACCCATACAGTTCAAATGTTTTCAAAGTTAGTCTAAAAATGAAATTCTAAGCAGATGCATGAAGATACACCTTGCATGGAATATGTACATTTCTGTGTACTTAAAAGTAAAAATGTAGAAAAAACTTCCTGTAGGTTATCAGAACAATATAAAACAACACAAGCTGAATAATTTTTCTTGGCACCCACTCACATCCTTTAAGTCACTGGAAAGCTTCTAAACACTGAGCATCACAGAGCTCAGCTTGGAACTCAGCCCAAACAGCTGGTGCACCCGGCAGTCAGCAGGGGCAGCGGTGGTGTCAAATACTTCTCCCTTCACTACCAAAGGCATGAATGGCCCAGCCAACCTTGACCACGCAGATTTAATCAGCCAGCAGGCACTGTGCACACCATCCACGAAAAGTAAGGAAAAGCCAGGCGAGACCTTGCCTGCTTCTTTTTGGATGTATCCACACACTGAAAAGAGATTCTGCTCATTGTACTTTGCATCTTACACACTGAGAGACCACACTGGATGCCAGGAGTCCACAGCAGAGTCCCTAAGATTCTGGCATCATTAGAGTAACTGGCTCAGTGTGTAAGAGCCCTTCCACGGCAAGCATGAGGGCCTCACTTCAGATCTCTAGCATGCACATAAAAAGGCAGGTGTGATCATAAGCAGGCATATAACCCCAGCACTATGTGGGGATGATACAGGGGGATTGCTGGGGCTTTGTGGTGATCAACCTCATTCTCTGTCCAATGGAGACACTGTCTCAAGATACTAAGGTAGAAAATGATAAAGCAGGATACCAGACATCCTTTTCTGTCACACACACACACACACACACACACACGCACGCACGCACGCACGCACGCACACACACACACACACACACACACACACACACACGCATGCACGGGGTGGGGGGGGTGTGTTTTAAGAATCTAGGGTAAATCCTAACCCAGATGGAATGTAGAACATGGACACAGGAGTGGTCCAACACTGTCCTCGGCAGATCAGGATGCATGGTCATCGAATGACTGAATTATACTTGCTTGTCAACAATAGTAACAGGAAGCAGATGTCCAAAGAACCTACCACAAAAAAAAAGCTTCAAACACATGTGAGAGACATCACCTCTAGCTTGGTTAATAAAGAAAATGTTTTTGTTGTTCAGCCATTCATTATGAGAAATTTCAAACACACAGGAAAACAATGTAATGAACCCTTGTGCACCTAAGATTCCCATTAAATAATTATTAATCCTTAGCTGTTCTTGTTTCATGCACACATCCCACTTGTACCAGAGCTCTTTGAAGCAAATCCCAGACATAGCATGATTTCATCTGCACATGTTCCAACACGCATTCCTGACTGGTAAGACAGCTACATGTGTGATCTCAAACCCATGACTTCCTAGGGGAAGGAATGCAGGAAGCAGGAGAGCCCAGAGGTGGAAAGGTGGGAAGGACTTGAGGGAAGCCTGTGTGAAGCCTGGAAAAGACAGAGAACGACAGTGAAGGTCTGACCAGGAAATGAGGTTGAGGCTTCACATGCAGGGTCACAAACATAGACAAAATAAAAAATTAAAAAAGACCCATGACATCCAGACAGGAACTAAGGCTGGCGTCTAAAGTTCCGAAGAGGACGGTCTATGGTTCACTAAAGAAACCACCTTTAGCAAGGACCCTACCGCAAAGAGCCATGGCTCAACACAATCGCCGCCACTGCACTGAAGAGCACAATGCGTTCTCCTGTCACTCCACAGAGGAACTGAATGTGCTGGAACCCACAGAGACTGGCCAAGCATCTCTTCTCTGCCAGAACACCCTGGCCACACAGATCAGCTGACCAGAGTCCTATCCCAGGGTAAGAGGAGATGCTAGCTCCGTCAGCTCCCTGCTGACTAAGGCAGAAGTTCTCCCAGCCTCCCTCGCCAAGGTCCATCTGGCTGCTTGCAATGCCTGCCTGCTGAAAGATTCAGCAGCATGCCTGGGGGCATGAATAAAGTAGCAAGGTTGGAGCTGAGGACTTAGCTTCATGTGGGCATGTTATATATAATCCCCAGTATGTGTGATTTATCCCAAATATGAACTGAAACCCTACTTCATGTCACCTTTCTTTTCAAATTTCTACACATAAATTCTGACTAAAATTGACATTGTATGCCCCAAAATAGAAGGCAGTGTGACTGATAAGAGAATGTCATGGAAATGGTGTTCTCTCTCTCTCTCTCTCTCTCTCTCTCTCTCTCTCTCTCTCTCTCTCTCTCTCTCTCTTTCTCTCCCTCCCTCCCCCTTTCGTCCTCTGCTCAGGGGGCTAAAGTGTGATTGAAGGTTGAAATGGAACCCTGTACCCTGTCAAGCTCCTAAAGTCAAAGTTTCCTCTATCGGAATGAGACTCCAGTCAAGGATGCAGAGGCCTCAGATGACCCCAGCGGATAAGAAATGGCTTTGGGACGCTAAGTCACAGCTCTGTGGGGGAGCCTTGGAGATCACCCCAGAAGGAAGTAGAGACCCATGGCTTTCTCAGCAGAAGGCTTTCTCCAGCCAGCTCTCCCCAGAACAAAAACAACCCTGTCAGAAACCATAAACAGTCAGGAAAACATGCAGCCAGACAAAGCGAGTCCATTCAGTGGTCTCAGCATGGTCTCCTCCACCCCTCAGGATCACTGACCCAACAACTCAGAGAATCTGTTGTAAAAATTGGCAGGAAGAAATCTCTGCAGAAGAAAAAAGGGAGGAAGACATGTTCAAGCCCCAAGTATCATTCTTTCCTTTTCATCTGGACCGTTTGTGGCTGGATGTACCAGCACAGCAGGTAAGACATTTAAAAACCAATGTACACAAAGCAGGTATGGTAGTGCATGCCTTTAATCCCAGCACTCAAGAGGCAGAGGCAGCTGGATGTCTATGAGTTCCAAGCCAGCCTGGTCAACCTAGCTAGTTTCAGGTCAGCCAGGAATGTGACCTCTTGGGAAAAGAAAATCAAAGGAACTTTCTCCCAGTCATTTTAAGAGATGTAGGCAGAAAGGGAGTATTTCTGTCCTGAGCTATTCCAGGAGGCCCAAGAATAAGGGACTGCCTTTCATGTCACTTCAGAAAAGGACTTTCCAGGCTAGGCATGCAGCTCACGAACCCTAGGTTAGATCCCCAGAACTACCAGGAATAATACCACACAGCTCTGATGCCAGCACTAGAGAGACAGAGGTAGGGAGATTGAAAATCCAAAGTCATCCTTGACTAGCTTGGAGCAAGCTTGGAATACTTGAGACCTTTTGCAACCAATCAACCAGCCAACCAATCAGCCAATAGGGCTTCCTTCCCAACTAGTCCAAAGGGGTGGAGAGTGTTTTAAATCCATCATCTCTTCCTCCTACTTCTCTAAGTGGCTCTTCCTTCTCTCCTCTGCAGGGGTTGACCTGACCTCTGTCCTGAGCCTGCTTGCTCTCTCCCTGTGCCGCGCATCCCATCCTAGCCCGGAAGTGTCTGACTTCAAGTGTCTCCTCTCTGCCGAATCTGAGTCTCTGGAGTCTTACCTAAGCTTTTCTGTTGTTTTCTTGCTGATGGCTCACCTTCCAGGGTTACACTTCTCCAATCTACTGTCATCTTCCTTGTCACACAGATACAGTGACCCTTCGTCCATCCACCCTGGGGATCCCCTTTGCCTATCCTCATCTCTCAATCCTCCTCACCTGTATCCATTTATCTTGCTTCTCCTAGTCCACCTGCCCTGCAGTAACTCTGCCTTCAAGCCTGCACCATGAGGACACCTTTCAACATCTGTTCAAACAGTGCCCCTTCACTTATTCCATCCCTGCTCATTCCCCACATAACAGGTCCATGGTATAAGAGGGTTTACTGCAGATAGGAGAGGAGAT
Organism: Peromyscus maniculatus bairdii; assembly: GCF_049852395.1. Classification (NCBI taxonomy): domain Eukaryota; kingdom Metazoa; phylum Chordata; class Mammalia; order Rodentia; family Cricetidae; genus Peromyscus; species Peromyscus maniculatus. The sequence goes on along the minus strand of NC_134859.1, from coordinate 97,769,070 downwards.
AGAACAGCCAGCGGCATCTGGAAGAGTCCAGAGCAGAGAGAGAAAGAAGTGGCCTTCAGGAACATGGCCAGCAGACTGCACATGGCTGGGCTATCTGCAAGAGAAGGGTGAATAGCAGGAGATAGAGAATAGAGAAAGCATTGTGGAAACAGTGGAAGCAGGAAACTAGAGAATATCCAGGTTATAAAGAGGATGAGTAGCTGGGGGAGGGAAACCTGTGAACTGGAGGAAGTTTAGGGTAAGGGAGGAGGTGAGAAGGGCTAGGATGCTAGCATGGCCTTTGAAATGTGTAACAGGTACTTGTGATACTGAGGGAGCCTGGAGGCCAGCAGGAGCTTTGAGATGCTGATAAGCACCGCAGGTCCCTTCTGACAGAGGTAGGGGAAAAGACTCCCTTTGGTAGACTGGATCCTGCTTCCCAAGTCCCCAGGAATGCTGGCTTTTATCTAACTGCTAGGAATCCTGTTATAGTCCAGGCTGAGCTCATTTCTGGGTATTCGGACTGCCTTTTGGAGCTGGAGGAACTGGAATTTCCCTTGGACCTGGTATCTCTCACCTCCTCATCTTCATCACTCTCTTCTCTCCACCACTGGGCCCTGACTTTTCCTCAACATCTAGCAATCTATTATACTGTTTTGAAGATATGGCTGCCGTGAACTAAGCTGGAAGCACCTTGAAGGTAAGGAACTGTGGTGGTTTGAAAGAAAATGGCCCCCAAAGGGAGTGGTACTATTAGGAAGTGTGGCCTTGTTGGAAGAAGTGTGTCACTGTAGGAGCCAGCTTTGAGGTCCCTTTTGCTCCAACTTCCCTCAGTGTGACTATCAGTTGACTTCCTGTTGCCTCTGAGTGAAGATATAGGACTCTCAGCTTCAGTACCATGGCTGCCTACATGTCGCCATGCTCCCCGCCATGATGACAATGGACTGAACCTCTGAAATTGGCAAGCCACCCCAATTAAATGTTTTCTTTATAAAAGTTATCGTGGTCATGGTAATAAAAATCTAACAAAGACAGGGACCCAGTCTGTTTTACTGTACAATCAACAGAGCCTAATACAAATGAAATGTGCTTGCTAAATAGGAAAGGGAGAAAGAAAAACAGAAAAGGAAAAGGGAAGCAGCTTAGGGAGCTGGATGGGGAAAGGAGAAATGGGAGGGAGGAGAGGGAGAGAAGGGGTAAGTGAAGAGATTTCTCAGAAATGCCCTAAATTCTCCCTTTTTCTATTTCCTTTCTATCCAAATATTTTCCTTTCCTCAAATTTTAAGGATCTACTTTACAGATTCTTTTTTTTATTTATTTAATTTTATTTTATGTATGTTGGTGTTTGGCCTGTATATGAATCTGTGCACCACACACATACGGTGCCTGCAGAGACCCGAAGAGGGTAATTCCCTGAGACTGGAGTTACAGGTGGTCGTGAGGCACCATATGAGTGCTGGGAATCAAGCCCAGGTCCTCTGGGAAAGCAACCAGTGCTGTCCACAGTAGAGTCCCCTCTCCGGCCATCTCTTTACAGGTTCCTGAAGGGATAATAATAACTTACTTAGTGACCCTGGTTGGCGCTGTCAACTTGACACAACCTAGAATTACCAGCAGACGCATCTGTAAGAGACTGTCTTCAATGAGTTGATACTGGAAGACTCATCTTAATTGTGGTACAACCCTTCCCTCACCAGGGGATCCTGAACTACATGAAGTGAAGAAAGTGAGCAGCAGCACACTGGCATGCACTCATTGCTCTCTGCTCCTGGCTGCGGAGGAGATTTAACCACCTGCTTTCAGTTCTTACTGCCTTGACTTCCCTGCCGTGATGGACCACTACCTTGAACCTAAACTGCCTTTGTCGGTGTGTTTGATTACAGCAACAGAAAAAGCTAGGTGCACCTTACAAAACAAAGGGAGATGCCCATCTGATTCAACTATAGACTATTTAACATCATAAGAAAAACCACGAATTCATCTGAAGGAATTCTGCAAGTGAAGGGATTGGAAGTTAAAAAAAGCTGGCTTAACGATGAAAAGGGAAATAAAATGGTAGCAAATCCAAATTTGTAGAACATGTTCTTAATGTAAAAATGTTCGGGGACTGGCGACTTTGCTGCCTGGAGGCTGGCAAACAGAAGCAGAGTGAAGTCCAACTTCTCCCTGGCATGGACACAGGCAGTCATGCTCAGTGTTGCACACCAGCAAAGGAGTGCAGAACCAACACAGAGTTGTTAAAATAAGTGTGCTAGCCTCTATAGGGTTTCGCTTAAAGTGTTTCAAAAGGTCAGGGAACTTAAAAATAAGGTAGGTTCTGTTAACTTCTGAAAGAAGAGGGATTTTTTTTTTTAATGTATTTATTTACAGGCTTATTTATATTTTCCTATGTGGATAAGAGTAAGTGTGTGTGTGTGTGTGTGTGTGTGTGTGTGTGTGTGTGTGTGTGTGTGTGTGTATGAACACGCAAGTATCTTTGGAGATCAGAAGAGGATATCAGATCCCCTGGAGCTGGAGTTACAGGCAGTTGTGGGTCACCTGCCCTCAGTGATAGGAACTGAACTGTGGTCCTCTGAAAGAGCAGCAAGTGCTCTTAACCACTGAGTCATCTCTCCAGTCCTGCAAGAAGCGTTTTAGAGAAGTGCAGAGGAGCCAAGTTCCAGATATTAAGATGTAAGTGGACAGAAAGAAAATCCAGAACAGCAAAGACACATGATGAACTTGACCCAAAGGCGACACACACAAAAATAGACTTTCTAGTAATGGACAAAATGTGAAGAAAAACTCCTTTTCCTTTTTCCCCCAACCCCAGAGATACTACATTTTCTAAAAAGCAGTTGGCAAAGGGAACCGCAGTTAGTGGAAATGAAAGCCAGGTGAGAATCGGGGGCCAACAGTGGGACAACGATGCTACTAATGGCAGCACAGAGCCAGCCAAGGTGGACAAGCATCCTCTGCCTTGGCACAGGCAACACTCATTTTCAGCTAGGGCTTCTTTATTCTAAAGCTTCAGAGGAAATAATAGACAACACAAGCTAAGATCTGCCCTGGAACACAGTTCTTAAAACCTCAAAGTAAGGCCAGACATGGTGGCACACGCCTTTGGTCCCAGCACTTGGGAGGCAGAGGCAGACAGATCTTTGTGTGTTCAAGGTCAGTCTAGTCTACTTGATGAGCTCCAGGCCAGCCAGAGCAACATAGTGAGACCCTATCCCAAATAAATAGATAGATAGATTGGTAGGTAGGTAGGTAGGTAGGTAGGTAGGCAGGCAAGCAGGCAGGCAGGCAGGCAGGCAGACAGACAGACAGACAGAGTAAGCCTCAGGGTGCTATTGGCCTCCAGAGTATATATTTATTTTAAATGCAGAAGCTTGCTTCTCTCTCTCTCTCTCTCTCTCTCTCTCTCTCTCTCTCTCTCTCTCTCTCTTTCTCTCTCTCTCCCTCCTTCCCTCCCTCCCTCCCTCCCCCACACCTCCCATAAGACACTGATTTTACAGGTCTGGGAGAGTCATTGTGAATATAAATTTTGTCTATATCTTTTTATTACATTTACTCATACTTGTGTATGCATGTGTGGGCAGGTACATGTAACAGGTCACATGTACAGATCAGAGGATAACATACGAGAGCCAGTTCCTTCCTTGCACCTTTTGAAACACAAAGATTGAATTCGGGTCATCGGACTTGGCAACAAGCACTTTTACCCAGTGAGTCATCTCACTGGCCTTAAATATACCTTTTTTTTTAAGGTAGGGGTGTGCTGATATTGTATTCCTCAATATATTGTGCACCCTAATAAACTTATCTGGGATCAGAGAACAGAACAGCCACTAGATAGACATAGAGGCCAGAAAATGGTGGCACACACACCTTTAATCCTAGCATTCCAGAGGCAGAGATCAATCTGGATCTCTGTGAATTCAAGGCCACACTGGAAACAACCAGACATGGTGACATACACCTTTAATCCCAGCACTTGAGATCTCATGTATTGCTTGGGAAAAACACACACCTTTAATCCCAGGAAGTGATGGCAGGAAGTACAAAGGTATATTAAGGCATGTGGACCAGGAACTAGAAGTCCTTTAAGCTTTTAGGCTTTCAGCAGTGGTTCAGCTGAGATCCATTCAAATGAGGACTCAAACTTTCAGTCTGAAGATTCATGGAAACAGAATCCATAAAGAGTTGTTGGGATGAGGTTAGCTGTGGCTTGTTCTGCTTTTCAGAATTCACCCCAATACCTATCTCAGGGTTTGTTTTTATTAATAAGACCTTTTAAGATCGTGTTACATAAGAGGACTGGAGACATGGCTCCATGGTTAAGAATTACTCTTGTGGGCTGGAGAGATGACTCAGAGGTAGAGTCTTGCTGCTCTTCCAGGGAACCTGAGTTCAATTCCCAGCAACTACATAGTGGCTCACAACCATCTATAAGAGATCTGGTGCCCTCTTCTGGCATCAGATGTACATACAGGCAGAACACTGTATACATAATAAATAAAATCTTTAAAAAAAAATTGCTCTTGCAGTGGACCCTAGTTCAGTTCCAGGCATCCACATGGTGGTTCACAAGTTCCTATAACTCCAGCTGCAGGAGATCCAAAGCACCCCTCTTCCAGCCTGTGTGGGCATCTGCATGCATGTATGCATATTCATGCACAGACATAAATATACACACGTAAGTTATTAAAACATAAATCTTAAAGAAAGAAAATAAATAACTATTACCATGTCAGACTTATTGTAGTGGTTAATTTTGTGCATTCATATTTTGCCTGCATGCATGTCTGTATGAAGGCGTCCAACCCCCCTTGCAACTGGAGTTAAAGGCAGCTATGAGCTGCCATGTGGGTGCTGGGAATTGAACCCAGGTCCTCTGGAAGAGCAGCCAGTGCTCTTAGCCACTGAGCCATCTCTCCAATCCCTGTAGTGGTTAATTTTGATTATCAACTTGACTGGATTAGTAATTTCCCAGGGTAGAGCTGGCACATTACCTGGTTGATCCTACCATTAGCATATGCTTGTCTCAAAGATTAAGCTATGTATGTCAAAATACGCCCAGCTATCTCAGTTGGTGGAACATGAGACTCTTAATCTCAAGGTTTGTGCCCTACATTGGGTGCCACACATTGGCAGAAGTTTCTGTGTCTGGCTAGCAACTCCCAAATACCTGGCAGATGCTTCCCAAATAATTGATTTGGAGGCTTAATATTACTTATAAATGCTCAGCCAGTAGCTCAGGCTTATTACTAACTAGCTCTTACACTTAAATTAACCCATAATTCTTATCTATGTTTAGCCACCTGGCTTGATACCCTTTCTCAGTCCAACATTCTCATCTTGCTTCCTCTGCATATGGTTGGCAACTGCTGCCTCCACCCTTCCTTTTCCCAGAATTCTCCTAGTCTGCTCGCCCCACCTATACTTCCTGTCTGGCTACTGGCTGATCAGTATCTTATTAAATCAATTCAAGTGACAAATCTTTACAGTGTACAATATTACTATCCCACAGCAGGACAGTGCTAGGGCACTTGTCTGGCATTCTTAAATTCTAGGTTAAATTAAATTCCCAGTACCTTCAGGGTAAAAAAAAAAAAAAAGGCAAGCAAGCAAAAGAAGGAAAGAAGGAGAAGAATGAGAGAGAAGGAAGAAAGGAAAGAAAGAAAGAAGAAAGGAAGAAAGAAAGAAAGAAAGAAAGAAAGAAAGAAAGAAAGAAAGAAAGAAAGGAAGGAAGGAAGGAAGGAAGGAGAAATGCATGCTCAGGATAAAACTGGGCATGGTGCAGAGCGGTGGTGGTACATGTTTAATCCCAGTACTTGGGAGGCAGAGCCAGGCAGATCTCTGTGAGTTCAAGGCCAGCCTGGGCTACAGAGTGAGTTCCAGGACAGGCACCAAAACTACACAGAGAAACCCTGTCTTGAAAAACAAACAAACAGGGGGGAAAAAATGGGCTTGATACTGTATGACTGCAATCCCAGGGCTCTGGAAGGCGAGGCAAGAGAATAAAAAAATTCAAGGTCATAAGAGAAAAGAAAAAAAGAGGAGGAGGGAAGATAAGGGAATCAGGTGAAGAGAAGAGAAGGGAAGGGGAGGGGAGAGGAGAAGAGAGATGGAGAGGAAAGATATAGAGAATAAGTAAGTTATACCTGTGAATATGTCAGTGGGGAAGTGTCTAGAGAGAATTAACTAAGGGGAAAGAGACCCCCAGAATGTGAATAGTATCATCCCATAGACTATAGGTCTAAAACTGAATAAAAAATAGAAAAGGAGAAAGCCAGCTAAGTGACAAAGTGACAGCATTCATGTCTCTGCTCCCTGACCAGGGATGCAGCTCCACTAGCTGCCTCACATTCCTGCTGTTAAGCCTTCTCTATCATGGCGGGTTTCCCTCAGCCCCCATAAGTTCTTCCTCAGGTATCTGGTCACAGCAACTGCAGAAGTAATTAACACTGAACAAGAAACTGGGCTTTGGCCAGACTTGTGCACTCAGCAGGTCCTAGGTGACTCTTGAGGCAGCTTGGTGTGCCAGAACCCCGAGTAAGGCACCAATTGTCTGACTTCCCAAGGTTATATATTAACTTATATTAATACTTAAATAGATGTGGATCATTTCTCTCTGATAGCAAAACACTTCCCCAATAATCCCTGTCTCAGGAGCCCTGATGGGTTTTAACCAGTCTTGCATCTAACCTGTCACTCTTAAACCAATTTTCTTTCCTCCACAGCTAATTTCTTACTGTATTGAATGTATTGGTTACTTTTCTCCTTGCTGTGACAAAAAAGGCCTAAAGAAGGAAGGCTTTGTTTTTGTCTCACAGTTTGAGGGTGCAGTCATTCATGGCAGGGAAGTCACAAGGGCAAGAGAATACAGCAGCTGGTCACATGATATCTGCAGTCAGGAAGCAGAGGGAGATGAATGCTGGTGCTCAGCTCGCTTTCTCCTTTTTATCAGGTCTGGGACCCCAGTCCACATTCAGGGTGAGTCTTCACTTCTCATCTAAGCCTCTCTGGGAATGCCTCATAGACATAGAGGTTGTGTGTCTCTTGGGTTGACTATAAATTCCATTAAACTGACAATCAATATTATCACATTCAGTTACCTTGTTTACAAATTAGATTCTGAAGCAAAAACTTGTAGGCAGAAGTTTCTGTACCGCCCGCCAGTTCCCAAATAACTGACACAGAGGTTTAATATTAATTATAAATGCTTGGCCAATAGCTCAGGCTTATTACTAACTAGCTCTTACAACTTACATCAACCCATTTCTTTATTAACCAATAACAGTAATATATATTCACAGTGAACAGAAGGATTATTCCACAGCAAAAACTGTTGGCTCTCTCATTCAATTTGTTAACAAAATCAGGTTGGGGATGGAAAGATGGCTCAGTGGTTAAGAGCACATACTGCTCTTACAGAGAGTACCCTAGTTTGGTTCCCAGCACCCACAATGGACAGCTCACAACTGCCTGCAACCCAGCTCCAAGGGATCTGACACCTATTCTGTACTGTTCAGGTACATGCACTCATATATACATGCTGTAGGATAGTCTGTATGTCAAATTGCTCTGATTGGTCAATAAATAAAACACTGATTGGCCAGTGGCCAGACAGGAAGTAGGTGGGACAAGGAGAGAGGAGAATTCTGGGAAGCGGAAGGCTGAGGCAGGGAGACACTGCCAGCCGCTGCCATGACAAGCAGCATGTGAAGATGCCGGTAAGCCACGAGCCATGTGGCAAGGTATAGATTTATAAAAATGGATTAATTTAAGATATAAGAACAGTTAGCAAGAAGCCTGCCACAGCCATACAGTTTGTAAGCAATATAAGTCTCTGTGTTTACTTGGTTGGGTCTGAGCAGCTGTGGGACTGGCGGGTGACAGAGATTTGTCCTGACTGTGGGCCAGGCAAGAAAACTCTAGCTACATATACAGACCTATACATAGACACAAACACATATGCATGTAATTTTTTAAATTAAAAACTGCTTTTGATCACAGTTTGAAGCCAGGGATGGTGGTATATACCTTTAACCCCAGAACTCCCAGAAGTAGAGGCAGGTAAATCTCTGTGAGTTCAGCTAGGTCACTATAGTGAGTTCTAGGCCAGTTAGAGCTATATAGTGAGACCCTGTCGCAAACAAAACAAAACACAGTTTTGGCCATGGCATGGGAAAGGATGTTGGCATCCCCTACCCCCAGATTCAGAAGATGAAATATGCTCAGTTCATGCTGGTGCCATATCCTAGTATACACCCCTTGTGCTCCTCATGGACTTTATATCTTCTCAGGGTCAAGGGTGTGTGTTCTAGTTTGCTTTCTGTTGTTGTGAAAAAACAAACAAACAAAAGAAAAAAACAAAAACAAAAATCATGCATCCAAAGCAATTCAGGGGAGAAAAAAATTATTTGGTATATAGGTTTCAGTTTCCATCATAGAGGAAAAGCCAGGGCAAGTCCTTAAGGCAGGAACTTGGAGGCAGGAAATAAAACAGAAGCCTCAAAAGAATGCTGCCTGCTGACCTCTAGCTTGCTTTTTGCAGCTTGCTCAGCTACCTTTTTTAAAGGACCCAGGACCATTTGCCCATGAGTGGTACCACCCTCAGTGAGCTGGGCATCAAGATAATGCCCCACAGGCTTGCCCACTAGCCAGTCTGTTAGAGGCAATTCCTCAATCCAGATTCCCTCTGCCCAAGTAACTGTACTTTGTGTCAAATTGACAAAACCTAACCAGCACACTATGCAACAGAAGTCAAATGTGACCCACGAAGTCTAAAGCACTTATTAATCCCTATGCCAAGCACAATGACTCCCCACTGCAAGCAAAGGGTTGAACACCCAGAACAAGAGGCAAACATTTTGGCTGCAGGTTTGAAACCTGAGGAAGGGTTTGCTGCATACTCCTGGGAAAGACATTCCTTCCTGGCTTAAAGAAATAATACCAAGAACCAGAAGAGAAGAACCTCACTTTTCTTCCTGCTCTGTGTTGTGACAACGTGATGTCATGATATACAGGGCTACAGTAGCATCTTGTGGTAAGAAAGAAAAGCCAAAGGGAATCAAGAAACCCAGGGACACCATACAGAGCCAGGGACACCATACAGAGCCAGGGCATAGCTGAACAACTAAACTAGCCAGAATTGTGATGGTCCAGTTATCTTCATGAGAAAGGTACTAAAAAATGATCAGTGTAACTATTTCTGTCAATATCCAGTTGCATGCACTAGACAGAATCCTAAGGGATGGAGGAGGACAGAGACAACTCAGCAGTTGAGAGCATTTCCTGTTCTTGAAGAGGTTCCATTTCCAGAACCAACATGGCACCCCACAAACATCTATAACTCCAAACTCCAGGGAATCTGATGCCCTCTTCTGACCTCCAAGGGCACTGCATACACATAAAATAAAGTGAAAATTAAATCTTTAAACAAGAAAGCAAAGATTCTAAAGTCTATCCATCGTCCCTTACCAAAGAACCTTCATAGCTTTAACATAATGGAAGCTGAGGAGACAAAATGGCTTGGTTCCAATGTGAAAGTTTGTCACAACACTGCACCTACCCAGGCCCACTGCACATATACCAAATAACACCCATGACTAAACCTTGGTTAAGAAAAAGAGCACTAGGTGTTTGAAATGGGGCCTATTAAATGCTTGAGTGATCTGGTGCAAAAGAACTTCACACTTCTTTTGTTTTTCAGGCAGAGTCCCATGTTGCTCAGGTTGGCCTTGGACTCACTGTTCAACCAAGATAATCTTGAACTTCTAGGCCTCCTACCTCTATTTCCCAACTTCTAGGGCTATGGGCATGTGCCAGCATACCAGTTTAGGGGCTTTTTGTTTGGGGGGCTTTGTAGATGGTTGTGTTTTTAATATGGTCTAGCGATAAGCAAGCTTTATACCAACTGAGGTATATCCAGCCCTTGCATATAACATGAAAAGGATACTGTGTTCAGCAATATTCCAGTGAGGATCCCTGTAAAAATATCCAACTCACAAAATGCAATACTTCTCTCCATATATTCAAATTAATTTCAATTTATTTTATAAATTAAAAAATAAATTAAAATTTATTTTTATAAATGTTCCCTTGAATTTACTTCTTGCCTTGAAGAGAAATCTCCCTTGAGCTTCTTAGCTTTATGCTTAGGAAAGCTCATGAGATGGATGTGCAGCCATGACAGTATAAGGCCCCTCCCTCTGCACGGGAACATCTGTCCCCATCATTTCCTCTGGTACAGTTGGCTTCTGTGAGTAATAAATTAATCACCGGAACCTGGATGCTTTCACCAGCCTCAAAGGCTGTCATACACAAGCTTGGTGATGGAAAAAGTGCTTCTGGCTAGAAACACAGAAATATCAGCCATGTCACAAAAGCTTCCTGGTATTTCTTTTATTGCTTCTACAGGACCACAAAAAAAAAAAAAAGTGCTTCAATTTTGTCTCTAGGAAATAAGAATGCCTGAACACAGCCCTTAAAACTGTGAGCATCCCGTTTTCATTTTTAGAACTATGGGGCCCTAACCTTTACCTACACAGAATTTACTTCAAGGGCTAAAGAAAGTGTTAAAGATGTCGTTTTTGTCTTCTTTAAATCCCAGGAAGTGACTATCAACCTTGGCTACACAGAGAACCCCTCCCCCTCCTCACCAGGGAGCTTTATAAAAACATAATGATGCCTGGGCCAGTCCCTAGAGCTCTGATTAATAGTTGCACATGGGTCTGGGTATTCTGAGGTCTAAAATTTCTCCCAGGAGATTCTAATACACAGTCAAGGCGGAGAACTGACCCAAGGTCAAAGGCAAATAGAAGAAAATGTGACTAAGAGCTACACCCAAGAGAAAAATAACTAATTGTATTTATATAAAGAGGTAAGAGATGGGGGCTGGAGGGATGCCTCAGCAGTTAAGAGCACTAGCTGTTCTTCCAGAGGTCCTGAGTTCAATTCCCAGCAACTACATGGTGGCTCACAACCATCCATGATGAGATCTGGCATACATGCAGACAGAACATTATATACATAATAAATAAATAAATCTTTAAAAAAAAAAAAAGAGGTAAGAGAGGGGGTTAGGAAAGGTTCTTCCTACTAACACTCCCAAAACTAATAGGAAAACAATTATCATCAATCAATAAGCAATTCAAATGTATAACTATATACCTAGAAATGCACATATAGAGGCTGGAGTAATGGCTCAGTGGTTAAGTGCACTGGCTGATCTTGCAAAGGACCCAGGTTCAATTCCTAGCACCTACAGGCTAGCTCAAAACCATTTGTAACTCCAATTCCAGGAGATCCAGCACCCTCTTCTGGCCTCTGTGAGCATGAGGAATGCATGTGGTACACATACATACATGCAGATAAAATGCTTATATGTATTAAACAAATAATAAATCATTTTTAAATGTGCTTATGATCTTAGGGTTACTATTGCTGTGGTGAAACACCATGACCAAAGCAACTGGGGAAGGAAGGGTTTATTTGGTTTACACTTCCACATCAGTGTTCATAACTGAAGGAAGTCAGGGCAGGAACTCAAACAGGAACCTGGAGGCAGGAGCTGATGCAGAGGCCATGGAGGAGTGTAGCTTACTGGCTTGCTCTCCCATGGCTTCCTCAGCCTGCTTTCTTATACCACCCAGGACCACCATCCCAGGGGTGGCCTAACCCACATCAATCTTTAGTTAAGAAAATGCCCTACAGACTTGCCTACAGCCACATCTTAAGACGGCATTTTCTCAGCTGAGGCTCCCTCCTCTCCTATGGCTCTAGCTTGTGTCAAGTTGACATAAAACCAGCCAGCACACATGCATAGGCATTTCAGATCAGTTAAAAAAGGTATTACACGGACAGAAGAGACAAGGGAGTGACATGCTGGGCTCCTTCACTATAAACCTTACCCCTGGATTTCCATCCCTGTTGGCACGCCTCCCACAGACAGCAGCGCTTATCAATTTCTCATGACTTTGGTCTAGGGTTAGTCAAGTACCCTTGAGAGACAAATCTAGCCCACCACTTCTTTTGCTAAGTAAAGATTTATTGGAATAAAACACTCAAATGTATTTGCAGGTCATCTGCCTGCTTTCACGTTACTGCATAGAAAGTGCAACCCAGACCCTCTGGCCTAGCAACCCTGCAGCATTTCCTATGCAGCCCTGTAGACAAAAGGTCTGCAGATCATCTCTCTAGTCTGAAATGTAGTTCCTGGTCAAGCAATCGCTGCACTGTCCTTTTATTCTTCCCTCACTGGGGTCCATCCCAGACATCTACACCTTCACCCCTGCCCAACACCTCCCCTTCATGCTCTCAGTCTCAGCAACGGCACTGCCAGGGTCTCAAGGAGTCCTGGGACATTTCATGGACATTTTGTGCCTCTGGCTGAATCAGGCTACCACTCTGAAATAACCAACTCGCAGTGAAATGAAAGGCAGTGTAAAGCACAAATGTCAATGCTAAGAAGCAAACAACATATGCATTTTGCACGGTGCTTCTCCAGGAACGAAATCCCAGCTCCCCCTTCACCTCTCCATCTTCACGGTTTGCGTCATCACCCCCCCGCAAAGGCTTTTGCATGTTGTCTGTGTTTACTCACTGGGGGCTGCAGACTGAACTGGGAGCTCAGTGTCTGCGAAGCACTCACTTGACACTGACCAAGACCTCAATGCCCAATGTGCCTTAAATTTACCCTTTTTCTTCTGCTTCTTGAAAAACTCTGCCCTACAGTAGGAGGGGGAACGTTTATTCACAGAGCACCCCTCCTTCCTGTTTGTTTGTTTTCATCTACTTCCAAAGCACCAGTTTTTAATTTCACCAAAAAGTTATTTTATGGCACTCAGTGGGGACATTCAGACTTCTTAAAAGTTCTTTGACACTGCATGGGTATAAAGCACTCTAGTCCTTTTCATCCCTTCACCCTCTCTCACTCCCTAAACCCTTTCTTCTTCTTCTCAACAATGCCTCCTAGTTTCCTATCTTTCTTTTTACTTATCTTTTATTTCTTGGGCTTTGGTTCGTTGTTTGTTTGTTTGTGACCCACTGAGTTTAATTAGGGTTGTTGGCATGAGCATGGATGGGGAGTTATTTGTAGGAGTGTGGGCAACTTACCAATGGCTGGACCACAGAAGAAAATGACTTCCCTTCCCCCCAAGAACTGTTAACTAATAGAAACGAAACTCCCCTGTCATGTCTCCAGACATTGCCTAATATACCCTGGGGGCAACCGTGTACTCTCAGCTGGGAGCCCCTGCAATATGGAAACTAGTCTAAACACTGACTCTGCCTTCCCCGGGTTGCACCATCCCGACCTCCTGAATCCCTACCACTGTCCCGTGCTCAGGCCTGAGCTTCAGCAGAGATTATCAGACTAATCCACTCTCAACCCGTCTCTGCAGAAGCCATGAAGGAGTGCAGCTGGCTTGCTCTCCCATGGCTTCCTTGGCCTGCTTTCTTATAGCCCCATGCCAAGGCTCTCACATATCCACCAAACTCACGCCTCCTCCACTCATAGCAGATGTGGGGATAACTCTCTCCCCACGGATAACCTTTAACCTGACCCCCTTTCTCCTCCAGGAACCCTGTAGGAGAGAGATGTTTCATCATTATTCCATGATCCCTCCCCAACAAGGGCGGCCTGTGTGCGGTACCCAACTCTCTATCTCTGGATGGGGCTCTGATGGGCTATGGAGCTTTCTGGAGGGGTTTGTCATTGCTATATCATCATTCAACCCCTCTTCCTGCCCCAAACTGCTTCCTCAGCTGCCCTTCAGAGTCTAGTTCAAAACACTCTTGGGCTAAACCTCCTGCTAGCAGATCTCCCTCACTGGAGTCTGTTTTCTGAAGAACAGAGCCCAGAACACAGAGGTGGCTTTCTTATTTGCAAACCTGACCATGTCGCTTCCTTTCCAACCATTCTGTGCTCTCTGCCCATCACCTACAGGAGGGGCCCTAGGGATAGCATTTCATGCTGCGCTAGCCATGCATGCCTCCCCTTTTGGGGGAGGAGGGGAGAAGGCCTTGAATCTGCTGACAGCCATGATATAAATATTTCCTCCATTGTACATTCAAGCTGCCAATGGTTTAACTACCAGCTTACAAAATTACTGGCTGTTTAATAACTGCCTCCCAAGAAGCAGCCAGGAGCCAGCACCAGCATGCCACTGACAGCCCTCTGCCCCTGTTCTCCTCTCTTCAGCCAGGACAGAGCCTTGTTCTCAGATTCCAGCCTGGTTTGAGAGTCTCTGCCCTTACCGTTGCTCCTTGCTCTTTGTCTTCCATGGGCTTCCTTTCCCAGTCTGACTCATGCAGACCTACTCAATGCCTGGGATTCAGTTCAAATGCAGCTCTGAATTTCAGGATTCACCTCCACCCATCCCATTTCCCTGAAAGGTTAAATGAAGCCCTCTTCCCTCTATGCCAGCTGTTCTTAACCTATGGGTCACGATCCCTCTGGCAAACCTCTATCTCCAAAATTATTTACATTCGCAATAGTAGCAAAATCACAGTTATGAAGTAGCAATGAAAGTAATTGTATGGGTGGGGGTCACCGCAACATGAGGAGCTGTATTAAAGGGTCGCAGCATTAAGAGGATTGCGAACCGCTGCTCTATGCCCACGTGTGTCAGCATTTTCCAGCATTGCCTTCCTAGTGCACATTATTGAAATTCTGTTATCTTGACCATAAGTACTCTTGTTTCTCTACTTAGTGTCTGACACAGATTTTGTTGTTTTAAACACATCTGTGAGGGGCTGGAGAGATGGGCCAGTGGTTATGAGCGCCAGCTCCCCTTCCAGAAAGCTCAGAAAGTTCCCAGCACCCACATGGCAGCTAACAATCATTTGTAATTCCAGTCTCAGGAGAGATGACTCGGTTATTAAAGTGCTTCCCACACAAGCAAGAGGACCAGAGTTCAAGTCCCCAGAGCCCATGTAAATGCTGAGAGAAAGAAAGAAAGAAAGAAAGAAAGAGAGAGAGAGAGAGAGAGAGAGAGAGAGAGAGAGAGAGAGAGAGAGAGAGAGAGAGAAAGCCAAAAAATGTGTGAAACCTGGAGAGATGGCTCAGCAGACGTGTATGGTAAGAACTGCTTCCCACACAAGAGTGATGACTGGAGTTTAGACCACCATTACCCACATAAAAGTGGGGGAACACAGAAGCCCACCAATAAACCCAGCATTTGGAGATGGAGACAGGAATCCTGGGGCTAGCTGGATAAGTTGAGTTGATGAGCTGCAGGTTAGCGAGGGATTGTGCCTCAGGAAAGTGGAGAGCAACGGAGGGAGATGCTTGATATCACCTTTCTGCCTCCACCCACACATTCACACAGGTGACATATACCTGTACACATGTTCACTCGCACACATATGCACCTACACACACACACACACACACACACACACACACACACACACGAGTATTTGGTGACCTTGCAATACTTTTGTCACAGTGTACAGAATTTTTATACATATCCAAGGAAAGATTTGATTGCTCTGAATTTGAATACTAGGCTTAAGCTCCCATGATCTGCTTCCAGAATGTTGCACAGAGACCAACATGGTAGCTGAGGCAGACCAGGTTCTCTAAGGTTTCATCTCACACCCAAAGGCCCCTCATGGCGAGAGAAGCAGTGACAGAAACAAGAGCAGTTTCTGCAGCCACGAGAGGGGCACAGCTTCACCCCCTTCTTAGCTCCAGACAGGCATTCTGAAAGCAACCTTTTTAAATGCTATTGGCTCCAAGTCCAGCCATTAACTTACCAGGCTTCAACTGCAAGCCAAATGACCACAAAGGGTACCTCCTACTTGGAAATTCCTGCATCTTTAAAATCAGTTCAGATACAGCATGTGCCAGTCAGAGGCATCCGGGAAATGCTAACCAGACTCACTTTTCATTCACAAACAAAAATGTACAGGGCAGGAAGAAACAAGAAAGGGTAACAAGGAGTGTATTTGGTCAAAGTGCATGACATAATTCAACGAAAACATCTTAATGGCACCTAGTACGGGGTTTGAATGGGAAATGCCCCCCATAGGTTCATGTAGTTGAACCTATGGTCCCTTGCTGGTGCACTTTTTCAGAGGTTATAGGGAGGAGTGACCTTGCTGAAGGAAGTGCATCACTGGCAAGCAGGCTCCGAGAGTCCACAGCCTCGCCCCACTTCCGGCTTATCCTCTGCTTTGTGTTTGCCTTTGAAGGTGTGAGCTCTAAGCTTCCTGCTCCTGCCACCGTGCCTGCCTCTTGCTGCCCTGCCTCCTTGCCATGACGAACTCTTACCCTCTGGAACCATAAGCCAGAATAATAAACTCTTTCTTCTGCTGGCGTTCTATCACAGCAACAGGGAAGTAACTAATACCTACCAGTATGTATAGCTCAGCCAGGGTTACTATTGCTGTGATGAAACACCACCACCAACATCAACTTAGACAGGAAAGGCGTTACTTCACTCACAGTTCCACATCACTGTTCATCATCAAAAGCAGTGAGGGCAGGACCTCAAACAGGGCTGGAACCTGGAGGCACGAACTGATGCAGAGGGCATGGAGGGTTCCTGCTTATTGGCTGGCTTACCATGGCTTGCTCAATCTGCCTTCTTATAGAACCTGGAACCAGCAGCCCTGGGATAGCACCACCCACAGTGAGGTGGGCCCTCCACCATCAATCACTAATTAAGAAAATGCCCTACAGCTTATGGAGACATTTTCTCAATTGAGATCCCCCTCTTTCAGATAACTCTAGCTTGTGTCAAGTTGACGTAAAACTAACCAGCACAATGTACAATGAATATACACTAATAAAACTTAAAATGTGCCCCCAGAAAACCTTCATAAAGAAAAATAACAGTGATTCCCTATGCCGCATCTGCTTGCTGAATAACAACTTGTCCCTAGAGACTGTTCATATATAAATAATAGACACATGGTATATTCTACA
This sequence comes from Peromyscus maniculatus bairdii, assembly GCF_049852395.1. Lineage (NCBI taxonomy): Eukaryota > Metazoa > Chordata > Mammalia > Rodentia > Cricetidae > Peromyscus > Peromyscus maniculatus. Next base: position 97,752,167 of record NC_134859.1, on the reverse strand, counting down.
TAATGCATATCATATAACCTATATTGTTCATATTAATTCTATTTTCTGAGTACTAGTATTAGCTCCTATTTAAGAGCAGTTATTAAGGTACACAGCTAGCAGGTATGAAGAGTAGCCTGGCCCCAAATCCCATGCCCTGGATAACACTGGCAGAAAGAGAAAAGCAGGTTTCTGTATAACTTTTAGGCACTGCCACCAAAGGACTGATGTCCTTTTCAAAGACTATATCCTAGGAGCACTGGCCTCTGCCCGTCACCTTGACCTAACACAAAGACTGATAACAGCAACACCTAAGCCCCACCAGCCCTAAAGACTTTCTAGGCCCTCAGTTGTCAAGGGAGTCTTTCTTTTAGCAACATCAGTGTGGGGGAAAGCCAGGATTCCGGAGACAGAACGAGGCAACATAGAAAAAGAAGGACCCATGCCTCGAGCAATGTAAACAAGCCCTCTGTGCCACAGTGTAAAGAATCCAGATGAAGGCAAGCACCCAGAGGACACCCGGCAGCCCCGCATACCATCAGCTGGCCCCAGAAAAAAAGGAGCCTCTCATTTCCTGAAGATAGCTACAAACTTCACTTGTAGGGATCCCGAGTAGAGCTCCAGCTGAGACAAAGGTGTGGAAAGGAAATACTAGGGAAGACAAAGAGCAGCTGAGAACAGGGCCAGGGTGGGCCTGGCAGCCATTCTGACTGGGACAAGGAGATCTGAGGGGACACAGACATCTAAGCCCAGGCTGGGAACAGGAAGCCCCGCCCCTCATCAATCCCTAGCAGGGTCTCTTGGGCACTGTAGACCAGCAAAATAATAGGATTTCTTGAGCCAGGAAGTTGGCTCAGTGGTTAAAGAACTTCTTGTGCAAGCATGAAGTCTCTAGCTCAGATTTCCAGAGCCCAATAAATGCTAGAAGGTCCTGGTGGCCCACCTGTAATTCCAGCCTTGGAAGAGAGAGAAAAGCTGATTAACTAGCAGTATAGACATGTTCTGGGTTTGATTGAGAGACCCTGCCTCAATGAATAAAATGGGATTTCCAGAGCCCAATAAATGCTAGAAGGTCCTGGTGGCCCACCTGTAAGTCCAGCCTTGGAAGAGAAAGAAAAGCTGATTAACTAGCAGTATAGGAATGTTCTGGGTTTGATTGAGAGACCCTGCCTCAATGAATAAAATGGGAGAGCCATTCAGGATGATTCCTGACATCAACCTCGGGCTTCCATATGCACATACATGTGCAGACACATGAAGCATGCACATATATATATACATGCACACCACACACCTATGGACAAAAATGCTATTTCTGAATAAGCCGAATTACCTGACAAGAACAATAAATATCTTTTCGAAAGAATATAATGAAAAGCAAATTGCTCAAACAAAGCTTTGGAATTTAGAGAGCTAAATCTGAATTTATAAACAATTCTAGTAGAGAATTTCCCTACAGCCTGAGGTAATAGAACCATTGCTTTATTTAATGGGAGAGTACGGAGAATAGGGGCTAGAAATTGGAGACAGCAAGATACATCAGAGCTACAGTGCTGCAGCCCTGAGGGCAGCTAGTGAAGACCCCATTCACTCCCTGTGTCCCTTCCTAAGAGTCACCTGTCCCCTCTGTCCGCTGTGCTCCAGATGCAGCCTCTCAATATGGAGTTGAAGCAGGCTGGCCAGCCGAGTGACCTCAACCATCTGGTAGTTCTTTATTTCTTGGCTTCGACACAGGCTCCACTTCAGCAAATCTCCTTCGTCTGGGAGCCCTGTGTTGTGTGCCCCAGCTCCTGCTTGCTCCTGCTGTGCTGGTATTAACAGCCTTCTCCTTTAGTCCACCATGGCTCACCCTTCAGGAAGTTCCCCGGGGCTCCAGGCAAACCCACTGCTTTAATTCATCCTCCAAGAATCCCTTCCCTCTTCTGGCACCTACCCTTTCATTAGACTGCCTTTCATGATAGTTCCCCAAATCTACCTTTATATATGGTTCCTTTTCTATACAGAAACAAAGATTACAGTAAAATAGAAGTTGTATGTATCACCCACATCATCACACCTGTTACAAGTATCAAGTTAATGAGTGCTACAGAAAATTACACTAATTAAGTCTCTCAAAAGGAAATGTCAGCCGGGCGGTGGCGGCAGTGCACGCCTTTAATCCCAGCACTCGGGAGGCAGAGCCAGGTGGATCTCTGTGAGTTCGAGGCCAGCCTGGTCTACAGAGCAAGATCCAGGACAGGCACCAAAGCTACACAGAGAAACCCTGTCTCGAGAAAAAAAAAAAAAAATGTCATTGGGAAGTCCACCAATTGTGTTTTTGAAGCATCCATTCCCCCACTAAACACCAAATTCTGTAATTGTAGCAAGGCGGGGAGGATTCAAATGTGTGTTGGTGTCTGTGGGGAAAGGTGTCAATAGTAAAATGATGAACAAGCGCAGTGGATAGTCAGAGGCAACATGTCTCCACAACATCCCAACCTAAGTTTGCACCCCATGGTGTTATTAGCTAGCTCTGGATCTGCAAGACAATTCCTCAACCCCCTCAGCTTTGGTTTGCTCCTCTGTAAAAAGGGGGGATGACAAGTTCCTAATGGTTTGGTTATGAAGGAATCATAAGCTAATATAGCTGAAGACGCAGACACACAACAACTTAGCATAGACCTTATTGGAGAAACTGAGGTACAAAATCAGCTTAGCCCCATTGGCCCACCCTGCTGCCACGGACTTAGCCCGTGTTACAGGGGTGTGAACCCTGCAATTCCATCTCTCCAAACTTAGCATAAGTTCATGTTTCTCATGTGCCACTCAAAAACCTTGTTGACTAATATAAATCAAGGATGTCTCCTTGTACCAGCACTCCCGTCCCCTAAGGGAATGTTGGGGACTGTCGCTTAATAGCCAACTGCCAATTACTGACTTGATTATATCAACTTAATATTCTTAAAGTGATAGATCCACCCTCCCACACCCCAGTTTCTGTTAATCACCAAAAGAGATGAAGGCTGTGAAGGTAAATATAACAGCCAAGGAGGAGCAGCTGGCAAGGCAGCATGCTCTGTACCCAAAATACCTTTGTTGCTGGGTAGGAAAAAAAAATTTTTTTTCTTGGCTTAAACTCTTAACTCCTTAGGTATATAGATACCTTTGTGATTTCCTACACAATGTGACATGGTTCTTTTAATAATGTAAAATAAATCTGAACTAAACCTGAGGTCAATATATTTATAAGTGAAACCAATAGTATCAATTCTTCAAACTACGGAAGAGAAGCCTTGACCAGGTTTTCTTTTTAATAAAAACACAAAACGTTGCTCATCCAAATAGCCAGTCCCAAGAAGCAAAGTCCATGTGTATATCCCATCAGCACAATTGCCATGCATAACAGGAGAGGCTCTTGTAATGTTCCTTATGGTTCAGGCTTCATGCATAGTCTATTTATTACATAAAGGGAAAGAGGGTGCTTATGGGGAGATACTCATAATACAATGGGAAAAAATGTTGAAAGAGAGCTAAAAGGCAGGGTCCCAACCTTGGGGTACCACCTGGGGGTTATGTAACTCCCAAAAAAAGTCATTTCACATCAGCATTCAACAGTTCCCCCGCTCCGTACGACATAAAAAAGGGGGGGAGCGGGGAGAGGGACAGCATTGCGCTGTTTCTTCAGGTTTGCAGTGGGGAGCGAACAAGATGCATGTCGGGTTTTTACTCATGATCTCTGAGAACTGCTCACAAATCAAGGCGATGGTGTCCACATTCCATTTTCACTTTTGCTTAGTGAGCCAGAATTAGCTCCCCGACATCCCAGCTAAGGCTGAGCAGTCCTTCTGCTTTTGAGGTCAGTAAGTAATCTAAGACTCCAAGAGTTTTTCTCTCCGATGCCTGACTCCCCTGAGTCAAGTTCCCTTCCTCTATGTTGGGGAGCTTGTAAAATCTGTTCCTCGGGCACAGGTACTTTGGACTTCCCGAGAGACTTAAGAGACTCCTTGAGGCACACTCTGACAGCAGACACAGGACAGGCAGCTTTGCGACTGCTGTATTGGGCATGAGAGTCCCCTTCGTGTTTGGGAAATCCCCCACTTTTTGAGGCAGACAACCTGCCACCCGTTACAAAGGTTAACATGCTGGATATTCACTTTCCCAGCATTGTTTGAAAGAGAGCGTGAAACTGGAACAACCATTGTAAAGTTAGAATCAGCCTCTAATGGTGGAACACTAGGAGGATCCATTTTAGCACCCAACAAAGATGACGGCCATCTGGTTTGGGGAGGCTCGCCTAGAAGCAGTCCTGGTACGGTGACATCCCGTGACTACTAGCAGTGGCACAGGCAGATATGTGTACCCAGCACAACAGTGGAACCTGCCCCAGACCCCTTAGGACCGTGTGTGTGTTCCAGGGCTTCATTCCAGCTCTGCTGTCTCCACTCTGGTTCTCAGACCTTCTGGAAGAGCTACCCACACTCTCTCATTGAGTGGCTTTTTTGTTTGTTTGTTTGTTTGTTTGTTTGTTTGTTTTGTTTTGTTTTGTTATCTTTCCCCCTGAATCAGAAAGGTTTGTTTTCTATAACTTCTTACAAGGGGCTTTTATTGGCCCAGAAATCATTCTCAAAGCCACGAAGTCAACCAGAAACAGAAGAGCATGCTGCTGGGTCCAGAGATGTCCAAATGAGGTGTCATAAAATATCACGGCACTGTTCAACTTCTCCATTCACAATTTATATCAGAGAACCACAGAGACAGATGGGGGGAAAAAACCAAAGTAGCTAAATGGTAGTTTAATAGCACAGAAAGACAAATTTAGATGAGATTAAAAAATAGTTTAAGGCTAACGCTACTAAGATTTTGCATACAGACATAGACTTGGATGTTACAAGAATAGTATGGGCTTTCTAGCTCAAAAACTATACGATCCTTTGTCTGTTCCTCCTTCAGTGTCCTCAGGGTAGTACACTGCAGCTCCATCTCCAAGGAGTTCATAAACAGTATAGGACACATCTCTGCCTCCTTTACTTTTCCCAGGCGCTCTCTCTCTCTCTCTCTCTCTCTCTCTCTCTCTCTCTCTCTCTCTCTCTCTCTCTCTCTCGTGTGTGTGTGTGTGTGTGTGTGTGTGTGTGTGTGTGCACGCGCACTGGGGGGAGATCAGAAGACAACTTGTAGAAGTCACTTTTCTCCTTCCACCTTGTGGGTGGGTCCTGGGAATCCACCTTATGGTGACAGGCAGGGAGCCAGAGCCTTTACCTACTGGACGCATCCTGCCAGCCCCCTGGTGAAGCTTTCACTGCACTCCTCCATAATTACTACTTCCTCAGTTTTGCTGGATCTCAACTGTGGCTACTGTGATGTCGTTGCACCCTTTCCCCCCATCCACAACAGTTTGTGAGCTACAGGAACAATTGATGTCTCCCTTGAAGTTCAGGTAAGACAATGAGGGTCAAGAGCAAGTTCAAAACTGGTCCTTACCCATCTTCCTTCTATTACTATCTCACAGACTCCCAGGATTAAGCACTCAGATTTTGGTCAATTGAGTAGTGAAGAATGCAACAGAGTACACAATTTCAGAGATTAATATGCTCTAGAGTGGGCAGAGTCTATCACTGACACACATAGGATGGGTAAGCACTGAGGCCCTTTAACCTGGCCAAGAGGGAAGAAGGAAATGGCACCTTATGTTGCCACAGTTTCTGGTTTGGTGAATCCAGTTCTAAGTAAATTCCTAAACAGAAAACCAGTACAGGAGGGAGAGGCTACAGAATACTCTGGCACTTGAGCTAAGGCCAGATAAATGCATCAAATTTGAAGACAAAGAGAACTGTCATTCAAGGAACAAGCAAAACTGTAAGGGAGATATAATAATATATTTAAGTGATTTTCTTTAAAGAAGAGATCTGGAGAGATAGCTCAGCAATTAAAGCACTGGCTGCTATGGAAGAGGATCAGGGTTCAGCTCCCAGCACCCACATCAGGCTACTCACAACAGCTGGTAAGTCCAATTCCAGGGAATCCAGTGCCCTCTTCTGGCCTCCAAGGGTACTGAATTGCACACTGTGGTGCACATGCACACACTCAGACAAACAGTTACACACATAAAATAAAAATAAACCTTTTCAAAAAAGACACAAAACACATCTGCACTTTAAAAATGCAAATTAGAGAGTAGAAAACAAGCTGAATATACATTTGATGGTTTAGGAAGGAAAAGACAATGAAGCAACTTAGAAAACCAAGGAGAGGGAAACCCAAGGTTGGGGATTGAGCAATAGGGTAGAGAGAAAAGTACCTATATTAATAGATGCCCCAGAATTGCAATCACTGAGTCTTTACAAGGTGTTAATAATGTTTGGATACTGCACACAAATGATCTCATTCTATCCTTGAATCAAGTCTCTGTAGTTCCGATTATCATCATTTCCATTTCCTAGACAGGGAAGATGAATTTATAAAGCTTTCAACATTACACAGCTCATGAGCAGCAGAAGTATATTTAATGTGTGGTTTTTGTCCTAAATACAACCCTAGGTAAGGGCAAATGGATGAGATAGAGTAAGGCATCGCATGATTTAATGTCCCAGGCCCATTATGGACAGTGGTTGGGAAATTGGTAACAGAGCATAACTGTAAGAAAACTGAAGGCAAGTGGAAAACGTTTTGTGTTGGAGTTGTCACATGCAAAGTGGTGGCAGAGGTAGAAACACAAATGTTACTCAAGAGAGAAGACTGCCAGGACTAAAGCTCCAAGGAGAGGGAGGATCTCAGGGGACAGGTCTAGCAGTCATAGGATGAAAGAGAACCCAGAGGACTGGACACAGTGATATATTCATGGTGGAAGTCCTGCCTCAAGAGAAAACCCTTCTGGAAAAAGATCCACATTTGGGAAGTAGATAGGGGAGCCATGAAGAAGTAATGTGAGAATAATCAAATGAATAGAAAAATAAGAGCATTCTATCAACATAATAATTAAGTGGGTTTCCAATAAATTAGGGAAGTCAGCACAATCCAAAGGAGTTATCAGTTTTAAAAAGTCACTTCCTCTCTCCACTAACAATAGTGTTAGACAAATTCATATAAAGCCAGGTGTCTCCACAAAGTGACAACAGAGCCATGTCCTCTACAGCACCAGTAAAAACTATGATGGAGCCGGCATTGGTGGCGCACGCCTTTAATCCCAGCACTCGGGAGGCAGAGCCAGACGGATCTCTGTGAGTTCGAGGTCAGCCTGGATTACCAAGTGAGCCCCAGGAAAGGTGCAAAGCTACACAGAGAAACCCTGTCTCGAAAAAACAAACAAACAAAAAAAAAAACCTATGGAAGCAGGGGCCCCTCCAAACCATGGAAGTACCAGTTAATACCTGCTAAGGAGCCTGAAGCAATGCCACTCAGCAGTGACAACAACACTTCACTCTGGGTATCAGTAAAACCAATGGAGAAAATCCATGCTTTGACCCTCACCTGGCAGCAGTAAGCAAGTCCCCTCTTCTACCTATTGTCTTAGTTCATTTTTCTGTTCCTGTGATAAAACATTAACCAAAAGCAACTCAGAGGAGAAAAGAGTTTATTTACTACTACATTTCCAGGTAAGAGTCCATCACCGAGGGAAGTCCAGGCAGGAACCTGGAGGCCAATACTAAAGCAGAAACCATGGAGGATCGCTGCTTAATGACTTGTTCTTCATGGCTTGCTCAGCTTGCTTTCTTATGCAACCCAAAACCATCTGCCCAGGGGTGGCAGCACCCACAGTGTGCTGGACCCTCCTTCATCAATCATCAATCGAGAAAATGTGCCCTATAACCACAGCCACAGGCCAATCTGAAGATGATTCCTCAGTTGAGGCTGCCTCGTCCCAGATGACTCTAGTCTATGTCAAATTGAGATAAACTAACCAGCACACACACTACAGTGACATCAGAGGATATCTAAAACGCAACGTTCAAAGAAGCACCACTTTGGGGGCTGGCAAGATTTCCCATTGGTTAAGAATACTTGCTATGTTTTCAGAAGACCTGAGTTCAGTTCCCAGCATCCATGTAGGACAACTTACAAACCCCCATAACTCCAACTCTAGGGAATCTAAAACCCTCTTTTGCTTCTTCAGACCCCTACACACACACACACACACACACACACACACACACACACACACACACACACACACAAATAAAATAAATACTTTTTTTTAAAAAAAAAAAAGAACAGGTCTTATACAGAATGCCCAGGTTTCAATCAAGCATCACTCTTGGAGCATGAAACAGCAATATCTCTGACTGAACGAGAAAAAACAATAAGCACTAAGATGATACAGGTGTTAGAACTGTCTGCAAAGCAGAGCGGTTGTCACCAAAACACTCAGCGAGCAAACAGTAGATGTTAAACAGACGGCAGAATACAAGCATCTCAGCACAAAGTTGGAGAAGCACAGAAACTTGAGAATTAGAATGTGCAGCAAAAATGTTCTGAAATACAACACATGGTCTCAGCAGTGCAACACAGGATACAAAGGGAAGAAATGGTGAATTTGAGGACACTCAACAGAAATTATTTGACAAGGTAAAAGAAAAAGAAAATAAAGAACAAATTCTTAGGGACATGTGGGACTACAAAGAGGAAAAAAGAAAACGTGTTTTTGTCAAGGAGTCTCAAACGAGAGAGTAAAGAGCCTGGTGTTAATCACACAAATATTAATGATATAATTGTTGGCATTTTCCCAGTTTAAGGGAAAAAATTTTATTCATATACACCTATAAATCTAATCTTCTATGGATTTATATATTTATAGGTTATTGGGCAAACCCAATCAGCATAAATCAAAGAAATTCATGCCAAAACCATCATAGGGTCAGTGAGATGATCAGTGGTTAGTTGTCACTATCTAATTCCACATATTGAGAAACCCTGTCCACCTGAAAATGTCCCTCCATCCCTGAGATGACATTGTTGTTGATGCTGCTGTTGTTTTTAAGAAAAGGTCTCCCTATATAGTGTTGACTGGCCTGGAACTTACTATGTAGAGCAGGCTGGCCTCTAACTCAAAGATCCACCAGCTTCTGCTTCCCCAGTGCTGGGACTAATGATGTACACCTACACACCTGGTTCATCCTGAGATTTAAAATACATTACTGTATTTTAGACTATTTTATACTTAAATGGTGAACATTCTTACAGATGGGTTCTTGATTTCGGTTATATTAGCTATCCTTACACATGTATTTATGAATTCCCTTTGCCAAAATTCTCTAGATATTAGATAATGATCAGAAATATAAAGAGAAGAAATGTGGTTTATAAATACAGTGGAATGTCACGAAGCCTTCAAAAGGAATGAAGCATTGATCCATGCTATAACATATATGAACCCTAAAAACCTTAAGCTAAGAGAAGCCAGATGCAAAAGGTAAAATGTCATAGGATTTTATTCATAAAAATATTCAAATTCCATAGAGACAGAAAGCAGATTCATGGTTACCAGAAACATGGAGGAGAGGGGATGGGGATGCCTGCTTAATGGCTCCTTTGGCACTGGTGAAAATGCTTTAAAACTCAATAGTGATATTTTTTACTGCTTTCTGCATTACTAAAAATGACCAGATTCTATGCTTTAGAAGTCTTAAAGAGAATTTTATGATATATGATTTAATGACAATAAAATATGCATATATAGAAAGAAGATGCATGGGATTGCACCCATGTGACAAGAGGTTCACTAGTGAGAAGGAAAAGACTAGAAACAGGAGACTGGATTTACCAAAACCACTTTAGTTAGCATTACAAGTTCACTTAGGCTAGCCCTAGATACCGATGGGAACGAAGTTTTAATGTATTTGCTGATCAGTACTTTATACCAGTTATTGGGATGGGAAATTGTTAGAGATGTGAAGAAGGGGTAGGAGTTGGGATTTGAGACAGAGTCTCACTGTAGCACAGCTGACCTAGAACTCACGATATAGCCCAGGCTCACCTTAGACCCTTGGTGATTCTCAGAACTCATCCTCATCAGTGCTTCCATCACAGGTATAAGTCGCTATGTCCAGATCAACTTCATTTTGAGGACAAAATTGCAAACCAGATAAAAACAAAATGGCTCTTTAAATTCTTTAATAAACAGATGTTGGTATTTTTCTCATTAGTTCTCATCAAATTCTCATAAACTATAGCCCTCATACTTACACTAACCCTAATCATAACCCAACTCTAACTCTTTAACACCTAACTCTAACCCTATTATCAACTCTAACTCTAACACCTAAACCAAATTCCTAAGCCTAAGACCTAAACCTAACTATAACCCCTAATCCCTAACCATATCCTTAGCCCTAATCCTAACTCTCACCCTCGAATCCTAATCCTACCCACTAACCCATTATACTAACCCCTGACCCTAACATTCTAATCCTAACCCTATCCGCTAGCCCCAATCCCAACTCCTAACCCTAACCCTGACCTTCTAACCCAAAGTCTCTAATCCTAACCCCATCCCCTATCCCCTAATCCTAACCCTAAACCTCTAATCCTAACCCTATCTGCTAACCCTTAGCTCTAGCCCTAACTCTGTCCCTACCCTAAAACCCTAACCCTAAGCCTAAGCCTATCCATGAAAGAAAAGCAGAATCCTCCGGAGAAACAGAATTAAAGCGCTCTACTTTTGAAAGGGAGGGGTGAGGACAGAAGCTCCAGGAAAAAAGGATGGAATCTAGATGAGATGTGTTCATTTGCAATTGTCTTTCCAAAGCTCATTTTCTGCAAAGGACAGAGAAGGCCCACAGCTGTTCGCTTCTTTTAAAGAGTCGTTTGCTGTCTAAGGATCTAAGACTGTTGGCAGTGACCTATCTTTTTTATTCCCTTTAAATCAATTCCAAAGACTGAAATACATTTTAGATCATTATTCTTTAACCTTTAGGGACATCAGAGAGAAACCAACTCCTGAAGGGATGCTGCCCTTTTTTGAAGACTTCATACATACATATGTACACACACACACACACACACACACACACACACACACACACACACACAAGAAAAAAAGAAAGAAAGAAAACCACACACACACACACACACCCTGTATGGTCATATTATAGACATTAACTCCAAGGTTTATCTTTTATCTTAGCAAACTGAAGACAGATAATACTTTATCTGTTTTAAGAGGCCAACCAAATTCAGTTACGTATAAATTCAAGTTACCAGTAGACTATGATTTAAGTAGCTCATTTCTTCCAAACTTCAACCCAAAATAAGAGAAGTGGAAGTGATTTCCTCAGGTCAAACTGGAAAGAAAGATAAGTGAGACGGGTACCATATTTCACCCACTAGCACAAAGGCATCTTGAGTCTGTGCTTGTGAATGTAAATTTCAGTGTGCTCTTTGCATAGTTTAGCTTCTCTGTGTCCCCCCACATTGAGCATTTCTTTAGAGCCAGAGAATAAAGAGACCTTCCAGCTACAGAGGAGGACACCAAAGCCTGAGGAAGTTAGAGGATGAGATTACAGATCCAGTTAAGAGCACTTACTGTTGCAGAGGACTCAGGTTCGATTCCTAGCACCTAGATGTTGGTTTACAACCTTCCACAAATTTCCCACACCCTCTTCTGAGTTCCACAGACATCAGGCAGGAATGTGGTACACACACATGTAGGTCACATACAAGTACACATACATGCAGTTCAATTCTCAGACACATGAAATAAATAGATCTAAAAATGAATTTTAAAAATACAGACAACTAGTCAGTTTGTTTTTCTCTGAGTTGCTAAGTCTGTTGCTAAGAACGAAGCAAAGCTATGGATACAGACTTTGGAAATCTCAAGTTAAAAAACAGTACCACAAAAGTAATCTTCAATGCATTATGAAATCTGAAAGAGATCCCCTTATACCTGGTTTTGCATTTCATTACCGCCCTAAGTCCCTCCGGCACTTCTGTAAGACTTTCTAGAACTTCCTCTTCCCCCAGAGGAAGAGTGATTTCAAAAGGTCCCAAAGGTCCCCGGCTCTAGAACACACTGACTGAGTTTCTGCTTCAGGAAACCTCCAGAATGGCAGACATTCAAATGAGGCAACATCAATGTGACCTCATGGAGGAAGTACACAGTGGAGAGCCAGCAAACTCCCTGGCTCTTGGCAGGCAGAAATGTCAAGTCAGTTCACCAAAAAGCAAAAAGGAGGGTGGGAGACATGCCCGTATAATCAGACCTCAAGGCATGCCCTGTTGAACAGGGGCAAGTGCAAATTGGTGAGAAGCCAACAAAGTGCCATTATAAGCTGAGTCATCAAACATTGGTTAAAGACAGCCACATCCAATAACTACCAGCCCAAACAAACTCTCTCTCCTCTAAAGGTTGGTGTCTTTCTTGATCTCCTGATAAAGTTAGCCATGGACTTGTCAACAGAAAGCTCTTCAGAGCCAGTTTGGCATTCTGCTCCATACTAAACTCAGAATATTAACAAAACTCCGTTGCTAAGGGATGAAGAAGAATAGTTGAGTCCAAAACACTAAATTATGCTTAGCTGCTGGAAGAAACCCTGTCAGTCATACTTCGTGGCATAGCTCAGCCCTGCTCCTCTCTCTTCGCTGACTGCTTTGCCTGGTGGTCCCTCCATTCCAGCCACACAGAACTTTAGGATTTTCTAGACTCTATTGCTGTTTCATTTTATCTATGTACCGAGTGGGTCAGCTCTCACTACCTCTTTCCTTCCAATCCCCCGTTCTGTCATTCACCTTGCAAGATCCATACAGTTAATTGATTCTTTGGGGTTACCATTAAATCCCAAATGTCAATAGACACATCTGTTGCCCTGTGGGATGTGAGCTTCACTGTCTCAAAAAATAAGATGAGGAGTGATAAAGGAACACATCTGGTTTTGACCTCTGGCCTCTACACACCCACATACTCATACTTGTATACACACATACACACAAACACACACACACACACACACACACACACACACACACACACACACATACACACACGGAAGGAGGAGAGATTCTTCTCTACATACTCCTCAGTATTTCTCCAAGAACCACAAAGAGAACCAGATAATAAATGTCCAGGGGAAGAATGAATTGATGAGTGCATGACAGAATGACAGACTGGACCCCTTCAATTATCTGATGACTGAATCAAAAGAGACCCTGATTTCTACTGTCCCTGACACTCTCTTCCTTCTTTACTTTAAAGCCCCAAGATTTAGCTTCTGCTTTTACAGGAGACATACAAGGGTTCCTCAATCAGTCAAAGTCTGATTCAGCATCAAGATGCTCCTGAGATGCAGCAATCCAGGTGTGAATTTTAGAAGACCCGTTTCCTTCCACTGGGGCCTCACCAATACCTTGGCATTTCTACTTACTTTCTCTTGGTTAGAATGTCTTCATCTCTAAAATGAGGTGTCCTGCCCACATGTTTTCTAAGATGTAAGTATATGATTCTAGTGTCTTGTCTTTATATTTTGTCTTGTATCTATAGCACAGACTATTTAGACAATTCTCACACCGCTGGACAGCCTTGCACTTGCACTTCGGCATCAGAAAACACCAGTGAGATTTCCTGTTTTATTTTCTTTGGTCAAGGGCATGACCTTAGTTAATTGATCAGATGATATTATTGGTGTGTGGGTGTGTGCATGTGGATATGTGCACATGTATACGTATTCACATGAAAGCCACTGATGAACCCTGGATGTCATTCTCCAGGTGCCATTATCAATGGTTGTTGAAACAGCATCTCTCACTAGCCTGGAACTTGACAAGTGGGCTAAGACATCTGGCCAGCAAGCCCTAGATATAGACCTGTTTCTACCTCCTCCTCATCACTGGGATTACAAGCATGTGCCACCAGGCCTGGCTCTGTTACCTAGGTTCTGGGGCTCAAGACCTTTCAAGGCAAGCCATCTTCCCAACCCTACTAATATTCTTTGTATGACTTTAATGGCCTCCTTATAAAGGCAAAAGGCAACAGAATAAATGACTGTGCCTGTACCCATGGCCTTTTGTATACACAGCGGTGAACATGAGTCAATCTAAGGAAATATATCTTTTCAATAGCCAAGTCATATTATTAACACTTTCAACTTCATAAATAAGTTCTTACTCTTTTATTCTTTTTTTTTTTCAATTTATTTATTATGTACACAGAAGAGGGCCCCAGATCTCATTACAGATGGTTGTGAGCCACCATATGGGTGCTGGGAATTGAACTCGGGACCTCAGGAAGAGCAGTCAGTGCTCTTAACCTCTGAGCCATCTCTCCAGCCCCATAAGTTCTTACTCTTAATAACTCCTTATAAAAGAAAGATAAAACATCAGAGCTCACAGCAATGATACCACTTTATTTAATGTAAGTCTAACCGTTAGGGCTGGAGGGATGGCTCAGAGGGTAAGTCACTTCTTGCTCTTGTAGGCATCTTTGGTTCCGCACCCACATGGTGACTCACAACCACCCATAACTCTAATTCCAGGGGATCTATTCCTTCTTCAGATGCGCTGAGGTACCGGGCACACATATGGAGTAACACACACACATATACAGACAAAACACTCACACATATAAGATCAAAAATGAAATTTAAAGACAATTGTAATTAATTAATTAATATGAGTCTAATCAGGCATTGTGGTTGTTTTCATTTCATTTCACGCATGCCCTTCCAGCCTGCTTATTTTGTCAATCCATTTGCTTGTCCTGTCTCCCCCCAATGACCCATACGATCTGGTTCCACAGCACCCCTAAGTGGACAGTAACATGTGTGATAATTTATGAACTCTTGATGAATACTTGATTTAGACCTAGCCAATCACACAGCAGCCATTCATTACAGGATTTGCTTTGAAACATATAGAATTCTATCTCAGACCACAGACCATAAGTAACTCAGGGACAGTAAATACAGAAACTACAAAGCTGGGCCAGTGAGATGACTTACTAAGTAAAAGTGCCTGCTGAAGTGCCTCTGAAGATCTGAGTTCAATCCCTGGGCTTTCCACACATTTGCCATGGCATTAAGTAAGTAAGTATAATAAAATTTTTTAAAGAAACTACAAAGTCATATCAGTTCTGGGCTAGTGGCTGTTTTCACCCATGTGCAACTGATGATTAAGCAAAATTCAGGTCCACAGTGGAAGGCAGAGGGTAGAAATGATCCCAGAGAAAGGCATAACAAGGACTCTGGAGAGAGAGAGCAAGGTGGAGGGAGGGTAAAGTGGAGGGAACGAGTCAGAGAAAATATCACTTAGTAACTACCAGGCCCAGCTGTGCCTCTTACACTGGACTCAATGAAACTCTCATGAATGAAGACTCTTTTACTTGATGCTAAAACAAAATACACACAAATACACAACCGCATACATTCATTCGTTATCGCACTCCAGAAAGGTTTACACCTGCTCTCCCTCAGCAGGAGCAGCCATTCCAAAACGCTTCTTCCTCCTCCACACCCTGTGACACCATGGGCATCTGATAGGCTATCCCTTCACCATCCTATAACAGTGCTCTATTTTTTCCACTGTTTTAACATACTAGTGGCATACAAAGAAGCATGAACTTTAGCATTTAAGCGCATTGGGGCTGGGCGTGTAGCTTGGTAGTAGAATGCTTGCCTAGAATACTAAAGGTCCTAGGTTTAATCAAAAAGGGAAAAGAGGAAGGCAAGGAGGGATCTAAATGAACTAGATTCAGATGCCAACCTTGTGTCCACTAACTGTATGATGGGGGAGAGGCTATTCAGTTGATTTCTAATTTCCTTCTTTATGAAATGGGAACGTCGTCATCTACACTTCCTGGACTTTTACAAGCACGGGAGCTACCTCAAGGTTCTAAGTGCTTAGTGGCCGCAGAGCCCCGCACAGTGGACGCACTCACTCACTTGGTAGTCAACTATTACAGGGTAGGGACCAGTCACAGAAACGCCGTCTGGAAAGTGCCGAAAACTCTTCAGTATCTAAGCCTCTCTGCAACGCCCTGACAGATTTTTGATAGAATTTCTAGAACACTTGCTGGGCCTTCAGGACTTGGGGAGGCTTTGTGCATTCCATTGTGTGTACTCCCTAAGAAAGAAAAACCGGTCGGAATTGCTTTTAAACCACAAGACCTGACAATGCAGCTGGTTCAAAATTTCCCACCTGCCTCTGACTCCATGGGTCCCACTTAGAGAACTGTGCACCGGTACCCAGCATGAAGGAGAAGTCTGGACTCGTTTGGAAAAAGCCTCAAACTGGTCTCTGCTGCTCTGTTTCTGTGTATCTGTCTACATTTACCTCCCAGGCTTCTTCTAAATACATCTGCACACAGTAGCCAGATGAACAACCTGCTTTTGAAGATGAAAGAGACAGGTGAAATAGATGCTCACTCTTCATATGCAGGGTTCATAAGTAATAAATGCTTGTGCTAGGCTAGACTCTTCACTCTGGTTTCTTTGTTGTTGTTGTTGTTGTTGTTGTTGTTGTTGTATGGGTGTTTTGCCTGTATGTAAATGTGCCTGCCTGGTGATGGCAGCCAGAAGAGGGCATCAGATAACCTGGCAGTGGAGTTACAGACAAGCTGAGAGCTGCCATGTGAGGGCCAGAAACCAAACCCAGGTCCTCTGGAGGAGGAAACAGTGCTCTTAACCACTGATCCATCTCCCCAGCCCAACACTCCACCTCCAGCCTGATCTCTTGGACTCCCACTCTCTGCTCAATGCTTTGTAATTGACTTTGCTGTTCATTCCCCTCCCATGTTGACTTTCTTCATCCTTAACCTTCTGCCTGGCTTCTTTGGTTATTTGGTTCATCTATCCCAAGACCACCTCAAACTCCACATTACAACTAATTTAAATATAGGTCTAACCAGACATACTGGTTGCTTGCTTCCTTTTTTCCTTCCTTCTTTCTTCTTTCCTTTCTTTTTCATCCATTTCCTTCCGGTCTGCTTATTATGTCAGTTCATTTGTTTAGCCCATCTCTGCCCTCTTCCCCGATGACCTGGTTCCACAGCATCTCTAAGTGGCCAACAGTACTTGTGCTGATGTTATGAGCTTCGTCTTCACATCTCTATGACATTCTCTAGGCTACCCATCCAGCATCCATACTTGCCATCAGCTGCCAATGGGACAGTAGATGGATGATGAACACTCATGAACTTTAGACCAACAGCTGTGGAGCCTCCAGGGGACTGGACTAGGCCCTCTGCATAAGCGAGACAGTTGTGTAGCTTGATCTGCTTAAGGAGCCCCTGGCAGTAGGGTTGGGATCCATCCCTGGTGCATGAGCTGGCTTTTTGGAGCCCATTACCTATGGGGAGACACCTTGCACAGCCTTGATGCAGGAGGAGGGGCTTGGACCTGCCTCTACTGAATGTACCAGGCTCTGCAGACTCCCCATGGGAGACCTTGCCTTGTTGGAGGAGGAAATGAGGGGTGGGTCTGAGAGGGAGGCAGTTTGGGCAAGAGGAGAGAGGAAAGGGGGATCTGCGATTAGTATGTAAAATGAATTTTAAAATTCCTTAATATAAATAAATAAATAAATAAAAACACTCATTCCGAAACAGAAAAGTCCCTTCCCACTGACTTTATGTCACATGACTAATGCTTTCTTACCTGTCTCTCTTGTGAAATGGGTTTCTGGTATTCTACTATATAACCTTATGCTAATTATCCAGATGACATTACAGTGACAAAGCTGCTTGCTAGTTTAAATACACGTACATTCAACTCAAACGGCCTTTTGGTAATAGTCAAGGGCTGGAGATGGAGCTCTGTGGCAGTATCCTTGTCTCCTATGTGCAAGGCCACACAGATTCTATCCCCGGCACCACAAACAAAAATTAATCAATATTGCAAAAGCTTGGTAACACTTATGCAGTCTTTTTTTTAATTAAGGCTTACAGGCATTTTCTAAAAAGAAGTTTCTAGTCTACAGATGCTTGGACCTACTCTCATTTCCTAAGCTTTGCTCCACTGAGACTATGGTCACTTGTTACAATGGGAAAGAAGCCCTCTCCTCAACCCATAAAACCCTGCCCCATGTCTCTATACCTCAAAGTTGCCTGTGGCAACCACTGAGAGTGATTCATTAGTCTCACTACTCATAAATACTCAGTTTTGGAAATCAATTGCAACAGCATGTGTGTTCACACATGTGTGTGCCCATTTGTCTTTCTAATTTAACACATCCCAGTTTAGACACATCCAATCTCCAGCGAGGAAGAACCTCGTTTTATCTCCTTATTCTCCTGAGAAGCACACTTCAAATTCTACGAGGCCAAATTAATGTCCTCCCTTCCTGATCTCCCACAAGACTTATTTCATCAGAATCCTGAAGCATTCCATTCTGTACCTTACCTGCTTGTCACACCACATAGCATGGGTTTGTTGGCATTTGTTCTCCCAAGTCATAGGCTGAGCTATGTCCCCCAAGATTTAATATGCTGAAATCCTAACTACCAACACCTCAGAATGTGACCTAACTGGAAAACAGGGTGGTTGCATGTAATTACTTGAGATGATGTCATCCTGGAATCGGGTGGGCCCCTGTTTCAGTATGACTAGCCTCCTTATAAAAAGGGACATTTTGAATACAGACACACAGACAAGGGAGAATGCCAGTTGACTCGAAGGGCAAAGATCTGGGTGATGAGTCTACATAGGAAGGCTTGCCAATAAACCACCAGAAGCTAGGAGAGAGGCAAAGAGCTCCCTCCTAGCCCTCAGAAGAAGCAAAACCTACTGCCAGCTTGACTTCAGACTTCTAACCTCCAGATCTACAAAACATTGAATATCTAGTATTCAAGCCACCCACTGTGTGGTACTTTGTCCCAGCAGCCCTAACATACAAAGGCATCCCACTAGACAACCGGCTTCTAGAGGGCAGAAACGGGATTCTGTCTTTGTATCCATTGAGCAGCATTCAAGGTGGACAGGATCAGGTTAGCTGGTTAGTAATGCTTATTGCATCTAACCAAGAAAGATACAGTCTTCCAATTCTCACACCCCTCAGTACTGACCAGACACTTTGTCCTCTGATATTTTTAGATGTATCACATTAGAAAGACCACAATCCAAGGGCTGAGAAGATGGCTCAGTTGGTAAAATACTTTCCACACAAGCTTGAAGAGCGAGGTTCTATCCCCAGAACCCACATAAAGAAAGCCAGTTGCAGTGGTTCATGCTTATAATACCAGCACTGGGGAGGCAGAGCCAAGCTGACCACTGGAGCTGCCTGGCCAACCGGCTTAGCCAGATCAGTGAGACCCAGGTCAGTAAAAGCCATTTTCTCATAAAACGAGGTGGAAGACTTTTCTCTGATTAAAGGTGGTTTAAGAATTATTTGATTTTTATTTATGCACATGTGCATGCATGTGCAAGTGCAGGTGTTCAAGGAAGCCTGAGGTGTCAGATCCCCTGAAGCTGGAGGTTGTAAGCCACCTAACAGGGGTGCTGTGACTCGAACTGGGGTCCTTTTCAAGAGCAGCAACTGCTCTGAACCACTAGCCCTTCTTTCCAGCCCCAAGGTAGATAACTCCTAAAGAACAACATCTGAAGTTGATCTCCAGCCCCCACATGACTATGCATGAACACACACACACACAAGCATGCGCATTAAAAAAAAATGAAATCTGGGATGGAAAAAATATTATAACTCAAATATATCAAAAAAAAACCTCTCAATTCTTTTCTGAAACCACTTCCAAAATTTAATCTGGAGCCTCCCCTACTTTCCCTATAAAAACAGAAGCTCATTCAAGGGCAAAATCTCACTGCGCGAGCCACCTGAAAGAAACAATATGGCTAACATGTCCTGTGTAGCTGGCTGGGTGTTGCATTCTCTGTAACTACTCAGTAAGATGAGGCAAACCAGCCCTGTGGTTTGCACAGCTCTGAATGGGAGTGGTTCATCTTCGTCCCTTTACCCACTGTTCTGACTTTAACTAAACAGTCATTGAAGAGAAAGACGGTGACTGAGCACGGGTTCTTGCAGAAAAAGCCCACTTTGGAGCCAGGTTTGAAGCTGAACTAGCAAAAGAAAATAAGTGAATCTATCAGTTGTAAAGAATATAATTTATTTTCCAAACTGTATTTTTTAGAAATTATATGTCATTTTATATCATCTATATGCAGTGTATAGATATACAATTTTACAATTATAATTATATATATACAATTACAATTATAATACATACAGATAACTTCCAGAAAATAGAGTTTAACAGGTAAATTATGTACATGTATATATGTCTGTCTTGAGAGAATAAGTTTAGTAAGACAAAGAATCATCTAGAATGCCACTCTAAAGTGAGAATTCAGAAGTATATTGTATGATTTTCCTCCTCTTTCAAACGATTCTAGAAAAGAGAAAGGCACAAAGAAATTGAAAGGGCAGGCTGGCATGTGAGTAGGTTATAAAAAATGAAAATTACACTGCAACCGTGCTCTGGAAAATATTCCCTGACCCAGCTAGACGTTGATTATTGAACCAACAGCTTGCTTATATAATTACAGTGTGCCTATAAACTTGGCTGATACGATATACTTGTTTAACTATTAACCACCAGACTTCCTGGAGTTTCCACAATCCGAAAGCACACCTAAAAAGCATGGTATAGGATACATTCCACTTACAAACAGGACCGTGTTTCTCTTGGTATGAAAAGGAAGTGCTTCCAAAAGACAAATAAAGTCTTTCCCCAGTATTTTCCTGGCCATTTCCTCTTCTCCTTTTTCTTTTGCCCCTGCCTCTATCAGCATTTGGTTTCTGCCACCAGCATTAGAAGTCAAGATTCCTGCCCACCTCTACTTTGGATCTGGGCCTCAAATCCTCACCCACCCTGAAGATCACATGAATATTCCCATACAGATTATGAAGACGCTCCTGGTTTCCGCGCTACCCGCAAGGCTCCCCAACGCTAGACAAATCTAACTTGAAACATTTTTATCTCCTCCTACATGAGAATGCCTTTAAGGACTGACAGGAAAGGAAGAGTAAAACAAATTTGATTATGGAGAGATGACTATAGCAAAGTACCTCCAACACAGACAGGCATTCAATAAGCCACATGTGAAAAGAATGAGTGCCAAGCACGGAACAAAGCATATTAGATGCACAACCTGTTTAATCTTCCTAAGAGCACCATGAATTAGTGCAAGCCTCGCAGGCTGGCCACTGAGAAGGGGAGGACTCTGAAGCTAGGGTTTAAAGTAGATTTTTGCAAGGTTTCCTAGTGAATAACAAGAAGAGCAGACTCAAGTGTATTATCTCTACTTCCACCCTGCACAGTACTTTAAGATTTATTCAGTTGTTTATTTGTTTGTTATTTTTGCCTGCATGCACGAATGTGTACCATGTGCATGACGTGTCCGTGGAAGCCAGAAGAGGGCATGAGATACATTGGAGGGAGGGGGAGCTAGAGCTAATGAGCTGCGTGTGTGTGTGTGTGTGTGTGTGTGTGTGTGTGCTGGGAACTGAAGCCAGGTCCTCCACAAGGGAAGCAAGTGCTCGGAACTGCTGAGTCATCTCCCCAGCATCACACTCACCCACTCACATCTCTCCTGGCAGCACAATGTCTTAAACATAACAACTTTTCAAAAGGTGGTGTGTTGAATTGCTCCAAGCAAACCCATTACCTGAGTCTCCTCTTTAGATACGTCCAGAGTCTGGGATTGTTTTGCGTTTTGTTTTGTTTATCAAATGGCAAAGTGGGTATGGAGTATAGACAGGGGTAATTTAAAAGGAAGTCTACGCCAGGTGGTGGTGACACAAGCCTTTAGTCCCAGCACTCAGGAGGCAGAGGTAAGTGGATTTCTGTGAGTTCAAGGCCAGCCTGGTCTACAAAGTGAGTTCCTGGACAGCCAGAGCTGTTACAAGAAAAATCCTGTCTCAAAAAAAAAAAAACAACAAAAAAGAAGTCTTCAATGCATCATTGTCAAATACCTCCAGAAAAGCTATTTCGGCACATGCATTGGTTTTTATGAACCTACTCCCAATGTTTCTTCAGAGTCTAGCCTTGCTCTTATACCTAACTCATGTCATTTCATTTGTGATTGGAGGAGAAAGACTAAAGGAAGAAAATAAATAACCATCTTCTGTGCACAGTTTGATGGATGGGTATGACAGCTTTGCTTTGGCTGGAAGAAAAGACAAGAAAGAAGTTATTGATTTGAAAGGAGATTCTTAGCTGGACATGGAGGAATACATCTATCATCCCAGCACTTGGAGGGATGATGCAGGAGGATCGTCATGAGTTCAATACTAACCTGGGCTACATAGTTAGTTCAAAAGTAGCTTAGGCTATATGGGGAGGATTTGCCTCAAATAATTAAGCAAATAATAAATAAATAGTCATTCCCAAATTCTTCTAGCTCCTTGACTACACAAATGTAATCTCAGGTTTCTTCACACTGTCCAATACAAGAGGAAATACAAGTGGAGATACGGTTTCATTCATAACTTCAAGGAAATTGCACTTGATATATTTACATAGAAATAACCAGGAAGAAAGGAAATAACCAAGGCAAAAGGGTTGGCTGTGTTCTAGTTTGAAGCAGTATCACTTAGACACACACAAGGTTTGATCTACCCAGTTTCTCGATAGTCCAGACTATAACCAGCGAACAGAACCATGTGTCACCAATGCTTTAGCGTGAACTTCCAGGAGACACACTCTTCAATATCCGTCAGGAGATCACTGTAATCGGCCTCCTTCAACCAAATGGAAATGTACGCTTGGAACTCACCCTGAGCAGTCAGAATGACTCAGACTCAGCAAGCTACGCTCAACAGACACTTAAAGGGACACGTCAAAAGGAGCTTATAAAAAGCTAGACACAGGTCACCCTTCTTAATCACCATGCTGGGCTCAGGCATGCCCAAATCTATCTAAAACCTATGGACTCGGATCAGAGTTTCTATCTGCAGCCACTTCTTTTGTACAAAGGGTTTCACAAATTTATCTTGGAGAAGCAGCTAAAGTGGAATGGACTTGAACTCAGGTTCTAGACTTGTGTTGACCTTAACTAAAACCTCTGCTCTGCCATTGTCAGTCTGACATCTAAGTTCTTAATCTCTGTGGCCTCAGTTTCCCCATCTACAATATGGGATATCACCTCACTGAGCAAGAGGGAGAATTGATATAATTCACAGGCATCATGAAGTCCAGTGTCTGAAACAGAAAGAACTCCCAGCAGCGCCCCCTTCTGGGATCCTGGGAACTAGCACCTTCACTGTATATCACTAAATCGACCTAAGTTAACAAAACCTGGTATCATCCCAAAATGTCTCTGGCCTCCTGTGCCTTTTACCTTCCTTCACTTTCAGAACCTTTATGTCAACTGTCCTCCTTCCATATACACAGTACATATGACCTGAGTAACTCTATAAGCAAAGACACAACCAACAAGCTGCCATCAAACAAGCCACTAGGGTTAGGGATAAACATAAGAAAACATCCCAGCATTTTCAAGCGATGAGAACCAGAAACCTCTCTGTGTAGCATGACAACTGTTCTAGCATGGAAGAAGACTTCCATCTTCACACAAAGGAATCGATGCAGCCCTCTGGGTCAGGTCATGATGAAAGTCACTGACGCCAGACATTGGTGATAGCGTGAGGGGGACTTTGAATGCACTTTCTTCCCCCCACCCACCCACCCCCGGAGTTGAGGACGAACCCAGGGCCTTGCGTTTACTAGGCAAGCGCTCTACCACTGAGCTAAATCCCCTTGAATGCACTTTCTAAACAACACATGGGCTCAAGAAGGAGAGGGTAGAGAATGTGAGGAGGAAAATGAGTGGACAACTTCTCAAGAAGAGAAAAGAAAGAAATGCAAAGCCAACAGGAAGCACAGACAGGATAGAAAAGGACCCCTGGTGGGCTAAAGGAGAGGAGTGGCTGGTTTGGGCAGAAAGAAGCAATGGCCTAAATTCTCATAGCTAGGAGAAATGCTACTCAGACATCTCCTGTGGGCGGGGCCGAAGAGGTGGCTGCAGGAAGGACAGACCAGTGGTGACCCAGGTTAAGAACGTCCCCTTAAAGTCAAAGAGGAATGCAATCCCGGAGCCCTGACAGAACAAGACCCCGCTGACTCCACTCCTCAACTGAGTAAAGTCAGAGCAAACTTTTTCAGAAAAGGACAAACGATAAATATTTTCTACTTTGTGGGACATGGAATCTCTGTTAGCACTACCCAGTCCCAATATTGCAGAGCAAATACCAGCTACAGAAACTAAGCAACCATAGTTGTTTCACAACATCATTTTATTTATAAATACTGAATTTGAATGCTACATATCTGTCTCAGTGGCATGAAATATCATTTTGTGGCTATCTGCAATTGTTGAAAGCTGGTCATGAAAACCAAAATACAGTAAAATGCAAGCAATTGTGTCTTCTCCTCCTTAATTATGTTGGCTTATTTATCTATTTATTTACTTATTTTTGAAATGTGGTTTCATAAAGCCAGGTCTAGTCTCAGACTTGTTATGTGGCTGAGGGTGGTACCTTGAGCTTCTGCCCCGCAAGCCTCAACCTCCTAAGTGATGGAGTTACAGGTGCTCACAGCCACTCCCTTTTTATTCAGTGCTGGCGATCAAACTCAGGATTTTGTGCCTGCCAACCAAGCCCTCTTCCAACTGAGCTTCCTCTCCAGTCCAGGAAGAATTGCTTGCATTGTCCCAGCCCAAGGTAACAGAATTATAGTTGAAAGAAATGTAATATATATTTCAAAATAACTAGACAAGCAAAGTCTAAAGGTCCTCTGTACACAGAAATGCAAAGAAATGACAATTACCTGAGTTTGATCACCACTCATTGTATATATTTATTGAATTATATACTATACCCTAAATGTTAGGTGTCAATCTAAAAAAAAATTTTTTTTTTTTTTGTTTTTTAGAGACAGGGTTTCTCTGTGTAGTTTTGGTGCCTGTCCTGGATCTTGCTCTGTAGACTAGACTTGGCCTCAAACTCACAGAGATCCACCTGGCTCTACCTCCCGAGTGCTGGGATTAAAGGCACGCGCCACCACCACCCGGCCAATCTAAAAAATTTAAATTGGAGTTGGGCTATAGCTCCACAGGACAGGTGTAACATGCATGAGGCCCTGGGTTAGGCCCTTGGCACCATCAAAAATGAGCAGGGAATCTGGTTTAGTTCATAGGATTTGGCACAGAGGCTCTAGTTTTCTGGCTGCTGGTTATAAGCCTGGGAAATGGTGTGAAACAGGCCTGGTTTTGCCTCCTGCTTCCTGCCTCCTGCCACCTCCATGTCCCATCAGTCCACAGGGGAAAACATATTATAGTTAATTTACTCATTTGTAAATGAAGGATACTAGTATCTGCTCATAGGGTTTATTTGATATTTTAAAAACTTAAACATGAAAAGTGACTATAGCAAATATTGACAACGATGGTGGGGGAGTGGGAATGAGGGGTGTGTGTGATGGTAACAGTGTTTTGGAATGACATGATAGAGGGATCCACATCTAAGACAGCCCCCAGAGCTGACTGAAGTAGGATGTACATACTAGAAAGCAAAACCAAGGACAAGGAACTTTACAAATGCCTATTGAACACTTGACTCTGAGCACAGTTAACTGAGTGATTCACAGAAGCTCCTCTTCAAAATGAGAAGAGCGGGCTTGTTGTCTATACATCAAACTGCCTGGACAAGTTTAGGAAGAGAAGAGCGTCCGAGGAAACAAAATCCAAGCAGGCAGGGGTGGCCAGCGGCAGTAGTGGTAGTCAAGGAGGAAGTGAGGAATCATACACACACAGTATTGGGTGGTTATGCTTGTAGATCTGTTTTATTAGAGGGAAGCCTACTGCTAACATTTTCTCAATTGCCTCTGATAACCTTTCAAAGGCTCCATAGACTTTGAAACCGAAAGCAGCAAGGGACATGGAGACATCCATTTCCGTCCTACCAACTATGCTCCTTTGGACCATTCACCTTGGGGCCACATAGTAAGCACCTTCTCTACTCTACCACTGAGCAACATCCTCAGCGTATTATTTCCCCTTTTGTTTTGTTTGTGTGGGGTTCTATATGCCTGGGTTGTGTGTGTGTGTGTGTGTGTGTGTGTGTGTGTGTGTGTGTGTGTGCTGTACAAGGATGAGACATGTCTGTGAGTGTGCAGGTAGCCACACCTATGCACGCACTCAGAGTAGGAGGGCAGGTATATCACTACACTTCTTCGCCTTATCACCTTAAGACAAGATCTCTAGCTGGACCAGAAGGCAGCCATTTCAGCTATGCTCCCTGGCCATGGAGCTATGGAATTCACCTGTCTCCACCTACCAATAGCAGGGACGAGGGCACATATAATCCTGCCCAGTTTTTAATGTGGGTGCTGGGGCTTTGAAGTTAAGTCCCCACGGTGGCTGAATAAGCACTCTTAACCACTGAGCCATCTCCCCAGGCCCTCTTCATAGTTTTAAAACAAAAAGGTAGTAAAGGACCATGCAACCTTTAAGTCTGTTTAGCGGGCCATGTAGGAGGAAGGACACTCTTTCAGCCACTACTTCTGCACTATTTTTTGCAACTTCCAAATGATCAAGCAAAGAGATAAAGAAACTTTGGGCAAGTAAGGAAGAGTAAAGGCAGCTGTGCTTATAGTTTAATTACCCCAAACCTTTTGGGGGAAAGTAACAACTATCCTTACTGATGAAAAATAATATATTTAATAACACCAATTTTCAATTATCGATAAACACAACAGAACACTGAAAGTTACAGAGGCAAAGACATATGCGAAGGTTATCTACCCAGCAAGATATTTCAAAGGCAAATAGTCCATAAAAGGCAAACAGTAATTATAGAGCTTAAAACTCATAGCTGTACTCTGCAGGCAACTGGCAATCAGACTGTGAGCATTTGCAAAATATCTTTTGGCAGAGGATTGGTAAGAAATCTACCACCATGATTCATGGATCACCATTTCTTGGGCAAAGAATAATAAGCTCTGATAATTGTATCATCAGTCCCCACCCCCATCCCCCTCCAGCCTGCTCCCCACAAAGCAAACAAAAAGAAAAACGTAAAATACACTAAATTCCGAGGGAGGGGGAGGGGTATAAATGTGGCTTATGAGTGCTGGTGTGTAGTTCAGTGAAAAGAACTTTGGGTGAAGAATCAGGAGAGTTGCATTTACCTGGGGTGGCACTGTCTGTGGCAACGCATTGATTCTAAGGCCTCAGTCTGCTCCTTTCGAAAGTGACAAGCCTGTGCCGGAAACTCCTTTCTTATTCTTAAAGCTCATCAGGTAGAACCAGAATTCGGAGGCAGGCAGGGTTACTAAGGGTAAACTAAGCTAAGAATACATCACACCTGTCTTGTGAGGCACATAACTTGTGAGGTCAACAAAATTAACTGCAGCCTTAATTGTTTTAACGAAGTAAATTTAAATCAATTGTTCCTTGGGATTAGCCCTGTAATTAAAACTTAAACAATTCATTATTTTCTACAATGTCCACAAAACAGCCAGGTGCTACATAAAAATGACTTACAAAACTAAAGAAAGACTACTTTTCTTTGTAGAGGTAACTAAAAGTCCAGGCACGCCCAGAAATAGGTCATTTCTCAGTCTGGAATTCAAAGCAGATCATTATATTTTTTTCATTGTTTTTATGTGAGTCTGGACAGCTATCGACAGTGTAAACAACATGAGTTTACATTATAAAATATGTGAAATGTACACAAGACATTTTGGTCAAAATAAAATTAGAACTCATCAAGGGATAAAATCATTTAGTTACATAGAACCCAACTCCCAACCCATGATTATCTATCCTCTACAGTCTTGGGATTTTCTGGCCTAACTTTAAAAATAATTTTATCTTTATGTGAAGATTTTAAAGACACATTTTATGAGAGGGGGAGAAACAAATGAAACAGGAATGTCAAGAAAAGTGAACATTTTCAACTTATTACTTTAAAAAATGTAAGTAGGAATCGAATATAAATATCTTTTGTCAAGTTGGCAAAGGTTTTTTTGTTTCAAATTAAACTCAAGAGGAGGAAAAATATGATCTTTCTGGAGAGTGTCACATTTGGCAATATTTACCATAATGCTTGAAAAGAAGAGACAGAAACTCCCAAATATCACTGGAGAGCTGAGAGAGTTCCGACTCCCTGTAGAATATCCTAGCCACATATCCATACATGCCCTTTGACCCAGGACTTCCAATTCTAGGAATAAACCTAAAGAAATAATTGGACATGTGGGTACATCAACCACATGGTCGCGCAGGCCCCATGCCCCGAAGTAGTTGGCCAGCACAAAATGGACACCCTGTGTACTTCTCTGTTGTTGTTGTTTTGGCGGTTTATTTTATTGATCTTTTTGCAGTTTGTCTGTGTTGACTTTGTTTTGTTTCTGTTATTGCTTTTAGAGAGAGAAAAACATAAAGTTGGGTGGGGAGAGAGGTGGGGAGGATCTGGGAGGAGTTGCGGGAAGGGAAAGAAAAGGATCAAAATATATTGTATGAAAATATTTCTGATACAAAGTTGTTGGTTTTTTTTTTTTTTTAAGAAATAACTGGGCTAATGTGCAATAATTTATGTCCAAGGGATTCCTTACAACATTGTTTATAACTGCAAATAAAATGGAAACTATGTAAAAGTCCATGAAGACTGAGTATATGACTGTGTTCTTACAAGTTAAAATATGAAACCATAACAAAGAATGAGGCTACTGTATGTGTACTAATGTGGGAAGACAGCCAAAGTCATAGGAGAGTGTAAGGAAAATATTCCATACAGTAAAATAACACATTTAAGACTGTATATACAAAGATAGTCATCAAAAGTGAACAGTAATTATCTCTGGGTAGTTTAAGGTGAGTGTGTGTGTGTGTGTGTGTGTGTGTGTGTGTGTGTGTGTGTGTGTGTGTAATTTTTAAGATAAGGTCATACTATGCAGTCCTAGCTAGCCTAGCATTCACTATGTTGACCAGGATGTTCTTCAAATAAAAGAGATCCACCTGCCTCTGTCTCCCTAGTTCTAGTATTGAAGATGTGCGGCTGGCTCAAGTCATATATTCTTATCATTAATTTTTCTTATATTTAAATTTTTCAATGAATAGGGATCATTTATACAATAATGATAATAAAAGCCTAGTATTTGAAATACAGAGGAATATCAGGGCATGAGGGAGAAGCAGATATCCACAATCTGCAGTTGACTCCCTGGAATTTATTGTATGCCTTGAAACATGTAGCAATGTGCCTGATACTGAAGTAAGCAGACTCTGAAAGTCTATGTTAGAAAATGCAAATGAATTGGATATTGCAAATGTAGAAATACACTGACTCAAACATACTTAATAGTATCTTGGTAAATGAAATAAAAGGTAGCCTAACAGACACTAGTGATATACATTTTTCCCTGTTTTTCACATACATATGTACAAACCAAAAGTCTGAAAGAGTATATATCACAATGCATTCTGCAGTAATTAGTCATTTTTGTTTTCCTCTTCTATTGAATATTCCTATAATAAAGAAGTACTATTTATGTACATTTTAAAGTTTTAAAAATACTTCTTGTAGATTTTTTAGATTTTCACAGATGGAGGATTCTTTAAAAATGGTATTAATCTGTGAAAAACAAAGAGATGAGAATCCCAACCCTTGTATCTGGGAGGAGCTGCATCACCAACACACACACACACACACACACACACACACACACACACACACACACACACCATTTAGCTAATATGCATCATATTAAAAAGAACTGTAGGCAACACCACCACACACCACGCAGGAGGCCCAAGGTGCCTATTCTGACTGGGTGTCCCGAGTTATAAAACACACTGGCTCAGGTTACAGGCTCAGCATGACAAGTCCGTCTGATACAACCCAACAAAGGCATGTGTGCTGAATGAGAAATTTACACATCTGGTTCCCCAGGATGGAGTGAATCACAGAAACAGAGATTAACTCGGTAGGGTTGGGAGCGTCCCTGCTACATCCCTATTCCCTTCTGAAGTCGGCCTTGTGAGCATTTCTTACATGACTTACTTATGACTACATTTAACTCAAATAAGCTCCTGTTGCTTTTTTGAGGTGAATAGGAAAAGAAGTGAGAAAGACAGGCTTCTAAAAGAGTCAAACATACATTTTCAGGTAAACCAGGAGATGCTCGACAGGCCTCCCTCCCTCCCCCTCCTCTCTCCGTCCCTCTCTCTCCCACTCAGAAGACCATTCTGGCTGATAACAATAGTCTTCTCGCCCGGGTAGTGTAGATGACACATTTTTCCTGTGACTTGCCTCCCTGTAATGTGCAGGAATTCCTGTACTCTCTGGTACCCTTCCTGTTAACTTACATTTCAGATTTCCTCAAAAGGCACACTACTGCTTTAATATTTGAAAAATGTCAGCTCAACCCCAGACAGCTAATACAAACAAGCTGAGAAACACACCACCTAAACTCACAACTGTGGAAAACAGAATCTCTTTTTAAGAAAATTCTTTCTCGGAATCTCACTGTTGGTAAGGCTAGGGAGAAGGCGCCCAATCCTTCCAGCTCCTGGGCAGTCTGTAATTCTTTGCCTCTGCTATGCCTTAAATTAGAGGTCTGTAAAACTGAATTATAGTGATCTAAAAAGTTCATAAAGGTTCGTGAATTGAACATGCTGTTAAATTCTTCAATACTGTGAGACTGTACCCACCTCTCACTTTTTTCCTATTTCATTTGCCTAAAGTATTAGAAAGAAGTCTGGAACTAAGAAGAAGTAGAAAAAAAAAAAAAAAAAGAGTGCTTTTGGCCATTTAGGAGAGCCTGGCTGTGCTAGGCCAAGTCCACATAAAAAGTCCAGGCCAAGACTCCTTGGCCATTTCGAAAATGATTGCCCACGTCTTTCCACCAATAATTTTCTTTTTGGACAAAAACCTCATGTTCATACCAGATATAGTTTGCAAGCAGGATTCCGTTGAGAACACTCATCTGCAGAAATGGAAACTAATTTGAGGACAACCAATCCCTGATCAAGAGTGGGAAATGCCACACAAAAACCCTGTTAGCTTACCAAGGAGAAACAAACAAACAACAACAACAACAACAACAAAAATGACCTGCCGAGAAAGACCAAAAACTATGCAAGGAGGAAGTTAATTTAGAACCCAAGGCCCAAAACAAGTGGGGAGGATGGCAGCCCATCTAAACCTCTTCAGGCAACTTCCTGACAACTTACTAAGTAAATGAACCATCATGGCCTCTACACTCCAGTAGCCCCATTTCTCTTCAATAGCTGGGCTTTAAAAAAAAAATTTTTTTTATTACCTTTTCATTTATTTATTCTGTGTGTGTATGGGCTGTGCAGGGTGCACGTGTGGAAGTCAGAGGACAGCTTGGAGGTATTTCCTTCCTCCGTTTGGGTTTGGAGGATGGAATTAAGGTGGTCAGGCACCTGTCCCCACCAAGCCATCTCACTGGCCCAATCCATGCTGCTATCTTGTGTCACAAACATTTCCTCACATTCCTGCTGTCTCAAACCAGATGGTAATTCTTGAGGAAAGAGACTTCATTTTAAATATTCTTGTGTATCCCAAAATTCTATGCACACATATATACATGCAAATCTACATGTGCCTATACATATATAGTATGCATGTACGTTGACAGACCTAAGCATGTATATCATACATACATATTTTAAGCTGAATTGAATGAATGAGTGAATATTTACCAAATACAAAGTAACTAGAAGTCATCTCTTAAGTATGTTATAGCATGATCTGACTCTTGTAAACTCTTATTTCTCTGCTCAATTACAAGATTTTGAGTTTTTCCTGTCTAAGAAATATCTACACCTTAAAAAAATGCCCATTTCTAGGTTCATAGGCACACTTCTGAAATAGTTAAAATAGTTCATCCTCCCCTAAGAGTAAATACAAAACAAAAGCCAACAACAACCACAAGCAATCTTACTTTAAACTCTGACGAACATTCCTTTCTTCTTGGGATCAGACACACCACGTTCGTCAGGTAGAATTAAATCCTATCACAACTCCAAAAAAGAAGTGTGGCAAAAAAGCTTATGGACACTTGAATGTCTCCAGAGCTTATTCCAGTGGTATTCCCAGGTAGTCTAGCTCACCAGCAGCTAGCGCACCTTTCATTTTGGGGCGTTTTCAGATGACATCTGATTTCTCTATGGTAAGGAAGATTGC
Organism: Peromyscus maniculatus bairdii; assembly: GCF_049852395.1. Taxonomy (NCBI): domain Eukaryota; kingdom Metazoa; phylum Chordata; class Mammalia; order Rodentia; family Cricetidae; genus Peromyscus; species Peromyscus maniculatus. Next base: position 97,720,064 of record NC_134859.1, on the reverse strand, counting down.
TCCCGAAACAGGTCATTAAAGGTCTCTCTCACAAGCACCTAAGCACCCCTTCAGCTCTGACGCCATACCAGGACTTTGTTTGTTTGTTTGTTTGTTTAATTCCCGCCACAGAACATCAGTAAGTCTGCAAAATACACCCTTACAAAAAAAGTTTTTTAATTAAATAAATTTGAGAAATAAAAAGAAAAAAAGACAGCCACAGCCCCGAACTTCTGACTTATTCTGACCAAATATATGCAGTTACACACTTACAAGATTTCATTGCAATTGTCAGTGAGATGGTATGGTAGTCTTATGTTGATGCAATGCTTAAAAATATGGTTACCCCCTAAAGCCCTCCCCCAGGTGCAAAAGCATCTTCCAAATGGCCAAACATATTCAGGTCTTCACCACTGCAAGTGACTGATAAAAGTGTAAAATCTCAGGAGAGCAAGGCTTGCCTACTTTATTTTTTTTAATAATATATTGCTCTCCACACTTCACCTTTACTTCTCTTAAAAATCAAAAGTTGCCTAATGTCTAAAGCGAAATCAATACAAATTTAGCTGAATACTGGCACCGCAGTAGCTCATTCCCCCAAAGAATACAAGATCACATTAATTTGCTAGTAGTTTAAGTCGAGTTTTACCTTTCCTCTTCACCTCGAGACTTTTAGAAAGTTTGGATTCCTGTTGCACACAAAATTACTTAGAATGTGCGTGCATACTAAAGAAATGTACTATTATATAAAGCATTGCACATTTAGACGCTACCAACCTGCTATCTCTCTCCTGACTGTGCAAAAGGCAAAAAGGCTCAGTAATCCTAGCAGAAGAATGCAAATAATGTCAATGCACAGCTGAACTGCAAGCCCTGCCTTACAGGAACTCTCTGTGTCTGCAAAAAAAGACACACACTAAACAGGAAATGCAACTGAGCTGTGGAAAACCTCAAACTTAAAAATGCAATCGCCGGGCGAAAATTGCATCCATGCATTCATGAATGCATGCATAAGCCTTTGCATTTTTTGCAACTAATGCAAACAGGCTCTTACCTTTCGACTGAGACATTTTCCCCTTTCCTTTGATGGGGGAGGGGAGCACAAAAGACTTTGCCTTGCTTCTCTTCTGTAGCTAGTTTTGCAACAAAGATGCAAGCTGCAGGCGTGCAATCTTCATGCAAGTAGAGTTTCTCTTGACCGATGCAGCAGATGGACTTTCAGGGAGTCAAGATGGAATTGCACACCTTGCAAAACAGTCTGGAAAGTGATTTTTCCCCTAGTTGCAACGTTAGGGAAGGCTGTGCTGCAGCTACATGATGGGCCAGGGCTGGCAGCTAAAAGCTCCAAACTTGGAACTGAGTATCTTAGTGCGCAGACGTCCTTCCTGCGAAGGGCGCGAAGCCCTCTGGGTAATGTAGTTCTCCTGTAGAGTTCACAGGTCTCTGATTTAAGGAAACGTGCTCCTGTCGGTGGCTGAGCGAGATGACTGACTGAGCGCGACAGAGATTTCACTCAGATAAACAAATCGGACATACACTCCTTAGTAAGTGAAGGGTGACTGACGGCAAGGTCCATGAAAGGAGGCATTTTGTTCAAGAAAAGCCCCTGAGTCAACAGCTTAGAGAACACAGGGGTGGCTAAGGCGCTTTTGTCACCCGTAGACTAAGGTCTAATTGGGGGTTCAACGCGTTGGGGTGTTTTTTTGTTTTGTTTTGTTTGGTTTGGTTGGATTTGGTTTTTTGTTTTGTTTTTTTCTTTTCTTTTCTTTTCCAGCTTTGTACTGGAAAAGACAGTTCGTCCTGACACCTCGTTTCACAACAAACATTTGTCCTGAATGGGGATTTTGGTGGCGATCTGACCCTTCAGAGTAGATACAAAGTTTTATTTAGTAAGACAAGATCCTGGTCAGTTCTTTTCAAGAAAGCTGAAATTCAATGCTAGGTAGGGCCGAGGGAGAGAGTTTTGGGAAGTTCTTACTTCTTACGGGATTAGAAAAGAAATTTTGTTTCTTATATATCAAAGCCAATTTCAATCAAATTAATGATATTTGATTTTTTTTCTCGCCTGAGGCACGTGGGGATGAAGGGGGAAGTCCCGGCCTTGAGAAGAAAGGAGTGGGTGGTGGGTAACAGTACTTTTAAGTAAATAAAGTGGAATGTCTTCCTTGTTGTCAATACCATCAAGAGATGTTTGCTGGGACCCCAAAGTGTGCCCGGCATCTTCCCAAGGTTTGGAATTTTCCCTTTTTCCTACTGTACTCAAGGCTAGCTGTATCCTGATGGGGAAAAGCATCTCCCCTTTACTTGGAAGTCAGAGATGCAAGCAATCCCTGAAAGGGGTGGAGAAGAATAGTCAGGATGTGTGAGCAGGGAGCGCCGGCTTCCCTTGCACCTAGTATAGCACCTTCAGGAATGTTCTTTCAAGGCAAATAGGGAGGGTAGGAGGGTTCCTGGCTGCTAGTCCGCAAACAAACCAGTGTGGGGAGAATGAGGGCCAACTGTCCATTCCTGGGACGCTGAGGGTACCATGTTGCCTTGTAAGCAAGAGTGGTGGTGCTCAGAATTAACCTGGTGTGTGGGATTCTACCCGTCTTTAACTGTTTGGGCTTTATTTGAAAACACATAGGAGGTGAGAGATTTTGAAAAGGGGGACTTAACCAAAGCACTGTTTTAAGAATGTAAATTCTCCCTCTGAGATCTAGGTGGGTTGGACTTGGGAGAGGCTAGAGATAGGGAAGGTCGTTTGTGGAAAGGCACTAGAGTCACTTTGAAAGAAGATTTCATATGTGATGGCTGCTAATGAAAATTCCTGGTATTGTATTAAGAATTCTAGGAAGCCAGGACCATCTGAGTAATGTACGAGTCACAGAGAAGGCCACCATGTGTTAGCTGCAAATCAACTCTTGTTTTCTCTCCCTCAAGTGCTGGAGATTGAATCTAGAGCCTCAAGCATTCCAGGCATGCACTCTATCACTGACCTATGGCCTCAACGCCCCACCCCCACCCTTTTTTTTTTTTTTTTTTTTTTTTTTTTTTTTTCCATTTTGAGGCAAGATCTAGGTGAGTTATCCAGGTTGGCCTTTGAATCCAGTCTGTAATACAGACAGGGTCTGAATTTGCAGTCTTCCTGCCTCCGCCCACCCCCAACAAAGTTAGCAAATCAGCTCTTTAAACAAATATGCGTTGGGCGGTGGTGGTGCACACCTTTAGTCCCAGCACTTGGGAGGCAGAGCCAGGCGGATCTCTGTGAGTTCAAGGCCAGCCTGGGCTACAGAGTGAGTTTCAGGAAAGGTGCAAAGCTACACAAAGAAACCCTGTCTCAAAAAAAAACAAAAAACAAACAAATAAACAAAGAAATATGCATTGAATGGGGGTGAGGGGTAGCACTAGTTACTTCCACTGATGCCCTTTACTGACATTTTTACCCCCTTTACCCCCTTGAGATATTGCCTTGACTGGCTGGCTAGGAACTCAATGTGTAGAGCTTGCAGTAATTCTCCTGCCTCCGTGCCCCTGATGGGATTACAAGTGTGTCCCACAATTCCTAGCTTCTTTGACTGACATTCAGGAAAATTCATCAAGGCAACATCACATAGGGAGGGGCAGCATCTGCCTGTAAGAGAATAGCTTTCTATCCCGTGTATCCAGATGTAAGGATTGTCTTTTACCTTCTCTGTCTTTCATGTCTCGTGGTGATACATGATATTGTGTACCCTAATAAACTTATCTGGAATCAGAGAACAGAACAGCCACTAGATACAGAGGCCAGAAAATAGTGGTACAAACCTTTAATCCTAGCATTCCGAAGACAGAGATCCATCTGTGAGTTCAAAGCCACACTGGAAACAGCCAGGCAAGGTGACTCAAGCCTTTAATCCCAGGAAGTGATGGCAGAAAGCAGAAAAGTGTATAAGGTGTGAAAACCAGGAACTAGAGCCTGGTTACTTTTAGGCTTTTGAGCAGCAGTTCAGCTGAGATCCATCTGGATGAGGACTCAGAAGTTTCCAGTCTGAGGAAACAGGATCAGCTGAGGAATTGGCAAGGTGAGGTGGCTGTGGCTTGTTCTGCTTCTCTGATCTTTTAGCATTCACCCCAATACCCAGCTCCAGGTTTGTTTTTATTAATAAGACCTTTTAAGATTCATGCTACAGGGGCTGGAGAAATGGCTCAAAGGTTAAGAGCCCTTCCAGAGGTCCTCAGTTCAATTCCCAGCAACCCCATGGTGGCTCACAACCATCTGTAATGAAATCTGGTGCCCTCTTCTGGCCTGCAGTCATACATGCTGTATACATAGTAAATAAATGAATCTTTAAAAAAAAAAAAAAAAAAAAAAGATTCTTGCTACAATGTCTAATCCATGCTATACCTCTCTGCCTTCCTTCTGCATACAGGCTTAGAGCCTCCTTCATGAGCCTATTTTTCTAAGTCTCACTGAGCCAGGAGACAGGTGTGTAGGGATCCATTTCAAGACACCACCACTTTCCTTTTGAAACAATGATAGGAACGCTTGTTCTGTACAGGCACCGGGATAGCTTCAGATAGTTGCTATCCTGGCTTAGTCCAAGCAAGAGCTGAACGACCGCCGAGAGCTGTCCGTTTGTTTTTGTTTTTGTTTTTGTTTTTGTTTTTGTTTTTGTTTTTGTTTTTTTAAGAGAGCTGTCCATTTGTATTCCATGTCATCAGCTGCACTGGTCTTTAATGAACCCAGTCTGATTTATAAAAAGAGTTCTTTCCTTTTGTTACAATTATTTAATGTGCAGACGTGTGTGTGTGTGTGTGTGTGTGTGTGTGTGTGTGTGTGTGCACATACGCATTTGTACACACGCCTAACACCACAGAGCACATGTGAAGGTCATGGGGCAACTTAGCAGAAATCATTTGTCTCCTCTCACCATGTGGGTCCCAGACTTGGTGCCAAGTGCCTTTACCAAAGCCAGTTTGAGAGCCCTAGGAGAGCTCGAATCTCAGCTGGTGTGGTGCATTCTGCTCCTGTGTCTGGGCTTGCACTTTGTCAGAATAAGCACACAGAAGTCACAGCTGCTAAACGCAGTGCATTCTGAAAATCAATCTGCCCTTCACTCTCCACGGAAACAAAGAGGTGATGTGCACACGCAAGCACACATACACGAGACACCTCTTAACCATAAGCCAGCTGAACCATATATTGTGAAATGACAGAGTGGACCATTTATCTTATATATCCTGAATTCTGAGCAGGTCCCTGCAATGAAAGGGAATTCAACCTCTTTGAAAGGCTTTGAAAAGGAAGTTCTCCCCTTGGTACGAAAGGGTGTCTTCCTTGATTCCCTGCATGGTAAAGGAGCTGTGCCCCCTTGTTCTGGCAGGTTGTAGTGGTGTGAGGAAAGCAAGAGTGACTTCTGACAATTCCTTTATAGGCACATCAAGTGTTTATCTTGGGGTTTTCCAGACTTTAGATCTGTCTCAAATGCAAATCTGACAGATTCTACTCATCTTCAGAACCAATATCCAAACTCCTTGGCATAGTACCATTGGCTCCTCAGGACCTGAGCCCTCAGGACCTGCTTCTCGGCTTCATTCCTCATCCCAGCCTGATACCATACCCAGGAGAGAGCAGGATTCCTGGCTTTTTGGAATACACTGCTTCTCTACCTGAAAGACCCTGTCAAGCCTCATGTATGTATCTCGCCTAAGACTCATCCCAGGGCTGACAAGGGTTCCTTTATCTATGTGTCCCTGTAGGAGGCTAGAGTACTAGAGATCAGAGATTTTACCAATGTCTCTACTTCTTGGGGCCCAGGACAGCATTTAGCACATCATACACTTCAAGACCTGCTGCAGTCATGTGTGGAGTAGATGGGGTAAGGACCCGTAACCTTGGCTAGCCTGGAATAACTAGATTCCAACAATTAACACCTCAGCAGAACCCAGAAAACCTGGGGAAAAACCCATGCTGGCAGGTTGAAAGTGTGAAATTCTTGGAAGGAGGCCCTTAGATTAGGTCATACTGGTTTCTGAAGTAGTTATTCTGGAGTTAGAGGTTGGGTGGGGAGGTGGTAGCGTAAGTATCAGGAATAATCCAAAGGCCAGGGAGGGCACCTGCTATAACTTAGTGGTAATAGCTCTCCATCAGTTTACCTCCTGGGTGTTCGGCAATGCCTGCTTTATTGTAAAGAAGAAGAGCGGTTGACACTAGCATCTACCAGACAGGAATTACTAGATAGGAATTCCATGATGCACCAGAAGTCCCGCCCTCAGCAAAGAACTATCTGGTTCAAATACCAGTGTTGGATACGAGAAATGCTGTTGCATAGCATAAGAATTTGCTCCCTGCTCTAAGTTAATGTACACTAATGAGATTTGGTAAGATGCGATTATTTAGATGTGAGAAGTTCAGATTTGAACCATGGCTATAGACATGAGCTGTGTCTGCTGAAGCAAGCCATTTCGCCTTCCTGCAATTCTGTTGGTCCCAGTGTAAAATAAGGAGAGTGAGCCTCAGGCCTGTGTCAGTTCCAGCCTTCCAGGGCTCCTGACCCAGCTCACGTGTCTACTGAAACCACTAATGATTTAAGAAGGACTTTTTTTTAAAAAAATCAGCTAAACATCTTTCTATTCAGTAGTTAGAAGGGTTACTGGTCCCTTATTTGGCAACACGAGGAGTGACCATCCTAACATGTCTTAAGAGATGAGACAAGAAATGTTCTTCTTTTTTTTTTTAATATTTATTTATTATGTATACAGTGTTCTGTCTGCATGTGTCCCTGCAGGCCAGAAGAGGGCACCAGATATCATTACAGATGGTTGTGAGCCACCATGTGGTTGCTGGGAATTGAACTCAGGACCTTTGGAAGAACAGTCTGTGCTCTTAACCACTGAGCCATCTCTCCAGCCCCCAAGAAATGTTCTTATGATGTTTTTCAACATGACCTCTGAGGGAGCAGTGCTGATATGGGCAGGACACTTCTGAATGTTTTCCAGAAGTGTCTACTAGACATCAGGAGCAAGGGAAAGGAAGGCGGTAATGTTAAAGCTGTTAAGTTGAAGGGTCCAAGGTGAAGCATAATGGGGAGAAGCCCACAGGGATTCATTTAGATGTTTGGTTGCCTTTGCACAACATTGCTAACGCTTATTTTCATTTTTGCAATTATGTGCATATGTGTGGGTATGTGTCCATGAATACAGGTACCTGTGGAGGCCAGAACAGGGTGTCTGATCCCCATAAACTGGAGTTACAGGTAATCATGACCCACCTAGTGTGGACACCAGAGAACTTGGGTCTTTTGGAAAAGCAGCAAGCCTTCTTAACCACTGACTCCTCCCCTTCCCCTTATTTTATGTGTGTGTGTGTGTGTGTGTGTGTGTGTGTGTGTGTGTGTGTTTACTTAAAGCATCCCAGTGAATGATGATTGGCAGGAGAAAATTTGGTTCAACTCTGCTGTCCATGTCCTCCCCAGCTGGCACAGCTATACCTGTTTAGCCTTATCTCCCACTCAGCAATCTGATCATAATATTCTTACTCTATTAGGTTATATATTTTAGTCCACAGCTCTGTCTTCTTGTGGCCTCCATTTTGGTCTTCATTTTCTGTGCTCTACTCTCCATCCAAAATTCAAAATCATCCCTCCGATGAAGATGTTCTTGATGGTATCATCTCTATATCTTATTTAAAAAACCCTCCCCATTTAATCTAACTTCACATTGGCTCTTATAAGGCCTATATCTAGTGAAGCATATATCTACTAATATCTCACAGTAATCTTACTTGCATACAAATATTGCATTTTTAAGATTTACTTTTTATTTACATGTATGTATGTATGTATGTGTGATATTTGCTTTGAGCCAAATGTCACTACTGCCCCTTTATCTCTCACATCCCTCTCTTCAGTATCACAGACTACTATAAACAGAAGTTTCTGTCCTGCCAGCAATTCCCAAATACCCAGCAACTTCTTCCCAAATAGTTGACTTGGAAGCTTAATATTACTTATAAATGCTACATCAGTAGTTCAGGCTTATTACTAACTAGCTCCTATACTTAAATTAACCCATCATTCTTATTTATGTTTAGCCATGTGGCTTGGTGCCTTTTCTCAGTAAAACATTCTCATCTTGCTCCCTCCGAATCTGGCTGGGACTCCTGACTCCTCCCTTCCTCTTCCCAGCATTCTTAGTTTGGTTGCCCCACCTATACTTCCTGCCTGGCTACTGGCCAATCAGTGTTTTATTGAACTAGTTCAAGGAACAAATCTTTACAGTGTACAAGAGCAGTACAACAAGTCCACAGCAGACCGCTTTAACTCCTCAGGAACACACTTTGTGGGCACCCTGGATTCCACAGACTTTGATAATACCATAACCCTTAGTACTATCACCCAGCCCCCATGTCCAAATATTCACAATGCCTCAATTCTCTGTGACACATAAGTATACCACTGCCTACCAGCTAGGTAGTCTGGGACTTATGTCCTGGTGTTCCTTTTTCCAAAGCTAGGGGTTGTACCTGGTGAAGAACTCTTGCCAATTCCCATCCCTGAATTTAGAGTGACAGGGCATGAGAAATGAGCAATTCAGGTCATACCCCTTCTTGCAGCCCTGGGCATAACTGCTAGTGTCACCACTTTTTTGGCCTGAAGGCATATATACAGGCAGAGCACTGTGTATATAACAAATAAATCTTTTAAAAATTCTCTTTGTTTGTTTGCTTTTTATACTTTTTTAAAAAAATATTTATTTATTAAGTATACAGTGTTCTGTCTGCATGTATGTCTGCAGACCAGAAGAGGGCACCAGATCTCATTACAGATGGTTGTGAGCCACCACGTGGTTGCTGGGAATTGAACTCAGGACCTCAGGAAGAGCAGGCAGTGCTCTTAACTGCTGAGCCATCTCTCCAACCCATAAATAAATCTTTAAAAAAGAAAGAAAGAGAGAAAGAAAGAAAGAAAGAAAGAAAGAAAGAAAGAAAGAAAGAAAGAAAGAAAGAAAGAAAGAAAGAAAGAAAGAGGGAGGGTGGGAGGGAGGGAGGGAGGGAGGGAGGAGAGAGAGAGTGAGAGAGAGAGAGAGAGAGAGAAAGAAAGGGAGGAAGGAAGAAAGGAAGAAAGAAAGAAAGTTTGATCCTGATTCCATTGTCCAATATGGAACCGGACACTACCCTTCTTAAACCCTCTTCTCTTCCTTTTCTTAATCCTATTAGTTGCATTCTGCCTTATAAACTTCTTGTCTAGATTCCTTCAACAATAGATCCAAAAGATTTCTAACCAGACTTTTAACCAGTTACTATTACAAAATTACCAGCCCCTAGCTACTGAATCGGAAACCTACAGCACCTGGTTATATCCTGACAATGAAGATCAAGATTGCCCCAAAAACCTCAATGCCCCAGTTCAACAGAAAGTAGTCTAATGATAATATTGCCCTCTTTTCAACTCCCAGTTTATTAATAAACAAAAAGGGGGGAATGTGGGGTAAAAGGGCCAGTCAAAGAAACACACCCTGACCCTGAGACCAGAGCCAATTCACTGGCCCAGAAAACAGAGCCAAAAGCTTTAAAAAGGCCAGTAAAAGAAACACACTTCGGCCCTGAAAGCAGAGCCAAAGAAACACACTCTGCTCCTGACCAGCTCAGCGCGCGCGCGCGCACACACACACACACACACACACACACACACGAAAACAACCAATCTCTGAGCTTGTCCCAGCTCAGGGACTGAAATCCAACCAATTCCCACCCTGAAAATCTTCACTCTGGAAAAACTCTGCCCCTAAGAAGCCCCATATAAGTCCTGTACTTGTTCAGTTGGGAGCTGCCTTTTCCACCCTGGCAAAGCAGCCACACTCCTGGATTCCTCCCTCCCCATAAATCTCTTGAATGAGGTTTGAGTGAGACCTTCTGTCGCTGGAATGGAGTAGAGCAGAGAAGTAACATCTTTCACAGGAGCAAAGTAGAGCAGAATTGTAACACTTCCACTTTGGAAACCTTCCCCTAGTGGAGCTGAGTTGTTACACCCCAGGGGACCTGAGCAGAACTATAACAACTTCATTGGGGAAACTCTCTCCTGCTGGGAGCAGAGCTGTTACTTTGGAGAAACCTTTCCCTGGAGCAGGGATGTAAACTGCTATGCTTATGGTGCCTTTGTGGTATTCCTCTGCTCCCGACTGCCAGGATCCCTTTCCATCTGAGTTTCAATGCTTACAGTTCCTGCATAAGTTTATGTGCACCACGTGTGTGTAGTTACCCAGGGAGATCAGAAGAGGATTTTAGGTACCCTGGAGCTGAAGTTACAAACTATAATGAGCCTCCCAGTGTGGGTGCTGGGAAGAAACCCATGTTCTCTGCAAGAGCAGTTAAGTGCCCTTAAACACTGAACCATTTCTCCCAAATCTTACATTTTCTGTGAGTGGTGAATTCCCTGCACATTGCCCAGGCACTACTTTGGGAAGACCTCTTTGCTTGTCTATTTTTAACCCTTAACTCTAAGCTTAGCTAAAGATGGTTTCATGTTCATTGAGTCTTTCCAGGTTGCCATGGAGACAATATATACTCAGCCTATACTCATTCATCTGATGTGGTCATGTGTTTACTACCTAGATAATAGATGATTATCTATTAGCTTAGATCAGCCATCTTTGTTAAAAGTTAAAGAAATACTTGAATAGGGATTTGTTAGAAGAAAAATTAATTATGATGTCTTATTAAAATATTTTGGCTGATATTTTAAGACTCCTATAAAGATTCTGGAGTTTCAAACTACTGTGAATGAACTTTTATAACTGGCAGTGCTTGTGAAATGCTGACAGGCTATCTAGTCCTGAAATGACTACATTCTTGTTGAATTAAAAGGAAAAAGTATGATATGAATGTTGAATGTTCCTTAGCAACTCAGAAGTCATATAAAACTCCAATATAATATGATTTTAACCTTTGCCCCAAATCACAGAGTCCTAGATAGGAATGTTAACATGAGCTGACTGAGAAATAGTTAATAGCTTCTAGGCAGGTAAGAGTGAAAATCATTGCCATGAAACCCTATAAATGTTTCAGGGCATCATCTGTGTGGAGTGTTGAAGTTTGGCACGTAAATAAACACCCCAAATCATTAGAAAGTAGCATAGATTTAGCACAGAGATTTCCAATTCTGTTCAAGAGACAAAATTGGGACCCTATCTAATCAAAACTTGTGCAAAATGTTTTTTCTCTTCCGTACACCTGATGCCTGATCTCTCTTTCCATATTCGTATGGAAACATATACACATCTGTACATATATATATATTATATATATATGCGTATGTGCATTTATCTATCTGTATAATTTTCTCTCTGATACAGTACTATTATGTAGCAGTTTCCTCCAAGATATAAAACATTCCACCTTGGAGGGAAGCTTGTTAAGATGCAAGATGTTCTACAAGCAGAGTTGAGGAGGGTGGGAGTGGAGAAGAGAATGTGAAACATCCCATGTTTCAGAGGAGCTTCTGAAGACTTAGGCTATTCTAAGGGGAAATGAAACATCCTAACCTTCAGGGAAACTCCTTAAGCAGACAACTCAAAAGTTCCAGGAAGTCCCTAAAATTGATCAAACTCACCAGTTCCCTCCTTCCCCCAGCAAAATAAAAGCTTTAAGGACTGGAAGCTGGAAGACTCTCAGACTAGCCAAGCTGCCTGGAAAAAACACTGTCCAACTTGTCAAGCTTCCAAAAGTTGTATGATAAGCTCCAGGTTTCCAGCTTTTATGAGCCATTACATCTATGTTGGGTTGAGCTTATGGTGATGCAGCTGTCTTTTGTGTCATTTCCACTCCTGAAAATCACACCTCAGCCATATTCCTGTGAGTAATTCCAATGAAACTCAGCTCACCAACTTGGACTTTGGTGATATCCTTATGTTGTTCTGTCGTTGGCTCCCTATCTAAGTGAGTCCAATGTTTGTTTACATCTCCATAGAGAATAGTGTCACACAACAAACACTAATTTCCTGCCAGAATCTAAGTCTGTGTTATATAAGACAATTGAAAAAAAATTGCATACTGTCCAAAAGGAATTCAAACTGAACTTGGGTCCTTTGCAAGAACATCCAGTCTCTTTACCACTGAGCCATTACTCTCCAGCCCCATTGGGTAACTTGACATGGGCTCTAAAATGTACCTTTTTTAAGTTGAGAGAAATATGGTAGCATTTTGAGTCATTTTATTATCATTTAATGATACAAGCTCAACTCATGATCAAGCAAGTCCATATAATGTCTGTATAAGTCCTCTATATTCTGTACCTTGGACAAGACACTGACAACTCAGTAAATACTGCAGTTTTTGAGGATGTGTTGGAAATACTGCTATAGGACATAGTGTCATGCCCTTCAAGCCTCCTTGATCTGTTTATGTTGATATTAATAGACGGTTCTGGGCTCCTTTCACAGACACAAACTATTCCGGTCATGCTGACCTGATGCACTTTGTAAAAAACTATTAAGTATTCTGGGAAATTTCTTACGTAGATGACATATTAAAGATATAGAAAAAAAGTACAAACTGTCCACAGAAAGTTAAGCTGTTTGAAGTACAGTTATACAAAAATAGCATACATTTTTTTTGTAAAATCACTTCCTTTGAATTAATATCCAAAGGGTATATTTTGTAATTGGCAGTGTATGTTTATGACAGGAAACTAAAAATGATACTGATTTTTCCATTTTACTATCCTTTTAAAAAGATCTATTTTATGTTTATGAGTATTTTGCCCGAATGTATGTATGCATACCATGTGTGCCTGGTGCCCACAGAGACAGGAGAGGGACTGGAAATGGAATGGGAGGGAGCAGGGGCAGGTATGTGCAGGTTAATGCGCATATCCTTAGCAGCCAGTGGCATCAGATCTCCCCTGAGGCTGAGGCTGAGGTTGCAGGTAGTGATGAGCCGCCTAACATGGGTGCTAGGAACTGAACCATGGTCATCTAGAAGATCAGCCAGTTCTCTTTACCACTGAGCCATCTTTCTAACACCTCCCACTTCTTTAAGATTTGTCCATTAATGATTTTATTTATAGACCAAAGTAAAAAAAAAAAAGAACGCAATTTATTATCAATATATTATATAACTGAGTAATAGTTTTCCTAAGTATTATGTAAGTATAAAATATTTCTCAGGCACTACTTGAAAATGTAAGAACATTTGAATAAAGTGGTCTTCATACCATCCATAAAATGTAAGGTCAACTAAGGTCAACAGCATGACCTAGATATTATGCACATCCACAGTTCTACCTACAGTACCAGAGACAAAGTAACAGGCTGTATTCCATTCTGCTCTACTTCCACTGGAGTTCTGCAGGAGTCTATCCTGAAGCCTCTTCCCAGTACTCTCACCTGATTGCCTTCAGAAGAGCCATGAAGAGAATCTAGGAATCATGTATTCTTGCTAAAGGCAACTGGAGATTTCCATTTTATAAATCCTTATTGTTTCTGTTTAAAAACAAACAAACAGATGAATAGGAAGGTACATTTGTTAACCTTTTTGGAGTCTATGGCCAAACTGCTTGGTATTGTAGATAAAAATAATTGTAAAGACGCAGAATACCATCTGATGCTGTTCATAAACTTTTAAATGCTTGTGACATTTTCAAAGGATAGTATTGGATGTTTTTCTTAAATTTATCCCCATAAGTTTAGGAAGCTCCTTATGCAAATTGTCAGTATGTATTGAGATTTTAATATACCAAATGATTATGAAAAAAAATACACGTTTTTAGTCTTTTGATAACATTTGGTAAAGGAGCATCTAATAGTAGTTATTTAAAACATGTCTTGTATGGTGGCACATGCCAATAAGGAGGTAGAGGCAGTCCACTTAGGTGTTCAGAGATAGCCTGGACATCATAACAACACTGAGGCTAGCCTGATCTTCACAAAGGAATCCCATTTTTTAAAAATGCTATATAAAGTTTCCAGCCCATTTTTAGTTATTCTTAATGATGTGTGTATATGCTAGCAGTGATGGTGTGGATATGTGCATATGAGTGCAAGTGCCCTTTGAGGCCAGAGGCATCAGATCCTCTAGATCTGAGACTGCAGACAGTTATGAGCCATCTGACATGGTTGCTGAGAACCAGACTCTGATCCTCTGCAAGAGCAGCATACCCTTTTAACCACTGAGCCGTGTCTCCAGCCCCCTCAAGTCCATTTTTAAAATAAAGACTCAACATGTGTTTCATGAAAAGTTATTCTGATGTCTTCTGGGTATTCTTTTCTCCCTCAGATATTCAATTTTAAATGGGAAGGGAATTTAATAAATAAGGCATACTCTTATGTTGGATTTTCATCTCCTAAATTATGGTTGCTATGACTCAGCAAATCACCTTTCTCCACTTTGATATACAGCACCTTTGGAAAAGATGTTTGTAATGGGACTTTTCCTACAAGATTACTTCAATCAGTACATTCAAAACACTAAGAAAAGTACCTGGTACTTTTGTGATCCAAAAACACTACTGAGAGTTGTTTTTTTTTTTTACTTGTTAGTTTTATGTATATGAATGCATATGTGTGTCTGTGCACTGCTAGTGTGCCTTCAGATGCCAGAGGAGGGCATTGGATCCCCTGGAACTGGAGCTACAGGCAGGCAGTCATGAGTCACCATGTGGATGCTGGGAACCAAACACAGGTCTTCTTCAACAGAAGCAAATGAGCCATTCTCTTCAGCTCTGATACTGAGGATTTTAACTCTAATGTGGTGTTGTTCCCAAGCACAGGCTCCTTTCCTAAGAATGAACACACTGCATTTGATAGAGGATGTATGAATCTGTACTCGATCAAGTAAACAGAAAAAAAACAAATTTTAAAAACTCTATTTTAAAACCACAGGAAAGAAAACTATGAAATTAGAACATAACTACCAACACGAGGAAATATGAGTAGAAATTCTTAGATGAATGGAAAGCAAGAGAAGGGAATTTTTTTTTTTTATTGCAGCAAATCAAAACACGGTTGGATGCTTACTTAGAGGAAATAGAGGCCATCTGGAGAAAATTGTATTCCATAGGGTGGAATGGCTTTTAAAAACAGGCACTAGCTAGGACTAATGAATCACACAGGCCTTGGGCCGTGGGGTGTCAGAGATGAACAAAGCAAGCAGCAGGGGCCATGGCGGTGGTTAATGAGAGACTGGCAAAGTTGTCCAGAGCCCATTTAGGATGTGGTTTCCTTATTAGAGGAATAACATAATGGCATTATTTGGGTTCTTTGCTATCAACTGATAGTATTAGAACTTTAACTCTATGTGCTTCCATTTAATTGATTCTATCTATAGGTTTCTTTTCTTTTTCTTATTAAGTTCATTCTTTAACATTTTCATTCATGTATAAAGTGCATTCTAATTCATGTTTCCTCCCACCCCTATCAGTGCCCCTGCCCCAGACCCCTTGCCCATATTCACTTCTTTTTGTTTTGTTTTGTGACCTATTGAGCTTAGGCATAGCCCCCTGTTATAAGCAGGGGTTCAGAACCATCCCCTGGAGCCTGGTGGGCATATAGTGAGCTCACAACTGAAGACGGTGATTTCCTCCTCTCCCCAAATCTTTCAGTAGCCAGCATTTCAGCAGGGCGGGACCTATCTACATATTTTTTATGGCCATTGCATTTGCATCCATTATAGCCATTACTGATGGTTGTACATTGTAGCCATTACTAATGGCTGCTACCTTTTGGCTAATTAATTTGTCCATTAATTAGCTCAGCATAAACACATAGATTAAGCATATTTTAAGATCTTCAAGATAGGTTTCCTCCAGTTTCTTACTTATCTAAAGGATCAACAGTAGAGGACTGTTTCATTATTAATCAAAATGTCAATCCTTTCATTAAAGATCACTTCAGAGCTGGGCTGTGTGGCACACGCCTTTAATACCAGCACTCGTGAGGCAGAGGCAGGCAGATTTTTGTGAGTTCGAGGCCAGCCTGGTCTACACAGCGAGATCCAGGAAAGGTGCAAAGCTACACAGAGAAACCCTGTCTTGAAAAAACAAACAAACAAACAAAAATCCCTTCAGTCTGTAATTAGAGTAACTGTTTGATGTCTGTCCAAAGTGATGCACACAGTGAGTCTGGAATTCACAGGGGCAGGGAAAAAAGAGCAATGAAGCAGAGGGGAAAACAGATGATTTTCTTATTAGCTAAATACTTTACTTTCCATCACAATAGTTTTTAAAACCTTTGTGGAAGTTGGATGTGGTATCACATGTCTTTTATCTCATCACTAGGGTACAGACACAAGAGAGTTTGAAGTATGAGGCCAGCCTGGGCTACATAGCAATACCCTCTCTATATATGGAAATTGAACAGCCTTCCCTTTTCTGTACTAAGAAGTCAAGTCATAAATGACCTTCTACAAAAAAAATCTTCAAAGGACCAAAAGCTTAGAAAGAATTATACTGAAGTTTTTATGTATTCAAAAAATTCAAAAGACCTACCTATTATAAACAGACCACACATGCAACCATATTTTTATAAAATGTTATTAGCATTTTCTGTCGTTACTATGACTTCTAAAGCTGAGTTTCTTACTTCAGGGAAAAACTGTATATATTTAACCATTTGTTTTATTTATTCAGATCAACTTATTCTAAGAATTAATGGCCAATGTTTGTTTTGAGAAGATAAGCAAAAAAATTTAAGATTTAATTTATTTCCACAATGAAATTCCACCAAAGACAAAAATATCTGCAGGGTTAAATATCCATTAACACACCTTTTTAAAAACAACTGATTTATTTATTTTTATTTTGCGTGCATTGGTGTTTTGCCTGCAAGTATGTCCATGTGAGGGTGTTGGATCCTGGAGTTACAGACAATTGTGAGCTGCATGTGGGTGCTGGGAATTGAACTCGGTTCCTCTGGAAGAGCAGTCAGTGCTCTTAACAACCAAGCCATCTCTCCAGCCCCTCCCCCATTAACACACCTTTAAAAAATGAGTTGAGCCTTCCTTGTCTCTAGAAAATGGTACTTTAAAAAATCAGTCATGGGGAGTGCTGGTGAAATGGTTCAGTAGTTAAGAGCACTTGCTGTTCTTGCAGAGGACCTAAGTTTGGTTCCCATCACCCATGTCAAGTAGGTCACCACTGCCTGTAACTTAAGCTGCAGGGGATCTGACACCTTCTTTTGGCTTCCACAGGTGCCTGCACACACAAACACATAAATAAAATATAAAATTAAAAAAATAATTCATAGGGGTAATGAAGAGCTGGAGAGCAACGTTCCTCAGTGGTGAGGGGTATTCCAGTTTCCTTTTCCGTCAGTTTTATATACCGTTCTGGATGCAGAATGACAGCTAATATGAAATAATTTTTCAAGTTGCTGTGTGCACACGCTCTTGGTTCTATTTCTGCATTCATTGGAACAGACAATTTATGTGGTGCACTTGAAATACTCCCAGAACAAAGACCAATTTCCCTGAAGGTTATGAGCACTCTTGAGTTTTACAAATACAAAGGGGAAAAAAAATTTTTTTTTCCTGTTGTCACATTTACATAATGAAATGTGCTAGATTTACAGAGTCCCCGGATGAGCCTCAGGAAGCATGCCCACTGTGTGTATTGATTTTATTTGAAGAGTCACAGAGTGACTGACTGTAAGCAGTTCACAAGCAGCATTGACAACAGTAATTAACAGTGAGTATTTCGGAGAGTGGGGGGCTGAGAGGATGTGGGCCTTAGCTCTGAACATGGGTAGCTCCCATTCTTGGGAAAGCAAGTATTCTATTGATCTGTTTATCTTCCTTAGTCTAGGTTTGGGTACTGGAGCATGAATCTGTGTGTGACTGCAACTAACCACCTGTTTTCTTCAAATGGAAGTGAGAAGGTCGCATAAGGACAATACATTAATCCTTTTGGCATCTGATAGCCATTTGCTTGTTTTGTTTTCCTTAGAAGAGGTGCGTGGAGCTTTGAGCAGAACTGCCTTCTATTTGGACCCCTCACGTGACTCCACCCAGGCTTTCAGCACGCTGTCCAAGCACACAGTAGTAAGGCAGGGGATTCCAAAGTTCAGAGTAACCCTGAGCCTTGGCTCCCTCTGCTTTTCTCCGGGAATGTTTACACAGTGACGCTGGTTTTGATTGCACCGATGGTGTCTTGCAGGAGAACTCAGTCCCTCAACCTAGGTAGGAGCAGTATTCATGTTTAAAGTGTGTTCGTAACTGCCTGGCGAATAATCAAGTGTGCAAATCCACGCACCACAAGAAGCACAGCTGCTGCACTGTTTTCTTTTTCTGTTCAAGAAAACGAACCTGCGAGAGCAGAGCCCAGAGACTGGTTGTTTCGTCTGCGGCGCACACTTCCCCTGAAGTTCCCCCACCGTTGGGGGCGCAGTCCTGCCTGAACTTGCTTCTGTGACATTCCACACCCAGGGCAGAGTTCTGCATGTGGGAACACCATGCCCTTGCCCAGGACCTTGTTATGTAACAGCCATAAATGCTCTCATGTGCCTGTGTACAAGCTAGAAGGAAGAAGGGAATGCAAAACTTAGCTTCGAAGCCAGCCGTGGTGACACACACCTGCAGTGCCAGCAGCCAGATGGCCGAGGCAGAAGGATCATGAGTTTGAGAACAGCCTAGGCTACATAGTAAGACTCTTGTCTCCCAATAAGCCAACGACTACAAAAAAAAAAAAAAAAAAAAAAAAAAAAAGTCAAACTAAGCCTTGATTTCATTTCTACCCAAAGAGAAACATTAGGGCCTTCTCACAGCATACAAGCTCTGGCGTAAAGGCACAATTAACTGTTTTACTGAACATCACAAATACACTTTACAATCACAGAGGGTGACTGAGACAGAAAAAGGGTAGGAATTTATAAACATTGTTGTAGTTCTGAGTGCAGAAATTTAAGACTGGTTTAAAGTTTTTAATAATTTGCTTTATTAACTGATAATTGGATTCTAGCTGCTGAAAGACCAGCATGCTCATTCAGGTATATCCAGCCATTGGAGTCATCACATTCTGTGACTGGTTGGAACCATTGGTTGATGGTGAATAAAACTGGGGTGGGAAGCAGGAAGTAAAGATTCAAGTACCTAAAGTGAAACTAGAAGCATGCCTTGAGGTCAGCTAAAATAAGGTCTGAGCATAACGTCACAGATTGTCCCAACACACAGAGAGGGAAAATAGGGTTATAGGGATCTTGTAGTCAGCTTCTTTCGTTCTTCCACTAATTTAAATGCTGTTTTCATTTCTTCATTCACTCACTCATTCATTCCTTCAGTCTGTTTCACCAGGAGGAGCAGAATAAGGATGAGAATGAGTCTGCGTATCTCATTTGACGATCTCTTTCTTCTGCAGAGGTGTGCTTTTGCGTTGTAGGTAGGAAGACCTTTGATTGTAAAATCAGTTTTTGATAGCTATGTTTAAATGGTTGGCAACCACAACCATCAGTTTTTCTTGTAGATGCATTTGGGTGGCCTGGAGTGTAGCTCAGTTAATTCCCATCACTGAAGGGGGAAAAAGAAGAAAAAGAAAGAGAGAGAGATGAAAGTAAGGAAGGAAGTAGGGAAGACACTATGCTTTGGGAATCCGAGAAGCTATTAGCACCAATGCTCTAGCCTTTGGTAAAAGAAAAGGCAGCTAATGAAAAAATAAAACAACAATGAAACATACCCTTGCACTCTTTAGGGTAGACACTAGCAAACATAAACAAAACCAAAAGAAAGTAAACAGAGCTGAGTATGGTGGTCTATTCCTGTAATCTCAGCACTCTGGAGGAAGAGGCAGGAGGATCATAAATTCAAGGTCAGCCTGGTTGACAAAATAAGACCCTGTCTCAAAACAAACAAAAAACCCAGAGAAAAGAAGTACTGGAAAGACATATCTGTGGGATCCCTTGTGTATTGTGGGCAAGAATGTACACGGGTATAATCATTGTGGGAAGCACTATAGAAGTTACCCTCAACTTAAAGATAGAATTATCATATGATCTGTCAATTCCAGTTCTAAGTTGATACTTAACTGAAAGCAAAAGTTTGAAGAATATTTCCATATCTGTATTATATCATATTCACAATGACCAAGGGGGGGACCTAAATATAAATCTATAAGAGAACAGATAGAGAAAACAGGGTGTTAACATACAATACTACTTAACCTTTAAAAAGAATAAAATCCTGACGTAAGCCACCACATGTTTAAATCTTGAGGGCATTTTGCTATGTGAAATAAACCAGTTATAAAAACACTGCAGTATTTAATTTCAGCACAGTCACTACCGTGGTGAAATAAAAATAGAAAATAAAATGTTGGTTTCCATGAACTAGTGCTAATGAAAGGGGGGAAATTATTGTTCAACTGACATCATGTTTCATTTTTGCAAGATGAAAACTTTATAGAGATCAGTAACACAATATACAACAACCTCCATATTGTGGAGGTTTGAATGAAGTGACCCTCCAAAAGCTCATATATTTCAATTCTTAGTCCCAGTTAGTGGAACTGCTTGGGAAGGATTAGAAGGTGTGGTCTTGTTGGAGCATGTATGTCACCAGGGGTGGGCTTTGAGGTTTCAAAACCCCATGCCTTTCCCAGTTAGCTCTCTCTGCTTCATGCTTGAGGATTGAGATGTAAGCTCTCAGCTACTGCTCCAGCACCCTGCCTGCCTGCCTGCCTCCATGATGGTCATGGATTCTAGCCCTCTGGAATTGTGATTGCCCAAGTTAAATGTTTTCTTTTTACAAGTTGCTATATCATGATGTTTTTTCATGACAATATAAAAGCAGCTAAGACATGTATAAGTAACACTTCTTACAAGACATCTACAGTCAGGAATCAGATTGGGGCATGCTTGTGCTTTGCTTTTTCTCCTTTTTATTCAGTCCAGGACCTCAGAGGATGGCCTGACACCATCCACAGTGGGCAGGTGTTTCTACATCAGCTAAGCTGACCTATATAACCCCTCAGTGGCATACCTGTATCCTGGGTGATTCTTGAGCTCATCAAGTTGACAGTCAGCACTAACCATCATACATTTTCCATGCCTTCATATCTATGCAGATTAAGAAGCAAGTCTTCTCAGTAGCCCCAAAGCAGCCCACAGGACTCGGTGTCCCAGCCATACCAGTCTCCTTGAAATTCCTTGAAACACATGCACACTGAAGTGTCAAGGCTTTCCTACCAATTTCTTCTGTTCATAACCTCTCCCTTATTCAGATATCCATATAGCTTGCTTTCTCATTGTTCAAATTTGTGTTTTCCTGTCACAGTGAGACATTCTTTGACTATACAGTTTAAGAACACACCAGAACTCATCCCTGGTATGTGTGTGTGTGTGTGTGTGTGTGTGTGTGTGTGTGTGTGTGTGTGTTTTAAAGATTTTTTTGAAAAAATTATTTATTTGTGTAAGTAAGTATGTCTTTGTATGTATACCATGTACATGCAGGTACCCTTCAGGTGTCAGAGGGCATCAGATTCCCTGGAGCTGGAGTTAACAGGCAGTTGTCAAACAAATGATATCAGTACTGGGAACAGAACTTGGAGCCTCCACAAGAGCAGTACATGCTCTTAACCACTGAGCCATCTCTCCAGCTCCTTCATATTCACTTTGTTCTAGACAAGTTAAGCAGAACAAAAGTGAATGCAATATGGTAGGTACCTACCTTTAAGGAGCTTGTGATCTCATCAAGGCACACAAAATAAATAAATGAAGCCAGCAAGAAGAGATGTATAGCATAGAGGGAAAAAATGAAGACTTTTGTGATTTCGAGGGATGGCACTGGGCTAAGGGAGTTAGAGGTAGGTAAGGATGCTACTTGAGGCACCTTTTCTGACTATCCATCTCCAATCTGTTATCGGAACAACTTCTGCTGTATAAATATTGGCTAAGGGGTGATGTCAAGCCTTGCTTCAGTGGCTCTTTATCCTATATGCCTCTATCTAACTGCAGGGTAGAATCACACTTCATGGCATGGTAAAGTAGGTCCCTCTAATCCTAGCTTCCTGCCAGACTTGCCCATTGCCATTCTCTTGCAAAAAGCCCTTACCTCTGAATAGATTGGTAGTATTATGGGGTAAATGTGTCCATTCAAGTATATTTTAAAATCTTAGATTTGTTAATGTGTGTGAATGTTTTGCATACATGTATGTATACACACCACACACATGCCTAGTAACCTAGAAAGTCAGATGAGAGCTTTGAATGCCCAGGAACTGGAGCTATTGATGGTTGTGAACTGCCATGTAAGTGCTAAGAACTAAATCTGGATCTTATAAGTTCTATTAACCCATTAATAAGCCACCTCTCCAGCCCCATTCAAGAATTTCTAAAGGTAAATACCAAAATCAAGGAGACAAGAATGATGTTATAGCCAAGATTCAAGTGACCAGAATACATGATATAGATTTGAATCTCTCTATATGACTGTTTCTATTTATTCAAAAACTTATTGGTTCAATATTAGTTAACTATTCAAATTAGTATTCAATTGAATAATTCAGTAATTGGAAGTCTAAGAGTCAAGCATTGTCCCAGTTTTATGACCTATTCATGAATTCTATAAAATAAGTTCTGTTTTCTCCACTAAAGAAAAATGAGCTCGGCATGGTGGTGCATGCCTTTAATCCCAGTACCAGAGGCAGGCAGATCTCTGTGAGTTCGAAGTCAAAGTGGTCTACATAGTGAGTTCTGGGACAGCTAGGGCTATATAGAGAGACTCTGTCTCAAACAAACAAACAAACAAACAAACAAACATAAACAAAAAGAACAAAGAAGAGGGCTGGAGAGATGGCTCAGAGGTTAAGAGCACTACCTGCTCTTCCAGAGGTCCTGAGTTCAATTCCCAGCAACCACATGGTGGCTCACAACCATCTGTAATGAGCTCTGGTGCCCTTTTAGAAAAAAGAAGAAGAAGAAGAAGAAGAAGAAGAAGAAGAAGAAGAAGAAGAAGAAGAAGAAGAAGAAGAAGAAGAAGAAGAAGAAGAAGAAAGAAAGAAAGAAAGAAAGAAAGAAAGAAAGAAAGAAAGAAAGAAAAGTAGAGGAAAGGAAAAGAAAACTAAAGCTGGAGTTTAGGGCAGATTGTTTCACAAGGTGGACTGCTGTGGATGGTCTATATGTCAAATTGCCTCATTCTTTACAAAGTCAAAGATTTTTTTTAAAGTACATTGTGGTAGTTAATGTAACTGATCCCCATTCAAAGTACATTGTGGTAGTTTGAATGTAACTGGTCCCCATAAACTCATAGGAAGTGGCACTATTAGGGGGTGTGGCTTTGTTGGAGTGGGTGTGGCCTTGCTGGAAGAAGTGTGTCATTGTGGGGGCGGGCTTTGAGATTTTCTATGCTCAGGATACTGCCCAGTCTTTCAATCAACTTCCTGTTGCCTGCAAGATGTAGGACTCTCAGCTACTCGTCCAGCACCATGTCTGACTGAATGCTGCCATGCTTCCTGCCATGCCAATGGGCTGAATCTCTGAAACTGTAAGCTGCCACCTAAATTAAATGTTTTCCTTTATAAGAGTTACTGTGGTCAGGCTGGAGAAATGGCTCAGTGGTTAAGATCTCTTCCAGAGAACCCAGGTTCAATTCCCAGCACCCACATGGCAGCTAACAACTGTCTGTAGCTCCAAGATATGAAACTCCCACACAGACCAAATGCAGGCAAAACACCAATACACATAAAATAATAATAATAATAAAAGGGTTTCCATGGCCATAGTGTCTCTTCACAGCAATAGAAACCCTAACTAAATCATATATGAATGTTTGCCTATATGTGTGCCTGATTCACGGTGTATGTGTACTGCCCTCAGATGTAAGAAGAGGGCATTGGAGCCTGTAAAATGGGAAGTTAATTGTTTCTGAGCTGCTATGTGGGTGCTACGAATCAAACCTGAATCTTCTGCAAGAGCAGCCAGTGCTCTTAACTACTGGGCCACCTCTCCCACTCCTCATTCTTAACACTGCCAAGCATGTCTGCCTGTGTGATTCTTAACTCCAAGATTTCATTACAAAGACACATGTCTCTGAATTGAAGAAACCCTTTTGCACTAAATATATAGATATTTTGATGGCAACCCACATACCAGGAATTATGGTTCATCAGAGATATTTGTCTGATCAATCTGTAATTGTATTCTCAACTCATTGAAATTAATAAATCAGCTGGTAACAGTTTGGGTTCAGCATGTTGGCTTGGGCAGGTGCACAGCAGGCATGGTATCTAATTGCAGAATGTGCTTTTGTAAAAACAGAATAGTTGGAAGACTGCTATCAGCAATTCCTGAATTTCAAGAAGCACCTGACAGTCCTTTGAAAAATCCCCCTGGGCCTGATGGATTTCATTTTATATGAAAATGCAAAGCAATTGAATTTCTTGTAACTGAATTCCTTAATTGTACACAATTTGTATTGCTTATTTCTTAAAGTTAATCTTGGTTTCTTGCAACTCTGCAAAAATATTAGTAAATATGGAAAAAGACTGGAAGATGATATAGAAAAGAAAATACCTTTGGTCTAAAGGAAAATGTTTGGTCAAAAACTCACCTAAATCAGATGAGTTGGTCCCCATTTTTGAAAATCTATGGTTTTCCATTTTTATTTTTTAAATAATATTTTAATTAATTCTTTTGAGAATATAATGTGATATGTTTTGATAATATTCACCCCCCCTTCCCTACTTCCTCCCAGACCCCCCACACACTTCCTCATGCTCCAAACACTCTAAGCCCCCTCTCCCATTTTACCCAGAGAGTCCAATTGGTGCTGCCTAAATACTCTTGGTTGTGGGGCCAACTGTGGAGCATGGCTGGACCAAGCAGGGTTCCAGCCCTTAAGAAAACTGACTCTCCCGCTCCTAGAAACTATCAATTGCCAGCAGGTCCTTAGCTAGAGGTGAGGGACTTCATGCCCACTTGACTCTTTCACTGGAATTTTCTCATGTTTGCTACATTACTCTTCAATTATATACATTCATTTGAAGTAATTAAGATAAGGGCAATATATAAAAAATATGAACATTTAAATATGCTTATATTTTCAACATTAAACACCAGGGCAGGTACCACTAATGCATAGCCAACCTTTTTTGCATATGTTCTGATAAAGGACAGGTGCCAGACTGATCACAAGAAAGATAAAATGCTCCTTCCTACTTCCTATCAAAAAATAATTATAAGTGCTACTGTAATTAAAATATTAAGCTTTCTTGAATTCTGCATAAGACCAAAAAAAAAAAAAAAGGAAATGAAATTGAAGAAATTGGTGAACTTCACACGTTTCTTCACCACAGAAGAACTCATTTCCTAAAATATGTCTGTAAAGTTAACTTTAAAAAAAAAATGAAGCACAGGTAAAAAAGAAAACAGAATCATTCTGCTGTTTGGTTTGGCTTTTTTGCTTTTCATTAGCTTGTTTGTGGCACTGGGGATAAACTCATGACTTTATGCTTGTGAGGAAATGCTGTTTTAAAATACAATGTTACTTCCATTTTAGTATCCATGGACTATCTTCTGTGAAAGACTGAACTGTTCTTCCTCCCATTTCCCGAGTGAGCGAGAAGATTTTTAACACTATCTTGTCTGTTGTATTCTCATTCCTTTCTTTAACTATAATCTTCCCGGCTGTGGGGCTCTCTGTTCAGAGAGATTCAAAGTTAATACCACACTTTCACTTCTCATTTCTTTGTTCCTAAATTCTTTTCTTTTTTTTGAGACATCTGAATTTTGTTGTCTAGCATTCAGAAGGGCTCATAATTGCTTCTTTTTAAGTAATTTCATGTTTAAGCATATGACCTTACAAGCAGAATGTCCTAGCACATACAATAGAATGTTCTTTGTGGCATCATCCCATCAGTTTGTAGAGACTCAGACTTCAGTGTGCACACAAATTACCAAAGACTTTACAGGCTGAGCCATCTCCCTGGTCTTCTTTCTTTCCTTTTCTTTCCTTTTCTTTTCTCTTTTTAAACTAGCAAGTAAATTGCTAATAACAAGTTTCCATATGATGTTTTCATACAAGTGTGGTTTTGGTTGATCACCTCCCCTCTCATTCCTGTCCATCCCCCTGCCTCCACCCCCAACCCCACTTACACTTTTCTCCCTTACTTTCATAGCACATGTGTTCTACTCTCCCCACCTTCTCTCTTCACCTCTCTTCTTTCCCTCCCCTCTTGGGCCACTTTCTGGTTTCCTGACCTCTGTCAACACTGACCCCCCCACACACACACACACTTAATTATGCATATAATAAAATGCAGACATTGGAAGACTAGAAGGAAGAGCTCCTTAATTGGAGCCCTACAAAAAAATCCAAAACCTGGAGGGACAGCTGGCCATACTGAAGGGGAAAAAAAAAAAAGCAGCAAAATCGGTTTCAGCTGGATTCTTGTTAAACTCTTAAGTGCTGGTGTTTACCTGCCTCAAGGTCTTCCACTTGGAACTTCCCCCACCTCCCATGGCCCCAGGGATGACTCCTTTACCTCCTTAAAGTCTCCAATCTCACTTTCTCTGGCCCTCCCGACTTCCCCCTTTCTCTGCTTGTTGTTTTTGCTTTTCTCTAGAGCACCTGTCTTTTCCTAGGATACCCTATCATTACTGCTTCTTTGTATTTTCCCATCAGCCTCTCCTGCTCTGCTCCTCACTCCCTACTGAGGTCAGGAAGCAGAACCCTTTCTGTCTATCATACAGCATCTGGCCTGTGGTATTTAATCAATGCGAGCTGAATTTGCTTGCTTTTCTTGCTCTCCGTGATTCGTGATTCGGAGGCTTGAAATCCTGTGTGGGCCTTTCTACTGTTACCTTTGTTCTTCTCAGTCTCCTCAACAACCCATGCCATATATTTTTTAACATAGTATTTTCATTGATTATTTGGGAATTTCACATAATGCACATAATTTTCATACTCACTTCCCAGTCCTCCCAAGTCTGCCCCCGACACTTGTGACCCTCCCAAAAGACAAAAGCAAAATAACAAAAAACAAAACAAAAAAAACCCCTCACAAGTCCAATTTGTGTAGCCCATACACTCACTGGAGCATGGTCAAACACCCAGTGACTAGCCCCTTAAAGAAAACTGAGTTCTCCCCCACCTGCACAATCCATCAATTGCCATGCCATATATTGTAGACTAGGCTGGCCTCAAACTCACAGAGATCTGCCTGGCTCTGCCTCCTAAGTGCTGGAATTAAAGGCATGCACCACTCCCCCCCACCCCTGCCCAGCTGTGTCCTTAACCACACCAAGACTCTGACTACCATGTGATCAGATTAAGGGCGTGTGCTACCACTGCCTGACTTCTGTTTATGGCTATTTGACCTCTGATCTCCAGGCAACTTTATTTATTAACATACAAATAAAATATTACCAAAATATATTTTGATGGAAGCAGTCTTGTGCCTAGAAACCTGCTCACCCAAACTACATCTCTAACTGTAGCCAACTCAGAGGGCTTTGTTCAATGCGGCAATAGAGAAACACATACATAAATATATATGTGCATATATAATATAGAGAGATAAACACATACATAAATGTATATAAGAATATATCCTATATATTCTTAATTTCTCTACATCATTTTGATGGTGAATTAGGCTAGGAGGGAAAAAAATATGTCAAATCAGAATTTAAAAGGCTAGAATTGTAGCTGGGCGGTTGAGTGCTTGCTTAGCGACCGCAAAAGCCTGGGGTCCATCCCTGGCACAGCATAAACGAGGTGTGGTGGCACACACCTGCAAGCCCAGTGCTCCGGAGACAGAAGCAGGAGGAACAGTGATTCAAGGTCATCCTCAGCTACATAGTGAGTTGAGCCTGCCAGGCCTACATGAAACCCCATTGTAAAAAGGGAAGTTCAATTATTTTTTAACTGGTTTTTATTTATTTTTAATTAAAAGATATTTTCTGTGCTGGGGATTAAAGCCAAGGCCTTGTGCGTGCTATTCTTTGTTTCTTCACTCGCCTTTTCTCCTGGTAACTCCCGCCACGATGCAAAAACCATTAGTATGAATTAATCTTCAGTAGGGGGGTAATTTCTGTAAGTGGCAAAGCTATCCTATATACGCTTTTATAGATGGTTTGCTTGAACCTCTGAATCCTAGGCATTCCTTTTGGTAGAAGCTATAATGATGCCAGCTGTCTCATGGATTTCAGGACTACTTAGGCTAAAATCAAAACATATCTTACAATGGATAATTATCATGATTGTGTCTTAGACACTTTGCCAAGTGCTTAATATACTTGTTACTTTATCCTCAAAGTAGCTTAGTGACTTAGGCAAATTAAAGAACTTTATTTTCATTGCTAGAGGTTGAACTCGAGGCTTCACACAAGCTAGGCAAGTGTCCTACCACCGAGCTTCACCTCCAGGCCAGGGAAACATTTTAACAAACTTCAACTCTGTTATAAGCATAAAATAAATGTATGTCCCAGCTCTTATTAATTCATTGTTTAATAAGGAAACTCATAAGTTGTTGTAATTGATTCAAAGGAAAAACTTATAAACCACTCCTGTGCAGCTGGAAGTGAATGTACATATACATGCACAGACAGAAAGGTAATATTAGCAGCGAGGGGCAAACTTTAAAATACCTTCAAAGTACCTTATGTTTTTGTTTTACTAAAAACCTTTTTGGAAAAAAACTAAGTTCATAATGATCAGAAATACTCCTATCTGTCACATTTCTAACAAAAAGTGATGATCCCAGAAGAATTTCAGTCGGCCACTTTAAACTTTTGAATGCACCCTCCCTAACCTAGAGCTAAGTAACCCTAGCTACCTATCTACTTTCTTTCCTTTTTGGCCAATTAAGAAAGAGTTACTAGGCAGGAAATTCTGTCAGGGCCAATGGCCAGCTCCATCACTGTACTATACCCACCTCTAATTTACATATCATGCAATAAATATCCTATCTTTTCATCATAAAGAAAAGGAAGTCAGCCCTCCCAAATGCTCTGTTGGATCTTTAAAACCATTGCTAACCACAAAGCCCCGGAGAGTTGGCAATTCCCTAAATCTCCCCCAAGATGATGAGTATCTAACTTTCCACTGAAGGTGCTTGAGCAGTTATGAGAAACTGAAGGGAAAATTTACCTCACTGTGCCATGTACCAAGAGCCTAAAGTATGGATATTATAGCTTTAGGATCACAAAGGTGGAACCTAGTCAAGTGATCCCCACTAAATACTCCCTTCTCATCACTATGAGCCTATGAAAACAATACCCCAAGAAACCCTAGTGTGGTCCTCACTATGAGGTCCCTGAACTGCTTTATACCATGTATGCTTTAAAAACAAACAAACAAAGAAAAATCCTCCTCTTCTAAATAAATCATTTGTTTGCTGGCCTTTTGTGCCTATAAATTCTTTCTTTCTTTTTAAGATTTATTTATTTATTATGTTCACAGTGTTCTGCCTGCATGTTTGCCTGCAGGCCAGAAGAGAGCACCAGATCTTCATATAGATAGTTGTGAGCCACCATGTGGTTGCTGGGAATTGAACAACCAGTGCTCTTAACCTCTGAGCCATCTCTCTAGCCCCAAGTTCTTTCAATTTTTTATGGCATTATAAATTTATTTGGGGGGATTAAAAGTATGGTATGGCATGTGTGTGGAAGTCAGAGGACAAACTGTGGGAATCAGTTCTCTTCTTTGGTCATGTTGGTCCCAGGGATTGGATTCAGGTTGTCAACTTGGTGGCAAGCACCTTTATCCACGGAGCCACCTTACTGGCTAATATTTGTATATTTTTCAGGGCTGAAGTTTGAACTGAGGGTTTTGTACATACTAGACAAGTGTTTCCCCAAAGTTGGTTATTGAATAAAATGAATAAACAGAATATTGGAATGTAATCAATATTACAAACCAAAGCTCACATTTTATGGGTAAGAATCCAAAGAGAAGCAGTTTGCCCCAAATCAGAAAGCTGGCTATTATCTGACCTGAGAGACAAGCAGAGTAAATCAGGGTTTACTCCTTAAGTATTAATACATAGGAAGAAGCAAAAAAGTAAAACCCACATATTAAATTTACCTTTAAACATATTACCCTTAATGAATTACCCTTCTGAGATAAAGATACATGGAAAGGAACACCAGTTAGGTAACTACCACCCCTGAGCTCCTAATGTGAAGCAAGACCAGAGACTGTGTTGGTATCAGGAAGCCTGTTTTCTTCCACCATACCAAATATCATGAATTCTCATTATTTAATTATGCAACTATAATCATTTTAAATTATGAATATGTTCTCCAACTGTAAGTTTGTACTGAGATAATGATTTGATTTAATATATATGCATGGAGACATTTTCTGGGAAGACTCACTCATCAGCTGACATTCTCTTTTTAATTAAGTCAAAATATTCCTCTGCCTTAAAGATACATTATCAAGGAAGTTCAATTATAGATGTGAAAGCTGGTTTTGTATAATTAAGGGTGTGTCTGACATTTAATCCAACAGAGTGCTACAAAACTTCGATTGAAAGTTCAATCATGAGTTAGGCCCAGTGGCGCACCCTTTTAATCCCAGCACTCAGGCAGCAGAGGCGGGCAGATCTCTCTGAATTCAAAGCCAGCCTAGCTTACATAGTGAATTCCAAGCCAGCTAGGTTTATGTAGTGAAATCCTGTCTCAAAAAACAAACAAATAAAAAATTGCCATTGTGTTCAGACTTGGCTCCTATGTAACAAACTTGTATTAGAGGCAAGTCATTTTTCTCACTTAAGCTGCTGAACTGAAATACAGGGAAGTTGGAAAGTCCTAGAAAATCTCATGTGTTCATTCAGGTTTTTTTTTTGTTCTGTTTTTTAATTTAAAAAAATTTTTCACGTGCATTGGTGTTTTGCCATGGGTGTCAGATCCTCTGGAACTGGAGTTGCAGCCAGTTGTGAGCTGCCACGTGGGTGCTGGGAATTGAACCTGGCTCCTCTATAAGGAAAGTCAGTGTTCTTATCCACTGAGCCATCTCTCCAGCCTGCTCATTCAGTTTTACATCACAAATATAGTGAGAAAAACACACACAGGATCCTGAGCTGGACTGTTGAAGTAGCTCTGTTGTTCCAACTTTTTCCATCTCTGAGCCTTGTTCTCTTTGAGAAGCATCCAGTCTGATTTGAGGAAGGCATTTCTTCTTTGATTATAGCCACTGATCAGTCAGCTGCAGTACTGGAGAAAGGTCACTTAACTCTCATTTGATCTTAGCTCAAAGGCCCAGGAGCAATGGCTCTCTTAAATGACCCCAAGGCTAGTGCACACAGGGAAACCGGTGCTGCAATCTCTTTGGGACACAGTATCTGTCTTTGAGGTAGTGTATGCTTGGCTTAAAGAAATCCTTTGTGCTAGCAAGGGCATGGACTTTTCCAACATTAGGCGATTGTCTTTCCAGATAGATCTTGCACTGGGAGAAAAGAGCAAAACAAAACAAGAACAAATAACAACAACAACAACAAAAAATTCGGGAGAATCTTTGTGCATGCCCATTCTTGAAAAGCTTCTTTCAAACCATCCTTGGTGAGTTCTAGGGGCTTTTCCTGAAAGATAACACATGCACCTGGTTATCTGATGAGGTCCCATCTGGGTATGTCCAAGCCATTGCCTGTCATCTGTCATTAAAAATGTGCCTGATATTTTCAATGCAAAGTGGGCTTAGGGTTATATTATATAGTCTTAGTCTGTTCACACTTTAATAAGAAAATTCCATAGGCTGGTGGGCTTAAATTACAAGCACTTACGTCTTTTGTAAAGGCAGAAATGTGATTTTGGCTTTGAAGATTTATTTTGTTTTATGAGTATATATGTGTGCCTGCATGTATGTATGCGTACATCATGTGTGCAGGTGCCAAAGAAGCCAGAAAAGGGCCTTAGATCCCCTGTAGTTGGAGTTACAGGTGGTTGTGAATTGCCCAGTGTAGGTACTGGGAACCAAATGTGGATCCTCTGCAAGAGCAGAACATACTTTGAACTACTGAGCTGTCTCTCTAGCCCCTACTTCATTTTTTAAAGATTGATTTTTTAAAATTATGTTTATCATGTGTGTGTGTGTACATGAGTATAGTACCCAGAGAGACCAAAAGGGAGCATGAGATATGAGATCCTCTGGAGCTGGAGCTACATATAGATGCTTATTTATGAAACTCCAGGTGTGGATCTTATAGGTCAAACTGGTCCTCTACAAGAGAAGTATGCACTCTTACCCACTGGGCCATCTCCAGCCTCTCTATATATTTCTTATGTTATTTATTTCTCCTCTTCATCATTAGAATTGAGTTTGTCTGCCTTTCTGTTACCTCTTTAGCATTTATCTCATACAGGGTGGCTTAGTATACAGTAGGTGCTGAGTAAATATTTTGTTGAATAAATGAATGAATTAAATTAAAGTGAAGAGACTCAAAATGACTCTGGAAAACCTTACAGTCCCTGTCTTAGTTATAATAGGTTAGAAATGGTACAGCCCAATCTGAAGCCATGATACTCTTCTAAAGGGATATATTGGCTAAGAAACAGAAGAGTCATATTTACCAAGCCCTAGATTTATAACTAAGAAGTATGAAATGTAGCTACCTTGCCCCACTCTGAGACCTGATATGAAGGATATATATATATCCTTATATATATATATATATATTTCCCCCTAGAGTATGTTCCCCCACACACACAAGGTTTCTCTGTGTAGCCCTGGCTGTTAAAGGCATGCACCTCCAACACCTGGCTTGAAGGCTGTATCTTTTGAAGACCTCCTGGGTACAGGTAGGATTTTGTTTTGTTTTGTTTCATTTTTCTCCTTGCTTTTTCCCCACAATACTCATAAGCAGTGTTGTTGTTGGTTTCTGAAGCTTAGCTGTTCCCAGTCACCTCGGATCATCAACTCTCTATCCAGTCGAGACCATCAGTGATGTTTCTGAAGAAGCTCAGTAGTGGTTTGTCCCTGAGCATTGCCATGTTTCAGGTCCAACTATGGGCCCCAGCAGAACTCATTTCAAAATCGATGCCGGTAAGCAAATGTGGCTAAATGATGTCTCCCTTTCAACCACTGATATCAGGCACTCATTCCAGATGAGCTATCGATGTTGGTGTGAGTAACAGCTAACACTTATTTTGTAAGGAGAATATCCTTCTCTTCCATGTGTTCAACCTGTCTGGAGACTTTTGCATGTTCTCCATTTCAGAAGCCACACTTGGTCATTGACTTGTCATAGGACAGTTTAGCTGGCAGGTCCATCCATACCTATGGCCTGTAGGACTTTCTAGACTTGAACTTGGGCACATAGCACTGACAGACCCCATGGTTCAGACAGGAATGATGTTGGGCCTCTTAGGTGTCCTTGTTCCTGAGGCTGACCACAGATTACCTCTAACATGGCTTATGTCATCTCTTTCCCCTCCAGGGTTGGCGGGGTGGGGGGGGTGGGGGTGGGGACTTTCCATGCATCTGAGTTGCTCCTGGATCTCACAGTCCATGGGATGGATGATTATATGACATTGATCAGAAAAGATATAGGGTGTGGGTCTCACTTTCCTGCTGAGAATCCTCCATGAAGAGGGCAGGGATGACTCCACACATGCCCATGTCACATGGGGCAGTACACATGTCTTGATGCAGTGCAACCTGACATGATTTTTTAAAACATTTATTAGCAGATGACAATGCTGATCTAACAGTGTTCCAGGATAGTCTTGGTATGGCTACTGAAATCTCAGTCTTGACTGAATTGTGGTGTCTGTTGTTGTTGCCATAGTGGAGGATGGCATGGCTAAGAATAAAATAGCATTTCTAAAAAAAGTTGTTGTCAGGCGTTGGTGGTGCATGCCTTTAATCCCAGCACTTGGGAGGCAGAGGCAGGTGGATCTCTATGAGTTCAAGACCCGCCTGGGCTACAGAGTGAGTTCCAGGGAAGGTGCAAAGCTACACAGAGAAACAAAAAAAAAAAAAGTTGTTAAAAAGAGGTGGTGGTGGCAGTTAATAGTGCTCATGTAGAGGTCCTGGGTTTGGTGTTCAAAACCCACTTGGAGTATCACAACTACCTGTAACCCCAGTTTCTGAGGCTCTGTTGCCCTCTTCTGGTCCTCGTGAGCATTACATGTATGTGATACACATACACAGGCAGGCAAAACATACACGTATAATAAAAACAAGTAAATCTTTTATTGTTGAAACGAATTTCTTACTTTATAGACTGTTTTCTTATGTAGACATGATATGAAATTATAATCTACAAAAAATGACAGAATTGAGTCAGCATGGAACATTATATATTTATAGAAGAAATGTGGGCATAAATGTTTTTCAAATATAGCTATATAGCTGTCTTGTTATTTATGGAAATGAAAAAGTCAACCAATAGATTTCTGTAAAAGTTTTACATTTGTCATAGGAAATTAATGTATGTATGTATGTATATATTAGTATGGGGTAAACTAATACTCATTTAATGAAGTTTCATATATACATATATTTTTGTCATATGTATATTAAACTAACATAGATCTAGTACATCATAATCTAAAGTGTGTGTATATATATATGCATATATATATACATTTGTTTTTTAAAACATAGGCTGTTAGTCCTTCTATTATGTTTTTACATTTTTTCCTTTATTTTTATACTAGATATATGTGCCTGCATGTATATCTGTGCACCACATGCCTGCCTGGTACCCTCAGAGGTCAAAAGGAGGCATTGGTTCTACTGGAGCTGAAGTTACAGACAGTTGTGAGCTACCATGTAGGTGCTGGGAATCTTGGGTCATCCGGAAGAGCAGCCAGTGCTCTTAACTTCTGAACCATCTTTGAAGCCTGTATTATGTTGTTTTTATGTGTTTGTTTGTTTGTTGTTTTTTAAGATTTGTTTTTAGTTTTGATAACATATATGCACATATGGGGGAGAGCGTACATGTCGATGGAATGGGCATAGGATCCTCTGAAGCTGGAATTGTGAACCATCCAACATGCATGCTGAGAAACTGACTCAGGTCTTCTAGAAGAACAGTCTGTGCTCTTAGCCACTGGGACGTCTCCGCAACCCTCTATTTATGGGTTCAGATTATGGCGATGTGACCATAGAGGGGTGAAATGATACTCCGAAGAGACATTCTGTCATTGGATGGTAGGCAGTCTCTGGGAAGGTGATACTTTTTGTATGGGATATAACGATTTTGAAATGTTAAAACAATTAGAGGTCTTCTGGAGGTTCCCGGTGATAGACTGCTTCCCTATCATATGAAAGGCTCTGGAGTTAGTCTCCAACACCACAAAATAAACAAACCAATCAACAAACCATCAGGAAGGGAGTGGGCAGCAAACACTTGGGCTGTATCATTAGTCTTTGGTAGATGCGTCAGGGCAGTAATGGTACAGATTTGTAAATTGTCTTTATTGGGGACATGGTTGAGACCATACAAACAAATGAACAAATTAAGTTAGCATAAACAGAAGTAAATATATTTCAAAACTATAGTTATTTTAACTACACATGGGTATTACTAATTTGTTCCCGAAAAGATGCTGCTTATTGATGCTTTGAAAGTATAAAAACCTAAAGAGGCCATCACCGTAGCATGCTCATGTTGGAGCTCAGTACCACAATCTAGAAATATTTTGGTAGGGACTAGGAAAATAACTCAGTGGGTAAAATGCTTGCCTTGTAAATTGGAGGACCCAAGTTCAATGTCCAGAACCTATGCACAAATGCCAGGCCTAGTGCTTGTAATCTCAGCTGTGGGGAGGGAGGTGGAGATGGGAGGATTCCAGGGGCTCACTGGCCAATCAGCTTAGACCAACTGATGAGCTTCAGGCCAATGAGAAATCCTGTCTGAAAGAAAGCTCATGGTGTTCCTGAGAATGACACCTAAGGTCATCCTTTGGCTTCACAAACACACACACACACACACACACACACACACACACACACACACACACACACACACACACAAATTTTTAAAACATTCTGGTGGATCCATAAGACCAGACTCAAAGAATTATGCCAGTTTCACTTCCCTTCGATCTGTTTCAAACTTTCTCATGCATTGGATCACAGCATGCTTGGATTTCTTTTCGTGCATCGATCTATTATTTTGCCTGACCTAGACGAGTGATACTCCATGGCTTACCTCGATGCTCTTATTCTGTAAATCTACTGGGTGAGCGTCTGCTTTTGCTACTAGTTTATTGTTTTCTACAGGAGGTGATACGTCCAACTCTCTTGCCTACATCTGCAGAATAACACGCACGATGACTCAATCTAGTACAACATACATCTAGGTCACCAGTAATTCTTTCACAAAGCTTCAGCGAGGGTATACATTTCA
The DNA here is from genome assembly GCF_049852395.1 of Peromyscus maniculatus bairdii. NCBI lineage: Eukaryota > Metazoa > Chordata > Mammalia > Rodentia > Cricetidae > Peromyscus > Peromyscus maniculatus. The sequence goes on along the minus strand of NC_134859.1, from coordinate 97,683,846 downwards.
TAACATGTAAAAGCTGATTATATGTCTATATTTTGGTGTTTGAATACAGTATATAGGATAGAGCCTGACACATATTAGTTGGTCAGTGAATACATGTAGCACAAATGAACAGAGGTCTTGTACAAAGATGGTAACAGCCTGAGTTATTCCACTGAGGTTCTCTCCATTCCTGTAAGTATAAAATTTGACCTAGTCAGTGGGCTGAGCATAGGAATATAAAATGTGAACTCTAACATAAGCTCTCGAAACACTCACGTAACAATTTTTATTGGTATGTGTAGGGCTAGAGATTTGTGGAGCCCCAGGACCTCATGCAAATACTCTGCTGCTGAGCCACACTCACAGTGCACAGACTATTACTGTCAACCTAAGGTTTTAGTTCTCAGAGCTGGTCTTTTCCAAAAGACAATCATAGCTGGAGTTTCAGGATTTGAAATCGACTAAATAACGAGTAGCAAGGAGACACTATATGAAGAGCCAAAGGACCTTGCCTTTCACACTCCTCTTCATCAACTTTGCCCTAATTGTAAGACAGTGTACCTGGACTTTAGGGAATCTTTGAAGGTTCCATTGCCCTGTCCTCTATAATTCATTCCCAAGAAGCTGGTGAATGATACAGCTCTGAGTCTGTAAACTCTACAACAGAAAGGACTCATGTGCCACCTCCGGATGAAGCCTAAGGATGAAGTAAATCAATTACAGGAAACCTTTGCCACCCAGAATAGTGCAATAGTGTCCAAGAGTAATGCTGTCATAATCTGAGTAGCTTTAAGTGTCAACTTGACACCACCTAGAGTTATCTAGGAAGGGAATCTCAATTAAGGAATTGCCTAGGTCAAATTGGCCTGTGGGCATATTTAGGGGGGGCATTGTCTTGCTTGTGGATCTGTATAGGAGGGTGGGCGGCACCATTCCCTAAGCAGATGATCCTGAACTGTGTAAGCAAACTATGTGGCAAGCAACATCTTTAAGGTTCTTGTTGCACTTCTTAGACTATGGGGGTCACATATCTGATATCTTGCATATCAGATATTTACATTATAAGTATAATAGTAGCAAAATTACAGTTATGAAGTAACAACAAAATAATCTTATAGTTGGGGGTCACCATAACATGAGGAACTGTTTTAAAGGGTCACAGCATTAGGAAGGTTGAGAACCAATGGTTTAGAGGAGGACTTATTTTAGCTCATGATCCCACAAGTTCTTCCACTGCATGATTGGCTCTGGGCTGGTGAGGCAGGGCTCCATGGCAAGAGAGGGCACAATGGAGCAGATCTGCTGAACTCATGGTGTTTGGGAAGCAGAGATAGGAAGGAAGACATAGCCCCCCCAAACCTGCCTCTCATGACCTATTTCTTCAAACTAGACTCTAGCTTGGAAAGTTTTACTTACTTCCCAACAAAGCAATCAAACTGTGAAATCACGAATAAAGACTATGGTGGACACATCCAAGCTTCCATCTAGGGCTATAATCGAGTATCTTCCTTTAGTCTCCATCACAGCTTGTACCACATACAAGGGATAAAGTGGTAAAAGTTCAATACTAGATCAGAATATATGGACATTGCTTTGGATTGAACTGTGTTGTCCTTAAATCCATATTTGATTGTATGTATGTATGTATGTATGTATGTATGTATGTATGACTCCAATATGACTGTATCTGCTAAGAGGGTTATCGGGAAAAAAAATGGCACCAGACTTGGCCCCAACCAAAGAGGACTTTGTTTTTATTAAAAAAGGAATATATTTCTTGCTCTCCCTCTTATTTCTGCCCAGGAGAAGGAGTCCTCACCAGATATTAAATCACCCGGGAATTTGATCTTGGCTTCTAAGGCACTTAATCCATCCTATTTTGTTATAGCAGCAGCAGCAGCAGCAGCAGACTAATACAAACATTTTAAACAGGATGTGTGACACATATTAACAAGTCAGTTTTGGAAAGGTATTACCAATATAAGCCATTCTAGTAGCTGGAGAGATGGTTCAGAAATTATGAGTGCGTACAGATCTTTCAGAGAACCTGCAATATTTGTTTTGTTTCTCAAGATCCATGTTAGTAGGACTCAGAGTTGCCTGTAACTCCAGCTTCAAGGGATCTAATGTCCTTTTCAGATCTCCCCAGTCACACTCCTCCTGGATGCTGACACCAGTGCATGAGCATGCACACACACACATACATACACACACACACACACATAAATAAAAACAAAATACATCTTTAAAATAAATAAATAAACACCATCCCATCAGCACACAAGGAGGCTCATGACCTTACACCCTCAACCCAACATTTATGGGATATAAATCATTAAATTTTTTTTCTTAAATTTCATCCTTTTAAAGGACTAAGCTGTACATTTCCACCTAGGTTGATGCTAACGTTGTACTGGACTCTCCACAAAATTCCCAGCATAGACTATTGAACAGTGGCAGGTTTTGCCAAAGAGTGACTGTTGACAGTCATCACGAGGGCAAATAACAATGGTGTGAGTTGGTGTGTGAGTCACTTTTCCATTCTGATCCACTCCTGCCTCACCTGCTCCATCTAGGGTTACTTTAATGTGAACCACGCTCTGGTTCCCTAACTCTGCCCTGAGCTGGCAGCAAGTCTGCAGAGATGAAAATATCTCTCACGTCAGTCCTCTAGCCTCAGAACATTCTCAAGCTGTTTTCCCTATTTTAGCATTTCAAGGGCCATTCTTTCCCACTGTCTCTCCTCTGAAAGCTGCTTGGGTTTCTAGGGAAGCCACGTCTGCTGAGTTGATAATAGAACAAAGAAAATTATATCCACCTGGACTGGCCATAGCAGACAAAAAGGGTGCACCAAAAAGGTAATTTCAGGAGTCAATTAAAAAAAAAAAAAAAGATTTACTCATTTTTATTTTTTCTGTATTATTGCTTTGCCTGCACGGATATCTGTGCACCACCTTCATGCAGTGCTCACGGAGGCCAGAAGAGGGCAGTAGATTCCTCTTTGAACTGGAATTAGAATGATTCGGAGCCACTATGAAGGTTTTGGGACTAGAAGGCAAATCATTGCAAGAGCAACCAGTACTCTTATCTGCTGAGCCATCTCTCTTGCCCCTCAGAAATCATTCTTAATAGTGTTCTTTTCTCATGGAAAACCCAAGCAGGAATGTTCTCAGCCCAGAAATTTTTTTCTATGGACTTTGAGTTGGCATCTTAATGTTATTTTTATACCCTGTATGCTGGTTTTCATCTATTATATAAATAGAAAAAAAGTCAAAACCAATGAGCAACTAAGTTGAGGAGTTAGAATACAAACTTGGACAGTGAGGAATGGGGAGAATACAAAAGAAAAATACCATTTCCTCCCTCTCTGGTGATTCAGAAAGCAGTCACAGCCAGGAGTGGTGGTGCATGCCTTTAATCCCAGGCCTCGGGAGGCAGATCTCTGAGTTCTAAGCCAGCCTGGTTTACAGACAGAGTTCTAGGACAGTCAGGGCTACACAGAGAAACCCTGTCTCAGAGGGGTTTTGTCTAATGTGTTTTAGACAGAACAGAGGTGATGCTATTGGGTATGTGTCATTTACTTGGAATTAAATTAGTGTTTTACTAGAGGGAAACTAACCTCACTGCTAAGCAGTATGTTGTATTATACAGTGAATGATCGTGTTTTGGAATTTAAAAATTATTTAAAGTAATAGTGTCAATGAAGGGTTTAAAAATGTCTGGTGACTTGCTTATTTTAAGTGATCACCATTAAGGCAGAAAAAATGTATTTTTAAATGTTTTTTAAAGTGCCTTTTGAGAATTTTTAAACAATGGATTCAAACAACTGCATAAAATAAATGACCATGTTCAAAAAAAAAATTAGTTTCAGATTTAGTAATTTGCTGTGGTTATTGCAGTGTGGAAAATGACGTCCTTCAGTTCTATAGAAATTATTTGACTTTGTATTAGAAGGCAATACAGTTGAATGCAGCTGGGAAAATAGCTTTGTTTGTGTTTCCATTGCAGACTTTTAAAAGAGACTCAAGTATAAAGTATAAATCAAAGGACAGGAGCTGGGGAGATGGCTCAGTGGTTAAGAGCACTTGCAGTTCTTGGAGAAGACCCAGGTTCAGTTCGCAGCATCCATATGGTGGCTCACAACCACCTGTAAATCCAGTTCCAGAGGGTCTGAAACTCTCTTCTGGCTCCTGTGGGCACCAAGTACACAAGCAGTGGACATGCATGCATGCAGCAAACATTCACATGCATCAAATAAAAATAAAAGCATTTTTAAATTAGAAAAACACATTGATTCCTATAGAAGATTAGGCAGATGGTACTGCGTTTAGTTTTAGTGACTAAAGTGTGTCCCCTTTGATAGATGGCAATTCAATGTTACAATACTTTATCCAGGATGTAGGGAATTAAATGTACTGGTGTTTCCCACTCAAAACAAAACTTCCTTTGAAATATAAAACTCGGACACAAGAATAGTAACTCAGCTTTATCAAGACTATCCAATATGATAAGTATGTTGTAAAATTTTAGACTAATTAGAAGTTAACAAGCTTTGATCTAAATGCAAAATAGCAGTAACATATGAAGACTTTGTGACAGGTGGGGTGTCACCCACAGCTGCAATCTTACTTATCCCAGTCAGTTTTATTCTTGTTGGTAGGACTACTCTTAGCCTTAGGAAATACCCCCCCAGTATTTATGGGGCAAAGGGGAATAATAGATGCAATTCACTCTTTTTTTTTTAAAGATTTATTTGTTTATCTATCTATTTATCTATCTATCTATCTATCTATCTATCTATCTATCTATCTATCTATCTATTTATTTATTTATTTATTTATTTATTTATTTATTTATTTATTTATTTATTTATTTATTTATTTATACAGTGTTCTGTCTGCATGTATGCCTGCAGGCCAGAAGAGGACACCAGATCTCATACAAACATGTGATTGCTGGAAATTGAACTCAGGACCTCTAGAAGAAGAGCCAGTGCTCTTAACTTCTGAGCCATCTGTCCAGCCCCACAATTCACTCTTAAGTAGCCATAAAAACTACATATAAAGATATAATGACATGTAGATTCTCTTAGATCTTCAAGAAACAGAACATGGCTGTTACTCAAGATTTGCTATCTCCTGTCTCTGATTTGCTCGCTCTCTCTCTCTCTCTCTCTCTCTCTCTCTCTCTCTCTCATTCCTTTCTTTTTTCTTTTTTCCCCTTGTTTTGTTTTTACAAAGTGTCTGCATAGCTGAAACACTTCCCTAAGATCTAGGTGGAGCCACATAGCTATCACTCATAAAAACCAGAGACAGAGAGGTCTGTATTCATTCCCCTTTTAGCATAAGAGGTTCTCACAGAGTCCTTTGAACTGCCAGGGCGTTACCTATGTGTGATTGCCAGTTTTTTTTTTTTTTTTTTTTTTTTTTGGTTTTTCGAGACAGGGTTTCTCTGTGTAGCTTTGCGCCTTTCCTGGGACTCACTTGGTAGCCCAGGCTGGCCTCGAACTCACAGAGATCCACCTGGCTCTGCCTCCCGAGTGCTGGGATTAAAGGCGTGCGCCACCACCGCCCGGCGATTGCCAGTTTTTAATGTCAACTTGATTGGAGCAAGAAACTTGAGATTTAAAGTCCACTAATGAGACACATCTTTGGGTCTGTGTGGGAGGGCATTTATAGAGAGGATTGATGAGAGGGAAAGACCCACTAATGTGGATGGCACCATCCATCCCAAGGGATGGAATCTCTAAATGAATGAAGAGAGAAAGGGGAGAAACCAGACGAGCTCTGACATCGTCCCCACTCTCCCTTCTGCCTCCTGATCCACCCAGATGTGAGCCAGCAGCCTTACACTTCCTCTCTTTCAACCGACAGCAGCTCTTGGTGCATGCCCCGCCCCCATCCCACCATGATGGACTGTGCTCCCAGACAATGAGCAAAAATCTCTCGTTCTTTGTTAGTGATTTTGTCAAAGCAAGGAGAAAAGTCATTAATCATATTGATATTCTAATTCTATTTTCTTTTCGTTCTTTCTTTTTTTCTTTTTTTTTTTTTTGAGACAGAGTCTCTATGTAGTCCTGGAACTCACTATATAGACCTGCAGACTGGCCTTGAACACACAGAGATCTGCTTGCCTCTGTCTCCTGAGTGCATGCCTGGTAGTTTTCTATTTTGTAAGTTTATTTTTGTAAATTTATCTTCTCAAAATGTGATTATAGCACACCTCTTTTCTTGAGAATTAGGTACATGAAAAAGATGGTATTAAGTAACACAAGCCACATTTTTCTAAATATTAATAACAGTATTTATCAGGATTTTTCTCAAAGTTGGCTAAGAATCAGAATCACGTGGAAGGCTTTTTAAACTTCCTATTTATTTTTATTTTATGTGCACTGGTGTTTTGCCATGGGTGTTGGATCCCTGGAATTGGAGTTAGAGATAGTTGTGAGTTGCCGTGTGGGTGCTGGGAATTGAGCCTGGGTCCTCTGGAAGAGCCATCAGTGCTTTGAACCACTGAGCCATCTCTCCTGCCCTAAGCTTTCTATTTAAATTCGTATTTCATATTGCTCCTCTCCAATCTATGAAAATGACTAGATGTAAAAGCACCAAATTAATATATAGAAATACATATTCAGTACTTTAACATATAATTGACTTTAAAAACTATTTTGTTTATTCAATATGTATGTGCTTGAGTGTGTCTGTGCTACATAAGTACAGGTGCCCACAGAGGCCAGAAGAGGGCTTCAGATCTCCTGGAACGAATTCCAAGTGGTTGAGTCACATGATATGGGTGCTGGGAATGAAATCCAGTACCTCTGCAAGAGCATCAAGTGCTCCAAACCACTGAGCCATCTCTCTAGACCGTAAAATTGGCTTTTGAAAGCTGAGAACTTTTTAAGTTTAGGCAACTTGTATAAAGAACCATAAACATGTTTGTACTGGCTGGTTTTGTGTGTCAACTTGTCACAAGCTAGAGTCAATCACAGAGGAAAGAGCCTCGGTTGAGGAAATGCCTCCATGAGATCCAGCTGTAAGGCATTTTCTCCATTAGTGATCAATGGGGGAGGGCCCAGCCCATTGTGTGTGATGCTAACCCTGGCCTGGTGGTCCTGGGTTCTATAAGAAAGCAGGCTGAGCAAGCCATTAGGAACAAGCCAGTAAGGAGCACCCCTCCATGGCCTCTGCATCAGCTCCTGCCTCAGGATCCTGCACTGTTTGAGTTCCTGTCCTGACTTCCTTCAGTGATGAACAGCAATGTGGAAGTGTAAATAAACCCTTTCCTTCCCAACTTGCTTTTTGGTCATGGTGTTTCATCATGGCAATAGAAACCCTAACTAAGACATACTTTAAATGCTCTTTCTCCTTGTTTCCAGTGTCTTTTAGCAGAGTTTGCTAATGAACAAAGACACTCTTTTTCACAAAAGCAGGATTTGGCTTTAGAACTCCTATTCACCCAATATTCCATGCAATTAGTACTGAATTATGTGGAGAGGCATGTAAATGAGAAAGTGATTGTCCATCCCCCCGCCCCTTTTTTAAGTCTCATTTCTTAATTTCTTTTCATCCTTTCTTGCCTGCTATTTGAATTCCCTACCCTGACCCCACTCACTTTCCCTCCCTTTTTCCTTATTTACAAGTACTGTATCTTTAATTTAAAGTACTGTACCTTTTAATTGAAGGTCAGTAAGAGATCACCTCGGTGCAAGGTACTAGCTAAGAGAGGCTCACAAACCAGCAAAGATGCTGAAATCACTCTTTACTGAAGCAATTTAAAGCACAGAGCAAAAAGCCAGGGAAAGACAGGTGATAATATTAAGGCATTTAGGGAAATATAAAATTAGTATTGAAAGATCAAAACTAGCAGAGCAGTGGTGGCGCACACCTTTAATCCCAACACTCGGGAGGCAGAGCCAGGAGAATCTCTGTGAGTTCGAGTCCAGCCTAATCTACAAAGTGAGATCCAGGACAGGCTCCAAAGCTACATAGAGAAACCCTGTCTCGGAAAAAAAATCAAAATTACTGGAATTCTATAGCATAAGATGTTCAAACATCTTCTCTCCCATCCGCCTGCATCATTTTTTTTTTTTTCATGTTAGCTTTATGGCTATAATGAAGATCAGAGTTTAGAGTGAGCTAAGAAAGATCAGTAGGGAGAAAGCACCTAGTGCCAATTCTTGATTGCCCTACCAGAAACACTCAGGGGCTGGTATGCCTGGCAACACTTAGACCTTGCTAATCAACCACACAAATTATCCAACTACTTTGAATAGAGCACACATGGAGCCAAAATGAGTCTTCATAGATATTTAGTGTTGCATGTGTTTCACAGATATTTAGTGCTTACCTGTGTTGCTGGAGAGCTTCTCTCCAGGTTCCACCAATCCCCGCAGTCCCACAATCCATGTATAAAATAATCATTCAAACAGTTATATTACTTATAAACTGTATGGCCATGGCAGGCTTCTTGTTAACTGTTCTTATATCTTAAATTAACCCATTTCTATAAATCTATACCTTGCCACATGGCTGGTGGCTTACTGGCGTCTTTACATGCTGCTCGTCCTGGTGGTGGCTGCAGTGTCTCTCTTCTTTCTTCCTGTTTCCCTAATTCTCCTCTCTCTTTGTCCCGCCTATACTTCCTGCCTGGTCACTGTCCATCAGTGTTTTATTTATATAGAGTGATATCCACAGCATACCTGGTTCTCCCATTTCTTCCTGTCTATATATTCAGCACTCGTGAGATCTACTTAGTTCAGATCTAATCTATCTATACAGCTCTTGTTTGTTTTGTTGTTGTTTTCTTTTATTTCTACCTCAGAACTGTAACACACCCCCACCCACCCCACCCCCCATCATAACACCTTCCGTCATCCCCCTCTCTCCCTCCAGTGGCAGGGTGACATTCAGGAACTTGTGCATCACTCCACCATGGGAACCACATCCTCAGCTCAGAGTCTCATATTCTATTTTTGTTTTGTTTTGAGGCGGTGTCTCGCTGTGTAGCCATAGCTGGCCTGGAACTCACTATGTAATGAAAGTCTTTAAGGAGCCAGCCTCAAAGACTTTCTCCCAGAGTTCGAAGAAGACTCTACAACCAGCTAAGGATCTAATCTGAGGTATAAGGAATGAGTCTCTGCACCATGCTTTTTCAGTCCATGTCTCTTTATTGTTCTAAGTAAGCTTCTCTAAATCTACAGCTTCTTTTCAGCTCTCATTCTTAGCTCCTCTCTTGCCTGACTCCTTACATTTCTAACAGGAGATTCCTAACATTCCTGAGAAAAGTTTCAAAACCCTCAAGGTCATAGCACATTTCTAGAATAGATGATAGGGAGCAGAGCCTTTACCATGGTAATACAAGGTTCCAAAGTTTCAGGACCAGAGGGAGGGGGCACAGTACCCAGTGCGACAAACTCTGAGACAGAGCTTTTTATCAGCAAACTTGGTAAGGAAGAATTGGCAGGCTTTTCTTAGGGTGTTTTGTGTTAGTAGCCTTGGTGAGACACCTGTGACTCTGACCTCATGCATAACTGTAAAGTTTTAAACTTATGATCTGTATACAAAGGCCTTTAGTTTAATTTGAACTTGCTGGAAGGTAAAAATAAGCCAAATGTGTGCAGTTTGTGTTAGACTTAGGAGAGATTATTATTTTGTTAGTCTGAGTAAAAGGAACAAGGCAGGCTTTAAGTGTCTACAGTCTGGTGGGACAATAGATCTGGCTATGAAGCATATCCTAGTATTTTCTATATACCAAAATTATACAGCTAAATGAAAAGTCATCTTCCTGACCACCCACAGATATATGTGTCCATAGGACTGAGATGTAATCATGAGATTACACATACACATTTTATGAAAATGCATGGTAATGGGGAGATATCATAGCTGTAATTGCATAAGAAATCTACAACAAGAAACAGCCAATTCATTCAAAAGGCAATAACTCAAACACATCTTTCTTGGTGGCTTAGTCCTCCACCAGAATACTTGGTTCTGATGGGCTGACTTTTATCAATGACAGCTGAATCCCTACTGCATAGTCCTGTGGGCTGTAATAGCTCATGATAATGGCTCCTGATAACTATGTAGACCAGGGTGGCCTGAAACTCAAAGAGGGCCACCTGTGTCTCACTCCCAAGAGCTGGAATTAAAGGCCTGTGTCACATGCTCAGCCTCAGAATGACATATTCTTTTTTTTTTTTTTTTTTTTTTTGGTTTTTTTCAAGACAGGGTGACATATTCTTAAATGATACAGCAATATACAAATAAGTAGTCACTCTTGAAATTTTTAACATGCACATTGGATCTTGGAATATATATAAAATTAATAACTATAGGCATCCATCAAAAGACAAAATTAAGAAACAAAAATTTTAAACTGACTTCATGTTATAGTATCTTAATTTTGGGGAGTTATAATATGTCAATTACACATTAATACTTATGTAGTTTCTCAAACATTTCTTTATTCAGTGCTTATTCTTGCATATTAAAGCTTTAACTAGATATATATTGGTTCTTCTTATGAAATTAGTAAGGAAATTTATCTCTTATTTAAAATATCTCAGTAGTAATTTCCTCAGATCTATTTTCCAGTCTACTAATCACTTCTTTCACTGTATCTAGCCCCTGTTTAACCCATCAGATGAGCTTTCTTTAATTTGCAATAGAATGTTCAATGATAATAGGGAATTTGTTTGTCTCAACCTTCTTAACCTCTAGAACTTAGAAGAATAACAGAGTGTAGTAAATGTTCAACAAATATTTGTCACCTGTATAAATAAAATGACAAATCCCTATTCATTTTCAAATATTTCCATTTTTAATCTTTGTTCTTTCATTTAAGTTTTATTTTACTTATATGTTTTCAATCATTTTATGGATTTTTTCTTTGGTCATCACTTTCAAGTTATTTTCTTTGCTTAGTAAAATACAGATTTAGGGAGCAGTGATATTTCTATTTGTTGTGTCTGCTTAGTCTGCCTTGTGGCAAATTGTTTCCTTATGTAGCAATCAGTTTTTAATTATTTATTCTTGTGCATTGTGAGGGATTTATTTGTGCCTTGGGTTATGTAGTTATCTTTATCAAGGACTTTTATATTTGCTTTTGTAGGTGCACAGTAATTTCTGTATGAGTGTGGGATTCTATTTTCACACCATAATGTAAAATTGGACTTCCATAGGCTGATACTTTGAATTTGTATGTGAACCATCCCCCTACTGAGATTATTGGGTTTAAACATGGGAGTCTCAGCAAGTGCCTTAGGTTTCAGAAAATGAAAGCTTTCTTAGGCTCCCACACGCTTTACACAAGAATGCTAGTTCAAGTTCCTTGTGTCTTCAGGAGCACAGAAAGCTCCACTCCTGCCCTTTGGCACAGTGGCTTTGAGTTTCTCTGTTATGGATGTCTAAAGTCTGTGAGTTCTCTATTTTGGCTTCAGTTTTATGCATTAAAACATTATACTCTCTGTATAGATAAATCAGGAAGGAAGCAAGAGTTTGTCACTCCTAGGTAGAAAGATAATCTGGTTTTGCTATTTTTACCAACATGTCATTCAGATCACCTAAAATACTGTTTATTGATCATCTCAATTTTTTTATTCTTTGAATTTTGGGTAGTAGTAGGGTTTGAAGAGATGGTTCAGCGGCTAAGTCATACTGTTGTTACAGAGGAACTGAGTTCAGTTCCCAGCACGCTTGTCAGGGGGCTCACAACAACCTATAACTTCAGATCCAGGGAATCTGATACCCTCTTCTGGACTCTGCGGGCACTGTACTCAGATGTGTGGGCAGGTGCGCACGCATGCACGTGCGCGCGCGCGCACACACACACACACACACACACACACACTTCCATACACATACACAAATACACACACATAAAATTAAAAATGAAACAATTTTTAAAAGAAGCTTGGATGGTACTGTTATGGATATTATTATTAAAATCAGTTCCATAAATAATACTGTTATATTTAATATTTAAAGATATATTGATGACTACGATATTATCTACACATAAGAGGCAAGCATTATGCAGAGATGGAGAAAGACTCATAAATAACCACAACACAGAAAGTCCTTAAGTGCTGCAGAGATGCTTATAGCTCTTCAGAATAATGCATGTTACATCTATTATTAAAGAAATTACTGAACTGTTTAAAGAATAAAACAATTAGAAGAAGTCATTTTCTAACTATTGTCAGGTTAACAGGGAACACTTCCTGATTAGCTATGCTAATTGGAATGTACTTGGAAGAAGGGTTGGAATATCTAAGAGATAAGGGGAGGGTTTGTGGAGAGGGAGTCCCTTTTTCAAGTAGAAGTGAAAATATTCACTTAGATAAGGGACATTGAGGAGCTTCAATAGGAAGGTCAATCTCATTTTCAAGGTTCAGCACTCAGAAGGAGATTAATACCCATATATACTGGATTATACTAGGAAATGGAAGGGAAACACAGTGGGGGCGGGGTGATGTAAGGCAGACAGGGATTGAAAGGTCCCTTAATTTTCCGATTTCTTAAAGTTATATTGATCTGAGGAGAAAGGATATTGTTGGGTCGATAGATAGATGTGAATTTGCAAAGCAGAGTCGCTTAAAATTTGGGGTGGTGAGTTTCTTCCCAATATTCGGATTCTTTGGTTACTTTCCTTAGTTTGCTAGAAGGTAAACTCAGTCAGCATTTTGTCTCTCAGGCGTACAAGTACCATCTAGTGGTAAAAGGAGGAACCCACAAGAACAAGCTTATTAGAGGGAATGAAAAACCAAAAAACAAAAAACCCACATTAGCTTTTTACTTGTTATTTATAGTATTATTAACTAATAACAGAAGGCCATATTGTAATCAGATAGGAAAATAAAGCCGCCTAAAGCAACTACTTGGCTTGATTTTTGGACTAAGAGAACACAAGATAATGGGTTCTGAATAAAGGGTTTGTAACTTCTAAAATATGTGAAAATTTCACCTGGGGAACTTCACATCACATCACATTTTAGAAAAAAACCTTGAAACAAGCTCTATTTGAGTTTGGAGAGAAAGTTGAGAAAAAAGGAAAGTCAGTGTAAATAAAAACAAAGCTGAATAATGAAGACAAAAAGTTCTTCCGGAATATTCTCTTTCCCTTTTGTCCAACTTAGTTGGCCTTCAGATCTTGAGACAGGTGTTCCTCTGGACACATCCTCTCAGGCTTGGATTCAATCAGTCTCTGATGTCCTCCTACACACCAATGGCACCTCTGTGCTGGGGACCATTTTCCATGGTCACTTCCTGTCTCGGAGCCCTCCTCACAGTCTACTGCTTAACGGTTGGTACTGAGTCTGTTTCTTTCCCAAGGCTGAGGATGGTACCCGACATCAAATATGCCCTTCATAAATATTTACCGAATGAGTAGGCAGCTTAATGAAGAAAGCAACCATAATAGAAATGTGCAAGGCACAAATATGGGAGGCCACCATCAGTCAGAGGAAAAAGAAAAAAAAAACATTTCCAGGAAATTATTAACAGAACATGTTTTTGTTCACTATGTATTGATTTCCTGCCTGCTGCCCATTTGTTTGTAATCGAGAGTGCTTTTTCAGTTTTCAGTTACTTAGCTCCTCTCTACCTCATTCATGAAAAGAAAACACAGGGCTCCTTTTGTCATCAGAGATGACATGAAGTGCTACAGAGAAAAATACGGAAGAGTGGGCAGCAGAGTTGTGATGAACAACTGTGTTTTCTTATTTCATGCAACTCATTTCCTGAGCTCTCTGAAGCAGCCCAGATAGTCAGAGGTGGCAGCTATTTTTAATAATAATAATAATTAATAATATGATTGGGGAAGTTATCTGTGAGTGGTAGGTAGTAATGAAGGCACATCTATCACAAGGTTTCTGAATCCACAATGTTTGAGTCGTAGGTTCGTTGTCCTTCCTATAGTATCATGTTTCTTAGCTAAGGGGAGAATATCAGAGAAGTGACATTTGATTCTCAAAGATCACAGTGCTACAATGCAGAGGATGAAGAGCTATTATAAGAATTACATGGGGCTGTACTGGAGAGATAGGCTGGGCAAGCAGTCAGAAAGCTTGATGATCTTACAGGAGATCTGAGTGTGTTCCCCAGCATGTTGGTTGGCTCACAACTGTTTGAAACTCTACATCCAGGGGATCTAATACTCTCTCTTGGCCTCTGTGGGTACACATGCATGCACGTGCATGCACGCTCGCACGTGTGCACGTGTACACACACACACACACACACACACACCTTTATAAAAAGATAATTACAAAGGGTCTATTAGTTTTCTATTTCTATTGTAACAATTGCCATAACATTAGCGATTGAAAACAGTACCAATCTATTGTTTTGCAGCCCTAAATTTTGAAGTCTTAACACACGGGGCTCATGTTTGTAGGTTCTGTTGTCGTCTTGAAGCTCTGGAGGAAGGTCTGTTTCCTTGCTGTTTCAGCTTCCAGGGCCAACCGGGTTCCATCCTCCATCTTCACAGGCAACGTTGGTGGATCAAGTTCCCACACTGAACCTCTCTACTCTCTCCTTCCATAAGGATATATTTAGGAACCAGGAACACTTAAAGTTTAGGTCGGGCAGTTTCCTTTATTTAAAGTCCCCATCCTCTGTTTCATTAACTTCAGCACTTTTGCAGCTTCCTCTCCCTTTTAGGGACCCATTAATTATACTGAGTCCACCAGCATAGTTGAGGATAATCCCCCTGTCTTAAGGCAAGCTGATTTACTAACCATAGTTCTACCTGTAATACTAACTCCACACAAAATGACATCTTGCTCTGTTCCCAGGATTAGGGTATAAATACTTGTGGTGACTCCTTATTCTGCCTTTTATGCAGGTGGCAGAGGTAGTGAATTTTCAGGGAGTAGTGGCTGAGGAGGAAATGAAGGGGTAAAGGTGAGGGCGGGAGCTTCAGGTGGAAGCGGAACAGGTGTGATGACCATAGCTACCCCTGGATATTATTGATTTACACTGATCCTGGGAGAAAGCTGTGCCTGGCGGCTCGTGCCCACCATTCTGACTCCACTTCTCTAGAGCTACCACAGTAAAGGGTTTTGGAGGCTGACACCAAAGGATTGTTAGGACTTTGAGGTTAAGCTACAAGGTGAGTCCTAGCCTAGCTTAGGCTACAGCAGGAAACATTGCTTCAAACAACAGCAACAACAAAATATTGGCATACATACAGACAGTAAGACATCTGGGTGCTTTGTACATGATACACAAAAATCCATGCTATTTTGTACATGGGTAGCCTTATTGTTCAACTTGAATGTAGGCATTTCCATATATTTCAGCTAAATTTTGACTTTAAGGTTTTAGTTCAGAATTCAACATTCAAAACAATTTCATTTTCTATTTCTGGCTTTAATCATATTTTCAGTGCTATGTAGTTTTTGATTCATTTTTGGATTTGATCAGAAAGAATTCTGTGTTTTTGTTATGGAAAAAAACAGAGCACAATTATTTGACTAACTTTGAATTTGTCTAATTATATTAAACATTTCATTTGGGGTCTTTCCCATAAAAAGATCATGAAAGATAATAACTAAATGTTTTGCTGAAATCAATTTATGTCATGTTTACAAAATTTCACACTAACTCAAGGTCAAGTAAGCAAAGAAGAACAGCATGGCTTATTTTAGTTTGTCTTATTTCTAGCAACCACTAATGTATTTAATCATCTATTCTGAAATTGCACTTTTCTGATCAGAAGTTTTCAGTAACCATCTTTTTTTTTTTTTTTTTTTTTTTTTTTTTTTTTTTTTTTTTTATGACCTGTGGTCTTTCATGTTTTACAGTTTCTCAGAACTTACCAGCCACGGGTCTTGGGTTACCTGTAAACAGCGGTGGGATGTAATTTGTGCCTGGAAACATGAGCTTATTTGAAACAGATAGGTGTTTCCTTACTCCCGCCTCACCTAGCTCAAGTTTCAGTCATCTTTCTGTGTTTCAGCTGTACCAATCTAAAGTCCATGTCCTTTCCCAAAGTAGGAAAGAAAACCCAAGTGGAGACAAGCCTGTCTTGACCTTGTTCTCTCAAGTCAATTGCTAACACCGTGCTTATAAATGCCTAGGGAGTCTGTCTTCTCTCCACTTTCCACTATGTTCTCCTCATTAAACCTGTTCTTCCATTTTTTCTTCTTGGAGTTACCAGATAGCTCTAGCTCTTGACAGTTTGTTCTATATAATTTAACAGTGAAGCAGATATTATCTTCCATGGTTGGCTGGGTTTTTTTGTTAATTGTTTTTGTTGGTTTCTGAGATGGTTTTCACCAGTTACCATACTGATTTCTACCTCACAGGCTCAAGAGAACTCCCTCCCCAGCTTTCTGACGTCTGGGACTATATGAATCTCTTTTGTTTCATCTCTAAAAGGTTGGATTCATTTATTATGTAGAGACAGGGTCTCTCTCTATAAACTCAGCTGGCCTTGAATTTATGATCCTCCTCTTTCAGCTCTGCTTTTCTAATACCAGACACTACCCAGCTTGGTAGCACAAGCCTTTAACACTATGCTAGCCCTTGGGTGATAGAAGCAGAAGGATCAGGAGTTCAAGTCCAGATTTGGTTACATAGGGTGTTTGAGGCCAGCCTGAGGTACAGGAGACCCTGGTTCAAAAAAAAAAATATCAAAACAAATAAAAAAACGACCAGACACTCGGCAAATACTTGTTGGGTGGCCAAGTTTTAAGCATCGCCTTGACTTCATAGTCTTCAAACATCAGTCTCTTGGACAACTTTCTTTCTTTTTTTTCCCTCCTGTTTAGGGAAGCAAAAATGAGGAATCATTTACTTTTTTCTTGTGAAATAGGCACAATTGTGACAACCGTGACAGTATTAATAGTAAGAAAGATCAATGTGAAAATACCATCAAGTCACTCCTTTGGCTGCCTCCCTGGCAACCATCCACAGGCAGTCATCTCTTCTTGAGCCCTTTAACAGTCATTTCAGCCACAGTTGGTATGCCAGTCAACAACTCCGTGGTTACAGTTGCTTCTTTCTCGTTCTTTGATAGCCTAGTCTGAATTCCTTTGCCTTGCCTATGCTACACCAAGGTTATCAATTTGAAACTCTTTCAAATTATACCTACTTTAGAAACCACACTACTTCTCTTGGCACACCTTTCTTAACTTCCAGAAGTGGCAAACAACAACAACAAAAATAATAATAAATGTTTGGTAAGATTTAAAGATGGTACATATTGTTTCCAACATGCCGATAATCATGTTCAATACTATAAGAACAGTATTAGACAAAAAGTTGCTGTAATGATGACTTAATTACTGTGTATTGCTGTGGGGAGACACCATGAACAAGGCAATTTATAAAAGGAAGCATTTAATTGGGGACTTGCTTACAGTTTCAGAGGGTGAGTCCATGACAGGAAGTATGGCGGCAGACAGGCCTGACACCGGGGCAGTAGCTGAGAGCTCACATCTGATCAAACTGCAGGCAGAGAGAGAGAGAGAGAGAGAGAGAGAGAGAGAGAGAGAGAGAGAGAGAGAGAGAGAGAGAGAGACTGACTGAGGCTACTCTGAGCTCTCAGTGTCATACCTCTTCTAAGAAGGCTACACCTCATAAATCTTCCTAAAATAATTCCACCAACTGGGAACTAAACATTCAAATACACAATCTTATGGGTGCCATTTTCATTCAAACCACTAAAAATGATTTAGTAATCTTGCCATTAATTTTAGAAAGATATCCTAGAAAATCCATTTAAATAAGTCTTTGGTGTCTAGCAAGCAAGAAAAGGGACACACAGCCATTGTTCATCGGGTTGTACATTAGTATTCAGGTAGCAAGATTTATTCTCTTTCTCCACATTAAATGTTGTTAAAAATTGTAGCCTACTGTAATTTTCCTGGCTAGGAAGCTTTTCAAAGAGCAAGCTGGAACGTCTATGATTTGTGAACTCCCATGTGGTTCATTTGTCTATAAGGTCTATTAATGAGATGTGAGGATTTCAGTTGCCACCATGACAACCAAGATGTGAGTATTGCTTCTTTCCATTTCCCAGCTACAGGAATGTAGAAAGGAGCATCTTTCTCTCCAGCCACTGTTTTAATATGAACATCTGGTAACCGTGGAAATTGAGGTGACCAACATGTTTACAAGATGTAGCCTGATAAAGAGCTTGCTTAGAGACAGTAAAATATGTCATAAACCACACATTAATTTGTAGCAATCTTTTTATTTAAAAAAACCTTGCTTGTGTTCTGTTATTCTCACAAGCCTATAATTTTGCTGTCCATCTTAAAAGGTGAGTGTGTGTGTGTATGTGTATCTGTTTCTGTGTGTATGTATTTGTGTATGTGTGCATCTATGTGTGTGTATGTATATATTTGTGTGTGTGTGCCTGCGTGTATCTGTGTACATGTGTGTGGTTTTGTGTGTATGTGTGCGTGTATATGTGTCTGTATGTGTGTTTGTGTGTGTGTATGTATATGTTTGTGTGTGTATGTGCCTGTGTGTCTCTGTGTTTGTGTGTGTGTGTGTGTGTGTGTGTTTGTGTGTGTGTGTGTGTGTGTGTTTGTGTGTGTTTGGGGATTAAACCTAGGACCTTGTGCATGCTATGCATTCTGTCACTGAACTACAAGTCCAGCCCTGTAACATAATTTTAATATTTTCTGTTGGTATGTGTAAGATTTTGTTGGGTGAGTAGAGATATTTTGTGAAGATAAAATATTTACATACTCTTTGTTGTATGTGTTTTCTCACTTCAGTAGTACTGTTAGCAACATTTACCATGTACTATGGATCCACAAGACCTATATTTTTAAATTGGTGTAAGAAAAAGCTCTTAACGTCAGACTATTTATCATGTAGCTGGAGAGATTAGCACATAACAAACTGAAATGGATCATATGATGCAGTGTGTGATGATGAGAGGAAAGACATCATTTTCTCAGGATGATGGGAATTGAAGTGCAAGTACAGATATGTCAGAGAACACATACATGCAGGTACAACATCCATATACATAAAAAATACAGCAGAACAAATTCTGCTGTGGGATGTTCTGTATGGCAAATGTGTTGCTCTGATTGGTCAATAAATAAAACACTGATTGGCCCGTGGCTAGGCAGGAAGTATAGGCGGGACTAACAGAGAGGAGAAAAGAAAGAACAGGAAGGCAGAAGGAGACACTGCCAGCCACTACCAGGACAAGCAGCATATAGAGATGCCAGTAAGCCATGAGCCACGTGGCAAGGTATAGATTTGTAGAAATGGGTTAATTTAAGATATAAAAACAGTTAGCAAGAAGCCTGCCACAGCCATACAGTTTGTAAGCAATATAAGTCTCTGTGTTTACTTGGTTGGGTTTGAGTGGCTGTGGGACTGGCAGGTGACAGAGATTTGTCCTGACTGTGGGCAAGGCAGGAAAACTCTAGCTACAAAATTCTTCAGATTTGGTTTGAGTTTGAGAAACACACACACATACATAAAAGAAAGAAATGTATGTATGAATGATGTACACATTCACAGATTTTAAAAAGTCTTTGAGAGTGACTGCATGCACAAGACCCATTCAAGATTGAGCCGGCTAAAATCCCAGCATGATGTGTGTGTGTGTGTGTGTGTGTGTGTGTGTGTGTGTGTGTGTGTGAGATGAAGTCCCACCCCTATCCAAGGAGCTTTTGGCTATTGGCAGTTGGTGGGCTCTGGATAAGAAAGGATTGGTTTTCGTCAGGGATGTGTAATTTTGGTATTGTGAATTTTACATTGAAATACCTTGACCACTGCTTAGGTCACTTTGGGTAAAGCAAATTCCAAACCTCAGATTGCATATTAAGTATGAATTAAGTGTGGTATATAATCTCTGCCAGAAGTCCTATATTTGGACTTTGGAATAATTCAAGTTTTGTCACACTTGCAGATTTTTTACGAGGGTATTTGAAGGAACCCAAAGCCTCCTCAATTCCAGGATGTGCAGGGTCCCCGGGCTGAGGCTGGGGAGTAGTTACAGAAATGAGGCAATAGTTACAGAAATGAGGACGCTGCAGTAGGATGAAGAAGGAGCTGCAGCGAGACTTTCACAAACCCTTTAAATGCAAGGAAACAGAGGCAGATGGGAGGGCCGAGGACCAAGGTCGTCCTCCAGGAGGAGGCAGGAGTCGCTTCAAGGCTATCGGACCTCTATAGAGAGTGCGGCAAGCTCGGCAGGAGGTTCGAGACACCTGAGTTTGAGTCAGCAGGACTGGCTGCTGCGTCAACGCCTCGGAGCCCCGCCCACTAGTAGCTTCTCCACCCCCCCCCCAAGCGCGTTCCCGTCTTGAGGAGCCCCAGGAGCACGCGCGTTACCCTCGCGCGGTCTTCAGGCGCGTTCCGAGGCGGACGGGGGTGGGGGGGGATGGGGGGGCGTGGCTCCGGCGGCGCGCGCGGCTCTCGGTGCGTAGCCGGGCGGCGGGCGCGCGCGCGCGCTCTCGCTCCCGCTCGGTCTCGCGGCCCCGCGTCTCTTCAGAGAATTTCCGAGCTCCGTCACTCTGGCGGTCCCCGCGCAGGAGGAGAGCTCGTCGGCGTGGTGGGCCTGACGGCGCTGCGGCTGCGACGCCCGGGCGAGGAGACGCCGAGGCCCCGGGCGTTCGAGGCCTGCGGCCCGGCCAGTCGCGTCTGCGGACAGAGGTGACGAGGTGGCGGGGACGGCGGAGCAGCTGGGGGCCCAGGAGAGGGTGTGGCGGGCCGCTGGGGGCCGAGGATGCTGGTCCGCCTGGGATGCTGGCGGGTGGCGGGCGCCGCTTCCATAGAGGCAGAAGGAAAAACAAACAAAAACCGCAACCAAACCGGAGTCTTCCCCCCGAGGGCTAAAGGAGCATCGCCCCTCTTAGGGGACAGATTCCCTGGCGGGTCTGTGTGGCTAGAGGACTTTGTGGTGGGAGGAAAATCCGCAGAGCTCGTGACATGGTTTGGGGGACTGTAAATATCTGAATTCCCCAAGCAAAGCGAAGATTCCCGAGCGCGGAAAGGTTTCAGGGAGGAAGAAAGAGCGAGGCAGATGGGG
Organism: Peromyscus maniculatus bairdii; assembly: GCF_049852395.1. NCBI lineage: Eukaryota > Metazoa > Chordata > Mammalia > Rodentia > Cricetidae > Peromyscus > Peromyscus maniculatus. Next base: position 97,662,855 of record NC_134859.1, on the reverse strand, counting down.
GGCAGCAACCTGGAGGCGATCAGAGTTGAGGGTTTCGCCCCAACTCTCTTAGGCTTGACTTTACGTTTTAGGAGGATCGAGTCTGGGGACCAAAAAAAAAAAAAAAAAAAAAAAAAAAAAAAAGAAAAGAAAGGCAGACACTTCTACTGTCTGCCGAGGACATTCTAGGGCCCGAGACGAGGTTGCTTGCATCCTGGCTCTGAGCCAGGGTCAGTATTACTTCATCTTGACAGCAGCTCTGAGGTTGGAGATGGTACTCTAGTTGAGTAGATGTGGGAAATGGCTCTTAGAGAGGTTAAATAACTTTATTAAGGTCCCAGCTGGGGAAAAAAAATGAAGCGCTGAGATTCTACCGCAGGCATGCCAGACTCCTTAATTCCAGTGCTCTGCCCAATGTATTTTATATTTGTCCAGAGAGCATTTTTATGTATCTTCAGAGAAGACTCAATAGATGGGGGCATTATTAAAGCACTTTGTGGGCATTTACCCAGAAATCATACTTAGGAGACAATGGTCTTTGAATGTGGGTCGTTTAATAGGATGTATTCTTGAAAATGCAAAACTTCAAATTAGACATATTATAGTTTATAGTGAATATAATTTTTAATGTCTGCCATTGAGCTTAATTGAAAAAGTAATTATATAAAAGCATTTCATAATATAAATTGTAATCTTTATTAGTGTGTGAATTGAATTGGAAATAGTTTAAAGTGTAAACTTTAAACTTTTATACAGAATTAATATTGTATATAAGAAAAGCTATTAGCTAACTTGCCATATGGGCACCATTGCCTTGTTTTCTCAAGCAAGACATAAAATTTAGGTTAAACTTTATTGGCATTAATATTTTGTTTTATTATGTCACCACTGTCATAAATTTTAAAAGATCAATGAAGAAAGCATTTATGATTGATCTTCTATTAAATTTTGTCCACTGAGAAGCCAGTAATATAGTTGGGTAAGATTTTCTTTCAGCTCATTGTTGGGTAGGTTAATAACTCTTTTCAAAAAAATTAAATCTTAACTTAAAAGTATAGCTAAAGCCAGAGTGCATTTAAGCTTTTGTGGTTTAGAGTTCTAGGGAAAATGGAGTCTTTTTTTTTTTTAATATTTTTTTATATATATTTTTTTTATTTTACAATACCATTCAGTTCTACATATCAGCCATGGGTTCCCCTATTCTCCCCCCTCCCACCCCCTCCCCTTACCCCCAGCCTACCCCCTATTCCCACCTCCTCCAGGACAAGTCCTCCCCCGAGGACTGCGATCAACCTGGTAGACTCAGTCCAGGCAGGTCCAGTCCCTTCCTCCCAGACTGAGCCAAGTGTCCCTGCATAAGCTCCAGGTTTCAAACAGCCAACTCACGCAATGAGCACAGGACTTGGTCCCACTGCCTAGTTGCCTCCCAAACTGATCAAGCCAATCAACTGTCTCACCTATTCAGAGGGCCTGATCCAGCTGGGGGCCCCTCAACCTTTGGTTCATAGTTCATGCGTTTCCATTCATTTGGCTATTTTTTTTTCAATAATTGAGTAAAACTGAAATTTATTATAAGCCACAGTCGTCCTAGGGACCTCCATGCTATATATATAGCCTCTATGGTTCTATGGGTTGTGGTCTGATTGTTCTTTATTTTATATCTAGAATCCACCTATGAGTGAGTACATACCATGACTGTCTTTCTGGGTTTGGGTTACCTCACTCAGGATGATTTTTTCTAGTTCCATCCATTTGCCTGCAAATTTCATGCTTTCATTGTTTTTCTCTGCTGAGTAGTACTCCATTGTGTATATGTACCACATTTTTTTCATCCATTCTTCTGTTGATGGGCATCTAGGTTGTTTCCAGGTTCTGGCTGTTACAAATAGTGCTGCTATGAACATAGCTGAGCATGTATCTTTATGGTATGAATCAGCATTCCTTGGGTATATGCCCAAGAGTGGGATGGCTGGGTCTTGAGGTAGTTCGATTCCTAATTTTCTGAGAAACCCCATACTGATTTCCACAGTGGTTGTACAAGTTTACATTCCCACCAACAGTGGAGGAGTGTTCCCTTTGCTCCACATCCTCTCCAACATTGGTTGTCATTGGTGTTTTTGATCGTAGCCATTCTAACAGGTGTAAGGTGGTATCTCAGAGTCATTTTGGTTTGCATTTCTCTGATGATTAAGGATGTTGAGCATTTCTTTAAATGTCTTTCAGCCATTTGTAGTTCTTGTTTTGTGAATTCTCTGTTTAGCTCTTTAGCCCATTTTTTAATTGGACAGTTCAGTACTTTGGTGTCTAGTTTCTTGAGTTCTTTATATATTGTGGAGATCAATCCTCTGTCAGATGTGGGGTTGGTGAAGATCTTTTCCCATTCTGTTGGCTGTCTTTTTGTCTTATTGACTGTGTCTTTTGCCCTGCAAAAGCTTCTCAGTTTCAAGAGGTCCCATTTATTAATTGTTGTGCTCAGGGTCTGTGCTGTTGGTGTTTTATTTAGGAAATGGTCTCCGGTGCCAATGGAAAATGGAGTCTTTACTTTAGCTTGTAATGGCATATTGTTTAAAATGTACATGATTACAGGCACAGATGTAGGTAAGTGGATAGACAGTGGAGAAATGTCTTTTGACTGCTTCTGTGTTCTCACTAAAGTAGGAATCCAGATCACTCTTGGAAAATGATGCTAGAGATAGAAATGTAGGCGATTTTGAGGATGTGGAAAGTGAATGGGCTTGTAAAGTGTGATTGGCAGGCAGTGGCAGCATGTCCCTTGGTGTAAAGGTGCTAAAGGGGTTTAGAGGTGCTTCTTGGCTGTGCACAAAATTAGTGTTTAGATTTTGCATGGAAGGTATTTCACAGTCTGTTTTCAGTTTTTGTCTTTATATTGTTTTCTAGGGCATGCACCCATACTCTGTCCCAATTCAGTCTGTATTCTGCCTCCACCCTCTGCTCTTTATTTTACACAAGTCAAGGCTTTTGGAAATCTAGCTTTCCCATAGTTTTCTCTCTGCTTAGAAATTCCCTTTGGTCCTTTCCCAAACTCTTTCCCTCAAATGGGATTAGAACATTACATTTAATTTTACTTACCTGAAGTTAGTGATAGCAACATACTTTTTTTTTTTTTCTGTTTTGTAGAGAAATTCTTCAGAAAAGTGACCCACTTTTTTCACTTGCTTCTGTAACTGGTAGCTGATAAAAGGCATTAGTCAGCTTTTTTTGATAAATAGTAAGGGAGTTAAATCTTTTAGGTTTTGAAGACTGAGTAGAAACTGTCTCAGCTTAACTCTGTCCTCATTGCAAAAAGCAGTCAAAGAGAGCACAAATATGAATCAGCATGGGTGCAGTCCAATAAAACTTCATATATAGGTCCTGAAGTCTGAATTTCATATTTTGGCCCATCACAAGTTATCAATATTTAATTTTTCCTCCAACCATTAGACAGGTGGAACTTTGGGAGTTAATGGCCATCCAGGGCTACCCAGTGAAATCTGGTCTCATCCTACCACTCTCCAAAAACCCCTCACACATTGTTAACTCTTGTTCAGAGCAAGGTGGGGGTTGGGTTTAGACACCACTACCTCTTCCATCTTTGTTTGCAGACCCTTAATCTGTAAGGACTCTCAGGAAAAGGTTTGATAAAGGAATTTGTATTAAGGTAATATTGGTATTACCATTGGTGGTGTCAGAAAAGCAAATAGAAGTGAGACTTTTTTTTTTTTTTTATTAAGGATCTCATAGTCAGGCTCAAGGTTAAGACATAAAAAATGGTAATGTAGTATGTTAACTAATTACAGTCATATGTACTTAGTAAAAAGGGAAAATAAAACAGTAGTAATTAGCTTTGCTTGAGTTGGCCAGACATGACCTCAAACGAAGTACAGAACATAGTTTAAGTTGAGAGCCTTTCCAAGAGTTTCAAATATGCTAAGAAGGTCACTGACCACATCTTATCAGTAAATAGTTCTGAATGTAAAGATTGCTGTTTCTTTATAAGATATAATCTTACTTCATACATCATAGAAGTAAACGTGGATTAAAAATGGGCTCTATATAATAAATTTTAATTTCAAGGTGATTTTGCCTCTTACAAAGTAACATGGTATTGTTTATTCCAAAATATTTGATGTATTACTAGCTAAAATGCTTGGTAGAGGTAATGGTAATATTAGATAAATTGGAAATCTTTTTTTTTTAAATGAGGAGTCTTTTAAGAAAAGCACATTATAAACAATTAATAAAATAGTATAATTCTCTTACATTTAAAAAATCTCTGTAATTTTCAAATTTTTCAGTTAATAAACAGTCTTGATTCAGTAAAATGGCACTTTTTGCCAAGCCTAAAAATCTTGAGTTCAGTCTCCTAAACCAACATGTAACAAGTTTTTCTCTGTCCCACCAGCCAGCAATAATGACAAGGACACTTTGCGTTAATTATGAAAGCTCAGCCTATAGCTTAGGCTTGTTCCTAACTAGCTCTTATAACTTAAATTAACCCATTTCTATTAATCTATGTTCTATCGTTACCTCTCTTTCATCTTGTACTTCCTGTTTCCATTTCGCCTGGTGTCTCCTGTGCATCTAGATTCTCTCCTCTTCCTTTCTCTCCCTGGATATCCCATTTGTACCTCCTGCCCAGCTATTAGCCATTGAGCTTTTTATTACACCAATCACAGCTAATACATCTTCACACAATGTACAAATACCCTACAACATCCACATGATGGAAGGAGATAACCAACTCCCAAAATACACACACATACACACACACAGTAAATAAATAAAGTTTCCTAATTTTTAACTGACTTTCTGGTATTTGGCTTATGTAATGCTTTATTTTTAAGTTGATTACTTATATATTAGGAAAGAAAGATTACTTAAGTAGACTTTCAGATTTTCTTTTTACAGTTGTCACTAGTGTCTAGTCAAGTTTTACTACTTGGATGGAGAGAAGCTCAAAAATATTGAAATGTAATCTTTTCTACACAATTAGATCTGTTTTTCAATAAAAAGTCTAACTATGACCAGTCATCATACCAATTCATCAGTATTCATATGTAACAGATTTTATACTTCATTGTTTTCTCCTGTTTGTTCTCTGTCATCATCCAGGCTGCTGGATTTTCATGATGCGGCCTTACTTCTAGTTCACCAGTTTGTCTTTAGAAGTTATTGACACCGTAGAAGTTCTGTTTCTGCTCATTTTAGTTCCATTGCTTTTTCTTGAATCACTCTGTTGTTATTCCATGAATATGGTATTCTTTATTATTCTTTGTGACTATTAGTTCTACTACTTTAATATACATTAGTGATCAACATTTATAATTAATTACTTGCCTTGTACCAGAATTTCAGTTTTACATGTACCAATTTGTTTACTTATTTTAAGAACCCCAAAGAGGTATTGCAATTAATTATTTTACAAAAAACAAAGAAGCAAAAAAGTTAAATAACGTACCTAAGATCTCATAACTGTGAAATGACAGAGGCAGGATAGTTGGCTTGATTAGAGAGGTCACAGTCTTAACCACTATACTATACCACTGCAAGTATTAGTAATTAGATTTGTTGATTTTGGTGCCTCTCTTGTGTTGGTTAAGATGCTTTTCGTTTTAAGAAATAATTATGTGAAAATAATAGAGCACCTGCCCCAAGGAAGAAAAATCAAGTTTGAGCATAATAAGAATTTCCCATTAGGTGAAAACTTAACAGCAGAAAGTTAAATTTTCATAAATGTTGTCTTTAAGGTAAATTCAGTTCCCATAACTTTTGGAAAGGCAGAGGCAGGTGGATCTCTGAGTTTATGACCAGAGTGAGTCCAGGACAGCCAAAGCTACACAAAGAAACTCTGTCTCAAAACAAACAAACAAACAAAAAACAACAAAAAAAAACCCCAAAACAAACAAGCAAACAAAAATCTGTACTGCTAGAAGAAAATGTAATGAATGCAACTCAAGGGGTATTTGAAGTGGAGGAAATGGTGTTTTTTGTTGGGGTCATTGTTGGGAAGTAAGACTTAGGGTTTTTATTTTGTTTATTTCTTATTATTTTTAAAAGACATGCATGGTCTCTTTATATAGCCCTGGCTGACCTGGAACTCACTGTGTATACCAGACCAGCCTCTATCCCATAGAGATTCACCTGCCTCTGCTGGGATTAAAGACATGCTCTACCATACGCAGCCTGGATTTAGTTTTGTTTTAAAAAGTTCTCACAAAATGTGAAGTAGATAATTAGATTTGTGAATTTCAGACAAGAGACTCAAATTTGAATTCAGGTGACAGTTCAAAGTAAAAATATGAGTCCAGCTATTCTGTGGAGGATTTGGTATATAAAAATGTTTGGTATATCAAACATTCAATTTGATAATTAATAATTTAGTGATACTTTCTAAGTTGATTTTTGTCAGAAAAGTTGGGAATATTCATGTTGAGTTGGTTGATGTTTCTGTTTCTTTTGTAGCAAATTACCTTTGAATGACTGTGCTTTTTCTTCTTTTCTTTAGCCTAGATGTGATTATCAATGTACTCTTGATTGCTTTTGTTGTGCTTTTCTAATTTCTTTTAATTATTTTGCAAAGTGTTATTATTTTTCCTGAGTAATTATATATCAGTGACAAAGTGGAAAAACAAAAGTAAAAGTTATAATTTCATTGTTAATTAAAAAGTTGTAGTCTAATCATTTTTCTATGCACATAAAGAGGATGCTCATTTAAGTTAACTTTTAATAATAAACATTTATTCAGGAGAAAACATACCACTTCTAAAAAGTTATTTGCTTTTTTATCTGAAGTGGAGCCAGTCAGAACTTGGAACAGATTGTCCTTGCTTTAGAGAGGGCTCACATCAGTGGCCTTCATTAGGTATGTTTATATAAAACAAGGCGGCACCAATGGCTTTGGAAGGTTTAACAAGACCTTGGTTTGTTTGCTTGTTTGTACTTTGGGTTTTTTTTTTTTTTTAATCATTCACAATTTCAAAAATATATGTGACATACTTTAATCATATTCTGCCCTTTATCTTCTCTTAGTTCCTTGCCCTTCCATTAAAAAACTTCCTAATAAGACCCCCTGTTAATCTTTTTAAACAGAAACAAACAACTTTTATTTTTGTGGCCCAGTGCACATAATTAGAGTTGCTTGCAGGTGCATGGGTGGGTGGATGGGGTTATTTACTTTAGTAAGGAAAACTTACCAATGGCACACCACTGAATAATGTGACATACCCAAACAACTATTTATGGCTTCTCAGGGAGGTGTGCATTGTTCCCCCCTGCTCCTCAAAGCTGATAGCTGCACCAGTCATTATGGGCATAAACATAGTTATTTAGAAGGCAGTTTAAGATGCACATCATGTCCATGTAGCAGAACAACAGTAGTGGTTTTCCCACCTGGGCCCATGATTTCCCTAGGCATGGGCTTTTGATGGGTTTACAGATCAGGTGTAAATTCCCTCCTGTGGCATGGATTTCAGATCCATTAGAAAGTGAGTGGTTACTTCTGGAACAGACTTGCCACTCTGTACCAGTTACACTATAGAACCCCTTGTTTGGCTAGTTGTTAGTGTTGTATGCAGGGTCTGCAGTTAGTGATTTTTTGACAGTTTTACCCTAGCACTGTGCGTGCTAGCCACCAGGGAGGGACTTCCATTCTAGTTTCAAATTTACTTCTCTGTGTCTCCCAGATCGCCAGCTACTTAGAAGTTTTTGTCAGATAATTCTAAAATTTGTGTGTAGGAACTTATAGTCTTTCAAATCTTAGCCAGATCAACTCCTATCTTTCAGCAAACACTGTTTGCTGCTCTGTGTGCCAGACTGACACTATATAGAGCATTCCTTCCCATGGCCTGAGAGTTTTCTGAGACCAGCAAAATCTACAGTAAGAGCAAGGATAGAGAACATGCAAACATGTAACTTTCTCAGAGCCTAGTTTTATCTTTGTCTTCTGTTACCTAGGCTTTAATTCCTGCTCCGATTTTGCCACTGCAGCATTGATTCTTAGTCCAGTTTTTAAATCATTTGCTTATTTACTTGAAATCAGTTCTGCTGTACAATTATAGCTGTGTAAAATAAGAACTTCTTAGGTGGGGATGGAGACTGTGGTGCACCAAGAGTCATCTAACACTCCATAAATAACCTTTTACACACTTTCTTTTTTGTTTGTTTGTGTTTTGCTTAGTAAGCTGGACAAATTTGACTCTTTGGTTTATCAGTAGCATCACAGTTTGAAGACAGATGCTGCTTTTGTGGCTTTTGGTGAGAGTCATGCAATACTGTCATTTTGACAGTGGGATATATTGGCCATTTGCCAAGTAATTTGCGGTTGTTTGAGACATTGGGCATTTTATTAATTTTGTGGAGATGTCGATACTTTCTACTAGCACATTGTGAAAGTTTTTAGGTTTTGGCTGTAAATTTCTTCCTACATTCTCTGAACTATTTGCATCTTCAGTTGAGTTTTCAAAAGATTTGTAGTTTGGATCTTTCATGTGCATGCTGCCTGGTGACCAGTCTGGATCAGGCTAGTGGTGTCTGCTGGTTTGCTTTCTCTAGTCTTTATTAACATTCATAGGAGAGATCCATATATTCCTAGTTTGGGAATTAATTTAAAAGGCAATAAAAAAAACCTTTATTTTTTGCACGTGCACTTCAGAGCTCCCCTTTTTATTTGATCTCCCTATTTTCTCTTTCTGGCTGCTCTTTTGGTCCTCTAGGGAGAAAGTTTCACTGTGACACTTAACTTCTGCAGCAATAACCACTATTCAGGACCCAGGGGTAGGAGAGTAATGTACAAAGAACAGTGGGGAAGAAAAAACTAGGAGTTGGCCCATTGGAATTTTCTTGGAGAGGAAGTTTCTCTTCCTCAGAGTTTTGTGACATTAGGCTTTTATTACTGTAGTCTGGAACTGCCACGAAGGGGATTTTTCAGAATAGGGACACAGAAAAGAACGAGAATGAATAAAAACAAATTTGACCTTTTTACAGCTCCTTGAGTATTAAGACTTAACTTTTCCTTTAGTCAGAATTATAAGTTAACTTCTGAAGCCCTTCTGCTTGGTGCTCAGTTCTTATATGCTCAGTTTGAGTGATACCAAAGGAGAAAAAAGGGTAAGCTCACTGCTAGTTTGGGGCTGTTTCACATTTTGATGTCTCCCTGTTTCATATTGAAAGACCCCCACTCCATTATGAGGACATGGGGCGTTGGGCCGATGAAATGCCCCCCCCCCCCCCCCCCGTCCCAATAACTTAGCCTAAGAAACACCATTCTGAAGGAACCAGAAAAACAGGAGTTCACAGCTGTGGCCGGCCATCCGGCCTTGAGAGAGATAACTATGGCCGGCCATCCAGCCTTGAGAGAGAGATAACTGTGGCCGGCCACCCAGCCTTGAGAGAGAGATAACTGTGGCCGGCCATCCGGCCTTGAGAGAGATAACTATGGCCGGCCACCCAGCCTTGAGAGAGAGATAACTGTGGCCGGCCATCCGGCCTTGAGAGAGATAACTATGGCCGGCCACCCAGCCTTGAGAGAGAGATAACTGTGGTTGACCACCGGCCTTGGGAGAAAAACCGTTGAGTCAAGTCAGGATATTTATGGTTGGCCCCCTGGCCTTGAGGAATAAGCAGCTGGGCTGGAAAAACGCCCACTGTACCCTGGGCAAGGCCAAGTCAGCCACACACATCAAATTTCTGAGAATTAAAAAAATACGTCCCCAAGTTCACCCTGACCTTCTTTGAAACAACCAATAAGAACCCTGTAACTATGCTTCTCGCTTCTGTAACCGCGCCTCTGCCCCGGGATTCTATAAAAAGTCCCCCTTGCCCTAGGAAGGCGCACAAGTCCTCCGAGAGGCTTCGCCCCAGGTACCTGTGTATCTGAATAAGCCCTCTTGCTGTTTGCATCTGATCTGTGGTTTCGGTGTGTTCCTTGGGTTTGGGGTCTCTCCTGAAGGAAGATCTCCCCTGGGGGTCTTTCATTGGAGGTCCCACCGAGATAGAGACCCCTCCCTGGGACCACCGACCCACCGTCAGGAGGTAAGCCGGCCGGCCTCGGTATATGTCATCCCTGTCCTGTCTGAGTGTTGTCTGTTTGTCCGCGCGCCTGATAATCTGTCTGTGGCGGTGGGGGCTGAAGGAGCTGACGAGCTCGGACTTTGCCCACCGTTACCCTGGAAGACGTTCCACGGGTGTCTGAAGTCCCCTCCGGGGCACGGTTTTTCGGGGCCACTCACGTATCCAAGGGATACGTGGTGTTGGTCGGAGACGAAGGGTCCGGACCCTCGCAGTCTCCTTTGAGGTTTTGCTTTCGGTTTGGAACCGAAGCCGCGCAGCGCGTGTTAGTCTTATTTGCGTTTGTCTGTTGTTCTTTGTTTTCTGTTTAACCGTTCTCCTCCTAGAAACAGCCATGGGACAGACTGTCACCACCCCCCTGAGCCTCACGCTTAACCACTGGTCAGACGTGAAGGCGCAAGCCAACAACCTGGGAGTTGTAGTCAAGAAAAATAAATGGACCACCCTTTGCGAGGCTGAATGGGTCACAATGGAAGTAGGATGGCCTCGCGAGGGAACCTTTAACCTCAGTCTTATTTCACAGGTGGAGGGAAAAGTTTTCGCTCCGAGTCCCCATGGCCACCCGGACCAGGTCCCATACATCGCCATGTGGAGACTCCTGGCGACAGAACCCCCTCCATGGGTTAGGCCGTTTCTCTCCCCTCCAGCCCCCCGGCAGCAGCAGCGCTCGCCGAATCCCAGGGCCGAGGAAGCCGGGGCGGGGGACCGCCCCTCGGCCGGCGATCGGCCACTGCCGGGCGCACTTCCACCGTGGCGGTGCGCTGCGACTGGCTCTGGGACGGCTGGGGAGGCCCGGTTTGGGGAAGGTGGCTCGGGAGGGGCGGCGTCACCCGTGGACGCCGAGCCACCCCGCCCCGAGTGTTACAGCCCCCGACATCGCCACCGCTCCCTCTCGCCCCTCCTACCTCCTCCACAGCACCACCGCTCCCTCTCGCCCCTCCTACCTCCTCCCTTTACCCTGTTCTCCCACGAAAGGATCCCCCTAAGGCTCCTGTCCTTCCCCCAGACCCCAATTCACCTCTTATTGACCTCCTGACAGAGGACCCACCGCCATACCCGGGGAATCGAGCGCTGGAGGGACCGGCAGCCCCTGCAACGGCTCCCGAACAGCCTCTACAGCGGGAGCGGGAGGATAAGGCTCCGGCTCCCTCCCCAATTGCCGGTCGCCTACAAGGAAGGCGCGACGAACCAGCCAAAGAATCCAGGAAGGCCCTAATCACCAGCTCCAATACTGGCCGTTTTCGGCCTCTGATCTTTACAACTGGAAGCAGCATAATCCTCCTTTCTCTAAGGACCCTGTTGCCTTGACTAACCTGATTGAGCCCATTTTAGTGACCCACAGGCCCACTTGGGACGATTGTCAGCAACTACTGCAGACCCTCCTGACGGTGGAGGAGAAGCAGCGAGTCTTCCTGGAGGCTCGGAAGCAGGTTCCAGGAGACAATGGAAGACCCATCCAATTGCCTAATATTATTGATGCAGCCTTTCCCCTCACTCGCCCGAACTGGGACTTCGCGACCCCAGAAGCCCTACCCTGGAGGCACATCTCCAAGCCCTCCAACTGGTGCAAAGGATGGTGTGGAAACCCCTGGCAGACGCCTACCGGGAGCAACTGAATCGGCCGGTGGTGCCTCACCCATTCAAGATTGGGGACTCTGTCTGGGTCCGACGCCATCAGTCCAAGAACCTAGAGCCGAGGTGGAAAGGACCATACACTGTCTTGTTAACTACTCCCACTGCACTCAAGGTTGACGGGATAGCGGCTTGGGTCCACGCGTCGCATGTGAAGGCGGCCAAAGAACCCCACGAAGCTGAGAACACCGAGACATCTACATGGAAAGTTCAACGCTCTCCAAACCCACTAAAGATAAGACTCACCCGTGGGCCCCCTTAATCCCCCTAACAGTCCTCCTGACATTAGGAGGGGCATCACCAGAGAGCCCCCACCTGGTTAAGAAAGTTACCTGGCAGGTCATTTCCCAAACTGGGGACGTAGTCTGGTCCACAACTGCTCAACACGCTCCTAACACATGGTGGCCCTTCTTGACTCCCAAGATATGCGACCTAGTCGCTAGGCTGGATACCTGGGATATCCCCGAGTACACCCACACCAATAGGCCCTCTGTCCTAAATGCAGACCACAACAATGTTGTGTCTCGAAAGAAACGGGCCATACAGACTGGGGTTACAGCTCAAGGACAACATATGGCCGACTCATCTGGCTGCCGAACACGGTCAGCCTATAGAAAGCTGCAGCAGACCCAGCTGTATGTATGCCCTAGGGACGGAAGGGACTGGGATACGACTTACAAATGTGGGGGACTAGAATCTTTTTTTTGTGCAAAATGGGGATGTGAAACGACCGGGGACGCGTACTGGAAGCCTAGCTCCAGTTGGGATCTCATCAGGGTGGAACGAGGTCAGAAGGGAGAAGATTCACTAAACATTTCCTTCACCCCAAAGGGCACAAAGTTCTCTTCATGGACCGATGGAAGGTCTTGGGGAGTCAGGTTCTATATGATGGGAACAGACAGGGGATTCACCTTCCAAGTAAAACAAAAGATAGAATCAATTAACGTTCCTGTGGGCCCCAACCCTGTTCTCCCAGAACAGAAGTCACCTTCACAACCTGAAAGAGCCCCAGCCCAGCTCCCCCACTGATCTATTACATTGTCCCCTACAGCCAGCATGGCCACCACTGCTTCCCTTGTAAGGCCAGGCACTGGAGATAAACTCCTGAAATTAATCCAAGGGGCATATCTAACCCTCAACCTCACTGCCCCAAACAAAACCAGAAGTTGCTGGCTTTGTCTAATTTCAAGTCCCCATTATTACGAAGGGATTGCTGTTATGGGGAATTTTACTAACCACACTTCCCCATCCACAGAATGTACCCGCACTCCTCAACATAGGCTAACCCTATCTGAAGTTGCGGGACAAGGGTTATGCATAGGAGAGGTGCCCAAGTCTCACCAGTTCCTGTGCAATACCACCCAACAGGTGGTCGGGGGCTCCTACTACCTGGCAGCCCCCAATGGAACCTACTGGGCCTGCAGCACCGGATTGACTCCATGTATTTCAATGACAGTACTTAATTTGACCTCTGATTATTGTATATTGATAGAATTATGGCCCAAAATTATTTATCATACCCCCGAATATGTATTCACCTATTATGAGAAACGGCACAGGTTCCCTCAAGAACCAGTGTCTATGACTGTGGCTTTACTGCTGGGGGGATTGACTGTCGGGGTGTGGCCGCAGGCATCGGAACTGGCACTGCGGCGCTCATGGAAACTGCACAATTCAGACAGCTGCAAATGGCTATGCACACTGATATCCAGGCCCTAGAGGAATCCATAAGTGCCCTAGAAAGATCCCTTACATCTCTATCTGAGGTTGTTTTACAAAACAGGAGGGGGTTAGACATCCTCTTCCTACAAGAAGGTGGCCTATGTGCGGCCCTTAGAGAAGAATGCTGCTTCTATGCAGATCATACTGGAGTAGTCAGGGATAACATGGCTAAATTAAGAGAAAGATTAAAACAGAGACAACAATTATTCGAGTCTCAACAGGGATGGTTTAAAGGATGGTTCCAAAGGTCACCATGGTTTACCACCCTTGTCTCCACCATTATGGGCCCCCTAATCATCCTCCTGCTCATTTTATTGTTTGGGCCATGCATCCTCAACAGATTGGTGCAATTCATCAAGGATAGGGTTTCTGTTGTCCAGGCTTTGGTCCTAACCCAGCAATATCAGAGGCTCAGACAGTCAGAGGTGGAGCTGACCCCTTATTCTCCATCCTAAAATGAAAGATTCCATTTGGTACAAAAGAAAATGGGGGAATGAAAGACCCCCACTCCATTATGAGGACATGGGGCGTTGGGCCGATGAAATGCTCCCCCCCGCCCCCCCCCCCCCCCCCCCCCCCCCCCGTCCCAATAACTTAGCCTAAGAAACGCCATTCTGAAGGAATCAGAAAAACAGGAGTTCACAGCTGTGGCTGGCCATCCGGCCTTGAGAGAGATAACTATGGCCGGCCACCCAGCCTTGAGAGAGAGATAACTGTGGCTGGCCATCCGGCCTTGAGAGAGATAACTATGGCCGGCCACCCAGCCTTGAGAGAGAGATAACTGTGGTCGACCACCGGCCCTAGGAGAAAAACCGTTGAATCAAATCAGGATATTTATGGTTGGCCCCCTGGCCTTGAGGAATAAGCAGCTGGGCTGGAAAAACGCCCACTGTACCCTGGGCAAGGCCAAGTCAGCCACACACATCAAATTTCTAAGAATTAAAAAAATACGTCCCCAAGTTCACCCTGACCTTCTTTGAAACAACCAATAAGAACCCTGTAACTATGCTTCTCGCTTCTGTAACCGCGCCTCTGCCCTGGGATCCTATAAAAAGTCCCCCTTGCCCTAGGAAGGCGCACAAGTCCTCCGAGAGGCTTCGCCCCAGGTACCTGTGTATCTGAATAAACCCTCTTGCTGTTTGCATCTGATCTGTGGTTTCGGTGTGTTCCTTGGGTTTGGGGTCTCTCCTGAAGGAAGATCTCCCCTGGGGGTCTTTCAATATCTTGCCATATACTTTGTAGAGCTGTCAGATTGTTCTTTCATGCATTCTGTGCATGTTGGAGAGATAGCTTGCAGTATGCTTAACTTCCTTTTAATGAATGAAAGAAAAATCACATATGCTTTACTGTGTAGTTCAAGCTTTGTTTGTTTTTCCTTTTAATAAGCTGACCCAGAGAACATGGCCACTGCAATCAGGGATGTGGGAGTTTGGAGACAGACTAGAACACTTCTACTGAAAAATTACCTAATTAAATGCAGGACTAAAAAAAGTAGTGTTCAGGTAAGTTAAAAATACTCATTATTTTGTCTTCTTATGGTTTGTTTTGCTTTGATGTGTTCCATTTTAGGAGAATTTTTTGGAATACATTTTTATTATAATTTTATTTCCTTCAGTTTGCTTATAAAATAAAAGCATATTGTATTGTTTATGATAGCAAGGAAAAAAAAAAGGAATGAACTAATGCTCCTAAATGTATCAGTGATTACTCAGTTCAGTTAACTTCTGACATCATCATGTGTCTTTTGAATTTTAGGTATGCATTTTCTCCCCATTGATGAAGTAATATTCCACAGATAATTTTTTGAAATAATATTACACAATTTTATACCCCACATCTTCCCAATTTATGGTTTATGAATTAACTTACCAAAGAATACTATAACTATGTCACAGGAGTTGTACCCTAGCATGGTGTGCTTTTGGTAAAATGAAGTCTAGCTAATTAGTTGGCAGTAATTTCAGGTATGGGCTATCTTCTGAAACTAGCAAAATAAGGAACAAGATAAAATAATAGTTCATGTCTAGTAAAGCAGGCCATAAACTAATTAAGTGTAATTTTAGTAGTATTTTAGGTATTGTTAATAAGGTACTATTTTTAATTCCAAACCAGTGAGTTTTTCATTTACTTATTTACTTATTTTTCTTTTTCTAAAAGTTCATTTCAGTTTAATGAAAATCTTTGTAAGGATTTGTTCACAAGTTACTTTGGAATTTTATGAGTAAATATAAAGTGAGTGTTAAATCAGTACTCGTAAGACATTTGAACATTATGTCACTTTATTATATAATTTGAATATTAAAACATTTCATTAAAACTGAATGCATATTGAAAATGATCAACTATGTTTTGGGGTTTGGTGGGATGTTCAACATAGCAATACTTTTAGGATAGGATTGCGCTGTGGGTTGTTCTGTATGGCATTACACATTTGCCATACAGAACATCCCAAAGCAGGATTGCTTTTAATTTCTCTGTATATGAGAGGACAATATTTCCTTTAATAGTACCTATGTTATTTGCATTGAAATCTTGATTTTGCTACCATCCTTATACTTTGTAATAATTTTGTTTCTTTTATTGTAGGAAATTCTTTTTCCTCTATTTTTTTTATTCTGGCTAATATTAATTAGCATGATGCATCCAAATAAGAAATATGAAGAAGTATCTGATATAGAACTTAACCCCATGGACAAGTCTAGCCTTTCTAACCTTATTCTCGGATATACTCCTGTGACTAATATTACAAGCAGCATCATGCAGAGCATATCTACTGATCATCTCCCTGATGGTATTGAAGTCTTTTCTAAAAAAAAGATTTATTTTTATTTATGCATATGTTGTATGCGTTTGTGTGAGTGTATGTACACGTGTGCAGGTGCCCATGGAGGCCAGAAGAGCCCTTAAGATTCCTCGGAGCTAGAGTTACAGCAATTCAATTAATTAGCTAGGTGTCATGTATGAGAACATTAACATTTGGAGAGTTAAGTCACTAATGTGAAGTTACACAGCTAATGGATGATGAAGCTAAGTACCAGTCCTGTGTTCCTTTACCACACATTCTGGAGCTTCTGTAGTGAAGTTAACTTACTGTAAACAACATGAGAAAATATTTTTAAAAATTGTCTAACTTATGTGATAGAATGATGGCAGTGTTTTTCTCCATTTAGCTTCTGAAGAGGAATAAGCAATATTAGGTATAAATGATGATTTTTATTCAAAGAAGACTTTGCAGAGTTTTAGCATAATTGCTAACATGCATGTAGGGATGCTCAGCTGTAGGTCCATGGGCTGTATGTAGTTGAAGTGGAGGATAGGTATGGATATGGCTCAACACAAAATACTTAAAACATTAGATTTGTTTTTTTGGGAGGGAGGGGCATAACTTGATTGTATGATTTTTGAGCATGAACATTGTGGATGATTATGTTGTACACAGTGTCAAACAGCTTGCCATGCCTCGAAAAATTTTCTCTATAAAAACAAATATTTAAAAGTAAGACTTTGCCGGGCGGTGGTGGCGCACACCTTTAATCCCAGCACTCGGGAGGCAGAGCCAGGCAGATCTCTGTGAGTTCGAGGCCAGCCTGGGCTACCAAGTGAGCTCCAGGAAAGGCGCAAAGCTACGCAGAGAAACCCTGTCTTGAAAAACAAAAACAAAACAAAACCAAAAAAAAAAAAGTAAGACTTCAATTACTAGGAGTTATTTTACTTTGAAACAAGTAATTGAACTACATTATTATTTTTATAATTTCATTTCTGTCGGAAATCTTACAGACTTTAAAAAGTAAAGCTAGCATATTCAAGGACCTAGGTTTTTTCAGTGCCAAAACCAAGACATTTAAAAGTGGAGATGATATAAGAACTACTCAGCATTAGAATATAGAATTAGAATGTATAACAACACATTGAAATTATCAAACAATATATTTTGAAGAAATATTCTGAATATTGTTTCATATTATACTGTATCATAGACATAAATTATGTATTATAATGACATAATTTCTGCAATTAGGTCACAACTTAGTATCTGTAAAATAATATTGTTGATCATTTTATGTCATTGTTTTCTTTGCAGTTACCTTCATTTTCTAAGAAATTAGTGACTAAGACAAAAGTACTGATAAAATATTCCATTCATCAAATATAATTATAAAATGATTCTACTGTATTTCAGTAAATGGTTGAAAGTTCTGAGTTACATTGTTCTAATATTTTATAGTTATAACTACTGAAGAATATGCAAATGAGAAAGAAATGCTAGCATCCAGTCTTTCTAAGTCAAGCAACTTTGTAGGTGTGGTTTTCAAAGACATCATGTCCTATGAACTTCGTTTTTTTCCTGATATGATTCCAGTGTCTTCTATTTATATGGATTCAAGAGGTAAGTAACTTTATATATAATCATTTAACTCAGTGTTAAGTGCATTTCTTTAGAATCCAAATAAGAGTGTGTCCAGTATTGTCATTTTCAACTGTACTTACTTGTTCAGGTAGGAAAACTATCATGAGCAGCATAAAAACCTTTAGGTATGAGGTTAGACATTGTGGCACTCGCCTTACTCCCAGGCAGCTTTCTGTGTATGCAGGGTCAGCCTGATCTACATAGTTAGTTCCAGGGCATCTGGGGTACATGAAAGAACTATATCCAGAAATAAAAATTGTGTATGTACATTCTTCCAAATATCTATCTACACTAAATATATGCTATATAAAATAACTATAACATTCATTTTAATTTTAATACACTTATGTAAATATCATTTATATTAAAAAATTGTATCTTTCGGCCGGGCGTTGGTGGTGCACGCCTTTAATCTCAGCACTCGGGAGGCAGAGCCAGGCGGATCTCTGTGAGTTTGAGGCCAGCCTGGGCTACCAAGTGAGCTCCAGGAAAGGCGCAAAGCTACACAGAGAAACCCTGTCTCGAAAAACCAAAAAAAAAAAAAAAAAAAAAATGTATCTTTCATTTTATGAGTTTCCAAATGTATAATTTTTCCTCCATGTAACCGTTTCCACTGTGGTATGATATAAATGTTTAAAATCTCAAGGTCTTCTACCAATGAAATTTCTTAAGTTTACATTTGAAACATGGAGAACTGCCTTCAGTTGTTTAAACCCATGAAAAGATAATATCAGCTCTGTTTATTATACAATAGTAAAGTCACTGTATTAAGTACAGAAAGTTTTTCCTTTATTCCAAAAACTTGTTTGGAAAATTCTTATTTTGCTTTTTATGAATTTGGACCTACTCATGTGTCAGAGATAAATGTGCATTATAGAATGATTTACCTTAAAACATTAAAGTGACTTACTTGTTTTATTTTGTATTTATGGGTATTTTGCCTGTTCATATGTATGTGCATCATGTGCATGCCTAGTGATCACAGAGGTGAGGAGAGGGTTTTGGATCCCTTGGAACAGGATTTTCATGTGGTTGTGAGTTATCCACTGAGAAATAAACCTGGGTCCTCAGCCTGCCCTCCCTCCCTCCCGTCCTCTCTCTCTCCCTCTGTATTATTTATTTACTCATTTGTTACTTAAAACAATTTTAAATTTAAATATATTTTGGTCATATTCTTCACCTCTCAGACCAAGTTTGTCCAGATCCTTTCCTCTCCCTATCCACCCAACTTAGTTATTTTTCAAAAAACCAAAAACCCAATACAACTACAAAATGTTTAAAATTTAGAAAACAAAATATATTTGCTAAAAGGGAAAAGAAAACAAAATACCAAAACTGTTACTAAATAAAAACATACACACAAAAGACCTATGGAGTTTATTATTTGCTGGTCAGCTACTCCTGAACATGAGATCTGCCCTGGAGTAATTGATATACCCAGTGTCATTTTGTTGGAGAAGACTGGTTTTTCTGTCTCCTAGCAGGTTTAAATGACAGTTCCATTGTTAACCTATACTCTAGTGGCAAAGTTTATATTCATTCATTCATTCATTTCATCTTTTTTTTTAAATTTTATTTATTTATTTATTATGTATACAGTGAGTGTTCAGCCTGCAGGCCAGAAGAGGGCACCAGATCTCATTACAGATGGTTGTGAGCCACCATGTGGTTGCTGGGAATTGAACTCAGGACCTCTGGAAGAACAGCCAGTGCTCTTAACCTCTGAGCCATCTCTCCAGCCCCATTCCATCTTTTTTTTTTTAGAAATATAACAAAATAAAATATAAGATAAAACAGAAACTATCACATTGAAGTCAGACAAGACAGATCTACAGAAGGAAAAGAGCCCAAGAGAAGGCACAATAATCAGAGACCCACTCATTTGTACACTTAGGAATCCCATAAAAAACATTAAACTGGAAACCATAATATAAGTGCGGAGGACCTGGTGCAGACACATGCAGGCCCTATGCATGCTGCTTCAGTTTCAGTGAGTTCATATGAGTTTTGCTCATGTGGTTTTAGAGGGCCTTGTTTTTATTGGTGTCCTCCATCTCCTCTGGCTCTTAGATTCTTTTTTCATCTTCTCTGGGGTTCCCTGAGCTTTGAGAGTTGATGGAGACATCCCAGTGAGGGCTGGCATTCCAAGGTCTTTAACTCTCTGTGTAATGTCTGGATTGGTTCTCTATATTCATTCCTACCTGCTGCAGGAGGAAGCTTCTCTGATGATTGAACAAAGCACAGATCTATGAGTATAGTAGAATATCAGTAGTAGTCATTTTATCACTACATTTTTTTCTTTTTTGTTTTTAGACTTGTATTATTTGGTTTTGCCCTAGGTCCCTAGGCTAGCTAGTTTCTGGTTCTTAGTGTTGGTTATGGGTTTCATCTCATGGAGTTTGCTTTAAGTCAGATCAGGAATTGGTTGATTACTCTCACAAACTTTGTGCCACCATTGCCCTGGCGTATCTTGTAGATAGTACACCATAAGGGTTTGTGGCTGGCTTGGTGTTTCTGTTTCTCTTTTGATAGCATATAGAGTGCCTTCCTGTAACAAATACCCTAGCATAGGAGTGAAGGCTCTATGTAGGCACCAGTTTGACGTCTCCATGTTCAGTGAGTTGTGCAGGTTGTCTTCAGCAGGGGGGCCTTGATGTCAGTTTGTAGAGAGAAACCTGTAGTGTTGGCAACAGCCTGGGTTGTTTGGGGATTCCTGAGTTGTTTCTTGGCTTTTGGCTAACAGCTCAATTAGTTATAACTCAAACCTGGTAGAGGAAGCTTTGTTTGGTAACAAGAGATGGCCAGTTAGGTCTCTGTCTATCCCATTATTTGGCATTTTCACTTAGATCATCTTCATATATGTATATATTTTAGGAGGATTCTACTGTATTAGGTTTCCATACTAACCTCCAAATGCCCCTTAATTTTGTCTGTCTCTACCCATATTCCCTCTCTCATCCCTCCTTTTTCCATTCCTACTTGATCTTCCAATCCAGAACCCCCCCCATCAATATGTTCATAAAAATAATTCTATTTCTCTTTCCTAATGAGATATATCTGCTATTTCTAGTCCCTTACTCTATACCTACCCTCTGTGGTTCTATGGATTGTAGCTTGGTTATTATTGACTTCACAGCTAATATCCACATATAAGTGAATACATTCTATATTTGTCTTTCTGGGTCTGGGATACATCACTCAGGATGATTTTTTTTTCTAGTTCCATTCATTTGCCTGCAAATTTTATGATGTCATTTTTTTAAACTGCTAGATAATACTCTTGTGAAAATGTACCATATTTTCTTTATCCATTCTTCTGTTGAGGGACATCTAGGTTGTTTGCAATTTATGGCTGTTATGAAGAGAGCAGCAATGAACGTGGTTGATTGAACAAGTGTCTCTGTGGTAGGACGAAGCATACTTTAGGTATAGTAGCATAGTTGAAACTTTGAGGTAGATCGATTCCCATCTTCCTGAGGAACAGCCACACTGATTTCCATAGTGGCAGCAAATGTTCTTAATCACTGAACCATCTCTCCAGCCCTAGAAAAGTGACTTTTCAATAATTGTGTTTATAATTAATTTATATCTTTATTCATTTACCATCTAGTATCCTATCACATTTTTTTGTTTTATTTTATGTGATATGTGTGATATGTGTTATATGTGTGACTATATGTAAATCCACTGCATCTGTGTTGGAGGCCAGAGAAGAACTTTTGGAAGTTGATTTTCTTCTATCTTGTTGAAGCATGGTCTTTCTTGTTTCTACTACTCTGAACTCCAGGCTAGCTGGCCCATGACATGACCTTCTTGGGTTGTTCTGTCTTTGTCTATCATCTCACCATAGGAATGCTTGAGTTACACATACAAACCACCACATCTGGCTTTTTGTAGCTTTCATGGATAGAATTTGGGTTATCAGGCTTGTGGGGCAGGTACTTTTACTCACTGACCCATCTTGCCAGCCTCTAACATGTATAATTTTGTCTGAGCGTTCAAATAAATAGGAATCTTACAGATACTTGTCTTTGAAGGGTAGTGGCATTATTCTCTTTGGTCCTGTAGAGAGTGATTGATTGTGCTACTTTGGTAACCTTCCATGTGTTATTTTCAGAAGAAAGTCCTTACAATATTGTAAAGAATCTTATATCTCGTATTTTTCTCCCTATAGCTGGTTGTTCAAAGTCATGTGATGCTGCTCAGTACTGGTCCTCAGGGTTTACAGTTTTACAGGCCTCAATAGATGCTGCCATTATACAGGTAAATGTAACAAAGGAAGAAAAATCAAACCATAATTTAATAATTATTCCTCAATTCTTTAAAGTTGGATTTGGTTAAATTACTTAAAAATATATATAATACATAACATAATCATTTGACAAAAAAGATAAAATGGAAATAATATTTTCTAATTTAGTAATTCTTGAAGTCTACTTTTATTGTATAGTTTTATGAATATTATTCAGCATACTATATATAAATACCATATATTTATTGATTATAGGCAATATTTCTGAAATATTCCTGTATTATGAAGGATCTGAACTTTTAGACTTTTCACTTGAATTCAAATAAGTTAAAAGAAGGTGACTACCTTTATTATCTTAATTGTAGTGCTGGATTTTATTTTCGATTCAACATTTATCCCTTATTTATTAAACAATGTTTCTAAGTTATATTCTCATATAAATTTATTTAATGTTTACCAACTCTCTGAGACTGAAACTGAAAATAAAGTTATATCAAGTAGCTTCAGGACCCTGAATTACTGGCAGAGGATCAGATTATAGTCTTTTGACTCCTAAGTCTAAGCTTTAGTACAATTCTGCCTCTAAGATGGTTTTTAAATTCTTAAATTATGCTCTAAAGGTATGGCCTTAAATTTTGTGCCTTAAGCGAGAGCCATTAGAATTACATATCACATTTCTACATTTTCTTTAGTATCTGTGGGGGTTTTTCCTATTTGCTTTTTCAATTTGAAATTTACTATAAAATATTTTAATATAAAAATGCATATAAGCAGTCTTCTCTACCAAACTGTACATTCAGAGTATGTATGATACAATAGAAGTAGGATCGGAGTCTGTAAACAGCAGTCTTGTCTCTTCTAGCTGTTAAACTTCTAGGTAGCACACTGGCTGTAAATGTAATACTTTTTTTGTGACAGGACTCTTGTAAGAACCAAATAAGATAATGTGTGTAGAATAGATTGCAACTTGCGCGCTATGGCTGTATTAGGGTTTGTAATACTGTGTTACTTCAGTTGTACTGTTAAGATAAAGATTGAAGTATTATCTGTGTCTCTATGATGATATTACAGAACTTAATTGTGATTCAGTCAGACATTAGCCCTCACAAGCTTAGAACACTGTGGGTAGTACAGAGTTGTAGTTCAGGCATTTATTTGAATATTAGACGTATCAGTTGGTAAATATTTTAATTACATAATTCTGTAAATATATCCTGTGTATCTATTTTAGTTTAGTTTAGTCTAGTTTAGTTGTTTAGTTTAGTTTAGTTTTTCAAGACAGGGTTTCTCTGTGTAGCTTTGGTGCCTGTCCTGGATCTCGCTCTGTAGACCAGGTTGTCCTTGAACTCAGAGAATTCCACCTGGCTCTGCCTCCCAAGTGCTGTGATTAAAGGTGTGTGCCACCACTGCCCGGCCTGAGTGTATCAATTTTAAAGCAGTAAGAAAACATGCTTTTGCTAAGGATGGTGGTGGCACACGCCTTTAACCCCAGCACTCGGGAGGCAGAGCCAGGCAGATCTCTGTGAGTTCGAGGCCAGCCTGGGCTACAGAGTGAGTTCCAGGAAAGCCACAAAGCTACACAGAGAAACTCTGTCTCGAAAAAAAAAACCAAAAAAAAAAAAAAAAAAAAAGAAAAAAAGAAAACATGCTTTTTAAATAAAAGAGACTTTTAAAATATAGCCATAGGAATGGTGGCTATTAATTATTCCTACATGCCTCAGCTTTGAAGAAGCAAGCATATTCTTAATATGCCTTTAATCTGCTTAATGTGATAATAAAATCATATGATTTTATTTTATTTGATGAATTAATCAAAATTTATTCATTCCATTCTTCAAACTTTTAATTTCCAGAATGAATTAAAAGGAGAATTCTGCTTTATATGATGATATTATGGTCACTCACTTTATTTCAAGAGTGTGGTTTATTTTTTTAGTATTTTATTTGCATGAGATTACTTACTAATTTTAGGTAATAATAATCACATTTTATTAGGAGCTATTGTCAGAACTAAATTAATTTAATGTGTTTACATTTTGTAATTATAGCTGAAGACCAATGTTTCTCTGTGGAAGGAGCTGGAGTCAACTAAAGCTGTTATCATGGGAGAATCTGCTGTTGTAGAAATAGACACTTTTCCCCGAGGAGTCATTTTAATATATCTAGTCATAGCATTTTCACCTTTTGGGTACTTTTTGGCAATTCACATTGTAGCAGAAAAAGAAAAAAAGTTAAAGGAATTTTTAAAGATAATGGGACTTCATGACACTGCTTTTTGGTATGTTTAACTGTTTATTACTTAGTATAGTTAACAGTTGTATTAAATATACAGATCTTGAGCAGTATATTCTAATTTACCCAATTTGATGTAGTGCTGATCCTGATCCTTGTAATATTTCCATTTTAGAATTTGAGATTAGCTAATTAGTTGCTTGTTTTACTGTAAGGGAAGAGTAATGTGGGAAGTTTGTGTTGACAGTACATTTAAATTTTATCTCACATTCTGTTTGAACCCATTATCCATGTACCATGTATTTCATCTCATCATTGCACTGAAGATATGAAATCTCTAAAAATTAAAAGTTGACTATTAATGTCCTTTCCTAATGTCATAGCATATACATAACACTGAAAATTTAGTTAAAAAGATCAGGGTCTGCACATGTAGTTCCTGAACTCTTTTCCCTACTTGAAAACTTCAGTAAAGAAAGATGAGGAACATACAGGTAATTTATAGAGACACAATGGAGAAAAAAGTTCCCATGAGTGAGTGTTACTATATCAGCATTTTTTTTTTTTTTTTTTGGTTTTTTTCGAGACAGGGTTTCTCTGTGTAGCTTTGCGCCCTTTCCTGGAACTCACTTGGTAGCCCAGGCTGGCCTCGAACTCACAAAGATCCGCCTGCCTCTGCCTCCCAAGTGCTGGGATTAAAGGCGTGCGCCACCACCACCCGGCTATATCAGCATTTTTATACAATGCTAATTTTAGGGAGGCATGAATATTTATAAATAGCTAAGTACTTTTTTTTTCTTTCTACTGTGTATTAAGACACATTGTTTATAAGCTGGCTGGCTTGTGCCTGCTTATAATGCACTAAAAAATCAGGAGGGTCTTGAGTCTGAGGCCAGCCTAGGCTACATTGCCAGATGCTGTTTCAAACAAAAACTGGTTTCTTTTAGCTCATTTAGGAGGAAGGTTATACTGTGTAAGTTGCTATTAAAAGATGCATTTACACATTTTTATTTGGCCTATTCTAACAGTTATAAAACTTTTATTATGTCTTAACATTTTCTTTGCTTTTTAAATTTATTTTTATTTTGCATGTATGAATGTTTTGCCTGCATGTATGTCTGTACACCATGTGTGTGCAGTGTTTGCAGAAGCCAGAAGAGAGAATTGGATTTTCTGGGACTGGAATTACAGATGGTTCTTAGCCCCTTTGTCAGTCCTAGGAATCAAACCCAGGTCCTCTGCAAGAGCAATGAGTGGTCTTAACTACTGAGCTATCTCTCCAGCCCCATACTGTTATTTTGAAAGAGGTCTCTATAAGTAACTCTGGCTGTCTTGGAACTTCCTAGGTAGACCAGGGTGGCCTTGAACTCACAGGGGTCTCCCTTCCTCTGCCTCCTGAGTGCTGGGATTAAAGGTGTGCGTGACTACACCTAACTTTTCTTTCTTTCTTTTTTAAATGTTCTAGAAATGGTTTTGAAGAAGCAATGAATTATTATTTTTGTATTGAAATTGCTAGATGAATTTAGCTCTAAGTGATAAGTATATATTAACTCAAATAAATGTTTAAATTTGAAGTTTTCTTTAAAATGATTTTTCTTCAATGCTAATGGGAAAAGAAATAAAATGTGAAATTAAATACTATAATAATTCCATTGAGCTCTGATTTGAGGGAAATTCTTGAGTAAAAATGTGACTCTAGTTTGATCTTATTAATCAGCAGCTCACAAGGTATGAGTATGGTAATTATGTCATTAATTGGTAAGGACTTTTGTGTTTTTGATAACCAAACGTTCAGGGTTTAATTATAGTTAATTTCATAAAGAAAACAATTATATGGACTTACTAAACTTTTACAGTTTAAGAGAATCAGAGATACTGGTGCTCTTTTGGATTTTGAGAGTATTAGCTTTAATCATGAATTGCTATTACATTTTAAAATTTTTTGATGCTGAGAGATAGCATTTTATCTCTATATCAGTCACATTCACCTGTGGCTTGACTAATACTTTATTCTTGGTTATTTAACAATATTAATTTTCAGTACATGAGCACATGCAAATAAATTCATTTAAAGAATAAAATGGCTAAAACAAATTTGAAGCTTAGTTTAAAGTGATTTGTTTTTCACTGCTGAAGTGCGTTCATTTGACTATAAATGTATTTGTGCTTTCATTGTAGGCTTTCCTGGGTTCTTCTGTATACAAGTTTGATTTTCCTTATGTCACTTCTTATGGCAGTCATTGCAACAGCTTCTTCCTTATTCCCTCAGAGTAGCAGCGTTGTGATTTTTCTACTCTTCTTCCTATATGGATTGTCATCTGTGAGTATTTTAACCAGAAATATCAAAGTGCCTTCGTAATGCATTTATGATCTTTTATTGATTAACTTAGTCAATTTTCCATAAAGATATTTTTACTAAGTTACAGATAAATAACTAAATAGTACATGGTGTAGTATTGTATAATAATGCTTTTAGAAAAATTGTAATCTCATGTTTAAATCTAACTTGTTTTTGGTATATGATATTTTACATGTAGTTCTGCTGTTGTCTAGAAGATTGTACACTGCTATATTTTTCCTCCTTTCATGAAGCCTTGACCTCTTCAAATTATGCTCTAGGACAATTAGTTTTAAAGGCTTTTTTTTTAAATGTAGTTCTTTAGTAGTCTGATAGTCATTTGGTATGCTAACTGATGAATATAATGACTGACCGTTGTTTTAAATGATTCTAGTTTTCATTATGATTGATTTATGTGCCTGTCTGTATATTGTTAAATACTTTTACTATCATTTTCATTCTTCAAAATAATAAATTATAAATAACTCCTATTTCTAGTATAATGACCTAATATCATTTTCAACACTCAGTTTAAAACATAGATTCTTTGTTTAAAAACTTACTGGGGACTTGAGTGATGACCCAGTAGGTAAAGTGCTTGCCTGACGAAGGTAAGGACCTGAGTTTAGATCTCCAGCACCCACATAAATGTTTCTGAAACCCCAGTGTGGGGGTTGAAGATTGGGAAGGTGAGGGGATAGAAACAGGTGGGTCCCTGGGGCTAGCTAGCCAACACATGGCTCCTCATGGACTCCATTGTATAAATGTACTTATGTTTCCCTATTATACAAATAAATGTAGGCATTAATATTTGTCAGTTTAAAAATTTTAAATGTGTATATCTATTTCTGTAAAAACAAAGCTTCCTGTAGCATTTAGAAATTATATTTTAACAGCTGTAGTTTCTCATGAATGCAACTTTCTTTCACAAAAAAGTTAATTTGCTTTTCTGTCAGTGTATATGAGTTATACATTAACCTAACATTTATGCTTTTCAGGTGTTTTTTGCTTTAATGCTGACACCTCTTTTTAAAAAATCAAAACACGTGGGAGTAGTTGAGTTTTTTGTCACTGTGGCACTTGGATTTGTCGGCCTTTTGATAGTCCTCATGGAAAGTTTCCCCAAGTCGCTGGTGTGGCTCTTCAGCCCTTTCTGTCAGTGTACCTTTCTGATTGGTATTGCCCAGGTAGGTAATGCATTCATCTTTCATTCGCCAAGTGTTTTCATCCGCCAAAGTGCTTGCCGGTTGGTTGCAGTGTCTTGTCCTACCACTAATAGCACCTTTTGTTTGTAAACAACACTAACATTTCTTGGGAAAGAAATGCAAGAAAATTGTTAAATTTCATCAGAAAGAAATATACTAGAGTATACCTTATATTTACTGTCACTTATAATGTCTCCAGTTTTAAGTTTTCAGTTAAATATCTTGCTTACAAGTTGTTCAGTTTTTGCTTTAGTGTATCTCATAACTTTGTTTCAGTGTAATAACTCAATTTATTAGAAGTCATTGGTTGAGTTCCAAATAATCTTCATTGTTCTATTGTAAACACTTAAATTTATTTCAGAAGAATGCTGAGCAGAAAATTGTGTATGACACAGAACAAAATTATCACGAGTAAAATACTAAAATATGTTTAAGTGTGTAGGGTAGGTTTTATTAGTCTAGGAGCCATAGAATTGTCATTTATCTAAATAATATTTAGAATTAGGGGAAGCAGAGATATCTTAGTGGTTAAGAGAACTAGCTACTTTTCCAGAGGTTCAAAGTCCAATTCCTAGCATCCCCATGGTGGCTTTCAAGTGGCTATAATTCTAGTGATAGGAATCTGATGCTCTCTTTTGCTCCTACGTGCCTGGTGCCTAGACATACATGTGGGCAAAGCATCTGTATACATAAAAAATTTAAATTAAGAATACTTATATTATAAATTTGGTTTTTTATTTTTCTTACATGTATAGTCAGAGTCAAATGAAAAAAATCTCATAAGGAGCTATTTATAGAGTAGAATATAAACTCAGTTATTATATGTGATTTATGTTTGATGTTATGTAGATGTTTTATGAGGTAACATTGCAGTAGATTATTTATAAATATATTAATCGATTTAATTACTTGAAACTTAAGAGTCATTGTTACACACTTTTAGACTGTACTGTTGCATACAAGCTTCAGAAACATAGACTGGGAAAAAAAGAATTAAAAGGTGGGCATGGTGGTGCATTCCTTTAATCTCAGCATGCCTTTAAATCCTTTAATCAGGAGACAGAGGCAAGTAGATTTCTGAGTTCAAGGTCACCCCAGTCTACAAAGACCCTGCCTCACAAAACAAAACAAAAAAACTCACACAGAATAGAAACCATGATTAAATGAATCATTTAGATAAATGTTCTCTCTCTCTCTCTCTCTCTCTCTCTCTCTCTCTCTCTCTCTCTCTCTCTCTCTCTCTCTCTCTCTCGGTGGTCCTTACTATTTTCCTTATAATGGCTTGTTACTAATTAGTTTTTAAATAGTTTTGTTAATGTCACTCTGGATAAAACAAATGATGCTTAGTAGTGTTAGCTTTGTTCTAATCATCTTTATGAATAAAGCTGTTGTTTTTGTTTTCAGGTCATGCATTTAGAAGATTTTAATCAAGGGGCCTTGTTCTCTAATCTGACTGAAGGCCCCTGCCCTCTAATCATCACTCTTGCCATGCTGGCTCTTGATAGTGTAGTCTATGTCCTCCTGGCTGTTTACCTTGATCAAGTCATTCCAGGTATGTGCTTGGTTACTGTAAGATTCTAAAGGAATTTTGCTCATATAGGGTCAGTTTAACTTTTTTTTTCCCTCCTAGTCAGAGTATTTTAAGTCTTTGGTGGTTTAATTTGCTTTTAAGTAATATATATGCATATATTCACAATATACATTATGTTGTGTATTCACCAGCCACTAGTGAACATAAGGAGATTGTGTAAAAAGAGAGATGTTTGTTTTGAAAGGTTAGTTGAACTTCACAACTCAATCCTTTATTATGTTAATCTCTTAAAACTATTTTATTTAACTCTTTAAAATCTAAAACTGTGAAGTAATCTTGTAACTCCAAACACTTTTCTTCACCTTTAAAAAATTTAATTTTGGGGCTGGAGAGATGGCTCAGTGGTTAAGAGCACTGACTGCTCTTCCAGAGGTCCTGAGTTCAGTTCCCAGCAACCACATGGTGGCTCACAACCACTTGTAATGAGATCTGGTGCCATCTTCTGGCCTTCAGGGACACATGGAGGCAGAATATTGTATACATAATAAATAAATCTTTAAAAAAATTTAATTTTGTTTTTAAAAATTAAAATACAATTATATCATGTGCCTTTCACTTTACTCCTCCCTCCAACTCTTTTCATGTCCCTGCCCCCCCAAATTCATGGCCTCTTTTTTTGTTGCAGTTACATCTGTCTGTCTTTCTGTCTGTCTATCTAAATATCTGTCTAAATGCATAAGTATATAAATACAACCCACTGAGTATCTTTAGTGATGTTTGTATATGATTTCAGGGCTGACCATGTCACCCTTCATCATTTACCGTGTATTCTTGATGTCCTTATTACATTTTTCTGTATTCCAGGTCTGGCTAATATGATAAATACCAGTTAATATGACTTTATTTAATTAATTATTACTAATTTTCTTTTGAGACAAGGTCTTATTCTATAATCTTTTCTGGGCTGGAATTTGCCGTGTAGTTTCTGCTAGCTTTAACAATAGAATCTATCTGCCTCTGCTTCCCAAGTGCTACGATTCAGTGTGTGTGCTACCACACCCGTCTAATATGACTTTTAAAATCAAAATTAAGAAAATAAGGTTATTTACTATCTATGATTTTAAAAATGCTTTCAGAAAGAATTTCTTATAGCTCTGCTTTTAATTTCTATTTTTAGGAGAATTTGGCTTAAGGAGATCATCTTTATACTTTCTAAAACCATCGTATTGGTCAAAAACCAAAAGAAATTATAAGGAGCTATCAGAGGGCAACGTTAATGGGAATATTAGTCTTAGTGAAATTGTTGAGCCTGTTTCTTCAGAATTTATAGGAAAAGAAGCTATAAGGTATGATTCATTTTTGGAAGTATAGGTAGAACTGATGATGGAAATTGTGACATTTAAATCCTATGTTATACTATCATAAAAGATGTGGAATGAGAAAATTCATATTTGTAGGCAGTTTGATATTGCTGACATGAAATGACATCTAGTTTATATCTCCTTTAATGAAAAATGAAAATAATCTGTAAATTCCTTGAAACAAGTGCTTCACTTAGAAGTTGTCTGAGCATGAAAAGGAGTGAATGATGCAAAAAATGGAGAGCAGCAGTGTACTTTTGTAGCTTCTTAGATAATTGTGTCCTTAATGTCACTTTTCTTTGGTTTTTTGTTTTAGCAGGAAGGTGGTTTATTATTTTTTCCTATTAAATATTTCAGCCTTTTCTTTCCTCCTCCATTTTTTTGTACAATAATGCAAATTTATTCTTGTTTTGAATATGTGATTACAAAATACCCCTCTAGTTCCACCTATCCATTTTTTTTCCCCCAAATTTGAATATCTGTTACCCGATGTACGTGTGTACATCACTGTCTCAAATAGTGTGGAGTGTATCATATTGCTGGAGAAATATAGCTAGTTCAGAATTTAAAAGGTACATCATAAAGCAATTAAGACAGCTTGGGTAAAAATATCATATGTGTAAACACATGTAATCATAAATTTTTGTGTATATTTCTAATATAAATCTGTGTTTTTCAGAATAAGTGGTATTCAGAAGGCCTATAGAAAAAAAAATGAAAATGTGGAGGCTTTGAGAAGTAAGTACCCTGCCCAGAATTTAGTCCATAGCATCATAGTATAAATGGAGAAGTTTAAACTTACCTGTTAGGATTTTCTGCCTTGCCATTATAGATACTTTATATGACTAATGTTGATAATAAAACTTACAGCATGGAAGTTAAGAAAGCCAGAAAGTGGTATCTGTTAACATGAGAATACCCAACTATTTGAACCAGTTTATATTCTATTCTTTTACACTTTATTACTGTGTACATGTATATATATTAGTTATCTCTTTTTAAGATTCTGTTTGTTGTGATGAACTATCTTGAGAATTGGGGTACATTTAGCAATATGTCAATATCTTCCAGGATCAGTAAAGTACACATGCACTGACATTTTTAATCTATGTGACTTTACTCTGGTAGGGTACAGTGGTATGTTAGTATAGTTTTATTTTACATTGGCCCAATACATAGTGCTCCTTATCATTCCTTCATTGGGCATTTGAATGTTCTTTTTTCTAAAGTACCTATTTAAGGTTTTTTTTTTTTTTTTTTTGGTTTTTTTGAGACAGGGTTTCTCTGTGTAGCTTTGCACCTTTCCTGGATCTCGCTCTGTAAACCAGGTCTGGCCTCGAACTCACAGAGATCGACCTGCCTTTGCCTCCCAAGTGCTGGGATTAAAGGCGTGTACCACCACTGCCCGGCCTAAGTTTTTCATTTTTAATATTTTAGGTTCATGGCTTGTGTTAGATAAAGGTATTCAGATATCCTATTCTAATGTGAAGCATGCCTTTTGGTTCTAACCAGTGTGTTTTGATGAGCATATGCAAATTCTTAATTTAAATTTGGTCCAGTATATGAGTCTGTCATTTCTGGCTGCAGTGCTATTAATGATAAATGATTCTTTAATTGTTTTACTTAACATTAAAGGTTAGCTATAGCCTCCAATGTGAGTTATTCAACTGGAAGTTACTGCCAATGCCAAGAAGCAAGAAAAAGAAATAAACAATACCCAGGTTGTAAAGGAACCAATGAAATCAACTTACTTTCAGATGAAATGATCAGTCTCTGTAATAAATATAATAAAACTAAAAATGTGCTTAGAAGAGTGACAGGGTACAAGATAAAAAATCAATTGTGTGTCTGTATCCCCTCATCAAATGATTGAAAATTAAAATAAAAAGCAGTATTTACTATAGCATAAAAATATTATGCACTTATAAATAAATCTGAGAAAAATGTAGAAGACTTATATCTTAAAAAGTATAGAACATTCCTGACAAAGCTTTAAGAACTAGACAGAAGCCGGGCAGTGGTGGCGCACGCCTTTAATCCCAGCACTCGGGAGGCAGAGCCAGGTGGATCTCTGTGAGTTCGAGGCCAGCCTGGACTACCAAGTGAGTCCCAGGAAAGGCGCAAAGCTACACAGAGAAACCCTGTCTCGAAAAACCAAAAAAAAAAAAAAGAACTAGACAGAAATACCATGTTTAAGGGTTGGAAGAATAAATGTGTAGGTGTGAATTCTATCCAGATTTTATAGATCACACTCAGTCAAAATTCTATTAGGCTTTTTTGTTCATTTTGAAAAGTGGATTCTAAAAATTATGTATAAATTAAATGACTTAGAATTCCCTAAACCAATGTGAACAACAACAGCAACAGCAGCAGATTTAGAGTTTATCATTACCTTGCTTCAAGATTATAGTAATCACAACTTTTTTCTTGGCGTAAAAGAAATAGAAAAAGCAGTGAAGCAGAGAACACAGAATGCTGTGGGATAATGCCCTTGTACACTGGTTTAATAAAACACTGATTGGCCAGTAGCCAGGCAGGTAGTATAGGTGTGGCCAGCAGAAGAGAAGACTGCTGGGAAGAGGAAGGGCTGAGTCACAAGTCACCAGCCAGACACAGAGGAAGCAAGATGACAAGGCAGAATTGAGAAAAGGTACCAAGCCACGTGGCTAAACATAATTAAGAATTATGGGTTAATTTAAGTGTAAGAGCTAGTCAGTAATAAGCCTAAGCTAATGGTGAAGTAGTTATAATTAATATAAGCCTCTGTGTGCTTACTTGGGGGATGTGAGTGGGAGAGATTTGTCCCAACCACTGGCCAGCTGGGACATAGAAAAACTCCAGCTACAACTGAAATATTACTTAAATTTTTATAAGAATTAATTTTCAATAAAGTTTAAAACAAAACTAGAAAAATATGAACTGTGATCCATGCTGAGCACTGTATACAAAATCTAGTGGAAATCAGGTCATACAACCAAATACAAAACTTATGACAATGAAACTTAAAGAATTAAAACAAGGAGAAATCTTTTGAGACTTGGTTAAACAGAAGTTTTATAGGTGTGGCTCCAAAAGCACAAACTGTATGCTATTGAAAAAGTCTTCTGCTCTTTGTAAGATACTGCTAAGGAAATGAAAAATGTAATAGATTGGAAGAAAGGTTTGTAAATCCTATGTCCAACAGAGCACTTTTATCTAGAATATTTAAAAATGCCTCAAAATGCAAAAATAAGAAAACATCAGTGTATTTGGAAGTTTTCCTGTCTCCCACTGGGTCCCATAATCACTTGGTCCCAAGTAAACACACAGAGGCTTATATTAATTACAAACTGTATGGCCTATGGCTCAAGCTTCTTGCTAGCTAGCTCTTACAACTTAACTCAACCCATTCCTATTAATCTATGTTTTGCCACATGGCTTCGTAGCATTACGTTCTCTCACATCTTGCTTCTCATGGTGGCGGCTTGCAGCATCTACCCCAACTCCACCTTTCTCCTCTCTATATATTTTTGCTTGGATTTCCTGCCTGGCTATAACCTGTTTTGCCATAGACCAATGCAGCTTTATTTATTAACCAATGGGAGCAACATATACTCACAGCATACAGAAAGACATCCCACAACACTTTCCTTTTTCTGTCTAATCAAAAAAGAAGGTTTTAACTTTAACATAGTGAAATTACACATACCAAAACAATTATCAAGCAATAATTACAGTTATACTAGCTAGTCTATTTGTATTTGGCAAACTTAGAAAATATTCTATCATCTCCTATTTTTGTGAGTCTAAAGTTTTATACCTAATTTATCTTTTATGATGACTAAGGAAAACTATAATTATAACACTCTAGTCTTCAACTCCATCAAAGATCCCAGAAGGATATAATACTCCTAAGTAAACAGGAAGTGCACTATAAATAGCTTCTAAAATTCTAGAAATGACAGAGACATCTGGCTGTCTGGATAGTAACCCAAAGTTCCTTTTGCAATATTGAGGCATTCATCTTTAGCCTGCAGGTCTAGAGTCTCTGGCAGACTTTTTTGTGAAGCAGAAAATTTGAAGGATTGTCTTACCTATTGGCAAAATTCATCAGTTGCTTTCCTCTGTGTCCTGCAGAATGTCTGACAGTATCTTCTGTGAAGCAGGAATCTGAAGGACCATCTCACCTTGTTTTGGCAAAGTTTAGTGGTCTCTTTCCCATGAGTCCTGCATGTCCAATTTATACAATATACTGTCAAGCATTCCAGGCAAGAGCAGTTTCTTGCCCAAATGGCCAGTGTTTCCAAGAAGATAAACTCCATATGGAGTGTCTTCGATGCCCATCTTCCTCTTTGAAGTAAATTGGTACTGCCAGGAGCAGATATGTCTCATTGTCCAGAAAAGTCTAAGTTTTTAAAACATTTTAAATGCCATATTCTGTAGGTCTATGAAGTGTTTGAAGATTACCTACCTGATTGAAATATATCTATATATACCTAGAAAACTAACATGACTCTAAGTTTATCGTAGATGAGTAATTATTATTAATCTGTATTTCTTTCTTTCTCTTTTTTTTAAAGATTTATTTATTTATTATGTATACAGTGCTCTGTCTGCATGTATGCCTGCAGGCCAGAAGAGGGTGCCATATCTCATTACAGATGGTTGTGAGCCACCATGTGGTTGCTGGGAATTGAACTCAGGACCTCTAGATAGTGCTCTTAATCTCTGAGCCATCTCTCCAGCCCCCCCCCTTTTAAATTTTTATTATTTATTTATTTATTTTGTTTTTCTAGACAGAGTTTCTCTGTGTAGCTTTGTGCCTTTCCTGGAACTCACTTTGTAGACCAGGCTAGCCTCGAACTCACAGAGATCTGCCTGCCTCTGCCTCCCAAGTGCTGGGATTAAAGGCATGTGCCACCACTGCCCTGTATTTCTTAATTATACATTACAATTTTAAATGAGTTGCATAAACATAATACCTTAAACAAGAGTAGAAATATACAGTATAATGACATTAAATTTGTATCAGTAAACTAAAATCCATAGCAATGTTAAACATTTCAAACAAGTTGTTGCTCTTTAAAAAGTAGATTCAATAATCTACCCTTTCATCCTATCATATCTATATTACCTTTTCTTCTCTAGAAAGAGATTGCATTTATAATCAACCTCCTTCAAATAAAAATAAACATTTATAAAGAATATTTTGGGAATTTGGGCATAGCTTTTCGTACTACTTCCTGCTGATTGGGTGTGCTGGCAATCTTATGGGGATCCTGAGAAAATTCAAGATACTGGTCAAATCCTGGGAAGACTGGCTATAACCTTTTTTTTTTTTAAATGGTTTTTCGAGACAGGGTTTCTCTGTGTAGCTTTGCGCCTTTCCTGGATCTCGCTCTGTAGACTAGGCTGGCGTCGAACTCAGAGATCAGCCTGGCTCTGCCTCCTGAGTGCTGGGATTAAAGGCATGTGCCACCAACGCCTGGCTAACATTTGTTGATAGCTACTATCTGTCAAGGTTCAGGAGGTCTCACTTAATCAAATCTGATCCATCTTAATCAGAAACAAATCCACAGCCTCTTGTTTCCTGTAGAAACAAAAGCAGAGCCTTTTTTCTAAAGAAACATATCCTTAGATCCAAATTTTGAAGTCCAGATACCTTTAAAATATATATACATATATATATATATATACATATATATATATATATATACATATATATATGTTTAACTTAGCCGCCTTTACAATCAAATGTCTTTCTGCATTTAGCTAATTAACAGTCAAAAAATTTAAAGAAAACACAATATACATAATCCAGCTCTCTGTGTATTTTCCATCTTTACGTGGCTTTTTTATATTACTTTTATTGTCTCTCTAAAGACTTTACTTTTTAAAACTATTTCTTTATATAACTGCCTATACTCATTTTCCTCTCTTTTCCAAGTTTTACACACACTGTTTAGAGGTTTATTCCATCCGTATCTGTCTTACTGTGTATCTATAATCCTTTTCTGACCAGGAGAGATTTTAAACTGCTAAGCTGCATAGCAGCTTTGGCTGACTCTGCTCCATTAGGTTTCCCAACATGGCAGAGGTACGTTTACTGCCAGCTCTGGGAGCCATGCTCACCGCCAACTCTGGGAAGCAGTGGATCTGTGCCTCCATCAAGCAGCTTGTAGCCCAGAAACCTTTTTTTTTTTTTTTTTGTCTGTACTAGCAAAAGCTAAATCTACCACACAGCGTCACTTTGGTGTATGGTGGCAGGAATCCACAATGCTGTGCTCAAACTCAAATGCTGCAGCATCTCTGTGCCACAGCTCACGAGAGACACAAACTAGGAAGCTGCTCTTGCCTCTTTCTTTTATTCATTTTTAAAATTACACTCATGATATTCATTACTTAAACTCATGATATTAATCACATTTGTGGTATTCATAGATTACATTTGCAGTATTCATTATATATATATATAATTTTAAATGTCGAATGTCATTTCTTGAAGGGGGTAGGAGGTCTTAAATACAGGCTTACAGCACAATGGGAGGACCCTGGAGAGCAGAATTTCGCTACTGATGTTTTACAATCTTGCATCTAAGCTGTTAACGCCCATTATTCAGGATACACAGACAAGGAACTTCCCTTAAGCAATCAGGAGGGTGGAACCTGGCAGGGAATTAGCACAGGGAGGATATCAAGGTCAAGGTCAGCAAGCAAGGCAACAGTTATCCAAAACGGGGGCCAGGGCCCTGCAGGTCCCCCTTTTATTAAAAAATGAGCTTCTGACTTGGGTTGCATGGGACGTCAGCAGGTCACCTTACCCGTCATGGAGATGCCTGCCCAGGCCACACAGGTGCTCTGTCTTAGGTTGGTGAGTGCCCCCCAGGCATTACCCATCTCTGAATACTCATTATCATACCGGCTCAATCATGTGTGAGCTGCAGAGTTAACTGCTGCCAAAGATCTCAAAGTGGCACTGGGCTTGCAATCTGTGTGTTCAATACAGAAAAGACCAACAGAGGTCCTATCTCACCCATAGCCAGTATTGCCACTGTTTTAGAACCCTTTTTAAAGCTTTCTCAGGTTTTAGGTGGAAATTCTTGCCCCACAATGGAACACAAGATGTAGCTGGAAGTTTTCCTGTGTCCCACCCGGTCCTGCAGCTGCTCAGTCCCAAGTAAACACACAGATGTTGTAAACATTAATTACAAACTGTATGGCCTATGGCTCAGGCTTCTGCTAGCTAGCTCTTTCATGTTAAATTAACCCATTTCTGTTGATCTATATGTTGCTGCATGGCCATGACGTTACTGGTCTGCTGACATCTTGTTCCTTGGGTGGCAGGCTGGTGTCTCTCTTGACTACACCCTTCTTTGTCTCCATCTTTAGTTTGAATGTACCGCCTAACCTTATTCTGCCTCGCCATAGGCTAGTGCAGCTTTATATGTTAACCAATGGTAGCAACATATATTCACAGCATACAGAAAGATATCCCACAGCACAACAGCCTGTGTGTTGTAGTTTGTTTCTTGTTGCGATAAACATAATGAGCAATATCAACTTGGGGAAGAAGGTTTTTATTGGTGAAATTATTAAGGCCATTCCACTTAGTTCAATCCATCATTGAAGGAAGTCAGGGCAGGAACTAAGCTGAAACCATGGAGGTACACTGCATGCAGGCTTTCTTTCTCTGGTTCAGCTTTCTTATATAACCCAGGACTATCTGCCCAGAGGTGGCACTGCCAACTGGGCTGGGCCCTCCCATACCAATCATCAAGAACAGGTCCCACAGACATGCCCACAGGCCTATGTGAAGGAGGCAGTTTATGAGACTCAAAAACTTGGGGATGTGTCCAGTTGACAGCTACCTAGGAGGCCATGTAATAAATGGATAAACTATTTAAACATGTTTTACCAGTGGAAAAAATGGGTAGCAAATCGGCACATGAAATTATGTTAAATATTACTCATTAAGGCAATACAAATTAAAATCACAATGAGATAATTAAAATTACAAATACTCATGATGTGTGTTAATGAGCATATAGGAAATATATACTTTACTGATCTATTTTGGTTGACATAAGTATGTGTGCACAGATTATTGGTATATTTGAGCTCCTCTGAGGTAATTATATTTATGATCTTGTTATAAGTTTCTTACTGAATTGTTTCCTACATTATTCTTTTAAGATCCCACAGTTTTAATTTGTTTGTTTTTTAAGAAACAAGGTTTTGCTATACAGCCTAGTATGGTCTTGAACTCTTGATTCCTCCTCTCTCTGCCACCTTAGTGCCCCACCACAACTAACTCACTTCCATCATTTAGCCTGGGCTACCGACTTGGGATATGAGACTTCCCTCTCCTTCCTCGTTTACATTTCAGCTGTGGATGCAGAAACACAGCTCTTTTAATTTCCTTGATAATTTTTAAAAGTCAGTACACAGAAAACCTTCAAATACTTTGTGTATACCTTAAATCTTAGTGTCAGAACAAATTAATAAGTTTATTTACATTTCCTGTTATTTAAACCACTGACTATGTTGATTCCACTTAACCTGCATAAACTATTTTGTTAACTTTATGTATTGAAATTTGTCTTTCTTAAGATTGCTTGGAATTATGAATTGCTGTATATAGTTGAACAGAAATTAAAAACACATTTGAGCCGCCTTCTTTTTTCCCTGAACTAGATTTGTCATTTGACATATATGAAGGTCAAATTACTGCATTACTGGGCCACAGTGGAACAGGAAAAAGTACACTGATGAATATTCTTTGTGGGTTGTGCCCACCTTCTGATGGTAAGAGTTTTCTCACTTAGAAAAAAAAAATCTTAAAATTTTGTAAGCATTATTAACGAAGGAGTCACAGTATGTAGCAATTATTTGTCTCTTTACATGTATACTAGATGATTTGTGTCAGTGATTTGGAATAGCTATTTCTACATCTATGAAGAAGTTTTTTTTTTGTTGTTTTTTTTTTTTTTTACTATATACACTATTTTTTAAAACAAAAAATTGGTTCCATGATATTTAATAAAGTACAAAAGAAATTAAAATTTTAACTACTTATTTTGATTTATTTAATATACCTATTTCCATCACATTTATATGTGTACAGGTCCTTATTCCTTATTTACATGAGAAAAATAAATCAGTAAGTAACTAATTGGAAATTAAATTGATATTGGGAAAAAACACAAAATCTCAATATGCAGATGAAGGAAAGAATGATAAATATCAACACTATCTTCTAAAATAAAATTTTAGGAGCAGTACCTCAAAGGTATAATCTAGATCTGGGATTGTTTTATAGGTGTAAACTCTGTGTAAAATGTTCATGTTTCTGCAATTACTATATTGTCAGTGAAGTAAATTTTGTCGTGAAGGGACCAGATAATATTGAATCTGCATTTCAACTTTGTAAATGAGACTTGACCTTCAAAATTAGTGTGACCTGTTCTTTGTTTTTATTTGCCATGTTCTCTGACATTAGTTATAATATCTTATATTTTAGACATACGATTTTTGTTAGAGTTCGCCATACATTATCACATGATTTAACAGTTCATAAGTGGAGCATATTACCATTCATTTGAGATAATAAGAAAGCTGGAATTCAAGACATTATGTTAAAGATCATACAGCCAGCTTGTGTAAAATTTGTAGATCTTACTTCATTATCTTATAGTATCTGAAGGTGAAAAAAGTCTTTACTGAACCATAAATATAAATAGTGTCACTGTAGTTACGTAAATGTTTCATGTTAAGCCTGTAGTTTATTGTTCTTTCCACTATATAATATGGCCTGGAAATGAAGGAAAATGAGTTTCAAATGTAAGTGAAAACATATCACCAATACTATCGAAATGAGAATGTTATGTCTTCTAAATTTATATTAATTCTTGCTTTGCATATATGTTGTAACAAAATGAGTAAATTATTAGTTACATCAAAACATGAATTTTTTTAACACTCAATGTCTTTAATGTAAATATAAATATTTTGCTTTTAGGCTTTGCTTCTATATATGGACACAGAGTCTCTGAAATAGATGAAATGTTTGAAGCAAGAAAAATGATTGGCATTTGCCCACAGTTAGATATAAACTTTGATGTTTTGACAGTAGAAGAAAATTTATCAATTTTGGCTTCAATCAAAGGAATCCCAGCCAACAATATAATACAAGAAGTATGTTATCCATATATAAACCATCACTGTATTTCCTATAAATTAATATACTTTGTAATAATTGTACAATAAATATGCTTGAAAATCTAAACATATAAAACCTATCTGGGCCAGTAAACAGAAAATATGAAGAACTAGATGGATGTGGAGTACATATCTTAGCACATGTGACTAATTCTTTTTTCGTCTGGAAGGTACTTACTTTCCCCTTCTTCCTCTCATCTGCTCTGCCCTCCTCCTCTTCTGCACATCACTCTCCCTGCCTCAGTACACACAGAGCCTTCAGACTCATCTTTTTCCCTTCCCCATTACCCAGCAAGGCACAAAATCGAAACAGACTTCCTCCAAGAACCTTGTTACTTATTATTTCCAAAATTATGTATAATATTCATAAAATTAAGCACATCCTAACATTTTTAAGTTGATATTAAAACTAATTTAAAATTATACTGCTTAAATGATGCTTAAAATAATACTTCAAAACTTAAGATACATAAAACTTAAGATATATAAAAATTAATTTTGATGATTATGGAAATTTAATGTTGTTAAAATGACATTGTTCACACTTTACTTCTACAGGTGCAAAAGGTTTTACTCGATTTGGACATGCAAGCCATCAAAGATAATCAAGCAAAAAAATTAAGTGGGGGCCAAAAAAGAAAGCTGTCTTTAGGAATTGCAGTTCTTGGGAATCCGAAGGTAAATATAGTAATAATTTCACTGATGAGATAATTTTAAATTATATTAGATATGAAAGGTTATGGGGCTTGAGATGTACTTTGGTGGTTAAGAGCACTGACTGCTCTCCCAGGGGACCTGTGTTCGTTTCCCAGCACCCACATAGTAACTCACAGCTGTTTCTCACTCCAGTTCCCGGAGGATCTGATACACTTTTCTGCCTTCTGGGGCACCAGGTATACATGAAGTGCACAGACATGCATGCATGCAAAAACACTCATACATATACAATAATAAATAAATTTTTAAAAAGTTAAAACACGACAAAAATTAAAGGGATAATTAAGTTAGTCACTATCTGGGTGCACTGATTTTACATGTGTTTGTTCCCTAGTTTGTAGAAACAGAGAAGCAACTTTGCCTTACACATAGTTAAAAAGCTCATGTATGTGTTTGTGACAGAGAGCCAATGGTAACTACTCTCCTGCTGTGTTCCTCCTTTCTACTGTAGCATGGGATCATGATGGATTCTGAATTTTTATTACCTGTACTTTCTGCTAGCACCCACTATCATGTTTTTTAAATTCAAAACAATTTGAAGCCAGACGAGGTGGCACATGCCTGTAATCCAGCACTCAAGAAGCTGAGTCATGAGTTCAAGGCCGGTTTAGACTACATAGTAAGAGTCTATCTTAATAAAACGTTCCCCTCAAAAAATAGAATAAGTGTCCTGTCCCCTGAAAATGCTTACTTATCTTGAAATGATATAGGACATTCTCTAAAAAATAACTTGCTGTATGTGCAGATTCAATTATATATAGCAATATACTTAATTTTTTCCACTTTATTTGTCCGATTGTTATACCAGTGTCTATATAAGTAACCACAGAAAAGATTCACTTACAATTTTAAACATTTCTACAAACTTTATATAAGAGTGAAAAACAGATTTTCGGGTGAAAATATTAACTTGAAATAGAGAAATTTTCCAGTATCTACATAAATTTTAAATATTTGGTTTTCTTGCTTTTTTTATATCTGTGTTCACTCAGATACTACTGCTAGATGAACCAACAGCAGGAATGGACCCCTGCTCTCGTCACATTGTTTGGAATCTTTTAAAATACAGAAAAGCTAACAGAGTGACAGTATTCAGTACTCATTTTATGGACGAAGCTGACATTCTTGCTGGTGAGATTTTTGCTTTACTTTTAAAAGATAAGGTCACAAGCCTGAAGAGAGATAAACATGGAAATGCTAAATCCCAAGGAATAATTATATCTTGGTGTACAATCTAAACAAAAATATTTTTAAAAATGAAAAATTATATATTTCTGTGTTCAGTCTTTCCCAAATCATCCTGAGTGAGTTCCCAAAAGAACTCATATAAGATTTTCCATATTACCATAGTCATTATATATTAATTTATTATATCAAAAAGCTATGAAGCAAATTGGCAAAGGGCTAAATCATATCAGGCACAGTCTGGAGGAAGCCAGGCACAGATTCCCAGAGTCCCTTAATTTCTCCATAGCTTACTTGTACCATTTTTATAAAATATTGTCTTATAGTTTATTAGAGACTCAGTGTCCATGATTCCTGTGGGGACTGGTCATAGAGCTACTGTTCCTAACAGAGCAATTCAAGACTTGATAACACAGAACAATTCTAGACTCCTTAAAGGAAAACAAGCATTCAGTGTAAACTATATTTGTGTGCGTGTAGAGTTTTTGACACTAATAGGAACCTTCCTCCGTCCAGATTCCCAGGTACAGGTCAAGGGTGAGCTTTATAAGCAGGTCATTCTAAGGCAGGTTTCACTGGCCTGTCAACCATTTATGTGCAGTTGTGTGTGTGTGTGTGTGTGTGTGTGTGTGTGTGTAAACCACACAGAGTCCAGGTTTATGTTAGAGTTGATTTTTTAACACCTAGAACAAAGGTCTGAGAGTTTGAACTACTGTAACTTCTTTTTCTAGCTGCTTGTGTAGTATAATAAATGGATAAGTTCACTCATCTCTTCAACAGTATCTCTATCAAAAAGAATCCAATGAACTAACGTTTTTATTCTTGTTA
Organism: Peromyscus maniculatus bairdii; assembly: GCF_049852395.1. NCBI lineage: Eukaryota > Metazoa > Chordata > Mammalia > Rodentia > Cricetidae > Peromyscus > Peromyscus maniculatus. Next base: position 97,619,203 of record NC_134859.1, on the reverse strand, counting down.
TTATGTTTCCTTTCTTTGTACATTTGGTTATACAGGAATTATGAAAACTCCTGTATTATAAGTTCCTTTAAGAAGAGTCTGAGCTATGTGGGGTATGCACTCTGGAGTTAGGCTGCCTGAGTACAGTTCCTGACTTCATTATGCTAGTAGCTATGTGAAACATGTCTAAACAATATGTATTTGTCTTCTCTCAATATTCTCATCTGAAAAAAATAGGTGATGATCTTCTAGTGTCTTCCTCATAATGTTGTTGTGATAATTAATAATATAATACTTGGATGTATGCTAATTAACTTAGCCATTGAAATATGAATTCCACTTTGTAGATAGGAAAGCTGTCATATCACAAGGAATGCTGAAATGTGTTGGTTCTTCAATTTTCCTAAAGAGTAAATGGGGAATCGGCTACCGCCTGAGGTAACACTTGTTCTTCTGTGACTTTACTCTATTTGTATTTGTGCTTGACCTGCTATTACTATATTTAGGGCTTGCTATATTGTGCCTTAACTAGGTTAGTGATACAATTTAAACTTTCAGAATTTAGTGTTGGTTGTTTATGGAATAATCATAAAAATCATGATTTTGGCTTTCTCTAGCATGTACATTGACAGGTACTGTGCCACAGAATCGCTTTCTTCACTGGTCAGGCAGCACATACCTGCAGCTACTTTACTGCAACAGAATGACCAACAGCTTGTGTACAGCTTGCCTTTCAAAGACATGGACAAATTTTCAGGTATATTTTTCAGTTTCTTGATTGACTAGGACTTTTGTTTTGGAAATAGGCTTTTTGATGATTTTTCTATGTAATAGTCCCAGCTGCCAGAACTTGTAGTTTTTCTACTTTATCTAGTCTTTGAGCCTGAAATACTGAATACTAATGTGTGTGCTTCTTGTTTTTGCCTTTTTACAAATAGCATGTAACTATAATTTGTTAATTTAAATACTTAATGAAAATAAAGAGAATTATGTTTATGTTGTTAAGAAAAAAATTAGCTGGGCGGTGGTGGCACACGCCTTTAATCCCAGCACCTGGGAGGCAGAGCCAGGTGGATCTCTGTGAGTTCGAGGCCAGCCTGGGCATAAGAGTGAGATCCAGGACAAGCACCAAAACTACACAGAGAAGCCCTGTATCAAAAAACAAAACAAAACAAAATTAATTAAGTCTTGGTCTGGTGGTGCCCGTCTGTAATCATAGCACTTGGGAGACAGAGGCAGCCGAAGGATGGCTACAGGTGTGAGGCCAGTCTAGTCTGCATAGCAAGTCCCAGAGCAACCCAGCCAGTTCTACAGTGACCGATCCTGTTTCAAAAAAAGCCAGAATTTGTTGTAGATTTCCTGAGGACAATATGCATATCTCTGTGGTTTTTGTTGTTGTTGTTTGGTTTTGGTGTATATGTGTGTAGGGAGGCTTTGTGCATGTTTTCAAACAATTTCTATTTCAGAATAAATTATAAAGTAATTATTTTAATTTAGAATTATCATTTAAGTGCTATACAATATTTATTAATTTTAATTTATAACATAATGAAGTTATAATATTTTTCCATAAATAAAATTTCCTTGGCATTCTTTGGAATTTATAATAATGTTAAAAGTATCCTGAGACCAAAATCTTTGAGTGCCACTATGCTGATTAAATTTAATAATATTCTAATTTTTTTCTTTCTTTCTCTCTCTCTCTTTCTTACTCTCTTTCTTTTTTCTCTTTCTTGCTCTCTTTCTTTCTTGTTCTTTCTTGCTCTCTCTCTCTCTCTTTTTCCCTCCCTCCCTCCCTCCCTCCCTCCCTCCCTCCCTCCCTCCCTCCCTCCCTCCATTCCTTCCTTCCTTTCTTTCTCTTTTTCTTTCTCTTTATTTCTTGGCTTAGACCTCACCATGTAGTGCTGGCTAGTCCTCTTGACTCAGCCTCTAGATTGCTGAGGTCACAGACATGAATTATTGTGCCTGCCTGCCTTATACCCGTTTTTGAATGTATTTTAGACTAATTTGTATTATTTTGAGTGGTGTTGTAGGTCAATTTATATTAATTTTATTTTAGATTTTGTGTGTGGGGAGAGGGTATTTGCATGTGAATCCAGGTGCCTGTGTAGGCTTCTTGGAGGTATCAGATTCCCATGAGCTAGAGCTGTGAGTTACCCCAACATTGGTGCAAGGAACTGAACTTGGGTTCTTACTTAGTAAGAGCATATTTGCTTTTAACTGCTGAGCCATCTCTTCAGCCTTCTGCACAACTTATGAGAGCTCTATACCATTCGACCTGTGTTTTTTTTTTCTTCTAGGTTTGTTTTCTGCTCTAGACATTCATTCAAATCTGGGTGTTATTTCTTATGGTGTTTCCATGACAACATTGGAAGATGTATTCTTAAAGCTAGAAGTTGAAGCAGAAATTGACCAAGCAGGTAAAAACAGAACTAAAAATATCAGTCAGTGAACTAGACAAGACAAAAAATTTTATAAGCAAATAAATTATGCAACCTTATGAAGTTTGTGTTGCCTTGTGGAACCAAAGACAGAAGTAAATAAGTAGCTGAAGTATTTGTGAATAGTGATAGAAATTATGATATGATATTCTTGGAAGGTTTTATTGTCAGGGAGGACTTCATTGAGAAGATATTTGAACTGAGATGTCAATTACCAGAAAAATCCAGACATGCAAGTATTTTAGGACAAAATGTACTATATAAAGAAAATTTCTACTTCTCAGTTGTTGAGACATTAATTAGATGTCTTTGAAGTATGAAAACACAGGTCACCATGGCAGGAACTATGAAGAAAGTAATATTACATTGATGTCAGAGAGTACCCCAAGAGCCAGGTCATGTTTTGCTTCTGAGTCTCTGAGACGAGCTTCCTTTAATTTTTTTAGTACAATGTCAAGGGGTTTTAGAGCAAAGGAATAACATAGTAAGCCCTGCTTTGTGTTTTAGTGAACATGTTCGTGGTTGGGAAGATAGCGCCATTATAGAGCACTTGTCTGGCATCTCGAAGATTCTGGGTTTTTGTCCAGCACTGAAAAAATGTTTTTAATTATTGAATGATAACAGATCAGTGAGGAAACTTGTATGTAAATCTTAGTTTGAATCAGGATGGCAGTAAATTCTGCAAGAAGTGCATTTGTGTTGTATTGATCTCAGCAATAATGATTTGCTGAGGATTCTTAGGGAGGGATCAAGAATCAATCTCAAGTTTTTGCTTTGAGAACCTGATGTAGGATTGCTACTTCCTGAGGGTAGAAGGATAGGGTTATGTAAAGATAGGATGCATTTTTGGTGTCGTTGTTTGACATGTATCTGAAGCTAAGTGAAGATGTGAGGGCTAGACATGAAAATTCTGAAGTCAAAACAACACTGTTCTATGGAAATAGGTAAGAACACTTGGTGGGAGAATATAGAGGTGTAAAGGGCAACCCCCGATGGTAAGCAGTCAAGGAACAAGAGAAGGGCTGACAATTAGAATTTTCTTTCTTCACTAAAGAACAGAGAAGGGAAGTTTGAGAAAAAGCTGTCTTTGGGGAAAGAGAAAGTGGACATTTAATTGTCAAATAGCATACAGAGTAAAGTGAGGAAAGAAAATAGTTTTGGAAACAGGATAATGAGGGGCTTGGTAGTAGGTAAGACACTAGTGACCTTGCCAAGAGCATCTTGTGTGGTATGGCAAAGAGTGCAGCTGGAGCTATGTAGTACAAGATGAGAAGTTCATGATTGAAACTTAGCACTTGTTCAACTTGAATAGATGTTGACAAAGTGTAGAAGAGTTCCATTTTTGTTCCACATCACTTCCAGATTCATTCTGTAAAATTGACATGTCTTAGTTTTTAATCTTTCTATTCCAAACATATTCCAGAATTTTTATTTCTTTGTTTACTTTTATTGGCAAGTAGATTATAGCATATTTACACAGCAGCCACTGGAGGAAGAAATGGACTCAAAATCTTTTGATGAAATGGAACAGAGTTTACTTATTCTTTCTGAAACAAAAGCTTCTCTAGTGAGCACCATGAGCCTTTGGAAACAGCAAGTGTCTACAATAGCAAAGTTTCATTTCCTCACATTGAAACGAGAAAGCAAATCAGTGCGCTCAGTGTAAGTGTAATTATCATTCTTCTGAAAACTTGTCCTTTTGAGGTTGCAAATTGGATTTGCTGTCTGAACTTTTAAATAACGACATGTACACAGCTTTGTAGTTTTGAAAGGTTAAAATGACAATTTCACGGTATCAAAAGGTACAGTAATTTTATCACAGACCCATTATACTTTATTTTTTATTCAGATTGATTGATTGATTGAGACAAAAGTCTCACTGTGTAGCACTGGCTGGCATGGAATCACTATGTACACCAGGCTGGCCTTCACCTAACAGATATCCACCTGTCTCTGCCTCCTAATCCCTCTGCTGGGATTAAAGGTGTTTACCACCAAGCCAGTTCCTGTACTCTTTTTATCTGAACTTGTATCTGTTGTCTTATCTTTAAAATGATGAAGTGACAAGTAATACTATCTAATGTCTAATTTTTGAGTTTTGCCATTATATTTAAATTTTATTTTTTACTTATATCTTTTCATAATTTTCCATTCATTAATTTTTATAATTGTTTTTATTAAACAGCAAGAAAGTTAAGTTTTATCCCTGTTTATCAGATGAAGAAAACTGAAATATAAAGAAAGCCATTTAGCTAGTAAACCTAGGATTTAAAAAATTCTCTACATAAATTTATTCTCTCTCAGTTAATACCCCTTCTTCTCATTCTGATAATGACCTTGGAAAATTATATTTCCTGCTTTAATATACCATATGTCTGTCTTGTTAGAGCCAAAATGATTGTAGGAATAAAATTTAATAACAGTTCAAGCTAAACATTAGAGCATTCATAAATGTCTGAAATATTCTGGAGTTATTTGAGGTTTTGACCAAATTTATTTAGTATCAAACAAGTGCTAGACAAGCATCTGATTTGTTTCTATATCACTTGTCCTGAAAAAAAAAATGTTTATTTAAGTCAGCATATTTTAATTTTATTTAGTTGAACATCATTTTGATAATACATTCTCTGGAAAACAATGAAAGTGACTTAATTCAGATTGCTGTAATAAAATTTTATGAACTGGGTGGTTTTGGCGGTTAGAAGTTGGGGATCCCAAGTGTCAGCATAATAAAGGCTCTTTTCTTTTTTTGAAGAAGGATGCCATTTAGTTGCATGCTTTAGTGATTTCTTTTTTTGTTTGGAAAGAACATGCAAACCAGCACACTAACACGTGCTTGTTGATGTTACTTTTAAAAGGGTGCTAATCCCATCATAAGGGCCTTATCTAATTTGCATTGCTCTCCAGAGTTCCTGTCTTCAGATATCATTAGACTAAGGATTAGGGCTTCACTATGTAAATTTGAGGGGACACAAACATTGAGTTTAAGATAAAAATGTTGTATGGTCAAATATACTAGGAACTGTTTCTTATAATTCTTTCAAAGGATAGTTAACATGTAAGAACATCATGGAAATTATTTTTCCAGTTTTGTAATATAAAATTTTAACATTAACCTGAAGCTTCCATATATTCTTGTCATGATTTTTTTCTTTCTTTTTTTTTTTTTGTGGGTAGAGATAAATCAATAAATTTTATATTCAGTTTTAAAAAATGCAATAAACATTTCATGATATCATTACTAGGATAACGGAGTCCCAGGTGACACAATATCGTAGGTTCCTGCTCTATAATAATCAGCACATGACATAGAAATGCTAAGAGGGAAAAAAAAACTTCACTCCTGAACTTTCTTTCTTTTCATTTTTTTTATTAAGAAATTTTCTATTCACTTTACATATCAACCACAGATCTCCCCTCTTCCCTCTTCCCATCCCCCAGCCTTCCTCCCCAACCCACCCCTCATCCCCACATTTTCCAAATCAAGGTTTCCTATGGGGAGTCAGCAGAGCCTGGCACACTCAGCTGAGGCAGGTCTGAGCCTCACCCCCTGTATCAGGGCTGTCACACCCTAGGCATTGGGCTCCATAATGCCTACCCATGCACCAGGGATGGATCCTGATCCCCCTGCCTGGGGCCCCCCCAAACAGTTCAAGCTAAACAAATGTCTCCCATATCCAGATGCCTAGTCTAGTCCTATGGGTCTCCATAGCTATTAGTCCACAGTTCATGGGTTTCCACTAGTGTGGCTGGTCATCTCTGCACGTTTCCCCATCATTATCTCCATGTCCTGCCCATAGAATCCCTCCTCTTTCTCATTGATTGAATTCCTGGAACTCAGCCTGGTGCTCTGCCGTGGATCTCTGCATCTGCTTCCATCAGTCACTGGATGAAGGCTCTATGATGACAGAGTATTCACTAGACCAGGCACCCTATCAGTAGTCCAAGGTGGGGTCATCCTTGTAGGTTCCTAAGAGCTTCCCCGGCACCCTGCCTCTTCCTAGTCCCATGATGTCTTCATTTATCATGGTATCTCTTTCCTTGCTCTCCCACTCTGTCCCTGTTCCAGATCGACCCTCCCATTTCCTTATGTTCTCATCCCTCATTCTTTGCCCTCCATTCCCTCCACTTCACTCCCAGTTTGCTCATGTAGATCTCAGGGCAATCTATGTGTCTCTCTTAGGGCCCCTCCTTGTTAGCTAGCTTCTCAGGAGCTGTGGGTTGTAGTCTGGTTATCCTTTGCCTTACACCTAGTATCCACTTATGAGTGAGTACATACTATGTTTGTCCTTCTGAGTCTAGGTTACCTCACTCAGGATATTTTCTGCTAACTTACAGATTTAGATTTCAATACAGCATGTTTTGAGGGATGCTGATTTTACAATATTTAAAATAATTTAATGATTTTGTTTATTTGGTTTTTGAGATAGGGTTTCAAACAGAGGTTGCTCTCAAATTCTGAATCCTCCTGCTTTAGCTCCCCAAAGACTGGGATTATATGAGTGTATTACCATGCTCAGCAAAAATGGTTTTTAAAAATACAGGTGGTTTAACTGGAAGTTAAAAATTATTAAATAAGTGTGATGATCTAAACTCTTGCTACTGAGATACATTATATAATCTGTAGGTACTTTATAGGACAAGTAACAATCTCTATGATACTACAATGTCCTTTTGTACTACTATATATTCATGGTACTACAATATGTAATGTAATATAGTAATGTGCAGGTATGTGCATAGTATAATATGCATCTTATATATTATGGTTTGACAATATCTCAGTGAACCAGCAGCAGTTAATGTAATTAAACTGTGATAAGGATGAAAAATTTTAAATTGTAGAGTTTTCACTGTATTTTGATTTTCTTCCCTATACTTACAATATTTTTGTTAGGGTATGAAAAGTAAATGGCTAGAATAGAGTCCGAGCAAGAAACCCTTCCATCAGGAATATAGAAACATAAACATTATGGCAATACTTAGTTCTTTAACAATTTTATGTTTATATATCCTATAATTTAAGAGGGAATCTGGTCTCAATATACTTTTATAACTTTTTCTTCTCTTACTTAAAATTTAATAATCTTTATTTTTGATATCCCATTTAGCTTTTTCTCCAATATTTGTATCAGGTCAGTTTTGGAAATAGACTTTTAGGAAGTTTTTCTTTTTCTTTTTCTTTCTTTCTTTCTTTCTTTCTTTCTTTCTTTCTTTCTTTCTTTCTTTCTTTCTTTCTTTCGTTCATCTTGTTTGGTTGTTTTTGTTTTTTAATTGTCTGAATATCAAATTTATTTTATAGTGAAGGAAGATCTTTGATAGATTTGTATGTTAATGTATTTTAAGCTATATTATTATTTTTTTCTTGCAGGTTCCTTCTGCTTTTAATTTTTTTTGCAGTTCAGATTTTTATGTTTTTGGTACATCATTCTTTTAAGAATGCTGTGGTTCCCATCAAACTTGTTCCAGATTTGTATTTCCTAAAACCTGGAGATAAGCCTCATAAATATAAAACAAGCCTGCTGCTTCAAAATTCTACTGGTGAGAGTGTGTGAAGGTCTGTGAATGTGTGTTGGTTGGGGATGGGGGTGAAGGGTTGATGGAGTTCAGAGTAAAGCAAGCATGATCTGTCATTGTAAAATCTAAGTTAAATGTTTATCTTAGTGATACTTAATAATATCAGAAATAAAGTTTCGTTTTAAATGTAATTGGCAGTTTTTAAAATATTCTAATTTATACTGCTTATAATTATTAAATTCTTTTTAAAAACAGTAATAAGTTCCTACTAACATGTTTTACCTCATAGTTCATGATGAGCTTAATGAACTTGAGGATGTAAAATTTTCCCTAGCAAGAGTTATAGTATGCCGGGCGGTGGTGGCGCACGCCTTTAATCCCAGCACTCGGGAGGCAGAGGCAGGTGGATCTCTGTGAGTTCGAGGCCAGCCTGGGCTACCAAGTGAGCTCCAGAAAAGGGGCAAAGCTACACAGAGAAACCCTGTCTCAAAAAAAAAAAAAAAAAAAAAAAAAAAAAGAGTTATAGTATTTATACATACTCATTGAGATATAATGATTCATCAGGAACTATTTAAAGAATTAGTTATAAGTAAAAAATAAACTTTACTAACATATAAATACCTATACTTGAATATCTTAAGTTTGCCATTGATAATTTTGTATTTACTATTTTTATTCTTACTGTATAATTGGCAAAAAGGTTTTTTTCATGTTTTTATGGACTTGAGCTAATTTTAAATTAGGATTCTAAGTTTTCAAAATATTAGAACTTAGTAAAGAATTTAATTTATTTATGATGAGATTTCCTATAACACCTGCTTACATAAATAGCCTGTAGTCTGAAGACTTGCAGAAACTATGTTACTTTAAAGTCATTACTGTTAAAATACGGTGCTAAGTATGATAATCTTAATCTTTTCTGAAAATGATGCATTTAGCATGGACAATCTCTCCAATTAGGAGATATTTTAGTTTACTTTTTTCATTTAAAAATCTTGTCTTCAGTTTTAATATGAATTTTATGTAGCTAGAATACAATACTTTGTGAAATCTCATATTTTTTATGTATATCTAAAAATTATATTCTCAAATCTTTCTGTTCTTGCTCTGTAGAAATTCTAATATTTTCAGTATTTGTCTCTTCCATTAATTTCTGTAGTATTGTTTCTTGCTTTTGGATCTGTACTCACTGGTCCAAAATGAAGCTTATATGCGTATTTGTGTCTCTGTGTATGTGTATTTATATGTAACATATATGTATATACAATACACACAAGCACGTGCACACACACACACGCACACATATGCACACACACACATATTAGATATTTTCTTACCCTTCTTCGAGAGTATAAGTTACATGGTTACATCACATGTAGGGTAGCTCTTTTCTTGAATATACAACCACTCCGGTAGTTAAGAATTCAGTTAAGGTCCTTGGTTAGGAGAAAATTTTGTGTCATGAAGCTGAAAAGCATCATTCTTTATGGCACTCATGATTGGTACTCAATCTGCCTTGTCATTATGTTCAGTTACTGAGAGTGTTTGGTTTTGTGAGGTTTGGGTTTCTTTGTAAGTCACAAATGTTTTGGTTCCTGGCTTTTGTGGTGATAGAGCAGGAGTGCTTCCACTCATCAGACATGATGCTATACATTTAAACACAAACAGGTGTCTTTTTTTTTTTTTTTTTTTTTTTGGTTTTGGGCTGTTTAAAGAATGTAGGTAGAAGACTGATTTTTGTGCTTGGCTACTTGCAATTGAAATTATCAAATAGATTATTTTCACTCTTTAGTCAAATTTCATGATAACTTTTTCTGTTATTAATATTTCTGTAGGCAGCAGATAAAAGTTACACAATTACCAGGTTCTGTTCAAAGCCTTGCATATGTATTCTGTCATTTAATTGTCACAACCAATGTCCTTATAAAGTAGTTATACTTACTTTTGACAGAGGAGGAAACTAAGATCTAGAATATCCTTGTAACTTTTTAAAGGATATATCGTGTAAGTGGTACAACTTGGGTTTGAATCTTGTCCTACTGACTACAGAGCCAATGCTCTTCCCAATATCTAGGCTGAAGATAAAAGATCTCCTTGAAAGAGCATTATCTCCTAATGTTATTAAAAGTCTATTACGTATCTTACTTAAACTAATTCTTTTTTATTCTTATTTTCTAATACCAGACTCAGATATCAATGATCTTATTAACTTTTTCACACATCAGAACATAATGGTGACAATGTTTAATGACAGTGATTATGTATCTGCTGCTCCCCATAGTGCAGCTTTAAATGTGGTGCATTCAGAAAAGGTACGAGTATTATACGTGAGTACTCATTTAAAAGTTATAAAATATTAAAATGGTTACTCTAAAATTAATTTGCTAAACTTATCCTGTTAGTCATGAATTAGAGTATATTTTTAGATATAATTAAAAACAATTCATTTTTTTTGTCATAGTTTTATGCCCTGGTAAGTGACCAGTAACATTTTTTTATTTTCATATTATATTTTTGCTTAAAATATCTGCATATTTAAAGCTAGGTTATCATACTTGTCATTATTTTTCCTATCCCTTGTTGAAACAGATTTTTCACAGTATCTAATAATATTTAATTAATTAAAATATTTAATTAATCTAATAAGGTTAGTTAGTAAGAAAAGTTTGGTCCTTAGTGATATTAGTATGCTTATATAAGTAATGTATTAACTCTTCTCTTTAAATTGTAGGACTATGTTTTTACTGCTGTTTTCAACAGTACTATGGTTTATTCTTTACCAGTAATGATGAACATAATTAGTAACTACTATCTATATCATTTAAATGTGACTGAAACTATCCAGATCTGGAGTACCCCATTCATTCAAGTAAGCAAACATATACAAAGATGAATTCATATGTGGAAATTTCCAAAAGTTAAAAGTTGAGGTGGGGAATTCAGGAGTCTCCAGGATTAGTTTGCTTCAAATCCAGAGCAGCTCCATTTGATGTTGATAGGTTTGTGAATCCCTGATATATTAATTGTAGACAAGAAATGAACATGGCTTAGTATTTTTTTGGGAAAGGTCTGGTATCTAGTTACTGAGATATTGAAAGAAAGCTTAAGAAGTCACACAGACAACCATTTTTACTTCAAGTAGATGTCTTAGTTAGGCTTTTTTATTGCTGTTAAGAGACACCATGACTACAGCAACTCTTGACAAAGAAAACATTTAATTGAAGTGGTAGTTTACAGTTTCAGAGGTTCAGTCCATTATCATGAGGAGGAATATGGCAGTGTACAGGCAGACATGGAACTGGCTACATCTTTACCAGAAGGCAGCAGGAAGTCGATTAACTGTCACACTGAGTGAAACTTGAGAAAAGAAACTTCGAAGCCTGCCCCCACAGTGACATACTTCCTTCAACAAGACCACACCTACTCCAATAAGGCCACATCTCCTAATAGTGCCACTCCCTTTCGGGGCCATTTTCTTTCAAACCACCGCAGTAGCAAAATGTTGAAGGCCAGGGACAACAAGACACTATGTACTGTTTCTACATCATCTGATGAAAAAGTGAGCCAGGGCACTTGTTAGACATGTAGATTGTGTCCTAATACATAGTACCTTTCCTGTTTAATAGAAAGGGTGGAGTTGAGTCCAGGATTTACTCTTAGAATGCTCAAGGCACTGGGTTTGGTCTCTAGCACAGAGACCAGTGTGAACAAGGATAGAGAAATGGACTTGTTGAGGCTAGAGGATAACACCAAAAGCAACCTAAGTCTCAGGTCATCTGCATTTGGATGTCAGCTACTTTCTGGACTGCCTGGGAAAGTTAGCTGACTCTTAGGGTAACAAGGGACATAGGAGTTAAAGTTACTCTTGTCTGGGAGATGTTCTTGATTCATTAGGAAGATAGGCTTGGATATAGCTTTTCCCAAAGGAAAAAAGGAAGGATCAAGATCTTATTTGACACAGTCATGGAGGTGTTTACACAGTCACTGGAAAGTACCAGAGATCATTCTTAGGTATTATCATTGCATCTGGCCATTGGTGGATATGCTAATTGTTTATTACACATACTAATTAGTGGCAGATTTTGCAGTGTAGTCTAGCACTTCTTGTTAATAAACCTGTTATTTGTCCATACCCTGGGTAGATATCTTAATGTCTTTCTTTAGAGATTTAATATTCTAAGGTATTCTAAAGTGATTCTCAGATTCCTTTTCTATTGTTTTTACCTTTCAGGAAATTACTGACATAGTTTTTAAAGTTGAGCTGTATTTTCAAGCAGCTTTGCTTGGAATCATTGTTACTGCAATGCCACCTTACTTTGCCATGGAAAATGCAGAGAATCATAAGGTAATTAATCAGACAAAAAAATTACAAGGTTCTGTCAAGCCCAAGGACCTGAATTCAACCCTGGAATCCACATGGCGGAAGGAAAGAACTGATTTCTCCAAACTGCCCTGTGATATCCACATGTGCCACATATACACGGGCACACATAGTAAATGTAAAAAAAAAATTTTTAAGTTATGTAAAAAAATAAATGGTGCTGAGATGCCTCAACAGTTAAGAGCACTTGCTTTCCTTACAGAGGACCCTGGTTCAGTTCTGAGTATCCACATGCCAGCTTACAACTGCTGGTTACTCTAGTCCTAGGGAATTCTGTACCCTCTTCTGCCCTCTGTGGTCCCCTGCATGCATGTGATACCGTAAACTCAAACAGACACACATACACATGATTAAATATTTTAAATAAAATAAAAATTTACAGGTATCAATTGCTGCTCGTAAGAAGCCTCATGGTAAACTTTAATAGTATTTAATTTGAGAGTGTCTTAGTTATGTTTCTGTTGTTGTGATAAAACACCATGGCCAAAAGCAACTGGGGGAAAAGGTTTTATTTGGCTTATACTTCCAGGTAACAGTCCATCACTGAGGGAAGTCAGGGCCAGGAACTGAAGCAAAGCAAAGGAACCTAAAGGCAGGAGCTGAAGCAGAAGTCGTGGAGGAAAGCTATTTGCTTGCTCATGACTTGCTTACCCTGCTTTCTTACACCATTAACCTGATCTCTGTTTTTGTGATTTTTGTATTTCAAATGCATGTAAATGGAATTATAGTATGCATTCGACTTTACTTTCTTATTACTGTAACTTCCTAGTGCTTTCTTGAAATTCATGAAATTTGTCTTAGGAGTCTCTGTAGTCCATTCCTTTTTATTACTGAGAACTATTATACGGTGTGGGTGTATCATCGTTTGTGTAACCATTGCTTGTTAAAAAGCATCTGAACTACTGTTGGGTTCCACTATTACAAATACAGTTGCTGTGAATGTTTGCATATAGGTGTTTATATGAACATCGGTGTTTGTTTGAATATGTGTCTGTTCACTGCATGCCTAAAGTACCCACAGAAGCCCAAAGAGGGCATCAGGTTCTCTGGGACTGGAGTTACAGATGGTTGTGAGCTACATATGGGTGTTGGGAATCAAATCTTGGACCTCTGGAAGAGCCGCCAATGATCTTAACCTCTGAGCCATCTCTCTAGTGCCTCATTTCTTCCTAACTAATTTTTTTATTTCTTGTTTCCCATTTCTCACTCTTATTATCTGCCTTCTGATATAATACTCATAGTTATTATGAGTATATAGTTTTAGAAGTAGTACAAATCAAATGAATAGTATTATTAGGTATCAGGATTTGGGAAAGATTTTTACAAAAAATAATGAGTTCATGAGAAGGAAAACTATGCAATTTATTTTAAAAGTATTTAAAATGTTTTCAAATGTATTTTCTTTGCATGAGGTTTCACACATAAACTGAAGTTCTGTGAAAATCCAGAGGCTATTAGGCAGTTTATATGTTCTTACTAGAAATAGCTTTTGAGCATGAGAATCCTTTTCCATTTAAACATCTTCAACATTTATTTCTGCACAGTTTTATATGAACAAGTTTGGCTGTCATTGATGGCATACTCACCATTTCTATGTTACTTTTTGTTTTACTATATTCTGATTGTTAAAAATTTTGTTGAGATTGATACATCTTATAAATGAACCTAATTAAGGTCTAAAATGAATGCATGTAAAGTTACTTTTTTTGTTTTGTTGATTAGAATGAAAAGTTCTACAATAATTTACTTGCTTTTTATTTGTAAAATGTTTAAGATTTTAATAGTTTTTCTCTCTTTTTTAGATCAAAGCTTATACTCAACTTAAGCTTTCAGGTCTTTTGCCATCAGCCTATTGGGTTGGACAAGCTGTTGTGGACTTTCCCTTATTTTTTGTTGTTCTGACTTTGATGCTGGGAAGTTTGTTTGCATTTCATCATGGACTATATTTTTATCCTGTAAAATTTATTGCTGTGGTAAGTTAGCATCAGTTGTGCTCATGATATTTATAGTTAAATATTTCTTAAAAATCTATTTATGTATGCATATATGACAGCTGTCAGGTTAAATAACTTGTGTATTAGCTTTTTAAAAACAAAATGAAGCAAATGTTTGTTATTGTATATGGTACATTTAATTCAATTTTTATTACAAGTGATTTTAAAAAATGCAAGCCACCATTTAAAAATAATTCCTTATAGCTGTTGTGGTCTTTCATGTAGACTACCTACTTGCTTGTATCAGGCACCTAAATACAGTCTTCTTTCCCTGTTCTCACATCTAAACATTTTACAAGAAAGGGATTTATTTTTGAAAAAGACTTGATTTAATTATTGTGCATAATGGTGTGGGTATGTATGTACATGTGTGCTTGTGTGTGTGTGTGTGTGTGTGTGTGTGTGTGTGTGTGTGTCTAGCCCTGGCTGTCTCAGAACTCACTCTGTAGACCGGGCTGGCCACAAAAATCTCAGAGATCCACCCGCCTCTGCCTCCTGGGATTAAAGGTGAGCACTAACACCACCTGGCATTAGAGAGCATTTTACTTGGTATAAAAAATTACAAGTAATGCTGAGGTTAAATTACTTGGAGTTGTATAAAACAGTAATTTAAAAGCATGATTTTTATTGGCTTAGTAGAGTCATAGATTATAACTGTTCAAATAAGCGCAATGACAGTTTTTGGAGTGATTTGTTGAAGAATGAAATTTGAGAATAAAAATTACTGAATATTTTAATATGACCATGATATTTTATATTGTATTATAAACTATTTATATTCTTATAGGACATGCATTTCTGATTTACAGGTTTTTTGCCTTATTGGTTATGTACCATCAGTTATTCTATTCACTTATGTTGCTTCTTTCACCTTTAAGAAAATTTTAAATACCAAGGAATTTTGGTCATTTATCTATTCTGTGGTAAGTCTCACTTTTATTTTATTCCAGTTTTCCAAATCAGCATATGTAGAAACTTTCAGGCATGCTTTGATGATGGTACTGAGTGTGTAATGTATCTTTCCTAAGTAGAGAGAATATGGAGAGAGCTAGCAGTTTCTTCAGTGGGTGTATTGATCTTCCACCTCATCTACTCCAAGGGATGTTGCTCACAGTATATAACAGCTAACAATTATGCCAACATAGTAATGCTTCCTTGGATGCATGTTTTAATTGAAGATCAAAAACATAGTTGATGCCAAGGCACAATTTGTAATAAGTTTATATAAGATTTTAAAATCCTCTCTCACTTATATTCTCACTTCCTCTTTAGACAGCATTGGCTTGTGTTGCAGTCACTGAAATAACTTTCTTTTTGGGATATGCAGTATCCACTGTTTTTCATTACACCTTTTGCATAGCCATTCCAATCTACCCACTCCTGGGTTGCCTGATTTCTTTCATAAAGGTACGTCAGTAATGTTTCAGAAATTTTAAAGTCTGAATATACATTCTTTAATCTTTGATGTCTTGGTTCTTGTACTGAAAATAGCAACAAATATAAGATTAACTGCTTGATTATATAGTCAATACAGGCATTTAAAATGACAGATATTTTCAAGTATGACTTCAGGTTGTCAAAGGAGAAAAACTGTTTACTACATGGTTTCTGATGCTCAATTTGATATGCATAATTAGATATATGGTTTTATTTTTATTTTTAGGAATTTCTCAAGGATCAAGTAATGTGTTCTATAAAATGATGAGAAAAAATTTAAGTGTAAGAGATTTTCTCCTTGAGGAAAACATTAAGGAAAAACATCAGATTAATTTTGATCATGGATCATCCAAAGATATTTTCATTTGATTAGAAAAAAATTAAGCAGTTGAGAGGAGTAGGGGTGATTATGATCAAACTACATTGTATGAAATTCACAAATAATAAAAATGTTATATTAATTAAGCAGTAAATTCATACTTTATGATTGCTGGATAATTCCATTTTTCTACTCTGGTTTAATATGTTTGACTATACTTGCTTCTAGAAATACTGTGTAGTAGTAAGATTTTAAGTTAGACATACCATAGCTTATTAATAGGAACACCTTATTTATAGAGATTGCATGTTTATGACTAATATATATTAAACATTTTAAAGCTAAATATTTGTGTATATGAGTTATAAAAATGCTTTGTTTTAGGGTTCTTGGAAGAATATACCAAAAAATGAGGATGCCTATAATCCATGGGATAAGCTTTTAGTTGCTGTTATAATGGTAAGAAATAACAAAAGCTATTTTTGTATGTTCATGTGTCCTCTTAAGAGTATTTGTAGGGGAAGAGAGACAACTTAGTGATTAAGAGCACTGGCTGCTCTTCCAGAGGACCCAGATTCAATTCCCACCAACACATGGTAGCTCACAACTGTAACTCCTGTTCCAGGGGATTTTATGCTCTCTTCTGGCTTCCACAGGCACCAGGCATTCATGTGGTACACATACATTAATACAAAACAAGCTGGGCAGTGGTGGCTCACACCTTTAACCACGGCAGGTAGAGGCAGGCAGATCTCCGTGAGTTCGAGGCCAGCCTGGGCTACAGAGTGACTTCTAGGAAAGACTCCAAAGCTACACAGAGAAACTCTGTCTCAAACAAACAAACAAAAAAACCCAACTAATACATATAAAATATAAAATAAAATTTAAAAAATTAAAAATGGAACTGTTTATGGTCTCAGGACATAACTCGGTTGTTAAGAATGCTTGTCTAGCATATATGGAGGCCTTGGTTTCATCCCTAGCACAGTAACAACCAGGTGTGATGATATACTCCTGTAATTGCAGCACTTTGTAGGCAGAGGCTGGATGATCAGAAGCATGAAGTCATTCTTGGGCTACATTGTGAATTAGAAAAGAATGACGTGTTTGTGTTTTATTTTTAGTTTTTGTCCTGTTATGTAAAAAATAAGCCTATAAGTTAAGCGTGTTAATGATAGTGAATCTGCATTTTTGTAAAAATGCCTTTCGTTGACCAATTATCCTTAGTTCAATGTACTTGACTTTTCCCATGCTACTAATTCTATTTTAATAGAACTGGCTTCCTCAGAGGAAGAACAAAGTCTTCTGTTGTTCGTGAGACAGGGTCTTAGATAGCCCAGCCTGGCTTGGATTTTATAGTCTTTCTGTTTAAGCTTCCCTAGTGCTGAGATTATAAGCCAGTGACACCATTCCCAGCTAAGCTTTTATACTTGATTATATTTTGTAAAACTGACAGTAAATGAACTTACAGGGGCAGAAAACATATGAAAAATTACTTTATGGGAAATAAAAATTACTTTATGGGAAATAACATTACTTTCTTAGTATTAAAATTTATGACTGGTGGTGCAGTTAGTGGAATAACATAAGCTCTGTGTGAGGCTCCAAGTTCAATCTCCATCACCAAGAAACTAAACGAGAGAAGTTATTTTTCATTATCTTTATTATAACAAACAAAAAACAATTGGATTCTCTCCCCCTTCTTGTTATGGTAAAGTACCTGATCTCTGTAGTCTTGGTTCTGTTGGAAAAGCAAAGAAATGATGATTTAGTCATAAGCTGTTACGTATTCTTCTCTTAGCCCTACCTGCATTGTATACTGTGGATTTTCCTCTTACAACACTATGAGAAAAAACATGGAGGCAGATCAATAAGAAAGGATCCCTTTTTCAGGTTAGTTAATTTTTTTTAACCTAAGTTTTAAAGTTTTGGTAAATTTATAGAATTGTAAAGCCATCACCATAATTTTAAACACCAATGTAATTTTAAAACAATTCCAGTACTCCAAGTAATTATATCTTTTAATAGTCACTCTTCTGTATTCGTTCCCATGCCTCTAGCCCTATGCAATCACTAATCCCGTATATTCATAAAGTTTGCCTGTTCTGAACTTTGTATATTACTGGAGTTATAGATAGCATATAGTCATTTCTTGGTTTTGTTCTTATGCTTTTCTTTCCTTTTTGTGGTGATCCATGGGAATATGAAACAGAAGTCCAGCTGTATAAGCTATACCTTGACCAGACCAAGGGTCAGTCAAGTGGGAAGCCATTTAGCATTTGGTGTTATACAGCTTAATATTCAGTTGTGCCTTGCTATGATTTCCTTGTGCTCAGAATTCTCCTAAAATGTGTATGTGTATGTGTGAACCTCCATCTCAAAATACTTGGATAAAGTCAGGTAGACAGAACCTTCTGCCTCTGAGCTTCTGGTTCCTCTTAAGCATTTGTTTTGTGTATTTGCCTTTTGCAAATATCCTCCCTAAGCTACTTCCTAATAGGGCCAATCCCAAACAAAGCCTTGAAAGGCAGATACCTACCAGACTACCTGCTAGACTCCTTAAGCGCCACCCCCCCCCCAACTGAGGTCTCCCAGGCCAAGTGCCTGTCCCCTAGATGCATAGCTTTGTTTCTTGTGCAAATCAAGTTCAAGTCTTCCCCTCTTTCTCACCTCCCCAGAGCAACTTTTTAGATCAAAGTGGTTTCCCCTCACCAGGTGCTTCAAGCTGTGATGCAGATTGACTAGCTGTCAGGAAACTGGCAGCAGAGGAAAATAGAGACAGTTTAACTCTTAGTGACCTTAGATTTTCCCCACCCCATCACCTGTAAGTTTATAGTTGAACACATTTATCATAGACTCGTAATGCTTTCACCTAACCACAGTAAGGATCTATTTCTAGCACATAAATCCCTTTTCTGATTTATGCCATTTCCTAACTCCACTCTTGTTCTCTCTCCTTTTGGGGTGCAAACAAAAGTTGCCCGGAAGCTTCTGGTGGGGACCTTGCAATCTTGTGTTGTATAGTAAACATGAGGTATTGCTGCTTGGGAAAAGATATAGATCAGTCCCAAGAGAACAAGGGGAGTTGAATTGAGAGAGTTGAATTGGTGGCTGAATGATGGTGGCAGACGAATAAACTGAATTGGGCAAAAGAGCTCTGTGCTTCTGGATTCATTCCCGCACCTATGGTGGAGTCCCTTCTGGGCCCCTGGGATAGTATAATATTAAGGCTGGGCCTTTAATATTATACAAAACCTTTTTTTTTCCCCAAATAAACATTAATGTGTAGTGTCCTTCATACATTTACTGCATGTTCATTCTGGTTCTTTCTTTCTCCCCCCCCACCCCCCTGAGACAGGGTTTCTCTTTGTAGTTTTAGTGTCTGTCCTGGATCTCACTCTGTAACCAGGCTGGCCTCGAACTCACTGAAATCCACCTGGCTCTGCCTTCCAAGTGCTGGGATTAAAGGCATGCACCACTACTGCCCGCATTCTGGTTATTTCTATAATGTATATAAAACATTTTTAAGAAAAGAAATAAATGTTTTGAAAATTTAAGCCACTAAAGACCGTGGTTCTGTTAAGTACTTTAAGTGTATTTAAGGTGTATAGTTACCTGCTTTTTACTGTTGAAAAAAGTCAGATCGTTAGGATTTGAATTATTCATTTTTTATTATATTTGTGTTTATATTGTGTGTATATGCATGTTTTTTTGTTTGTGAGTATGCATAAGCCATACAGTGCATGTGGCTCTCAGAAGACAGCTAGCAAAAACTATTCTTGCCTACTGTGTGGGTCCTGGGGATTGAATTTAGGTCATCAGGTTTGGCAGCAGATACCTTTTCCTGCTGAGCCATCTCAAATCCAATAGTTAGGATTTGAACAGTAAATTATTGTCTAGTGCATACAGTTTTACAGTGAGAATGATTTTGGAAGGCTCCTCATTTATCTTGTAGCAGCAATTCATTAACTTTTAAAATTTCATTTTACCAAGTAACATTGTAATCATCTTTTCATATGCTTTATGTTGTCCACTTTAATGTCTTCTGAGAGGAAGGATTATTTCTATTAAAATGTTTATTAACATTTTAAAATTTATTCTGTTGTATTTATATTATGGAGGTGTAAAAATTCTTTATGTATTTTGTATATGCATATGTGAGTTGCAAGTATTTTCTCTGAACTTAAGTATTTTCACTAGGTTATTTTAAACTGGAAGAGTTATTATTTAGTGAAACATGGGTATTGGTGATAAACTACTTTGCAGTTTCCCTTTTATTCCTATCAATTCGTGTATTAGCAGAGTATTAGTGTATATAAATACTGGACAGTTAAATGTGTGGTGCCTGCTAGCTTTTTTCTAGTTGTCATGTTTGTGTGTACTTGCAGAGTATTAATGTATATAAATACTGGACACTTTAGATAATAAATGTGTAATGCTTATGAGCTTTATAGTTCTGACATCAGAATATTAATTAATGTACATAAACACTGGGCAGTTTAGATGAGTGTGTGATGTTTATTGGATTCCCCCTCTGCACTGAGGAGCTTAGGGCTGACTCTCCTTACTTCCCCTCTTCCTATTTCTACTGATATTTGTGGGGAAGGTTCCTGTATCCACAGAGATAGTCTTTCTAATATCCCCTTTGTTTTCTGATTCACCGAACCAGTAAGGGATTCTCTACCCTGTATCACCTACTTAACTTATGTCAGAGCCATGCCATTGGCACTTTTTAAAGTTTTTAAATAATCTTTTTTTATTTATATACTTCAAGAATTTTATTAATCAATTAATTACTATTTTCCCAGCCCAATCACAGTTTCTTCTCTCTCTACTCTCCTCTGAATCCCTCCCCTCCAACTTCTGCCCTGCCCTCCATCCACTCCTCCCTTCCCTTCAGAAAAGTGCAGACCTTCCCTGTATATCAGTCAGCCCTGGGATATCAAGTTGCAGTAAGACTAGGTGCTTCCTCTCCTGTTTAGACTGGATGAGGCAGCCCAGTAGGAGGAAAGGGTCCCCAAACAGGCAACAGAGTCAGAGACAGCCCCCACTCCCTTTGCCAGGAGTCCCACAAGAAGACCAAGCCATGCAACTGCAATCATTGCAGAGGGCCTAGTCAGTCCCATACTAGTTTTCTGGTTCGTAGTTCAGTCTGCATGAGCTCCCATGAGCCCAGGTCAGTTGACTCTGTGTGTTTTCCCATGACATCTTTAGCCCCTCTGGCTTCCATAATCCTTCCTCCCCTTTTTCCACAGGATTTCTTGAGGTCTGCCTAATGTTTGGCTGTAGGTCTCTGCATCTGTTTCCATTAGTTGCTGGGTGAAGCCTCTCTGATGACAGTTGGGCTAGGCAATGGTCTATGAGTATAGCAGAATATCAATAGGAATCATTACATTGACCTTTTTTTTTTTTTTCTTTTTTACCAGTCATATTTGTTTCTATCCTAAGTCTCTGGGCTGTCCATCCTCTGGGTCCTGCCCCTCCAGGCATTGTCAGGGTGGGCTCCCTCTCATTATATGGGTTTCAAGCTGGACCCGTCATTGGTTGGCCACTCCCATAATTTCTGCACCACCTTTGTAAGATTCATGTGCCCCTGACCTTCCTTGTTGCTTAGCTTCTTTGGGTCTGTGGATTGTAGCATAGTTATCTTTTACTTTGCAGCTAATATCCACCTATAAGTCAGTATGTGCCATGTTTGTTTTTCTGGGTCTGGGTTACCTCACTCAGGATGATATTTTCTAGTTCCATACATTTGCCAGCAAATTCCATGATGTCATTGTCTTTAACAGATGAGTAATACTCCATTGTGTAAATGTACCACATTTTCTTTCTTTTTTTACCTGTATTGATTCTTTGTGGATTTCACACCATGCATTCTGATCCCACTTATCTCCCCATCTCCTCTCATTTGCCCTCTGCCCTTGCAAACTACCCCCCAATCAAAACCAAGTTTAAAAGAAAAACCAAACAAAACAAAGAAACAAAGCAAAAAAAAAAAAAAAAAAGAAGACTCTTGTCATGGAAGCTGTAGTGTGACCTAGTGAGTCACACAGTTTGCCTTTTAGTCCACTCATCTGTACTTGTAAGAGTTCATTGCCACGAGTCATGGATCTGGCTCTTGGCCTCTGGTTTCTGCTACACTTAAAATAATGGGCTCTCACTGGAGCTCCTCTGTTGTCCTGTGTTGTGGAGGTCCTGCTGTTTTGGGTCTGTAGCTTTGTCCTCTTCACATGCTCCAACCGTTTATAGATTCAGTGGATGCTGGAGTAGGCCAACTTATAACCCTGGTTCTGGGCGTGGGTGTTAGCTGGGCCGGTCAGCTTGATAGCTTTCCCTCATCCTCACTACCCAGGCAAGCTCTCTAGCACTGACTCAGCTAGCTCACTCCGCACATCCTACAGCAGGGAGAGGGGCCAGTTCTGTTCTTGGGTCCTCAGATCCAGGTCCCTCTCACTCACATCACCAGGGCCAGCTCTACTGTTTTGCTCACTGAAGGTGCGGGGGCCCTTTCTCTTGATTGCTGTAGGTGGAATAAGAGGGGTTGGTGGGTTCCCTCTCCTGTTGTTATGCCCTCAGGGTTGGCTCGCCTGTCTGTCCCTTGCCTGCCATGTGGTGGCATGGGTGAGGGAAAGATGCCCTCTGCCCTCCACCCCTTGCTACTTGTGGCAGATGAGAGAGAGCTGACTCCAAGGTCACGAGAGTGAGAGAACTATCCCTACCTGCCACCAGCTGCAGCACATAGGAGAGTGGGTCCTGCACCCTGCCTGGGCAGCACACTAGAGCTGACCCTGTTGTCAGGTACCACATTTTCTCTATTCATTCTTCCGTTGATGGACATCTAGGTTGTTTCCAGTGTCTGGCTATTACGAATAAAGCTGTTGTGAACATAGTTCAGCAAGTGTCTTGTGGTATGGTAGAGCGTCCTTTGGGTATATGCCCGGGAGTGGTATAGCTGAATCTTGAGGTAGACCGATCCCCAATTTTCTGAGAAACCACCATATTGATTTCCAAAGTTACTGTACAAATTTGCACTCCCACCAGCAATGGAGGTGTGTTTCCCTTGCTCCCTACCTTACTAGCTTGAGCTGTCACTTAAGTTTTTGATCTTAGCCATTCTGACAGAGTTGTTTTCATTTTCATTTCCCTGATGACTGAAGATGTTGAACATTTAAGTACTTCTCTGCCATTTGAGAGTCCTGTTGAGAATTCTCTGTTTAGAACTGTAACCCATTTTTTAATTGGACTATTTGATTTATTGATGTCTCGTTTCTTGAGTTCTTTATATATTTTAGAAATCAGCCCTCTGTCAGATGTGGGGTTGGTAAAGATCTTTTCTCATTCTGTATGCTGCTGGTTTGTCCTACTGATGGTGCCCTTTGCCTTACAGAAGCTTTTCAGTTTCATAAAGTCCCATTTATTAATTGTCGATCTTAGTGCCTGTGAGATTATTATTCTATTCAGGAAGTTGTCTCTTGTGTCAGTGAGTTCAAGACTGTTCCCCACTTTCTCTTCTACCAAATTCATCAAATCTGGTTTTATGTTGAGGTTTTTGATCCACTTGGACTTGAGTTTTGAGCAGGGTGATAGAAATGGACCTATTTGCATTCTTCTACATGTTGATATCCAGTTAAACAACCACCACTTATTGAAGATTTTTTTCCATTGTATATTTCTGGCTTCTTTATCAAAAACCAGGTGTCCATAGGTGTGTGGGTTTACGTCTGTGTCTTTGATTTGGTTCCATTGATCGACCTGTCTGTTTTTATGCCAATACCATATAGGCTTTATTATTATTATTATTATTATTATTATTATTATTATTATTATTATTATTACTATGGCTCTGTAGTACAGCTTGAAATCAGAGATGGCAATACTCCAGAAGCTCTTTTATTATATAGGATTGTTTTTAGCTATCCTGGGTTTTTTGTTTTTCCATATGAAGTTGAATATTGTTCTTTCAAGGTCTGTAAAGAATTGTGTTGGGATTTTGGTGTGGATTATATTGAATCTGTAAATTGCTTTTGGTAAGATGGCTATTTTTACTATGTTAATTCTACTGATCCATGAGCATGGGAGATCTTTCCATCTTCTAAATATCTTCTTCAATTTCTTTCTTCAAAGACTTGAAGTTCTTGCCATACAAGTCTTTACTTGCTTGGTTAGAGTTATACCAAGATATATTATTTGTGGCTATTGTGAAGGATGGTTTCCTCAAGTTCTCTCTCTGGCCATTTATCATTTGTATATAGGTAGGCTACTGTTTTTCTTGAGTTTATTTTGTGTCCAACCACTTCACTGAAGGTGTTTTATCAGCTGTAGGAGTTTCTTGGTAGAATTTTTGGGTTGTTTATGAGTATTATCATGTCATTTGCAAATAGCAATACTTTGACTTCTTCCTTTCCAGTTTTTATCCCCTTGATCTCCTTTAAGTGTCTTATTGCTCTCTCTAGAACTTCAAGTACTATACTTAAATAGATATGGCAAGAGTAGACAGCCTTGTCATCTTGTCCCTGATTTTAGTGGCATTGCTTTAAGTTTCTCTCCCTTTAATTTGATGTTGGCTGTTGGCTTGCTGTATATTGGCATTATTACGTTTAGGTATGTTTCTTGTATCCCTGATCTCTCCAAAACTTTCATCATGAAAGGGTATTGGATTTTGTCAAAGGCTTTTTCAGCATCTAATGAGGTGATTATGTGTTGTTTTGTTTTTTTTGTTTTTTTTTTTTCAGTTTGTTTATGTGGTGGATTATATTGACAGTTTTTCATATGTTGAACCATCCCTGCATCTCTGGGATGAAGCCTATTTGGTCATGGTGAATGATCTTTTTGATGTGTTCTTGGATTTGGTTTGCAAGTATTTTATTGAGTATTTTTGCATCAATGTTCATGAGGGATATTGGTCTGTAATTCTCTTTCTTTGTTGAGTCTTTGTGTGGCCTTATAAAATGAATTGACAGTGTACCCTCTGTTTCTATTTTGTGGAATAATTTGAGGATTATTGCTCTTTTTTGAAAGTCCAGTAGAATTCTGTGCTAAAATCATCTGGTCCTGGACTTTTACTTTTTTTTTTTGGGGGGGGGGGTTGGGAGACTTTTAATAACTACTTCTATTTCCTTGGGGGTTATAGGTCTATTTATGTTGTTTATCTGTTCTTGATTTAACTTTGGTAAGTGGTATCTAATGAGAAAATTGTCCATTTCTTCTAGATTTTCCAATTTTGTAAAGTACATCTAATGACTCTCTGAATTTCCTCAGTGTCTGTTGTTATATCCCTCTTTTCATTTCTGATTTTGTTAATTTGAATATTCTCTCTTTGCCTTTTAGTTAGTTTGGATAAGGGTTTATCTGTCTTGTTGATATTCTCAAAGAATGAACTCTTTGTGTCATTGATTCTTTTTATTGTCCTCTTTATTTCTATTTTATTGATTTCAATCCCTAGTTTAATTATTTTCTGCCTTCTACTCCTCTTGGGTGTGTTTGTTTCTTTGGTTCAAGAGCTTTCAGGCTGAGCTGTTAGGTTGCTAGTATGAGTCCTCTCTGATTTTTGACGGCACTTAGTGCTATGAACTTTCCTCTTAGCACCACTTCCATTGTGTTTCATAAATTTGGGTATGTTGTACATTCACTTTCATTGAATTCTAGGAAACCTTTTATTTGTTTCTCTATTTCTTCCTTTACCCATTGGCAACTCAGTAGAGAGTTGTTCAGTTTCCATGAGTTTTTAGGCTTTCTGTTGTTTCTGTTCTTAAAACCCATCTATAATCCATGGTGGTCTGAGAAGGTGCTAGGGGTATTTCAGTTTTCTTGTATCTGTTTAAACTGGCTTTGTGACCATGGATGTGGTCAGTTTTGGAGAATGTTTTGTGAGGTGCTGAGAAGAAGATATCTTTTTTTGTGTTGGGGTAAAATGTTCTGTAGATATCCTTTTGAGTCATAACATCTGTTACCTCCATTATTTCTCTGTTTAGTTTTTGTCTGGATGACCTGTCCATTGTTAAAAATAGGATATTGAAGTCTCTTACTTAATGTGTGAGGTTCGATGTATGATTTAAGCTTTAGTTATGTTTCTTTTATGAATGTGGGTGCCTTTGCGTCTGGGGCATAGATGTTAAGAATTGCAATGTCCTCTCGATGGATTTTTCCTTTGATAAGTATGAATGTCCTTCTCTATCTCTTATTAATTTTGGTTTAAAGTCTATTTTGTTAGATATTAGGATAGCTATACCAGCTTGCTTCTTAGGTCCTTTTGATTGGAAAAGCTTTTTCTAACTCATTACTCTGAAGTAATGTCTATCTTCGGTGTTGAAGTGTGTTTCTTGTATGCAGCAGAAGGATGAATCATGCTTTCATATACATTTTGTTAGCCTATGTCTTTATTGGGGAATTGAGTCCATCGATGTTGAGAGATATTAATGACCAATGATTTTTAATTCTTTCTATTTTGTTATTGTTGAGTGTGTGTGTGTGTGTGTGTGTGTGTGTGTGTGTGTGTGTGTGTGTTTCCCTTTGAGTTGTGCTGGTGTGAGGTTATTTATTGCCTGTGTTTTTATGGGTGTAATTAACCTCCTTTGGTTAGAGTTTTCCTTCTAGTACCTTTTCTCGAGCTGGATTTGTGGAAGGTATTATTTAAATTTGACTTTGTTGTGAAATATCTTGTTTTCTCCATCTATGCTGATTGAAAGTTTTGCTGGGTATAGTAATCTGGGCTGGTATCTATGGTCTCTTAGCATCTGAAGGCATCTGTCCAGGTCCTTCTGGCTTTTAGAGTCTCCATTGAGAAAGTCAGGTGTAATTCTAATAGGTCTGCCTTTATATATTACTTGATTTTTTTCTTTGCAGCTTTTAATATTTTTTCTGTGTTCTGTATAGTTAGTATTTTGATTATTATGTGGCATGGGAAATTTTTTTCTGGTCCAATCTCTTTGATTTTCTGTAAGCTTCTTGTACCTTTAGAGTAATTTCCTTCTTTAGGCTAGGAAAATATTCTTCTATGATTTTGTTAAATATATTTTCTGGGTTCCTTCTGTTTCTTCTATTCCTATTATCATATATTTGGTCTTTTTATAGTGTCCCAGATTTCCTGGATGTTTTGCATTAGGAATTTTTTTTAGATTTAACAGTTTCTTTGATCAATATATCTATTTCTTCTGTTGTTATCATCAGTGCCTGAGATTCTTTGTTCCATCTCTTATACTGTGTTGATGATACTTGTGTCTATAGGTTCTGTTTGCTTACCCAGATTTACCATTTCCAGAATCGTGATTTTTTTTTTATTGCTTCTGTTTCCATTTCCAGGTCTTGGACAATTTCCTTCACCTGTTTGTTTTCTTGGCTTTCTTAGCATTCTTTAAGGGACTTACTGATTTCCTCCAATTTTTGTTTGTCTTTTCCTCAATTTCTTTAAGGCAGTTTTTTATTTCCACTTTAAAGACCTCTATATCTTCATAAGATTGGTTTTAAGGTCATTTTTTTGTGCTTCAGCTGTATTGGATTGTTCAGGTTTTGCTTCATAGGAGAAGTGCCCAATATTTTTTCTTTTTCCCTGTCCCAGAGGAAGCGATGGCCTTCTATTATGAATCATTGATTCCTTGTACTTAAGAATGTTGCTCGACCAGGTTTTTTTTCCCCCTCTTTCTATGTCATCCTTCTGATTCATGTATGTGTATTTGTGTGCTGTAGTGTATGTGTGTTTATCCATGTACATGTGCAGTGTATGTGCATGTGAAGGCTGGAGGGTTGATGTCTTCCTCAATCTCTACCCCAGGGATCCTTCGACTTCCACTTCCCCAGCACTGAGATTACAGAATTGTGCTCCCATACCCTGCTTTTTAAATAAATGCTGAAAATCCAGACTCGGGTGCTAGTGCTTATATGGCAAGCACTTTACCAAATAAATGATCTCTTCAGCCCCTTCCTTCAGAATCTTCATTTAGGAAAGAGGAATTTCTTCCATTAAGCACCTAAAAATCTTATTCAAATATAAATCCATTTCTGTTTCATTATATTATACCTGTTTGTGTTCATAATCAAACACCTGTCTTTAGTTGTTAATTCCCACTTTCTCCTTAATTTCAGAATAATTTGGGTCCCTCTTAACTCTCCACTGATAGTATCTTCACTATCTTTGCTTTGTCTAGTAGGCTCAGCTTGCTTAATTACTTTGTTGACTCCCCTTCCATATTCTTTTCTGTTGTCCTTTTGTTTCTTATAATGTCACCTTCATTTACCTCTTTGCCTATCTTCCTATTCAAAATTTTCTTCACAACTACTTCATTCTCTGTATGCCATTCAAGAGAGTATTCCTTTGGATTTTTATTTCAGCCTTATCTACTCAATTTTGTATATACTTAGATTGCAATTTCTTTGGAGAAAATACTCACTTTTTTAAATTAAAGATTATGCTTTTAAAATTTATGTATATGTGTGTATTTTGGTGTGAGTGAAAGCCAAGGCCAAAGAGGGCATCAAATCCTTCAGAGATAGAGTTACAGGGCATTTTGAGCCTCCTGATGTGGGTGCTGGCAACCAGACTCATGGCCTGTGGAAGAACAGTGCATGTTCTTAACTGCTGAGACATCTCTTCAGCCTC
This sequence comes from Peromyscus maniculatus bairdii, assembly GCF_049852395.1. Classification (NCBI taxonomy): domain Eukaryota; kingdom Metazoa; phylum Chordata; class Mammalia; order Rodentia; family Cricetidae; genus Peromyscus; species Peromyscus maniculatus. The sequence continues at coordinate 97,590,543 of NC_134859.1, read as the reverse complement.
TGTTTGTTTGTTTTGCCTGTCGAATAATGCCTTAAACATACTAGTTATATAATATAATATTTAATAAATGAATGGATTGGGAAATATCATTTAAGCACTAATAATAAGTGAAGGTCACCATTTGTAATTTTACTTTTCAGAGGTAACATTAAGTCTCATGTTGATGTTCTTTAAAAACCTTTTTCCTTATGTAGTGCCTAAATTTCTTAATATTTTAATTATATAACCATCAATTATTTCTGTGTATCTAGGACACTCTCACAGAAGTCCAAAAATAAGAAGTTTCCAGAACCACCAATCAATGAGGATGAAGATGAAGATGTCAAAGCTGAAAGACTAAAGGTTAAAGAGCTGATGAACTGCCAGTGTTGTGAGGAGGTAACTTGCTCATTATTGCTAAGTCATATTAAGTCTGAAATGGCAAATTACCAAAGGTATAGGAAATAATAAGAAATATTTTTCATTGCATATGAATGTGAAATTTATTTGTACACTGCCGTTTTATAAGTGAATATAGTTCTTACGATACATGTATGAGATATGAAATGATAGGCATCTAATTTATAACTCTATAAAACTTATTTTGCTTATTAGAAGCCAGCCATTATGGTATGCAATTTACATAAAGAATATGATGACAAGAAAGATTTTCTTCATTCAAGAAAAACAAAGAAAGTAGCAACAAAATACATTTCATTTTGTGTGAGGAAAGGTTGGTATTTATTTTTCTTAAGTAAGTTTTCCAGAAGAGTTCCATTTTTAGTTTGACTTTAATATATAATTTTTCTCTTAATTCCTATAGGAGAGATCTTGGGACTGTTGGGTCCAAATGGTGCTGGCAAAAGCACAATTATTAATATTCTGGTTGGGGATATTGAACCTACTTCAGGCCAGGTATGATATGTGAGAGTGTGGGTTATGTCTAATACAACATATTTTTAACTAAGATAAGTTTACTATTGACAAATTATGAATTTGATGGTCAAACTTCATGTGTTTTAGTATTTTTAGTATAGACTGATGAGATTAAGATATTTTGATCATCTTTGAAAGTAATACAAATGGTGAAATTATCATACTCAAATAGACAAATCATAGTGTAGAAAAGGATTGTTCCACAGCAACTTACCAGTTGGTAGAGCTCCCCCAATGTCTATGCTGTTCTCCTTTCCTGTTTGTTTTCCCTTTGTTCTCTTCACACCAGATAGGCTCACGGTTCTCCTATGAATTACAAGGAATACTCTTTTCTTCGAGATGTTGCCTGAGCTGTTCCTTATGTCAGTTATACCCTATATCCAAGAAATATGAAGGACTTATTTTACTTAACTCATTGGTCTAAATATGATCTTTCAATGAAGCCCCATGTTGGCAGTACTTAAAATTGTGGCTTGATTTCCCCCAACAGTGTAAAATTACCGCCTTTTCTGGATGTTTCTCTAAACTCTGACTTAGCTATGCAAGTCCTGGCACCTTTAAAAAGCAATACAACCCTGGCTAGATAGTACCGTGGCTGAGGGATGGGATTTAAGTGAATCTACTTACTTTCTGTCTCCTTCACAATACAAGTAAGCAAAGATACTAAAATTTGGTTTGCATTTTTGTAGATACTTCTAGGTGATTATATTTCACATTCAAATGAAGATGATGAATCCATTAAGTGTATGGGTTACTGCCCTCAGACAAACCCACTGTGGCCAGATATTACTCTGAAAGAACATTTTGAGATTTATGGAGCTGTGAAAGGAATGAGTGCAAGTGACATGAAAGAAGTAATAAGTCGGTAAATTGATTGTCTTTAGATTGCTTTTGCTGCATGGGGTCAGGAAGTGTATATTTCAAAATTTTTAAAATTTAAAACGAGCATTTTTGTAGTTAATTTTCATAGAAAAATGATCATTACTTTTTATATATTCTTTATAAAATTATGATACCTATGAAAAAAGGCAGCTCTTTCTGTTTTTCTTTTTCTTTTCTGATTTGTTGTTATTACTGAGATAGTCTTACTATGTAGTCCCAGCTAGCTTTGAACTCAGAGATCTGCCTGCCTCTGCTCTTAAGTGCTGGGGTTAAAGACAGGTGCCAGCATTGCCTGGCTCTATTTTCCTATTTTTAATTATAGGAAGAAGGTACCCACTAAATGATATGAAAATTAAGTGACTCATTTATCAAGACAATTAATTTGTTTAAAATGATATAAATTGTAGATTTTTTCTTATCTAATCATACTAAACATTACCTATCAAGAAAATTAATTTGTTTAAAATGATATAAATTAGAGATTTTTTTCTTATATAATCATACTAAACATTACCTAAGTGACTCTTTTAGAGAGAACAGTGTTAGTGATCTTACATAATTTATATTTGTATTAATACAGATTCAGGTACATTAATTTTGTATTGACCATTTTGCAGAATAACAAATGCCCTTGATTTGAAAGAACATCTTCAGAAAACTATAAAGAAACTACCTGCAGGGATCAAGAGAAAGGTACTTTTTATTAGACAACAAATACATCTATTGTATTAGTTCAGTGCTTTTTGCTCTCTAGACAGACATCCTCAGAGTGAAGTCTTAGTCCAGCTTCCCTCTTTCTTTCATCTAGCTGTGTTTTGCTCTCAGTATGCTGGGGAATCCACAGGTTACTCTACTGGATGAACCATCCACAGGTATGGACCCCAGAGCCAAACAGCACATGTGGTGAGTATGACACTACAGACACTTATCACAGTGCATTACATCATGGTTTAGAGTCATTATAACTAATAGTTTCCTGTTAGTAATGTATACAACTTGATTTCATTAAATAGTAATTAAGTATTTAACCTTTTAAAGCTTTTAGCCTATCTTTGTTGAAATGATCATGATATTTTATATACTGCAGAACAACAATGAATATACAAATGGTTATTAAAATAAATAATTCTACTTTCTGAATTGTTTTTGGAAGCTTTTTCCTAGTCATTTAATGGTATGTTTTTCATAATATTGTTTTGAATTGATGTTGTAATTCATTGTATTAGTTTAAAGAACTAGTTCGTTGAATACTTTGTAGTCCTTAATTTCCATGTTTATAAAGTATAAGGTTTGATTTAGTGATATATTAATTTATGAGTATGCAGCTTTTTTATAATACAAAAAATCGCATTTTATCATATATTGATCGATTCATTCCTGCATGTTTTTGTACTTCCTCTTTTTTGTTATTTCTGGTTATTGACACCAAGATACTGTGCATTGTAAGCAAGTGCACAGTATCTGAGCTGTACATTAGCCTGGTTATTATATTTTAACCCCATGTATACCTTTGCATTTGTCAAGTTTCAGAACAAAAGAAAAAGTAAGTTAGAATAGAAAAATTATAGTTTGGTAGGATATAATAGCGTACAGCCGTTGATAGTGGGTAAGTTTTAGTCAAATAGTTGGACTTTGAAAAACTATTTCTATTAGCAAACAGGTATATTCCTCTTATTTTTTTTTAATTTTTAGGAGAGCTATTCGAACTGCATTTAAAAACAAAAAGCGGGCTGCTCTTCTGACAACTCATTACATGGAAGAGGCAGAGGCTGTCTGTGACAGAGTGGCAATTATGGTGTCCGGGCAGTTAAGGTAGATGTTTAAACAGCATGCTTTTCAGAGACTGAGAATTGAGGATATATTTTGAATATGATCTTTTAAAAACTTAGAAAACTATGCATTAATTTGAAATGTCAAAACATATTTCTTTTAGTTTTTAAAATCTGTTTTCCTTGTAATTTCTTGGAAATACATATTTTTTTTTTTACAAAATATGTCCAACTACCTGTATTAGTATGTTTTTATGCCTTGTGTTTGTTATTTTAAAATTATTGGGCTATTTTAAAGTAACAGGAATTTTTTTGAATTGTAACACAAAGTATAAAATAAATATTTGAGTTTAGATTTACATAAATAAATGATTGGATGAATAAACATGGCCAAAGAGGCAAATTTTCCTTATATAATGATTTCAAATAGTATGTCTATGCTGTTTCCTCAAAGGAAGCTTACCCTTCCCTGTCCCAGATTTATGCTGGATATAATCAGTGTTTTCTAGAAAATTGAGTAAAGAAAAGGGGAAATAATAAGTTCACAGCTGAAAAGCTTACAGATACCTTAACTAAGCAGTGTGTGCAAATACTGTACTTCCCTGAATATGGCATAGATTAATGAGAAGCATGCTTCAGATTGTAGTTTTCTGTCCAAAAGTCATAACCCTGTTTTAACATGAGGAAAATAACAAACAAACACAAATTGAAGGACATTCCAATAAAATACCTGATCAATACTGTTTTAAAACTATACAAGTCATGAAAAAGAATGAATGGGTAAGAAGTGCCAATAACTTTGGAAAGTAAAGAGACATAACAACTAAATACAACATGAAACAGAATCCTGGAACAGAAACGATGCTACTGGAAAACTAGCAAAATCAAATAATTCCAGGTCTAACCTTGGCTAGCTCTGTATAATGTAGATTGCTTGATTTGGACAAATTTGTCATAGAAATAGAAGAAAATATTAATTAAGATGAAACTAAATAAAGTATATAAGCATGCTGCATGATGCTTGCAACTTTTCTATACATGTAAAAGATTCCCCGAGTCATTTTATCCAAAAAATGTGGTAGAGATTTAAGTGAGAAATCATTCTTTGAAACTGTCAAGCCATTTTAGCTCTTTCTTTTAACAATTACTTCAGATGTATTGGAACAGTACAACATCTAAAGAGTAAGTTTGGCAAAGGCTACTTTTTGGAAATTAAATTAAAGGATTGGATAGAAAACCTGGAAATAGATCGCCTTCAAAGAGAAATTCAATATATTTTCCCAAATGCAAGCCGCCAAGAGAGGTAACAACTTTTAAAATATATTTAATATTTTTTATAGAGTAGAAATCATTAAAGGTTATGTTTTCAGTTATATTTCTACCTATGTCTTTGAGTATCTTATTGATGTGCTGTGTCACCAGTACTGTGTTGTGCTGTCAGGACAGAGGTTTGTATCTGCTTCAGGGTTACAACTACATGGTTTTACCCAGTCATTTTGCACACTTTTTTTTTTTTTTAGGAAAGTGAGTATCAAAGTATATTATTAGAATTTGAATTTGAACTTTAAAAAATTTTAAACTTTAGCTTTTGAACAAATGCAGTAGTTAAGTTTTGCATTTTCCTGTGTTTTATTTTTGTTTTTCAGCTTTTCTTCTATTTTGGCTTATAAAATCCCTAAAGAAGACGTTCAGTCCCTCTCACAATCCTTTGCTAAGTTGGAAGAAGGCAAGTAGCATTTAAGAATATTGTAAAATAGTTTTCAAATAATGAAAGAATTTTATTCAGAAAGCTTAGAACCGGGAACCAGATTATTGTTGCAATTATAGCAAATAATCTTTTGTTCTTTTATTCTAAGATAAATAAATATGAATGTATGTATAAATACATACGTACATGTAACAATAATATAAAAAGGATTCGTCAGGAATTTGAAAGGGAATGTGGGAGACACAGGAGGACTTGAAGGGAGAGAAGGGGATGGAATAATGCAAATTCAGAACTCATGTATATAATTCCCAAAAACTTAAAAATTTGAGACATATATAGAACTTTTATCATTCTCTGTGGGGATTCTGAATAGGACAAAATTTACTTTTATCTTACATATCTCCATAATATCTGTAGAGTAATTACCAATTCTGAAATTTTTACTTTCCTGGTAATGTCGTTACGATTAAAGGAATAAATATACTGACAGAATTTGGTATTAGATTGGATTGCAAAGGGATTTGAAGTGAATGTAGGAAAGCTTATAGTGATCAATGTTCAGAATCCAATTTAAAAATCAAGAACATGTTATAGCAGAGTTTAGAGAATGGTGGGTAAAGATCTAACACCATAAGAAAACAAAAGAATAATGAGGAAGGAGATACAGGAGAGAAAGAGGAGATAACTTAGAAAATGTGAATTAGGTCAAGTCATGTTTAATCCTGATTGTTTACAGCTGAGGGTCAGTAGCGGGTCAGTTTTGAGTGAGTTGTTGACAGAGTTTTTAAAAAACAGATACCTTACGAGTTACTGCCATTTCATTCCTTTAAAATATCACTGAGTAAAATGCTGTTTTTTATGTTTTAATAGCAAAGCACGCTTTTGCCATTGAAGAATATAGCTTTTCTCAAGCAACACTGGAACAGGTACTGTAAAGTTAAATTAGAAAAGATTACTATATTGTTAGGTGTGTCTATTAGCAATCGCTTGGGTTTATATTGTAGAGACTGTGATATTATAGACATTTAAAACTCTATAATTAAAAACGTACTCATTTATTTCATGTGTGGGTGTGGGTATACAAGTGGCACAGTGTTTTTGTGAGGGCCAGAGGACAACTTGTAGGAATCAGTTCCCAGCCATGTGGGGCTTAGTGATTGGACTTCAGTCTTTGGGCTTGGCAGGAGGTATCGTTGAGCCATCTCTCCATTCCAATTTACAATTACAGCTGTAATTACAACTTGAGCTTCCTCTTTGCTTTTTCTTCACTTTTTTTTTAAAGAACCTTTAATTGGAAACTCATATTATTTACATTTATTGAGTACAGTGTTATGGTTTGATATATACATACACTGTTGAATAATTAATTCAAGTGAATTTTATCTTGTTAATTTTGAATAGCCTTTTATTCATCTCTGTAAATACTTGAAAAGACTCATCGTAGTATTACATAGTAGAATACTTGAAATTGTTGAAATAATTTTAAGTTATTATGACAGTACTACTTGATAGATTAATCAGAAAATGCATTAACCCTTTAAGTATGTGTTTGTCTTTCTAAAGGACATCATTTGATTTGTTTGAATAGTATCAGTATCAATAAACTCTTTTGATACTTGTTAATATAGTTAGTTATGTCATTGTATCATGTCTGACAGTTAAAAGTCTTTTGAATTATATAGTAGTTTATTTTTTCTTTTCCTTTTATCTAGGTTTTTGTAGAACTGACCAAAGAACAGGAGGAAGAAGACAACAGCTGTGGGACTTTAAACAGCACACTCTGGTGGGAGAGAACGCAGGAAGACAGAGTAGTGTTTTGAATGTTTGTGGCTCATTCTGCTTACTGACACTGAATTTATTTATTCTTTTTTTTTAAAACTGATTTTAAAAGTTTCTTACTTGAATAGTAATTGAAGAAACATGAAAGCACTTGGAAGTTTCCTAAACTCCTTAATTTATATGCTATGGTTGTGTGTTTGGCTTTCCCTTAAATAAATTTGTGTATAATTGTCAACCTGCATGTTTATATCTGAAGTACATTGAATGTAGTCTATATGCCATCATTTCCACTTTTCACAAAAACAATATTTCTAAACTTATGGCTTAAAGAAATTATAAAAGAATAATTCTGAATAATATATAAGTTTATACTATCTTACATCATTATATAATTCTCCAGTGCTAATTAAAAAGTCCAATATATGAATAATCCATAGAAAAGAGAAATAAGGCAATGAGGAAACTTTTGGCTTTTCCTTTAGAACTTGTAAAAGAAACTCTTAGAAGTTGCTGTCTGTAAAAGTTCAGAGGTTGAGGAGTACATCCACTAGGTGGCAGTCATTAGTCATAGTAAATAATGTGAAGCCTTCTAGTAAGTGATTTTCAATATGGGTAATTAGATGTTTCAAGTTACATTTCTTTTGCCTACATTAAAATTCAAATGTGTTTTAGTGATCGTAATTCACAAAAAGATTGTTGCTAGAGTCTTAGTATGTTATAGTCTGATTCTCTGAAACTACAATGACAGATGTTTGTGGAGGTATAATTAGTCTATATCTTCTCTCAAACTCTCTATGAAGATGAAAAACAAAAAGCTTTTTTCCTTCCTCAAAAAGGGCACACTTAATTTTATTCTTAGATAAGAAACTTATTAGTTAATATTTCTATTGCTAAATTTTATTACTTGATTCTTTCTTGAGTTTTAAGAAGATCAACATATATATTTCTTTAAAGGTCCACCTTGTAATCACCTTGGAACATGGTAGAATATAGTAATTCCTTCAGGGGTTAAATTAAGAACTAAAAATAAGAGTTTCACTCTTATGACAGAGTTGAAATATTATACGATAATATAATCTTAGAAATATATGACTCATGGGCAGGTATACTAATATAAATGATGGTAGTTGATACTATATTTCAATCTGTTATATAAAGTATTAGCTTTGCAAAAACAAACATATTGTGGTATGACTTTTGCATTACAGAGACATAAAGAACAATAGTAAGAACAGAGGGCTTGCTCCCAAGTTACTTTAAATAGTCAAACTTTCAATGAACTTACTAATTATTTAATGTTGGGAAGACTTAATGAACTTTTGGTGCTGTTTGTTAATGAAACACCTGTGGTTTTAGGCACTAGTAGTAATTTAAGTGTTCCTTTCTCAGTACAAGGTACATGACTGACACCTCTCCTTTGCTTTGACAATTTCTGTCCATATTCTCAAAGATATTTGTTTAGTCTCATATCTGAGAGGTACTCTAATCTAAATGAGCCATCCTACAAGTCTGCTTGAATTTTATGACCCCCCAGCTAAATTCTTCTTGTAAGATTTCATTGGCAGTAGCTTGCCTCCTGATACCAAATTATAATTTTGGATTCTTTAGAATCTCACATTTAGCTAATGGTTGCTGCATGACAAATATAGTCAATACATATTTAAGAGGAAATCTTTATCTTTGCTGATAAATTATAAATAGCACATTGTATTTTCTAAGCAAGTCACTGCTAAATGGTGCCGTAAACTTGAAGAGCTATCTTTTATTATTTAAGTACATTGGGCCTTTCTTTTGGGATGTGATTTTTGTAACTCTGTAACCTAGAACACATACCCTTAAAACAAACAAACAAGCAAAAACCAAACTGTATTTATAGTTTACTAGGGCAGTTACTGAAAAAGGTAGGTTTTATTTGTTTTTCAAAGCATTTGATCATTCTGAGAAAGAGTTGTTTCATAGAGATGATGAGCATAGACCATTATCACCTACTTTTTCATGTAGATTTGTCCACTGTCTATTAACATTTCTGAATGTGTGATCAATGTACAGCATAATTTTTCTTAGGGAATGAAAGTTGAAACTATATTGTCTAATAATTTTCTTGTCTGTTGTGTTCATCTAGTTATTTTATTTTTCTGTACATAATACAAAGTTTTGTAAACATTTTAGATAAGACCTTTGAATATAGCTTTAGTTTTCACACATTTAGTAAATATATTTTGGTCATGGAACTAAGTTTTTCTGTTGGAAGCTGCTATCCACCCTCCCCCTTTAAGAGTAGTAACTGATTCAAGAAATACAAGATTTAAACAATTCTTAAAACAAGAATAAGTGAACTGGGACAAAAGAAGACAGAAAGTCAAATAGAAATTTATCATATTACAATGTATAGTTTGTTTTGCATATATATGTATTTTAAAATATCTTCAATTATTGCTATCAAAACTTTGTTCCACATCAATACAAGTAAATAAATAACTATATTTGCTAGGCAAAAGTTGAATACAAACAGCAACATCACCTTCCTGCCTTATATTTTCCATCTGTGATCAACTACTAGAAGTAGAGTAAAGGCAAAGCTCTACTGAGTGACTGAATGTTGAAGGCAGTGCTGTCTCAGCAGAGAGGAACAGTCAGCTTGGAACAATGAAGAGCATTCTTAGTGTGCCGTGCTTTACTTTGTGTGGGTTCTTTCCCATTCCACTTCATTTTTAGTAAAAAGCAGTCGTTTTTTTTAAATTATTTTTTATTTAATTGGCAAAAATTACTTTTAGTCAATTTTGGTTTTTACCATTAAAACATTTTTTTTTTCAGTAATTTTATTCAGCACACCATTCAGTGACTGTGTTTCCAGAATGGGTTCTTTGGGTAGAAAGATTTTGACCTGATTTTGGCTCTGTAAGCTCTTACATTCTATTAAGAGAAGGATAGATACTTAAATAAAGATAGGAAAATGCTTTGCCTCTAGTACTAAAAGTATCTTATAGGAGCACAATTAATTTTACTAGGGTAGGTGTTGTTTTCGTGTTTCTTTGATGGTCACTCAGTAGCTCATTCTGATTGCATGTTTTGCATTTGTTAAGATGCCATTGTATAGTTTCATGTAGCATATTAGTAGGCATTAATTTTTTTAAAATAGTAAAGGCTTTTTCTTAATGTATTTTTAAAATTGTTAACATTGGTTTTTCATCTTTTTCCTTGAAATAGCATATTACATAAATGAAAATTTATTCTCAGGTGAATTATTTTTGTATCAGCTATTCTTATAAGGTAAAAATTTACTTATTTTCTATTCATAATGTGTTGTATGTAAGCAATTCTCAATGCTGCCCTTTAAGAAAAATGAATGTGCTTATATTATTAATAATAAACTTTAAGAGCTAAAACTCTAAGACAAACTTTATTTTATATACTGAAATGGATTCTTTGTTATTTAATGTTCATAATTAGATGAGTGACTTAAATTAAAAATTGAAGCAACACTATGTAACTAAAGTAATATTATCTATTAAGAACCTTTATTAAGTAAGGGATAAGGAAGTGTTGGCAGGAATTATTTAATCATGTTCATATTTTAAATTTAAACTTAGGTTATGTTTATTTTTTATGTTAAATGTATTTCATACAAACAGCAGTCATTTATACTTAATAGGTATTTATCTATTTCCTTAAATTTTTAAAATAAATTTGATTTTTTTACTTAGGCAGTACTTTGAATTTAATGACTAAATTCTTCCCAAGCACCTAAACTTAACAAATAAAGGGCTTTTTTTTTAAGTTAAGAAGTCAAGTTCTGAAGAATTCAAAACATCTTAAAACTAGGCTGAATGTGCTTGCTATCATAATTACACAAATGTGGACCCTGTGCCCAACTAGACACACCCAGAGGCATGTTTCCATGGTGTTTCTAAATGCCACAAAGCCCGACAGTGAAGATTTTATCACACTTGCTTATTTAATGATTGGGGTGATGAAAGGCCCAATGATGATGAATTGATGTTAGCAGTTACAGGCATACAGCTTAGGTTTATAGCTGCTAAGGTAGTCCTTGCTTTAAGCTCAGACTTTGATTTTTCAGCTGGTAGTTGGGACTTAATCCAATTTAGGTTTCATGTTCTTGCAACTCAGTATTTTCTGCTAAACTAAGATAATACATAATTCTACTGTTACATTTCATCTAACCTCATAATAATAGAGCCTTCTAAGATCTCTGTTCTGACTTTCTTCTGATCTTTTTGTTTGTTTTTGGGGTTTTTTGTTTTGTTTTTGTTTTTTTGAGACAGAGTTTCTCTGTGTAGCTTTGGTGTTTGTCCTGGATCTTGCTCTGCAGACCAGGCTGGCCTCAAACTCACAGAGATTCACCTGCCTCTGTCTCCCGAGTGCTGAAATTAAAGGCGTGCACCACCACCACCCCAGCCTTATCTTCTGATCTTAAAGCTAGCTGAAAACCCTCCTAAATGAAGTTATAATTTTACTTTGCTGTTTTAAAATTAATATATAATAATTTTACCCCTTTATGAGATGAAATATGATAAATTCTTTTCTTTTTTCTGCTTGGGATTGAACCAGGAGCTTGTGTATTTACTTAAGCATACCATTCCTGAGCTGAGTACCTGCTACTTTGAGTTAGTTTAAATGTTATAGTCTATGAGGATGTTTTGCTAACAAAATGATACCATTATTGTTTTGGAAAGTAGTTCCAGTCATTATTTATTAAAAATCTCTTTGACATACAATTGTAGGAAAAGTTATCGAGTGCTAATTTTCATTGGTTGTTACATAGTAATTTCTTTAATGCATTATACAAGAAGATGAACCTGGTGCCTCATGAATCCGGGTCAGGTGTTCTACCATCAAGTCATACCCAGACCAGTGTGATTAATATTGTTTTACAATTTAATATTATTTACAATAATAAATACATGCTTGATATTTGTTCTCTACTGATTATATTTAAATACATTAATGTATTTGAAATCACAGTTGAAACTGAATGAATTCAGAATTATTTGTCAAGCTTTATAAATTGGGTATGATTTTATAGATATCCTGTGATTCTGGAGAACAAAGTAGGTTATTAGATTTAAAGTGGGAATGTATGCAATGAGGATGATTGGGGATGATAAAATTTTGAATAATCAAGGTAATTTATTTTTTTTTTTTTCAAGACAGGGTGTAGCTAGAGTTTTCCTGCCTGGCCCACAGTCAAGACAAATCTTTGTCACCTGCCAGTCCCACAGCCACTCAGACCCAACCAAGTAAACACAGAGACTTATATTGCTTACAAACATTGTATGGCCGTGGCAGGCTTCTTACTAACTGTTCTTATAGCTTAAATTAATCCATTTCCATAAATCTAAACCTTGCCACGTGCGAGCCACCGGCATCTTCACATGCTGCTTGCCCTGGCAGCGGCTGGCAGTGACTCCTTCTGCCTTTCTGTTCTTTCTTTTCTCCTCTCTGTTAGTCCCGCCTATACTTCCTGCCTAGCCACTGGCCAATCAGTATTTTATTTATTGACCAATCAGAGCAACACATTTGCCATACAGAACATCCCACAGCAACAGGGTGTCTGTGTGTATCCTTGGCTGTCCCATGGAACTCAATCTGTAGACCAGGCTGGCCTCAAACTCAGAGATCTACCTGCTTCTGCCTTCTGAATGCTGGGATTAATGGCATGCACCATTACCGCTGGTCAAGGTAATTTATTTTATAACTACTTATTGTGAGTAGATATTAAAAGTAGGGGGGCGGGAGGGGAGAGAACAAGGGAATCCGTGGCTGATATGTAGAACTCAATTATATTGTAAAATAAAATAAAATTAAATTTAAAAAAAGTAGGTGTATGAAATGAATATAAACTGCTTACAAAGATAGTGTATCCAACGGTATGTATATTAGCTTTAGTTTGAAGTTTAAAACCTCAAATATTCTTCTTGGTTGTGGTTGTTTGAAAGAAAATGGCCCCCAAAGGGAGTGGCACTATTGGGAGGTATGACTTAGTTGTTTGTAGTAAGTGTGGCCTTGTTGGAGGACGTGTGGAGGTAGGCTTTGAAGTCTCATGTATGCCTAAGCCACACCCAGTATCTCAGGTCACTGCCTTTTGCCTGAAAAATGTAGGACTCTCAGCTCTTTCTCCAGCACTATGTTTGCTTGCATGCCACATCCGTGTTGCACCATGATGATAATGGATTAAACCTGAAAATGTAAGCTACCCCAATGAAATGTTTTTCCTTTATAAGAGTTACCATGGTTCATTGTGTCTCTTCACAGAAATAGAAATCCTAAGACACTGGTGTTAATTGACTTCTAGTCATTAAAATAAACATAGGTATGTATTATTTTAAGAAGCAAACCCAGAATCTTGTACTAGACCTCATAGACTCTACCATGCATCTAAAAGAGACAAAACCTCAGTAGTAGACAACTGAGAAAAAACGGAATTTTTTTTTTTTTTTTTTTTTTTTTTTGCTCAAGGCGCCACTGGACATATTTTTATCATTTTATCTTGTTGAAAGTCAAAAGAACTTATAATAGCAATTTACAATTTAATTGCAGAGCTCTGTGTTGGAGAGAATGACTCTCACTAGAAATGTAGAACTTCCAAAATTACTTATTTGAGGATGTTTATTTCTACATTAGAATTAAAGTTTGCATTTAAAAATTAACTCATTAGCTGTAAGGTGTTAATCCCGTCGAATAAAAGAAGCCCTGGTCTTAAAAGCGGCAGTGGAGGAGACAAGGTAGAGAAATGGATAAATCCTTTGACCACCAGTGGGCAGCAGAGGGCTGCAATGAAGGAGTACCTCCCTAATCCTAGAAGGGAATGGGGGCAGAAGCAGAGCCAGCAAGGCAATCTTGGAGACTGGAAGCCAAACTATTGAGATAGATGGTTGTATAAGTGCTAGTCTATTTGGGAAATAGTAACAGGACTCAAGAGATAACACAAAAGACAAGAAATAGGAAGTGAACCAATAGAACGCCCCAACCTTTTGTCAAACTGAAAGCAGAGAAGCCATTACAAATACAATTGTGATGGTATTTGTAGGCTCAAGGCAGGGATTAAATCACTAGTTTTTAATTCCTCTTTTTATCCCTTTGAGAAGTCACAAAATCTGGAAAAGTCTACAAAGTGTTCAGGGATGTTTTTTTTTTAATTTTTTGAGATTTTATGTGTATGAGTGTTTTGCCAGATGCATGTCTGTGCATCACATGCATGTAGTGCTAGCAGAGGCCAGAAGATGTCAGAATCCTCAGAACTGAAGTTACAGGCAGGCAGTGGTGAGCTTCCATGTGGATGCTGGGAACTGAACTCAGGTCCTCTGGAAGAGCAGTATGCACTCTTAACCTCTGAGCCATCTCTCCAGCCTTGTAATCAGGGAGGCTTATCATTTTTTATTTCAAAAGCAAATTTTAGTGATAACTCGAAAAACTGGGAAGGGGGATGGGCAAAGATGGAGAAAAAAAATCCCAAAAAGGAATTGTTTGGTATCATCTTTGTTAATAGAGACATCACTACATCTCCAATTTATTTCTATATCTCTCAACTCTCTTACTTTCAGTAGTAAAACCAGTATTCTTCATATATTTGAAGTATGTTTATTATTTTTCTTACAGAGTCATTTAAGGACTTAGTTGGTAATTCCCATAGTGAGAGTATCAAGATAACATATTACAAATATCATTTTGTTGGAATATTTGAAAATTAATTTCTCACCATTAGAAGATAATTGACTTCATTAAAGTCACATGTCAGGGACAGGGGCCTGGAAGGTAGAGGATTAGAAGACTCATTAAGAAAGCCTGGGTAGCAAAACAGGCTTTATTCCAAAGGTACAGAGGAAGAACATAGGGAATCATGGAAGGTGTTACGACTAGTGATAAACAGGTCGTGTAGGGAAACAAAGAAGAGGAAACATCTCAGCCTTAGCTACAAGTACAGGTTAGGGGAAGGGATGACTCGAGGTAACCAAGTCATAATTGCAAGGAAGATAAGCTTGATATCTCTGGTGAAAGACTGGCAGTCCTAGGAAAAGAGCAAGCTCACAGTTTTCGTAATTCATAAATCCAATAAGAGGATTTGATATTAACAGTGACTCCTGCATTGTAGCTCAGCACTGGGGAAAAAATCCACTATGCTGCTTCTTATATCATCCAGTGCTATAGCAAGTTGCCATCTTGAGAGGAGGGCCTATTGTCTGAGACTGAGACATTTTGCAGATCTGAGGACAGAACAGCTGCAATTCAAGGAGTCTGGAGATAGTCTACCACAGTGTCTAGGAGGCAGTGGAGATAGCCTACCACAGTGTCAAGGAGGCAGTGGCCACCAGAGGTGGGCATGGAGCAAAGAAAAGTCAGATATTGACAAGCTGAGTTTAATCATGGGGCTAAGCTAGGGAAGGCATGGTAGTCTGCCCTACTCTGGTACAAGGACCAAGCCCTATCAGAATAACTGGAGAACAGCAAGATGAGTTTAATCATGGGACTAGAGCTGTGGAAGGCATGATAGACAGCCCTACTCTGGAGCAGGGCTGAGCTCTCTCATCTCAGAGTATCTGGAGAACAGCACTGAGACCATGGGGGTGCAGACTGGCCTTTGGATCTGCCTTCCTTCCATGTGCAGTTTGCTGCCAGGTAGGACTGAGAACATTTTTCCCTGGTCCAACAGATCACTTTTTTTCTTCAGACTCTTTTTCCCACCATTTTGGTTTGCTGTGGAGAGGTACCTAAATACATCGAGACCAGTAAGCAGAGTGCCAGGTTCCCTTGTTTTTTCCCCTCCAGTGTAAATTTCAAAACTGCCTTTTCCATCCTCCAGTGTACTCAGGGACACCCTATGGCTTGGACATTAGCTACAACTTGATGCACAAAGTGCAAGGTCTCTGAGTGAATGAAAACCTGCCAAGTCCACAGGTGTAATTCAGTGTGCTGACAGTGAATCCTGACACACAAAGAAGGAAAGCTTCCAAAGTGAGTTCATCCTCATAGGACAACTGGTCCTCGTCTGACTTGGCCATCAGTGCACAGACAGCATCAACTTGAATGATAGGAGTAAGATACTTAAGTTACAACTGCACCTCTACCATGGCTGGAAGATTCCTGCCTCAAGAGAAGACCCTCCAAAAGACTTCTATAATTCTGTTCTTTTAAAACTCTTCCCCCTTTTTTCCTTATTCAGTTTTTCTTATTTTAACCCTCTTTGCTTTTTACTTAATATTTTCACTTTTGTATTTACTTTGTGTATATGTGTTTATTTATGTGTGTGTTTGTGTGTGTGTGTGTGTGTGTGTGTGTGTGTGTGTGTGTGTGTGTGTGTGTGTGTCTTGCTAGGATCAAATCCAGGACTTGTGAATGTTAGGTGAGGACTCTACCACTCAGCTACATTCTAACCCCTTTGTTTTCACTTTATTTTTAGAAAGTATTTGTTTTTTTTTTTTTCATTTATCTTATTAACTTTCTCTAATTTTATCCTTTTTCTTTGTTTTTTTTTTTGGGGGGGGGGCGGTTTTGAGACAGAGTTCCTCCTTGTAGCTTTGGAGCCTGTCCTGAACTCACTTTGTAGGCCAGGCTGGCCTCAAACTCACAGAGATCCACCTGCCTCTGCCTCCTGAGTGCTGGGATTAAAGGTATGCATCACCCCTGCCTGGCCTTTTTCGTTTTATAATCAGATTTTTACCCATTACTCCATTATCTCTCTCTTCCTCACATCCTCCCTTTCCCCTTTATATTTCTGTGGTGATATATTATGTACCCTAATAAATTTGCCTGAAGATCAGAGATTAAGCATAGAAACCAGGCAGTGGTGGTACACACCTTTAGTCCTAGCACTTGGGAGGCAGAGATCTGTCTGGATCTCTGTGAGTTTCAAGCCATCCTGGAATACATGAGATTGACTCAGTCTAGGAAGAAACAGAGCCAGGCAGTTGTGGCACACACCTTTAATCCCAGTATATGGGAAGTCACACACCTTTAATCCCAATACTTGAGAGTCACACGCCTTTAATCTCAGCACTAGGAAAGTGGAGACAGGAAATGATATGGGTGGGCAGAGAAAGGTATATAAGGTGTGAGGAGACAGGAACTAACGTCTTTGGGCTGAGGAAACCTTTTCAGGATAAGGAGTCTAGAGTTAAGTGGTAGCTTGTTCCTTTGTCTCTCTGATCTTTCAGCATTCACCCCAATATTTGGTTCCGGGTTTTTCATTAACAAGACCTTTTAGAATTCTAGTTACATATTTAACTTTGCTGCTTTGTTTTACTCTTTCCTAGACCCTTTGTGTAACTCATTTATTGTTTTTTTTTTGGCTTAGTTTTTAACTTCATTAGCTCACTCTGCAGTTCTTTTCTTTCCTTTTCTTTTTATTATTATTGATATGCTAGTTGGCCTTACTTGATTTTAAATATATTTCTCTATCTACCTTTGGTTTTATGATCTTGTTGCTATGGTGATTTGGAGCGTTACTGTCAAGATCCCAAATAAACGGCTACCCATCCCATCAGATGCACAAATTGCAACATAGAAACAGAAGAAAAATGTGCAAAAGCAAGGCAGCATGATATCTTAGAAAGATCACACCCTTTCAATAGCTGAGTCCTAAGGCACTGACATTGTTAATTCTGGACAAAGAATTCAAAAGTCTAGTGTTTAAGGTGATCAGTGACTTCATAGAGGATTCAAATAGTCAATGAACTAAGAAGGTTATTCAGGACCTGGAGGAGAAAGTTCACAACAACAATTGAGATTTTGAAAAAACAAAACCAACCAAACAAACAAACCAAAAACTGAACTAATTAGAAATGTTGGAAATAAAAAAAACTCAGTAAGTCAAATGGAAAATATAATAGAAAGCACTACCAGCACACCCAAACAGAAGGAAAAATAAAATCAGAGATTGAACACAAAGATGAGGAAGTGTTATATTCAAACAGCTGTAAAGAAAAAAAAATCAGGAAAACAAATTTCAAGAACTCAGTAAGCCAAAAGCTTAAGATTAATAAGGAAGAAAGAAAAGAACAAATTGGAACAGATCAGGAAAACAAATATTAAAATTATAGGAATTAATGAATAGCTCTCAATAATAATCCTAAATATAATTGGCCTTTTCTCTCTGATACATAGATAAGCTAAATTAAAATAAAAACAGTATTCAATTTGTTTGCAAGAAAAAATATATATACAGACAAAGACATATACTGAAAGTGAAAAAGAGATGAAAATCAAGCAAATGGAGAGAAAAGCAGGTAGGAGTAGCTATACTTTTACCTGATAAAGTGGACTTTAAGTCAAAACCAGTCAGAAGAAACAAGATAACTACATATTAATAAAGGAAAATCCATCAAGATAAAATGATTATAAATGTATTGAACATTGCTGCACTAAATTTCATCAAAGTATTACTGGAGAAAAACAACAATAGTGACGTCAGTATCAAATTCTCATCGATAGATCATTCAGGACACCCTAACACCACTCTCCCCACCCTCCAATTTAACTAAGTGACTTAAAGTAAATTTCAGTTATCATAGATCAAATGGATTCAACAAACATCAAATAATTCATGCAATAGAAGCAGAGTATGCATTCTTAGCAGCCCATGGGAATTATTCTGACATAGACCACAATTTAGGGCAATAAAGTAAGTTTCCAAAAATTAAGAAGTTGAAATAATTTCTTTCATCTGATCTGATAATAATGAAATAAAACTATTACTAGCATGAGAAACTATAGAAACATGGAATTTGAACACTACACTCTTGGAAGAGACCAGAGAGGACAATTACTGGGCTAAAACTGAACTCACAGTTTTAAGAGGGAGTTTTTTTCATAAGTGCTTACATTTAAAAAAGCAGAGAACCCAGGAAACTTATATATCTGAAGGTCTTAGGGAAAGAACAGCCAACTCTCTCCAAAAACTTAGAAGATGGAAAGAAATAATCAGGATCTGGTCAGAAATTAATGAATTGGAGACTAAAAGAATATGAAAATTAATGAAAAATAAATTGTTCTTTTGGAATTGACATATCTTTAATAAACAGAAAATCAAAGGAGACCTAAATTAACAAAATTAGAGATGAATGTCAGGACATTAAAACATATCAGTGAAATCCAGATCATCATTAGGGAATACATTGAAAAACTATGCTCCCATAAATTGGAAGATCTAGAATAAATGTGTAATTTATAAATGCATGTGACTTACCATGGCCAATAAGATCAAAGCAGTGATAGAGTTTTCAGCAAAGGAAGGCCTAGTGAAAGATGGACTCATTGCTAAATTATGCCAGACTTCAACAAACCAACACTCCCTAAACTGTTTCATAAAATAGAAAATGAAAGCTACAAACTCAACAAATGAAACCAGTAATAGATAAGTGTAGTGGGTAGCCATTCCAACCTTGATCTGGAATTATCCCAATTTGTAAGTGTATGATTCTATTCTCAAAAGACCCTAAAAGCCCACTAGAAAACTCTTGAATATGATACTTTTAGCAAAATAAAATACAAAATCAACATATAAAAATGAATGGCTTCCCTATATGCCAAAATGAACATTTTGAGAAAGAAGTCAGACAAACAGTTACACAGAAATACCTAGGAAAAAGCCAAAGCAAGGAGGAAAAAAGTCTAAAATTTAAAACATAAAAATATAATTGTAGAAGATTCTAGGAATTGTAAAGGTACCCTGTGTTCATGGGATCAATGGGGTCCCATCGAAATTCTAATGAAATTATCCACAGAATTAGGAAATATAATTCTAGGATTTATATAAAAACATGAAAACCCCACAAATAGCCAGAGAAATCTTGGACAAAAGAGCCAAATTAAAAGTAGCACAGTACCTGGTTTCTGATTTTACCATAGTAACAAAATAACATGGTTGGCCTGTACCCGCACGCACACGCGCGCGCACACACACACACACACACACACACACACACACACACACACACACACACACAAGATCCTGTATAATTATTGAATTTAGTGAAGGGACCTAGACATTGAGAAAAGACAGCCTTCAACAAGCAGTGCTGGCAAAACTACATACCCTCCTGTAGATCTACATATCCTGCACTGAAAGACATCCAAAATGGATCAGAGACCTTTATGTAAAATCTGGAGCTTTGAAATTGTTAGATTAAAAACAACAACTAAAAGGTATAGAGAAGGACTTTCTGAATAGGATTATACCTTAGGAAATCAGAATTTAGAAATGAGGTTACATCTATTAAAAGGGTCTACATAGCAAAGTAAACAACTGAGTGAAGAGAGCTTATGGGAGAAAGTTTAGCTAGTCATCTATCAAAAGATTAGCATCTAGAATATATAGTCAAAAATATTAAGCAATACTTCCCCAAGTAAACCAGTTAATAAAGGAGCAAATAAATTGAGCAGCTCTTTCTCAAAAGAAGTACAAGTCACTGATAAATCTATGTAAAGATACTAAGCATCCTTAGCCATTATAAAAGTACACATCAAAACTTTATTATGGCTCCATGTCACCCAAGTCAAAATGGACACCATCAAGAAAAAAATGCTGCTGGTATGGATTATGGGAAAAGAACCCTTAAACACTGATGATAGGTAGGTAGATTAGTTCAGTTACTAATGAAGTTAGTATAGAAGCTCCTCACAAAACTAAAAACAGAGGAGGAAACTTGAAAAATAGAATTACTGTATGATCCAGCTATTCCATTCCTGTTTGGAATGGAATCATCATAGGTTGATAATAATAAATATATGCACATCTGTGTCATACAATAGCCAATTTATGGAGCCATTGTACATGTCCCTTAACAAGTGAATTGATAACATATCACATACACATAACAGGTTTTTTGCAAGAAAAATTTTTATTAAGGTCAGTGGTATTAAATAGTTACTTGAGACTGTCATAGAAACAGAAATGATAAATGGCTGAAGTAAAATGCTACATGTAATATAGTATTTACAAGTAGAAGGTAATCTATTTATCATTTTCTTTCAGAGAATCATTAGCATATTTCTCTGTTTCTCTTTTGGAACCATTTCATGTTGTCCTTTAGTGAACTGATAGTCCATCTAAGCTGTAATTCAGAAGCTTTATTATTAGCTTCATTGTGTAGTTGTAAATTATTTTTAAAACTTCTTCAACAACATCATGACCTGACTTTTCTTTCATTTGGAGTTTTTCATTTCTGTTTTTGCAGCTTGCCTTACTTTGTCAATCATAGAGCTGCAATAAACCATATAAAAGACCAAATGAGTTGATCATACAGCATCATGCTCTATAATTTATACTATAACCCTCTAATGTAAAAATGTAGCCAACATTTCTAATAACATTCTAGAGTATACATGCATGTTCACAAATGGCTGTTTTGTCTGCAAAATGTTTTAGTGGTATATTATAGTTACCTAAGGATGGAAGTTCATTCTGTATGTGTGTGTGTGGTTTTTTGAGACAGGGTTTCTCTCTGTAGTTTTGGTGCCTGTCCTGGACCTTGCTCTGTAGACTAGGCTGGCCTCGAACTCACAGAGATCCACCTGCCTCTGCCTCCCGAGTGCTGGGATTAAAAGCATGCCCCGCCGCCGCCACCGCCCGGTGGAAGTTTATTCTTACTAGGGAAGAAGAATCTGAGAATAGACTTGTTATTATCATTCCAGCATGCTAATTGACATTAAGAAGTTGGTTTTTGGAACCTTCCTCAAAGATCTTTAAAAAATAAAGTTTTCTGTTCCCTCAAAAGACAACACCATGTTTTCATTTGATCCCTATAGTTGCACTGTTTTCTACTGCCTTCATAGCATTTTCAATCAGAAAAATTCTTCATTCAGGAATGGAGAGGCTGACAGTTCGTACCTGGTGCTTATTGAATTAATCATGTTAAAATACCACAGAGTAATTTTGGCCATAGCGAGTGCATTTTATAGGATGCATATGAATATTAACAGTTCATGAAAGTGAGAGATATTATCACTTGAGAGGACTCTGAGCCCACTCAAATGATTATCATTTTTGAGAACATGGAAGTTAGTAGACGGTAACACCAGTGGTGATGAGTACATAGCCCTAGGTCCATGAAGTGGTGGCTAGACAAAATAGCTGGCAGAAAAAAATAGACTACTATAGAATCACCAGAAGATCTTAGAACATCTGTAGATGAAAGCTACTTTAGGAATCATACTTTCAAAGATCAGTCCAATCCAGGACATCATAAAATGTTTATAGGAGTAGCTCTTTAGTAATGTCGCCATTTTAGTTTAAGACTATGAGGGCCATTCTCATCCAAACCACTACATTCCACACACCGCCCCCCCCTATATTATAATGCAAAATGCATTTAGTCTAACTTCAAAAGTCCCCACAGTTTTTTACAGTCTCAACACAGTTTAAAATTCCTAACTCCAAGTATCTTCTGAGACTCAAAATAATCTCTTTAAGTGGGACCCCCTGTAAAACAAAACAACAATGTACATACTTCTAACATAGAATGCCACAAAATATATATTGCTACCATAAAATGGAGGAATGAGGGCATAGTGAGCTGAAAGAAAACAAACCCAGCAGGGCAAATTCCAAATCCTGCAACCCCATGTCTGATGTTCAAAGGCTTAGATGTCCCCACATTTCCAGCTTTGCTGACTGTAGCACCCCTCTCTCTTGGGCTGGTTCCACTCCCTGTCCATTTGATACTTTATTTCACAGCTAAACCTAAAGATTTAATTGTAGTAATTGGTTTCATCCCACAAAGATCAACATGTCTTTGTTTTTTCTTAAAGACAACTATGGAGCTAGATAATAACAAGTTGACTACTATAGAATCACCAGAAGATCTTGGATAAAACTACTTTAGATTAAAACTACTCTAGAAACTATACTTTCAACAACAACTCTTTGTGTTACTTACTGTATGGTAAAAAGGGCTAGTGAAAACATCCTGGCCCTTAAGACCAGAGCCAAGGAAACACACCCTGCCTCTAACCAACTCAGGAATTGAACTCCAACTAATCCCTGAGCACAAAATCCAACCATTCTCTGAGCTTGTCCCAAGCTCAGAACTTGAAACCTTACCAATCCCCATCCTGAAAATCTCCATCCCTAAGAAACCCAATATAAGCCCTGTGCCTGTTCAGTTTGGGGCTGCCCTTTTTCCACCCTGGCAGAGGCAGCTGCTCTCCTGGATTCCTCTCTCCCAATAAATTTCTTGAGTGGGTGTAGATGGAGATCTTCTGGGATTCATGGTAAGGACTTTCTTTCATTTCTTTTGCCAGAGCAGAGCAGAGATGTAACAACTTTTGCCAGAGCAAAGCAGAACTGCTGCATTTCTGCAGGGAAATTCTCTTAGAGCAGAGCTGTAACAGCTCTCTCCAGAGCTGAGCAAGAGCAGAGCAGAACTGTAACACTTCGGCTGGGGAAACTTTCCCTTGCTGGAGCAGAATTGTTACACTCTGGGGAAGCTGAACAGACTAGACTTGTAATCAATCTTCCTTCAGAGCAGAGTGGAGCAGAGCTGTGATAACCTCACTGGGGAAACCCTCCCTGCTGGAGCAAAGTTGTTACACTTGCGTTAGGGAAACCTTTCCCAGAGCAAGGACTATAACACTTCAAAGGGAAAACCGTCTCCCACTGGAACAGAGCTATAACACTTCTGTTGGGATACCTTTCCCTCCAGAGCTGTAGGTATTCCTTGGTTTCCGACTACCAGGATACCACTCTCTTCAAAGCTGTAGGTATTCCTTGGCTTTTGACTGCCAGGATACCTTTCACTTCTGATCCTAGGTATTCCTTGGCTTCCAACTGCCAGGATTCCTCTCCCTTCAGAGATGTAGGTATTCCTTAGTCTCTGACTACCGGGATACCTTCCTCTTCAGAGCTGTAACACTTACACTTAACAAAAGCGAAGATTTGAGGCTTTTCGAATTGAAGTCAATGCTGTAATAAAGTGTCTAAATTCAAAGATTTATGTGTTCTTTTTTTCCTCCTTTCGTAGCTTCTGGACATGTTCTCTAGTCCTAAAAGTACAAATGGACAAGCCCTTCTTTATAAGTCCATTTTAAGCTTATGTTCATATTATCTGTTGTCTTTCATATTATACATTGTTACCATCTTTGCATAAGCTTTAACTTGATGGTTTTTCTTGCTGTATAAGCTCTTCTTTAATTCCCTTTCACATGTTGGAAGCTTAGCTGGGTGAGGTCTTGCTCTGAAGGTACCCCCCCCCCCACCTTTTTCTACTTCAGATCATGCTTTTCTTTAAACTCCTCATTTTGTTGACCACAAGAGTTGCTTCCAACATTAAATCTCCTCAAATTGTATGTTTTGTATTTTTTTCTGCTCTGCTTGCTCTTTTTCCTTGTATATTTGCATAAAAGTATGATCACTAATAACTGTACGACATAGTCAATACTAGGCTATCTTAAAATCCCCTTTGCCAATAAACTTAATCCAAAACTCTTCAATTTAGCCTCTAGCAGAGATTTGGTCAAGGAGAGAAAGAAGCCACATTATTTGCCAAAAATATCCCCAAAACAGTCTCCAACATTATTCCCCTCTGAAACCTTTTGAGCTGGGTTACCACTGTCTACGTTGTTCTCAGTGCTACTGTCTTCCATGCTCCTACCAGAGTGGCCCATTAAGCCCCATTTACAGTGTTCAACTGCTTTTCTAGTCCAAAGTGCCAGTCTTCCATATTTCTCCAACAAAAAGCATGGTCAGGTCTATCACAGTAAGACCCCAGTTCCTGGTACCAACTTCTGTCTTAGTTATTGTTTTATTATTGTGAAGAGGCACCATGACTAAGGCAACTATTATAAAAGAAAGCATTTAATTAGGAGCTTGCTTACAGTTTTAGAGGGTTAATCAATGGTCACCATGGTGATCTAGGCCCTGGCATGGGTTTTTAAAACCTCAAAGCCCCGCCCACAGTGACATACTTCCTTAAACAAAGACATACTCCAAGAAGGCCACACCCACTCCAAGAAGGCCACACCCACTCCAATGAGTCCACACCTCCTAATCCTTCTCAAACAGTTCCACTAACTGGGGACCAAGCATTCAAATATATGAGCCTATGGAGATCATTCTCATTCAAACCATAGCAGAGAGAGAGAGAGGGTGAGAGAAGAAAGAGGGAAGACAGATCATGAGTTCTAAAACAGAAGGAGTAAATCTAGTGTTCTACAACATGGTCTGGAGGCTGTAATTTACAATAAAATATTCAATACTCTATGAAGAACTAAAAGAGCTCTCTCTAATCCATTAAGTTTTTAATCTTAAGTATTATTGCTATTTTTAAATTTTATGTGTTCTAATGGGTTAGTTTCTTTCTCTCCTAATTTATCTAATTTTACTGTGGTTTCTTAAATTTGAAGTATAAATTTTATATTCTATATGGTATCTATTAACTTTAGTTCTTAGTGTACTAGTACTCTCTCTCTCTCTCTCTCTCTCTCTCTCTCTCTCTCTCTCTCTCTCTCTCTCTCTTTCTCCCCAACCCCTTTTATTTTAGGCTTTTGATCATGAAGTTCTCTTCTAGGAGGAATGAAGTTTTAATCTGTTACTCCATGCCCTAGATTCATGTCCCTGTGGATTTGTGTCTTCTTTGTAAGACTCCAGGAAGTATTAATGATAACAAGAGGAAGAGGATACTCAGAAGCAATAATCTTTTTTTTTGGGGGGGGGTTTACAATTTTCTAGACATTATACTAGATACATTAATAAATTTAATCCCCATAATAATCATATATATGGCATGTTCCAAATGTATGTCAAAATTTATATTTCTTGGTTTTAATGTCTGAAAAAATTTTGTGAGAGAATTTTTTAAAGAAATGTTGTGAGATCAGAGAACTAACTTTTGTTCCAGAGTATGTGTACCAACTGCTATGATATTGTCCCTGTTATTTAATAAGGCCATGAATTTCAAAGCAAGCAAGTAGGGGTGGATGGGAACATTTGGAGGGAGAAAAGCAAAGGGAGGAATGATGTAATAATATGTTATCATCTCAAAAAATAAAACAAATAATAAAATGTATGTTATGTGCATGAATGTGATGTATGCACATGTATGCACATGTGGATGAGAACACTGGGTGTTCTGCTTTATCATCCTCATCCTTAGTTCTTTGAGATAGAGTCTCTCCCTGGATTTGGTGAGCTGGTGGCCAGCGAACACCAGTAATCCCTGTCTTCCCCCCACAAAGCACTATGCTCATATGCATGTGCATGACCACATCTAGCCTTTCTATACTGGTGTAGGGATCTCAGCTCATGCTCTCAGCCACTAGGCCACCTCTCCAGCCCTAGGTTTTCATTTTCTATATACCACAGTGACTGGACAAAAATTCATATTCTTACTTTTCCCTGGGGTATAAGATGTGAGATCTTTTTCTAGTCTATGTTTAGCACATAGTCATGCAAAGCATCTAGATTCATGTAGGAAAATGAATTTTAGATAGCTACTCTCAGTGATAAAGTCTAGGTCACAGAAACACAAAGACACCAGAGGCCTAGGTCTTAATCCAACATATTCCAGATGTACTTAATTATCTGAAATGATAGTTAGAAGGGAATTTAAATTTCTCTTTTTGGTTTTAGTACACACACACACACACACACACACACACACACACACACCCCTTCTTTATTTGTCCCACTGTGTATTACTTTTCATTGTCCGCTATTATTTTTAAAGTTTAATTATATATATATCAACTTCTAACCTGGAACATAGTTACCCAATATTTCAATGTCCTACCTTGAGGTTGCATCTTCCTCATCATGTTAAGTCACTATATTTGTGGGGATATTTTTACATTCAAATTTAAGTATAGTGTCACCACAATAAAATTAATCATAGTAAAGAGAACAGACTAGATTGAAGTTCAGGGAGAGAACTTGTCTCAAACAAATAATGGCAAAAAGAAGAGACCAACAAAGCATGTACAAAAAACAGTGAGAAAGCAGTAAATATAATTGAGAAATTGTTGGTTTTAAAGCTGCGAGTTTAATATGATTTTTAAGAAAGGCACAGTGGGGGATGCGGGGTGGCTTGGGACAGAGGGCTGGGGGTGGGGTGGGAGGAGGGGGGGTCTGTGGATAGCATGAGGAGTGAGTAGAAAATTTCTTAATAAAGAAAAAGAAAAGAAAAGAAAAGAAAAAGGCAGAGTGGCAGGGCAGTGGTGGTGCAGGCCTTTAATCCCAGCACTCAGGAGGCAGAGGCAGGCGGATCTCTGTGAGTTCGAGGCCAGTCTGGTCTACAGAGTGAGTTCCAGGAAAGGTGCCAAAGTTATACAGAGAAACTCTGTCTCAAAAAACAAAAAACAAAAACAAAACAAAACAAAAAAAGAACAAAGAAAAAAAGGAAAGAAAGAAAGGCAGAGTGAAAATGATTATTAAAATTGAATATAGCTGTGGGGTGGGTGCACATCATTAATCTCTGTACTCAGGTGGCAGAGGCAGGTGGATCTAGGTGAGTTTGAGGCCAGCCTGGTCTATGGAGTGAGTTCCAGGACAGCCAAGGATACAGAGAAACCCTGTCTCAAAAAAACCAATAAATAAATAAATAAATAAATGGAATATAAAGATATAAAATAACTATAGCAACAAAATTAGTGGAAGTCTTAATATAGTTTTAGGTGACTTCAAAAGATTTGTTCTACTATTGAAACCAATTTTTAAGTGTTTGTGACCTTTTTTTTCACAACTCTGGGACCTTTAGAACACCTCTGTTACCTTGTTTGTTTTGACAGTTTTCAATGTAAAAGATGTGATATTTCACTTTTGTCTACTTTTAAAAGTAGAATTAATTGCCAAGTATATTATCATGACTGTAACTGTTATTGTCTTAAAATTATCTCCTGTACTCTGGAACATCTCTCTGATTTATGATTATTAACACATGTGGATCAGGAGCCATGTCAAATATTTGAGATTTCCCAATCCATGGACTTTGCTTTCCTGTTTCACCGTTTGCCATGGCAGGTCAAAAAGTTTTCAGTGCCTTTCAAGTACACTGTGCAGTGAGAATGGAATAGATTTCAGGTATTCCAGTATTGATACATAAAAGTCCGAGTTCTTCTATGTGTTTTAGTCACTTAAAATATATTTTATTTTGTCTACATAACTCATAAAATCCCATGTGACTGTGAACAGAGTAGGAGAATTGCACTGAAAAATAATTCTTCGTTTGTCAACGGTTGGAATTTCTCCAAGGTAGACTATAGATTACTTTACTTTTAAAAGAAAAACAGAAAAAGAAAAGGAACTTTCAGCCTTGGCTATTTTTCCCACTTGGCATGAATTTGCCAAGTTGAAAACTAACAGCTGTGTTTAGCTATGTGTAGTGAGAAAACATGAATTAGTATTTCTCATACAACTTTTAATGGCTTAGTTTGATTAGTTAATATTTTTACTCTTTTCTTGTACTCTTCTCCATCTTGATCTCATCATATCTAAAAGGCTGGAACAATTTTTCCTTATTTGCCCTATTTTCCCTGCTGTTGAAAGGTTGAATGAACAGTTGTAGGGTTTGTTTTATTCTCAACCAATCACAGAACAGTATTTTCCCAGATTAACTGGCTTATAGGGTAAAGAGACACACATAACAAAACAAAGTTTTCACGTGG
This sequence comes from Peromyscus maniculatus bairdii, assembly GCF_049852395.1. NCBI lineage: Eukaryota > Metazoa > Chordata > Mammalia > Rodentia > Cricetidae > Peromyscus > Peromyscus maniculatus. Next base: position 97,561,881 of record NC_134859.1, on the reverse strand, counting down.
GTTTTAGATCGACCACATCCCTTTTCAGAAACCAGTCTGAGTAAGAACGGCTGAGAGTAACCACCTACTTAAAGAGTATATAAGGAACCAGAGAAAATGCTTTAACTGGTGCACTAGGAAAAAAAAAAAAAGGGAACTGTGTGACTGCTTCAAAGGAACGCAAACATTCCCCAACAGTAAGTAAAGCTTAGTATTATATTTTGTGCTCTGCAAAGTAAAACAAATATTATTTTTTGTGCTCTGCTAAGATCAATCTATATTTCAGATGCTTCTAGATACTTCAATATTTTAAGGTGATTTTAAGAGCTAATTTTTATTTTTTTCCCCAACCAGATTTCATTTTGTAGATACAGCAGTAGAATCTAGCTGCTTCCATTTTAGCCAAGCGAAAATTGTACAAAATTTTATTATGTAAATTTAGGAAAGAATAAATTTAAAGACTATAAAAATTGAAGAAGTTTTTAATTTGTTTATTTGAAAAATTTCTGGGCAAAATTACTTTTCCATTCAATTTCTTTTATTTTTTTCCTTTAAAAAAGTTTATTTTGTACTGTGCTTTCAGAGGTTTTTAGTGGCATCTATATTCACAAAATTGAGAGAAGTCTTATTCTCCTTGCTTGTCAGAATCAAGTAATTTTGAGTCTGGATTATTATCCTAAAGGATTATTATCCTTTTGGTAAAAGTTATTCAGTTAAAATTTATTTACTTTACTTTATTTTGATCTGAAGGTAAATATTCTAAACATATTTCATTAAGATTGTATCTAATGAATATAATTTATCATTCAGATGAATTTAAGAAATCAGATTTTGTTGTTGATTTGATTAGTTATGGGAATTTTACTAAAATGCAAGGAACAAAAACAAGTATTATTGGAATGAAACTAATTGAATTACTTTATTCACATCATTGAATTCTGTTTTAAAATATACTTATCTATGTTCTGCACCATAATGATATATTTTTTCCAATTAGAATTTTCTGGTTTTTTTTTTTTTGTAGAAGTGTGACAGTTATCAACCCCCATCCCACCATCACTCATTCCACCAAAATGTCTTAAAGTGAATGTGTTTGAGATAAAATTTAGTCATAAAGGGTTGCAATAATATTTTACAACTTTTCATTATAGTTTTTAAGTGTAGTAAATATTTGAATCAGAAATATAGCCAAGGTTTTTTTCAATGATACTTATATTTTTGGTTCACTTACTGTTTGTTCAGCTAATGAGCAGGTGAAATGAGTATGAAAGAAATAAGTGTCTATCAGCAAACCCGAGCGCTTCTGCACAAGAATCTGCTCAAGAAATGGAGAACGAAAAGAGAGAGCTTCTTGGTATGTGCAGAAATTTCACCCTTTCTTCAGAACTCTTCTTTCCTTACCTATTTATTTCAAACATTACATTATAATCAGCAGACTAGAGTCATTACTTTTAAGGTAGATATTTCTAGCTATATTTGTTTGAGAAACTCATAAAGATCTATGACCAATACCATAGAATTAGGAAGACTAAAAGTATTACATTTTTAAAAAAGAGATAAAGTGCCAGGCGGCGATTGCACATGCCTTTAATTCCAGTATTTGGGAGGCAGAGCCAGGCAGATCTTTGTGAGTTCAAGGGCAGCCTGGTCTATAGAATGGGATCCAGGACAGGCACCAAAACCACACAGAGAAACCCTGTCTCGAAAAACCAAAAAAAAAAAAAAATTTTTTTAATTGTATGGTAAATTGTAACAAACATTAAATGATCACATATTCTACATTGAGAACCAAGACATAATTTAGATTTTGGTAAGAACATCATTGCTGGTTTGTACAAAGCAGATTGTTTGAGAAGTGGTGAACAGTATAAGCTTCAGTGGCTTAATGTATGACAAAAGTTCAATTTCACTATTTTCAGTACAGTCAGTAGAAGAGAAGCCAGTGGGAATAAGGCTATTTCCATTCATCCAGGGACCTAGGCTTTTTCATCTAGAGACTCTGTCATCTCCTCAAACCCTGCTAACCATTGCTAAACTAATCATAAGACCAAGGAAAAGAATTGAGACAGAGAGTATAATAGATTGGGTAGGGATCTTCCCCCTTTCCATAAAAAACAACTCAAATACCTATTTTCCACTTGTATTTTAAGAATATGTTCTAGTCAAAACCTACAGTTTTGGGGGGCTGGAGAGATGGCTCAGCGGTTAAGAGCACTGACTGCTCTTCCAGAGGTCCTGAGTTCAATTCCCAGCAACCACATGGTGGCTCACAACCATCTGTAATGAGATCTGGTGCCCTCTTCTGGCCTGCAGTCACATATGCTGTATACATAATAAACAAATAAATAAATAAATAAATAAATAAATAAATACATAAATAAATCTTAAAAAAATCTCCAAATTTTTAAAAAAAACCCTACAGTTTTCAAATTGATTCATACTATATTAACTCATTGTAGTCACTTTAATAAGTGAACACGCAGTGTTAATATTTAGAAGTAAATCCCAAAGAAGGACATAAGTGATCTGTCCAGATAAATTCTGGCATTGGTAAGCTGAAATGGTTATTGATGTGGAAACTCAACAGTATCTTCTCTTTCTACATTGTTTTTAGAGTATTTTGTGGTTAATGGCTCATATTCCTCCTATATGGTAGTCAGACTAGGGAGAGGTGTTCTTGGGCATTAAAGAAGAATTCTCAATTGCTTGAAAAAAAAAAGTGTGTTCTAGCATTATATCAAGAAGAAAGAAATTATTGCTATTGGTGACTCACTAGAGAGTATTTGCCACTCCGTTTCTACTTATTTCCTTTAGTTTCTAATAAGATATATGACAAATAGTAAAAAAAACATTGTTATTTGCCACTTTGTGTCTTATTTCTAGAATTGATTTTCTAGGCAATTGAGATTTTCACAGTTATGTATCCCATTTTTTCCAGATGACTTCTGAAATCTTTCATGATTTAATGCAAAACATTAGATCAGAGCATGATACATGTGGCTACTAACTCAGAATTTGTTCTTCATTGAGTTTTCCTTTTTCCGAGAGTGCATAGCAACGAGAAGCCATACATATGGAAGAATTGAACTTGTCTTCAAAGTTCTTTGGTATTGACCAATTTGAGGAGAAATAAGTCTAGGCTCATTATTTTCTCTCTTTAAAACTTTTATAGGAATGGAGCATCCCAATTATTATAGGACTGTATATGGGTCTGTTTTCATATATCAAAGTAAATATACAAGTCCCCGAAGTCCCACCTCAGGATCTTGGAAGTTTAGATGAATTTAATGGATCTTCTATAGTGGTTGTATATACACCAATCTCTAACATAACCCAACAGATAATGAATAAAACAACTTTTGCTCCCTCTATGAAAGGTAAATATGCTAATGACAAGAAATAATTAGTCTTATTGATTTATAATTTTTAATAAGATATGTACATGCTAGTTTGAAGTTCCAGTATAACATCATTATAATAAATTCAAGTATAAAGATAATATATAATCTTCTTAAGTTTTTATTTTTCTTTTACAACAAGATTTTAAAATTCTTTCAGCTTGATAGGGGTTCAATTTATGTAGGCCTATGTTTGTATTGGAGCATACAAAAAGCAAAAAACATATAAATTTGAAAAACAACAACTGGGAGAAATGTAGCTATTGGTGCATGTATATTTTTAAGATGGATATCCAATGATAAAGATTTATAGCTTGTTAAAAATCAGTAATTAGGTCATGGCTATTTAACAATAAGTTTATAAGTATGAGCATTATTGATGTGTAATCTGAAGGTGATATTCTTTCTTATGTATAGTATAGAATGCAAAACTTTTAAAGGTTGTGATTTTGTGACCAAGACTAATAAAATGCATATTTCATTTATGAGCAACCTGGGTGTAGTCTGGCTATTTATTCTTTAATATTCAATTACTAACTAATGAATTTCTGGTTGCTATAGAGTCTGTTATTTTGTTTCTGCATAAGACAAAAGTCACGTAAATTGATTTTGCTTCAGGAAGAATTTTGGAATCCTCAGGGGTAAAGTAATGACAATAGTGGATTACTCTTATACTTAAGGGCATAGTGGTTTTTTTTTTCGTCATCCACCACTTGTCTTATTAAAACATGTAATTTGCATACACAATTGGATTCTGTGATTTGAAACAGTAAAATAATGTATTCTAGGTTGCTTTTTAGTTTGTTTAGTTTAAGTGTAAAAGTCTATAAAAACATGGCTCAGCCTAATAACACATTTTGTCTTGGTAGAATATGTACACCCAGTTTTTCACCTTTTACCTTACAGGAACAAGAATCATTGGGGTCCCAAGTAAAAATGACTTGGATGAAGTGCTTCTGAAGAATTTTCCCCATGCTCTTGGAATCATATTTAATGACACTTTCTCTTACAAGTTAGAGGTATTTCTAACGCATGGAAATCCATTTTTGAAAGAAGACTTATTAGGTGACTTTTCATATAAAATACTATTGTGACAGTCTTTGTGTTTTCAACAAGATGGAACAGGTAGTGGGCAACAGATACTTTCAATTTCATAGGAAAAAACAGATGAACATTTTATTGCTGTTCTTATATTAATTTTAGAGGTTTATTTCACAGCACTGCATAATAATTCAGCATACATCTGTTGAGCTCACAGGTCTAAGGGAGTGATTAGATGCCAATGTCAGATGCTTTAGCAGTTGACCAGGAGAGACAAGCATTGAAAAATTAGTGGCAAGTGCAAGGGAAAGTACTTGTGGTAACTTGGATCCAGGATTCTTAATTTATTGTTGCATTAGAGAAGTAACTTTTAAAATAAGAACAAAGGAACAGCAAGTTTGAGGAGCTAGAGATAACCGTATTTCAGTAGGATAGAGGCATATGAGAGCACCTTCTAATAGCTGGAAGAAGAGCATGAAAAGCCATGGAATGTGAGGGAAGAATGATTTTTCAGTCACATAAGGACTAGGTCTAGTTTGGCATTTTGTAAGCCTAGGCTATGGATAGTCATTGCAGTACTTTAATCAGGGAAGCATGTAGAGAGTTGTCCAAGATTAAGAGAGCACTCCTAATACAGCCCAGAGAATTCAAGTTGCAGGAAGTTCAGGGAGAATGTAATGACACCTGAAGACCACTTAAATGATAGTGGAGGCAGTTGAAAAGGCAGAAGGACACTTGAGGACATAAAATTGATGTAACCTGTAGAATCAGCTCTTCACTACTGTTCACATACTGAGTTCAGACTGCTGAGTTCCTGAACAGTATAGTGAATGAAAACCATGGAGCCTGTTTATAAGAATTGTTCTAGTCAGGGGCAGGAGGTGGGAAAGGATAAAAAGGATATACAATAAGATGATAAAGACAATAGAGCTACTTTAGAGATTAATGGTGGCTCAGAAACCCCTCTAGGATGAAGTCACTTTCTGAGGAGATTAGGATCAAGGGAGAAGTGGTCTTTGTAAGTAAAATTGCCATAGACTTGTAGATCTTGTCACTTGTAGCAAAGGACTATCCAGAGACACTCAAATGCAGAGTAAAAGCTGTATTTGTATGCTATAGCACAGGGGAGGCCACATGAAAATATTAGGAAGAAAATTCCTGAGACTTCCAGAGTATAGGTAGCACACCTTGCTTTCTGTTTCTCCCCCAGAAAGGGTTGTGGCCCTTTGTCTTCTTCATCATTACGTGTTTGTGCAATAGCTTGTCACAAGTTTTCAAACACTGCATCTCTACTTCCTACCTGGAGGTTTTTTGTTTGTTTGTTTGTTTGTTTTTGTTTGGTGTGTGTGTGTGTGTGTGTGTGTGTGTGTGTGTGTGTGTGTGTGTAGCTTTGCTATAGAAACCCTAAAGGCTTGTTTGTCATGTCTCAGGAAGTGATTGCTCCATCCCTAGTCTTGTGGTGTGTGAGAGAACAGCTGCTTTTTCTAAACCATATACCCTTCATCTTAACATATTTGCCTCTTTTCAAAATTACCTTGTTGGTTGGTTTGTTTGCTTGCTTGGTTTGAGATAGTATTCTTCTACTTCAGCCTTCTGAGTGCTAGGATTGCAGGTGTGCACCACTGTACCTGTGTTCTCTATGAGGTTAAAAGTTCTGACTAGTGGAGTGTCATTTTCTCTTAGGTTCTTGTTCCTCATTCCCAATCTGCCTTTATGCCATAATGATGGTTATACTTTTCCTTGTGTTTACAGCTCATTGCTGGGATGTATATGATGGTGTTTCATGTTCATTGTCCAGATACTGGAAAAGAGGATTTGTGCCTTTACAAAGTGCCATCAATGCTGCTATTATAGAAGTGAGTGCTTAGTTGCAAAGTTCTGGTGGCTACTACAACTAATTTCATAGGCATCAAAACTATTAACAAAGATGAGTGTCACAGTTCATTTGCCTTACAATAAACTAAACACTCAAGGCTGGGTAATTTATAAAGAGCATCATTATTTTTCACAGTTCTCAAGTCTGGCAAGTATATGATTAGGTCTCAACAAGTTCATTTCTCACAGTTGTCACAGTCTAGGAGTTTTTGCATGGCAGAAGAGATGAAAGGTCAAAGAGAAGAAGAACACTGTGTTCTCACTTGGCAGAAGAGCAAAAGGGCAAATTGCACATTAGAAACACTTGCCAACCCTTTGATGAGTCACTCTTCCATCCACAAGAGCGGGCCCCCATGACTTACTTCTCCAAACATCTTCCCTCTAATACTACAGTGAGAATGAAGTTTCCAGATGCGATGTGGAGGGGCACATTCAAACTAGCAATTATGCAAACACAGATTTTTAGACAAGGAAGAGACCACTTGGTTTAAAACTTCTAGTTCTGAAATGGTTCACAGAAACCTGCAAAACAGCATGCCCAGTCCCCTCTGACAGTGACACTTTGTGTTACTAGACTACAACATTAAACTAAAAAAGATAGTAGTGCAATCTTCAACACTCCAGTTTGGTCAATTTATGTCCTTTAATTTCTGTTTGCTTATGCTTTTCTCTAGATCACAACAAACCACTCTGTGATGGAGGACTTGATGTCTGTTAATGCAATAAATATGAAGACATTACCTTTTATTACTAAAGATGTTTTTCAATATGAAGTTTTTATTCTATTCTGCTTGCTTTATTTCTCCTCATTCATATATTTTGTATCACGTAATATTACTACAGAGAGGAAAAAGTATAAGGAATTGATGAAAATAATGGGTTTACAAGACTCAGCATTCTGGTGAGTCATAAAGAAATAATAAAACAGCAGAAGTGTTATTGTTTTCTAATTCCACAGTTTAAATTTGATATGTGGGCTACTTGTTCTTTTGCTCTGACTACTAGATTTAGTCTTTGTCAAATTTTCCATGGAAGATAGTTAACTGTAACTCACTGAACATGCTTTTAATTCTAGCTTTTTCTATGCAGCCTCTAAGATGTAGGCACTATTATCAAGGAAAGTAAAGGCAAATAAGATAAGAGAGTTACCCAGTGTCAGGTAGATGGCAAGCGCCAGAGCCCAGCCTCAGTGGTGCAGTTCTGATGGCAGTTCTGCCTGATCTGCTCCTAGTTATGAACTGACTTCTCCCCACTTCCTTATGTGAAGAAAATAGTCTTGTAAAGGGTATGTTTTGTGCATGGGCTTGGCCAACCAGGGGCGTTTTGAAGTAAGTAAATGCTGTATTAAGTGATGCATTATGATCAGGACATAACAACATATAGGCTGGTGTTTAGGAAGAACTTAATAACAGCACCTGAACTACTTATTAATATTTATACTTTGCCTCACGCAACAAACACTTTAAAGTAATTTTGAAATATATGTATATATATACAGGAATGTATCTATTTATGTATTTGTGACATAATAAAAGGGAGTACTTTCATAGAAATAAAGACCTAGGAAAATAGTGGATGAATTTAATAGAAATACAAATAGTATAACATTTAAACTGCTCTGAAACAAAGCACAGAATTTGGTAAGTAGCAGTGACAAAATGTATATTATCAGATCAAAAGGAAAATTATGTGCCAAGAAGAAACATGGCATGCTTTGATATTGATTCTTAGGGGATAATTCTCTCTATATTACATAAATCAAGAAAGCACTCGGTTGAGCTTGGAAGTGCAGGCATGTAATTTTAGCATTGGGTAGGTGGACTCTGGAAGATGGAGAGTTTCTAGCTTACCTGAGATGTATAGAGAGACCTTGACACCCTTCTTGATAAGCCAAACCTGATGAAAACTCAAACACATTTCACTTAAAATATACACAAACAAACAAAACCCAAAACTATATGTGTGGAATGATGAAACTACATGGATTGGATGAATAATTATTTAATGAACAATCTAGTAACTTGTATTCCCTGAAGTAAAATTATTGTCTAGAAATCTTTCTTTCTGTGTAGAATATATTTACCAACAAAGGTAATTTTAGTTCTAAGATATATGGATTGGGAAATAGAAAAGGAGGAAACCATGTCTTAAAATATACACAAACAAACAAAACCCCAAACTATATGTGTGGAATGATAAAACTACATGGATTGGATGAATAATTATTTATTGAACAATCTAGTAACTTGTATTCCCTGAAGTAAAATTATTGTCTAGAAATCTTTCTTTCTGTGTAGAATATATTTACCAACAAAGGTAATTTTAGTTCTAAGATATATGGATTGGGAAATAGAAAAGGAGGAAACCATGTCTTTAAAAAGGAAAGAATTTTTGTGTGGGAGCATTGTTAATGACAGAGGAATGGATGTATATCCTGTCATGCAAGTCTGTTAGTAAGGAAGAGAGAGAGCAGACTTCTTTCAGGGGACTCCTTTCAGTCCCAGGCAAGTCCTACGGGACAGAAAGCCTAGGGTCACCTTAAATTAGGGAGGTACCAGTCAGGCTGACATGAGGACCAAAGAGATACTAAACATTCTGATGTCAAGTCATTTTCAGGATGATTCTTAGTATGCATATAAATTAAAACCTGGAAAAATGAATTGCTATGTACATTATTAGAAGTAGGAAAGAAAATGCTTTGGAAATATGTTTTCCAAGTGTTAGACATCTATTGGAAATAAATATGACTTCAACTAATGCCATAAATATGAAATGTAATAATTATTTTTAAAAGTATGATGCTTATATTGCTTTGCAAGCAAGAATATTTTATGTAAGTTTATTAGTATCACTACTCCAACTCCACCCCTATAACTAGTTCCCCCTTTCAGTAATTATTTTAATGTCTTTATTTCATAATTTTCTTATACTGTGGTTTTTCAACCTACCCAAAGCAGTCCCATTCTGTACTTAGGAAGTAAATTCACAGAATATGATACACTTTTCATAAATGCTGATGTTTCTAAGGCCAATTCATTATAGTGATATAAGGTTAAAAATTAAATAAGTAGTAAATCCTGGTAAACATATTTTACTTGGGTGTACTGTTGCAAAGCATGCATCTTTTGCTGCATTCTTTAGGAGATGAATCCTTATTGAGTATACAGTTTTAAACAGAGGAAAGAACTCTGGGCAGAAAAATGGCTGCAATTACATTCGTACCTTGTGTATTTATTTTGTCACTTTTCATATACCTATTAATTAAAGGACCACAGTCTTATTATTTGTAAATGAGAAGCTTGGACACATGCATTCTTATAGTCTAGTCAGATATAATAGTGGATAATATTCTTTAACAAATATCTTGTAAAAATGTGAACATCAACACATCTAAAGCAAAATAATGTAAAAGTGTAAAGGTGTGCCATAACATATCCATTCAAGTAAAGAAATAATAGGAATAGGAAGCATACAATGTCATCAGTGGAGTTGTGGGGTTTTAGTTTTCTGTAAAGAGTGGTAGTGTTGCCTCCAGAGATGCTCAAGCTCCTGATGTTTGTAGAGCCATTTGATTGACATTTGACTGACCATCAGCTGTTAAGTCTTATTCCAGCTTTACAGTTAGGGTTATTTGATAATATCTAATAAAACTGATGACATAAACTTTAATTCAGTAATTTCACTTTAGAGATATTCTTCTACATCTTACATAAAAACAAATGTAATAAAATTCTTGACACCATTATGACAAAGAAAAATAGGAAACAATTATCTAATATCAGAAGAACACTAAAATATATTAATACAATGAAATATATAAGCTTCATATGTAATAGATAATGTTGATTGATAAAGGCAAATTACATATAATTACAGCATAAACCATACAGTTTATACAATGCTCATAGTATTTGTGCAATAGATACATATAGAAGCCTGGCCTTCAGGTATCAGCAAGGGCATTTTTTGGTTTATAGCCACTTAATTGGTTGTGACATTCTTTCCCATTGGTTAGTGCCATAATAATATTTGGCACCTCCCATTACTGTGTGTTAACGGCAATCAGAATGCATAGGATTCATAAACAGGATGTTTGCTAAAGTGATTACCTTAGGGGGAAAAGATGGAGATTTATAATAAAGAACAGCATGCACAATGGACTTCAGCCATACTATCAATATCATAGTTATTAAACTAGAGTGTACTTACCAGAGTAACAGTGTTGTTCTTTAGATGCTTTTGTCTTTTTAAAAATATTTATTTAAAAGGATAAATAATTTAAATGCCTTTTGTCTTTGTTTAGGCTGTCCTGGGGCTTAATCTATGTTGGCTTCATCTTCATTATTTCCATACTTATTGCAGTTATCATAACTTCTGCTCAAATTGTAGTGATGACTGGCTTCCTTGTCATATTTACACTCTTTTTCTTATATGGATTATCTTTGGTAAGTGTATGCATTTATTATCACATTAGATCTTAGCTTTTACACATTAGATCTTAGCTGTGAGTAGGAAACATTAATTCTACAGGATGTTAGGAAGGCACTTTCTTTATGTCTGGTGTGTGTGTGTGTGTGTGTGTGTGTGTGTGCTGTGTGTGTGTGTATGAGCATGTGGATGCACATATGAGTTTGCTTGAGAAAATTTCAATAGATATTAGAAAATAATGTAAACCCAAGTAAATTGGGCCTCTCTTTTTTTTCACAGAAGTCTTATGCATCACATAATGAAATGGTGTGTCAAAAATATTTTTTTCATAAAATCTTTTGAGATATTTCAAATTTTTAATTGTGAAACTTTTAACTACCTTAAATGAATAAAAAATATCTTGCTAGGCAACTAGTACTGCTGCTCAAGTTTACTTTTTATTTTATCATGGTGACCAACTAATACTGGTCTCACAGAGGTAAATTTTAAACTTTATACCACCATGTTCAGTAGATGTAAGTGAAGATAATATATTACTACTTAGAATTAAAGAAAGAAAAAGCAAGGGGAAGACTAGAAGGAAAGAAGGCTGATATACAGCCAGTCTGTGGACTGGTTTGATTATGATCATTAGAGTAACTCTGGCATCATGGGAAAAGGCCATTGTGAAGCATTGAGCTTCACTGAGGTGCTACTTCAATCACCTTGTGTATCTCTAGTATGAATTAGATATAAGCAAGGGACTTATTCTCTCTTCTATTTTTCTTTTATTGAAAATAGATTCTTTTCTCATATATATATATATATATATATATATATATATATATATATATATATATATATATATATATATCCTGATTATATTTTCCCTCCCTTCACTCTTCTCAGTTCCTCCCCATCCCTCCAGATCCACTCCCTTTCTGTCTTTAGAAAGCAACTGGCTTTTAAGAGGTAACAACTAAACATGACAAAATATAACAAGACAATACAAAAACTATCATATCAAAATTGGACATGGCAACCCAACTAGAGGAAAAGAGTCTCAAGAGGAGGCACATGAGTCAGAGACACGCTTATTCTCACACTCAGGACTCCCATAAGATACTAAGCTAAAAGCTATCGCGTATATGCAGAAAACATGGAGCAGACTCATGTAGGCCCTCTACTTGCTGCCTCAGTCTCTGAGCTCATATGCACCTTGCTTAGTTGATTCGGAGAGCCTTGTTCTCCTGTCGTCTTTCATTCCCTCTGGCTCTTAGAATTTTTCAGCCTTCTCTTCCAGGGGATTCCCTAAGCTCTGAGGGGAGGGATTTAATGGACTCCTCCCATTTAGACTCTCTCTTAGTAATGTCGGACTGTGGGTCTCTGCATCCATGCCCATCTGCTTCAGGAGGAAGCTTCTCTGATGGTAACTGAATAAGGCATTGATCAATGAGTATAGCAGAGTAGCATTAGGAGTCATGTTATATTGAAATTTTTTTAGACCACTAGTGTTTTGTTTTATCCTAGATCCTTGGGCTACCTAGTCTCTGGTTCTTGATTATCCAAGCAATGTTGGGTGTGGGTTCAATCTCGTGGAGTGGGCCTTAAGGCAAGTCAGACATGGGTTGGCTACTACCACAAGTTGTTTGCCACCATTTCCCTAGCATATTTTGCAGGCAGGACAGATTTCTGGTCATAGGTTTTGTATCTGGACCCATGCTCCTTTTTTGGTAGCCTGCAGAGTACCTTCCCACACTAAAGTGGCTACAAAGTAGGGGTGAAAGCTCCATGTAGGCACCAGCTTGACTTCTCCATGTTCAAAGAGTTGTTGGGTGTTGTCCTCAGCAATGGGGCCCTATTGTCAATTTACAGAGAGCAAACCTTTGTCTTAGCATCAGCCTGGGTTGTTTGGGGATTTCCATGGGACTCCCTTAGCCAATAACTCAACTGAATGCAACCCAGTCCCACCACTGGAAGCCTCACCTGATTAAAAGAGATGGCCAGTTGAGACTCATATTCTCTATTACTAGGAGACCTCATTAGAATCACCTTCATATATATATTGCAGGAAGTTTCCACTGTACTGGGTTTCCCATTCCTCAAATACCCTGCATTTCCAGGGATAGCTGCCTGCAGTCTCCCCTTCCAGGGAGATCCATGCATCTAAACCTCTTGTCTTTACCTAACCTCTCTGGGTCTATGGATTGTAGCTTGGTTATTATTTACTTATGGCTAATAACCACTTATAAGTGAATACATATAGTATTTATATTTCTGGATCTTGGTTACCTCACTAGGATGATTTTTTCCTAGTTCCATCTGTTTGACTGAAAATTTCATGATCTCATTTTTTTTAAATAGCTGAGAAAACTCCACTGTGTAAATGCACATTTTCTTTATCCATCCTTCTGGGAAGGTTGTTTCCAGTTTCTGGCTATTAAGAATAAAGCTGCAATGGACCTAGTTGAGCAAGTATCTTTGGGATAGGATGGAGCTTCTTCCTTTGGGTATATGCACAAGAGTGGTTGGTATAGTTAGGTCTTGAGGTAGATCAAATCCCAACTTTCAGAGGAATTACCATATTGATTTCCGTAGTGGCTGTATGAGTTTGTACTCCCACCAGTGATGGAGGAATGTTCCCCTTGCTCCACATCCTTGCCATCATAAGCTGCCACTTGTGTTATTGATTTTAGCCATTCTGACAGGTATAAGTTGGAATCTCAATGTAGTTTTGATTGGCATTTCCCTGATGGGTAAGGGTAGTGAAAATTTCGTTAAGTGTTTCTCAGGCATTTGAGACTCCTCTATTGAGAATTCTCTGTTTAGATCTGTACCCCATTTTCAAATTGGATTATCTGGGTTTTTTTTTGATATGCATTTTCTGGGGTTTTTATATTTTGGATATTAGTCCTCTATTGATTGTGGAGTTGTTAAAAATCTTTCCCTGTTCTGTAGACTGCTGCTTTGTCTGATTGATGGTGTCCTTTGCCTTACAGAAGCTTTTCAGTTTCATGAGGTTTCATTTATTAATTATTGATATTAGTGACTTTATTATTGGTGTTCTGTTCAAAACATCATCTACTATGCCATTATGTTAAAGGCTACTCCCCACATTCTCTTCTATCAGGTTCAATGTGTCTGGTTTTATGTTGAGGTCTTTGATCCACTTGGACTTGAATTTTATGTAGGGTGATAAGTATAGCTCTACTTGCAATCTTCTACATGTAGATACCCAATTTGTCCACAACCATTTGTTGAAGATGATCCTCCTCCATGTATTTCCGGCTTCTTTACCAAAAACCAGGCATTCATATGTGTGTAGATTTATCTTTGGGTATTCAGTTAGATAGCATTGATCAACTTGTCTGTTTTTAATGCCAATATCATGTCGTTTTTATTACTATATCTCTGTAGTACATCTTGAAATCAGGAATGGTGAGACCTGCCCCACCTCCAGCAGTTCTTTTAATGTTCAGGATTGTTTTAGCTATCCTGAGTTTTTTGTTTTCTATATGAAGTTGAGTATTGTCCTTTCAGGTCTGTAAAGAATTGTTTTGGAATTTTGATGGGGATTTCATTGAATCTGTAGATTACTTTTGGTAAGATGGCCATTTTTACTATGTTAATCTTACTGAGCATAGAGATCTTTCCATTTTCTGGTATCTTCTTCAGTATCTTTCTTCAAAGACTTGAAGGTTTTATCATACAAGACTTTCACTTGATTGCTAAGAGTTACCCAAGATAGTCTATATATATTTCTGTTTTGAAAGTTGTTTCCATAATTTCATTTTCAGTCCATTTGTCATTTGTACACAGGAGAGCTATTGGTTTTTTTTAGTTAATCTTGTATCCAGATACTTTGCTGAAAGTGTTTACAATCTGTAGGAGTTCCTGGTGGAATCCTTAAGGTAACTTATGTACACTATCATATCATCTGCAAATAATGATACTTTGACTTCTTCCTTTTCAATTTGTATCCCCTTGATCTCTTTCAGTTGTCTTATTGCTCTAGTTAAGACTTCAAGTACTATATTGAGTAGACATGGAGAGAATGGACAACCTTGTCTTGTTCCTGGTTTTAATGAAATTGTTTTGAGTTTCTCTTCATTTAATTTGATGTTGGCTATAGGCTTGCTGTAAATTGCCTTTATTATGTTTAGTGATGTCCCTCATATCCCAAATCCCTCTACAACTTTTATCATGAAGGGGTGTTGGATTTTGTCAAAGGCCTTTTCTGTATCTAATGAGATGATCATATATTTTTATTTTCTTTCAGTTTGTTTATATGGTGGATTACATTTACTGATTTTTGTATACTGAACCATCCCTGTATCTCTGGAATGAAGCCTACTTGATCATGGTGCATGATCTTTTTGATGTGTTCTTGGATTTTGTTTGCAAGCATTTTATTGAGTATTTTTGCATCAATGTTCATGAGGGAAAATGGTCTGTAATTATCTTTCTTGGTTTTGTCTTTGTGTGGTTTGGGTATCAGGGTAATTGTGGTCTCATAAAATGAATTTTGGCAATGTTCCCTCTGTTTTATTTTGTGGAATAATTTGAGGAGTATTGGCAGTAACTTGTCTTTGAAATTCTGGTAGAATTCTATGGTAAAACCATATGGCACTATGCTCATTTTGGTTGAGAGACTTAATTGCTGCTTCTATCTCTTTAGGAGTTATAGATCTACTTATATTGTTTATCTAATTTTGATTAACTTTGGTAAGTGGAGTATAGATTTTTAAAGTATGTCCTTATGATTCTCGGGTTCCTTTGCTGTCTATTGTTATGTCCCACTTTTCATTCCTGATTTTGTTAATTTGGATATTCTCTTCCACCTTTTAGTTAGTTTGGATAAGGATTTGTCTATCTTGTTGACATTCTCAATGAACCAACTCTTTCTTTCACTGATTCTTTGTATTTTTCTCTTTGCTTCTATTTTATTGATCTCAGTCCTCAGTTTGATTAATTCCTGTCTTCTACTCCTGTTGGGTGTGTTTACTTCTTTTTGTTCTAGAGCTTTCATGTGTGCTGTTCAGGTACTAGTATGAGATCTTTCCACTTAGTACTATGAACTTTTTTTTTAGCACTATTTTCATTGTGTCCCATAAGTTTGGATATGCTGTGTATTTATTTTCATTGAATTTTAGGAAGTCTTTTATTTTTTTCCTTATTTCTGTCTTGACCAAGTAGAGAATTGTTCATTTCTATGAGTTTTAGACTTTCTGATGTTTCTGTAGTTGAAACCCAGCTTTAATGGTGGTCTGATAGGATGCAGGGGGTCATTTCCATTTTCTTGTATCTGTTGAGACTTGCTTTGTGACCGAGTATGTGGTCAATTTTGGAGAAAGTTCCATCAGGTGCAGAGAAGAAGGTTTATTTTGTGTTTGGGTGAAATGTTCTTTAGATATCTGTTAGGTCCATTTGTTTGATGATATCTGTTAGTTGCTTTTTTTTTGTTATTTTTTATCTGGATACCCTGTCCATTGGTGAGTATGGGCTATTGAAGTTCCCCCTATTAATGTGTGAGGATCAATATGTGTTTTAATCTGTAGTAGTGTTTCTTTTACAAACTTGAGTGTCCTTGTGTTTGGCTCATAGATGCTAAGAGTTGGAATTTCATCTTGATTGATTTTTCCATTAATGAGTATATAATGTCCTTCCCTATCTCTTTTCATTAATTTTTTTATATGAAGTCTATTTTGTTAGATATTAAAATAGCTACAGCACTTGCTTCTTAGGTCCATTTTCTTGGAATATGTTTTTCCTACTACTTACCACAAGTTAATATCCTGTCTTTGATGTTAAGTCATATTTCTTGGATGCAGCAGAATAGATCCTGTTTCCCCATTCATTCTGTTAGTCTGTGTCTTTTTATTGAGGGAATTGAGACCATTAATATTTAGAGATATCAATGATCAGTTAATGTTGATGCTGTTATTTTGTTGTTGTTGTTGCTGCTGCTGCTGCTATTGTTGTTGTTGCAGTGGCAGTGGTGGTGGTGGTGGTGATGTGTGTGTGTGATTGCATCCCTTCTTTTGATTTTAGTGGTATGAGACTGAGGCATTTGATTTAGGAGAACACAGAGAAAGAAGAGCTCAAAATTTTTGTTTACTCTCAAAATACTCAAGGATTTTTTTTAAAAAAAGTGTTAGATATAATTCAAATAGTGCTTATTATAATTATTGACACATGTTATTAAATAAATTACTGGAATTCATTGTGATATTTCCATAGAGGCAGATATCCTCTACTGTTTGATCTATTCTTGGCAATCTCCATATAGCGTCCTTCCTAGCCCCTTGAGTTTTTCATTATTTTCTGTCCTTTCCTCCTTCCCATCTCTCCCTCCATCCTTCTCTGAACAGTGGTTTCTGTATTTTTCATCATCTAGGATGTTTTCTGAAGAAGTCGCGTAGATGGATAATTTTCCTTAGTACCCTAATTTAGCTTTGCTTAATTCCCCAACAGTGTGTATTCTACCCTATTCTTGGATTATTTTTCAGCTTTCCCTGTCTCTTCTGTAGAAACAAAAACCCAAAACCCAGCAAATGGGTAGGGCATGTAAGAATATTATTAAAGAAAAAAGATTAGAGGGCAGAATAGAGTTGGTAGAACTTCACACTCCTCTCACTTTCTCAGTGATAATATCTTGTGTGAAGTAATGAACCTTGTTGTGCTGATGTCCCTCAAAGGCTATTACCTGCAACAGGCAATGTCTTTTCTCTTTCAGATAGCTGTCACTTTCCTGGTGGCTGTTTTGTTACAGAAAGCTATCCTCACCAATCTAATCGTATTTCTCTTCACCTTCCTTTGGGGGTGTGTGGGGTTCACTGTCCTTCATAAACAACTCCCCACATCTCTGGAATGGATTCTGAGCATTTGCAGCCCTTTTGCCTTCACCTCTGGGATGGCTAAGGTAAAAACATAGGTTATTATTGATGTTTTAAAAGGAATTAATACTTGATGACTCCTTAGAGTCCACTCTGGCCCTAACCAAGAGCTTTTTACCAGAGTAACTGTCTTGCTACATAACTAAATTTGCTACATTATTAAAAAATTGCCATTGAATAAAAAATAAAATAAAAACAGCTAGTTTATTAAAAAATCTGTGTAAACATGTTTTAAAGCACATTGTTGTATAATTTATGAATCAATTATGAAAATCTTTGAAGATATAAGTACATCGTATAACAAAATTTATAAAGTCCATCAGTGTACTTATGAACTTTTTAAGAAGTAGAATTCTGTGTTCGTTGTGAAGCACCTCTAAATATACCATCATTCCACAGGTAACCATTTTATGAAAATTACCTCCTTGCGATTTACTACCAGTCAAGTTTGGGCTTTGACATACAAATATTTGTTTCATCCATTTTTAAATTTATGTAAGCAATGCTACACAAAATATATTTAAAAATTAACTTTTCCACTCAGTATTATGTTATGTGTCATGCATAGTCTTGTTTATAGCTATAATATAGTGTTATATACCATCTTCTTGTATGCCTATATTACTTTCTTTTTGATAAATGAGTGGAATTCCAGTGTTTGATGTTTGTTTTGGTGAAACTATTACAGACATTCTTTCATCTGTTTCTGTACACCAGTTCTGTTTGGTGTATAAGCAGGAGTCAGAAAATGGGACTAGTGTATAGAAACCTTAATACTCATGACCGTCACTAAATACTTTCTAAAATGATTACTTTATTTGACTTATATAAAAATGATGTTAGAATATTCCTGCTTTTCTCAGTCTTTACTAACATTTGTTATTGGTAAATTTTCAAATTTTAGCCATTCTAATGAATATGTGATTTATTATTGTAATCATTTGTGTTTCCTATACTTTTAATAAAATTGGATGCCTTTGATAAAATTGGATACCTTTTTATGTAGTATCTTTTTGTGTTTTTCTTTTGCAAATTTTCTATTCAGATGTTTTCTTTGAATTTCTACTGAGTTCTTTATATTTTCCTTATTACTTTATAACAATTTCCTACATATGCTGTGTAACAGACTTTTTTTTTCAGTTATTGCTAACTGAAAACTTTTCTCTTTTCTTATTGATTCCTTTGATGAACAGAGATTTAAGAAAAAGGTTTATTTATTTTTATTTTATATGTTGTGTGTTCACCATGTACACACAGTGCACACAGGACCAGAAGAGGGCATCAGATCACCTGGAAGTGGAGGTATAGCCAGTTGTGAGCCCCTTGACTTACTGTACAGTTCTGAACCTCTAAGACAACACTGACTGGAAATGCAAGCAAAGGAAAATTTTTAGCATTTTACAATTAAACATGGTGTTTCAAGGAGACATTTATCTTCTTAGTTTGTGAAGAAATCTCCTGCAATATGAATGGATATCTTCCTTCTCAAGTGCCTTCTCTGCATCTACTAGACCAATTACATCTCTCCCCTTCATTTGTTACAAGCAGAATTATATTGATTTATTTTCAAATATTGACTCAGTCTAGCATTCCTAGTAGATTTATTTACTTGTATACTGCTTATTATTTACTACACCTTTATTAAAATATTTCTTTAAAAAGTTAACTTGCAAATGAATAATTATTGGTGCTATGCCGTCTATGAGTTTAGGAATTAATCATTATTTTTGTTTGAATCTTAGATTATCTCCCTGGATTATAACTTGAATGGTGTAGTATTTCCTGACTCTTCAGGAGAATCATATGTAATGCTAATGACATTTTCCATATTGGCTTTTGATGGTTTTATCTACTTGGTTCTGGCATTGTATTTTGACAAAATCTTGCTGTGTAAGTATTAGTGGACTTTTTTCTGGCCTTTCACTTATTGATTACATAGAAAAGTTTTTCTTAAGATTATATTAAAATAGCTTTAGAGGTGAGAATAAATGCCTAATCACAATCTGAATTAATTTAGTTGTATTTTAGAGTAAATAATATTTATGGAAAATTATTCTGATTTTAAAAACAATGATATAATTATATAAGTCAATTTTGAAATGTAATTATATATTAATTAAGTTTTGTAACTCTTTCAAGTATCCATCAAAGTGTTTTGAAAGAGTGATAGCAAGAATTTATATCAGAACAACCTGAAAAGGCAAAAAAAGACTCAGAGTAGGAATAGGTGAGGTCCACAGGTCTGGGTGGACAACAGGAGAGAGGACTAGAGGAGCTGAGTCTGAGGACAGTGGATAACATGTAAGTAAGAAACTCAAAATTAAAAGGCATCGCAGAAGAAAAATGCAAAAACAATAGTTAGTTCTTACTATGGTTTGGTTATTACTAGGCCATTACACTGTAGAAACATTTTCTAAATAAATATTTGTTAGCCATTATTCGCAACATTTCCACATTTTGTTTATATTTACAAATATATAAATCATGCAGTTAATTTTCTTTATCTTATCAATAACCAAAAAATTCACATTAGCCCAAAATTCTCTCATGTGTACTAGAATCAGAATGTTCATTTCTGTGCATGACTTTATTCATGCTTGTAATTTTTAATATCCCCCACTTTGATAATAGCTAGTGTTGTCTTGTATAGTTACATGTATTTATTTGTATGCCCACTGTCCATTTTTCCTGGCTTATATATGAAGAACCTTAATAACAAATAATGTTTAATATCTTTTGTATTAATAAAAATTTACAATATTGTATTTGTCTTGGAAAAATAATTTCTGCATGTGTTTTCATTCATTTACCTGTATATGAATTTGTAGATTTCAGTATCATGTTCAATTATATTGGCATGGTCAACTTATTTAAATTCATAACCATATCTGTAATTTTTACATGCCATATTAATAATTGTGTTTCTAAAATATTTATCTTCACTTGTCCTCATAGATATCTTTTAGTTTATTTTTTCAATTATTTGATTTATATTTTGTTGAAAATTCTATTGTATAAATTTTTGCAATTTTACTTTAAATTTTCATTGTTTATCAGTTTTCTTCTGAAGGAAAAAATTTTGATGTTTGAAATTTCAAAATATTTCTTCTTTTCTGAGCAAGACTTCTTTATTCATTATACTGATCTGATATTTTATCATTCTTGACTGATTAGATGGGGATGAACGCCGTCATTCTCTATTGTTTTTCTTGAATTCATCATCTTGTTTTCGACAAAAGACTAGTAGTAACAAGGTCATTGAGAGAGGGATAGACTCTGAGCTTCCTTCAGATGATTATTTTGAGCCTGTGGCTCCAGAATACCAAGGAAAAGAAGCCATCAGGTAAACACATTTGTAACTGTGCTAATATGAATAAAAGGCTAACGAATCATTAACTAACAGCTCTCTCTGGGTGGGTGGTAAACATTGATGGGGCAGGCATTGTCGTTATCAGCATCATTTTGAACTGTCCACACTCCACTGAAGTCACCTTTGATTACCTCTATGTGGTCTAACCTTGTCTTATCTTGTCTGACTTCCTGCTTCTATCTTTTGGGTTTGTTTTAAAACTTTCATTGTTGTTTTGCTTTTGTTTTTTGAGACAGAGTCTCCGTATAGCTCAGGTTGGCCTCCTACTATGTTTAATAATCAAAGATGAGCTTGAATTTCTCTTTCTCTTTCCTCCACTTCCCAAGTGCTGGGGATTGTAGGCATGTAACCTCACGCCTGGCTAAATATCCTTTAAGACAGAGAAATTGGATGTATGGAAGGCACACCAAAAAAGTGTTATGTGATAGTAAGGGCAGAAGTTTGAACATTTCCAGAAAAACTACAGAATGTCTGCCCCGAATGCAAATGATTCTTCTCCTCTCTGAAATCTGGAAAGTATTATTTCCTCCTAAATGGGAGCTTCTTTATTAAGATAAAATATTAAAGACTGAATGAAAAAAAGAAATAAAAAGGAAAGGAAAGGACATGCTGCTCCTAGGTATGGTGGAGGAGAAAGTTTATTGTAGACGTGTGAGAGAGCACAGCCAGAGGTAGGGACATCTGGGAGAGTGCAGAGTGGGCTTGACCAGACTCAGCTCCCCTATGTGAGGAGACAGGAAGGGGAAGGGGGAGAGGGGAACTAGGTGCTGCAGCCAGGTGGCCAAAGGTACAAAAGGGAAGGGTAACCAAGAAGTCTGGATTATATAGGGAAGTTCCTGACTGAGGGATTTAGGAAGAACCTGGGCTGGGCGGGTGCAGCTTTGATAAGTTAAATAGGTATCTCAGCCATTGTCCTGGGTTTGAAACTTAACAAGGGCCAGCTTCAAAGGACATGCAAAGCCAGTGGACATTATAATATACAAAGAAGTGCTGTGGGATGTTAATGTATGTCCTGTGGGAGCCCTTCTTGGGTTCCTTGTGGTGTTACCCAGCAGGTTTGCATAGAGGATGATTAGGACCATGGGCCTGAGTGCAGGTGTCTGAGATGGTCTGCACTTGGCTGTACTGGGGGATGGTCTGTATGTCAAGTTGCTCTGATTGGTCAATAAATAAAACCTGATTGGTCGTGGCTAGGCAGGAAGTATAGGTGGGACTAACAGAGAGGAGAAATAAAAGAACAGGAAGGCAGAAGGAGACGCTGCCAGCCACTGCCAGGACAAGCAGCATGTGAAGATGCTGGTAAGCCACGAGCCGCGTGGCAAGGTATAGATTTGTAGAAATGCGTTACTTTAAGATATAGGAACAGTTAACAGGAGGCCTGCCACGGCCATACAGTTTGTAAGCAATATAAGTCTCTGTGTTTGCTTGGTTGGGTCTGAGCAGCAGTGGGACTGGCGGGTGACAGAGATTTGTCCTGACTGTGGGCAAGGCAGGAAAACTCTAGCTACAAAGAAAGCCTTAAATAAAATTTCTGATGAGACTTAATCTCTTTTAAATTTTATTACTATTAATAGTCATATTGCTGTATTGTATAAATGTAAATATGAGACTAAAGCCAAATTGCAGAGACAAAATGAGTCTGGAACTAAAGTCTAAAGAATCTCATTTATTTTTTGTTTTAGAAGAAATAATTAATTGAAAATTATTTATGTATCTGAGCAGTCGAATTATTTCAAATGTTATTTGCTATAAAGTATTTTCTACATCCACCGTCATATCTGTCTGTGCTATTTTTACTTGTGCGTATGGGCTAATAAAATGCCTCTTTATTGTTTCAGAATAAGAAATATTAAAAAAGAATATAAAGGGAAGTCTGTAAAAGTGGAGGCTTTGAAAGGTAAAGAAAAATAGTCCATTCTTTACTTGACTTGATCAGTAATACCAAAACCTAGAAAACTTTCGGAGGAAAATGTAAATATACTGACAAAATAAAACAAGAGAAAGAAGCAAGAATCCAAGTAGCCTAGCTCAACCACCTGGAACTAATAATAATTCAGAATTTATTATAAAATCCTTCCAGATAGTTCATGGATTTATTAATTTACAAGAATGTGATCATACTGTGAAAAATATAGCTTTGTTTTGCTTTTTACAAGACTGTCATAAACACATTTTTATATTTGTAGTATCAGAAAAGAATGCTAGAATCTGATAAAATTTTTAGATTGTCATAGAATTTACAGTTTATTAATGATGTGTTAGTGAACTGAAATATTAACCAAAACAAGATTAATGAAACCTTTGACAGTGAATTAAACTAACAAATAAATATCCTATGACAAAGAATTTTTATGATTAAGCATATTCTAAGAAGTATAGTTTTTTTTTTTTTTTTTGGTTTTTCGAGACAGGGTTTCTCTGTGTAGCTTTGCGCCTTTCCTGGAACTCACTTGGTAGCCCATGCTGGCCTCGAACTCACAGAGATCCGCCTGGCTCTGCCTCCCGAGTGCTGGGATTAAAGGCGTGCGCCACCACCGCCCGGCAGAAGTATAGTTTTATATAACAAATATTGAGCAAGCATCAATTAACAGCTACATTTTGGAGGTTCAGTTGCTTTTATTAAAAAATTATTTTTAGGCTGGGCATGGTGGCATCTTTTTCTTTTCTTTCTTCCCCCCTTTATTAAAAATAGATTCCTTTCTCATATAATATATTCTGATTATAGTTTCCCTTCCGTCTACTCCTCCCAGTTTCTTTCCACTTTCCCTCCCATCTGGAACTACTCCCTTTTCATCTCTCATTAGAAAAGAACAGGCTCCTAAGAGATAACAACGAAACATAACAAAATAAAATATAATAAGATAAAACAAAAATCATCACATTGAAGTTGGACAAAGCAAACCGACAGAAGGAAAGAGCCCCAAGAGAAGGCACAAGAACCAGACCCACTCAGTCACACACTCAGGAGACTCATAAAAATATTAAACTGAAAACACAATAATATGTACAATGAGAACCCATGTCAAGTCTATGTTTGCTGCTTCAAATTCTGTGATTTCATAAGATTTTTACTCAGTTGATTTAGAGGGCGTTGTTCTAAGTGTCCTCCATCCCCTCTGGTTCTTACACTTCTTTTCTATTCTTTGGGGGTTCCCTAAGCTCTGAGGGGAAGGATTTGATGGAGACATCCCATTTAGAGCTGTGTGTTCTAAGGTTTCTCTCTATATATAATGTCTGGCTGTGGGTCTCTATATTTGTTCCCCTCTGCTGAAGGAAGAAGCTTCTCTGGTGATGGCCAAATAAGGCACTGATCTATACATATAGTAGAATATCACTAGGAGTCATTTTATTGTTTCATTTTTTTTTAAAACCAGTATTATTTGGTTTTTACTCTAGGCCTCTGGGCTACCTAGTCTCTGGTTCTTGGTCACCCAAGCAGTGTTGAGTATGATATTGGTTGGTTACTCCCACAAGCTTTGTGCCACCATTTCCCTAGCATATTTTGCAGGCAGGGCAGATTTTAGATCAAAAGGTTTGTGGGTGAGTTGTTGTATATATTTCTCTTTTGGTAGCCTGCAGAGTATATTCCCATACCAAAGACACTAGACCACAGAGGTGAAGTTTTTTTGTAGGCACCAGCTTGACCTCTCCATGTTCAATGAGTTGTGTTGGTGTTGTCTTCAGCAATGGGGCCTTGCTGTCAGTTTGTGGAGAGTAACTGATAGTCTTTGCAACAGCCTGTGTTGTTTGGAGATTTCCTTTTGACCCAACTCAATTGTATGTAACCCAGTCCCAGTACTGGAAGCTTTGTTTGAGGACAAGAGATGGCCAGATGGAACTATGTCTCCCTCATTGTTTGGAGACTTCATTAGGATCACCGTTATAGATTTTAGGAAGTTTCCACTGTACTAGGTTTCTATACCACCCCTCAAATGCCAAAGTTTAGCTGTCTTTCCCCACATTCCCTCTCTCAACCTCATCTCCCCTCCCACTCCATACCTGATCTTTATATATTTTGGATTTTAGTCCTCTATTTGATGTGAGGTTGGTAAAATCTTTTTCCATTCTGTAGGCTGCCACTTCGTCCAAATGACATGTCCTTTGGTTAGCACACATCTTTAATCCCAGCATTTGGGAGGCAGAGGCAAAAGGCTCTCTATGAGTTTAAGGTAGCTTGGTCTTCCTTGAGAGTTCTGGGCCAGTCAGGGCTACATG
This sequence comes from Peromyscus maniculatus bairdii, assembly GCF_049852395.1. Lineage (NCBI taxonomy): Eukaryota > Metazoa > Chordata > Mammalia > Rodentia > Cricetidae > Peromyscus > Peromyscus maniculatus. Next base: position 97,536,700 of record NC_134859.1, on the reverse strand, counting down.
GTGAGACCATGTCAAAAATAAATATATAAAGAAATAAAATAAGACATGTGTTTTACAAAAGACTGAATCTTAAAAAGCTAAAGTGGATGGATCATAAACCCCACTTAAGATTGAGAGTTCTCTATCCATTCTGTTTGCATTGTGTTTATTTTCTAACAACTGGGCACATCTTAGCTCAGTATTATTTATTTCTCTGAGATTGAGTGTTGGAGAATTCAGTGTATATATGAACAATTTCATTTTACCTTGAAGTTTTTCATTAAATACCATCATTTCCTTCTTAAATTTGGCTTAGGATTTATTGAAGTAATTTTAAATTTAATTTAAAATTTCAGAGCAAATTATGAACTACCTTGGCACTTACCAGAGTCACAAACTTTGTGTCTTTAAAATTTTCTTCCATTTTCAAAATTAGTAGCACTTTAAAAAATTAAAGCATCGTGTGTCAAGACATAAAAAAATATGCAAATGTTCCAGTTGGAGAGTTTCCATGTGGAATTACTCACTGGAAGGCCAGGAGGGAGTTGCTCTCTTTAGGCCTTCTTTTCTTGCAGCTGCTCCTTGTGGCCATTCTGGATCAATTTTGAGAACCTGGTTTTACAATTCCTGTGGCTAAATAATATTGCATTGTATCAGTAACAGGATGAGTGCAACAATCACACCAATGTTTGACATTTAGTTTATTCTAAGTCTTCACTATCCTAAAAATACTAAAATGAATATTTGTTCAATCTCTATTAAGGTCTCCAGAGGATGGGTTTATATGAGCAGAATCACTGAAAAGATCAATATTTTAAAGATTCCTGACTCATTTTAAATCACTTACCTCCAAAGTCATAAAAACCCATGCTTATAAGATATATATATATATATATAACAATGAATTATGCTAAGAACTTCATGTGAAAATTTTTATATTTAGTTTTATGAAAGCCAAATTATTTCTTTCACACTTTGCTGATGAGGAAACTGAGTTTTATATTTAATTATTGCTGTGATGAGATCAGTTCCAGGGTAGCCAATGCCACTTTCCTCTTGCCCTTGAAAATGCTATTATTATTTTATTGTATTTAATTTATTTCTTAATTAATCAATTAGTGTGTGTGCACACACGTGCATGATGTGTTTATGGAGTGTGTGTGAGGGGGCGCATGGACCCCAGTGTTTAGGTGGAGGTGAGAGGATAATTTTCTGAAATTGGTTCTCTCCTTCACTTTTACATGGGTTCTGGAGAAAAAACTCAGGTTTCCAGGCTTCCTCAGCAAGAGCCTCTACCCACTGATCATCTCATTGGCCCATAACTATGTATTTTTTATTTAATTTAAAAACAACAAATATTCCTGGCTAGCCAAGGCTACACAGCTACATGTTGTCTCAAGATGTTTAAATAAAAACAAAACACAAATATAAAAGTTGCTAATGTACATTTTTGTTGTGCAACATCTTGGTTTTTCTTTCTTTTTTTGTTTTGTTTTGTTTGAGACAAGGTCTCTCTTTGTACCCTTGGATGTCCTGGAATCTCTATGTAGACCAGTTTAGTCTAAAATTCTTAGAGATCCTTTTGTCTTCTCTGCTTCCTAAATGTCTGGATTAAAGAAATAAAACTCCATCACATCCAAAGCAACATTTTTTTAAGTTATTCATTTTTTAAAAAATTATTCATTTGAAAGGAAATTTATTAATCTTTATTTTATAAATATTTTGGTACCTTCCAGACATCTGCTAGTCTCTGGATTCTAAACCAATACCATATTGTATGTATTTTACCGAGGTCTGTGTGTCAGTGGCATTGTTTAAGTTACCATAGTTCTTCAGAGTGTTATGTAAAGTTTCCATAAATTCATCATGAAGTTCAGTTGTCTTGTTCTGTGTGCAGGACTAGCCTTGTCTAGCACTCTATTATTGATAATGTTAATATCTTATACTAAAACAGGCTTGTTCTTTGATATATATGAAAGTCAAATCACAGCAATTCTGGGCCACAGTGGAGCAGGAAAATCTTCATTACTAAACATCCTCAGTGGATTATATGTTCCAACAGCAGGTAAGCAAAAAGCAATATCTCAAAGACAAGATATTTAATAAGAGAACAGGGGTAGATATATGCCTGTCATTTTAAATTCTGTGGTTTGATGGGTATAATAATCTTTATCGAAAGTTGCTTCTGGAACTGTATGATTTTGAATATACTTCTCCCTTTCCAGATTTCATGGGAATCACTAGTATCTCATTGTGTGTTATCTCAGAGAAAATATATTGCATAGTGTGAGCATGTACTTAGGCTAAGACTAGTAATTGTTAACAAAATTGAATTTTATATATTTATGAGCATATGCCATGATTTTATTGAATGAGATCTTTAAATATAAATGAAATATGTTACCCTGCAACCTTAAAGTATTTTAACTTCTACTTTTTAGGATTAGTCACAGTCTATAATAAAAATCTCTCTGAAATGCAAGACTTGAAGGAAATCAGAAAGATAACTGGTGTCTGTCCTCAACATAATGTTCAATTTGATGCACTCACTGTGAAGGAAAACCTCACCCTCTTTGCTAAGATAAAAGGGATTCTTCCACAGAATGTAAAACAAGAGGTAGACTGTGTGCTTGTATTATCTGAGCTCCCAACCATTCACTGTATTCAATCATACCACAGAATTCTCTCAGCCATTTATCTTTGTATGAATGAAATTTAGGCAAGGAAATCCCATAAAATTGCCTTCTTTAATGGCCAGTTAAATTTGTAAATGTGGATCATTTTGTGTTTTGGGCTTTGTATGTTTCTTGTATAGGTACAACAAATTATATTGGAATTGGACATGCAAAATATTCAGGATAACCTTGCTGAACATTTAAGTGAAGGACAGAAAAGAAAGCTCACCTTTGGGATTGCCATTTTAGGAGATCCTCGAGTAAGTAAAAGCATGCATGGGAAGAAAGGGTATTTTCAGCAAGAGCCTTGCTCTTCTGCTACTAATGGTGGCAGTGGCAGAGCTTTGAAAGTAGTGTATCAGGTGAGAACCTGCTGTGTTTGCTTCTACAAAGACATAGTACAGTTAGAGTTATTTGTTGTGTTTTACTTATTTTCCATGCTATTATGTGGAAATAGTCAACATGGAGGAGTCACATTTTGACTAACTTTGTCCTCTATAGATTTTGCTTTTAGATGAACCGACTGTTGGACTGGATCCCTTTTCAAGGCAGCGTGTGTGGAGTTTCCTGAAGGAACGCAGGGCAAATCGTGTGATCCTCTTCAGTACTCAGTTCATGGATGAGGCAGATATCCTTGCTGGTAACTGATAATTATATTTCAGTGTTGTGATGAAAACTTTGGGAAATTTATATGTCACATTTATTCCTAGGGTAAGAAACTTGTTCTCATTACCTCAACTCCAAAGCAGTTTAGAGGATATTGGAGTCCAGTCCTGTCCTAGAGTTCTTCACTGGCTGTACATTTGTTGTTGGATTGTGGCCAGCAGTGAAAACTTGTGGTGACTTTTTCAGATCATGTTTACTTAAACTCCCAAATCTTTTTTTTTTTTTTTTTTTTTTTTTTTTTTTTTTTTTTTTTTTGGTTTTTCGAGACAGGGTTTCTCTGTGTAGCTTTGCGCCTTTCCTGGAACTCACTCTGTAGACCAGGCTGGCCTCGAACTCAAAGAGATCCACCTGCCTCTGCCTCCCGAGTGCTGGGATTAAAGGCGTGCGCCACCACCGCCCGGCACTCCCAAATCTTTAATATATGTTTACTTGAAAAATAACTGCCTGTTCCTTATCATTCAGGTATACTCTTATGTAATCTGAAATGATAACTATTTTCCTGTTTAGGAAGTGCAAGAGGAAGCTTAAAATGCTTAGTGTTGGGAGCTCTAATCACATCAGTTTTATGATGTATTTCAAATTTTTCAAAGGTCCAGCAGGCATGGCTATTTCTCAAAGGGCACTTCTCCTTTGGAATTCTGAGCTTTTATTTCTCACCTTTCTTTGCTAGAGAGACAAGAAATGACTGCTAATATTCCTTCACGTTTGCTTCCTTTTACCCAGACAGAAAAGTGATCATGTCCAATGGGAGTCTAAAATGCATGGGTTCTTCTATGTTTCTGAAGAGAAAATGGGGTCTTGGCTATCACTTAAGGTAAAGAATTTCGGAGAAAACACTAAATAGATATTTTAAAAGGTCTGTTTATTTTACTTGTGTCTGTATGCCACATGTGAGAAGGCCAGAGGAAGACATTGGGTTGTCTTGAGCTGGAGTTGTGAGCCACCAGACTTAGATGCTGGAAATGCAATTTAGTCCTCTGGAAGAGTCTCAAGTTCTGCTAACCACTGAGACATCTTTCCAGCCCAAAGTAACTGTTTTAAAAGTGGTATACCAGGGGTGGGACATTTCTGAGAGAGAATAGGTCTCAAGTTTTATCTCCGACAAAATGAATTGAGAAATGTTTAGTCTAATTTCTTGGCTTCTGGTAATCTGTACTAATGTCAACTCTAGCAAAATTTCTACTTTAGAAGCCAAAGCTGTCTGTTCACTATGGGAATACTTTATTACTTTCTAGTTTGCTGTTCTGTGCAGCCTCAACTTCAACATTTTCATTCTTCATTTTCCTCATTGGGTTCACATAATATTGCAGTATTTTCATTCTTTCTTAAGAATCCAAGGCAATACTTTCAGAAACCAGTATTAGCAGGGAGCAAATATGGTTCCAAAGAATTTTGACAACTGTGTCTAAAAAGAAACTGAGTGTAGGCTAAAAAGAATTCTAAAAGGCAAAAACCTACAGAAAAGTAAAACAGAAATGTCTTGATAATACACTAATTTCTGATAGTCCACTGCTATTTCCCTATGAAATCTCTTGTTTAACACCATCCTAATTGTCTGCTCATCTTCATAGTGTGTACATAACATTCACTACAATGAGAATGAATTGGACGGCAGCTATGCTCACCCCTAAACCACCAACGCTACTCTGAGCATGCGTTTGTGTATTTGTAGTTGTTCAGAGTTTGTACATATTCTGTGTTTAAATGACAAAATTTTCGAGTTGGTGGATTATTGTTATTATTACTCATTTTGCTTATTTCATAAAGCTAAGAAAAGTAATATTGAAAGAATTTTTTGTGTGGTAGCAGTCTAAAAATGTAATTATTTGTCATTTTTTGGAACTATTAGTTTGTTTATGGATGAAACATGTGATTCAGAGCAGATAGCATCCTTCATCAATCTTCACATCCCTGATGCTAAACTAAAAGCAAAAACCAAAGAACAGCTTGTGTACATTTTGCCTTTGGAAAGGACAAACAAGTTTCCAGGTAACATATATGACTGTGATGGGATAAAATTAGAGAAAAACCTTGAATTTTGTTATAATTTTTGTTATTTAATGGATCTAAACTTTGTCTTAATCTATTATTCATCAGAATTTAGAAATGAAAATTTGGGTGCACTGTATTTATTTGGTTATTGATCAGTGGAAGCACCAGAGGGGAGGAAACACGCAAGAGGAAAGAGAAAAAACTAGGAAAACGTACATTATAGAGCAGGCTACCATGATAGGCATCGGAACTGTAGTACCATTGGAGGAAAATGAGAGTCAGTGTCCTCACAGTTACACCATGGAAGGAAATGGAGAGACTGAGCAGAGTGTGGTTAGGAACGGGTGAAGTTGCAGGGCAGATAAATGGCTCATGGAATTGAAGAGGCTTTGATTATTTGATTATTCACATAATATTTAATTCCAAATACATTGAAAAACCACAAAAAAAAACATCAAAGAGGAAGGAGCTAATGTATGACTTGTATTTTCATTCTTGGAATAAAGAAGACCACTCTAGAGACAGGTGAACAAGAACAGACCCTAAGAGACTAGCTATGGCGCTAACTCAGAGGCCCAGAAGGTCTTGACCTACCACAGTGCTAATAAAGATGGAAGAGAGTAGGTGTCTGTAAAGCACCTTGATGATGAAGCTGAAAGGTCTGTCTTATGGGATGCATGCAGAGTGTGACCTGTAGATTTTGGCTTCGATGAGTGAATAGAAGACAATGATATTTATTATAAAGTAGTGCATAGACTAGTTAGATCACAGTGAGAAGAAAGTATCAGTGTCCTGTTTTAAAATTCAACCTGGGAACATGTTTTGATTTATCAAAAGAGACTTACAGTATGTACCTATACATAGGACATTGGAAATCAAGGGACAAAATGAGGCATGAATCTGAGGCACTTCAGTATGGATTAGGAACTGGATTTGTGTGTGGGTGGAGCAAGAAGGTTGTTTAGAACTGAAACTCTGAGAGAAAGCAAAGGAGAAGTCATGAAGGATGTAGGAACTGAAAGCTCTGCATGTAGTTAGGTGGAAATGAGATGTGATTAGTCACCCCCTTTTTTTTTCTGCTGATCTGTAGCCACAGCCCAAGTAAACTGCTTTGTTAAAGACCAAAGGAAAAGAAAAAAGAAAGATGAAGAAAGGGAGAGGGAGTAACAAGGAAAAAGATGAATTTAAGACTAAATTAGAAAGGGGATTTGGTGGGGTTGGCGAGGTGAGAGGACCAGGAGAAGTTGGACGGAAGAGTGTGGTTGAATATGGAAACACATTGCATGCATATATAATAATTTTCAAAGAATAATTGAAATATTATATTTGAAAATAGTAGAAATAAAGACTTGTTCATCAAATGTAAAATATGAAAGTCTTGGTGACCTAGAAGAGAGCAGCTTCTGTGGAGGGGAATGACATATATGAACCTGAACTGTTTGTAAGATGTGACAGATTAAATGTGGACAAATTTTTGGAGCCAAACTTGTATACAGAGAGGGATGGGAGGAAGCTATTATTTATCTTTGTTTGGTGGATACCATAGCATTCTGCCTGACCCAGCAGGTATAGAAGAAAATTATGATGGAAGTGAAAGGAGTTCACTTTGAGAGATCCTGGGGGATAAAATTCAGAGCATAAGTAAAAGGGGTAGCCTTTGAAGGAGCAGTTGCAAGAGTTACACGCATCCAAAAAGAACCCCAGATATGGGCAGAAGCTGACCTGGGTTTCTTGACTGGTGGTAAACAAACAAACAAACAAACAAACAAACAAACACTATAGTCTTTATGACTGCTGATATTTCCACAGAGAAGTTTGTAGGAAAGTAATAATCTAAGAATACAAGATAGCCCGGCGATGGTGGGCAAGCCTTTAATTCCAGCACTTGGGAGGCAGAGCCAGTGAATCTCTGTGAGTTCAAGGCCAGCCTGGTCTACAGAGTGAGATCCAGGACAGGCACCAAAGCTACACAGAGAAACCCTGACTCAAAACAAAAAAACATGAATACAAGATAAAGTGAGACACCTTGAAAATGAAGTTTGACATAATAATTTCTGAGAGTGGTTTTTTCCTTTAAATTATGATTATATTCCAAAGATATGAAATTTCTGAACATTATTAAATATCATATTTAAGATATATGTTAATTTATTAGGGTTAGTATATTTATATTGTTCTAAAACTTTATATGTTCCTTCTGTTGACTTAGACTTCTTCAGAGATCTTGATAAATATTCTGGCCAGGGCTTGATGAATTATGAAGTTTCCATGTCAACTCTGAATGAAGTCTTCATGAATCTGGAGGGAGAATCAACTACCAAACAAAGTAAAACTATTTTTATAAGTCACAGAATCAATTAATAAATGACTATGTGTCAAATTAGCTTTTATGACTTTTTAGGGAATGTGACCCACTGTAAATTTGACATGGGCTGTTACATTTTCTGACACCATCAGTTCAGCTAGCCACAGGTCCATCTTTAGGTGTTGATTCTAACTACTGGTATTGCAGCAGTTCTGTCTCCTGATATTTACTGTTTCTTGGTCACTTGGAAATTGTGAATGTTCTTGATCAAAGTCATGGAGTCTGAGCATCACTTCTTATAAAAATTATTTCTTGCTTGTTAAGTGAAAAAGGCCTAAATGGAGAGAGTTTTTTTTAACCAACTTCCAGGTAATTTAATGGGATATAATAGCTGTCATTTTGGAGATCTTCCTTTTACAGGTAGTTTAATCAATGTGGATAAATATTGGGATATACCCATAGCTCCCTCCTGTAATAATTCTTCTAACAATTGTGATTGACACCATTTTACAAATGAAGATTTCTGATTGAAGAACAGTTAGATGATTCTTCCCAAGCCAAGTCATGCTGCTTATAGCTCACAGATCTGAGTAGCATAGATATGTTAAGTATTTTCAGAGCTAATGATCCTTTCCTAACAAGTCCAGATTATGGATGCCTTAGTAGTAAGTGTTTAAGCATCAACAACTGCTGATCCCTGCATTATAATGCAAAACATTTTTTATTAATCTTTAAATTTTCATTGTGTTGGAAATATAAAATATAACTATAAATAAAAAACACTGAAGCCAGTGATAGTGTATAAGCTTCATGAGAGAATGCAAATGTTATTTAAATAATTACTTTGAATAAAAATGCAAAGTAAGATCAGACATAAAATTATTTTATTAGATATTAAAATATTTACAATTAGAAAAGTCTATTACACCTTAGGATGATATTTGTATATGTGTGTGTTCATACAGACTTTGAGAAAAGAGAAACAAGAAGAGACTCAGAAAGCTTAAATGAAATGGAGCCAGCTTGTCCTTCTCTTTCTGAAGTGCAGAAGACTGTGAGTGTCATGAGCCGCTGGAGAATGCAGGTCTGTGCAATAGCACGGCTTCGCATCCTAAAACTGAAACGAGAGAGAAAAGCATTTTTGACCTTGTGAGTATCAGAGTACCATCAATTTTTTAAGACAAAAAAATTTAAGGTTCTAAACTATAAGGACACCTAAATGTAAAGCACAGTACTTAGCATTCCTGCTAGAGAAGAAATTGATACAGTATTGATTTTACTGACAGTGGGATTACCTGTATATTAATTCTTGATTGGGCTTATGAATACATGCTGTTTAGTTTTTGGGGTGTTTTTTTTTGAGACAGGGTTTCTCTGTGTAGTTTTGGTCCTTATCCTGGATCTCGCTCTGTAGACCAGGCTGGCCTCGAACTCACAGAGATCTGCCTGGCTCTATCTCCTGAGTGCTGGGATTAAAGTGTGTGCCACCACCGACTGGCCTGCTGTTTAGTTTTTGTAGTGAGATTAAATGTTTATTTAACGATGCCTTTTAGTACTGTGACATGTTGAAATACTACTTTTAGAACATTAACACTTAAAATTATAGTTGTTATAAAGTAGAATTAATATCTAACAAACAGTTGTAGGCTATATTGCTGAGGACAAATTGCTATATCGTCCTATGGTAACTTTTCTTTATTGTTTAGTCTATTGATTCTTGGAATTGCACTGTTCCCATTGATTATGGAAAAGATGGCTTATGCTGTGATAGTGCAAAAAACCAACTGGGAATTTAAACCGGAATTGTATTTCCTGTCCCCTGGACAACTCCCTCAGGGTCTGCGAACAAGCCTATTGATCATCAACAACACAGGTGAATAGAGATCAGCATTTTAATGCAGAAATAAATCTTTAACTGTTAAAGAGTACATGAGGTGGGCAGAAGAAAAACGTGCATTTATAGAAAACGGCTTGTGAGGAGCAGTGCAGTTTCTCTGATTTTGGAGAGGACAAGGCTGGTGGGAACAAGGGACAAGGGACTTGTCACTGTCCAGTCTAACCTCCGTCCTTTACACCTGACAGCCATAGCTGTTCTGAGAGAGAGAAATAAGCCTTTATCTTAGCTGAAGACTGTCTTTAGATCTCTTTGTTCCCACCTCTTTGTTACTTACCCTGTATCATGTATACAGTACATACTGATTGACTTGCAAAGATGACATGTCTACACTTCATGCTCTTGAATGAAATTCAAGATTCAGGAATAGTTACTTTGTTATAACTATTATATCAGAGAATGGGTAATTGTTGTTTGGTTTGGTTTGGTTTAGTTTGTTTTTTCGAGACAAGGTTTCTCTGGGCAACAGCCCTAGTCATTCTGGAATATGCTTTGTAGACCAAGCTGGCCTTGAACTCACAGAAATTTGTCTGCCTCCCAAGTGCTAGCAGTAAAGTGTGCACTAGCATGCCTGGTAGTAATTATTTTATAACTGCTTAAGTAACTAGAAGGAAAGCTTTTGTTTCTTCTGAAGATGTTAAAACATTCACAGTAGCCGTCTTTTCTTAAATTTCTTGCTGATTCCCATTTTCACAGGTATTTTTGATTCAAGATTGTAAAGTGTCTTCACTTTTATTCTTCATTCTTTTTCATTTCATGCTTGGGAAGTAAATTTTCATGTTTGTTTAAAACTGAAAGTTTTGAATAATATGTTATTTCCTAACATTTAGAATTGTCCTTTGCCCGTCAGATTGTTGACCTCTCATAGCTTATTCTCCATTCAACCTGAGGGTAATACACTGTATTCATTCATTCCCACCCCCCTTGTGCTCAGTTGTCAAGTATTTTGGGGATTTATTCTGTTATATTTCTTCCTCCTCTAAGTTTCATGTGATTGTTAACAATGTGCTCATCTTTTCACATGAGAGAAGACTGACAAACCTTGTTTGGTTTGTATGAATGTGAGCTACCATTATTGTGCCCTATGTGGAATGGAGTTGTGATGTGTGACTGCCCCAGGGGACATGGAAACATGGTTTTCTATGTGTGTCCCATCCCATTTTAAGGAACTTAGATTTGTTTGAAGTTTAATCCTATTTGTCCAATTCTAGAGCTCTATGCAGAAGGAAGGGGCTCTTTTTTTGTCCATTATGCTTTTCTTTGATTGTTGCTTGGGGCTACTCCAAGTCTTGCCCTGTTGTTCTTCTTAGACATCATCCCTTATATATGAGGAGTTCCCAGAGACGACTATAGCAGCTGTCACTGTGTGGAGCATGGACGGCCCTTGACTGCTCCTCTTGCTCCAGCTCTACCTGGATAATAATGACCCTGACTGTGGCTCAGAGCATGCTTTGATAACTCAGTTATCCCCTTGAATTTTGATGTTGTAGAAACTGGTTTCTTATTATATCTTTTTCTCCTGTTTGCACCAGGCTGTGGGTTTTTCTCAATTTTTATTTCTCTCTCTCTAGTAGTTTCACCCATTTTCTTCTTTTAGAATACATAAAAAAAATTTTAATTTGATGGTGGTACTCTTCTAATTTCTCAAGAAAGATACATTATGAAATATGTATGCAAATGTGGAAAACATGAATTGTATATACATTTTTATTTTTAATTTTTGGTAAGAATAGGGAAAAGAGGAAAATGTTATTAAGCTGAATAATCTGTAGTATTTCTCATATTAATTTTCCAGAAATTTTAAAATTATACACAATATTAAAGGAAAAATTACAAAAACAGAATTATTTTGTTTCACATATCACATATTAACTTACATTAGGAGAAATGATGATATTAATTCATCATTATGTAAGATTTACTAAATAGAAGATGGATGAGTGAGTGATTTGTCTTTTTAGGCCAATAGTATTATTATGTTGTATATAAAATACATCTCTTATGGTATACTAGGAATGTTAACTTTGTAGGGATCATAAACAATCTGACTTGCTTTCACATTGCCTTCTGTTATTTCAATCATAATAGAATCAAATATTGAGGATTTCATACAGTCACTGAAGCATCAAAACATAGTTTTGGAAGTAGATGACTTTGAAAACAGAAATGGTACTGAAAGCCTCTCATACAACGGAGCTATTATAGTTTCTGGGAGACAAAAGGTATGTTTTCCACACATACTCAAACACAATATCAAAAGGCTACATTTTATTTTTTTCAAGACTTTGGAAAACTAGTGTATAGTAACTCGACTCAGCAAAATATGTGAGTACATATTGAATAAACTATGATATTTTGGTGAAACAATATTTTAAATTAAGTAATTTTGCATTAAAAGGGAATGAGTGTGTTTCTTAAACTAAATGACTTATTATACAACAGAATCATTAATGTAATTATGAATTTAATCTTATTCGACAATCAAGTGAATGATATTTTATATATTGAAAAAACACATTAAATTCTGTAATGTCCACATGAAATCTAAAATAGGAAAATATTCTCCATGTGCTATCTTCATATATTTCAAGTTAAGTGAAAGCCATTGGGGAGTCTATCAAGGAGCACATCTGTTGCAAATACATCCTAATTATAAGAAGAACTTGAGTCTCATTTGCATTTCAGTAAAGTTAAGAGACAAAACTAATCAAAAGTATGCCTTTCTTTCCTGCTACAAGTAATATGAGACTAAACTAGAAGTCTTAAAAGATTTCTCATTGAGTTCAGTTTTAATACATTGTGAAAAATGGCATCAGTTTTTGTCAACTTTGGGAAACTACTTGCTTGACAGATGCTTGGTGTATCTTGTAGATTTACTACACAAACTACTGATAGTATTAATATTCAAATAATACTGACCTTATATGATGTGTATGGATGTTTTCATAAACACTAAGAATTTATATGTATGTATATATATATATATATATATATATATATATATATATATATTTGAAATTGTAAAAGTGCTATGACACTGTAACCATGAAAATCTCTTTTATTCCATATTTACTTTCTATCCGCTCCCTCACCAGAAACTGACAATATTTCCATGTTAGGGCAGATTTAAACCCTACTTACTGAAGTTTCCTCATCAGCAAAACAGGGATGAAGTGATACAAAATTAGTTACATTAGTAATATTTAGTATTATGTGGAATCTGTTTCTGTCCTACCCACTGTGTAAGGATCTAATATATATAGTCTCACTCAAACCATGTATGAACCTATTTAGACTCCTCTTTCATAGATGAGAAATGAAGGCGTAGAAAAGCTAGTTAACTTGAAGATCAACAAACAACTAAAATGTGACAGAACTCTGTGTGTGTGTGCAATAACTTTATTTTTCAAGGATTTTATCTCACTTGTTTGTTTTGGTTTGTTTCAAGGATTACAGGTTTTCAGTTGTGTGTAATACCAAGAGGCTACACTGCTTTCCTATCCTAATGAATATCATCAGCAATGGGCTCCTTCATATGTTCAACCATTCACAGTATATTAGAATTGAGGAAGCTATTTTTACATCAGTAAGTATTACATTCATTTATCCCGAACAATTAAGAAATTGACAGTGAACCTAAATTGCTCATATTTAATTGTTGATCCTAAGGATAGTTATTGTGTTCTCATAGTTTGTATGCCGCCTGGCTCATGCCTTCAACTTGTCAGTTTCTTTGCATTGCAAGAGTGATATGTACAGACTGCATTTTTACAACCCTGGCTTTAGAAAGTTTATTGAAGGGAAGCATTGGTGAGAAATAGAAGAACAGAGAAAATGCCATCATGCTTTACAGTCACACTACTTCCTTTCTTTGTCATTCCATCCCAGAAGTGACAGTGACTTCCCATTTCTTTGAGAACATTTCAGTTTATTTTTTGACAATTTCATTTATGTATAGAATGCATTGTGATAATGTTCACTTTAATTATTCTCTGTTACTCCTTTACTACCTCTGTTGACTCCCTTCTTCCCTAGTAGTCTTAACACCCCACCCCACCCTCACGTGTAGATGCTTTGCAGGAAGCATCTTTATGTTTGTGGTTGCAGTGGTCTTAATATTAGCTTGGAGACAGAATTTCATAGCACTTCCCTCCCTCCTGATAGCTAGTCTTTCTACCCCCTCTTCTATGATTGTCCCCTTGGTCTGGAATGGGATGATATCGATGTGTTCTTTAGGGCTGAGTATTCAAATGTCAGCTCTTATTCTCAGTCAGGACTTTGACCAGTTGTGATTCTCTGCAGCAGCTGTCACCTCCTGCAAGAAGAAACTTCTTTGATCCTAGCTGAGAGCAGCACGAGTCTATGGGTATAAACATAATATTTAGGAGGCATTATGGCTACCTGTCCGTTCATTAAAATGTCAGCAGTACATTCATTCTCCCATAGATACTGTGACCTCCCAAGTTATAGGTGTTTGACTAGATTTATAGTAACAGTCACTTAATTCCCTTCCATGGAGAAGATGTCAAATCTAGTTGCAAAACCATTAGTTACTCCCTTAATGGTCTTGCTACTCTTGCACTAGTGGTTCTGTCTTGCCTGGCATGTAAGGATTGTAGCAAGCAGGGTCCATTGATGACCGTTCTTCCCTAGCAGCTTTTTCTGCTGTTAGGTCTCGAGTCTTTTGGATAATTCTACAGGATTGGTATACCTGTGGCATATGGTAGCTTTATTTTTAGCTTTTTGAGAAACCTCCACATTGATGTCTCCAGTAGCCTCACCAGTTTATACTCCCACCAACAGTGAATAAAGCTCCCCTCTCCCACTTCCTCTCCACCACTTGTTCTTTGTTTTCTTGAAAGTAGCTGTTCTAAGTATGGTGAGATCCAGTCTCAAAGTAGTTTTAATTTACATTCTTTGCCAAGGATGGATGAATTTATAGATGTGTATGCCATATCAAAATGAGATAAATAATTTAAACATACCTATAACAAACAATAAAACTGAAGGAGTAATAAAAACCTTATGACTAAAAAAAGTCCAGGTCTTGATGGAGAATTCTACCAGATTCTTAAAGAAGAGTTAAAACCAACACTTAGCAGATTGTCTAAAAATAGAAGAGATGAGAATGCTTTGAGTCTCTTTTTATGAAGGTAACATTATTCTAGTACCAAACCCACATAGGGACAGAGACAACAAAATGAGAAAACTACAGACTAATCTCTTTGATGAGCATAAATGTAGAAATTCTGAACAAATTATTCATAAAGAAAATTCAGGAACAAATTAAAAGGATTATGATCAATATGACTTCATTTCAGAGATGCAGAGATGGTTGAAGATATGTACATAAGTAAAATTAAGTAATCATATAAGTGGCCTCAAGAACAGATGTTACACAATCATCTTAATAATTATAGAGAATGAAATGCCTTTGACAACTCCAACATCTTTCATTATGAGCTGAACAAAGACAATACCAGTAGTCATGCTAACATGAATGAGGTTAGTGGCAGAGCTCATGAGGCCTCAGCCCTACACAAAGAAATGAAAACAACTAAGGAGTGCTGAGAGGAAGAGAATCAGTCTTCCCCAGGGAAGAGCACACCAGTTGATCATCCAACACCAAATGGCCAACCCTGAAAACCTATATATACAAGTAATAGTATGTAGACTGAGCAGGTTTTATTTTTGTATGTAGGAATACATATGTGCATAACACCAACTATGAAAAAGAGGCCACAAATTTGAAAGAGAGCAAGGAGAGATATTATAAGGGTTTGGAGAGAGGAAAGGGAAGGGGTAAATAACATAATTATGTTATAATCTCAAAAAATAAAAGAAAAAATTAGAAAAATGCTAGAGAGAATAGGAATATAGGCAACGTATCTCTATACAATAAAGGCCATTTATGACAAACCCAAAACCAACATCATGCTAAAAGAAGAAGAATTCAAAGTTTTTCCATTAAAATCAGGAACAAGACAAGGGTGTGCCCACTTTCTCCACTCTTACTCAATGTTATGCTTCATGTTGTAGTTAGAGCAATAAAGCAATCAGAACAAATGATGCAAATAGGGAAGGAAGAAGTCAGTTTTCTTATTTCAAGATGATTTGATTTTGTATATAAGAGACCCTAAAGACTGCAACACCTTGCCAGTGACATGGCTTACCCAGAAGGCAAAAGCTTTTACAATGAAAACCAGATGACATGAGTTTAATCCCTAGAATTTACATAAAGATGGAAGGAGAGAACTGACTCCAGGAAGTTTTCCTCTGATGATGTGGCTTACACTCACTCATGCAGACACATTACACAAAATAACAATAATGATAATAATAATAATCATAATCATAGTAATAGTAATAATGATTAAAAATTTAAAGAAGACTATGCTGTGAACTCCTAAAACCAATAAATGCTGCATCATCAGTAGTCTACCTAAATACCAATGAAATACTGAAAAGGAATGCAGGAAAATAATCCCACTCACAAGTAGCAGGGATCTTAGAAGGTTTTATTAATAAAATAAAGCCTGAGGCCAGTTATTGGGGTGAAATGCTGGATGGTCAGAGAGACAGAACATGCCACAGCTAACCTGACCTGGCCAACTTCTCAGCTGGTTTTGTTTCCTCAGACTGAAAGCCTCTGTGTCCTCATATCAGAATGGCTCTCAGCTGAACTGTGCTGCTAGAAGCCTGAAAGCTTAACCAGCCAAATGCTTCTTGTTTCTGGTCTTCAAGCCTTATATATCTTTCCTTTCTACCATCACTCCCTGGGATTAAAGGCTCACTTTCTGGGATTAAACGCGTGTGTCACCATGCCTGGCTGTTTCCAATGTGGCCTTGAACTCACAGAGATCCAGAGGGATTTCTATCTCTGAAATGCTAGGATTAAAAGTGTGAGTGCCACCATTTTCTAGCCTTTGTATCTAGTGGCTGTTCTGTCTCTGACCTCAGATAAATTTATTAGGGTGCACAATATTTTGGGGAACACAATACCACCATACTCACAATAGCCTCAAAACCATGAAATGAGGGCTGGAGAGATTGCTCAGTGGTTAAGGGGCACTGGCCGCCCTTGCAAAGGTCTTGAGTTCAATTCCAGCACTCACATGGTATCTTACAACTTCCTATAATGGGATCAGATGTTCTTGTCTGTTGTGTAAATTCGCATACAGAAAAAGACCCATCTACATAAAATACATAAGCTTTTAAAAATATTTTTAAATAGTTTTTTTTAAAAAGATTTATTTATTTATTATGTATACAGAAGAGGGCACCAGATCTCATTACAGATGGTTGTGAGCCACCATGTGGGTGCTGGGAATTGAACTCAGGACCTCTGGAAGAGCAGTTGGTGCTCTTAACCTCTCAGCCATCTCTCCAGCCCCTTAAAAATATTTTTTTAAGACAGGGTTTCTCTATGTAGCTCTGGCTGTCCTGGAACTCACTCTATAGACCAGGCTGGCCTCAAACTCATAGGACTCTGCCTGCCTCTGCCTCCCGATTGCTCGGATTAAAGGGATGTGCCAACAGTGCCCAGCTAATAATTCTTAAAATACATAAAATGGAATAAACTTAATCAAGGAAGTGAAAGACCTCTATAATAAAAATTTTATACATTGAAGAAACTATGTTTTATTCAATGGCAAACTCCCTGATTGATCAGCCCTAAACACATAGCATCACTAAATGCTTAATGTACTCGGTGTATTGTGTTCCCCAAAATATTGTGTACTCTAATAAATTTATCTGGGGTCAGAGAACAGACAGCCACTAAATACAAAGGCTAGAAAATGGTGGCACTCACACCTTTAATCCTAGCATTCCAGAGATAGAAATCTCTCTGGATCTCTGTGAGTTCAAGGCCACATTGGAAACAGCCAGGCATGGTGACTCACACCTTTAATCCCAGAAAGCAAACCTTTAATCCTAGGGAGTGATGGTAGAAAGCAGAAAAGTATAAAAGGCGTGAGGACCAGAAACTAGAAGCATTTGGCTGGTTAAGCATTTGGCTGGTTAAGCTTTCAGGCTTTGGAGCAGCAGTTCAGCTGAGACCCATTCTGAATGAGGACTCAGAGGCCTCCAGTCTGAGGAGACAAGACCAGTTGAGGATCCGGCGAGGTGAGATAGCTGTGGCTTGTTCTGTCTCTCTGATCTACCAGCATGGACCCCAATAACTCGCCTCAGGTTTGATTTTATTAATAAGAACTTTTAAGATTTCCTGCTACAGTACTCAGTAGGTTATATGTAAGTATAGATGTGGTGTGTGTGTGTGTGTGTGTGTGTGTGTGTGTGTGTGTGTGTGTGTGTGTGTGACCATAATAATTAGAGGAGGTAATGGATTTGAAATGGAATCAGAGGGACATAGGAGGGAGATGTAGAGGAAGGAGTGGAAATGAGGAAAAAGCAGTACTTATGCATGAAATTCTCTATCCCCCCCCAATTTCATTTAAAATAAACTAAGGAAGACAGTAGAAAATGTGAAGATATTTCCTGCACATGGGTGTATTTGAAGAATTAGTATTATGAATATGGCCATCCTACCAAAAGTAATCTTGAGATTCAACACAATCTTGGGTAAATTCCAGTGCCCCTCTTAACAAAAACAGTAAAATAATCTTAAAATACATATAGAAACACAAAAGACCCCATATAGCCAAAACCATTATGAGTAAAATTAATATTGCCAAGGATTCCACTATACATGATTTCAAGTTATACTACAGAGCCATAGCATTAAAACAGCATGGTATTAGCACAATAACAACATTTAGATCAGTAGATAGAAGACCTAGATATAAATTGCTACAACTTCAGCCATCTGATTTTGACAAATATACCAAGAATTCACACTGCAGAAAAGATAGCATTTTCAAGAAATATTGTTGAAAAAACAGCATATCTGCACATAGAAGAATGAAACTAATTGCTCACTCTGCACTAAAATCAATGCCAAGCAGATGAATGATCTCAATGTAAGACCCAAACTCTGAAACTTCTAGAGGAAAAGGTAGGGAATGCACTAAAGATACCAACCTAGGCAGGGACTTTCTTTGTTGGACTTGGTTGTACTGGACATAAGGATAACAAATGACAAACGGCACCCCATAAAATGTAAAAGCATCCGTTCCCAGTGTTTCCCATTTCATCATTTTTATTGGACAGTCATCGCCTATGTAGCCACTTAATGATAGCTTCCTTCCTATTTTAAGTATTTATAGTGATTATCATTTTCTGTTTGACAACAAGAGACATATTTATAACTGGCTCTAGATGTTTCATATCAGAAGCAAGATTAGAAATGGACCAGCCAAGCCAGGCAGTGTTGGCACAAAGCTGGGCAATGTTGGCATATGCCTTTAATCCCAGCATTTGAGAGGCAGAGGCAGGTGGATTTCAGTGAGTTCAAGGCCAGCCTGATCTACAAAGTGAGTTCCAGGACAGCCAGGACTGTTACACAGAGAAACCCTGTCTCAAAAAACAAAACAAAACAACAACCCCCCCAAAAAACAAAAACAAACAAACAAATAAACAAAAAACTACCAGAAGTGGACTTGCTTTGAAAAAATGTGTCAAATTGGCTTCCACTGAATCAGCAGTCCATGCCAGTGTGGATTTTCTGCTGATAATGGGAAAAGTAAGGCGGAATATACTTGATGGATCAATAATGAATATATCTGTGTGTCCATACCTGTGAACTAAGGTCTTACATTCCTGGCCCTGTGATCTGGGAGGACATGGAATGACTCAGGAAGTGGGGATTTAAGGGAACTCTTTGAAAATTTAAACCAGGGGCTGGGGAATGTAGCTTGGAGTTATACTTAGCATGTTTAAGACCCTGCTGGGGTTGATCACCAGGATCCCAAAGAGAAAAAGAAAACATGGACAGAAGAAGTAGTTCTTAACACCTTCTTCATTTTCTTTTTCATTTAAAAAGAAGATTCATTTATTTTTATTTTACCTCTATGGTTATTTTGCCTACACATGTCTGTGTACTATGTGCATGCAATGCCCAAAGAGGCCAGAAGAGGGCATCAGATCCCATGACTGTAGTTACAGACAGTTATAAGACCCATGTGGGTGCTTGGAACTGAACATGGGTTCTCTGCAAGAGCAACATGCACTCTTTAACTGTTAAGCCATCTCTCTGGTCACCCCCACCCTTTGTTTTTTTCCCATTTTATTTCAGGTTTTCTCAGAATCCAAATGGACAGGTGCACTTTGTGCCATCTCCAAGGACACTCATCTTCACTCCTATAATGACACTGGGAAACACACTTCCTTACCAGAGAAACCCTGGGATTTGTACACATCGACTCCAAAACCATAAAGTTCGAGAACTGTAGAACTCTTGAAAGATAGGCCTGTGTTGTTTTCTGCCATTATTTCCATGGGATAGTTCTATATTCTGCTTGGGCATATTTAAGAGTAGTGGTTTATATTTTAACTCCAAGGTAGGCTCAGTGACATCCTTTAGAGTTCTGAGAACAGGTCCATCCAGTTGCTGAGGTCTCTCTTCCTGTCGACCTCTAGTTTGCTGAAAAAGACAGACCTAACATATCTGTTAACCACAGGTCACAATTCCTGAGTTGTTATTGCTGTGTTTGCATCATTTGAAACACATAACATAAAACTGAGGATCTTAAACTCATTAGTTTTAAGTATATCCATACTATTGTGAACTTAACATCCAGATTTTCTTCATCCAAGAGATGCTCTGTATCTAAATAGCAATTTCATTCTATAATCTCTTAATTCTTCTCTGCTCCTTCCACCATCTTGCTTTCTGTTTCTAGGAAATGTGACTATTTTAAGTACATCATGTAATAGAAATACACAATATTTGAACTTTTTTGATTGGTTTATTTCACTTAGTATTATATATTCCAAGTGGATCTATCTTGAAACATTTGACAAAATTTTCTTCCTTCTAAAGTTGAACAATATTTATTATACATCTATGTGCTTATTTAGTTTTGTTTCTTCATGCATCTACTAATAGCATTTGAGTTATTTCCACCTCTTGGTTATTTTAATGGTGTTTTTAACATGAGTATGCAGGTATCTCTTCAAAACCTCTCTGCTTTTTTTTTTTTTTTGATATATACTCCCAAGTAGGTTCTGAAATATTTCTAGCTTCTTTTGTTGTTGTTTTTTTTTTTGAGTTGAGGTCTCATGATAAATGATGAGTATAATTTTCACTTCAATAGATGCTACTTTGATTTTCCACTAAAGTTCTGTTTGTATTTGCAGGACCTGGTGATATTCTGGTTTGGGATAATGGATGGTTCCCTGTTCTTGCTGTTTGTTGTGTGCAGCATTTCGCCACATATTGCCATGAGTAGTGCCAGTGATTACAAAGTAAGGAGGTGCAGGGAGGGGATTTTAAGAATTCCAGTAATTGTATTTTTAATGCTGTGAGTACCAAGTGTTTCTCCTCTGGGGTACGGAGAAGCACTGAAACATACCAGTGCACTACACAACATAGTTTAGATTTTTTTCCCAGCAACCCAAAAAGCCTATTTTAAAAATGCAAAATGCTTTTACTTCAAAGTTACGTGGAAAATACAATGATTTTCAGAGTGTCACATTAAATCTCCAAAGAAGAATAACATTATATATCGTTTGGATGAATTATTTCCTAGCTGCAAGAAAATAATTCATCCAAGATGTCATAATCTCCCCTTTTCAGATGAAGAGGCAGATATATGAATGCATGTATCTATAGATACAACCTGCTGAGTTCACTTAGTGCTGCCCATATGAGTATGTGTTTAGGGCTGACCACTTGGGACTGGAGAGCCTAGTGAGGGCTAATCCCTGGTGAAGATTGATTCTCCCTCTCTCAGTAACCATGATTGCTTCTAGCTCTTATCTAAGGGTGCAGCCTTGTGAGATTTCCCCCATTCTCTTGATATGTTAACTCATACTGCCATTGTTCAGGTCTTGGTTAAGCAGTTATCCTTTCCATGAGTGCAGCTTTCCTGTCAGCTCTAGAAGGCACAGTCTTGCATCAGACTTCCTTGGTCCTCTGACTAAAAATCCTTCAATGGACTTCTATTCATTCTTTTAGACCTACTATTTGCCTCTCCACAGCGTACTTTCTGTCATGGTTTCTTTTTACAGTTTTATTTTTTTTTTACAACAATTAAAAAATTAGATTTAGATTAAATCTAAAGATCCAAAATGTAGAATCCAAAATCTTCAAAAGCTGACACAATACCATTATTGGAAAATCCCATACCTGACTTCCTGTAATGAGAACTAGAAAGTATTTAGACTTCTTTTAATTGTTCATGGGTTAAAGTGGTATTGCTCATCAATGTACCAAATAAATCACCGTTAGGGAAATGGATCTATAGGTTTCATGTTCTTATACACTTTGTGTATAGTTATTTTCAATAATACAATAATACTAATTTACCTTAAAAATCCTTGCATTTTCACCCAACTCCACACATGTACATATATGCAATACAATAGCCAGTCAACGTTAGTAATACATTTTTTTAAGATGAGGAAATAAAGTAAATCTATACCTTCATTATGATAAGACTCACTGGCCCAGCACTTGGTGCACATGAAGAAGTCAGTCATTTCTCCTTGTATTGAATTTAGATTGAATGTTGATACCATTTTATGTCATATGTATCAAAGAGTAGATTAACATTTTATGGGCCTTGCATACATGAACTATCCTCACTTTCTGTTTCACAATAGCAAGTGCTTGAGGAAATAATCAAATATCTCATAAAAACATTCCTAGGGATCAGGAATTTGGGGGAGGATTAGGTTCACTGCTAACAAACATACAGTAATGATTCCAACAAGGGAGAGGTCTATTCCTAAAGCAAGAATGAGGTGCATGTGGACCAGATGTATCAAACCAGGACTGTGAAATAGCTTGCTCTCTAAAGGACTAGGAACACAGGACTGGCAGGAAAAGAGATATTCTAGAACCATCTATGCCCCTTCCTTAGATGATCAGGCTTAAAATAATAATCTCCAAAGAATTAAACTTTCCCCAGAAACCTCATGTTGTGAAATGAGAAAGGCTAAAGCTTGATGCCATACAGAAAAGGATCTTGTCCCCCAGCAGAGATTTCACACAGTTCTTACAACTTTGCCAGACCACCTTGCAGGAGAGATGGAGCTGAGATAGTTATGGGTCAATAATGGCCCACACCTTGACCATGCCTGCTTAGTTATGCATACCACTTGCCCTCTATGGAAACCTAAGCCTCATGTCAGTTTCCCTGACAAACCCCTCTTACCTGTTTCCTGTCTTCCCAGTGTGACTGCATTGAATGCACTCTTCTCTGCTTTTCAGTATTCTTTGTCTCTCTGATTGGCACATTGGGGTGGGTGGCCAGCCCTAGTTTATTGGGGCTGCCAGAGACCAGCCTCTGACCCTAAAATTTCCAGTAACAATAACTCTGATATTTCTGAAGATGAACCTTCACCTCATGGTGTAAGATGACAGAATTCCAACAATCACACCACAGTTTGACAGCACACTGAAGAAAGAACAAAGATAAAAAGGCATGGGAAACTTGTTGGTTATTGTCTAGGATAATTAACTGGAAGAACTGTTTAAGTCCCACTAGCTCTCAGAATGGGAGTGAGTAGCTTCTTAAAAAGAATTTGGGGATATCATCTTACCTTAAAGATAGAAAATGGATACTAGAGACACATGTCTAGTATATAGATATTTGACACAACATGGAATTTGATTTGATTTTTCCAAGATTCAAAATTCAGTGCTTCCTCAGACAAAGCTTGGGAGTGGAGCTAACAATAAAACCAATCTCACAGGCATGATATGAGCACTAAATTATATAATATACATAAAAATGTAAAGCATAACTGTCCAAGTAGTGATGAAGTTTGAAAAAAACCAGTTCTCTGAAGGTTATCATCTGCTCTGTCAAATTAGATCACGAGAATGCTGTTGGCGTATTCTTCACAGAATGAGAAAAGCAATTCTAAAGTCCATATAGAAGCAAAAGGCTTTGCTTCTTCCTATTCTCATGTGGTCTTCATTTACCATGGTCACCTATTCCTTGTTCTCCCTCTCTGTTCTTGATCCAGCTGGGATCTCCTGCTCCCCGAAGCTCTCTTTCCCTTGACCCTCGCCCTTCAGTACCCCAACTCATGTCCAGGCTATTCATGTAGATCTCATCCATTTCTCCGTCATTGGGCAATCCCTGTGTCTTTCTTGGGGTCCTGTTTTCCAAGTAGCCTCCCTGGTGATGTGAGTAGCAGTCCAGTTATCCTTGTTCCACATCTAGTATCCTCCTATGAGTGAGTAAGCAAAGTGCTAGAGAGGCCCACAGAAATCCACAAAGATACCCCCCCACACACACAATAGACTGCTGGCAATGGTCGAGAGACAGCCCGAACTGACCTACTCTGGTGATAGGATGGCCAAAACACCCTAATTGTCGTGCTAGAAACCCCATCCAATGACTGAGGGAACTGGATGCAGAGATCCATGGCTAGACCGCGGGTGGAGCTCCGGGAGTCCAGTTAGCGAGAAAGAGGAGGATTTATATGAGTGAGAATTGTTGAGACCAAGGTTGGATAAAGCACAGGGACAAATAGCCAAACGAATGGAAACACATGAACTATGAACCAATGGTTGAGGGGCCCCCAACTGGATCAGGCTCTCTGAATAGGTGAGACAGTTGATTGGCTTGATCTGTTTGGGAGGCATCCAGGCAGTGGGACCAGGTCCTGTCCTCATTGCATGAGTTTTCTGTTTGAAACCTTGGGCTTATGCAGGGATGCTTGGCTCAGCCTGGGAGGAGGGGACTGGACCTGCCTGGACTGAATCTACCAGGTTGATCTCAGTCCTCGGGGGAGGATTTGCCCTGGAGGAGGTGGGAATGTGGGGGGTGGGCTGGGAGGAAAGGGAGGGAGGCAGGAGGGGGGAGAACAAGGGAATGATATGTAGAACTAAATTATATTGTAAAATTAAATTAAATTAAATTTAAAAAGCTTTTGTAAAACTAAAGTCCACCTGGCTAATAACTTAAATGACTTTGTGAATAAATTTGCGATAACTTTAACATAAAAAAAAGCAAAAGACTCTTGAGTAGCCAAAGCAACCCTCAGCAGAAAGAACCATGCCAGAGGAGCTGGCTACAACCAAGCTTGTGTGGAGCCCTGGGTTTTATCCCCATCACTGATAAACCAGGCAGAGTGGCACATGCCTGTAATCCTAGCACTTTGGGAGATGGAAATAAGCAGGTCAGAATTCAAGGTCATCCTTAATGCATAGTGCCAGGCTAGCCTTGACTGCATAAAAGCCTAAAAAACAAACCTCTTGTATTTTAACGGAACTCATGTACCTCCTGTGTTTTCTCATCAGAGGAAAGCCGATTCTCAGCTGTGGATTTCTGGCCTCTACCCTTCTGCCTACTGGTGTGGGCAGGCAGTGGTGGATGTTAACATCTTTGGCATAATTCTTCTCTCAGTCTACTTCACATTATACATGATACATATGATGCACATTTACTTGACAAGTGAAGTTGTGCTATGTATAGTAAGTAATAAGACATTGACCAAATTCTATACAGTAATTAAAAATAACAAGCAACGTCAGTTATTTATTTATTTGATAAACCTAACTGCATGCATGTTACCAGTTAAAATATTTTTAAATGTATGTAATTTCCATTTTTCCTCAGTTGTTCATTTTTAATGGATATTACCTGTGTTATCTTCAGGTTGTTCTTGCATTCGGTTGTGCTGCTTCTCTTGTCTTCTTGACATATGTGATATCATTTGTTTTTGGCAAAAGGAGAAAAAACAGTGGCCTCTGGTCAATTGGCTTCTTTGTTGTAAGTATGACCATTATCAAATACAGTCACTTTTTGTCTTGAGCAGTGGTAAAATTAAAAATGTATATTCAATTTAAAGATTCAAATCCTGTGCCCAAAATTTTTGAGAGCTGACATGATACCACAATACCTGACTTCATGTAATGGCTCCCTGTCAAAATGCAAGAGTACAACAAAATTTACTCAGCATTACCAATGGGCCATTTAAAGTTATGTATGTAAAGTACACATGAAACATCATTTAGTTTTGTATTAAGGTTGAATTCGATCCCAAAGTCCAGTAAAATCTAAATTATTGTTCTCAAACATTTCAGATCAAAATTACCCAGTAGAAATACCTAGAAATGTAGCTTGTGTTTATGAAGAATTCCAGTACAGATCTTTGAATAGAATCCAATGAGAACTTCATAAAAGACCCAAAGTTTAAAATGTATCCAAACTGGCTTCCTGAGCAGTTCTATAGCTCATGGGTGCTGATTTTAGGCATTGTGATATGCTCTTGTCATCTGCAAATGTGTTGGGCTGCATTTATAAGTATCCTGGGATTCCTGTTGTCTGCATGCCACACTTTGGGTATGCCTGATCCAGAAAGTTTGTCTTAACTACAGCTGTGAGAGTTTCAGACACCATATTTTAATTCCCATGTCAAATAATTTATTAATATTCATATCTATTTCATCTCTCTCTATATGAAAATTGAGAGCTTGTCTGGTATTATGAGAAACTTTGCTGTGAATATTTACCAAAGCAATAAATACTCAGACTGTTCTTCAAGCTGACTTTAAGCTGCTATTCCTAAAACATGATTGAATGTCTGTCAGTATCCCAGCTCTAAATTTTTGGAATGGGAGCTCTAAAATTATGAAAGACCTCAACCCAAGACCAGCTGTGAGAAAATATACATGTCTGATACCACCCCGTGACTCTACAGGAAATGGATACAACTGGCTGTTGTCCCATATTAATATACAGCACTCATATTTTATGTCTGTGGATTGAGTTTGGCTGTATTTGTCAGTGGCATTTATTACTCTTACCTTTATCTTCACAATCCATCCTAAGTAGAGAAGCTGCATGAAGTATTACAGAGTGCTGCTTCACTTGAAAGACTATCTTTGAGGTTAGCCATGAGAATCTGTATACCAAAGTCACTAGAGAACATTTTTGATTACCTAGCAGATTTGCTGACATTATAGAATGGTATCCCCAATAATGACTATGCTGAACAGAAATCATTAGAAGATAATCTTATTGTAACTCACCTGATTTTTCAATCAATACTCTTTTATACATCTAGCAAAGGTGAATAAAGCAATCATGTCATGCTGATTCCTTACGTTTGCCAGTAATCTCAACTCTGAATGAATTATTTCTTGGAACTGATGGTTAAGTATTTCAGGCTTAAGGTCAATATGGCTGCTGACAAGTGTGTTACTACCAGCCTCAAAGATGGGAGAGGTGATCTAGTAGGTGACCTCATAGTTACTCTTTCAGCTACTTTATCTTCAGTTCCAAGTAACTGGCAACCTGGAATAATGATTTCTTCTGTAGCATTTTCCTTTCTTTGTGTTGTCTCTGTTCACAAAGGAATCACTTAAGATTAGGATAAGTACTTATCTGGCTTAGCAGTTTTGCTGTATGTCAAGTCAAAAATCAACCTATGGCCTTATGCACATAGATTATGGTAATTTTCAGAGAGCAAGCTCTCAGATGAAGAGGCAAGCATCATTAGAAACAGTAGAAGCATGCCTCAACATTTTGTGACTCAACATTCAGGAGAAAAGCTTAGCAGGACCAATTGCTCCATGGATGTAGGTTCTATTGTTATGTTTTGAACTATACTAAAGGTGTTCAGATGATCAGAAGTAGGAAATATTTCTTAAAAAGAAAGTAAAAATGCCCTGGAATTTGAGAGAAGAGAAAAATAAACATGGACAAATGTACAATGCCTTGGCAGAGAAATTGTAGAGGTTGTTGCAAAATGAGAGCAGTCCTTCAGAATTACTATCTAAAATAATTATTGTGCTCTAACTTAATATTCAGTTATTATATATTTGGTTCTATTCTAAATGTATTTAGTATATGATCAATCATCCTGGGAAGACATAAAGATTTAAAGGACAATGTACACAACCTATACAGGTATGTGCATATAATTGTCTTGGATTGAGTCAGGAAAGTGTATTTAGTCATTTTAGCTTTGTCCTTAATCTCTGGCCTTTTCATCTATGAAAAATTTTCTTAGTCTGATTAATAGCTGGGAAAATATTCTCCCACCCAATTCTATATCAATTTTTTACTTTTTTTGAGATTATAATTTAATTACAACATTTCTCTCTTCTGTTTCCTCCTTCCAAATTCTCCTATATGCCCCTCCCAGTCTTCTTCAAATTCATGGCCTGTTTTTTTTTTATTAACTGCTATTGAATGCATATGTGTATTTGTATTTACACATGTATTTCTAAATATAACTTGTTTAGTCCATATACTGTTACTTGTACATATCGTTTTAGGGCTGTCACTGGAAAGCTGGTCAGTGTGCTCTTACCTGGGGAAGGCCACCTCTCATGCTCCTAGCTTCACTCAGTTGCCTGTAGTTCTTTGTGTAGGGTTGAGGGCTCGTGAGTTTTATCCTGTCCAGTTTGGCATGTTAGTTGGTGCCGTGCTTGTTCAGCTCACATTTGGGTGGTCATGTTGGTGAAACTTTATGGGCATAGCTTCTGATGTTCCTAGGTGAAACAATCTCACAGCGAAGTCTCTGACCCTTTGGCTCTTAGAATCTTCCCACTCCCCTCTTCCACAATGTTCCTGGAGCCATAGATGCAGGAGTGTTATGTAGATGTATTTGTTGGAATGGGACTCCACAACTCTGTATTTTGATTAGTTGTGTTTTTTTTCTGTAATAATTCCCATCTGTTGAAAAGAGAAATTTCCTAAATAAGTAAAGACTCTACTTATATGTGGGTATAAGGAGAGATAGTTGTTAGGAAGTATGCAGGTTTAGTAAAGTAGTGGTTGTAGATTCTCTTCTAACAACCATGATTTCACTAATACTGAGTAGTTACCTAAAAACACCAGACATTGTATCCATCTTGTCATCTCTTTACTCTGTTGATAGTCCCCTTTGCTTTGAGGTTACAGAATTCCATTTGTCTATTTTTTTTTTTTTGCTTTTGTTTCCTGTATTTTTGGAGTCACATCCCAAAAGACAAATGGCTAATAGCCAGACTATATAAGGAACTAACATAATTCAATGAGTGACAAGAACATAAGATCTAATTTAAAATGAGCAAGTGATCTGAATAAATAATCAAAAAAATGGAAATGGATGGCAAGTATATTTTGAAATATTTGGTATCATTACCCACCAGGAAAAGGCAAATTATAATGTTTATTTTATTAAAAAAAACAAACCCAAGAAGTAACATGTTGGCAAACATTCCGAGTAAAGGAAAGTTCATGCGTGCCCTGTTGAGGAGGTATAAATCAATACATTCAGAACAGAGTATATAGCATAGAGGCTCCTCACTTTTTGGTGTGAATATTAAGGAATTTAAATCAGAATATCAAAGAAATAGCTGCATTCTGTGCTTAATGTGTCACTATTCACAACAGCAGACACATGGCTTCACCTTTAAGTGCCAATTGACAGCTGACCATGTAGAGAAAATGTCACATAAAAATGCAAGGAAATATTATGTAGCCATAGATTGAAGTCCTGTCCTTTTCAGAAAAATGGGTAGTATTGAAGATGTTATATTGGGTGAAACCAGAAACAAAACACAAACAGCACACGTTCTTCCTTCAATGTGAAAGCAAAGAAAAGTGATTACAATTGTAGAATAGTAGTCATTAGGCATTGGTAACAGTGGGAGATGGAGAGCTGATAAACCAAGATTGGGTGTTAAATTCCCAAACACAGTTAGATATATAAAAATAATTTCTAAAAGTCAATGGCACAATGGAATGAACATGAGCATGTGCATATGGTATTAAACACACACACACACACACACACACACACACACACACACACACACACACACTGGGTATCTAGAAAAGATTAACTCAGAGGTTGTAAATATAAAAGATAAGGTGAGGGAAGTGCTAATTACCCTGATTTGATTGGTGCATGCTGTATGCATGTATTCAAATATCACACTGGCCAGAAGTGCTGCTTAGTGGTATAGTACACGTTTATCATGCAGGAGGCTCTGTGTTCAGTGCTCAGTGACCCTATGGAAGGAAGGTCATACCGAACATACAATACATATAATTAACATGTGTTATAAAAATTAATTTTGTATTGGGGAGATAACATTTTTGTATATTCTTATTAGCAAAACCATTCCCCTTTTTGTCTCAGAAAGGGAATTGTTACATATTTGTACCATTATATGGGAAATTGTGGAATTTGTCATTTGATGTAGTATTCTTGAACTTGCCCTATAGGTCGTTATCATCATATTTGACATGCTTTTGAATTTTGGCTTCAGCGAAACACTGTTAATTACCCTCATGACAATAGTGCCTTCATTCTCATTGACTACATTCCTGATTGTTTTGGAAATGGTAAGAAATGTCATTAGCTGTTCCATAAAAATTGAATATGTAGTCTACTTGCTCTGTGAAGATCTACAGAGGTAGAAAGTGGGTTAGTGGGCTTGGGGAGTGAAAGCAGACATGAGGGATTACTTTGCAATGACTGGAGTGCTCTGAAGTTGCATTGTGGTGATGCTTACACACACTATTAAAAAAGTCCTGAGTCTGCAGACTTAGAGTAGGTACAATTTATAACATGAAAATAAACTTCCATAACACCATTAAAAAGTTGTGCCTTAGGCACTCTGCAAAATCTAGGCATGGTTGAATGCTGTTAGAAGCTAAAGCCAGAATGTAATAGAACTTCCTACTTCAATGGGTGTTTATTAATTGCCAAGGATTAGTTCATACACAATATTCTTCAACTATTCAAAAGCATATGCCATTCTGTGCTAGTCACTGTGCTAGTAATTAGAGATACCTGACACTGAGAGCTGCTGGTAGCAATGGCTTTACCAGAGGCAACAAGGATAAACAGCACATGATAATTGATAGTTCAGGTGTCAACTCACCAGATGGATAATTCTCTGAAGGAAGAACCCTGTTCAAGCAAGGCTTACGGGACCACAGACTCTGCAAACTGGTTTTTACTTCTGTCTGAAATTTTTCTCATGTGCCACTACATTTCGTCCCTAAAAAGAACAGCCGTGGGGTTCTTTTCACAGCCCATTGGTGATGTGTTTTCTACTTTTCAGGTACATATATCTGTGGATGGTCAGAAAGATGATTTCTTCTTAAGCTGTATAATTTGATAAATAGAAAATATTTGATAAACATACCTGAGTTTAATGAACAAAATAGTCAATATGCAAAGTACATATTATTTAAATGTAAATTGTGAAGAAAATGTATTTAGCCTTTTTTTTTTCTTTTCAGAGAGCCCACCAGCACTATGCAGAATTTGGAGAAATCAAATATGGTTTATCTGGGGCTGATTATCTGTTGTGCCTAATAGTAAGAATTTTTTCTCACTACATATCCCTTACAATAGAAGTTCTTTACTATAACTCTATGGTCTTGTCTGAAGCGTGCTATCTCTGAAAGTGTTGTAAACATTGTTTTAGATAAAGCAATGACTTTCAGACATGGATTTACTCTTAGAGTAAGTTTTGTGTGCATATATATGATAAGTTAACAATTCAATATAGTATCCATTTTGGTTTGTTTAGTCTTTTCACCATTCTACCTCCAAATGTAAAAGTGTGAAAAAATGAGATGCAATGTAAATTTTCTTAATTATGAATATAAGCCAAAAATTGAATATAAGTGAATGGGAAAATTATTATTTTAGACTTAAGGTTGAGGAAAGCTATTGCCTTTCCAAACTATCTTCCCTTGATGCTCTTGGCAAAACAGTAGACACCTAGTCCCTGCCCTCATGGGGCTTATATTCTAGAAGAAGTATACAGATAAGCTAAGTAAATAGTAAATACTGTGTTAGTTGGAAAAGTGTTTAAGTTACTGTCTGCTGCTGTAAAGAGATACCATGACCAATGCAAATTATAGAAGAATGCATTTAGTAGAGGCTTACAGTTTCAGAAGGTGAATCTATGACCATCATGGCAAGGAGCATGGTAGCATGTGGGCAGGCATTGCACTGGAGCAGTAGCTGAGAGCAACATCAGATCCACAAGCACAAGGAAGAGAAAAAAAGCTAACTGGAAATGATGTGGGCTTGTGGGCTCTTGAAATCTCAAGTCCACCCTCAGTGACATACCTCTGCCAATATGGCCAAACCCCCAATCCTTCCCAAACAGTTCCATTAACTGGGGACCAGTCATTTAAAAATATGAGCCTAGACAGCCATTCTCATTCCAACCACCCCACAGATAGTCAGGAAGGACTCAAATGACATTCTAATTGGCACTAGCAAGAGTGACCCTGTCTTTTGTCAGGATCCTCTAGGAGAAAGAGGGAGCTTAATCAGATAGAAGAGCATACAAGTAATGTGGTAAAGTGTGAGATAAGCAGAATAGGGTCCACATGGGGTTCTAGACAACCCCAAGGATTTTGATGCAAATTTCAGTGGTTAAGGAATCATTGGATGTTTTGAATCAAAGCACGATGATCAAACATAGCTGTGGAAAGTATAACTACAATTTCTGTGATGAAAGTATATGTGTAGGACAAGAGGAATACATGGAAACCATGTGGAAATGCATTGCAAGCTGAGAAAGAGCAATGACATGGGTCTGGATGGGCATAACACAGCAGAGAGAACCAGTTGCATTATGAGAAGTAACAATTAAGTAACTTGGTTAACTTATGTCTCAACAAAACTTTTTGTTTGCTTCTAGCCATACTTTCATGCTTTGCTGTTCATTTTTATTCTGAGATGCCTGGAACTTAAATGTGGGAAGAATGTAATACAGAAAGATCCCATTTTCAGGTTAGGATAACATTTAATCATGTATATAAGATCATAGTTTAATATTCCTTTTGTGGTGGCTGCACTTCCAATTGTTGATAGGGATTGCTGTTTACAATGCAAGCGATATGGCCGGGCGGTGGTGGCGCACGCCTTTAATCCCAGCACTCGGGAGGCAGAGGCAGGCGAATCTCTGTGAGTTCGAGGCCAGCCTGGGCTACCAAGTGAGTTCCAGGAAAGGCGCAAAGCTACACAGAGAAACCCTGTCTCGAAAAACCAAAAAAAAAAAAAAAAAAAAAAACCAAAAAAAACCAAAAAAAAAAAAAACAAAAACAAAAACAAAAAAAAAAAACCAATGCAAGCGATATAATGATTGGCATTATAGCCCATGGATATCTGGCTTACTGTCAAGAAATAAAACCTGCCACTAACCAGTAGAGAGATATTTCAATTTCTCAAATATGTAAAGATTTTCCAAGTATGCTATCATTCTCCCATAAAAGGTGATATTCAGCCTCGCATAGAAGAGATAGTAAGAAGAGATAATAATTTACAACTGAATTGATGGAATTTTACATGTGGGCTGTGGAAAGTGTGAGTGGCAAAAGGTGTTGAAACAAATATCTGATGTGACTAGGGTGGGTCTGTAGTGACCATTGGCAGTAAAAGTGACTTGAATTTTAGGAGGGGAGGGGCAATACTTGATGATATTGCTGGTAAGTCCTGGCTTCAAAGGTCAAAGGTGCTGGAAGGATAGCAACAACACCGAGGGAGGGGTTCTGAAGTCACACGAATAGTGACAATCGCCACCAGTCTATTAGAAAAAAGAAAATGGGTAAAATCACCAGGAAACTAAGTTTTAGCAACTAGAAAACAATGTGCAACTCAACTGTTTTCCACAGGATATCTCCACAAAGTCTAAATGGTCAACTAAATCCAGAGGAACGTAGAGGTGAAGATGAAGACGAAGATGTTCAAGCAGAAAGAATAAGGACATCGGCTGCCTTGAGCACTTCAAACTCAAATGAGGTTTGAAAGCGTAGATGCTACTGAAAGCATACAAGAATTGTTCAGAGAAAAGCTTGATATATTGATTTTAACTTTGAAAGTATGACGTTTACTACATCCCTAAATATGCAGTTACCCTAGAAGGTTCTGGAAATTAAATGAAATTAAAACACAATGATTTTGCTGGGCAGTGGTGGTACATGCCTTTAATCCCAGAACTTGGGAGGCAGAGGCAGGAAGAGCTCTGTGCATTCAAGGCCAGCCTGGTCTACAGAGAGAAACCCAACTAGAATTACAATTTTAGAACAAAGCAAGACCCTATAAGTTGAAGAATGTAATATTTGAGGTAAAATGCTTAATAGAGACCAGGAGAGTTAACTATGCTTCATGAATGCTAGGCAGGTGCTATATTCTCCAATGCAGTCAATTCCCTTCCGCCAAAATGGTGAGTTGTCTTCCATGGTGTCCAGGTACTTCCCTAGTGTGTTTGGAAGCCAGAGACATTGTAAATTAATGAATGTGTCTTATATTGGTAGCAATGTTAATGATTACTCTCAACTCAGAGCATGATTTGATTTGTGGTAAATGTCATGAGAATAAAAGAACATAACACCTCTGGAATTTAGAGGATAACCTCATTTCTATCTCTTCTAGAGACCAGTCATAATCGCCAATGGTCTGCACAAAGAGTATGCAGGACAGAAGAAAAATTGCTTTTCAAAGAGGACAAAGAAAGTAGCAGCAAGAAACATCTCTTTTTGTGTTAATAAAGGTTTGGAACAACCACTTCTAAAATTTATTGTTTAAAGTTTTTTGACTAATTGACTTTTGTGGTATTGGAGAATAGAACCCAGAGCCTCATGTGTGTCAGGCAAGTATTCTACCACTGTGTGGAATTCTTAGCTTCCTCTTACTTCTTGTATTGAGGCAGAATCTCACTAAGTTGTCAAGGATAAACTTTTGAACCTATTCTCTAGTTCAGGCAGGTCTTGAACTTGTGATCCTCCTGCCTCAGCCTTTTGAGTAGATTGGACGACAGGTGTGCACACAGAAAGCCATTAACCATTTATTTTTAGGAATGAACATAAGGCATAATTTCACTTGCTATAGCCTTTAACGCCTTCATTTGTTCAATGTAGATATTTTTTTTTAGTTGTAAGGGATTATTCTAGGGAAAATCAGGAAACTTTCTGCCCTTGTGGATTTTGCATTCTAAGGAGTCCATAAAAATAACTTGTCAATAAAATATCAAATATTACATAAATTCTATGCGGAGCACTGAACCTTGTGAAATAATGAGTGACATGGAACTGTGTTTGATTAGAACAAGGGAAGGCTTTACTCGAACAATGACATTTAAGTCAATATCTATGTGACAAGAAGATCGACACAGCAATGGCAAAGATTTAGATACAGTGGCACATTTGGATTGGTTGAGTTTAAAGCAAAGAGGCCAGCAGATGCATCTGTGTGTGGGAGGGAGGCATGAAGTCAAGCAGGGTTTGACTAGGCACAGTCCCTTAAAGCAGCAAGAATGACACAGTTTGCACCAGGCTAGTAGAACGTCATTAGAAGCTTGTTAGCACACCGTTCCCATTCTGTATAGAATTGCATACTGATATTTGTGTTTGAATTTTAGAAGGGGCGATTTACATAAGTTCAGATGAAATATCATGGTAGTTTGGGTAAATGTGATTTATTTTTGGTGTAAGAATAGTGTTCCAGCCTTCTAAGGTCTAGAAATCTTTTGCATGGACACACAGGTACACATGCACTATGGGAAATAATGGAAATAGAAAATCTTGGGGGGGGGGGGCTGATGTGTCAATGTAAAATTAATATGCTTTTAATAAAATTTAAATGATGAGAATTAACTAATATGTTTTCTTGACATATATTGTGTATATTTTAAGTTAGAATTACTCTATTTAAGAATTCTAAAGACCTCTCAAGATTTCACTGAAAAACTATAAACCTGTATTTCATTTCCCAAATTGATAATCTTATTCTTTCTTTCAGGTGAAATTTTGGGATTGTTAGGACCCAATGGTGCTGGTAAAAGTTCCTCTATTAGAATGATAGCTGGGATCACAAAGCCAGCAGCTGGAGAGGTAATAAAAAATTAAGAAATTGTTTCCATTTCAAAAAAAAATAGTCATAATAAATATAGGTTATATATTTGTAAGACTTTTATTGATATTTTGGATATACATATTTTTCCTTTTATTGTTTTTGTATGGTATTTAAAAGTTTATAATAGGAATTGGAATGTTACCAGGAGCCAAGTACCTGTTATACACCACAGGCTCTTAGGTACTGCCTGAATTTGTACATCTTTGCCACCCTACTCACATGTGAAATAATGCTCATATATTAGCAGATTTCATTGTTTTCTGTGATACAAATGGATCACCTTCGGTGACATGTTCTTGTTCTTTTCATAGTTCAGGTGTTTACCAGCTGCAAAGGCAGTTTCTAGATTGTGTGGGGGAAAGGCCTCACATACCATCAGTGAAGCTGCTTCCTCTTCTAGGTGGAACTGAAAGGATTTAGCTCAGCTGTGGGTTTCCATGGTGATGGCACCATCAAGTTTGGATACTGTCCTCAGGAGAACGTGCTGTGGCCCATCCTGACAGTGAAAGAGCACCTGGAGCTGTATGCCGCTGTTAAGGGGCTGAGGAAGGAGGATGCTGTCATCGCCATTTCAAGGTACAGCAGAAGGGCTGTGTCCTCCCTTTTTGTCAAGAGGTGGGGAGGTACTACTCACAGTGAATTTACTAATGAATAACAGGAGTGGAAAGGCATTTCTACCTTTTCAGAGCATTGGTGGTCAAACAGAAATGAGAGACAACACCTGACTCTCCACATACTCCGTGTGGGAACTAAAAATCATTGAATAAATTAGTTGACAAAGAATGACTAAGTCTATTCTCATGAATAATCACTGTTTTCAGGTTTCTAGTGAGAAAATGGAATAAACATCAGTTTAGTTTCTCATTCAGAATTATAATGAAAAAACTATTTCAGGAGGCAAAAAATGAAACAACTTTTTATCATGATTCGAATTTGGAGAACAGTAGTGCTATGCTTCTCCCCAATACTTTTATAATTATGGGTGATTTCTTTTTCTTTAAGTTCTCTTTTAGTGTGATATTTCCATCTTATTTTCTATCAGATTAGTGAATGCTTTTAAACTACATGACCAGCTGAATGTCCTAGTGCAGAAACTATCTGCAGGAGACACTAGAAAGGTACGTGCGGTGTCGATTGTTCTTTTGAGGGCTTATGTGTTATGGAAACAAACAGGGGACATTTTTTTTCCTGCATTGCAGCTGTGCTTTGTGCTGAGCATCCTGGGAAATTCATCTGTCCTGATTCTGGATGAACCCTCTACAGGCTTAGATGTGTCTGGGAAGCAGCAAATGTGGTGAGCATTCTTATAGGTCCCAGACCTACAGTGGTAAACATGAAAAACTGCAACAAATCCACTGGTTCCTGATTCAGTGGAAATTGTATTAGTTAGGGGCTATAGCTTGGGCAATAAATGTCCTTTAAAGGCTGATATGTTGAAGGTTTGTTCCTCAGACAATAGTGCTACTGAGAGGTGCTAGCTAGCACCCTTAGGAGGTGGAGCCTAGTGTAGGGGAAGCTAAGATGACCTTGAAGAAGACATTGGGCCTCTGGTCCTGAAGAAAACAGTCGTATTTCCCCTGTGGCATTCACTACCATGGTGTTCTGCCTTCCCACAGGTTCAATGCAATGGATCTAATCAACCATGGCTTAGAATATCTGAAATTTAAATGCAAAATAAACTTCTCCATTTGAGTTGATTATACCAGATATTTTATCATAGTGATACAAAACTGGTATGTACTAACATCATATCAGCTGCTATTGTAGCAAATATTTCAGGCGATCAACTTACCAAGAGGAAAGATTTGTTTGGGCTTGAAGTTTTTGGGCTTTAAGTCCATATTTGGTTGACTTTGTTGCTCTGGGGCTGTGGTCAGGTAGCATGCCATGGCAGGAACACATGATAGCTCTGGTCATTTTATAAGTCAAGGAGCAAGAGCATGAGAAAGGCACTGAGGCACCAGAATCCCCTACAGAGGCTCTGATGTCCTGAAAGCATCCACCTAGACCTCAACTCAAAGATTCTATCACCCCCTAACGGAACCATCTGGGGACCAATACCTTTGCACATGGACCTTTAGGTGACACTCAAGACACAAACTCTATCTACAGAGATAGTTCATGTTATTAGGAAAGCAAATGTTTAATAAGTAGATGATCCAAAATGCTCCATGTTCTGCAGTTTGGGGCTTAATAATACTTTTAATTTTGTATTTTAATTATTGAGAATTCTGTAACAATTTATTTTACTGCTTAGACTGTTTTCCTAAAGACCCTCATCTTACTGACCTAATTTCTTTGTTTCCACATCTGCCAAATTTACTTATCCAACTTATATCAGTTTAGTATTTTCCCATTTCTTGCATGTGAATCACCCTTTTGATTAATAAAAACCCCTGATTTAATTTCATATTCATGATTATCCAGTATTCTCTCCCATTTAAAATAAACCTTTGTTATCACTATTTAATGCAAGTGTTGAAAGACTTGTTTATGACTCCATTATACCTATCACTCAGTTCTAGTCATTGTCACTAGAAGGTCAACTTTCTTTTCATCTATTTCTATTTCTCAACCCATTTCCTTTTGCAGCTTCTATTAAAGGAAGTATGAAGCAGCAAATCTTTTTATTCATCATTATTTTGGTTAGCATTTGTAAAAGACAAGGAAGCTTCTTTTTAAAGTTTAATTGTAATACCATGGACATACCTAAAATATTAAAAAAAAATTCTCTGTATTAAAAAACAGTAGTCAGCATTTATTTCCCTGGTGTTTCTGAATACATGAATATGATTTGTAAACTGTATTCTATCTACACATTTTCCCTCTGTTTCTTTATCTTTCCTATTGTTCTTTACTTTTGGTTTTAAATACATTCTATTAATTTTTGCTCACTCCAGGCAGGCAATCCAGGCAGCTGTTAAAGACAATGAGAAGGGTGTCCTCTTGACTACCCATGACCTGGCTGAGGCTGAGGCTCTGTGTGACCGAGTGGCCATCATGGTGTCTGGAAGGCTGAGGTGGGTGTCTTTCCAGAGCCTGATTTAGGATTGCCTGTAGAAAGAGCAACTCACTGTTAGCAGCTGGTTCCTTCACTTTGCCTTCCTCACTGACACCATTTCTGCTATCTCTGACATTTAAGAATACAGAAATTGAATGACAATGTTTGTTTTTTTCCCTCATCATGTTCTTCCTACTTATAGATGCATTGGTTCAATCCAGCACCTGAAAAAGAAGTTTGGCATGGATTACATTCTAGAACTAAAAGTGAATGAAACTTCTCAAGTGCCATTAGTCCATGGGGAGATTCTGAAACTGTTCCCACAGGCCGCACATCAGGAAAGGTGAAGAGAGCTGTTAATGGTGGGGAACTATGTACGCTTTTCCACATTCTGTGGTTTCTGTTAGCTCTGTGCTAACACTGCTGATTGAGCAACACAGTAATAGTCAGGGACCTCGAAAAGAGGTGTGTTGTCTTCCAGATGATAAGAGATTTGAAAACTACACAGAAACTTGTGTCTCTTCCTCCAGAAAATAGCAAACAAAGATGAAGGGTCTTTCTTTAATAGAATTTTCTTGATTCAAAATGGAGACTATGAAGGAGTATATGCATATGTACACTTGTTTCGTGTGTGTGTGTGTGTGTGTGTGTGTGTGTGTGTACCTGTGTGTTATTAGGAGCAGGACAAGATGATAAAGCAGCAACTGAATTTAAAATTAGAGGGGTAAATACATCAGAGAAACAAGACACAAAACTGTTATTCTCATCTTCACACTATAAATGTAATGATTATCTAAGGTATATTCCAAAACCTGCTCTTACGCTTAAACTTTCAGTATCACTAGTTAAAGATATATATATATATATATATATATATATATATATATGAATATATATATATATATATATATATATATATGAATATTATGAATGATAAGAAAGGAAGAGGGGAGTCTGGTCTGAAGACAGCCAGCCCTGGAGGTCTGAGAGTGAACTGAGACAGTGGCAAAGGTTGCTATTGGAAGCAGCACCAGAAAGGAAAATGTCCTAAACCAGGATGTTCCTTAGAGGCTCCAGGGCTTTGAAATCTTTCCACAACTGTCCTGCCTTCTCCCCAGCTTCAGATCTCTGACCAGGAGTTAGCTTTAGGGTGACAATACTGAACTCATTTGAAGTTATTTTCCAGACTAATTTGGACTGGTCTAAGGATGTAGTTTAGAATTTCTATTTTAACAAGAAAACAGTTTGAGTTAAATGGGCTATGTAAGAATATAAATAGTAATACTCTGCTGTTACTAGAGATGTCTACAACAGCCAGTTCTCTTCAGTTATTTCAAGTTTTTATTGGTAAACAATTTGGTTTCACGTTTAACCTATATATTACCTTGTGCCAATTTTATTTTAATTAATTAATTTATTTATTTATTTACTAACTTATTTATTTACTTTTGGTTTTTTGAGACAGGCTTTCTCTGTGTAGTTTTGGTGCCTGTCCTGGATTTCACTCTGTAGACCAGGCTGGCCTCGAACTCAAGAGATCCACCTGGCTCTGCGTCCCTGAGTGCTGGGATTAAAGGCGTGCGCCACCACCGCCTGACTGCACCACCACCGCCTGGCCCAATTTTATTTTTAAAAAGAAATGGTTGATGATACAAAGATTTATTCTGATGTTTACCATTCCCACTTTGAAATACAGGTTGAATACAATGTGTTCCTATTCCCAGGTATCTCTCCTTGTTGACCTACAAGCTACCCATAACAGATGTTTATCCTCTGTCTCAGGCCTTTCATAAACTAGAAGCAGGTAAGGACAAACTTTTAAAGGACTTGGAGAATAATTTAATGAAGGGTGGATGTGCAATACATTTTAAAAATAGGCCCTGCTGGGTGTTGATTTTAAGAAATCTAATGGTGATGAATCCAGCTCTCTGGAAGGAGGTTCATCTGCAGTGGGGACTGGAGCTGCAGAGGAAACACAGTGGAGCTCAGCTCTTTTCCCTTCACACCCGCATTAACACAGGAAAAACCGTGACCATGGCCTGCCTTGTCTGTGTTCATATTCCATTCATATCAAGTACCCTAAGTGATTGCTTCACTCTTCTTACCCCACATCCCACCGCCTCCCTCACTGATGTGCTCAGATTACTGATGAGGTGAAAGCAACAGGAACCACTTACCAACATCATTCTATCTGTGCTGATGGACTTAACTTTCTGTTACTCAGTGACAGCTAAGGTCATTCTTTGATTGCTCAGAACTCCTCTTGCTACTAACCCTATCCATCTGTTTGTCTGTCTTACTCTCAGATAGCTAGATCATTCCCAGAAGCAGAGCATCATTGTATAATTTGCTGAAATGCTCTAACCCTGAAGCTAGTCTTTCTGGGTTCCCATCACAGTGCTTCTGCTTGCTAGCTGGGAGACATTAGATAAAATTACCCAATCCCTGCATTTTTATATAGCTTATCTCTATAGTGATTGACATTATCAGTGTCCTCTCTGCAAGGTCATTAGGAGTAAAGGAGTTAAAGTGCCCAGAACAGTGTGTCATTGTGCTTGAGATCATATTAATCTCTGCTTGTGTCCATTCTTAACAGCTGGCTTCTTGGCTCTTCCTAACTGTTGCCAGTCAAACATGCTCTTGCTCTGGGACTCTGCACTCGCTCATTCTTCTTTTTGAAATTATGTTTCCTAAATATTTAGATTGTTGCTTCTTCACATTTTTAGGATTCTGCTAAATTATCAAATTATTACTATAACTTCCTCAGTGGTATTATATAAAAAGAGCATGTGGTAAGTTTTTGCTTTGTTTTGATTTTTCTCCATCATTTCACTTACCATTTATTTTATTATTCATTTAAATGCATATGAATATAATGCCCACATTTCTCCTGCTGAAATGCACAAAGGCCAAGGGTTTTGTCTCTTCCCCTTACTGTTCTGTGACTGGCATCTAAGAGTGCCTCTCACACAGGAGATTCCCACTATGTAAGTGGTAAACTTCGAACAAGTGAGTATCTGAATCTGATGACAACTGTCATGTTGATCTCCTGATGTCCCCAGTAGAGACCTGATAATGTAGATGACCACTGAAGGGAATTCTGATTGAGTCCTCTCAAAGAGTATGGAGTGAAATCTTCATCATATGTAAGAACATTTTCATCAATGGTGTGGTCCTCAAAGAAAATACATATTTCCCAAAGATATACACACTAAATAGCAAAGATTAGCAAAATATAATATGAGAAAATCCCAGTACTAAGATGAATTTGATATGCATTCATATTAACTTTTTGTTAATGCAACCTCTATTTGAAAAAACTTACTAAAACCCTTCAAAACCAGCACTTAATCTGTAGAAACCTACATGACTCCTCCTATGTGAACTTCATATATACTTCATGGCATTGCTCTGTCCTGCATTTATTTATTCAATTTATCTTTTCTTCATTTTAATAATTCATTTTTGTGTATATGACTTTGAAAATTTTCTTGACAATAAACTGTAATTCTATGCTCATGTCTTTTACTGACTTATCTATTTTTTTTTAGTGAAGCATAGCTTTAACCTGGAAGAATACAGCCTCTCTCAGTGCACACTGGACAAAGTGAGTCAACGTGTTTGACTTTGTGTCATCGATATAAATTTCATGAAAGGAGCATGTGTCTTCTCTGTTGGTTTGGAGGACAATGGACAGCTCAGTGATCATTTTCCTGCTTTGTCTCCTGTTTAGGTATTTTTAGAACTTTCGAAGGAACAGGAGCTGGGAAGTGTTCATGAAGAAGCTGCTGCAACCATGAGATGGAAGCTCCTCCCTCATTTAGAGGAACTGTAAAGTCTCAGACCTAATTGTTCTGTTATCCTACAAACTTATGTCTTATATAGTAATTAATAGGATTAATAATTTCAAAGATGGTTTTATATCAGTGCTATACATATTTTATCTGCTTAGTCAACTACAAAATAAAATTTGTAATAATCCATGCCCTAAAACTTAGAGGCCATAAGGAAATACAAAATACTAGTAAAGTACTGTAGAAACAAAACTACAAACTCAATTTTAAAAAATATTAATTTGTAACAATTATTAGAACATTGACTTGCTGAAATAGGTGAGGAGTATGTTCAGTAGCCATTAGCTGCATGGGAACTTCATGATGGTTTATAAATATAAAATTTATGAATTTTCTTTTTTAAATTTAACTTTGTTTAACATTTTTCAGTTATTTTACATACCAACCAGTTTCCCCTCCCTCCTCTCCTCCTGTTCCCCCTCACACACTGCCATCCACCACCCTCAACATCCACTCCTCCTTCTCCATTCAGAAAGGAGCAGGCCTCCCATAGGCTTGAACAAAGCAGGGCACATCAAGTAGGACCAAGCTCCTCCCCCTGCATCAAGGCTAGGTAATCCAGCTTGGGGAAGAGGTTCCCAAAAGCCAGCTAAGTACCAGGGACAGGTCCTGATCTCATTGCTAAGAGCCTTACAAACAGACCAAGCTACACAACTGTCACACACAGGCAGAGGGCCTGGGTCGGTCCCATGTAGGCTCTTATCAGGTTCAGAGTCCATGAGCTCCCAGGAGCTCAGGTTAGCTGTCTCTGTGGGTTCCCCCTTCATGACCTTGACCCCCCTAGCTCATACAATCCCTCCTCCCTTTCTTCAGGAGGACTCTGGGAACTTGGCCCAGTGCTTGGCTGTGAATCTCTGCATCTGCTTCCATCAGTTACTGGATAGAGTATCTCTGATGACCATTAGGGTAGTCACCAATCTGGTTACAGGAGAAGGCCAGTTCAGGCACCCTCTCCACTATTGCTATGAGTCTTAGCTGGGGTCATCCTTGTGGATTCCTGGGAGTTTCCCTGGCACCAAGCTTCTCTCTTACCCTGAAATGCCATCTCCCCACCATCAAGGTGTCTCTTTCTTTACTCTCCTCTCTGTCTGGCCCCCAGCCCACCTCCTGTGCCCAACCTGCCCGACCCACTCCCTCCAGTTCCCATCCCCCCATTCCCTCATCCTTG
Source organism: Peromyscus maniculatus bairdii (assembly GCF_049852395.1). Classification (NCBI taxonomy): domain Eukaryota; kingdom Metazoa; phylum Chordata; class Mammalia; order Rodentia; family Cricetidae; genus Peromyscus; species Peromyscus maniculatus. The sequence goes on along the minus strand of NC_134859.1, from coordinate 97,493,204 downwards.
CCCCCAGTTTGCCCAGGAATTCTCTTCTATTTCCCCTTCCCAGGAAAATCCATGCATCCCTCTTTGGGTCCTGTTTGTTATCTAGCCTCTCTGGGGCTGTGGATTGTAGGTTGTTTTTCCAGTACTTTACTCCTAATATCCACTTATGAGTGAGTACATGCCATGTTTGTCTTTCTGGGTCTGGGTTACCTCACTCAGAATGTTTTTTTTTTTTTCTAGTTCCAGCCATTTGCATGCAAATTTCACAAGGACATTGTTGTTTTTTTTTTTTTTTTTTTTTTAACAGCTGAATAATATTCCATTGTGTAAATATACCACATTTTCCTTATTCATTCTTTGATTGAGGGGCGTCTAGGTTGTTTCCATGTTCTGGCTATTATGAATAATGTTGCTATGAACATAGTTGAGCAAGTGTCTTTGTGGTATGATTGAGCATCCTTTGGGTATATGTCCAAGACTGGTATAGCTGGGTCTTGAGGTATATTGATTCCCATTTTTTCTGAGAAACGGCCATACTGATTTTCACTCTCACCAGCAGTGGAGGAATGTTCACCTTACTTCACATCCTCTCCAACATAAGCTGTCATAAGTGTTTTTGAGCTTAGCCATTCTGACAGATATAAGATGGTAATTCAGAGTCATTTTGCACAGACACTGAGATCAACAATTAATAAAAGGTGGACCTCCTGAAACTGAAAACCTTCTATAAGGCAAAGGACGCTGTCAGTAAGACAAAACAGCAGCCTACAGAATGGGAAAAGATCTTCACCAACCCCACATCTGACAGAGGGCTGATCTACAAAATATTTAAAGAGCTCAGGAAACTAGACATCAAAATACCAAATAATCCAATTTAAAGATGGAATACAGATCTAAACAGAGAATTCTTAACAGAAGAATCTCAAATAGCTGAAATACACTTAAAAATTGTTCAACATCCTTAGTCATCAGGGAAATGAATTTTCTTTTATATAAGGTATGAACTATTATTTTTCTTAAATCCTTTCCAGGAATTATTTTAACAGTAGTAGAAGATGTAAGGCCCTGGACTCACAAACAAATAAGCACACATCTTGAAAGTAGTTCAAATACAACTTTTGAAAACAAAAGGAGTCACAGTAATAATTGTTCTTTTTAAAAAATTTAAATACTAATAGCATGTTACTAGGATTTCCTTCATCTCATCAAAGTCTTCTTTGTATTTGATACTAATTTAAGTCCATTTTCTACTTATATATGTACATATGTGTACATTATATGCAGGCCTCTCATATGTCAACTTTACATATTATTTTAATTTTCTCTTGAAATAGCTATGTAACCCTGACATCAGAAAATATTTCAAAGGCCAGGCAGTATTTCTACTCTAATTTTATAATATTTTATATAGCTTAAATATAACATTTTTCTGTTCACTAAAGAATTTTTTATAGGGGCTGGAGAGATGGCTCAGTGGTTAAGAGTGCTTACTGCTCTTGCAGAGAACCTGGGTTCAGTTCCTAGCCCTCACATGGCAGCTCACAACTGTCTGTAACTCCAGTTCAGAGGATCTGATGTCCTCTTCAGTCATACATGGGCTCCTGAACACATGTGATGAATAGAAACACACTCAGGCACCACATATACATAAAATAAAAAAATTTAAAAAGAATATTCATATAATGGAGAAAATATGGAAATTAGATAAAATTTAATAAAAGAGCTCCTCTAGTTCTTTCATAAAAATTCAATTGTTTACTTTTTAATCCATTTTTGTAGAGTTGTTACTATATACAGTATACATATTTCCTAACTACATACTTATATTTACTGATATAACACTGCAATTTTTACCTGCTTTCAGATTTATAGTAATGTTGAAGCATTATATGTTTGCATTTAAATTTGTGTTAATTATATTCTTCATTCATTTGCTTTTGTGCTTTAATCTTTTTACTACCCATTTACAGGATATATATGCAATGAACTAGGTTAGCTATGTGTCTCACAGTTGATCACCACTATCTTGGAAGGCTGATCTGTTCAAGATCCAAATATTATAAGTGCTTACTTGTCAGAGGTAAAGGAATTAAATTTTATGTATTATGGATTTTAAACTAATGAAAATGTGTGTTTAAATCCTTACCTGGGGCTATTATCTAAAATATTGGATGGTGCAATTCCAAAGTTAGTATTTTGGCCTCATCTTCAACTGTAAGGTTTATAGGAAATTTAGCTATGATTATGCTTCTCTCCCCCAAATAACATTTTTAAAATATTTTAACTCACCATTATGTTTACTACATTCCCATAAAATTAGTCATTATCATCATGATTCTGTATATCAATTTTATTTTACTTACAAATGGATTTATTAATTTTGAGCATGAAGCTACTTCCTTTGAAATAAAATTGTTAGTAGTTCCTTCAGAGATAATCATAAAAGACAATACCTTAGGTTTTTGTTTTTATTTGTGTGTGTGTGTGTGTGTGTGTGAAAAAATGCCCACTCTACTCTTATACAATGAATTGTATTTTAGCTGTACTAAATATTTGTATTTGTCTTTCATTGTTTATCAGTTTTAGTAGTCAATATTTCTGTCAATTCACTAACTCCAGTCAGCCAATGACCATTTTATTGATTAAATTTTTATGATTTCATCCATGTGTATATTGTACTTGAATCATGCCTCCTCTCATTATCTTCTCTTGTCTACCTCCCATCTAACTGGACTCTTTCTGCTTCCCACCTAATCCCCATACTCCGTGCTGTGTGTGCACGTACATGCACATCACAGTGCACAAGCTAGTAAGCAGTATTCTTCCCTGGTCTCTGCTTTAGTTCCTGTATCCAGGATCCTGCCTTGAGTTCCTGCCCTGACTTCTCTCAGTGATGGAATGTGATTTGAGGATTGTAAGATGAAATAAAACCTTTCCTTCCAAGCTGATTTGGTCGTGATATTTTTTCATAGAAATAAAAACCCAAACTAAGACACTCTCCTCCAGCAACTGTAACTGCCAGTAGCTCCCCAGGGAGGGGAACAGTCCCTCAAGAGCCCATCTCCCATTTGGATTTGATATATATATATATATATATATATATATATATATATATATATATAATTTGTTATATATATATATATTCAGCAATAGATTTCACTTTATGCTAAGTAGCACCACCTATGCCAGCAGCTCTTTTACAAAACTTAAGAGCTCTTATCACAAGTAAATAATTTTCAAATCTCTTTAATGCTTATTTCTAGAATTAGCACTTTTCTCAGTTACTTGCCACAGCTATTGCTATTCCTCAAGTTTTCTATTTCACACACAGAAGTCTCTCCACTGAAATTTTGCTTCATATTTAAACAACTTCTCAGTTTTAATTTTTTATAAAAATTATCATATTGTATTTTTGTTCATATTCTTTCCCTCCCCCACTACTCACCCAATTTCATATTCTTTCCTTAAAAAATTAAACCCAAACAAAAATCTCTCTCTCTCTCTCTCTCTCTCTCTCTCTCTCTCTCTCTCTCTCTCTCTCTCTCTCTCTCTCTCTCACACACACACACACACACACACACACACAAAATAAAATAAAACAAAATATGGAGTCCTTTTACATTGGCCTACTATTCCTGAGCATGCCACCTGCTGCCCTGGAATGTGTTAGATGTACCTATTGCCACTCAAATGAAGAAAACTATTGTCCCTCTCCATTGCAAATACCTTTTTGGTTAGAGGTGACACATTGTGTCCACTTCCCCTTGTCTGTGTTGTAATTTTGTATGGTTTGAACTTGTATGGGTCTTGTGCATGCTATCATATATCTGGGTTCACTGTTCATTAGCTCTATTGTGTCTGGAAAATGTAGTTTCCTTGCTCACCTCCTTGGCTCTTAGAGTCTTTCCTCCTCTTCTGCATAGCTTCCCAAGCATTGAAGAGAGGCGTGTGGTATAGACATTGAGGGCTAAGAGTAGGCAGAAGTTTCTCTCCTGCCTGCCTGTTCCTAGATACCCAGCAGCCACTTCCCAAATAATTGACTTAGAGGCTTAGTATTACTTATAAATGCTCGGCCGGTAACTCAGCCTTATTTCTAACTAGCTCGTACACTTAAATTAACCCATTATTTTTATCTATGTTTAGTCATGTGGCTTGGTACCTTTTCTCAGTCTGACATGCTCATCTTACTTCCGCTGTGTCTGGCCCATGATCCCTTACTCTGCCCTTCCTCTTTCCAGAATTCTCCTAGTCTGGTTGTCCCACCTATACTTCCTGCCTGGCTACTGGCCAATCAACATTTTATTAAACCAAATCTATACAGTGTACAAGAGCATTATCCCACAGCATTCTCACTCCCCACTTTTGTCTAATTAAAAAGGAAAGTTTTAACTTTAAAATAGTAAAATTATATTCAACAAAACAGTTATTCATTAAGAATTATAGTAACACTATCTAATCTATTAGCACTTGACAAAGTAGAGAAAACACTCTTAATTTTCTATCTTTTCTCAGTGAGTCTAAAGTTTTGTATCTAATTTATCTTTTATTATAACTAAAGAAAACTATAATGATCTAGTTTTCAACTCCATCAAAGACTCCAGAAGGATGTAATTTTACCTAATGACAGGGACATCAGGCTACCTGGACAGTCACCCAAAGTTCCTCTGCAATTTTGGGGCATCCATCTTCAGCCTAAAGGCCTAGCATATTTGACAGACTTATCTGTGAATCAGGATTTTTGAAGGACTGTCCCACCTTGTCTTGGCAAAGTTCTGCAGTCTCTTTTGTGTCTTGCTTGTCCAATTTGTACCTCATGCTGTCAGCAGTCAAGGCAAGGGCAGTTTCTTTGCCCACATGGCTAGCTTTTGCCATAAAGAAAACAAACTCCATATGGAGTTTCTTTGATGTCCGTCATCCTCTTTGAAGTAATTGGGTCTGCCAGAAGCAGATGTGTCTCACTGTCAAGAAAAGTCTAAGTTCTTAACACATTTTAAATACTATATTTTGTAGGTCTTTGAAGTGTTTGAAGGTTGCCTATCTATCTGAAATATATCTCTGTATACCTAGAAAACCTAACTAACATGACTGTAAGTTTTACTATTAAGATGACTATTAAGTTGTATTTTTAATTATATATTACATTTTTAAATGAGCTGCAGAAACATAATACCCTAAACAAAAGTAGAAATATACATACAGTATAATAAAATTAACTTTACATTTGTATCAACAAACCAAAATCTATATTGATGTAAAATATGTAAGATAGACAGTTGTTTTTTTGGATTAAAGTAGATTTAATAATTTACCCCCTTTTCCCCTTCATTTCTATACCATATACACTTTTCTTCTTTTAGAAAGAGATTTACTATGACCAATAATAATTTGTAACCAAACTCCCTAAACAAAGACAAACATCTGTAATCCATTTTTTGGGAATGTGGGAGTAGTTTTCTAGGCTACTTCCTGCTCATTGGGGGCACCATTAATCTTATGGGGACCCTGAGAAAATTTAGGATTATGGTCAAGTCCTGACTTGAGTATTCTGTGAGGCTGGATCATCTCAGTCAGTCACCTTGAAGCTGTTCTGGATGCAGAACTCAGAAGCAACTACAATAGAAGTGCTCTGAAACATTGGATCATCTGAGTCATCCATTACCATTGGAGATTTTTCAGGGATCTTCCTCGATCAAACCTGATTTTTCTTAACACAGAATGAATCCACAGCCTCGCATTTCCTGAGGAAATGAAAGCATAACATCTTCTCTAAAGTAACACATCTTTTGACTTAAATTTTGAAGTCAAGGCATTTTCAAAATATGTAGGTTGGATTAATTCAGCAACATTTATAATCAAATGTCTCTTAGCTGTTGCTCCTTTCTCAGCTGTCAAACAATTCAAAGACAACACAATAACATACAGTATCCAGACTCTGTGTATTTCCCATCTTACATGGCTCTTTTTATATTACTTTACTCCCTTTTTAAGGACTTTATTATTCTAAAACTACATATTTCTTTTTTTATGACTGTCTATACCTTCTCTTTTCTCTCCAAGCCTACATTTACTTTTAAATGCACTGTGAACCATTTAGAGGTGTTTTTTTGGTCTGAATCTGTCTTTACTGCATATCTCTATCTTTTTCTGACCACAAGAATGTCCTGCTAAGCAGGTATGTCTAGGATTAAAGCACTAGCTCCACCCCATTCCTTGGCTTCCTGAGAGTCTAGCTTCAAGACAGAGGTACTGGCAGGAGCCACATGTATTGCCCCCAACTCCGGGGAGGTTTTAGGTCCATGTAGCCACTGCCACTGAGTAGTATGCAGCTGGCTGCTCATAAACACCATGTAAGTGTTTGGCAGCAGAGTCTCTTAGAAGAGATGCCTGGGTTTTTTTTTTTGTTTGTTTGTTTGTTTTGTTTTGTTTTTTGCCACTAAAGCTGAGTCAGGAAACCATCTCTGAAAGGAGCCATGCCTCTACCCGGCACCAGCAAACAGAGCCCACGAGAGAAAAAACAGTTACCAAGAAGCTGAGTTTGACTCTGTTTTTGTGTGCTTAGAATCCTTTTTTAAGCTTTCTCAGGTTTTATGTGGAAATTCTTGTCAAACGTTTGGGTGCCACATGTAGGCAGAAGTTTCTGTCCCACCCAGTCTGCAGCTGTTCAGTCCCAAATAAACACACAGAGGCTTATGTTAATTATAAATACTTGGCTGATAACTCAGGCTTATCACTAACTAGCTTATACACTTAAATAAACCCATATTCTTATCTATGTTTAGCCATGTGGCTTGGCACCTTTTCTCTGTCTGACCTTCTCATCTTGCTTCCTCTGCTTCTGGCTGGCGACCCCTGACTGGTTACAGCTAAGTAAGTCTACAGCATTTCAGTTTATGCAGTGTCCATCTGTGTGTGTGAGTCAGTTACCATCTACTGCAAGAAGCAGCTTCTCTGATAATGGTTGAACAATACACTTAGTTATGGGTATAGCAATATATCATTAGGAGTCATTTTTTAATTTTAAATAAATTTATTTGGTTTTTTTTTTACATCCCAACTGCAGTTTCTCCTCCCCTTCTCCTCCTATTCCTTCCCCCCACCTTCTGTCTGCCTCCCCTAAAATACTCCTCCTCTGTTTCTGTTCAGAAAGGGGAAGGATTTCCATGGGTATCAATAAAACATGGCATATCAAGGTGCAGTAGGACTAAGCTCCTTCCCATGTTTTAAGGCTGGGCAATAGGTTTCCAAAAGCTAGAAAAAGCATTATAGACAGCCCTTCCTCTCACTCTTAGGAGTCCTACAAGTAGACCCAGCTACAACAGTTACACATATGTAGATGGCCTAGGTCAGTTCCACGCAGGTTCCCTGGTTGTCGGTTCAGTTTCTGTGAGCTCCTATGAGCCCAAGTTAGTTGTTTCTGTGAATTTTCTTGTCACATTCTTGACCCCTCTGGCTCCTATCATTCCTCCCTTTCTTTGGTAGGATTCCTTGAGCTTGGCCTGGTGTTCGGCTGTGGGTCTCTGCATCTGTATCCATTAGTTACTGGATGAAGGCTCTCTGATGACAATTGGGGTGGTCACCAGTCTGCGAGTATAGCAGAGTATTGTTAGGCATCATTACTTTGACAATTTTTCCCCCTCTAGTCCTGTCTGGTTCTATTGTAGGTCTCTGGGCCATCCAACCTCTGGATCCTGGCAATTCAGTCAGTGTCAGGGGTGAGCTCACTCCTGTATCATGTGTATGAGGCTGGGCTAGTAGTCATTGGTTGGCCACTCCCATAATCTCTGCACCACCCTAACCCTCCCCCAACCCTGACACATCCCATAGGCAGGACTCACTGTAGGTCAAATGTTGTGTGGCTGTGTTGGTGTCCCAGCCTCTCCACTGGAAGTCTTGACTGGTCATGGGATATGGCCAGTTCAGACTACAGATCCACTATTGCTAAGAGTCTTAGCTGGGGTCATCTTTGTAGATTCCTGGGAATTTCCCTTGTATCAGATTTCTACCTGATCCCCAAATGCCCACCCCCTTCTAGTAATCTTTCTAAATACTATCACCCTCCACTGCCCCCCTCCTAGATCCTTCTGGTTCCCATCACCACCCACCCTGAGTCCACCCATGAGATCTCTTCTATTTTCCTTTCCCAGGGAAATCCATTTACCCCTCCCCCTGGGCCCTAAGGTTCTTGGCCTCATTAACATTGTCAGGTATGTGTTTCATCTCATAGAGCAAGCTTAGATACAATTTTAAAAGGTGATTGGTTACTCCCATAACATTTGTGCTACTTTTACTAGGCTGGTATATTTTGAAAGCAGAATCCTATTGTAACTCACAGGGTTTTAGCTGAGTGTGATATTAATGGTTACTTTTCTACTCTTGAACATGTGTAGAACCTTCCATTATATGCTTCCTAAAATATAAACTTACACAAATAAAACTTAAATGGAGTTACCATATAATGGGGTAGACAGTGCCCCACTAGATGTCATAAGCTATCAAATAAAATCTCTAGAACCAGAAATGGGTTATATCTTTTTGAACTGTTGGCCAAAATGTTGGTCCCATAGATGTCCCCTCAGATAAAACATTATAGACAATTGCCAGTACTATGGGTTACCCTCCACAACCTGATGGTAAGACACTATTGCTGAAGAGACTGCATAGTTATATCATCAAGCATGGAGAAATCAAGCTAGTGTTCCACTAGATGCTCCATTCCTACTGACTTGCATCCCTTCAGCTTTCACTGGCACTTTATATTTCCCTTCTTCAAGGTAGAACTATCATCGTGTTTCTTCTACAATATTTATCCACACCCCTTAAAAAACACAACACTTTGTTACTTGATTTCTCTCATATTTTGCATCTCCCTCTTTACTGCCCCTTTAAGCTTCATCTTTAAAAAAGCCAAAACCAAGCTAGGCATGATGCCTCTCACCTATAATTGCAATACTGGGGAGGATGGGACTGGAAGATTGGTGTGAGTTTAAGGCTGGGTTAGTTAGTAAGACCCTACACTTAACAACAACAGAAAACACACAAAGAACCTTTTCTTGAACCCCAAACTCCTTGTTTTTAGTTGCCACACCAATCTCTCATAACCATACTACTAGAAAACAATAGATACTTTTCTTTTGTTTCTCTATGTCCTTTTCTTTACTATACATTTAAATTCAAAACACTTATTATGAGCAACTTTCATATTCTAGGCTGTGTGGTAAGTATAATAAAGATTCTCTCTCTCTCTCTCTCTCTCTCTCTCTCTCTCTCTCTCTCTCACACACACACACACACACACACACACACACATTTTAAACAAGCATTATATGCTGTGAACAGAACCCAGGCCCCCTGCAAGTGTGGCCAGTGCTCTTAACCCATCTCTTCAGTTCCCTTTACAGATTCTTTATCATTATCTGGATCTTTACACTATGTGGTAAGAGATGAGTATGCCCAGTAATAAAGAAATGAGTTCTACATGGTATGCATTGTATGTCATAAGAGCACCTGGCAGTGGTATTCACCCCTCACAGGATTCAAGTAAGGAGGCATCCTAGAGGCAAAAAGTGGTCAAAGCTGAACTCCAAAGGGCTCAATTTTTGTCATTAAGAGAGATCCAGTGGAGAGCTTGTAGAGTTAAGTATAGGAAAGAAAAGAGGTAAATAGAACTTGGTACAGTCACAGGCCAGTACGGCTGGAGTTGTAGACAAGGCAGAACCAGATGAAAGAAAGTCTTGTGTGTTTTCAGTGCAAGCAGGCCATCATCAAGGCATCCTTGAGAGGAACGTAACATGTCTTCAAGATTGCTTATTTGGTGTGAAAGAGGATTGTTTTCTTATTTCTAAGAAGCAAGTAGACAAAAGATAGAGACATATAATATGTCTCCACTATCTAATAAATCTCCAGGAAAAAGATTAGAACTGAAGAAATATTTGACAAATGCATTTATTTGAAAATTTCCCAGAACCTCAAAAGCAAATCAAACTTCAAGATCTTGTGACTACAGAGTTCCATACAAGACAAAACAAAATACGTACCTGAACATGTTGTTATATTTCATACAACTGTGGTGAAAGAGGAAAATCTTTAAATTTCCTAGTAAGAAAAACAAAGCACCCCTCAAGAGTACAGGGAACTAAATTCAAGTTGTCTGCAAAAGCAACAAACATTCTTAAATTCTGAGCTATCTCTCCAGCACTTATATATGCATTCTTACCAGAAAAACTACAGGAGACAAGAAAATTGCATGTTATTTTATTGTGGTGAAGACAATAATTATAACCAAAACCCAACAACAGATTTCAAGAGCAACATTTGATGTCTTTCCATTTTTACCATCTCATTCCTCAAATCCAAAAGATATTTCTTTCTTTTTTTTTTTTTTTTTTTTTTTTTTTTTTTTTTTTTTGAGCTGAGGATCGAACCCAGGGCCTTGTGCTTGCTAGGCAAGTGCTCTACCACTTGAGCTAAATCCCCAACCCCCAAAAGATATTTCTTAAATTAGTTTTTAAGTTTTATGTGCATGACTGTCTTGCCTGGATGTATGTCTGTGCACCGTGTGTGTGCCTGTTGCCTGTGGCCAGAAGAAGACATTGGTTCCCCTGGCACTGGAGTTCCAGATGGTTGTGAGTCATCATGTGGGAGCTGGGAATCAAATTCAGGTTCTTGGGAAGAGCAGCCAAAGCTTTTAACCGATGAGCCACCCCTATAGCCTCCGGTCCCAAAGATTAAATCTTAAATGATTCCTGTTTGGATATCATCATGTATGCTCTGAATCTCATAAATGTGGAAACTCAGGCGTTTAGGGCAAATTCTTTGCTCAGCACTGCACAATGAATAAAGTGTACAGGTGAAGTTTCAGGTTCAAAAATGTTTAACCTTTAGGGAGCTGGAAGGGTGAAGAAAAATGCTGAATGCAGACAGAGGTTGAGTTTTTACATCACTGGAATAGCTGAAGTTCAAGTATGTTTGTTAACATTTAAAGATAGTCATTAGTAGATCAAAATTAATATCCATCACTTTCTAGACAAGATCTGGTATAAAGGAATCCATAGAAAGGAACAGAGAAAACACAATCTGTGCAGAAATGGAAAACTGGAAAGCATCAGGAAAAAAATTAAGATATACTTAAAATAAAATGAGCGGAGGAAATTGATTCACCATTTGACTTGTATTTCTTTTATAAAAGTGAAATTAAAAAATCAAATTAAATAAAAGGAAAAATCTAATTATGTTACTTAAAAAGGAATCTTACATACAAAATAATGGTGCTTGATCAAAATATGCCTAACAAATGAAAGTTAAAGTGGAGGGCTGGAATGTATCATCAAAATGATATTCCAGGGAAAAGTACATAAAACAGAATCAAGTATAATTTCTTTAATATATATCTATAAAGATTTATGGACTGGAGAGATGGCTCAGAGGTTAAGAGCACTAACTGCTCTTCCAGAGGTCCTGAGTTCAATTCCCAGCATCCACATGGTGGCTCACAACCATCTGTAGTAAGATCTGGCATCCTCTTCTGGCCTGCAAACATACATGCAGACAGAACAATGTACACATAATAAATCAATAAATCTTAAAAAAAAAGATTTACTTATTTTCATTTTACATGTTGTAGGAGTTTTGTCTAAATCACTGCTTCTCAACCTGTGGGTTGTAACTCCTGAGGTCAAATGGCCCTTTCACAGAAGTCACCTAAGGCCGTGTGCATATCAGATATTTACATTATGATTCATAACAGTAGAAAAAAATCACACTTATGAAGTTGTGGGAGCCTGTTTTTTCAGGTTGCTCATGGCTTTACCCAGCAGGTCTGCATAGAGAGGATGATTAGGACCACGGGCCTGAGTGCAGGTGTCTGAGATGGTCCACACTTGGCTATGTTGGTGGGAGTGGGGGGGTGGGGGGTGGAGGGGTCTTTTGCTGCACCCCTTGGCGTCTCTATAAATACCCTGGGGCAGAGACAGTTGGGGCTCATTGTAATAGGTTCCAGGCCCTCTTGAGGCTGTCCTTTATTTTCTATGTTTATCTCCACAATCTAAATCCTTCCATCTAATATTTCCTGCTGCTCCCACTCAAGAAAACTCTGGGGAGCTGGGGTTGGTGGGAAAACAACCACATGAAGTAACAACAGAAATAATTTTATGGTTGGGGGTCAGCACAGCATGAGAAATTGTATTGGGGGTCATAGTGTTAATAAGGTTGAGAGCCATTGGCCTGAATATATGTCTTTACTTCGCATGCATGCAAGGTCCATAGATGCCAGGAGAAGACATCAGGTCTCTCTGGAACTGCCCTGTGAGTGCTGGGAACCAAACCAGTCCTCTGAAAAGAGTAGAAAGTGATCTTAACTACTGAGCATCTCTCCAGTCCCTCACATACTATGCTTTTAAGAAACTATATATTTAAGGAGACTATCAGACAAAAATCTACATGTATGCAGTTCAACTGGGTCTGAGGAAAGAGGAAATACATTCATTTATAAGAAATAAGACATTTTCTAAATTATAGTCCCTGTGTATGAAATATTAGCACTGTTATTAAGTGTGCTAATGTGTGTCCCACAGAAGGCAACAGACATACAGAAACAATCAGGAGACTTGTGGTTTTCACTGATTATGAGTTCAATCTGGTTGTACAGACTTTGCTGAGCAATTTCTGGATCTAATATAATTAGCAAACAAGTAAATATGCTTGAAGGAATACTGAAGGAATATTTCGTATCTGTGGGGTACTTTGTCTTCCACACACTCAAGATGTTCATGATAAGGTAGCCATTGCTTGCAACAAGTGTTAGATGACGTGGACGACAGGACTTGTTGAAAACCAGTGCTTGTCTACAGAGGAACTTGCTTCCTGGGATCTGATGTTAATGCAACAATATTTTCCTTCGCCCCCTCCCTCCCCTGCACGCCGTGTGTGTGTGTGTGTGTGTGTGTGTGTGTGTGTGTGTGTGTGTGTGTGTTACATTGCATATGTGTATGCACTTAGATAATTCAGATAAAGACCCGAAGACTAGAAACACTGTCCGTTTCCTTTGAGACAAAGTCTCCTAATAGCCCGGACAGAGCTCACTAACTGGGCTAGCCAGGCTAGCCAGCAAGCCCCAGGGAACCTCCTGTCTTCCTCCCTGCAGCACTGTGAATTTATCCCTAAGCCAACACTCCTGACATCTTTACATGGGTTCTGGGAATCAAACTCAGTTCCTTATCCTTGCGAAGCAAGCACTTTACTAAGTGAGACTTCTCCACAGCCTGAGAACACAACATCTGCTTTCTTCCCTAAGAATGATGGTGCAAATAGAATACGCACAATGCTGCTGAGATGCAAGGAAAAATTCAGATTTACCCTGTTACTCTGAAAACATTGCTTGGTTGTCATGTGTAGCTTTTAAAAATCTATGGAGGGCTTTGAGATATCATCTCATCCAATTTGTATGTTTATTCCTGTAATTTAGGAAAATCTTTTCCTCTCTGCTCTGCTCTGAGCTGGCCTTTTACTATTTTTGTTTAAAGGACTCTGTTGAGAGTAAACTCTCCAACTGGGGTCTAATCTGAAAGAAATAAAAATGTTTTTAAAAAGCCTAGCTTCTTCCTGGTTTGATAGTTGCTAACGTTCAGATATGTCCAGCCAACCATCTGCAACCACAAATTCCCTGCTGAGGAACTGGCGGGAGGCAGAGGAAGAAAAAACAGCCCAGGAGTGAGCAGAGCTTTGGCAGTCAGTCTGAGCTTAGCGAAGAATTCTCTTCAGAAACCAGAGGGAACAGAACCGTTCCCGCTAAGTAAAATTAAACTCAAGATGCAGCAGTGATCCGAAAACGAAGAAATGTGAATTCTCCTCCAGGACAAAGATCTGTGGATGAAGTTTTTGAAGACTTCTGCTTTAACTTCCCTCAGTAAGTTCACTTTGAAACGGTGGTTATTAGCACTTCAATGCAAAGGACAAGAAAAGGCAGCAGAGCCCTGTCAAACATTTCGGTGGAAGTCATTAGCTGTAGGGAGTTAGGAGTAAGTCACTTTGATTTTGCAGACCTTTGAGTATGTTATACTGCATGGCTAAAGAGCAGTCGGAAAAACTAAAAACTTTCCGTTTTGCTCCATGACTGAAGCATTTTGCACAAGCAGCACATTAAATGGAACAGGCAAGTGGGTAAGTGGAAAGGAATGTAGCTTGTTTGCCTCTTGCTGTTTTCAAAATTACTTGAATTGCTTATTCCTTTTTTGTGTGTGGCGGTTTTCGGTTTACTGCCAGAGGAATGTAAACATCGGGATACAAGATTTTATGAATTTTGAGAGTTGTTTTTAACTGACTTGAGAGTATTTAACCAAGAAAACTTAGGAAATACTCTACTGACCTGTTTATCATACTAAATACATGAAATGATCTGACTTGTGCAATGCTTGCACTCCGAGTACCAGGAATACTGTCTGACTGGGAAATTACGGGCTAATAACCAATTTGTTATTTTTAAAATTACACAATTTACTATTCAGAGCAATTTAAGCTAACTTAATATTTTATTCTTCTAGAGCAAACAGCATTTTGCATGACCGTGTACCACTGAATAATTAAGTCTTAACAGCCAGGAACAAATAATGCATAGTGGTTAGATTATAAAACTGTTCTTATTTATGAACATTTTCCTCCATATATAATAATTAAAAAGAAGAGTCGCCATTTGGACAAAATATCTTTATATTTTGGATACCCAGGCTTGCCACAGTATTGATTTCTAATTGAAAATGTAGTTTAGTATTTATTGGAGTTTCCAACTGTAGGAGCCTGCTGATGACATTACTCCTTGGACTTTATGTAGCTGGAAAATTCAAACACTTCAACATTAAATTATCTAGAATGTCCATTTGTCTCCCTTGGACTTAGATGCTATTGACCTGTGGTTTTCGGTTTTTTTTTTTTTCTTTTTTCTTTTTTCTTTTTCTTTTTTTTTGGTTTTCCTAGGAGTTTTTCAGTGAAGGGTCAATAAAGGGTTGAGTTAATCATTGTCTTGAGCTCATGACATACAAAGCACCTATCTTTTCTTTTTGTTTATTTATTTCCTTTGAGTCAAAGTCCCATTTCACACCTGACCTCCATTCCTATTTCCCACTGCCTAAAATGATCTTTTTAAATTTGATAACGATCTTTTAGTTCCAGGATCTATTTAGAAATATGTATTGCTCATGGTGTGAATTCATATAAATTATATTGTTATATAAGTCAACCTTTTCTTTCTTTTTTCCTCCTTCCTTTTTTTTTAAGATTTAGTTGACACCATGTTATTTAAGATTTCTTATATTGAGCCATGAGCATCAGCCCATTGCTTCTGATTCCTACAGAGTTAGGTTTGAATAGTATTTGTAAGTGTGTGTTCTAACACCCTGTCACAGTGACCTATATATGGAAGAACCTGAGTACAGTTCCCTTGTGAACCCTTGCCTTGGCATACAGACCCAGGAGCAGAACTGACTGGTAGTGGGGTTCTGCTGAGTAGTAACTTAGTAATTAGTAATAACTACTAGTAGTTAGTAGTAACTACTGGTAACTAGTAATAACTACTGGTAATTAGTAATAACTAACTAACTGACAGGATAACAGGAGACTTCTACCAGCCTATATAAAGCTTGGTCAGCTTAGCTGCCAAGTTTCATGAGGAGAGCAGCATGTGACATTAGTAATCTCTGAAAAGTCATTCCATCGAAGAAAAGACTCTCTCTCATAACTGTTTTCCTTTTTTATTTTTTTCAATAGATTCTGCCATCTCACATTTTCCTTCCTTTCCTCTGTTTTCTGTGTTTGGAGCCCTTCTTCTGGAGGCATATAAGTGGAAACAGCTGTTAAAATGTTTCCTTTTGGTTTGATTGCACAATGTTTCTATTTCAGACTTCCACATTTACTTCCTTTGCATCCTTTAGAAAAACAAACAAGTCAAAATGAGGAAGAGACACTTCGGAGTGGGTCAGCAAATGTGGGCTCTTCTCTGCAAGAACTGGCTCAAGAAGTGCAGGATGAGAAGAGAGACATTGATGGTATGGTTCAGGATCTATGTGTTCTCCTATGTAGAAAGGAAAAGGTATTTTCACAGTGATGTCAACACAGTAATTAATCAATGATTTTTTATACATCCAGATATAATTAATAGGCTAGAGATTTTCAAGTCCTGGACTTTGCTACTATTTTTTTTCAAATGAAAAATTTAAATGTGTAGCATTAAATATCCTACTAGAAACGTTTTTAAAAGAACTCATATTGAGAAATTCCCTATAACATGAAGCTGTACAGAGATAGTGATTAACATCTGGTTTAATTTAGGTCTTATGAAGGCATAGACACTCAAAGTAATTAATTCATAATTACTTCAGAGTGTAACCTAAGGTTTAAAAAAATGAAAAAAGTGTCTTTCACAAAGAACTACCACTGACGCTTTCTCCTTTCTCTACATTTCTGTGCCCCAAACAATTCTTAGAACTCTCTGTGACATCAGCAGGACAAGAATAATTCACTTACTGAGGTTTATACCAGTGTGTATTCTCAAACACAGAAAGAAACAAACTTAATGTTTAGACATTAACATGGATAAATGTCTCACAAAAAAGTGATTTTAAGGAAAGGACTTCAGATTAAACATATACAGTCCTGTAGGACAGGAGTGTGAAACACTTTAAAAATATTTATTGCCTATTACCATGAATATATGAAAGAGTGATGATGTATGCAAAATGAAAGATTGTGATAATTTCTAAATAATAATAAATATAGATTACAATGATGTAGATGATGTGATTAGCAGAGTGTGCACATAGTTGTGTGCAATTATATATGCTGATTTTTCTTCGTATTTAAAAAGATTTAATTCATGTGATTTCATCAAAAAAGTGACATGCAAGTGATATATAATTAGCTCTGTTTAACCATTCTACAGTGCATACCTATATTGAAATACATTGTACACATAAATGAATATAATTTTTGTCTTTTAAAACTCAAACACATAATTTAAAATATCATAAAAATTTAATGGTTTTTAAAAAGAGAATGGTATTTTGCTGGGAGAAAAATGTATCCACCACAAAGAAATTATAAAACTGTGGAAAGATACTCATGTAGTTATCATGTCCTTCTCAACAAATCTGAAAGCAATAATGTGCTTATAATTAAACAGAAAAAATGATATTGGGGCCTTTATTTTTATTGCACTAATACTCTTTTTGTTTTAACAATGATTAGATATGTTTCCTGTAGAATTCATGATAAACACAAATTAAAGTCACTCATTAAAAGAATTAGCATATTAATGTCTGATTCTGTGAAAAGTATGGGTATTCATCCAAGAAATATTTGATGAATGTTTTAGATTGTAAATGAATAAAATATGGAGGAGCCTTAAGCGTAAATCAATGGTCATTAAAAACATTAATAGAGAAGCTGAGGACCTACTTTAAGTAATTGTTATACTTCCAAACGTTTACTCTTTTAAAATCTATGCATACATATATGTACATACATATACACAGCTAAAATTGTGTATGATGAATGTGGTATACCATGAGAGAAGAATAAATAAGTAAGTAAATAAATAAATTTTACAGTTGACAGTTTCATGCATTTATATAATGGCTTTTAGTTACTTTTAATCATCATTATCCTCTTTCACTAGAATCCTTCATCTCACATGTGCCCATTCTACTTTTATGCTTCTCTGTGTGTGTGAGAACCACTGAGTTTAATTAGAGTTTTCTCTTTGAATTCAAACTAAGATGATAAAATGAATTATTGGCACTGGGCTTCAGACATGTTCTGTTGTATTTACAGTTCTAAAATGCAGTGACTGTCATAAAGAACTTTAAAATTCTTTTGATGAGCAGTATTTTGCTGCTTCTTCCATGTGTAGGCAGCTGAAGAACAAAATGAGGCCTTGCTTCTGTTGATGGAAGTACTTACCTATTCCATGCCACCTGCCTTCTCAAGTTCAAGCTTGTGGTCCATTCCTGTGGACAGGTGGTTTCTGAAGAGTCTGAAGAGACTTTCACTAGAGTTGACAAGCATCTGGCCTTGCATTGTTGAATAAGAAAACATTTTCAGTTATCACTGGAACTGCTGTTACACTCTGTCTTGGTGAACAATGCACGTGTCACAAAATATGCAGACAAAAGGATGAAAGTAGGAGCTGAAGGGCTGGCTCAGTTGTTAAGAGCAGTGGGTGCTCCTGCAGAGGACCTAGGTTTGATTCCCAGCACCACATAGTTGCTCACAGCCATCTGTTAACTCCAGTTCCAGGGGATCTGACTTCCTCTTCTGTGCACCGTTCATAAATGGAATGGATCTATAGAGAACAGAAGTAAAGTCAATTACATTAAAATGGGAAAGAACGAATAGAATGGAGAGAACGCATGGCAGTATGACAGGTTGACATTGTTTCAATTGTCTGTGGTAGAAAACCTGGTGTTCCTTTTTCTCTCGTTGCTATGTAGGAATGGTTTTTCTCATTTCTTCTAATATTGCTTGCGTACCGATTATCCTCCAATTTACATCAAGTTCATGATGCTCCTCAAATTCCTGAAATGGATCTGGGACGTGTTGATAGTTTTAATGATTCTAATTATATGATTGCATTTGCCCCTGAGTCTGAAACTATCTATAAGATAATGTACAAAGTGGCATCATCTCCATTCATGAAAGGTATGTTTTGTGGCAGTTCATGCAATAATTTCCTTACTTTCAACATATACAAATTCATTTTTAGGATTTTCTTGAAAAACAAATGTGTTAAATGTTGGCATTTCTAGAGTTGATTAACAACATTGATGGGTATTATTTTTGTGATATCAAGAAGGGTATCTTACTTCGGTAACATATTTGAGCAATTGTACTTCAAAGAGGGTTAAAGTTCTTTATAAAGCATATCAAAATTAGATGAGTCCTGGATTATTTAGATGTATGATTTTGCAAGATTCTGGGGATATTCATTGGCAGTGGCAGCCTGACTTTTTAGTACTTCCAAATATGCTAAAAATAGAGGAAGTGAGTAGCAGTGTCAGAATCCATAGACAGTGTTTACAACAGAAGTAGGTGACAGAGTGTTCTCTGTATTTCAAGATGTAATTGATGGAGGGGGAAGTGCTTAAGGCCCCCAGAGTGGCATGACATCTTTCTTTGGGGTCAGTACAATAGCAAAGAAGTTATGGAACACATGGGGACTCTGAGGAGACTCCCCTTTGAGCTAATACGTATACAGAACATCAACTAAAACAGTTTTAGTAATTGTACTGGTAGGATAGTCTGAGAATACAGTTCTGAGGTGCTCAATATGTGAAGTAGGGGAGATCAAATAGATACCCAGGGAATAGTCTCATTCTCTCCTCTTATGACTTTGAAACCAGCAAGTCTCAGTGTAGAATAAAGGAAAGGCAACAGTCTAGGCTAGGAATTTTGTGGAGTGAGAGTCCTTGTCTTTCTAGATAGCTAAGAAACCATCGGAACTAATAGTTAGGTCAAAAGGACCTGGCAGCCAATTTGGCATATATTGGGCTTCTACTCATGTGATTATTCAGATCTCAACAAATAGATATTTTAAGTCTATATTTTCAGGATGAAGTGGAAAGAAATATCTAACTGATTTTTTTTTATTAGAAGATGATAAAAAAATGAGCTCTTATAGTGAAAAATTTTAAATTAAGAGGAAATAGCAGCATGAACCCCAGGTGACCTATGCTGTTATTACACAACCAGATAGACAATAGAAACCATTGTTGTATAAATGTTTTCTGCTAATAAATAAAAAAAAAACATAGAAATAGACCGTCACAATTTTGAAACTCCCTTTGAGTGGATGGATCTAGTTATTCAGCATTGATAGCAGCTAATAGTCCCCCAAAGAGACCATCAGAAATTAGGAGCTTCTAAGTAGGTAAAAAGGAGGACCCTAAGAGGGTCACACATGAAGGGTCCCAGGAAGGTAAAATAGTTAAGATCTCCTGGGTAAACTGGGAGGAGGGTTAGAAGGGAAGGGATGAGGGATGGGAACAGGAGGGAATGAGATGGCTTACTGGAGGGAGGGATGGAGAGGGGAGCAATGAAGGAGATGTCTTGGGAGAGGGAGCCATTATGGGGTTAGGGAGAAACCTGAGGCTAGGAAAATCCCCAGGAATCCACAAGGATGACCCCAGCTAAGACTCCTAGCAATAATGGAGAGGGTGCCTGAACTTACCTTCCCCTATAACCATATTACTGACTACCCTAATTGTCATCATAAAACCTTCATCAAATAACTGATGGAAGCAGATGCAGTGATCCACAAGCAAGCACTGGGCTGACCTCCTAGACTTCAGTTAAAGAGATGGGAGGAGGGATCACAGGAGCAAGTGAGGTCAAGATCTTGATGGGGAGAACCACAGAGACAGATAACTCAAGCTGGTGGGAGCTCATGGACTCTGGCCTGTCAGCTGGGGAACATGCTTGGGACCAAACTAGGCCCTCTGAATGTGGGTGACAGTTATGTGGCTAGATATTTGGAGAGTCCCTGACAGTGGGACCAGAACTTATCCTGGGAGCATGAACTGGCTTTTTGGAACGCATTCCCTAGGGTGGGATACCTTGCTCAGCCTTGAACAGCGGGTAGGGGCTTGGTCCTGCTTCAACTTAGTATGCCATACTTTGTTGACTCCCTGAGGGAGGCCTTACCCTCTCTGAGGAGTGGATGGGGGGAGGGATGGGAAGATGTGTGGGGGAGGTGAGAGCAGGGCAGGGAGAAGTAGGATTGGTATGTAAAATGAAAAAAAAAACTTTTTTAAAAATAATTTTTATTTTTAAAAAAAAATGATTGGCTTCTAATCTAGCAACACATTACCTCCTGTAGTCTGGCTAAAAGGATCATACCTGAGTCTGATTAAAAGCCTCTAATACAGCTATTGAACCTCAAGAAATCTGCTGCATTACAAGGAACATGTTGAATTGTACCAAGAATATGTGTATGACAAAATCAAGACTGCAAAATTATGAGGGTTATCTGGCCTGGGATAAATAGCAGCCACTGCCACTATATGAGTTAGAACAAATGGTCACTTAAGTAAACAGTATTTAGATTTAACATTTGTATATTACCTTGTCTGTTTGCTCACATGGCACCATTGCCAAACGAAAATAGTATTATTCTCTTATCAGACAGGTCTGTCTGTGTGTGCATTGAAATGGATGGATTAGTATTGCTATTATTTAAAATTGATCATGGTTTAAATTTTTCCCCTCTTTTTTAATTTAATTAATTTTTTTCCATTTGTTTTACATCTTGACTCATCCCAATTGCAGATTCCCCTCCCCCTTCTCCTCCTAATCCCTCCCCTCTCCCCATCCACTCCTCCTCTGTTTCTGTTCAGGAAGGGGCAGGCCTCTCATGGGTGTCAACAAAGCATGGCATGTCAAGTTGAGGTAGGACTAAGCTTCTCCCTTTGTATTAAGGCTGGGCGAGGCTACCCAGTATGAGGAATAGGTTCCCAAAAGCCAATTCAAGCATTAGGGATAGGCCTTGATCCCACTGCTAGGAGTCCCACAAATAGACCAAGCTATACAACTGTCACACATATGTAGAAGGCCTGGGTCGGTCCCATGAAGGTTCCCTACCTGTAGATCCAGAGTCTGTTAGCTCCTCTGAGCCCAGGTTAGTTGTTTCTGTGGGTTTCCTTGTTCATTATGGCTTAAATTATTG
Organism: Peromyscus maniculatus bairdii; assembly: GCF_049852395.1. NCBI lineage: Eukaryota > Metazoa > Chordata > Mammalia > Rodentia > Cricetidae > Peromyscus > Peromyscus maniculatus. The sequence goes on along the minus strand of NC_134859.1, from coordinate 97,471,522 downwards.
GCTAAAATTCTTTAGAGAGATATGAAATATTTTTCAATAAGATTATCTGCCAGGGACTGGATAGATGGTTCAGTGGTAAATACCACTTGTCGCTCTTTGTAGAGGAACTGGGTTTGATTCCCAGCCACACCTTGTGGCTCATAACTATCTATAACTCCAGTTCCAGGGACTTTGAAGCCTTCTGATTTCTTCTGGCACCAGGCACACATATGGCACACACACATACATGCAGGCAAAACATTCATACGGAAGATATATAAATCTTAAAAAAAGAGAGAGTTTGCTATAGAATATTTTCAGTTTGATTAGAACATTAGAAATATCCCGCTTCATTCTAAGTGTGAGTGTATTAGGGAAGAAATAATTTGAACATAAAATTACCTCAATGCACTTAAATCTGGTATGCTGTCATTGGACCACATAGGAATCTTACTGAACTATTATTCCCTTTCTTCACATGGCAGGAAGAAGAATCGTGGCATGTCCTGATGAAAAATGTATGAACGAACTAGACTTGAATTACTCAATAGATGCGGTGAGAGTCATCTTTAAGGACACATTCTCATATCATTTAAAATTTTCTTGGGGTCAGAGGATCCCTCAAGTAAAAGAACACAAAGACCATTCAGGTAACTTTGCCATTAGGAAATATATATTTATGTAGATATTGCTATATGTCATTAGACCCAAGGGGCACATACAGAAAAAGCAAAATGAATGACACAAGCCCCTATGCTAATTTCCAAGTACCAATGGATTAATCTTTATTAAATTAGACCCACATTTTCTAAAAAATATAATTTTATTGGTATATATTCCTTGTATATAGTGATGGATTTAATAAAAACATTCAGTCAAGCCTGTTGTGTACTTTGACCATATTTCCCCCCCACACCCTTTTCTCCTCTCCCCTTTCTATTATCCCCATTCAGGCTTTTTCTACATTCATGTCATTCACTTATATGTATATATGGTTTTATGTATTTATATAAAATCTAGGTTCTATGAATGAGAGGAATATGATCATTTGTCCTGAGTTTGACTCATTTTGTTTAATATGATGAGCTATTGTATTCATTTTCCTTCAAACTACAACAATTCTTTTTCTTTATGGCTGAATAAAACTTCACTGTATAAAAGTGCATCTACTCACCTGTTGGTCGATGCTTAGACAGGCTCTACCTCCAACTAGTGTGAATAGCGCTGCAGTAAACATAGGTGTTCGAGCCTCTCTGTGATATGTAGATCCAGAGTCCTGGCACAAACTGCAGCTACATGGCTTTTTTATACACATAACAGCTCCACTTTGAGTGTTTTTAGGAGCCTCCATGCTTATTTCAAAGTTATACTTTTAAGTTCACTGTTCCACTAAGAACTTACAGCCTTGCCATGAGTCCAAGACCAACCTGAACTATAGAATGAAATCCTGTTTCAAAAAAACAAAACATTACTTATGTTATTTTTTCTGTTCTTTGCTTCATTAAAACCTTCAAGAAATCTTCTCAGTCATTCCCACCCATTTAAAAATAGCTCAGTGTTTTTTTGTGTTAATGAGTTTATTCTTTGTTTGTTTGTTTTTTGGCACAAACAACAGAAGGAAGCAGCCAAAACAAACATTTAAAAATTGAAATAATATAAAATAGTATGAAAAATAATCAAGAGCTCGTCTTTTATTTTTTTCAAGAGCTAATCTTAAAGGATTTTAACAAAGCAATTTTGGTATGCCCTCTTTGGGCATACTCTACAATCTGAACCTATATGCCTTACCACATACTGTCCTATTGTAGATTTTAAACACATTTTGGATAATTACAGATTTGTATTTATCCTATAGCTAAGACTGTCTAGTCACATAATCGTGGTTGTGTCTTCTTTTCTTGAAGCTCCTTGTGAAACAGTGAACAACAAAATAACTTGTAAAAATTCAATCTTCTGGGAGAAAGGCTTTGTGGCCTTTCAAGCTGCCATTAATGCTGGCATCATAGAGGTGAGTATTAAGTTAAAGGAAACTAATTCCACTATATACTGAGTTTTGATAGGTGGAGATGTGGGTTGTCTTATTTTGTAATTTGGTTATTTTTAGCCACTAAGCATAGTATGCTGAACAACTTCTGTATCCAGACTGTAGTGTCAACGTACTGGTGATGTGAAAATATACATAGTATAGGCACTTTTAAGCAGAGATCCTGGTAAGACAGAGGTTGAAATACAGTCATTATAAGGGTTCAGGGTGTATTGTGGGTTAGTAAATCATGTGCTGCATGAACAATAAAACAGGAGCTATGTAGCTGGAGAATTTCTCTTCAGCTTCTGCCAAGTCCCACCAGTCCTGGAGCCCATTTATAAAATAAATACATAGACGCTTATATTATTTACAAACTGTATGGCCATGGCAGGCTTCTAGTTAACTGTCCTTATATCTTAAATTAACCCATTTTTATTAATCTATAAGTTGCCACGTGGCTTGTGGCTTACTGGTACCTTACATCTTGCTTGTCATGGCAGAGACTGGCAGGTCTTTCCCCCCAGCCTTCCACTTCCCAGAATTCTCCTCTCTCCTTGTCCCACCTATACTACCTGCCTGGCCACTGGCCAATCGGTGTTTATTTATACAGAGCGATATCCACAGCAGAGCTACTCTGATAGAAACTCCAGAGAAGATCTAGTTTGAAGTGTTACTCCAGTTAATTTTAAAAACAAGAGTAAAAATTTTTTTTCTACTGGACTTAAAGTAGAACCTTGGACATTCCAAGAACTACATGCCTTCTTACAGTCTGAGGAAAAGAGCCCAGGGTTGTAATTAGATTAACAATAATAATTTGTTCATTGTGGTGTCTTTTTTTAGATCACAACAAATCATTCAGTGATGGAAGAACTCATGTCAGTTATTGGTTCAAATATGAAGATACTACCTTTTATTGGCCAAGGAGGAGTTACAACGGATTTTTTAATTTTCTTCTGTGTTATCTCCTTTTCTTCATTTATATACTATTTATCAATCAACATTACTCAAGAAAGGCAATACATTACAGCATTGATGGCAATGATGGGACTTCGGGAGTCTGCCTTCTGGTAAACTGCATGTCTGTGATACACCAGTCAGCACTTACAAACAGATTAACTTCACTATGGGGACTCCTTAGACTTGTTTATCCCATACCAGACTTGATACTCTAGAAAACTAGGACGTATGAATGTTTGAAATACATGAACTCACACGCTTGGAAACTGGAATTTTCTCTATCTCTTTGACTTAAAGAAAGCCTGAGTTGCTTCCCATCTTCAGGGCACTAACAACACAGAGTTGTTGTTACTCTTAGTTACTAGTTATTATGTTATGTGAACCAACAACTGTGAGAAGTTAAGAGTTTTTTTTATGTAAAATGAAATATGTATTTCAGATACTATGTTAAAAGTGATGATGATTTGACCCCACTTTATCTTGAGCACTGAGCTTTTCTTAATAGAGACAAGAAAGCAGAGGGGTTAGGACAATGACCAACCCAGTGGGAAGCCGTAGGCTGTCTTCATCTCAGCACTTAGTAGCTACCACCTTGGATGTGTTACTCAAACTCTTTCAACTGCAGTTTTCTCTTCTGTGAAGCTCATAGTTCTACTTCTTGTTGACCGCAGGATTAAATAAAATGTACTTAGAGTGCCTTTCACTGAAGTTGAGAAACATGAACACTCTCTAGATGTCAGTTGATGCAAGTGTAGATGACAGTGCATCATGAAAGGACAGTAGATGTAAGTTAAGAAACCAAGGATCCAGTAGTTAGTGACAAGATTTAAAATAAGATTAGCCAAATGACATATTAGAGACAGGCAGAGAGGTAGAAATGAGCACAGAGTCAGAAGGCAGTAATTTGAATGTCAGGTTTGTCTTTCACAAACTGACCATTATTTTCAGTGTTAAAGATGGTGTGGAGAAGCCAGGCGGTGCTGGCACATGCCTTTAATCCCAGCACTCAGGAGGCAGAGCCAGGCAGATCTCTGTGAGTTCAAGGCCAGTCTGGTCTACAGAGCGAGATCCAGGACAGGTACCAAAACTACACAGAGAAACCCTGTCTGGAATAAAACCAAAAAACCAAAAACCAAAACCAAAACAAAACAAAACAAAAAGATGGTATAGAGACTATGCACAGTTATAGGAACATGCTAGGGTCTGAAGAGAAAAACTATTGCCTAGGAAGAATACACATTTTACTGGCTGGCTTGTGCCAAATTTGTTATTTTTTTCCTAAAATAATGTTCACTATACTAAGTGTGGAAGTAAAGAAGATAGAGGCTGGAGAGATGAATCAGCTGTTTAGAGCACATGCGGCTCTTGAGGACCCAAGTGTGCTTCCCAGCATTCCAGTCTGGTAGCTTCCAAGTGCCTGTAACTAGAGGTCAGGGCAGCTCATGCTTCTGGTCTCCACAGGCACACACACATGTGCACATACTCTCCTCCACACCCACCCACAAAGATACACACATACAACATGTAAAATAAAACACATCTTTGAAAAAAGAAAAGAGATGGCAGGTTTGATACAATGCAGATTTTTTTCTTTTGTACCTTTGTGTATTAAAATCATGTCCATAATATTGAAGAGAATTTGTTCATTATATTTTAAAAGATATTGAAAACTATAAAGAGCCAATGGAAGGTAATACATTAAAAAAAATCTAGTGAGGAGGAGTTTAAAAAATATAAGGGACTTTTTTTCCTCCTTGGAGGAAAGACTGATATTTTATTTGAATGAAATTAACAAGTTTATAGAAGGCAGATAGATGAATAGTTTCAGTATACTGTGAAAAGGGCATTATTAAAATTGAACAGGAGAAACAAGACTTCCTGAAGTTGATGGGATTTTCTACTACAAAAGGAAGCTAGCTGTCCATTGTAGATCTATCACCATGTTATATCCACAAAAATACCCAACTAATTTAATTCTTTAATTTTTTTCCCCAGAGAGGAAATTGAAATGTAAGGAAATTAAACAATTGCTTCTTAACATATTTTGTTATAATGTAACAGAGAAAATTTGGACCTAAGTCTGTGGCATTGCTGGACCCTGTGCAGAGCCCCCTTCTGTCTTTGGCATCAGTAGTAAATACCCCTCTTCATACCCACCTGCTTGGCTGTATTCCCCGTGGATATGCTCTGGGCATTCCTGCACTGAATCATCTATGTCCGCAGCTGGCAAACTACTTTTATGCGGGCTGTGAAGTAGGAGGGGTGTCTTCACTTTCAGAGCTGGGAAGAAAATAAAAAGAGCAGCAATCGTTTAGGGGACATAAAAATCGATTGGAAACTCAAATGCCGTTGTCTACAAACATGTTCTCATTGGGATACAGCCACACATTGGGCATAGATTGTCTGTGATTGCTCTTCTGCCGTGATGGCAGCACTGATGGCAACAAAGGTTGTTTGGCTTGCAAAGCCTAAAATGTGGGCAGTGAGTCTCTTTAGTGCCCATGTTGTTTCCATGACTTCCTTATGAAAGAAGTTGAGCAGAACTGAAAAAGCAGCACAGATTCTTCCTTAAACTCTTCCTAAAATCCTTTCTCCATCACACTCATTGTCCAGTTCATGTCCTTCTAACTTTGTACACTTAGCTACGGTCTCAGTTTCACTCCGTTGCTGTGATAAGCAAACAGCTACCCAGGGAAGGAAAGGATTTACTTGGATTATACTTCCCTGGTCAGAGTCCATCACTGAGGGAAGGCTGGACCATAACTCACAATAAGATCTCAGAGGCAGAAACCATGGAAGAATGCTGTTTGCTGGCTCCTACTCTGGCTTGTGTTTAGCTAGCTTTTTATACAGGACCACCTGCCTTAGGAATGTTGCCACCCACAGTGGATGATGCCTTTCTGCATCACTCAATAGGTTCATGCCTCACAGACATGTCACAGACCAAGCTGATCTAGGCAATTCTGCAACTGAGGCTTCTCCCCTCCCAGAAGACTCTAGTTTCTATCAAGTTGACAGTGTTAACTAAGGCAGCTATTTATTATTGTACACATTTACTTGCTTATTGTCTACTTTACTCTATAGAAGATGAGCTTTAAGCTGGACGGTGGTGGCACACGCCTTTAATCCCAGCATCAGGAGGCAGAGCCAGGCAGATCTCTGTGAGTTCAAGGCCAGCCTGGTCTACAGAGGGAGATCCAGGACAGGCACCAAAACTACACAGAGAAACCCTGTATTGAAAACAACAACAAAAGAATATGAGCTTTAAGATGAGGAAGTTTTCTGATTCATTAAGAATTACCCTTTTAAAAGAAACTCTTGATAAATCACACACTTTAAAATCCATTTTCTTAGTAAGTGGATGAATAGAGTGACTGAGTCATAGCATTTGCACTAATCCTGTGTTTTCTGGCCAGGCTTTCCTGGGGTTTGATGTATGCTGGCTTTATCCTTGTCGTGGCTACTTTGATGTCTCTTATTGTGAAATCTGCCCAAGTTGTCGTCTTAACTGGTTTCATGGTGGTGTTCCTTCTTTTTCTCCTTTATGGCCTGTCTTTGGTAAGTTGGTGAGTTCTTCCTGCCCCGCTTCCCTCCCTCCAATCATGCGTCACTAATTGTGTTTCTGCCTTTCCTGTCCTATGCAGTATTTGCACAAGGCACTATCCATGTAGTATCCAACTGAAAATGATGAGACATACTTTCCAAATACTGTACAGGTCAGCTTTCAGTCCCTAGAGCACACACCCAAGAGAATCAGCTAACAAGAAGAAAATGGTTTGGGTTTTTTCCCCCCATAGTTTTGGAGATCTCAGTCCAGGGTTGGTTGACCCTGTTGCTTTGGCCTGTATCTGGGCAGCATATCATGTTAGCAGTTCATGGCCAGGATGTCAGAAAGAGGAAGAGGCTGGGCTTTCACAATCCCCTTTAAGGGTGAACATCCAATGACAGGAAAGCTTCCCACATGCTCCACTTCTTAAACATTCTACCACCCCTCAGTAGTACCTTGGGCTGAAGACTTGAACATGGGTGCCTTTGGATAACACCCAAACATGAATTTCCTTTTAGTGTGCAAGCCATGGTCCTCAGACCACCATACCAGTTAATTTTTTTTCTCCCCTCAGATAACTTTAGCTTTCCTCATGAGTGTGTTGTTAAAGAAACCTTTTCTCACTGGTTTGGCCGTCTTTCTCCTTACCATCTTTTGGGGAAGTCTGGGATTCACAGCATTGTACAAACATCTTCCTGCCTTTATGGAATGGAGCTTGTGTTTCCTTAGCCCCTTTGCCTTCACGACTGGAATGGCCCAGGTAAGAAGTAAGATCATCGTTTTTTTTTTTCATGTTATTAAAATTCATTTTTATTTATTTGGATGTGGGTGTTTGTGTACACATGCACAGGCATGCTGTGACATTAGAGGTCAGAGGACAACTTGGCAGGTGTCAGTTCTCTCCTTCCACCATGAGGGTTGCAGGGGTCAAACTCAGGCACTTTTACCAGCTGAGCTGTCCTTGCTGTCCCACGATTGTATTTATGTACACAACACTCTAAACACATTCCTTCTATGACTTATATAATATGCACCAAACACTAAAGTTGTCTCCTTATTTTTATAGAGAGAGAAATTTAAGGGATAAGGGACATTTTTGTTTTTCTGTCATTTTTTAATATTTTTTTTTGTAATTTTTAACAATTATAATATGATCACATCATTTCTTCCTTTCCTTCTCCTCCTCCCACCTCTTTCCATGCCCCTCCTTTCAAATTCACAGCCTCTTTTTCTTTATTATTGTTACACACACACACACACACACACACACACACACACACACACACAAATGCATAAAGATATAAATTTAAACTGAATCCTTTTAGTGTTACTTGTATGTATGTGATTTCAGGGCTGACTACTTGATATTGGCTAACCAATTAGGGGGCTCATCCTTTGGGAAGACTCATTCTCTCTCATCATCCTTAGTTGCCTGTAGTTTCTTTGATCAGGGGTGGGGCCCTGTGAGATTTCCCTCTTCTACATCAGTATGCCTATTGATGTTGTCCTTTTTCAGGTCTTATTTAGACATATTTTTGGGGTATAATGAGTGCATTTTCCCTGTCACTTATGGCAGACACACCTCACAGTAATTTTCCTCCTCCTTTGGTTCTTAAAATCTTTCTTCTCTCTCTTCTGTTCCCTAAGCAGTAAGTACAAGTTGTGTTGTATCCATTTCAGTGAAGAAACCCACAATCAGTTGTTGTTTACATTTTGACCAATGTAATTTTCTATAATGGTCTCCATCTGTTGCGAAGAAAAGCATCTTTGATGAGAAGTTAGAGCTGCACGTAACTGTGGGAATAAGGGTAAATATTTAAAATGCAGTTGGGAGCGGTGTTGATTCAGGAAAGTGACAGTTGGAGGTTTTCTGCTGAGATCAATGACCTCACCAGCCCCGAGTAGTTGGCTAGATTTCCTGTACCAGGCATGATTCCCCTCTTGTTGAGTAAGGCTTCAGTCCAATTACAGAGCTGTTGGTTAACACTAAGATATGAATACCGCTATTGCATCTTTAAGGTTGCTTTGCCATGCTGGTCATTGTTGTGGTTAGTAGGCATCACAGCTGGGTAGGACTTTTAGTTGCTTCCCTTTCTTGGCAGCTTTCATACCATTGTCCAGTACTGTGAAAATTAGTCTTCAGGGAGGAGGCTTTCAAGTCAGATCTAGGTCAAATCCTCCCCATCTTGTGTATGAAGTGCATGGTGCTTTTAGCAATAGAGACCTACCTCCAACATCTGGGAGATAGCAGCAATAGCCTGTATTGTTTGGGGAATCTCTTGGACTCCCATAAATGACTTGAAAGGGGGTTTCTTATGACTGGCCCTAAGATTTTTGTTAGTTTATAGCTCTAAATATAGAATGGCATTTGACAGTTGATGTGGCTCAGCTTATACTTTTAACTAAATATTTGTCTGATTTAAGCTTGAGAAACATGAGCCTTAATAGTATCACAAATATTAGAAATTTGAGAATTTGAAAAAAAATTAATTTAATTGGACGTTTCTACATGAAATTAAATCTCTCAAAAAGTTAATTCATGTGAAATCATTGTATGCTATTGAAATTATTCTTCTCTTTTCTGCCCAACTATAAACTACTGGGAGCCATCCCTAATGGTGAACAGGTTCCTAGAGGATGTATGGATTTGGTGAGGGAAGGAGTAACCTAGCCATGATGGTCGGGAGAACCTTGCAGCCTGACTGACTAGCAGCCAGAGTGCTTCTTTATTTATAAAGAATTTAGTAAGCAGGGATAGATTCCTGTTGTTCCAAAACATTGATGATATCATTTTTGGTTTTGGACATGTGTTTCTTGCTCATCTTTTAGTCATCATTAGTAAATTATGACAAAACAGAGTTTTCATTTCTAATCATTTCCCCTCAAGATTTGAAATCATTGATAAACAGAGTTATCATTTTTCCTCATTAACTCATAACCCAGTTTTTAAGACTCTAGAGGCATAGGGCAGCCTGTTCTCAGGCTGGTAGCTCTGGTTGCTTCAAGGATGCTAGACCAAAACAAAATCTTCAAGCCAGCCTAGGCATATTGCCATGTCCCAAGGAATGTATTATTAACTCTTAATGGTCAGAGTGCCCAAGAAAAGTCCTCAGGCCAAAGCTGCTGCAGTTATTATTCAAATTCTGATATAATACAACATTCATATTTTATATCCATCTAAAATTTGTTTATATGTCTAATCCTGGCATTCTTTTGTTCTTTAATCATATGACATCACAGTGACTCTGCATGTGGTAACTTTACTAAGAAAGGGAGGTCTCATTCTTATATCATCTTTCCACTCTATTCTTTGCTCATCAATATAAGTCTCTGTATAGGGCATAAGTAACTTCAGATAATCTAACTTTGTTGCTGTATATGCCAAGTAATTGCCTGAGTGTATAGTGAGAAGAGGCTTGCAATCTGAACTGTGACCAACTCCTCTAGCTCACCAAAACTTTTTGACTTTTTAAAGTTTACTTTGTTTTGAATATCTTGTTCCTGAGTAAGTACAAGGACGAATGTTTCAAGACTGTCTCATAGCCGCATAACGAGACCTCTGGCTTCTTTATGTGTGTCACAACCTCCAAGACATAAGGAAGACCTTGAAGTAGATAAGGATATATATCTCCCTAAAAGCTGGAGGGGTAGTATGATCAGGATTCTCCTGGGGAAGCTTAGAAGCAATACTCCTGGGAGAAGGCATAAATGACGCGTAAGAAAATTTCCATCAATCCAATATCCCCAAATACAAATATTAAAAGTCCCCCCACAGGTGGAGATGGTAACCAAAGGTGGCATGGCGGCTATCCCGAGGCTCAGCTTTGCTGGATCTTTGTCAGGCAGCTGTGCCGGCTTTATGCTTCTGCTGTGCCTATCAGATTAGACTATGCCAACTCACAAACTTTCATTCCTCAAAGTTTTTCACTCTGATATGGAGTGCCCCACTCAGGAACACCTTCACCCTTTATTCCTTTTAATCCTGATGAATTTTTGTATTTGACATGTCTCAAATACCACCTTCCTGGACCTTTTACCTCCTCTGAGGAGAGTTAACCATAGTAGTAGCTGCTATGAATGGCAATAGGCTGAGCTGTATAGAGATATAAATTGTAAATCATTTAACTTTCCCTTTGGTATCTAGCAGAACTAAGACAATAATTATCCATAAAATTTCATTAACCTTTTAAAAACTCTATGCATCTCTTTTTCAGCTTATACATTTGGACTACGATGTGAATTCTCATGTTAATTTGGACTCTCCAAACAACTCATACCTGATCATAGCCATCCTTTTTATGTTGGTTTTGGATGCTTTTCTCTATTTGGTACTGGCATTGTATTTTGACAAAATTTTACTCAGTAAGTAGTAGAATTATTGTAATTTCATACATTTATATTACCTGCATTTACTTAAAGTAACTGTCTATGACAGTGGTTCTCAACCTTTCTAATGCTGTGACCCTTTAATACAGTTTGTCATGTTGTGGTGATCCCCCCACCCAAACCATAACAGTATTTTCATTGCTACTTTATAATTACAATTTTGCTACTGTTATGAATCATAAAGTAAATATCTGATATTTCCAGTGGTCTTAGGTGACCCCTGTGAGAGGGTCATTCGATCCTCAAAGGGGTTGAATTCCACAGGTTGAGAACCACTCGTCTACAATGTATTGAATATAAATGGTATAGCATTTTCTTTTCAAATTTTCTGAAATTATAGGCAACATTTTGAGAATTCCATACCTGTATACAATGAAACATGATCATATCCACTCTCCATTCCACTTCCAACTTCCCCCATGCCCCTCGAAAGATGTTTCCCCTCCTTTATTTTTGTTTTAAATAACCCATTCGTTTCAGTTAGTAGTGCTTCTCTATGCATGGGGGTGGCTCTCCACTGGAGCATGAGAAACCAGTCAGTGACCACACCCCCGTAAATCATGATCCTCCCTTTCCCAGCAACTACGCATTAACACTGCCTCTTCAGAATGGCATGGGGCCTGGGGCTCCTCCATCCCACCTGTGCTGACATTTCGACTGGCTTGGTCTTGTATAGGTCTTATTCAGAAAACTACACCTCATCTTAGCTCATGATTGCAATAGCCACATCATGTCTAGAAGACAGTACTTCATAACACTCCTCCCCATCCTTCAACACTTATGGTCTTTACACCTCTTCTTCCACAACGTTCCCTGAGCCTTGGTGATGGTGGTGTTTATATTGACGTCTCATTTAGGGCTGAACATTCCGCAGCCTCTTACTCTCAGCACTTTATCCAGTTATTTATTGACTGCTCTCCACTGCAAAAAGAAGCTCCTCTGATGAGGGCTGAGTGCAGCCTAGGTCTATGGGTGTGCTGGCTAGTTTTCTGTCAGCTTGATATACTGTGGGCAGTGTTACCCTTGGGCTGATGGGCTTGGGTTCTATAAGAAAACAGTCCAAGGAAGCCCTGGGAATCAAGCCATTAAGCATCACTCTTCCATGGCCTTTGCTTCAGTTTCCATCTCCAGGTTTCTTCCTTGCTTCAGTTCTTGTCCCAAGTTCCCTCAATGATGGACTAATATGTTGTAAGGTAAAACAAACCCTTTCCTCCCCAAGTTACTTTTGGTCGTAGTATTCCAGCAATTGAAACCCTAACTAAGAAAATGGGTATAGACACAAGTATTTAGAAGACAGTTTGACAACATGGCCATTCATCAAAATAACAATACCAGGATTTTCCCTAGGGCCCATGACCTCCAAGTCATAGGTTTTTGACCAGGATTGCAGTACCAGGCATGAAATTTCCTCCTGTGGGGCAGACCTCAAATCCAATTATAAAGTAGCTATTTACCTGCTAATAGCTGTGCCATTATTTCAGTAGATACGTCTTGCTTGCCTTGCTAGTGTTGTAACACACATGGTCCAGTGCTGAGTAAGACCATAGATGTCTTTTCTTCCCTCTGAAACCTGCATCGTACCTTCTGGCACTATGGAAGCTGGCCAGTATGGAGGGAGCTTTTTGAGTAGCTGGGTATTAATTTCTCTATGTCCTTAGCCAAAGTATGTGGTGTCTAGGGTCTTACCATATAGGTAGGGTGGCTGTCTAAAGACAGTGTCAATGCCTTTGTTTTTTTTTTTTTTTTTTTTTTTAAAATCCCTGGGGATTCCCTGACTAATAACTCATAGGAAGATATCTTATGCTTTGTATTTCAATTTTCATTTAATAATTACCCATGTCTTTTGTGGTGACATTGTCTACTCATGCATGGTAATTCCATTTGAACTCTTGACATTAGCTTACTAACTAGTGGGTTTCCATACGGCCCTTTCATAAACCCTTAGTTTTGGTGAACTCACGCATTACTTCCTCCTCCTGCTCTTCTCTCATCCCTGTCTCCCTCCAATCCTTTAGCCCTCCGTATTTCCCTCTTCTTTCATTTTACATGTGTTCTACTATCCTTCTGCTGGTATTTTTTTAGGTTGGGTTGTGAGGTAGCAGAAATATATGTAGCTTTTCTTATCCTCGTCTTTTGGGTTAGCCCCATTTCACTCCCTCATACCTCCCAACCAACGACCCTTCCCTGTTTAAGCCTTTCTACCCTGATAATCCACTTCACCGCTCTCATTTTACCTCTAACCTACTATGCCCCTCCCCTAATGTTTCCCCAAACCCCACCCCTCTCTAGTTTCCTGGCTACTATTTTGCACCAAGTTAAACAAACTAAACAAAACATTTGAAGCTAGGCTCTGCATATGAGAAAGAATATAGGGCATTCCTATGTCTTCCTGAGGTTGAGTTATCTCAGTATAATTTTTTGCAGTTCCATTTGTTTACTTGCAAATTTAATTTTTCTTAGAGCTGAGTAATATTTCATGTTTATATGTACATTTATCCATCACTTTGGTCTTAATAGAATGTTTAAGTTCCTCCTGAAACAAGTCACTCTGCTCTAGAGACTTTTTCTTTTAGTTTACAATGCTGCATTTTTTTTTTCACATTGGAAATACCACATTAGGTGGTATGACGTAAGGTGATAGTGTGGGCTTAGGGTGAGAGTAAAAGAGGTTGATTTGGCATTCTGCACTGAACAGACTGCAATCCTTGAAGTGGTGACTGACCTCATACTTACCTGCCTCCTGTCCATGTAGGCAAGAATGGACATCAACGGTCTCCATTGTTTTTCCTGAAGTCATCTTATTGGCTTCAACACAGAGGAGCTAATCATGTGGTCCTTGAGAATGAAATAGATTCTGAACCTTCACTGGATGACTCATTTGAACCAGTGCCTCCAGAATTCCAGGGAAAAGAAGCCATCAGGTAACAAATAATCACATGGAAGTACAATAGAGAACAGGCCCCAAATCAGGGACCTACCAGGCAAGACAATGATGTACAAAGATTTCCTTCTGAGTCCCTCTGTGCCTACATCCTTTCAGCCCACTGTTCTTACAAAAGGATATTGTTATCCTAGATAGCACTGTATTTTATCCTATATCTGTCATTTATACTTACTAATATCTTTTGGTACAGTAACCACTGTCAACAAATAAGTACTACATCCACACTCTCAGCATCTTCCTTGTCTCTCTTCATGTTTTGCTATGATGTTCTTTTGGTGACAAACAGTGCCACCACCTCTCCCCTATTCTCATACTCTTTCTCTATAATCTGCTTTGTCTCTTTTCACTTACCTTCTTGGTGGATAAGATGAAAACAAAAATATAAGTGATGCAGAAAGGGAGCTAGAGATATTTCAGAAAGACAGGAAGAGATGATCAGACCGTAGGGCACTAATGCCCTGCATCCCCTCCCCCAGAAGCCATGCATGAGCTGTGGTCAGTGCTATGACTTCCAAACAGCTACACATCCCAAAGATCCTTATCTTTATTTGAATTTTGTCTGTAGCCTGCATGATGCTTTGCTTTGAGGTTATATGAAATTAATGCCTGTAGACTGCACAGGATCTGGAACATAGTAGACCTTCAACTCATTGAAAATCTTCTGTATACTTTTTCTTTCTTTAAGACAGGATCTTAGTTTGTAAGCCAGTCTGGCCTGGAACTCACAATGTATCCCAGGCTGGCCTCAGATTCCTAAACTTCCTCCCTTAATTCCAAGTGCTGGGATATGGACATGTGTCACTGCACTTCTACAGACTCTTAAAACCACCTCATCATTTTCTTCTCCTTTCCTCTTCTTCAGAAATTTCAAACATCTTGGGCTCTGCAATTCTTGTTTTCTGTAGGACCAACACTATGTGATAATTAGTGTTGTCATTCCTGCTTTATTACTGAGAACTTGGCCTCTGTGAGTTCAGTATTTGTACCAGAGCTCTAGGTAAATGACACAGATGGGACTTTACTTAGAGTGTTTGACTCCAAAGCTCAAGACTTTCTGCACTGACATGATTCCCTTCACTCACACCATGGGGATCTCTTACCATTGGTTTCTTCTCCAGTCATCTGCTACAATCTGCATGTACAGCTGCATGGAGTCACATGCCAGCTACTCCCTCCACTTATTTTCTATTGAGCTGCAACTTTCAGAGATGCTACATCTCATGGGATGCCCAGGATGCTTCTGACTGTGCCTATGCAAAATAAAGAACCTCCAGGTTTTATCAAACCTCCTCCAATCTCTGTAATTTCCTCAAAACAGTTTTTCTTTTCTGCAGGATCAAAAATCTTAAAAAGGAATATACAGGAAAGCATGGAAAAGTAGAAGCTTTAAGAGGTAATAAAATAAGATTACATTTAACATAGGTGTTTGACTTTGAGACTTGTAAAATTTCAGTAGATGAAGAAGAGATATTACAGACAGCTGGACAAATTTTAAGACTGATTTTATTTTGAAAACTAGTATCCACATACATCTCTGCAGTGAGAAACTGTGAACTGTGGAGACTATAAAATGACTATAGAAGTACTCAATGTAATCTCTTTGAAATAATGTCAGGTCTGGGATTTGACATATATGAAGGCCAGATCACTGCCCTCCTTGGCCATAGTGGAGCTGGGAAAACCACACTGATAAATACACTCTGCGGACTGTCACCCCCAACTACAGGTAAGAGGACACTTATTCAAAGACAAGCTCAAGGGCTAATGAATAAGTTGTGCTTTTCACTAGTTAACTTGCTGTATCATGTCATTAAGACAAACAAATTGGAATTTTCCTTAAATGTTGCACAATATATGCACATGTTGAATTATGTTTCCCCATTAGTAGATACTGTTCTTATGTTTTCATATGTCAGTTGAGAAGCTAAGAAAAGTTTTAGATGTTTCTTTACTTTTATATAATTGCACATATTTGTGAAAATGTTTGCACTTGATACAAATGACTTTATAATTATTCAGTTATTAATTGACATTTCTGTTATATATTAGATGTTATTTTGAACCCCCCTCTCTTGTCTCTATGTGTGTAGTATATGGAGATGTGTGGGTGAGCTTGGTTGGGTGAGGACATGTGGAGGTTGATGCCTTTCTCAATCACTTCTTCACCTAATGGGGTCCTTTGAGTCCAGCTTACAAGACTCCTTCAGGATTCAGATCAGAGACTACATCAAAGTGAAAGGGAACTTGTGATATCTCTAATCTGAGAGTTTACCGAATAATTCACATGCGTGTTTTCCAGTTATGTCTCTTTGTTGTTCTGTTTTCTTCTAATTTTCTTGTGCTAATTGTCTATAAATTCTTAGCTCTAATTCTCTAGTTCCAGCTCCTCCCAACTTCTTGTTCATCTAGCTTAAATACACTTTCTTTCAGGAGGCTTGAAGCAATTACAAGATTCACATCTCATTAGGTTGAGTAATAAGGACAGAGCTATTTGCCATGGCAACACAAAGTTTCAATTTTCAGGACTAAGACTGTGATCAGAGTCTGGTGGCACAGTGCCCAGTTAGATAAGCTTGAGACATAGGTCTTTTATCAGCTGTACTTGGCAAGTGAAGAATTGGCATGATATTTTAGGCTGCTTGTGTTAAGAACCTTGGTTAGACACCTGTGACTTCACCCTAGTTCACTATAAATCTTTTGAAGGGCTTTGATCCAAAAAGGCCAAACATCTGCAGTTTCACTCAAGAATAAAACCTATGAAAGTTCTGCCTGTAATCTGTCCCAACGGCACTTCCTTTGGCCAGTTTGCCCTGCCAGTAAGCCAAGGATGGAGAACAGACCTCTAAATGTCTAACGGTCACATGGAACAATAGATCTAGTTATGATGCATATTCTAGTATACTTTCTATATATCAAAATTACACAGCTAAATGAGAAGTCATCTTCCTGACCATCCTGACAATATGTGTGCCCATCATATTGAGATATAATCATGAGATTACATATACACATTACTTGAAAATGCATGGTAATGGGGAGATATCATAGCTGTTATTGCACAAGTGAAATTACAGATGAAAGCAACAGTTTTCAGTCAGTGATCTGTAAGCTTTGCTGATGGGGTGTCCCATCAGAGAATAATTCCTCTGGTGGGTTGATATCTGAATTACCAATTGCTATAAGCTGTAATTGGGTCACAGCCCACAATAGCTCATGACAATCACTCCTGACATTCACCCTTTTGTTTTAAATTATTTTTTAGTTTAAAAATTCTTTTTATTTTTGGAAATTTTATATATGTGTACAGTGTATCTGGGTCATATCCACCCCACACTTCCACTCTCCAGCACCTCCCTGTCCCACCCCAATTGATTTCCTCTCTTTTTCCCAACTTCAAGCTTCATGTCTTTAAAAAAATACCATAAATTCAAGTAGTGCTATCTATATGCATACGTGTGTGTGTGTGTGTGTGTGTGGTCATCCTTTGGGGCACAGGAAACCTACCCTTAACACACACAGCAAAGTAACTCTGCCTCTCTCAGAAGCCGTTAGCTCTTCAGCTTAAGGTGGGGCACTAGGAGCCCCTCTCCCATCCATGCTGGAAATTTGAAGTCTCTTCATATTGCCTTCATCTTATTCTTTGAGACAAGGTTTTACACTACCGAAGCTCACTGTTTTGACCAGGCTCGGTGATCAATGAGCTCAAAGTGTCTTCCTGTCTCCACCTGTCCTTCCTAGCCATAAGCCTCCAGGTGCATGCTGGCACACTCACACACACTAAAGCTTTATGTGATGCTGGAGATCTAAACCCCAGTTCTCATACCGCATAAGAAACCCTTTACCCTCTGTGTGTTGCAAGCAGGAAAAATATGCTTGAATGAATCTTGTGATTTACCTAATTTACACTTTGTCCTGATGGTAACTCTTTACTTTCTCTGGATAGGTTCCGTCACCATCTATAATCAGACACTTTCAGAAATGGATGACTTGGATGCTGTCACCAAGCTCACTGGAGTTTGTCCACAGTCCAACATACAATTTGGTTTTCTCACCGTGAGAGAAAATCTCAGGCTTTTTGCTAAAATAAAGGGAATTCTGCCACATGAGGTGGAGCAAGAGGTAAATGAACATGTCCACTGTTAGGCAACGATGAAAATGAAATGGGTCACTTGGAAGACGTTGAATATGCTTGTGTTGTCTACATACATCCACTGTCTGAAGTTTGCCACAAAGGGTCTTTATAAAGACAGAAAACTGTGTTTTAAAAGTAAGGTAGTCAGGGTGGTACACACCTGTAATCCCAGCATTTGGGAGGCCAAGGCAGGAATATTGCTGAAGTTTAAGTCAGCCTGGGCTACAGAGGGAGACTTGGTCTCAAAAACAGAACAAACATCTTGGGTTTTAGGCTAAATGTTCTTTGTTTTGTTAGATCCACCGAGTTTTACGGGACTTAGAAATGGAAAATATTCAAGACATTCTTGCTCAGAATTTAAGTGGTGGACAGAAAAGGAAACTGACTTTTGGGATTGCCATTTTAGGAGACCCTCAGGTAAAGTGAACAAAAACCACTCATGAAATCAGATTGGAGACTAAGAAACTATTATATTCGATACATTTGCAAATGGTAAATTTAAGAAAACTTTTAAACACATATACCAATACTTTTACAACTACAGTGTTTTTAGAATCATCTTGTCCCAGAGGGAAAAATGACTCTGTGGCACTTTCTACTGTCCAGGTTTTGCTACTCGATGAGCCAACTGCTGGATTGGATCCACTCTCAAGGCATCGTATATGGAACCTACTGAAAGAGAGGAAACTAGACAGAGTGATTGTCTTCAGTACCCAGTTCATGGATGAGGCCGATATCCTGGCTGGTAACTATAGTTTGTTTTGTTTTTTTTTAATGTTTCAGAGTCAGAAAGTAGGACAAATATGGGTTACAAGCAGGCCCCATAGACACATCTTACTAGCAATAGCCACAGCCAACATAGGAGAATTGCTTTCACCCATTAGAATCTCTGTGTTCCCGATAGAGGGCTTTGTCCCATGGACTGAGTCTTATCCCATCATAGAGAAGTGAAGGTTGTCAAGTATACAGTATTGTCTCAAGCATGCTTTACTCCACATGGATAGATGTCGGCAGGCTTGTAATTCACTATGTACATGCTCAATAACTTTCCTAACTGTGCAGAGAATAAGCAAACATAATTCATCATTTCAGTTACTAGAGTACTTAAGAAGCCTCAGAATGAGTATGTCAATATTCTGGTGTGGCATGCTTCTAAAACGTCATTTGTTTATAGATTTTGATTTTCACATTTATGATCACTGAAAAAAATATCACTCTTTATTAAAATGTATCTTTTTGTTCTTCCCAACCAGACAGGAAGGTGTTTATATCCAGTGGGAGACTGAGGTGTGCAGGCTCTTCTCTGTTCCTGAAGAAGAAATGGGGCATTGGCTATCATCTAAGGTACAGCTCTCAATACTGGAGACAGATGCATGATGAACACACTGGGGACAGGTGTCATTGGTATCAGGTCAAAGTCGATCTACAGCTACAAAGGTGACTTCAAGAGACACGTTAGAACTAACCTATGTGGGCTCTTAGCAAGAACGTAAGATACATGGCATCGTACACACTAAAAATCTACACATTAAAGCAGGTATAAAGAAAGTGTTTGGAAAATGTTTTCATGATACGTTGCTTTCTGAGGATAATTTATTGGTATTTGATCCTTTCTCTCATCCTATTTCAGAGCATGTTTCTTTTCAGGCAGATAATTTCAATACACTATCCTCTCTGATTTCTTTTTTGCCACATTCCTTTTAGGTATCTTTCACTTCAGGATAGTCATATGATTATTATAAATAAATCTTTAAAAATACAATAAAAATAACATCATACTGGAGGTTCAATAGACCCCACAATTACTTTCTTTGATTTCTTAAGCTGGTCAAATCTACAGTACCAGCACTATCCATTATTACAAGTAGATTAAATAATTTCCCTCCAATAAAAGGTATACACATTGGTCTCTGGGAAAGTCTCGATGAAGGTGTTTGTAGTTGTCCTGTTTCTGTCTTATGGAGGATATCTGTTACATCCTACTTCATCACACTCAACTATATATGAACATTACCCATGCATATGTATGTGTCTACGTGTGGGCATGTGCATATGTGCACAGGTGTCCACACAGACCAGATTAGAGCATCAGATACCTGGAGCCAGAGTTACAGGTGATTGTAAGTGGCCAGATGGAGGTGCTCAGAACCAAACCCACATCTTGTGTAAGAGCAGCAATTTCTCTTAACTGCTGATCTATCTGTCCAGTCCATTTACCTGTTCTTGGAGGCTGTTCCTGAATATTTCCTCCTTAATAAATATCCTGTGCTGGAATCCAGAAAGTGCTAATTCAAATGGTTGCTTAATTAATTACTTTGGTCTTGAGTAACTTCATTTGTAAAACAGTAATAATAATACCTATTTTTTAGTTGATGGTAGTTGATGAGTACTTGACAGAGTATAGAGTACTTAACTGAAATAACACAGCTTCACTCTCCCTCACTTCCTCTGAAAATCTCTTGCTTTGCATCATCATACTGCTGCAAGCTATGTTAGGGAAGGGGCTGAATTTCTCCTGCTTGGTGTCTTTGATAATGCTAAGCACAGCACTTCTAAAGCACAGAACAATCTTAAAATTAAATTAGATTTATGTAATCAGTGAAGTGTGATGTTTACACCACTCTGCCATCGCAGTACATTTCAGTAGACATAACGAACAATGGTGTTTCTAAAAACCCCAGTTTTCATAAAGAACTAGGGAGGACAGGGGAATCTATGGTTGATATGTAATATGAATAGAAAATCTCTTAATTAAAAAAGAGTACTACATAGACTATTATCAAAGACTTCAGGTATTACTTGAATAAATTTTGCACAAAATGATAAAATTATCTATCATATATTGAGAATTTACTCCATTAAACACCCAATACTATCTCATAAATACTGTTACAGTCTACCTGTTTAGGTTGATTTAAGATCTGGGTATTATTTTATCTCACAGATAAGAATTCTGATACTCAGAGATGGTGACCAGCTCACCTAGACTCTGGGGCCTGTATAATATGATGTCAATGCCATATTTTTAATGACAACAGATTATCTCCATCTTGCTTTTACCAAGTTCAAGTGATTGCAGAGCTCATGCATAACTGAAAAAGGAGATTTCATTACTGGGTTTTCTTAGTAGATGGTGCTCACATTTACTTTACCCCAGCCAGGATTTGGTCAATTATTTCTTTCCTTCCAATGACAGTTCTTGAATTACCTTAAATGAATCTAGTCTTCCCTTTTACCAGTTACTTTGCTATGTTGTGCAGATTATTTGAATTACATTAGTATCACTGCATCTAGTTCCTCTCTGTAAATTACACAATTTTGTCTTATAAGTATTCATAAAGTGGCAAACATACTACATATGTTTTTAGAGTCAGTGTTAGGCAGAATAACTTTATCTTACTCTTTCTGAATATTAGTTTGCATCTGAATGACATATGTGAGCCAGAGAGTATAACATCACTGGTCAAAAAGCACATCCCTGATGCCAGACTGACTGCACAAAGTGAAGAAAGACTTGTCTATATCCTGCCCCTGGAAAGGACAAACAAATTTCCAGGTAATCCTGAACAAGTTACATTGCTCTTCAGCTTTCTCACGTTCGTAAAGGAAATGGCTGTTATACCTTTATGGGTCCGTCCTGATGGTTAAATTATTATGCAAAACATTTAAGCACATTATTAAATATCTATAATGCATAAAGGGACTGTGTCTGACATGTGGTTACTGTGGTGTTTCTCCAGCTCTAAGATATCAATAAGTAGGACTTGTGAGCATAAGACAAAAAGAATGAGTCCTGTTGTTTCACATCATGATCCAGCCTCACATCAGAATATCAGAAATGGCAGCGTTCTTTCATTTAAGAATCATATCTATTAAGGATCATTTAATCATAACAACAGACATAATAAGAGCACCACATGTGGTTGGGAGGGGTTGGAGAGGAGAGCTGGGGAGTGAATATGATCAAAATATGTTATATTCACCTATGAATTCTCAAAGAATAAATAAAATTTATATATTAATAATGGAAGAGATGAACTCATCTTGGAAGCAGGGACATGATTTAGTCTTAGATATACACACAATGTATTTGAGATAAATATCATTCTGAAGACTTTATGAAGATTGAACAACATGGTTTACTTGACTATCTTTTAAAATGCATTCCAAACTGCTGAATCATTTAGACCAGTGGTTCTCAAACTTCCTAATGCTGTGACCCTTTAATACACTTCTTCATGTTGTGGTGATCTCTAATCATAAAATTATTTTCATTTCTACTTCATAACTGTAATTTTGCTACTGTTATAAATTGTAGTGTAAATCTAATATGCAGGATATCTGATCTTTGACCCTTGTTGGGTCAACACCCACAGGTTGAGAACCACTGATTTAGATACCAACTGAAGAGTGAATTTAAGAAAGTAGGAGCACTTATCTATTTTTCTTTAGCATATAATTAAGATAGCTTCAATTCCCAACATCATTTTAAAATTCTCAAAATGGCCTGCTAATCTTTCACATGGATGTACCCTATATCAGTGTCTCTGAGTAATTCTCATACCAGGTTAAGAAGAAAAAGGAGGAAGAAAGGTGTGGGAAGCCAGCTCCCACCATTTGAAGAGTTCTTAGGAGGAGGAGAGAGGGATAAGAAATATCAGGTAGAAAGAGGCTTAGAGGATGAGAAGAAAGACAGAGACACAGGATAGCCTTGGGAGGGCCTGGAACACTATCCAACTGCCTCTTCCATTTATTCGAAGGGGCTTTTTATAACAGTGCCAAGGGGTGGGGTAAAAGGCCTCTCCCTTGCAAGATCAAAGCACACCACACAGCCAAGTGTAGACCCTTCCAAATACCTGGCAACCACACCCATGGCCAAATCATTTCCTTATACAGCCCTGCTGGGTAAAGCAAGCTCAGATTCTCTGACCCTGAGTAATTTCTCACTAGAGAGCCTCTGTGGGCCACCACAGGAAGGGAGAGAGGAAAGGAGAGATAAAGAGAGAGGAGGGGTAGGTGAGAGAGAGAGAATGTAAGTGAACAGAATGTCTTTCAGGGGAAGCACAAAGGTACGCTACGTCCTTTGTCCTTTCTTTAATTTGTACTTTTCAGAGTTCACGGGAATTACTTATTTCTGTAAGCATCAGTGTTTTCACGTTGGTTATTGTGGTGGTTTGAAAGAAAATGGCCCCCAAAGGGAGTGGCACTATTAGCAGATGTGGCTTTGTTGGAGTAGGTGTGGCCTTGTTGTAGGAAGTGTGTCACTGTGGAGGTGGGCTTTGAGGTTTCCTATATGTTCAAGCCATGCCCAATCTCAGAGACCACTTCCTGTTGCCTGCAAGCCAAGATGTAGGACACTTGGCTACCTCTCCAGCACCATGTCTGCCTGCTTGCCTCCATGTCACATCATAACGACAACGGACTAAACATCTGAAAATGTAAGCCACTGCAATGAAATGTTTTCCCTTTATAAGAGTTGCTGTGGTCTTGGTATCTCTTCACAGCAACAGAAACCCTAACTGAGACAGTTATTATAGTTTCTTAACTAATCTTAGCCTGAAAGAATAAATTTTTATTCTCTTGATACTAATCTTTGATCAGAGCTTAGAATTAACTCCCCCGCCCCCGCCCCACCATAAGAGAATTTAAAATAGAATGAAAGGGGTTAGAGAGAGGGCTCAGCAATTGAGAGTACTCGTCACTACTCTTCCAGGGGCCCCACGTTCACTTCCTAGCACCCAGGTCAGGCAGCTCACAGCTACCTGTAGCTCCAGCTGTAGGAGAACTCCTCGGGACCCCATGGTCTCTCTCGTCTCTGTCTCTCTCTGTCTCTGTCTCTCTCTCTCTCTCTCACACACACACACATACACACACCTAAAATTTTGAAATTTAAAAATACATAACATTTTTTATGTATATGAGTGCTTTACCCACCTGCATACCTGTGCACCATGTGTATGCATGATGTCCCTGGAAGCCAGAAAAGGGCCTCAGGTCCCCCAGACCTGGGGTTATAGGTGGTTGTGAGCTGTCATGTGGGTGCTGGGAACAGAATCTGGGGGCTCTGCAAGAGCAGCATGTACTCTTAACTACTTAATCATCTCTTCAGCCTTTGGAATTAAAAAGTTTTAAACACATCAATCTTTTAAAAAAAACTGAGTAGTTTTCTAAGTATGGAAGCATAAATATTTCTGTTATACTTGGATACTGAAGAAACCGTGGAAACTAATATATTCTATAGTTATGTTTTATAAATTAAGTGACCATTGATATCAGTTTTTGATAAAAGTACATGTAGCTTATCAATATTTTCTCACTTTGAAAGATATTATTTACTGCCTTGTTATAAGTTATACTGTAATCTACTATGTGCCTACTTTTAGACCTTTACCGGGATCTTGATAGGTGTTCTAACCAAGGCATTGAGAATTATGGTGTTTCCATGACAACTCTGAATGAAGTGTTCCTGAAATTAGAAGGGAAGTCAATGGTTGATGAATCAGGTAAGAGAGAAGATGCAGAAAGGAGGGGAGCTTTGAGTAAGATGATATGCATGCCTTTCTTTGTTGGTACTAGCCTTGGGAAAAAAAGTAGAGAAGAAATATAGACTTAGAGGAGATGGCAATGTACCACACTAGGTCCACATAGAATAGATAATAAAAATGAGGTGTCCTATTATATGAATATAAAAGGCTGTGGGCGAGGGAAAATTAGAGACTATGGTGAAAAAATGAATTCATTCATTTTTGAGACAGTCTCATTGAGTAGCTCTGGCTGCTTGGAGCTTGCCATGCAAATCATGCTGGCCTTGAACTCACAGAGATCTACTTGGTTCTGCCTGCCAAGTGCTTGGTTTAAAGGCAGATACTCCCACACTCATCATACACTTTTATTTTTCAGTATCATGCTAGGCATGAGCTATGCTACTGTCTTTTACCCAGTACTTAATGTGTACACATTTTATAATTTTCTAGAAATCTCATTTTTCCAAGGTTTCTAATAAAAAGAAGCAAAGTTTTATCTAGGTTTTATAATGTGGCTGTATCAAAAATGTCATGTCTATCATCCTTATGTTCTTGAAGGGAGAGGAGGCTTCTGCAAGTATTATCTTCGTTAATTTGTCCAGAAACACCAAGGTGGTTTATTTCTTGTAACAAGGACACCTTTGCATGGGTTTACTTTCATGGATTTCCTAGAATATGTCATAGAAAGCTGCATATGCCTTTTAAAAAATTATAATATTTCTTTTTATTGCCTCAAATTGTTTTGCTTCTCTCTCATTTCCTCAGTATTTGCTTTAAGTTAGCCGTGAATTAGAATACATATTTGCTCACAACACTAATGCTGGAATTTCCTGTTGAGTAAATGGTTCTGGGAAAAGTTAAGCAATGCACAGTAAGCTGTGCCTTATAGGTGACTGATCTTACATTGCAGATGTTGGAATCTGTGGGCACTTACAAAGTGGAGGGGCAAAAGACATGGGAAGCCTTGTTGAGCTGGAGCGAGTCGTGTCCTCCCTAGAGTCATCAGGAAACACAATCAGTGGCATGGCACTGTGGAGGCAGCAGCTCTGTGCAGTTGCCAAGGTTCGATTCCTCAAGCTCAAGAATGAAAGAAAAAGCCTAATGACCATGTGAGTCTCCAAATTGGTTGAGAGCACAATGTAAAACGTAGATCAAATAAATTGCAGTAATTGTACATAGTTGTAACACGAATTTTAAAAGGTCTTATTAATAAAAAACCTGGAGCCAGATATTGGGGTGAAAACTGAGAGATCAGAGGAATAGAACAAGCCAAGCCACAAGTTCTTACCACTAGGAAATACTCAGCCCAAGAGAGAGCTACTTCCTGTATACTCATGCCTATATACCTTTCTATGCCCTGCCATCTTACTTCCTCTCTCCACCCAGCTACATCACTTCCTCTCCCCCACTCTATCATTTCCTGTCTGTCTGTCCAGACCTCCAGACCTCTATGGTTAACTAGTGCTGGGATTAAAGGTGTATGCCACCATGCCTGGCTCTGTTCTCAGTGTGGCCTTGAACTCTCAGAGATCTGGATGAATCTCTGCCTCCTGAATGCTAGGATTAAAAGTGTGTGCTACCACTGCTGACCTCTATGTTTAATATAGTGGCTGGCTTTTTCCTCTGATTCTCAGATAAGTTTTGTTGGGGTGCACAAATAAAATAGCACCACACATAGTCTTCTAAATGTTTTGTTTGAAACACCTGCTCTTGTGAATATGTAGTCAAAATATATAAAGTTTGAGATTATTGTAATTGCCCTTTTTTTCCCTTACCAAAGACTGCTTTCTCTGTTTTCCTAAGACATCAAAATCTCTTAGTATTTTCCATAGAATGAGGTGGGGAAAGGGACGGGAGGTCAGAGGAAGATGATATGTAGATGTATAGATATACAAATAGGCAGATAGATACATAGACAGACAAATAGGTAGGTAGATAGATAGGCAGGTAGGTAGGTAGATAGATAGATAGATAGATAGATAGATAGATAGATAGATAGATAGATAGATAGAAAGATAGATAGATAGATAGAAAGAAAGATAGAAGTTGATTTTAAGGAATTTTCTTGTACTACTATGTGGATTAGAAACTGAAATTCATAGGAGAGATTAGCAGTCTGAAAACTCAGGTTAGTGTTAATGTTCCTGCCAACAGGTTGGGCACTGAGACTCTGTGCCTCTCTTATTTAACTTCTCAGTGGTATCTAGTACCTGTTGTAAAGACCAAACCCTTGCAGCTTCCACCTCATTGGTAAGTGCTGCCTCCTGGTATAAATCTAACCACTCTCAGGAGACTTCTTTACTCAACTATTTGTAAGCACTCCTACACATAATCCTATTGTCTAAAGTTTGCACATATATTAAAATGAATCAGACATAAGTCTTTGTATTATCTTTCTATTACTGTAATGGAACACCCAAGATGATGCACTTATGAAGAGGAAAGCTGTTCTGCTTCACAGCCACGTAGGTTCCTATCCAAGACCAGGGTGCCCCAAACATCTGAATTCCAACAGTTCTATTTAAGGACATACATCAGTAACCTAACTTTCATACTTCTTCAGTCTATCCTCTGGCTCTTATGTACTTCCCACATCCTGTGTAATGCTTCCTGAGTGTTAGAGGGGATGCTCTCAGTGACCTGTTTGGGGCTGGGCACACATCCTCTGCTTATTTTCTGCATCCTAGGCAGCCATGAGTCTCTACATTCACCATTGTTCATTGTAAGGAAGGGCTTCTCTGATTAGGCTAAGTAAGAGCTGCTTTTGTCTGCAGATATAAACAGTTGTTTAGAAGGCAGTTGTCTGCTATGCCAGTTTAGTTAACCATTAGGAATATGCTTTCCATGCGGGCTTTCTATCTCTCCAGACCTGAGTTGTTAGACAAGTTGACAGTGCCAGATATTTGTCCCCATTCCTTTTTCTTCCAGTAATTTCAGAGTATTGAGTCTCACATGAGATTTTAGTATGCCTGTAATCCCAATACTCATTAAGAGCAGAAGGATCAGAAGTTCTAGGTCATCACAAATTCAAGGCCCTCCTGGACTACACAAGACCCCATCTAACACAAATCAGAGTCAGCATCAGCAGAGTTAGAAGGCTCAAAGAAAATGTCAAAAGCAGAAGTGCGTAGTTAAGACCAAAGCTGTGTCATTTCATTTTAGAAAGAAGAAGGAGGAAGCAACATGATTTGAACATTCCCTTTGCCCGTGTTTTATCACTGTCCATCATCTACTGAAACATAGAGCCAGCCCCATGAAAGTGGCTAGAGATTATTAACTCTTGCTATTTAATATTTCTCTTCTTCCACATTAGGTTATTGCTGTTTGGTATTAGCTTTCTTCCTCAACTTTTGGAACATCTGTTCTATGAGCTATACCATGAAAGTTACTCATGGGGATTGTCTCCAAGTATGTATTTCCTTTCTCCAGGACAGCCTCCACAGGATCCTCTGACCCACCTACTGGTCATCAATAGAACAGGTAAGCTCTAACATTGAAACACATTTTTTTTTTGGTGGGAGATGGCCTGAAAAACATAAAACATGAAGAAAAGAATGATTTCTGTGTAGTAAAAAAATATTTATAAGGCCAAACAGAAAATTAATTAAAAAATAAAAACCAAAATTTAGTTTGTTTTAGAAATTCTTTCTTTCTTTCTTTTTTTTTGGTTTTTCAAGACAGGGTTTCTCTGTGTAGCTTTGCGCCTTTCTTGGAACTCACTTGGTAGCCCAGGCTGGCCTCGAACTCACAGAGATCCGCCTGGCTCTGCCTCCCGAGTGCTGGGATTAAAGGTGTATGCCAACACTGCCTGGCTCTTTTTTTTTTTTTTTTTTTTAAGTTTACTTGAACTCTAAGGCTTTTGCCAAAACAACCAAAGGGACTTTAGAAGGCAAATCATTAACTGGTCTTTGAGATCTTACTGTATCATTTTGTAATTCCCTGTATTCAGCTGGGCTCTGTGAACAAAATGCTCCATATTTATAAGAAGATCAAAACTTATAGCATCAAAGACCACACTGCTGGTTTGGCTAATTGGGGTTTGTTTGTATTGTTAATTTATGGTGTTGGGCACTGAACCCAGGGTCTCATGCATTTTAGGAAGTGTAGCTGGAAGTTTTCCAGTGTCCTGCCCAGTCCTGACAACTCTCTGTTACCCACAGTCCTGCAGCAGCTTATAAAATAATCATTCAAAGGTTTATATTTATTTTAACTGCTTGGCCATTAGCTCAGGCTTAATACTGACTCACTCTTACACTTAAATTAGCCTATACTTCTTATCTATGTTTAGCCACATAGCTTGGTACCTTTTCTCAGTTCTGCATTGTCATCTTGCTTCCTCTGTGTCTGGCTGGTGACTCCTGACTCAGCCCTTCCTCTTCCCAGAATTCTCCTCATCTGCTTATCCTGCCTATACTTCCTGCCTGGCTACTGGCCAATCAGCATTTTATTTATCAACCAATCAGAGCAACACACATTCACAGCATACAGAATGACATTCCACAGCACTTCCCCTTTTTTGTCTAATGAAAAAGGAAGGTTTTTACTTTAACGTAGTAAAATTACATATAATAGAACAGTTATCAAGCAAGAATTACAGTTATAATATCTAGTCTATTTGTATTTGGCAAAATTAAAGAAAATACTCTATCTTATATTTGTGAGTCTAAAGTTTCATATCTATTTTATCTTTTATGATAACCAAGGAAAATTATAATTATAACTATTTAGTCTTTAACTACATCAAAGACCCCAGAAGGATATAATATTACATAAGTAAACAGGAAATGCATTGTAAGCAACTTCTAAAATTCTGGAAATGACAGAGACAGCTTCCTGCATGGACAGTCATCCAAAGTTCCTCTGCAACGTTGGAGCATCCATCTTCAGCCCATAGGCCTAGTCTATCAGTCACTTTTTCCTGTGTCCTGTCGAATGTTTGGCAGTTTTCTCTGTGAAGCAGAAACCTGAAGGACCATTTCACCTTGTTTAGGCAAATTTAGCGGTCACCTTCCTATGAGTGCTGCATGTCTAGTTTATATAACATCCTGTCAAGCAGTCCAGGCAAGAGCAATTTCTTGCTTAAATGTCCATTTTGTACCAAGAAGAAGATAAACCACATATAGAGTGTCTTTGATGCCCATCTTTCTCTTTGAAGTAAATTGGTGCTGCAAGGAACAGCTGTGTCTCATTGTCTAGGAAAGTCTAAGTTTTTAAAACATTTTAAATGCCATATTCTGTAGGTCTTCGAAGTGTTTGAAGATTACCTACCTAAGTGAAATATATCAATGTATACCTAGAAAACTTAACATGATTATAAGTTTATCATAGATGACTAATTATTAATCTGTATTTCTCAACTATACACTAAAATTTCAAATGAGTTGCCAAACAAAATAATTTAAAGAAGAGTGTAAGTATACATACAGTATAACAAAATTAATTTTAAATTTTTATCAATAAACTAAAATCCATAGCATTGTAGAATATTTCAAACAAGTTGTTGCTCTTTAAAAGTAGGTTCAATAATCTACCCTTTCATCCTATCATACTATCCCCTTTTCTTCTTTAAAAAGAGATTGTATTTATAATCAATCCTCTTTAAATAAAAATGGAGTGACACTCCTAGAAATTATACAACACTAGAAATATTAATAAATTTTAGGCTATATGTAGAGGATCTTTATTATATACATGTCAACATAATGGATTTTTGTACTCAACTCTAATTCTGCCTTCTAAGGGTATTTATAAGTAGTAATAGCATGTGTTAAGTTATGTCATTTAATTTTTTTGTCGCTTTTTATACTAATTGACTTATATTTGCTTCTTTTGATTTTTGCATTCATGGTAGGTTCAAGAATTGATAACTTTGTACATTCACTAAGACAGCAGAACATAGCATTAGACATAGATGTCCTGGGAACCAGAAATGGCACAGAAGAGGCACTATACAATGGTGCTATTACTGTGTTGGGTGATGGAAAGGTATGTTAGACTCTGATGACGGTATTTTACCAAAGACAGATTGTGGAGGTACAATTTGAAGAACTCAAATTAACTGACTTGATACAAACAAATTATTTCCCATTTTCATAGGAGAAGCTGAGCTGTAATTATTTGCTTACTATCTCCCACATAACTACCAAGGACTTTAACAATAATTTAAAAATTGTATCAATTAAATTCTGCCTCATTAATTATTTTAAATTGTATTCTCAGTGGAGCTGAGAATAACTGCTCAGTTAGATTTAGCCTTGAATCTGCAGTCTGCTGCATTTCCATACTGCTCATTCATTTATATCACTTGCCTAAATCTTGAAGGAGTTTTAAAAATGTTTTAATTAATTCTTTGAGAATTTCATCTATCTATCTATCTATCTATCTATCTATCTATCTATCTATCTATCTGTCTATCCATCCATCCACCAAGTTCAGTTTGAATTGCCCAACTACTCTTGGGTATAATTGCCTGCCTTAGAGTGTGATTGACTTACTAGACATCACACCCTTAAAGAAAACTGATTTTCCCTATCCCAGAAGCTATCAAATGCCAATAGCTCTTCAACTAGGAGTGGAACTTTGTGCCTACTTCTCCCACACCATGCTGAGATTTCTTCTGGCTTGAATTTGTACAGATCTTGTGCATGTTGTCACAACAACTGTGAGTTCATATGTAATTGACCTGTTGTGTTCAGAAAACACCTTTTCCTTGTAGTAATCCTTCACCTCTGGCTCTTAAAGTCTTTATTCCTTGAAGATTCCTCAGCCCTTTGGAGAACATATCTAATAAAGATGTCTCATGTAGGGCTGAGAACTCCACAGTCTCTTGTTCTCTGCACATTGACCACTTGAGGATCTCTGTTAATTTCCACCCACTGCAAGAAGCTTCCCTAATAAGGGTTTGAGAGATGCACTAATTTATGGGTACAGCAATAAATCATTAAGGGTCTGTTTAATACTATGTTCATTTAGCACAGTGGTTCTCAACCTTCCTAATGATGTGACCCTTTAATATAGTTCCTCTTCTTGTGGTGACCCCCAACCATAAAATTATTTTGTTACTATTTCATAACTGTAATTTTGCTACTGCTATAAATTATAGTGTAAATATCTGATATGCAACCCCCAAAGGGGTCATGACATACAGGTTGAAAACCTCTGATTTGGCAGAATAATAGTAATAGATTCCTTCCTAGGGCCTGATATCTATTTAGTCACAGGTTCTTGTTCCCAATAACAGTGCCAGGCCAGAGCTCCATCTCATGGAGTGGGCCTTAAATCCAACCAGAGTGGTTGGTAATCCCATAACATTCATGCCACTATTGCTACTGAAAATGACTTTATTTAATTTTGTGAGATTCTGGGCACAACTAGTCAAGTGACTGATGTTTGGGGGTAGTGGTGTAGAAATCCATATAAAAGTGATAAATTCTTTAAGTATATTGGGAAGTAAATAACATAGTCAGTGGGAATGTTGCCTTTCTGCCCTTGTCTTACTATATTATCAGTGATTTCAATAATTTTCAAACATAAAATGCCATTTAATTATTTTGTTACTATATCATTCTGTAATTAAGTTATGTAATTAGGTCTGAGAATTAAGAAATATTCATTATATTTTAGGATCTCAGGTTTTCAATAGCATGTAACACCAAAAGACTAAACTGCTTTCCTGTCCTCATGGATATTATTAGCAATGGGCTGCTTGGAATCTTTAATTCTTCAGGACGAATTCAGACTGACAGAAGCACATTTTTTGAAGTAAGTATATGAAGACCTTGGACGGTTTTAAGAAAGTCCTTGTAATGCAAGAAATAATGTCATCTCAGTTTTGATGAACCTGATGATCTTATATTTTATACATAAATAATATATATTCCTGCATGACTTAGCTGTGAATATAAAACAATATAAACAGTATGGTTTGGGGGCATTGAGACAACAAGAAGTACTATTAATTGGAAAATCTTTGGTTTTCCATTTTTTTTTTTTGCAGCCCTTGATAGTGGGGCATAGTTGATAGCAAAAGTTTTTCAATATTTGACTATGTGTCCTTCTTTAAAAAAACAACTGATTTTTGTAGTCTTTAACACACTAATTAACAAAATGTACAAATAAAATGTCACCACAAAAGTTTCTGTTGAGATAAATGTGGTAAGGTGTGCACCCGACTAACTTG
This sequence comes from Peromyscus maniculatus bairdii, assembly GCF_049852395.1. Classification (NCBI taxonomy): domain Eukaryota; kingdom Metazoa; phylum Chordata; class Mammalia; order Rodentia; family Cricetidae; genus Peromyscus; species Peromyscus maniculatus. The sequence continues at coordinate 97,438,848 of NC_134859.1, read as the reverse complement.
GTTAAGGTAGTACAAAGCTAAGCAATGAGGCATGAGTATGTAGGTAATCTGCTCAGTGAATTACAGTTCTGGTCATTATTGCTGTTAATACTATTTCACTTGGAGATGCATTAAGAGAATCTTTCAATATAGAATTTCCACTCTTGACCAGATTAGGGTGATTATAAGTGGGAACATGGGAATAGTTTTTGATTATTTTAAAGGTAACTATTATATAAAATTTCAAACACCTTAATAGAGAATTTTATAACCTCCTACATTGATAAGCCAACTTCAGCTATTATAAAAAACATAGGCTTAAGAGTATTTGAATTAAATTTAAGGTCGTATCATTGTATCTCTAATATTTCAGTGTATAAATCTGTTAAAGGAAGGAATTGTTGTGGTTGATGAGGCAGCGCAGTGGATAGAAGGTGCTTGTTGCCAAGCCTGATGTCCTGAGTTCAACCCCCAAGACCTACATGGCAGAAAAAGAGAACTGACTCTTGAAAGTTGTTCCCTGCACACAAACATGCACGTGTGTGCGCGCGCGCACACACACACACACATGCTTTTTAAAAGAATCATTTATGAACAGCTATAATATCCTTATCACATATAAAAGTAGCTTCTCAATGATATCAATACCCCTTTTCTTTGATTTTCTTATGTAAAAGATGTTGTCCATCTGTGTTTACATTCTCTAACAGTATCTAGGTTGGGGAAAGGATTGTAGTTGAGTCATCATTTTACCTTACTGTGTTGAATTTCTTTTGTCTTAGAATGTGATACTATGAGCATATTCCATTGTTTTTAAAATCACCTTTTGTTATTAAGAATGTGCCTGCTCTTGGGACTCTCTTCCTCCTGTTGGTTTACCTTGTGCAACTTTGATATGATAGTTTTTGTTTCATCTCATTATATTCCATTTTTCCATGCCTGATTGTCACCTCTTAGAAGCTTGTTCTTTCCTAATGGGAAACAGAAAGGGAATGGATCCAGAGGGGAGGGATGGTAGGGAGGAACTGGGAGAAGCAGAGGGAAGAGAAACTATAATCAGGATATGTTGTATGAGAAAAGAATCCGTTTTCAATAAAAGAAAAAAGAAATCATGCTGCACTGCTAAGTTGTGGTGTGAGACATGGGTAAGAGATGGAGACTGTGTGTTGCTCCTTCATTTCCTTTGCAAAAGTTTGACATGTTGGATTAGAAAAGGAAATGTGGCTCAGCCCTAAATGCCTGCATTCCTTTTCCTTCTGAGATGGCTGTGGGCTTTTTGTTATATATATATATATATATATATATATATATATATATCTTTAAGTATCTTGTTGAGCATGGTACCACAGCGTTTGATCTTGGCACTCAGAAGGTGCAGGGGGCTCACTGCTTTAATGTCAGTCTAGGCTATATCATGAGACTTTGTCTCAAATAGTTAATGATAGAAATAAAATGTCTTAGCAACAAAAAACTGCTAGCTACTAGCTCAGGTGACTTTGAATTTATACATAGATAAATTTAGAATGTGGTCATAAATTACACTAGTATTAGTAGTAGTAGTGATTGCAGGTTCTCCTTCAAGATGCATGACTTTACTAGCCCAGGGTAGTTGGCTAAGTTTCTTGTACCAGGAATGATTTCCGTTTTGTTGAGCAGGGCTTTAAGTCCAATTAGACAGCTGTTGGTTACCAACAAGATAAGAGTCATGTTGGTCATTGTTTTAGTTCATAGGCATCATAGATGGTAGGGCTATTGACCTCTACCACACTGGGTTCCTTTAGAAATCACATGGGGAAAAAAGGGGGGGGGGAAGAAATCACATGGAACCTTCTGGTATCATGAAAGCTTGTCCTCAGGGAGGAGCTTTCACATGAATTATTTTCTAACATTCATGTACTTAAAACTTTCTACCTGAAAACATTTAAATTTGATACTTTTGCTTATCCAGAAGCAGAGGAATAACTCTTTATAAATGTTGAACTGAGCTACTTTGACACAAGTTTCGAAGATTAGAAAAAATATCCTCTCCATTGGTGGTCCAAGAATATGTATTATTTAATAAGTTTTTTTTGTCTGTGTGTGTAGAAAGAGATATAGTTAAATGTAGATATAGATATACATGCTATTGATGTGTGGAATGCTGTAATCTCTGAGTCAGAGTCTGGAACTTCATGAGACTTTGGGAAGGGCTTTGAGGATTATTTATTTGGTTGATATGGTGAAGACAGTATAAATGAATCTGAGACCTGGTTTCTATCTGCTCACCAAGTTTGCATAATTTTAGGAGCATATGTTTTATGAGCATGGATACATGAGCAACGCATTCTTCTGGATACCATTGGCTGCCAGTCTCACTCCTTACATCGCAATGAGCAGCATCAATGACCACAAAGTAAGAAGCATTAAAGTCTTCAGATTTTTTTTTTTTGCCCTGAAAAATTTCCTTTGAATGTTGTGCACATAGATTTGCATGCAGGTAGTGAATCTACTGTATGTGTTTATTGCAATGTATAACCAATCATTTCAATGATAGGTTGTCAAAATATGAGTAAAATACATTTTTCTTAAACAGGGAAATGCCACCAGCTAGTATTAAAGACAACTTTTAAGTATGTACCACTTAGTCTCATTAATAGACAACTACCAACAGACATAGCCACACTCTCACTTGGAAATGAAATTACTCAGTTAAATAGTACAGATCCAATCACGACAGTATTTTGACTATTCTTGAAAAAAATATTCCTCTTTAACTTAAATTTGTGATGTTTTCATATAAAATTCCAGAAGGGTTTGTCAGTCTTTGTGCCTCCCCGGTACTCCCAGTGCCCATAATGAACCCCTTCCCCTCTTCACGGTGTTGACACCGGCACCAGGTGCTGGTTTTGTCACACGGAACCATGTGAGTGCCCAGGAGATGTGTTTATGGACTGGAGTTAATTTTAGTTTCTTCTGCTCTTAACTCTTCAGTTTTCAGGCTGAATACATTTTAAAAGCTGTTTATTCACAGACTTGCCTTAGTTTGTCACTGATGAACTGCATGATGACTACACCTGGGTTACAGCGGGTTCCCATGAGGAATCGGTGAAGTAATACTTAGTGTGTTTGATGTCTAAATATATAAAGAGTGATGATTGTCCTACAGGTTTTACAGCAGTCAGGGAAAAATGATCCACCAAGAGACAAGAATGGAACTCTCCTCAGCCTGATTTTATTGTAACCGACTCTGGGTCAGGACTTCCAGAGTCTGACCCAGATCATTTTACTTCAGCCATATCCAAGCACAGCACAATTTTTGAAAAAAAAGTATTCAGATAACAATTAACCCAGGCCCAAGTGCACAATTTAAAACATGTTTGCATTGAGATTCCTTACAAAATACGTCTGGCTTCTTTCAGAAGAATGGGTACTGTTGACTCAGAGATAGCGCCGAAGATTTAGGGTGAATGACTGAGGTAAACAGTCATTTTTAAACATGAGGTGAATGCCTGTGGGATTCAGGATTGACCTGGCCCTAAGATAACACAGAAGTCACTTAGGCTGTTGTACAGCACAAATGACATCATTTTTAAGAGTGGGTTTTATGGTCTAAAAGCAATGCTCATGGTTTAGGGAAAAAGGTCTTGGATAAGAAAAAACATAAATTTCTGAGAGAAAAGGCAGAGGCTGTCTCATCAAAAAGCAAAGATCACCACCAGGTTGTAAAGCTATGTCATTCCCGGTAGTCCAGGAAGAGTAGCTGTGCATCTCATTATTCTCTTCAACAAGAGATAAGCTGTGTGTTTAACTTCCCTGGCTTTTCCAGTGCTTATCTGTGTGCACAAAGCCTTCTTGCTCTCTACAATAGAGTTCAGTGTGAGGGTCCCTTTTCACTACTCTCAAAATTATCAATGTCCACATATATCACAAGCCAGCTAATATTTCCATAGAGATGAGAAATAGATATTTCAAATTTGAACAAAAAGGAAAAGTTTTCCTGGGTAGATCTGTCATCTTTAACCTTTTTCACCTCAGTAATTCTTATTAATAATCTACATTTGCTCTGGGGTAAAACTCTGGATTTACCTTTCTTTCCTTATTCCTTGTACACTTCATCAGTAATTCCTTTATGTTCTGTCCCAATGATCAAATCCATCAATTTCTTACTGTCATTGTTTACATCCTAGTCTGTATTACTACTATTCCTGCTTGGACCATGGCAGTAGCTACCTGTTGGTATCCTCACTTGCAATGAATTCTTTCCACCCAACCAGAATGAACATTCAGAAGTTCAAATAACAGTATCTAGTTAACTTCTCCATGCAGCTAGAATTGTCTTAATTTTTTTTCCCATCACAGGCAATTTATTTTGTTCTATTCATTCACAGTTAATACAGAATGTCAGAGCCCTGCATTATTCATCTTCTGTCCATTTTTCCTCGTTCTTTACTGCAAATTCCCCTCTACCCATCCCATTTTTTAAAATATGGCTTTCACACTTACCAATGTCAAATATCACTTGATCATTCTTTGAGACCCCATTGTCCTCTCCTTCACTCTGTTCTTTATTTATACAGATGTCTTCTTGTTATTCATATGTCAACACAAAATAATTTCAGACCAATCCCCACCCCCTTTAATAAGTCTGAATAGATCCCCATCACTGCCATGTGAACTCATTTAAGAAATATATAAATGGCACTTATGATCATAGGACTTCTCTCATTTGTTAACTGTTTCTTCTCCCTAGGAATGAACACCACTAAAATAGGAATATTTTTTTCCTGTAAATTCTGACTATTCTATCACTTCTTATTTCCATGAATAATGGGTCAGTTTTCATTTTCCTATTCCTTAAGTCTTATTTTAAGTGTAAGAGTGTTTGTCTGCATGTATGTTATATATCACATGCATGTAGTGCCCGACAGAGGTCAGTGAGCATGTCAGATTCCCTGGAATTAGAATATCTGTCCCTGCCCAAAGCAGCCAAGCACAGAATCTGGTAGCTGCCAATCAAAGAGTCATGCCCAACAGTTTTATCAAAAGAAAATTAGACTTGAAAAGCTTTCAATAAAGATCTATTATTAACATCAATATTCTTGACAGTATTCAACAATGCTCAAGTCCTAGATGAATACCTTTATGGCGAATACCTTTATGGTCAATTTATCCATCTCGCTTTGAAATAGTATCAGTTCCTCTCGGGTATGGCTATGGCAAGTAGCAATGTCATTTGCCAAACAAAAGTAATAACTGTAAAGGGATATAGTAAAAATAGTTGCTGTAACTATGTATTTACAGTTTCCCTAGTTTCGGCTTTTCAGAATTTTATAATGATCTTTCTGGTTTTTTGTTTGTTTGTTTGTTGTATCAGAAAAAAATCCTTTCCCAGCTGTGGACCTCAGGCCTATACCCTTCTGCTTACTGGTGTGGACAGGCTCTGGTGGACATTCCCCTGTACTTTTTGATTCTCCTTCTCATGCAAATAATGGACTGTGTTTTTAGTCAGGAAGAGATTATATTTATAATTGAAAACCTGTTAATCCAGGTAAGTGTAAAGATTTAGAATTCCTTACATTTTGGAATAAAGTTTTATTAGACCATCTTTTCCATGAATGTTGTCACTAGGGTCAGGAGTCTCCTTTGCAGGTTCTATCTGGGTCCTGTTGACATAAGAATTTTAAAAACTTACTAAGGGAAAAACTTGAGAATAATTTGTTGAGGTTCAAAAGAGAAAAATTCCAGGACATACAAGCTGGAAATGTTAGCAACTGCCAAGAGAAGGGATCGAGAACAATAAGAGGGATAGTTAAACTTTCACAGAGCACAGGGAAAAAGGTAGACCATGGAGGAAGGTGAGAACGCTGTGAAAAGAGAAAGAATGAGGTGGTCATTTTTGCTGACAGGGTGCAAAAACTGTCCTTTTCCAAGGTAATAGCTCGAAAGCAGCTCTCTGCGCTTTTGGATCAACAAGAGTGGGAACTATCTCACATTAATATTATTAGCATTGTTTGACTTTGCCCTGTAGTGAGCTGTCAGTTGCTCTGGGGGGGCTTAGGCCTCAGGATATGTCAAGGATAAAAAGAGATAGTAACGAACTGCTCATGTTATTAGCTTACCTTTTGGTTGTATTAGCTTTGGACAAAGAACGAGTAACAGACACCATCTTATATTGTCACTTTGCCCTTTAATGTTGCTGTTATTGGGCCATTTTGAAGGCCCTGTCATGACCCTTGCAGTTAGTCCCAAGCATCCTGAGGACTGTTATTGCCCATTGAAAGGCCAGCAATGTTGTATTGTTTTGATCTTATTTTAAGCTAGTTCTTTAAGAGCTTCATACATGTTTTGATCCTATGTATCCCCTCTCCCTCAACTCTTAATTCACCCACTCAACCTTTGTTAATCTCTAATCTGTGAGGAGAAAAGCCACTTCCACAACCGACCAAATAAAGCAAACTTTATTTTAGAGGTGCACCCAGGTCTGGCCAGCCAGCTGTCTCACCCTAAGTCAGAGCTTTAGAGAGCAGCCATGGTCTAGCTTTTTGAGGTCCCTTTTATGAGGAAGAGCCACAAGGTTAATAAAAAAAAAGCTGCAAGCACATTTGCGGGGGCTGTTAGGAAAAATACAGTCAAAAGGCAAGAATACACATCATGAAGGTGGAGAGTCATATGTCATAGGGTTGGTGGCCACGGGTGTAGATCAAGTTATCCTGTAAACATATTTTACAAGGCAAGGGACAATGATGCATCATGGGGTCACAAGTTTAGTGTAGGTTCAAAGACATGTTTTGCAAAGTACAGCAGGTTTAGAAAACAGAAACAGTCTCTCCCACCCCCCATCCCCGTATTTATTTATTTAAATTTATTTATTTATTTTACATCCCGGTCGCAGTTTCCCCTCCCTCCTCTCCTGCCAGTCCCTCCCCCACCGTGTTCTGTTTGTCTCCACTGCCAGTACAGTCCTCCTCTGTAGAAAACTATTCTCGTAGTTAACAACAATATGGCTCCTGTGTTGAAGTGAAGCCGCCATGGCTTCTCCTCTGGCTTCATACCTTGCAGCCTTAAAATCTTTCAAGACCAACTCGTGCTGCCCAAATAGTTTCACAAGTGTGGTCTCCCACTGGAGATTATGCAACTTACCAGGGCCTTACACTCTTAGAAAACACCGCCTCTCCGCAGCTAATAATTGCCAGTAGCTCCATGGCTCGGAGTGGAATTGTATGCCTAACTTGGGCCCACACATCTTATGCATGCTACCACAACTGCTGTGAGTTCATAGGGGCAGGTGCCCTGCTGTGTCCAGATGTTTCCTCTGTAGTCTACCACCTCCAGCTCTTACACCCCTGCTGCCCCCTCTTCTGCGGTGATGTCTGAGCCTTGCAGGGTGGTGGGGAGAGGTGTGCGGTGTTTATGTTCCATTTAGGACTCAGAATTCTGCAGTCTCTTAGACTCTGGCCTTTGGCCAGTTGTGGGTCACTGTGCTAATCTCCATCTACTACAAATAGAAGGTTCTCCGCACTGGTTTATTTTACCAAGCCATGGAAGATTAGTACTTGAAAATTTGTTATAAGCAGTTTAGAAATGTTTCAGTGCAGCACTTAAAATTTGTCTACTTTGACATTTTTAAAATTCCTTATCTGCCAGGTATTAGCAACCATCAGTCAGGCCATTCATTTGGGAGGAAGCAGACATGTTGGGATTCGTGTCTCAAATGATGCCTGGAAAGGAGATAGCATCAGGGGTCCTTTTCATTCCCTTCCCTCCTGCCTAGCCTTCCCCACCAGTATTATAATTATTATTATTATTAAACCAAAGAACTTCAAATTGCCTATGCTTCTGATGATTATGAAGAGTTGAGGGTTAAGCATGAATACTTTCCTAAGTAGTAGTCGTCTGTGTAACCTGAATGCTTCTGTTTTCAGATCCTGTGTAGTATTGGATATGCATCATCTCTTGTTTTCTTGACATACGTAATTTCATTCATTTTTCGTAATGGCAGAAAAAATAGTGGTATTTGGTCATTTTTCTTCTTAATTGTAAGTATGCACGTGATGCTTCTTGTTTTATTTTTAACTCTTTCTTGAATAAATCTAGGGGCATATATTTTATTTTACTTAAAATTTGTTTTAGACTTATTTATTTTCTATTATGTGTATGAGTGTTTTGCCTGCTTGAATGTATGTATACCACATGTATGCCTGGTGCCTGTGGAGTTCAGAAGAGGATATCAGAGCCCTTGGAACTGGAGTTGAGGATGGTTGTGAGGATATCAGATCCCTTGGAACTGGAGTTGAGAATGGTTGTGAAACACTATGTATACACTGAGAACTGAACCTGGGTTCTCTTGAAGAGTAGCAAGAGCTCTTAAGCCCTGAGCCTCCCCAGCCTTAAGGAGCATATATTTTAGTCACTGTACTAAGCAGAGCGGCAAATTAATAATTCTTTTTAGAAAATTTTAATTGCTCTAAGGTGATCATAGATCTATGTAAATTGTACTGTATGTGTGGATGTATGTCTACAGAGCTTGAGGGATCCAGGAGGTAGAGATTTCTACCCCCATGGCCATTCATTTATTTCTATTGCTATACTATACCATTGATAGATATATCCATCAATTGATTTCTCCATTGTTGATACCTATCAAATGGCTTCCTGTTTGGGGCTGTTATTGATAATACTGACAGGAAGTCAGTATTGTGTATACTTTGGCACATCTATGTATACATTCATATATGTATCTGGGGATACAAACCTAGCAGTGGAATTCTTAGGAAAAATTATTTATATATTCACCTTTGGTATGTTGTGCAAATGAGTTGTTTACAGTAACATGAACTCAAGGAATTAATTTATTATACAGTTCCTTCAAACAAAAACTGAATAAAACCATTCAGCCACACAAAAGCTTCACAAATGTTTATAGCAGCTTTATCAATTGCCCAAATATAGAGCTAACCAAGACATATAAAGATGCTAAATGGTTAAATAAATGGAAGCATATCCATGTAATAGAATATTATTTACTTCTAAGAAGAAATGAGCTATCAATCTTGGAAAGACAAGAAATAAAGACAACATGAAAAGGCTACCTACCATAATTCCAATTACATGACATTCCAGAAAAACTATGAAAATAATAAAAAAGATTAGTGGTTGCCAAGAGTTATGAAAATGGAAAGATGGGTAGGTGAGCATGGGGAAATTTTAGGACAATGAAATACTTTGCATAATACTACAATGATAAATACATGTTATTGTAACTTCAAAATGTGTAGACTATACAACAATAAGAATGAACTCTAATACAAAATGTGCCTGAAGATTAAATAAAAATTTAAAAAGGTAACATATTTAAACACTTAGAAAAAAAACTTAAGGTGAATAATTTCTTTTGGAAAATTATTTTAAAGCTGAGAAAGATAATATTCCTGGGTCTGTAGATTAGTGATAGAGCACTTGCCTTGTGCGAGTGATGCTGTAGGTTCAATCCAGTACTGCATGTGTTTGTGTGCTCATGTGTTGTGTGTGTGCATGTGGGGAGAGGGTTATGCGTGTGTGCATGTGTACATGTGCACATGTGTGTGAGTGTATAAAATTGTTGGTATGTTTACTTAGACAAGCAAAGGACAATGTTCTAGATAAAAAGACAGTAAAGCCAACCCAGAAGAAGTTTCTTTTTATTTATTTATTTATTTATTTATTTATTTATTTATTTATTTATTTATTTATTTATTTATTTATTTATTTCTAAAGACAGGGTTTCTCTGTGTAGCCCTGGCTGTCCTGGAACTCACTTTGTAGACCAGGCTGGCCTCAAACTCACAGAGATCTGCCTCTGCTTCCTGAGTGCTGTGATCAAAAGTGTGCACCACCTCACCTGGCTTAGAAGAAATTTAAGAGAGTAATAACAACAAAAAGTAAAAGAGGACATGAAGCTGGGGAGACCTTGAGTATGTACTAGAAGGAGCTGGAGGGTGAGGGTAGTGTTGGATGGATATGATCAGGATACTTTGTATAAATGCATGGTTATCTTCTTCCAAGAATAAAAATATTTAAATACTGCAAAAAGAATAATAATGAACAATAACCAACGACTGATTCCAGAATGCAATGTTGATTGAGTATTAGCAACAGTCAAAGTAAAGGAGGGAATCACACAGGTTAAAGAAACATCACATGGTTTCTGAAACATGCCCCCCCACCCCGTAGAAAATAAACATAAATTCAAGAGCACAGATTTGAGAAGCCAATGGCAAATACCATAATGTTAAAATTATAAATTACTCATTCAGTGTTAGCACTTGGACAGTGATGCCTACAATAGTTGACTATAACACCTTGAGTGAGCAAGGCATGGTATAATGTACACTCCCATCGTGGCTTTTAGAGGAGCAGAATGTCACAAATATTTTTGGAAATATTTTTGACAACTGTTAATTTTTAAATGTACAAAGAAGATTTTAATTTGGGGGAGGTGGACAGATGGCTGAGTGTTAAGAGCACTGGCTTCTCTTCCAGAGGACCAGAGTTTAATTCCCAACACTTACATGTTGGCTCACAACTGTCTATGACTTCAGTCCTAGGGAATCCAACATCCTCTTTTTGGCCTCCTCAGGCATCAGGCAATCACACAGTATGCAGGCATGCATGTAGGCAAAAATAAAATCCTGGACACAAAACAATAATAGAAATGAAAAATTTAATAAAAAGATTTTAATCTTCAATGCTGAAAGTCTCAATATAGAAAATATTAAGGTATACCACAATTAATATGACCAGAAAAATCAAACAACAAAATTTTGACGATCCACTCTTACACATTCAATCAAGGAAATATCCAGCTGTAAAAATTAATAACCAGTATTCTTAGACTTAGAAAGATATCCAAGACTTATATTGAAGTGAAAAAAAGGATGTATAGAAATGAATGACCAAAGAATGCCATCATCAAAATCTGATTTTTACACACATTGTGTTTGAAAAGCGTTGCCTTCCAATAAAATTGCGACATGGTTTGCGACACAAAGAAAAAAGTATGATGGCAATGCTGTATTGCATGAGATACAAATCTATAGTAGGAGCACTGATGAGGTGAGCTTCTGTTCTCTCTGAAAAGAAGCTGTCATTCGTGTCACTGTGCTTTAGTGACACCGTACTGTGCTTTCATTTCAGGTCACCATCTTCTGCATCGTTGCTACTGACATAAATGAGTATGGGTTTCTAGCGCTCCTATTCTGCACCTTTTTAATACCGCCCTTCACGCTGATTGGCTCTCTACTAATTTTTTCTGAGGTAAGTAGTTTCACTCTTCTCCTACCATCATCAAGTGTAACGCTACCAAAGAAAGCCTTGAATATTATCAATTCAGGCAAAGTCAGTTCCTGGCTGTGCAATGTTTGAAGCTGTGATTTTGAGAAAGTGATTTCTCTACAACATGCAAAGGGCACAGCCACATTCTTTATTGCTAAAAAGCCCTGCCCTGGTTCATGAAGGCCAATGGAAACTCCAGACTAGTAGCGTTTCACAGCCTTCTCTCCTGGGAACCCTACTATAAGTCAGAAGAAAGGTGTCTCTTCTGTTCAGGTTAGGATGTATTACCTGAAAAGAACCACGCAACAGTCAGTTGTATATACTGACCTGGAGTTTAGCCTCTGGGGAGATTAAGAAAGCAGCAGATTTCTGAGATTCATCAGTTTATAAGTGTTGGTAAAATCAGTATAACTGAGTAATAGAAGTAGAAGTAATAGAAAAGCACATAGAATTTGAAATAAAAAGTCAAGACTTGACTTTGAACTCCAAAATTGAGAAGTTTGGAGAGAGGAGGAGTCTGGTAAATCAGTGTGAACAGGAGCCAGAGAAATTGCTGACTTCAGACTGTCACATCCCCCCCCAACCCCCCCCCATCTCCGCCCAAGCTCTGCCTCAGCAGTGAAGAGTCAGTTTCCAGGGATGAAATAAGAGTGTTTCTATAAATAAAGACCTAGTAAGCCACCAACTGCTACTGAACAATCCAGAAGGATGCCAGGTGGAAAAAGACCATTCTGTCTAAGGACAGAAAGGTCACTGGTGATATTAGCAGTGTCCATTTCAATGAAAGCCTCAGCTTTACTCAGTGAGCCTAGCAGAGAATGGGAGGTGAGCAAGTGCTGGCATGGCAAGCATGTCTATGCATTTTATGTCAAGACAGTAGGAGTGGAAGAACAGGTGAATCGGGAGGTGGTCGATGTTTTCAGTTCAGTTTTGCTAAGGAGTATCATACTGCGCTGATGTGAAATATGAAATTACTCACAGTAAGAGAGAAGAGCATTGTCCAGGGAGTAAACTCTGAAAAGGTGAAAGAAAACCATCAGCATGCATTGGACAAGTGGAGAGGTTGCTGTCCATTATATAGGATTCACCATCTACTTAAGAAAACCGAGTGTGTGGATATAGAGAATAGGCTGTCTCTCGTTTGGAGAATGAGATGTCTCTCTTTTGAATGAATTGCAGTCATTAACTGTGTGTGACATGTTCAAGGCAGAATTAACACTTTGATGCCAGAAGAAAATATATGAAAAATTATATGAAAAAATATTTCTGGGATTGAATCAGTAAAATTGGCAGAGCTGTGAGAACAGAACTTGCTTTTCAAGTGGAGTAGGCAAAATTGAGAGTCAAAACTATCCAGAAAGATCTCTTGATGAATGCAGAAGTGAAATTAGCCATTACTTTTTATTCATGATACAATGAGATCTCCTTTATTGAGCTCTAATGGAACAGGGTACTTAAATGTGGTGCACGTGAAACCCCATATGAAAAATTTGCCTGACTTGGAGGGTAGTCATGATTATTTTCTAAAATGGGTGTCAGGAGATAAGAACAAGATGAATCCAGGGTCTGCAAAGGAGGAATAGCAAGAAGGAGAGAAGGAGTATGAATAAGAACAGAAAAGCAGGTGATCTCAGCTCAGGGAGACGGTTTGCTTCAGAAAGACTTGCCAGTGTCTTCAGGGGCAGTGTCTACCAGCACTGCCCACGATCTTGCTCACTGTCCGTGTTGCAAGGAACATATCCTGCTCCTCGGCCTGTGGACAAGCTCAAGTTCATGGAAACACTAGGGAACAAGGGCAGGATACCCAGGTCAGGAACAGACTCTGCCCCGTACCCAGGTTACATGGGTTCATTGCAGACAGGATGAATCATGATCAGAGGAATGTTCACTCGAACATGTCTTCTCATTTTGCAGGTTTCTTATGACTCTGTGGATTACTTAGGAGCCTCAGAATCTCAAGTCCTGTTTCTGGCGTTGCTAATAGTAAGATGGCATTTCCTTTTTAATGTTTTTGCATTAGGAGACACATTTGTACATTTTAAAACTTTCTTTGTATTTATTCTATGTGTCTTTTTTACATCATGTATCTTGATCCCATTCATTTCCCTGTCCCTTCTAATCCACCCTCGACTCCTGCACTCCCCCCACCCAATAAAACAAAATTTAAGAGAGGGGAAAAATTAAAAGTGGAAAAAAATAGAAATCTCATCATGGAAGCTGCAGTGTGACACAGTGAGTCATGAAGTAAACCCCTTTGTCCATGTACCTTTGCTTGCAAGTGTTCATTGCAAAGAGTCGTTGGTCTGGTTTGAGGCCTCTGCTCTAACATCTACCCCATCTAAGATCTGCTGGAGCACATGAAGGGACCTGACCCACAGACCCAGAACTGCATGATCTCCACAACACAGGGCAAACTGTAGACAGAAGTTTCTCAGTCCTGCCTAGCCCGGCAGTCCAGACAAATCTCTCCCACCCGCGGCCCCACAGCTGCTTATAAAATAATTACACAGAGGCTTATATTAATTACAAATTGTTTGGCCTATGGCTCAGGCTCATTATTAACTAGCTCTTATAACTTATTTCAACCCATTTCTATTAATCTATGTTTGCCACATGGCTTCATGGCATTACTTGGCCTCTCACATCTTGCTTCTCCTGGCGGTGGCTTGCAGTGTCTGCCGTGACTCCACCCTTCTTCATCTCCCTCTTCAGTTTAAATGTACCGCCTAACCTTATTCTGCCTCGCCACTGGCCAAACAGCTTTATTTATCAACCAATGAGGGCAATACATATTCACAGCATACAGAAAGACATCCCACAGCAGGTAACATAGGACATTTCTACTTTTTTGTGTTTCTTTGAGTTTCAACAAATTATGTGGAAATTTGGGAGTATAAGAAATAAAACACACACACACACACACACACACACACACACACACATACACACACAACTTTAAATCTGAACCACTCACATGACAGTGATCATTTGATGACAAGTGTGGAGCCCAAACTCTAAACAGCATTACTAGTGCTTGTATCAACTCATTACTACTGTTAGTTTTTTTTAATGTTTATTTATTTATTATTTATTTATTATTTATTTATTTATTATTTATTTATTTATTTATTTATTTATTTACTGGGGTGTGGTACATGCTATGGCATGCGTGTAGAAGTCAGAGAACAACTTGTGAGAGTCACTTTTCCCTTCCACCATGTGGGTCCCGGGGATTGAACTCAGGTCATCAGGCTGGGCAGCAAGCATCTTTATCAACTGCACTTTCTCTCTGGCTCACTATTACTATGTCTATACTATTCCTGTTTTGGGTAACAAAAGGGCTAACTTTGACAGATTCAGACAGTATCAAGTAGATTATATTTAGGTTTGAGAGAATGTTATCAAATGTCATTTTATACGTGGTCAGTCTCATAAATTAATTCCAATATGAAAGCAAGTGTGTTTATGATGAAGCTAATTTTGTTTTTCTTTCTCTGTCCCTAGCCTTACTTCCATTTCCTCCTTTTCTTTTTTGTTCTGCGATGTCTGGAAAGGTACCTCAGGAAGAAATCACTGAGAATGGACCCTGTGTTCAGGTTGAGAGCATTCAAATACAATTTTGTGTTTCATTTAATCTTCATATGCTTAAATTAATTAGTGGAAGGGACAACCCATGATGGTTTTGAGGGCCTGTGTTGTCAGCAAAATTATTATAATTCACAATCTTACAGTGTAGTAGGCAAAGTGACATTAGCGTACACAAAACCCTGACAAATTAGGAGAGATGGAAATTTCACTGGCACACTTAGGTTATATACAAGAGGTGGTATCTTTAAAAGAATGGGAAAATACAGCTAAGCAATTGGATACATGTTGACAGTCCAAGAAAGAAATACACTGAGCAATAAGACAATGGTTGAGATGCAGACTCTTTTCCCACAGACTTGAGGAGACAGCTGGGACAAATTTAAAGGCTGTGTTGAAGGATAGCAGAAAATAAAAGTGAAGCTGAATATTGGAAGATACTGAAATAGGGAAGTATGGGGAAGGTATTGAAAATTACTTAATGAGCAACTGATGTATTGCTCATATGTTTTGCCCACTTAGTTACTGTCCTATTTTTTCAAAGAGACACCATAACTAAGGCAACTCTTATAAAAGAAAGCACATAACTGGAGGCTTACTTACAGTTTTAGAGGGTTAGTACATGATTAACATGGTGGGAAGCATACAGGCATGGTGCTGGAACACTAGCTGAGAAATTTACATCCTGATGCACAGACAACAGGCAGAGAGATAGAGAGGAAGACTGGGCTTGACATGGGCTTTTGAAGCCTCTAAGCCCACCCCTAGTGACACACCTACTCCAACAAGGCCACACCTACTTCAACAAGACCACACCCCAGTCCTTCCAAAGCAGTTTCACTATCTGGTGACTAAGCATTCAAATATCTGGGCCTATGGAGGCCATTCTTATTCAAACCAACACACACACACACACACACACACACACACACACACACACACACATACACACACACACACACACACCCAGTTTCTCCCACAAAATAAAAAAATCAAACTCAAATCTACATTTGATGAAAAGAAAAAAAAAAAAGAGTGACCAGCTGACATCATGGTTTAGGGAAACCATCCAGGCATAGTAACTCAGGTGACCCAAGGGAGGGAAGAAAGAATCAGCCAACTCATTATAGGTGATTAGAAGTCTTGTTTGTCAGCCTCGGGAAGGGCCGACAGACACATTCTTAAGAGGTAGCACACCGAGTAACTGAATGGACCTATGTTCCTAATTTCATGTGCTCTGGCCCTTCGTTCTTATGAAACTGACAGCATCGTAAAATATACCCCACTTCACTTCTAGATTTCTTTCCTCAAGGAAAGCTGCCTTAACATTCATAA
Organism: Peromyscus maniculatus bairdii; assembly: GCF_049852395.1. Lineage (NCBI taxonomy): Eukaryota > Metazoa > Chordata > Mammalia > Rodentia > Cricetidae > Peromyscus > Peromyscus maniculatus. The sequence continues at coordinate 97,422,660 of NC_134859.1, read as the reverse complement.
CAGTGGGAGTGTGCTGTTTGATAGCTGACGGGAAAAATGTCATCACTGATTAAGAGAACTATATTTAGTTAAAAAGCAAGAATGAAGAGGAGCAGAGTCATTTGACTCGTTTGTAGAAAGAAATGAGAGTATTTGAAAGGTACACAACAGAGCAGAAGACCGGAGTGGTGCTGTTCCCAGTCGTCTATTTCAATACCTGATAAGTTTAATGCACTGTTTGGATTTTAGAATTTCTCCAAGAAGTTGTAATGCTTTTCCAAACCCAGAAGAACCCGGAGAAGAGGATGAAGATGTTCAGATGGAAAGAATGAGAACAGCAGGTGCTGTGACTGCCCTACAGATGGAAGAGGTGGAGCTCATAAAAGTATTCTTCCTTTCTTCCTCAAACAATTCTGCCAGCTAGATGAGAAACATTCCAATCTTAATTCTCTTCAAAGCTGGGGGATGGGAGTTCTTTTGCTCTTACAGTTCATCACTTGATGTCAGTAGGTATGCAGTGACCACAAGCTATGAAAGCAAAAGGAACACACACACACACACACACACACACACTCACACACACACACATACTCACACACACACACACACACACATACTCACACACACTCACACTCAAACACACACACACATACTCACACACACACACATACTCACACACACACACATACTCACATACACTCAAACACACACACACACACACACACACACACACACACACACACCCCAACTTGTTATTTTTCAGAGTCATAGTTTGATATGTACAGTTAAACATTAGAAAATTTAATATTTTAATGAGTTTCTTTTCAAGGACTGTTTTGTATTTTATGTGTACATGCATGTGCCTGAGTGTATGAATGGGCATCATTTTACATAGATGCCCACAAATGCTAGAAGCCAAATGAGGGCATCAGATTCCCCTAGAAGTGGAGTTACAGGCAGTTCTGAGCCGCCTTGTATGGGTGCCAGAAACCAAACTCAGGTCATCTACAGGAGCAGCCAGTGCTCTTAACCACTGTGCATCTCTCCAGCCCCAGCTTTTATGAGTTTTCTAATCAAAGTTAAGCTAGTTGCAAACAATTCAGAAGAGAGTTCTCCTGTGCCTGAGTCTGTGTCTGTTCATGTATGAGTGAGTGAGTGTGTGTGTGTGTGTGTTAACAAATTATTGGCTATGTGAGTGGCCTTATTCCAGCTCTCTGCAGAAGAGCAAACACAAATCACACACAGCACTGCAAAATCAAATGCCCGCAGAGGGACTTAGGAGAGTTCACTTGAAAACAGCAGTCTGTAGCAGGAGTGGTTTGGCTTGTGATTCTACGTGAGGGAAGTCCTGGTGGAATGGGTGTGAAAAAGTCTCTCCGGGGAAAGTGAGAAGAATGCTGCACTGATATTCATCTCTCTTTACAGAGGCCAGTCATCATTGCTAGCTGTCTTCGGAAGGAATACACAAGCAAAAAGAAAAAATGCTTTTCCAAAGCAAAGAAAAAGGTTGCCACAAGGAACGTCTCCTTCTGTGTTAAAAAAGGTTAGGAACCATGGTTCTGTCACTAGAGCTGCTGTGGGCTCTGAAGCCTGGGCCTTCCTAAGGGGCTCTGAATGTGATACTGTGATAATCTGGTGGTGAACGCTGAAAGGCAGCTGAATCACCAGGAGCTTCAGGCTGTGCCTTCCAGCTGACAAACCACAGTTTTAATCGTAACAGTTTTTCTTTGCAAAGGGAAAGTTAAGCTTCTCTCTTAAAACACACTGAAAGAGGTAAAAAGGATCGCATAGACTTTATTTAATTTTTAAGTATTTCAATTATTTGTTTATTTTTCAGTATTGAGGATAAATCCAGAGCCTCATGAATGCTAGGCAAAGATTCTACCAATGAGATACATTCTAAGTCCTGGCACAGGGAAAATTGAAATTTTCCAAAATAGACAGGACTGACTGAGTCACAGTAGTGTATATTGCATTCTTACCAAATAGTTTATGGTAGTTAGGGGAAAAAAATCATGCCTATAATGCCAGAACTTGGGAGGCTAAAGCAAGAATATTACAAAACGTTCAAGGCCACCCTGAGATATATACACGAGTTCCAGGGCAGTCTGGACTACATAGTCAGAACCCGTCTCAAGTTGAGAAAAAAAATAGTGTTTGCTGTGGAAGTAACTGTAATAAGTGTTCTTTGAAATTCCAGCTTGGTCTCTTAGTAACTTACCTTAGGCAAGTTGTCTGCATTCTTTAAGATTCAGATCTCTCCCCTATAAGATGAAACTAGTAATGATGTCAAGAGTGTGTGTGTGTGTGAGAGAGAGAGAGGGGGGGAGAGGGAGGAGAGAGAGAGAGAGAGGAGAGAGGGAGGGAGGGAGAGAGGGAGGGAGATTGAAATAATGTACGTAGTACATTTTGTATAGTGCCTCTCTGCAGAGAGAGTGCACAAATTGTATTTAGTTTTATTTTTTAACTTATTTGTGTGCTCTTGAGTGTATCTGTTTCTTCCAGGTGAAGTTCTGGGACTTTTAGGACACAATGGAGCTGGCAAAAGTACAACAATTAGTATGATAACCGGAGACACAAAACCAACTGCAGGGAAGGTCAGTAATACACGAAGAAATATGTTCCACAATGTTGACTAGAACAAACAATTTATAGTGATCATTCATGGCAACCTAAGGATACACAGTCAATCCTTAGTTGATTATAGTGATATGAATTGAAGATGGTTGATTAATTTTTTCTGCTTAATGCAAAAAATAATTTTTGAGGAGAGCTAATCTTATCAGTACAGTGCCCTTGAGTAGAAAATATTAATGAAAATATTATATACATTATACAAATACACACACACACACACACACACACACACACACACTCATGTATACTTCATGAAGAAACCATGGCTTTGTTGATTGTCCCAAGAACTTGGTAAACTGAGTTTTCTCATCCAGCATTATACTAAAGACATCTGCTAAATCCCCAACAAGTCTTGCTAATGTGGTTACAGTCATGAAGCCCCATATTTAATAACTGTTCTCTGCTTCCATGCTATAATTAAAGGCTGCATGCCACTTGTGTAGCCAGAGGCCAAGGGTGTCTTTGCAAAGAAGACAGTCAGCCAAACTTTCTGGTGATAACTGAGATAAAACCTGGCCAGAAGGCAGATAATATCTCCAGTGACAGGAGAGATGCTGGCAGTGTCAGATGCTCCTGGAGTTTTACTGGGTTCCTAAAGTACCACCCTGGTGCTGTGAGGAGACCTAGAACTTCCTAAGATGACAGACATTAGAGACAAGCAACACAACTGTCCATGGTCTAGATAAAATCCTAAATTGTATATACACTGCACTTTTCTAGACCAAATTAGATAAATGATGGACAGAAACCAGAGGTACGACTTCAGAGGAACATGCTGTTGCCATTTGATCTGAGGTTAAGGTCAGAGGGCAGGTAAATGGAGGAGTGCTGTACAGGGTACTGATTGCTAAAGATATTTCATGCATTGCCTTTCCGTTTCCGCTCTTACCTGATGCAGCTACTGGAGCAGGCCTTTGAAAATGTAAATGAAAGCACATCACTCTCCTGACTGCAAACTCTTACCACAGTGGTCCAAACTCTACCATGGCTGCAGATGGCTTAGCACAATGTGGGCTGTGCCAACTGCCTCTCGCTCTTGCTTTGCCCCTTGGATGGGCCCTTGCTCTTCTCACTGTAGGGTATGCGGGCTCTAACTCCCAGTGGACAGAGCAATCTCCAGGTGCTTGGCCTTCTGCTTAGTATCACTAAGTTCCACTTGCTCAAAGGGCCTTTTATTGCCTGGATTATTCACTTTATTAATTTATATATTAGGTGCATGTATTCTCATGAAAGCAGAGGCTGTCATCAGTCCATCTATGTTTCAACTTGTTTTTTCCTGTTTTCTCTCTAGAATGAAAGTTCTCCAAGGCAAAGTTAACTTGTTTTTCTTCTTCTTCTTCTTCTTCTTCTTCTTCTTCTTCTTCTTCTTCTTCTTCTTCTTCTTCTTCTTCTTCTTCTTCTTCTTCTTCTGTACCAGAGAGAGACAACAACAGAGGATCATGGTCAAAGGCTTAGGTTCTAAAAGTCAATTAGACCAAAGTTAGTTTCAGGTCCCAAGTTTGTCTTCTGTAACACCCTTGTGCGAATTTCTCAACCTTTGAATGCATTGGGCTCAAGTATCTAAGAGGAACACAGCTAACTGTAGGGATTGCTGAGGATAGCATAATTTAAGATCTATCAAATGCTTAGGTTTCTGCACACAGGATCACCGAGTACACATTAGCTGTTAAATACAGCACAGTGCTGGTCTCATCAAAATAATAAATATTACATTTTTGTTGGCTCTCATGTAGTAGACGTATTGCTAAGGGATTTTTCTCTGTTAGTTGCTTCAATGTTGCTCCACTTTAGAACGAATGACATTGTGGATTGGGTAAAGGTTGTGTATAGAATATTTCACAGCAGCTCTGGCTTTTACCCACTTGGCGCCAGTAGTACCCTTTCCACCACAGAAGGGAACACAATTGTGACAAGCAGATATTGTGTCTCTAGATAGTGTGAGATGTACCCTGAGAAGAGGAGTGCTTTTTCCTGAGAACCACTGCCGTACTGGGGAAACGGAATGCTTAACAAGTATCCATTGTTTTGAACATTTGGATCAGTGAAAGAACTCAAGTAATAAGCCACCAACTAAGCGATCTGAACTTGAACTGCGGTGGTGGATTTAGTCATAAAGTCTAAACTATGATTCTAAGATATAATAATGTAGAACATTTGCCTTTTAAATGGTTGAGAGGTCCATCACTTCCCCAGAGCTAAGTGATTACTTAACTCTTTAAACAATTAATGATTTTTGTGTGAACTTCATACATGAGCACTGCATGCATATCATTCCTGCCTCTTCCTCCTCCTCTCCAACTTCTCCCATGTTCCACTCCTACTTCTCAAACTCATGGTCTCTTAATTATCATTACTACATGTAAACATATAGATAGATAGATAGATAGATAGATAGATAGAGTTATCTATATAGATATAAATACACCTCTATCCATCTTTGTATACACACATATATATAAGCTACTGCGTCTGAATAGCATTGTTCATATGAACATGTGTCCAGACCTGACCACTTAGGTTTAGACAAGCTATAAGGAAGCCCATCCCTGGATGAAACTGATTCTTCCTCTCTCAGCAGCCATTGACAAGCTGTAGATTGTCATCTGGAGCCTGGGACCGTGTGAAATTTCTCTTATCTGGCTTGACATGTCAACTTGTGTTGTTATAACATGGTCTTGTTAAAGCAATTGTATTTTTACTATTATGCTCTTAGTACCCAGGTGCATGAAGAGAACATCATTTTTGGTATCACTTACATGCACATGCACAGCTTTGAAAAGAATCTGAGAAAGATTTTATTGTGTGTAGGTATTTTTGAAAGGATGTGGTGAAGGTGCTGCCCTTGGGTTCTTGGGGTACTGTCCTCAGGAGAATGTGCTGTGGCCCGTCCTGACAGTGAAGGAACATCTAGAGCTGTATGCTGCTGTGAAGGGGCTGAAGAAAAAAGATGCCTTGGACACTATTACACGGTACATGGAAGAGTCACACTCAATTTCCTTCTTAGGAGGGTGATATCTTATTAATGGTGTTCACACAAAATTAAAGATTGGAGCTCTTAACTAGTGGCCCCTTGATTGTGGGAGATTTGACCATCTAGAACCTAGCTCATTATTGTTTTTTCTTACTTTAAGTCTAGAGAGAAAAGTCTACCAAATTTTTTTAATATGGAAAAAATCCTGGAAATAAGAGTGTGATGAGCAAAATGGGCTATAAAATACCAGCATTAGTCAGCTTCATGTCACTCTAATCTATGTGTCTGGCTACATTTGAAGAAAAGAGATTTATCTATTTAACTCCATTTTGTAGGTGAAAGTTCAAGATGTCAGCCTTTGATCTAGCCTTTGGTGAGGGCCAAATAGCAATGATATCAGTGCAGCATTGTTTATGAGTGGGAGTTGATATGGACAGACAGGAAACCAGAGAAAGATAAGAATAAGTGCATGAATCCTTGGTGAGCAAACCACAACTAAACAGTAGTAGTAACCTAAGGGATATCAAAGTTGTGACCACTCTGTTGACTTTTAAAGCTCTCACTACTGTAGTATTATTTATATTTGCTTGCTATGTTCCTTCCTGCTCAAGCACAATGAAGATTGACTCATTGCATTTCTCAGGTTGGTGGATGCACTCAACCTGCAGGACCAGTTGAAGGCTCCAGTAAAGACCCTATCGGAGGGAGTGAAGAGAAAGGTATGGACAGGGCTCAGTATCTCACTCTGCATCCTGCAGGCTGATGATAGACCGGTTGTTCCTCTTGTTGCAGCTGTGTTTCGGGCTGAGCATCCTGGGAAACCCGTCTGTGGTGCTTCTAGATGAGCCGTCAACTGGGATGGACCCTGAGGGGCAGCAGCAGATGTGGTAAGATCTCAGGAGCAGTACTCATGTAGATTTATGTATCTTGTAAAAACTGGCTTTCAGCATGGTTTACTTAAAAGCATAAAGATATTCATCCTTTAGCAGGAAAAGCAACATTAATAGAAAAAGTATACAGTTTCATATTCTGGCCAACACTTGTAATACAAAAGCAAGAGACATATTCCTTACATCTAACACCCACTGTAAGAATCCTGTTTTCCTCTTGGATCTCAGTATGCATAGGGCACAGTTAGTCTACTTAATCAATTATTAAACTTCAAATCCTCTGCAATAACAACCTGATGTGGAGATGAAAATAAAAACCCCAAGTCCTCAATATATGAATTAGTTTATGAAATTTCTAAAATCGATCATGTAGATACATTATGATTATCACATATTCTAGGAAGTCCTCACTTCTTCCCCCCTGCCTTCTCACTAATTCTCCTGCTGTTCAGCACTTTTGAGAGCAACATTTCATCACTATCAACCTCCATGTCCAACCCCAAACTGTTTCTAAATGATACACCCTAACCAAAAGTTAGGTTATGTGTCTGTCAATCTTACAAAAATACCTTGGTTTTGATTTTTCCTGGATGCGCTTCTTGTTTTGCCTGTGTGCTAATGGAAACATCTTTAAAAGGTTCTACAATTCTTTGAGAATTCTCTTTAATCAGTGGCTCTCCTTGATATAACCCTAGGCAGGCGATCCGGGCCACCTTTACAAACACAGAGAGGGGCGCCCTCCTGACCACTCATTACATGGCAGAGGCAGAGGCTGTGTGTGACCGCGTGGCCATCATGGTGTCTGGGAGGCTGAGGTGAGTACCTACCAGGCCTGCCCTTGACCTGGGTTACTTTCTGTGATAGAAGAACACTGCCTACTGTGACAAGCTGGAGAATCAGTGCCAGTTTCTGCCTGGCCCTGCCGCTAGGACCCAGGTGATGAATTCCATGAGCCATAGAGAGCTTTTTTGCCTTGCTTGACTTTAGCCTCCTCCTATTTATCTCCAGATGTATTGGTTCTATCCAACATCTGAAAAGCAAATTTGGCAAAGATTACCTGCTGGAGATGAAGGTGAAGACCCTTGCGCAGGTGGAGCCCATCAACACGGAGATCATGAGGCTTTTCCCCCAGGCTGCTCGGCAGGAAAGGTAATGCAAATGTATCATTTTAATCTTATTTTTGGTGGGTTTTTTTTTTTTGAATCATGAGAAATGAAAGTTCTATCTCCTCATTGTTTTTAAATTCAGTCAATGTGAGAACCTTCATGACTAAGAGAAAGCCTCTGTTCCAATGGCTGCCACAGGAAATAACTAAGTCAATAAATTGCTCATTGGAGGCTGGCTCTTGTGAGGGAATTAGCAATTGTGGGGCTATTAAATGTGCCATGTACCACTGTATTTTTGTTGCTATATTATCTCAGTGGCCTTTGCCAGAGGGTGTAACAGTCCTTATTAAAGGAGATGCCCCTGATAGAGCTCAATGGTAGTAGTAGACATCCATCAGAATCCATGAATGGCATCTCTCAGCATTTGTACTAGTGGTGGTAGTAGACATCCAACACAGTCCACGAATGGCATCTCTCAGTATTTGTATTAGTGGTGGTAGTAGACATCCATCACCATCCATGAATGGTGTTTCTCAACATTTGTATTAGTGGTGGTTCTTGAGGTTCAATAAGGTGATACCAAATAACTCACAGTTTCTGCTTAGATACTCTCTTGTTCCTAAGATGGAAGAACAGTCTTGTTCCCTCCCTTCTTAAGGCATCTTGCTACTGGTCTCCTCTCTTGTGTCCCAGTCTTGCTCCTTACAGACTGACTTCCTGTTCATCAGAGAGCACTGGAACTGCAGCCATCTCAGGTCATAAGATGTACATTTTTGCTGGGCAGTGATGGCGCGTGCCTTTAATCCCAGCACTTGGGAAGCAGAGGTAGGCAGATTTCTGTGAGTTCGAGGCCAGCCTGCTCTATAAAGCATGTTCCAGGACAGCCAGAGCTGTTCCACAGAGAAATTCTGTCTCAAAAAAAAGAAAGAAAGAAAAGAAAAGAAAGAGAAAAGAAAAGAAAAAGAAAAAAGAAAAAAAGATGTACATTTACACAAATAGTTGACAGAATTGTTGTTTGTATTCAGGCATGCACACATCTGAGGGTACAACCTTGAAACCCAGTGTTCTTCCTCCTTCTTCACAGATACTCCTCTCTGATGGTCTACAAGTTGCCTGTTGAGGATGTACGGCCTTTATCACAGGCTTTCTTCAAACTGGAGAGACGTAAGTGAATGTTTAGAACTAAAACTCCAAAAGAAAAAACCATAAAAATCCAAACCAGCTTTAAAAAGCATAGAATGTTCATGATACACAATTAATAAATTGCTAAGATATCCAATCCAGTGGTTCTCAAGAAGTGATTTGGCACATCCATCTCATAATGCAAAATGCATTCAGTCTATCTTCAAAAGTCCACATAATTCTTAAAAGTCCCAATTCTGTTCAAAAGTCTTTCATGGGACTCAAGACACATTATGATTTGTGAGCCCTGGTAAAATAAAAAGAACACTACATACTTCCAACAAACAATGGCCCAGAAGGGAGTAGCAGAAGGATAGCAAACAGAGATTTCAGAAAAGCACAAAACATAGAGGGTTAGTCACAGTAACTCTTGTAGCTCCATGTCAGACATCCAGCTTGTGTTTTGGCATGAGGTGACTGCCTATAGCATTTTGTATGCCCTTCCTATGAGTCTGCCGCTTCTAGCACATATGACCTCCTTCTTGGGCCTGTTCTACTCAAAACCTGAACACTTCCTTAGTAGATGTCCTTCAGCTCTGGCATCTCCAACATCCCGAAGTCTTTACTGCAACTTGGACTTTACACTTCAAAGCTTCGTGATGGCTTGCCTGGGAATCTGACTCTACTATACATTTCCTGGCCTCCCAAGCTTTTCTTGGGAACTTTTGTGCAAGACCCAATCACTCCATAACTTTTGCATTATGAATACATGCAAAACTTGCATCACGTTCTGTAGTCAGTTTGAGAAATACCCAGATGCCTTTTCACCAAGGCTGCAGCAGCCTCTGAGTGCCTGGGTATCTGAAACCAGAAAGTTCTATGTCCATGATCATTCACCAGCAGAGTGCCCTGGTACTCTCCCTGCTCAGTCACTTACTTTCCAGCTGAGCTTACATTTCTAGACTTTATGGTCTTTTATGGAAGAAGTCTGGCTCTCAAGGCAACGTTCCTATTCTTCCATTATTTTTCTTTAATGGCACTAAGGATTCTAAGAGTTGCAGCCACCCTCTTAGCACCAACTTTGTCTACAGCAACTTTAAATGTACCCACAATACACACTTTTTCAAAATATTTATGTCACTTGTTCCCCTCTCTCATTGTAAAATTGGCTGAAGACAACAAACAATAGTTAGGCTGTATTCTGATTGCTGTTTTGTCTCAAATTACTCAGATTCTCAGGACACAAATTGGAGCAAACATCTTTTCTGGAAGTCACACAAATGACTTCCAGGCTAACTCCCAGTGGAGTTATCATCTGAAACCTCTGAGTGGTTCTCATCTGAAACCTCTTGAGTACAGTGTTTATCAGCTTCATTTCTACTGGCATCTGGGTCTTCCTCCAGAAGACTCTGCTTGTAGTAATCTAGGTTTCTTATAGCCCTCTCCTCAACCTTTTCCACATTCCTCCCATAAACCAGTTTCAAAGGTTTGAGGACCAAATGGTCATGTTTAATCACAGAAATGACCCCACTTCTGGTACTACTTTCTGTATTGCCTCAGTGTTGTTGTAATCAAATATATACCAGAAACAACTTATGAGTAGAAAAGCTTAATTTGACATGTGGTTTCAGACAATCACAATCCATCATAGCAGGAAAAGTATGATAGGGCAACTCTGTTAGATGGGAGCATGCTACTGGGGCTCCTCACATTAATGTGTCAGACCAGAAGCAGAGCAAAGAGAATGTGCAGTCTTCAAAGGCTCATCTGTAGTGACATACTTCCATTAGTCAGGTCCCATCTCTTAAAGGCCCCAAAGCTTTCAAGTTAGTTTCACAAACTTGGGACTATTTGGATAGCTTGTGAAGGACATTCCAGATTCATACTGATATATCCCCCATGCCTCTTCTTGGGCTGTGCTTTCAATCTTGCCCACTGTCTTCTGTTGAGAACTCACACTGCCCAGCTTGTGTCTTCTTGACACATGGGTAGGGCCACCCAAATAGGTTGTTTTTTCTTATCTTACAGTACACTCTTACACTATGGTCTGTTTTTCAGTAGGGTTCATTTTAGCCTGGTTGATAGGTTTGCATCATTATGATAAGGGTTCCATGGAGCTCTTATAAACAGGATGTATTTTGTAATAGATAAGTATCAATGGGATTGGTATTCCAGGAAGGCTGACCCCCTGGAATACTGTAAAGCTCTTCTTTAAAAACCTTCTGATATTTATGCTTTCAGCAGTATCATTTTCTAACTTATATTCCTTTCCTTTTATTTAATTTGTTAACATTGAGGTTCTCATTTTGGGAGATTTTTAAACAATTTTAATGCCATTTTTCTACCTTATTCTGGGAAGATTATATGAAGTGCCAAATGTAGGCATGTAATTAACATTTCCTTAAGCGTCATTAGACACCATTATGCTCTCGGCTTTAATACATTTATTGAAGGAACTAGGCTCAGAACTTTTCAAGAACAATGCATGCTCCATGAGCATCCATATAGATTCATTTTTCCATACTAGCAGATCAAATGTGGGTAATGCAAACCCCAGCACAACTCTAGAGTCTTTCCCCTCTCAGGTCACACTTGACTATAGCCAGGAAGGTGCATTGTTTTATTTAATCTCTCTTCTTATTCTGTTCCCTCCTTGTCTTATAAGCTGGTATTAGGAGGCCCCCTCTGTGGGAAAGTGGGAAAGGAAGAGAGAAGAAGTAGCATGGCTGCACGATGGCTTGACCATGGGCACTGTAGTCCTCACAGCTGTATGGGAACACAGAACATCATCTTGAGACTATAAATAAGCACAATGGTTACCATTGCCATTAGATCTAAAGAGACAGAAAGACACAGCCTGGGGCAGAGTGGTGTAGAATTTATCAGCTTGAGAGAAATAGTGACCATCAGTCAAGAGACTCCTGTCAGGGAGGGAGTAAAAGAATAAACTCTGTGACCTCTCTTTCTTTTTTTCCTTCCTATTGAAAACCCACTGGGACATGTTACTTAGCACCAGCCCCTGAGGCAGAAAGAAGGGCAGATATAGGAGGCACATGGAAATTTTCTAGCAAAAAGAGAGCCCTGTTTTAACTTTATTTCAGATTGGCATTCTAGAATATTCTCCTTTTTCATCTTCTTGTGCCTTTGACAAAACTCTAAGAAAACAGGACAGTATTTCTATCTTTTTATACAACTAAATGGTGCATTTAATTTCTAATAGTTAACTCAAAATACTTATTATCTTATATTTTTATTATGTGTACATGAATTGGTGAAATTCCTTGAGAAAAAAAAAATGAGCTCCTAATGGGTATTCATCTCACACAGTGAAAGAGAACTTTGACTTGGAAGAATACAGCCTCTCACAGTCCACTCTGGAGCAGGTGGGTAATTTTTAGTGATTGTATATCATCCTAGAAATGAGTTAATACCTGAGGAGATGGCTCATTGGATAAAGCACTTTCTGAACAAGTGTGAAAGCCATAGTTTGAATCCCTAGAGTCCACACAAAAGCCAGGTGGGCATGGCTGACTCCTATAATCCTAAAACCATGGAAGCAGAGGCAAAATCCTCAATCAGGGCAAGCTGGCTAGATGGACTAGCTGATTGGAGAGTTCTAGGTTCAATTGAGTGTCTGTGCCTCTGTAAATAAAGTGTGAAGAACAATTGAAGAAGACACGTGACATCAACTCCAGGTCACCATGGATACCTGTACATACACAAACCAACCTAATGTGGACATGAATGCATACACATCACATACACGTGCAAACACATAATGAATAAGCTTAGGAAGAATACACAATCTTTGCATTATTTGCAGTTATAGAAGGTAGTAGGGTATGCCTCTCATTTGTTTCTTTATTCATTCTCTTTTCCAGGTCTTCCTGGAGCTCTCCAAGGAACAGGAGCTGGATGATTTTGATGAGGAACTAGATTCCTCAGTGAAGTGGAAGCTCCTCCCACAGGAAGAGCTTTAAAGTTCAAAATGTTCTGTTTATCTTCAAGCTCACGTCCCTTTTAAAGACAGTATTCAATATCATTTATGTGTCTTAGTTATCTAAGATGTGGCGCCAAGTATTTTTGAAACTCATGTTAGAATTTTTCTGAATAATATTTCTGACAGTGGTGGCCAAAGTGAGAACAGGCTAGAATGTGTAGCCAGGTCACATTTTACAACCAAGTCACATTTCACATGGTATAGAGTTTTAAAACCCATTTATAATAGTATTGATGTTTCTGAGTAAGCTGCAGCGACTGATTGATTTTCCTCCCTCCCCTGAACTTCAAAATATTAACTATTTTCTTTCCTTATTGACTAGGTAAGATATAATTTAAACAATGTTGATTTCAGGGAGAAGGGAATCAGCTGATTTCCCAACAGAACACTATTTGTTTTTTGTAACTCACTTTGACCTGTTCGTCGTTCCTTGGTTCTTCTTTACTGAACAGTCTGCAGACTTTGGGTTACAGAGAAATGTGTTGTCTCCTGTGACAACACAAGTAACTTTAATTGTGGGAGTCTATTGCAGTCGTTAACGACTGAGTGCATATTTACATGCCAATTTGAACCATTTCTGAAACGTTGATTTTTTAAATGATGTAAATGTGTACTCTTAGATAAAAGGACTAGCTTTGCAAGTCTTTATTTACCAAGTCTGTATATGCTGAAACCTATCTACTGCAACATCATTACAATTGCCACCAACTCTTATCTATGAGATTTTTTGTTGTTACTATTATTTTTACTAGTTAACCAAACATATACAGGCAGTTATGTGAAAAAATTTACCTTGATTCTAGAGTTGTATGTAGTGTATGTGAATACCAATTGCCCTCAGTGTATGAGAATTCTCACACGAGATCTTGAGCAAAGGCTCCAGGCCTTTAATTAAAAAAAAAAAGACATTAATACTGGCCCTATTGATTTACCTGGCCTTATAAATGACAAAGCAACTGATACAAGTCAGTACATTAAAAGCACTTTACTTGGGGCCAGAAAAATGGCTCAGCACTGAAGGCTGATGACTTTTCAAGCCTGATGACCAGAGTTGGATCCTGGCGGCCCCAAATCGTGGAAGGAGAGAACCATCCCTCAAGTTGTTTTCTGACCTACACACACACACACACACACACTTCTACACACATGCACTCAGAACAAACAAAAATGAAATAAAAATACAATGGGTTTCATTGTGGTGTTTTCATATGTATTTTGCTTTTGTTGATCCTTCTCAATCCCTCCCCTCCCTCACCCCTGCACTACTCCTGATGGTCATCTTCCTCACCCACTAGCCTTCCTCTATTTTTATGGAGCATGCATTCCAAACTCTTCTTTAACTGTGCTTGCTAGTGTCTTTCAGCTTGACACAGACTAGAATTACTTGGAACAAAGCCACCTCAGCTGAAGAATTGTTGGCATGTCTGTGAGGCATTTTCTTTACATTTTATTTTTATCTTAGTTGCATGTCTATCTGTGCATCACATGTATGCAATGCCAATAGAGACCAGAGGAGGGCATCAGACCACCAAAGACTGGAATTACATACAGATGATAGTTGCTGTGTGCTGGAAATTGAACCCAAGTCCTCTGGCAGAGCAGCCAGTGCTTTTAGGACTGAGATGTCTCTCCAGCCCCCAGACATTTTCTTGATTATCAAGTGATAGAAGCCTCTCCAGCCTACTCTTGATGACACCATCTTTAGGCAAGTGAGCCTGGGATGGGTAAGGAAGGAAGCTGAGCAAACCAGGGCAAGCCAGTAAGCAGCATTCCTCCATGATCTCTGCTTCAGTTCCTGACTCTAGGTTCCTATCTTGAGTCCTTGCCTTACCAGAAAGACAGACTGTAACCTGTAAGCTAAAATCAAAGCCTTCCCTTCAAGTGACTTTTGCTCATGGTGTTTGTTATAATAACAAAAGCAACTAGGATTCCAATCCTGAGTCCCTCTTTTCCTCTTTCATGAGCCTCTTTTTAATTTAATAATCTGTTTTCTGTGTGTGTGTGTGTGTATACACACACACACACACACACACACACACACACACACACACGAATCTAGGGTCTACATACAAGCATAAATAAGGGGCATTTCTCCCAGTCTGGGATACTTCAAATAACATAGTATTAATTCCACCTTTTTTTTTTTTTTTTAACAAATGTCATGCTTTTAGTTTTCTTTACAAATGAATAAAATTCCACCATTTGCATGTACCACATTTTCCTTACCCATTCATCTGTTGTTAGAGCACTAGGCTCTTAGTTATTGGGAATGGTGCAGCAGTAAATATAGATATGCAAATATTTCCATGGAGAGACTTCCAATCCTTTGAGCACATCCCCAGGCAAGCACTTTACCTGCCATAAACCAAAAGCCCGAGCAGTGCAATTATCCTCTTGTTACACTGCCTGCCTCTATCGGGCCTTTCAGACTCTCTTCATTTGCCCTATGAGCATCCTTGTAGTAAAGCACGCTAATGAGAATGTGTTGGTGGACTACATTATGGGAGCCAACCAAGAAATGTTTAGTATCCTGACAGTACCTTCTCCAGGATAAGAAAGAAGGTAAAACTGAGAATATCTCAAGAAGACTTAGAGCTAAGAGTTCTATAAAAGAAAACAATACTACAACCTTGAGCCACATAGAATTTCAGAACTGTGTTCATTTCAAAAGCACAATACAGCAATGGCAACACCACTAACATTTAGGTGACTAAGAATGCATACTCTGTGGTCATTTCTGTGAACAAATGGATGGTTTTAGAAAATGCTCCTAACAATATTGCAGTACATTGTTTTTTATTTGCAATTGGCACTGTAGAATGCAGGTTTCCAAAAAGGCCCACAGCTCCCCCTGAGAAGTAAATGGTTGTTGAGGGAGGAAGCATCATTTTTCCTCAGTGGTACAGCCGCTGAAAAGCTGTTGGGAAGTTGGGAAGGAAGGTTTCAGTGAGAGAGGATGGGCACAGATGAGAGGGAAATAGGAGCCACAAACCACTTAAAGTCATTATATAAAGACATGAAGCTGTCAATGATAAAATTCAATAACTTAAGTAAATGTTAAGATGGCCCACGAAAGATGTCTTCTAATCTCTAGAGACCAAGACTGAGTAAACAGATTACTCTTTCCTATCTGTTACATTGCATGACACACTTGGTATTAATATCATCTGTGTGGGGACAGATAATCTAATCACCTGACTCCAGAGCTTTTTCCTTCCAGTGAAGGAGGAAGTTGCAGAGGTTCAGAGCAGGAGAACCATGATGTTTTTGAAACTTATGGGGTCATGAGACAAGGATGTAGATATCCTACAGTGGAGTAGTTGAGAGGAGCGATAAAGAAGAAAGCTGAACTTCTACAAACTGCCTTGTAATATCAAAATAATTGAAATTTTAGGATTGTTTATTATAACAATTACTTAGGATTACATTGACCAAAGTAGTAATTCAAGCCAGAGAAAGCCTATGTTACAAACCTGAATTATGTGTTTCTCATCCAGGGCATTGATAAACTGTTGAAACCTTTGAACTAAGCCACATTCTCTGTCAAGCCAAAAGTTTGACAATCTTACCATCTTCATACAAAACAAAACAAAACAAAAAACAAACAAACCACATGCAAACAAGCAAACAAATAAAACAAAACAAAAATCTGGTAGATTTTCTTCATGGGGGAGTTTTGGGTACTCACTCTCAGAACACTGAGCCAATCTACAACAACAACAACAACAACAACATCAAAACTGTTTTAGAACAAATTAGTGAATTAGTATAAAATGGTCAGTATGAAATCATGTAGTGCAGATGTCACAATAACATCTTATTTTGTAGTTCCTGGCTCTTTGTATGTTTATGAGACAGCAGAGGTCCCAGTGGTGTGTTGCACAGTAATCTGTAAATCATTCCTGTGGGGGCTGGGGGACTCGACAAAGCAGAGCTAACTCAGGAAAACCTTTGACAAAGCAAATGTGGCAGACTTCTGGACATGAAGACTCTTTTCAAGGAGGACAGTAGCAATTATAGAAGAAAAGGCTGTTTCTTTGAGTGCCTTAACTGGGAAACTTAAAACCAGAATACAAACATAGACATCAGTTCTTACTGAGCAAAAATCCCTTCCAAGAGCTTGTGAGTTTTTCAATCAGCAGTGCAGAAATAAACTCAGAATTCCAAGTAGATAAAGACCTCAGAGATTCAAATGCATTTGCTTGTTTTATAAGTTAAAATCTGGTAGGATTCATTATGTAATCATAGAGACTATTATCTGAAGTTACAAGTAATTTTGTAGACTTGTATTTCGAAAGTGCACTGATTCACAGAAACTAATTTTCATTATTTCCAGCTATGTAAGTAAGATAGAATTTTCTAAGTATTGGCTGGACAGTGGCTTATGCTTCCTTCCTTACTAATAACTCTGCATTAAAATACGGCTTGTTTTACCAAGATGAAAGGCCCTTTTCTGGTTGTCTTAGTTTAGATTTTCATATCCTACGTATAGCTCGATGTTTTTCTGAGCCATATTTCCCAAGCCTCATTATGAGCACATTTCAGAGGTGGAGCCTATTGGCTGATGCCGATAAGACCAGGAACTGATGAAGTAGATAGGATGGAAGATGTGACGGACACAGAAAGAAAAACAAAATCAAGATATTGATTTCTGTGCTGTTCAAAACCTGATTAGATTATCTGACTGAACACCAGAAAATGAGTTCAGAACTCTGAGCTCTTTATGTTTCACCTTTTAAAAGACAATATTTTGTTCTTTGAAATCTGACAATTTCTTTTTTGAGGGGCATAGATAAGTTACAAATTTGGACTCCTTCTGCAACACACATTTTTCAAGCCATTATAGTTAGTCAAATAAGCAGGGCTGGCAGTTCTCTGCTGCGGGAACTGGCTGGAAGTCAATAAAAGGAGATTTGTTCCAGGGTGGTCACGTGAACACAATGCTCAGCAGGGCAAGAAAATGACAACCACGATCTTCCTCTAAAAGCAGTCATTCTGACTGGGAATACTCAAGACAGGCAAATGGAATGAGCACAATACAGACATGATAGAGACCGGGAAGAAATAGAAACCATTTTCTTGAAGCAAGGAAATACAGGGGCAAATTAACTTTCTAGAATATTTTCTTCAGACATTCCAAAAGTAAGTTCATTTTTGCTTCTGTCTTGTTTGTGCTATGTAATTACAAATGAGATTTCATGTAATCAAAGACCAACTTTTAGGGAGAAATTATTTTTAAAAACAGTGACTTTAGTGTTTTGGGATTTATTTTTTATGTGGTCTACAGGGAAAGGAATGGGTAGTTTTAAAGACATTGTCATATTTTGTTATTCTAAGTAAAAATATGTGAATGTGCCAGTGATGTGTTAGTGATCATGAGGGATGTAAGATCTTCTGGAAGCATTTGCAGTGTGAATCTGAACATGGATCTGTTGCCAGGCTGCATTTATACACACATGCAATTTTATTGCACAATAGTTTGCAGGCATTTCCAATACTCTTTCTCTAATCCTGAGAATTGTTTAGAATGCCATTTAGAGAAATGTTTTTGTATTTCAGCTTGTCATTCTCAAATTTATAGGTTTTTTTTTTTAATGTAAGATTTTCCTGCACATTTTTATTTGTTGGGCATGATGTATTTAATCCTATTGAGACAAGCGTCATTTCATTACAATAGGATTTCAAATGTCACATCCTTTGCTGTCTACAAGAGTTTGTAGTAAAACAGGGTTTTGTTGACTGGAGTAGAGAGTCAGTAATAGTCACTCATGCTGAAACAAAATCTTCATTTTTATTTGTGCATGGGTTAGCAAGCACCTAGGAATCAGAGAAGGAAGGAAAAGCAAGCAGCAGGGATATTTTAATGAGCTTATTTATCCTGTACAGCTGATTTACAGTGAAATTCTGGGATTGGGAGGTAGACTCACTTTTTCTGCCTACAAAGGGCTGTGGCTGCTTTCTTGGCTGGTTCAAGCTGCCCCGCTTCTTAAAAATGTTTACATTACCAGGAGAAATTCTTGGGACTCCTGGACACCCTGACCTAAAACATTTATAATAATAATAATAATAATAAATATTATTACTATTATATTATTATTATTATTAGTAGTAGTAGTAGTAGTATTTTGCTAGTTCAACAGTCCCCTCCATTTGTTAGTCCACATACTTCCTAATATTTTTTCTCCATCCTTTTGTAGCACACCTTACTTAATAGGCACATATTCTTTTCTTTTCTGGAAATAGCCCTGTGAGCCTGCTGTGGCTGCTGTCGTCCTCCCAATGGGACTGTCCCCTGAACACTTCACCTGGGATTTCTTCCTGGGAAACAGGCAGCTCTCTGGCTGAACCTGTCTCATGAATGGGATGAGAACTTCATGCAGAGAAACTTCTATTCTTTATCTATATGGCAATATTCCACCACAACCTTGTGGACCATTTTTAGGCAACACAGTGGTAAAAATGTTACTTCTATCAATTATTAAGACCTAAGAGCCAATTGACACTGGCATACCTCCCCCCAAAATTGATGTTTCCTATAAAGTAACTTGATTGTGTGAATTATTCTAAGCAAACTCTTTCTTTACACAATGTAAAGTTTTAATGAACTTAGTGAAGGGGTTTCTGTTTTGTTTTCTTTTATGTGTAGCTTCTAGAAAGGCCTGACAAACTGGATTTGTGTATGATTTCTTGGTTGGGGTATGGGAAGATGTTATATTCAACTATGTTCTGAAACATATTTTGGGAAATGTTCTGCTAAAGGAAAATATTTATATAAGTTCCCACATTGTGACAGTTAATTTCATGTGTCACCTTGGTTGAACTATGGGATCCAACTGTTAGACCAGATGCTAGTTTAGATGTTGTGAAAGTGGTTTTAAGTACAATTAACATTTAAATCGGAAAGCTTATAAGGTTTTTTACACTTACTTATTTATTGGGGTTGCAGGGGTGGGGGTGTGGAAAGGAAGGGCGTCACTGTATGTGATCCAAGGACAACTTGTGGGAATCAGATCTTTCTTTCTAATATGTGACTCCTAAGAATCCCACTCAGGTTGTTAGGTTTGGTAGCAAGTGCCTTCACACATTGAGTTGTCTTGCGGATTCATCAGTATATTGTACATCAACAAGATAACCCTCCATTAGTGTGAATGGGCTTCACTTAATCACATGAAGGCCTTGCAAATGCAGTCTGAGGTTCACCAAAGAAATTCTCTTCAGACTTTAAAACCTAGAAGCTCCAACTGAGTTTCCAGCTTGCAGTAACACAGATTTGTATGAAAGGCTGCAACAATCCATACCTCCATTGGCATCCTCTTTGTCTTCCCTATCACTCATGAAATAACTAGCCCACATAGTTAAAGAAGCCAATTCCTGAAAGTAAACTGATTGGTCTTTGTCTTTGCACATAGCTTCTTCTTTCACATTAAAAAAAAAATCTCTAGATTGCTAGCTGTTGATACACTTGTGCTCTATTCTCTCTGTTTCTCTGAAGAGCCTGGAAGAACACACTTTTGCCAATTCTCAGAAGTCCACAGGCTCAGTGAACACTTTCACTACTAGTGATAAATGCTGTGTCTGATTTGTGGTTTCTGCAGGGAAGGGGCTGCTCTGCGGTTACACTGTGCTTCCTGGCTGCTCACACACAGCTCCTTCCAAAGACTTCCAGGGCTAGCCTTCATTTCTGTGTCTATAATGCTTTACCACTCACCAAGGTCATCACTCCATCAAGAAATTCCATGGTACCCATGTATACCACACACACACACACACACATACACACACACACACACACACACACACACACACACACACACACACACACACCAGACATCATTGCTTCATATTATTGGCTACTACTCACTCAAGAAGTTTGGGGTGACTAGACCTGCCACATACTACACCCACACCAATCCTCTGCCCCTTCTTCATGCCATGCCCTTCCGTGGAAATCCCTGGGGTGCATTTCAATAGGCTCTAGCTCGACTTTAGCTGGTTGTGAGCATTGGAAAGAGCCCTGTTCTCTCAAGGCATTCTTCTGAAGTATCTCTCAAGCTATTTGTGAGGAAGGAACATTTTAGTTCTTTTCTGAAGACCACTGCTTAAAAAAATCCAACATGTAGAGTTATGCTGCAAGAAAGCTAAACATTGCTATAAAAACTTCTCAAACTCTTCACTTCTTCACTGACTAGGAACCTAAAGTACATTGAGTAATGGTACCCTCCTCGGGTGCTTAGTGTGAAATTATTGGGCATGGTGCCGACTGTAATCAGCATCATTTATCAAAGAAGAGTATCAAGGAAGTTATGTTTACTCATCAGGCTCACTCACCACTATGTCTGTATTCTCTACCTTGCTACTACTATGACTAAACAGTAAATACCACTTCTCCCCATTCCCAGCTTCTCCCACCCAAACAGACTTTCATGCAGTATGCCCCTACCTCATTAAAATGACAACTACTTCCTTTTTAATCCGTGTCATTTTGATCCCTTGAGATGATCAACAACAGAAAATTGAAAAAGTTAGGTCAAAGCTCATGAATTTTAACCCAGCTAAAGCCTACTTGAATCTCAGTTTCAAGGGAAACTTTAGCATCACCTCAAGCACATGCCCAAACATAATGTGGCTTTCCCATGCCAACCTGTGAAATTTATTTTCATCACCTATTCAGTTCATAATATGTACAATAGTACGTCTACTTTGATGTATTATAAAGATAGAACAAACTTCTTTGCAACAATAACAAGGGCTAAGAAGATTAAGCTCCTCACCCAATACTTTCAGTTCTTGTAGACATATTCTCCCATATATGCACAGGGCACCAGTACTATTCCTGATACTGATTTCTTTATAGTATTGGAAAAGCAACCATTCAGATCCAAAATTCTGATCTGTTTTTGGAACTGTTACTTCAACATTTCAGTGTTTTCACAGGTTAAGTTTTTCTCCTAGAGAAAGTGAAATATAGTAGTCTTCTCACACCAAATCAATATATTCCCATTACATTGTGCTAGATATGTTGATTTATAAATTATATGTAAAGGATATCCAGGTCTAGAGTCATTTAATTCATTCTCTCTTTCTGTCCCTCCCTCCCTCCTCTCTTTGTGTTTATTATACAAATTAGAATATTAACATATTTACAAAACCAAGAGCTGCATGTCTTTTAAGGAAATACACTTGAAGGAGTCTATGTGTGAGAAGAGGAGAAGAGAAGGAAATAGAAGACATCCCCAGTGGATAAGCTGGGAATTCCTAGAATTGAAGCACTTCCTTGGGAATAAAGGGCAACCAGGCTCTGACATCTGCAGAGAAAATGTCCTCTTAAGATCTTAGTATTTATTGGCTCTTCTCTTTTTCTCTTATTAAACAGACCAAAATGGTTAACAGAGAGATAAATGTGTGCCAACAAACATGGGCCTTACTGTGCAAGAATCTGCTTAGAAAATGGAGAATGAAAAGAGACACTTTTTGGGTACGTCTTGGGATCTGCCACGCTTCCTCTTTGTGATAGCACAGTGTGTTTCTCCTGGGTGCAAGTACTGAAGATCACGCCCCCCAAAAGAAATCACTCCTCTAAACAAAAGCAGAAGGCCATTCTCTAAGGGGTAAATGTAACAAAGGAGGGTGCCAAATGAGAACACAATAAATACCTTAAAACCTTACAAAGGCATTCAAGCCGGGCAGTGGTGGCACACACCTTTAATCCCCAGCACTTGGGAGGCAGAGGCCGGTGGATCTCTGTGAGTTTGAGGCCAGCCTGGGCTACAGAATGAGTTCAGTAAAGGCTCCAAAGCTACGCAGAGAAACTCTGTCTCGAAAACCCAGAACCAAACCAAACCAAACCAACCAAACAAAAAAAACCCAAACCCAAAGGCGTTCAAAACTGTTTTTTCCTCACTGACAAGTAGGAAAGTAGCACATGAAAGTGATGGCGGGTGTGCTAATGGATGTACACACTGATGGCAGAGGCCTTACTTTGTGATCTCTTTCTCTTGTGAAAAGACATTTGGTTGCTTAAGAACACAGAGATTTTGGGAAATTGTCACAAAGAAAAACCTTCCTGTATAATCTTTCCATTTAAGTATCAGATTGTGGAACCAGATAGCATTCGGTAATTAAATTGTAATTATAGTAAGTACATATACAGTGAGCTTTTAAGAAGCCAAGTATTGAAAAAAGATACCAGGGTTGGTAAGATGGCTGGGAAGGTAAAAGCCCTTGCATCCAAGCCCAAGGACCTGGATCTGGTCCCTAAACTCATGATGGAAAGAGAACCGACTCCTGTGAGTTGTCACTGACCTCTGCATGTGTACTGTGTGCTTGTGCATATGAGTGCATGTGTGCAGGTGTGTGTGCATATGCACACACACACATACATACACACATGCACATTCTGAAAATTAAAAAACGTTTAAAGTGATTGCTCTTTGTACCTCACAGGTACCCTTGATGGACACCTATCAAGTCAGAACAGTATTCTGAGGTTCCTGCTTTCTTTGTTGAGTTTTCTACCCTGCAGTTAAAAAATATGACCAAAATAGAAATTATTATTAAAATATCAATGCCAAGACAATAATAATGATTAAATTATCAATGTCTTGGAACTGTCTCCATCCACTGATTCTCATAGCAAAATCAAACTTGGCTGAGCTGCCGAGAGTTTGTGCCCTGTCACAGCCTACTACTTAGAGTTTTGCTCCATTTTTACATTCAACTCATCTCCTCACACCAGCGTTACAGAGCAGGAAATTTCACTGCCATCCAAAATTCCCTAGAGGAGGCTAGGTGTGGTGTCTCTATACCCACACTTGGTAGGCTAAAGTAGGAGGATCACAACTTCAAAGTCAGCTTAGGGTGTACAGCAAGATAATATCTTAAAAAAACAAGTCTTGAGAATTATAGGGCAAGTTTAATGGCTGTAGACTGAATTTTTTTAATCTATCCTAGGAGACAGAGAAATTGGAAAATTAGTCAACAATAATCATAGCTATATGGCAAAACTGATTGTGTTTGACTTATTTTAAATTACAATCTGTTTAAATTACAGTCTGTGCTGTTTTCTCTGGCTTTGTAGGAATTCCTGTACACATCAATTTCACTGTTTAGCTTATCTATATTTCCTGAAATCCATAATATTTATGATTTTTCATCTCTGTCTAATGTGGACCTGGGACGTATTGACTCGTTTAATGACTCCACCTTTTTGATTGCGTACACACCTGTCACTGAAACAACTCAGAGGATAATGAATAGAGTCTCTTTGGCCTCCTACATGACAGGTGAGTTTTCTGCTAAATCAGAAGGAATCTGTCTTCCTAGTTAATTTGGTTACATACCCTGGTTAATATATACTTCACTTGATAAGCTCTGGAGTGTGTGTGTGTGTGTGTGTGTGTGTGTGTGTGTGTGTGTGTGTGTGTGTATTGGTGTTAGATCTTCTTTGAAAGTCTGGTAGAATTCTGAGCTAAAACCATGAAGGCTTTTTTTGGTTGGGAGACTTTTAATGACTGCTTCTATTTACTTGGGTGTTATAGGTCTATTTAAATTATTTATCTGATCTTGATTTAATTTTGGTAAGTGATATCTATGAAAAATATCATCCATTTCTTTTAGATTTTCCAGTTTTGTGGAGTACAAGTTTTTGAAGTATGACCTAATGATTCTTTTAATTTTCTTGGTTTCTGTTATACCCCCCTTTTAATTTCTAATTTTGTTGATTTGAATATTCTTTCTCTGCCTTTTAGTTAGTTTTGATAAGGGTTTGTCTATCTAGTTGATTTTCTCAAAGAACCAGCTCTTTGTTTCTTTGTATTGTTCTCTTTGTTTCTATTTTATTAATTTCAGCCCTCAGTTTGTTTCCTGTCATCCATTCCTCTTGGGTGTGTTTGCTTCTGTTTGTTCTAGAGTTTTCAGGTATGCTTTCAGTTAAATAACTGATATGAGATCTCCCTTAGTGCTATGAACTTTCCTCTTACTTTCATTGTGTCCCATAAGTTTGGGTATGTTGTGTCTTCATTTTCATTGAATTCTTGAAAGCCTTTAATTTCTTTCTTTATTTCCTCCTTGACCCAGTGTCAGTTCAGTAGAGAGTTGTTCAGTTTCCATGAGTTTCTAGGCTTTCTGTTGTTTCTATTGTTGTTGAAATCCAGCTTTAATCTATGGTGGTCTGATAAGGTACAGAGGACTATTTCAGTTTCTTGTATCTGTTGAGACTAGCTTTGTGACTGAGTATGGTTAATTTTGGGAAGGTTCCATGAGGTGCTGAGAAGGTATATTCTTTTGTATTTGCGTGAAATGTTCTATAGACATCTGTTAGGTCCATTTTAGTCATAATGTCTATTAATTCCATTATTTCTCTGTGTAGTTTCTGTCTGGACAACCTGTGCATTGATGAGGGTGGGTGTTGAAGTCTCCCACTATTTATGTGTGGGTTCCTATGTGTGATTTAAGCTTTAGTGATATTTCTTTTACAAATGTAGGTGCCCTTGCATTTGGAGCATAGATGTTCAGAATTGAGATGTTATCCTGGTGGATTTTTTTCCCTTAAGATTATGAAATGTGCTTCTTCTCCACTCTTTTAATTTTGGTTTAAAGTCTATTTTGTTTGATACTAAGATAGCTGCACCAACTTGCTTCTTAGGTCTATTTGCTTGGAAAATCTTTTTCCAATCCTTTACTCTGAGATAATATCTATGTTTGTGGTTGAGGTGTGTTTCTTGTATGCAGCTGAATGATGGATACTCTTTTCATATCCATTCTGTTAGCCTGTGTCATTTTATTTTCAAATTTAGTCCATAGATGTTGAGGGATATTAACTACCCATGGTTGTTAATCACTGTTATTTTGGTAGTGGTGGTGGTGTGTGTGTGTGTGTGTGTGTGTGTGTGTGTGTGTGTGTCTTCTTTGGATTTTGCTGGTGAGGGATTAACTATTGCTTGTGTTTTTGTGGGTGTAGTTAACTTCCTTGAGTTGAAATTTCCCTTCTAGCACCTTCTGTAGGGCTGCATTTGTGGATATAAATGGTTTAAATTTGACTTTGTCATGAAATACCTTGTTTTCTCCATCTATGGTTATTGAAAGTTTTGCTGAGTATAGTAGTCTGGGCTAGCATCTGTGGTCTCTTAGAGTCTTCAAGATGTCTGTCCAGACCCCTCTGACTTTGTAGTTTCTGTTGAGAAGTTTTGGGTGTGATTTTAGTAGGTATGCCTTTATATATTACTTGGGCTTTCCCCCTGCAGCTTTTAATATTTTTTTCTTTTCCCTGTATGTTTTGATGTTTTGATTATTATGCGATGCAAGGACTTTCTTTTTGGATCCAATCTGTTTGGTGTTCTGTAAGCTTCTTGTACCTTTTAAGGCATGTCATTCTCTAGGTTAGGAAATTTTTCTTCTATGATTTTATTAAATATATTTTCTGGGTTTTTGAGCTGGGATTCTTCTCTGTCTCCTATTCCTATTATTCTTAGGTTTGGACTTTTCATATTGTTTCAGATTTATTGGATGTTTTGTGTTAGGAATTTTTTAGATTTAACATTTTCTTTGACTGATGAACTCATTTCTTCAATTGTATCTTCAATGCCTGAGATTCTCTCTTCCATCTCTTGCATTATGTTGGTGATGCTTGCATCTGTAGTTCATGTTTCTTTAACCAGATTTTTCATTTCCAGAATTCCCTCAGTTTGTGTTTTCTTTATTGCTTCTATTTTGATTCCCAGGTCTTGAATAGTTTCCTTCATCTGTTTGTTTTATCCTTGGCATTCTTGGCATTATTTAAGGGATTTATTGATTTCCTCCAATTTTTCAAGATGCACTCTTATCACTTTGGAACCATAAGCTAAAATCAACTCCCTTTTCCTTTAATTGACTTTGGTCATGGTGTTTTATCACAGCAACAGAAAAGTAACTAATGCAGCTTCTCATAGGTATTGCTTATAGGAATTTACTTATAGTAGTAATCTTTTTCTTGAAATTCCAGGAAAAGAAATATTGGCTTTTCCAGATGAAGAAAATATGACAGAACTCATTTCAAACCGTTACAATGATGTAGTGAGGGTCATATTTACCAGCACTTACTCCTATCATTTGAAATTCCATGAAGGAATAAGGATTCCAACCATGAAGGAGCATAAGGACCACACAGGTAACTATGAAGCTCCAAAACTGGATGGCTTTCCATTCCTCCAATGTTATAGGAGAATGTAGGGATATGTTCTGGCTAGTTTTGTTGTTAACTGGACAACTTGGGAAAGATGAACTCAACTGAAGAATTGCTTCCCTTGGATTGGCCTGTGGGCATGTCTGTATCACATTTTCTTAACTGCTAATGGATGTAGGAGCATCTTATCCACTGTTGGTGATCCCATCCCTAGGGAGGTGAACCTAGGTTATAAATAAATGTAACTGAACAAGCAAGGGAAGCAAGCTAGTAAGCAGCATTTCTCAGTGATCTCTGCTTCATGATCCTGCCTTGGCTTCCCTTAATGATATACTATAACCTATAAGCTAAAATAAACCCCTTAATTCCCTAGTTACTTTTGGTAAGCTTTATTGGTTATATCACAGCAAGAGAAAGCAAACTTGAACAGGATATTAATTAATGCAAATTAATAAGTTTTAACAACAAAGGCAAGGAACTGAAGAGATAGCTTAGTTAGTAACATACTTGCTGTGCAAGTGTGAGGATGGTAGTTTGATGCCTAGAACACATGTAAAACTCATGGTGTGGTGGTGCATGCTTGTGATTGTAGTGCTGGAGAAGCAGTCGGAGATGGCTCCCCAGAAAGCCAGGCTGCCCCAATTAGTGAGTCCAAGGTCCTAGTGACAGACCCTGTCTCAAAAGACATGGTGGATTGCTCCTGTAAACAACACTCAGGGCTGACCTCTGACCGTCTCACACATGTGCACACATGAGCATACATATTAACTCATACATCCTACCTCCTACTATAACAAAGGTAAAGTCGACTTCTAGAAGTAAATAAAATTAGACAAACAAGAAATGTTGCCCACACATACACGCACAAGTGTGCACATATATTCATCTTAAACTAAAATCACATGAAAAAGAAAATCACAGCAGCCAGTAGAGAAAGTGATTGCTAAACATCAGTGTGTTGTGTTTATGTTTCCCGATGACATATGGGTCTAACATTTTTTTTTTCCAACAAGAAGCTTGAGCTTCAATGGCAAATTTAGGATAAATCAGATGGTGTCAAGCTTGCCTCAGTTGGAGCTATGTTATCAGGCTGGAACTTTCAGAAAGATGTATCCTTCAAACCAAATGTAATGACTTCGATCTGAAATTCTAGCACTAGAGATGAGAGGATGATTGTAAAGTCAAAGCCAGCCTGCGATACCTACCAAGTTTTAGGCCAGCTTAGGTAACAGAATGAGACCCTTTATTCAAAACTAAAAGCAAAACAAACAACAGCAACGAAAGATGTGCCTTTCATCAATGGGAAGAGTGGAGGAGGAATCATCTTGTAGCAGAAAAAAAGAATGGAACAAGGAAACTTCTTTCTTTTGGGTTCTGGACAATATTATGTCTTTTAAAAGACTTCAACTTCAAACCTTCAAGTAGAAATAACAGTCAAGTGAAAAATAGGAGTGCATCAGTTACATAAATTGAAGGCATTATCAAACTTGTCTGGAATGTTCTCATACCAACCCAGAGAACAAAGATGTATTTCTGAGTAGGAAATCTCAGTTCATAATTACTAACAAGATGCTATATGCAAGAGTTCATAGGAGAAAAAGCATTTGATAGTCAGACATACAGAAAATAAATGATGAAACATAAGACTGCAAAAACAGCTGTGACTCATGAAAAGAAAAACAGTGTACCACTAGGACACCCCAGAGGTACTGTCAACAATTGCTTATAAAAGAAAAAATTGAAATATGTTCAATAATTGTAATTATATTATTATAATATGAAGAGGAAGAGTCTCTAAATAAGAAGAGAAAACCTTTTATGAAATGCTTTAAAAAGGACCACAATAATTCTATTAATGAAAAGGAATCTTATTTTCACATCAGATCAAAGGGACCAAAAATATGGTTCTGAAAATACAAAAGACATTATTAGCTTATAAAACTATGTGGTAAGATTTGCACAATTTTTAAAGTACTTAGTAAGTATTGCTTAGGAATATAGACATCTTTTTAGAAATCTATAAATGGCCATACAGTTTAGGGAAGTCGTTGTCATAGGATGATGATAGATTTTATCAGTAGAATAAGACCACAGAAGAAACGGGGAATTTTGCCTTTCTAGTCTTCACTTCTTCTTTGTTTATTTATTTTCTATTCTTCTCTCATATATTACACCCCCCTCCTTCCTCTTCTCACAGTTCCTCTCCTCAACTCCCCTCTCCCACAGATCCACTCCTGTTTCCCTTCAGAAAAGGGCAGACCTCCCAGGGATATCAACCAAACATGACATAACCAATTACGATAAGATTAGGCACATACCCTCATCTCAAGGCTGGACAAGCCAACCCAGTAGGAGTAAAAGGGTCCTTAAAGCAGGCAAAAGAGTCAGAGACACCCTTACACCCACTGTTAGCAGTTCCACAAAACACCAAGCTGTACCATAACATAAAGAGGACTTAGCTCAGACCCACACAGGCTCCCTGATTGCCACTTCAGTCTGTGAGTCCTTACGAGCTCTGGTTAGCTGATTCTGTGGGCTTTTTCTTCTGATTAGATCTTACTTCTTAAGATGTGTGAGTTAATGTCCAGATATTTCTTTTGCTTGTATTTATGCCATTTTAAAGTCTACATATGCCCTTCTCACTTAAAGTTAATATAGTGTAGAAGAAATTTTCTAATTTAATGATGGCTTATCTTTAATAAACTGTAGATAAAATTTCAGTGGAGTAGTAATTTTGACTTTTCATTTTCAAAATAACTTTTCTTCAAAAGACTACCTAATTATTATCTTATTATGAGCTCCATTTGCCCATTATTTTATAATATTCAATTATCTCACTAGAAAATACTTGATTGCAGTGGGGTCTTGGTCTTATTTTAGACTACAGTACTACCTTTTGATAATCTTAAAAGTTATTTTAAATCACTAATACAAAGGTCGGGAGTATAACTCACTGGTATAATGCTTGCCTAGCAAGTATAAGGATATAAATTTAATTCTCCCATGCCAAACTTCATCATCATCATCATCATAATAATAATAATAATAAATACAAAAGCAGGAAGTAAAAGCTCAAAAATATGAACAATAGAGAAATGGAAGAAAATATGAGAAAGGTATTGACTTAGAAAATGTAGAAACAAAGAACACTTTCTACTGTAATGGGTTTGTATTCTCACTTTGCCAATTACTAGTAATTATAAATTTGAGATTTTATGGATTTCAAGGCAACAGATGTGTTTTTGGTATGGGAGGAGATTGTAAAATTCTCTGCTTGCAATAATTAGGCTCACACCCCATACTCATATTCTTTTCTTTGTTCTCAAAGCTCATTGTTCTGCATATGAAGATGATATTATTTGTGATGTTTCACGCTTCTGGACAGATGGGTTTGTGGCTCTTCAGGCTGCCATTAATTCAGCCATCATAGAAGTGAGTGCAAAATGTGGGACGGAAAACAATTCTGTTCAGTTCTGTGAATGTGTCAGTAGACAGCTGTGTTCTTTCGTTCTCTCACTTATTCAGTTACTCTTTCACTCTAATTCATTTATCTACTCACTTTTCCCCACTGAAGTTCACCAAAGCTGCTGTATTACCAGTTGTAGTAGAACAATGTAGATAGTAGCATCAACAAAATAAGATTTTCTTTTCTCCAGGGAATCAGTACTCTAAGGAAGCCAGATGTGTAATCACATAATTAGAACAGGAAACTTGTACTGTCATGGAATTATGAACAGTGCTCTTATCTATAAAGAAACACACAATTCCCAGCCTTGATGGAAGAATTCTTAATAAAATGATCTTATATAATATTATATATATATATATAATTTATATAAGATCATTTTAATAAGATATATAATAGAAAAAATTTTTTCCAAGAAAAATGAACAGCCACTGGTTGGTATGAAGCTGATAAGATTCTAAGTAGTGTAGGGAGACCAGGATGAAAGGTATGACTCAAGAACCTAAATAACCACAGAACATGTGAGAAGATACTCAGGCTAGCATCAGATCCAGTCATACATCCAGGGGAAGCAGGATGTCATCTGTGTACCATTGTTATGCCTGTTTTCTTCACTGATATCTTTGTTTAGATCACAACAAATCACTCAGTGATGGAAGAGATGATGTCAGTAACCGGAAAATACATGAAGATAGATCCTTTCATTGCCCAAGGAGGAATAACGACTGATTCTTTCCTTTTTTTATGTATTATTTGTTTTTCCCCACTCACCTACTATATCTCAGCTGGTGTTACAAGAGAAAGGAAAAAGATGAAGGGCTTGATGACAGTGATGGGTCTTCAGGATTCTGCTTTCTGGTGAGTCAATGGAGGGGCTCAGAAAGTGAGTCTCTAGGGAGAAAACACCATTGACAGAGGGGATGTACTTCAGCTGGCAGAGTGCTTGCCTTGCACGTATAAAGCCTTGACTTTGATCCACAGCACTATATTTACTGAGTGTGGTGGTACACATCTATAATCTCAGCTCTTGGGAGGGAGATGTAGAAGAAACAGAAGTTCAAGATCATCATTGGCCATATATGGAGTTCAAGGTCAACCTTGGGTACATGACACTGTTTCAAACAAAACAACAACCTTTCCAAACTCTCCATCATTATTAAAACGTAAATCTTTCTTGCTTTCATTTCCTCTGAATTACGTGGGCTCTCCCTGGTGTAATACTGCACAGAAAAAGGATGAACTTCACCACACTTAACTCTGAATTGA
The DNA here is from genome assembly GCF_049852395.1 of Peromyscus maniculatus bairdii. Classification (NCBI taxonomy): domain Eukaryota; kingdom Metazoa; phylum Chordata; class Mammalia; order Rodentia; family Cricetidae; genus Peromyscus; species Peromyscus maniculatus. The sequence continues at coordinate 97,391,065 of NC_134859.1, read as the reverse complement.
GCAATGAATTACATATTTGCCGTTGAATGACATTTCAGATATTGCGCAGCCAATGTCTCCTGTTTTCAGATCCATGAGAACTTAGAACTTCTAATATTTGATAAAATGCTTGCTTTAGAGATGTTTGTTGTTGTTGGATCAATAAGCAATTTATTTGATCACTTAAATGGGGTGTTATGCTAAAAGCATTACAGAAAAATCCACTGTGGAGCTGAATATATTAAATGTTAAGCTCCTCAAGCAGTAGCTTTAACCAAGAGAAACAGAGGAGCAAGAAAATAGTATCAGTGTTTACTTACATCTCACTTGCCCCTCACAGGTTGTGCTATCACAGGAAAACTGCATAAATCAGCGAGCCTCAGTTTCTGCCTCTGCAAAAGTAGGGGATATATCCAACCATATCATCCTTGGATGGTTGTTGACATGATTAACTATGCTTATTCTTTTTTAAAAAATATTTTTCTTATTTTATGTGCATGGGTGTTTTGCCTGCCTCCACACATGTCTGTGCATGGCATGTGTGCCTGGTGCCTACATGTTTGATGATAGATTACAGATATTTCTGAGTCACCATGTGGATGTGGGAATCAAAACTGAGTCGTCTACAAGAACAGTCAGTGCTCTTAACCACTGAGCCATATTTCTGGCCCCTAGCCTACACTTTGAAAAGTATTTGGTGATCAGCAGATGCTAAATGTTAACATGTGTTTTGGCAGTTATGATCTCTGTATGAAATAGCATAAAACTTCAAGTTGAAAACCCAAGTTTCTGCTCTTTAATTACTATAAAGTGACATAGTGTCCCTTGGTCAATGGATATATCAGAATCATGCCATGGAAAAAGGATTATTTAATTCATACTTTTTAAAAATAATAGTCTTTATTTCTTGAGCAGAAAGTAGAGGCAGCTCACTCCTTCCTGTGGACTTTCCCTTGTTAGTCATGTGCATAAATGTTGTATATTTGTCATAATTAATAAAACAGTAGTTGTTAGTTACTAAAGAGCATATTTAAACTGGGGCTCACTCTGTGTTGCACAGTGAAATGATTGTCAACAAATGGGTACTGTCTTATGTCTACATCCCCAGTATCATGGATTATAGCTTTACTCTCCCAAATCTGTTCTACGTTCCATTTGTTCAACTTTAGTCTCTCTCTCTCTATCTGTACTCCTAGAAATTACTGGCTATTTTAAGGTCTACAGTTAGCTTATTTTCAAGTTGGGATCTATATTTACATGGGTTTTGTTTTATTTTTGTTTTTTTTTTTAGAATGATCAGGAAATGGCAGGTAGTTGAGATAAAGATATAACTTAAGATTTATATTCTTGGCCTGACAAAATTAATTTATATTTCATGAATAGGAATTACATGTGTAATCAGGTAGCAGGAAGCATTCATCTTATCAAGCTCCTACAAGTTAATATCCATCTGTCTCTGAGATCAGAGGAAGTAAATGAATCATATCTTTTTTGTAGGATTCTGTTTTGTTAAATTGGGAGAAATAATAACAGCTACTGGAGCTATAGACATAAGACAGTACCCATTTGTTGACAATCATTTCCACTATGCAATACAGAGTGAGCCCTCATTTAAATATGCTCTCATTTATTAGTGAACCCTAGTATAAATACATTAGTTAAATAATAACTAACAATTATGGGCATACCATAAGCTGTAAATCAGTAAATAATAATGTAGATAAAGTAGGAAATGCTATAGGAATTATCTATCAAAAATAATAAAACTCATTAATTTCTTTTTTTTTTTTTTTTTTTTTTTTTGGTTTTTCGAGACAGGGTTTCTCTGTGTAGCTTTGCGCCTTTCCTGGGACTCACTTGGTAGCCCAGGCTGGCCTCGAACTCACAGAGATCCGCCTGGCTCTGCCTCCCGAGTGCTGGGATTAAAGGCGTGCGCCACCAACGCCCGGCGTAAAACTCATTAATTTCTTATGACTATAATAATACATTCACACAGTATTTTTTACTGGTCACTAAGCTTCATGTGATAGTATGTGTGTGTTCTTGTGTGTGCACACATATGTATACATGTGTGGTGGCCAGAGGTCAACCTATAGTGAGGTTCCTCAGTTATTGTCCATCTGACTGAGTCTTTTATTGGCCTAAGATTCTTTGGTTAGATTTGATTGGATAACTAGAGCTCTATCCATGATCTATTGGCATCTACCTGTCTCCTTTCCCCCAGTTCTAAGATTACAAGCATTCACTGCTGTGCACAGTTGTTTATTTTTGTTTTCATTTGTTTTGTTTTGTTATGTTTTGTAGGTTCTGGGAATCAGACTCAAGTCTTCATGCTTGCATTGCCCAGCACTTTACCTACCAAGCTGGTTCCCTGTATACCATATCAGCATTTGCTATAAACACTTTAAGACTGTAATTTGTCAGAAAGTATTAATGAAGAAAAGGAAAATGGACAAAGAAAGACATTATAGTTCAATAATAATAATAATAATAATAATAATAATAATATAAACCCTCAAATCATGCTATGTCAAACAATATCTGACTGATGTCAAAGTGTATAGAACAGTTAGTGTTCCTATAAGGAGAAAAAGGAACTTTATTGTAAGCACATTAGGGAGAAGAGGGAAGTATAGAATTAGGCATTCTTGCTTCCATAATAAATCCATGAAAAAAAGTTAGATCAGAGTACCTTTATGTGGAATAAAGAGACTTTAACTTAGTTATATTAAAGGATTGAAATTCAGCAAGATACATGTATATTCACACCTGAAAGATGGAAAAGACTGTCAATATTCAGGAGATTCATCTTGAATCTTTGTATTAATTCTATGTAAGGTTATTTACATCCCAAAATTACTCTATTCTTCTTATATAATCTAGAGAAAATCCTATGAAGTCTGTTGAGTGAGTATGGGGCTGAAAGAAGAGTAATATAAATAGCCACAGTAGTGACTCTTTTCCATCTAACTATGAAATACTAATAGAATTTTGTTTTTATATAAGGCTGTCCTGGGGTTTGCTCTATGGTGTCATTGTCCTCATTGTGGCCCTTCTCTTGACATTTATTATAAAGTTGGTTCAATTTGTCATTTTGACTGGATTCATGATGATCTTCAGCCTGTTTTTCTTCTATGGCTTATCTTTGGTGAGTTGGTGAATAAAATCTCTCTGTGTCTAGTTTTCAGTCTAAGAAACAAAGTTGGAACCAATTAGGCAATTTCTGTGTATTCCTATTTTTTATTTGCATGAGACAATCTGTAGATAAATAATATTGATCTATAGTTCCTGATAGTTCTAATTTTCTGTAAAATTTGTAGAGAAAACTGTAATACTATATAAGAAATCATTTGTTTTGCTATAGTAATAACTCTTAGATAAACATACATCAACTGGGTCTTCTCTTGTTGTAGATCTCTTTGTCTTTCTTAATGAGTGTCTTACTAAGGAAGCTTTTCCTCACCGACTTTGTGGTGTTCTTTCTCACTGTCTTCTCCGGAAGTCTGGGATTCACAGCATTGTACAGATACCTTCCTGTGTCCTTGGAGTGGGTTCTAAGTTTGCTCAGCCCCTTTGCCTTTATGCTTGGAATGGCCCAGGTGAGTGGGAAGCCAGTTAGCTTATTAATGATATTTCTGAAATATCTTTCCTCCCTGGAACTCTATAGTATATAGTCATTTCTACATGTAGCCTTTTGAGCACTGTAGTTCAATGGAATATACTTGTGAGATTTCAGAGAAGAACCCTAAAAGCCAGAAGTGATTTTCTCCTGGAAAATAAATTCTTTTATATGTCAAAAAAGACAAATGGATTCATAGTTCTTTAATGTAGTGTATAATGTTTTGTCACTTTCCAAAGTTTATGTTATAAATTGAGTTTGAACTGATATACCCCAGTTAGCCATCTTATTTAATTTTAAAAGGATATGTGGTTTAATTCTGAGGCAATAACACAAAGCAAAATAAAATAAAAATGATGCTCAACCATTGACTGGGAAACTCCTTTTTGATCCTCAAGGATTTTTTTATTCTCCTTCTCTACTTAGTTCTTAAGCTGAACAGACCAACTCTTTCCCTCAGATATGGAATTATTTAATCTCCATTATGATGTGATGATAAGAATAACTGTAACTATATAATATATGATATGTAATGCTGATTCTCTTGAAAATTATGGATCAGTCCATTTTTTCTTTTACTAAAAATTTATTTTTATTCTCTCTCTCCCTCTCTCTCTCTCTCTCTCTCTCTCTCTCTCTCTCTCTCTCTCTCTCTCTCTCTCTCTCTGTATGTATATACACATGCTCACCTGTGTGCAGGTACCTGCAGAGGCCAGAAGAGGGTATCAGATATTCTGGAGCTAAATTTACAGGTGGTTGTGAGCCACTCAGTGTGGGTGCTAGAAACAGAACATGAATCCTCTGCAAGAGCATCAAGTGTTTTTTTTTTTTTTTTTGGTTTATTTGAGAGTGCTCTTGACCCCTCAGGCAACTATCCAACCCCTTCCGTCAATTTTCCTACAGTCTTTGTTTAAACATGAAATGCATTATCATTAATTTTTTACTGTCAGCATCTCCCAGAAGGTCTTTTCTTGTCCCTTTTTCCAATTAGCAAGCCCTTCTGTGACTATCACACTTTTGCTAAGTTCTCTTTCTACTTAATGTGTGTCTCATTTGGAACACACATTCACTGTACTAAACACGATTGATAAGTTGCATCATAGTTTTTACATTTCTTTGTCTTCCAGTCAAAATCTGTAGTCTTGGCAGTCAAGTGATTTAAGTTTGTCTTTCAGGGACCTGGTAAAAGATAACAGTTACAGTTCATGAAATAGCTAAGCTATTTAAAAAAGGTCATTATTTGCCTTTGACTTACTGGGTTATTTTTAATTTCCAGCTCTTACACTTGGATTATGATGTGAATTCTAATGCAAACCCACAAGGCAACCCAAATCTAATCATTGCCACAATTTTCATGTTGTTCTTTGATAGTGTCTTCTACCTGATATTGACATTTTACTTTGAAAAGGTTTTACCAAGTAAGTAGTTCCACAATAAGACTTAATAGAATGTTTGTAATCTCATTTATTGATCATATTTTATATATAATTAACTAATTATTTGATAAAATTTTTGATTAATTAATAATTAATTTAAATTTGAGATTTTAAAAATATGTCCTTCAAATGCATCACCCTTGTCTCCAGAACATGTCCATTTACAGGAAGACAATGAGCAGAGTCACTCGGGAAGAACTGGCTCTTTCATCTCTCTTGCAATTTATGAGCTCAGAACTGAAATCAGAAGTTTGTGACTGTGGAATATGTAGTATTTTAGATGAGTGTGCAGTCTGTTTCTCTTTATTTGTCTCTGACTACTTCCTACAATTTAGGGCTTTTTATTCCTAAATGTTTGTAGTTGCTGACAGATCTGTGTCTCTACACTCTGTGTATCTGAGCTCTGTCATGAGCTTTATCATTCAACTGGTAAATGAACACATATTTACCACCTATAATATGAGACATTATGTTTTGAAACATAACTACACTGTGATTGACTCCGTTGAGCTAATCAACATGTGCATGTATATTACCTCACATACTTGTTATTGTGGTAACCTACTATATGGTATTTTCAAGAGTATGGTACACTGTTACTGACTGTAGTACCATGTTCTGAGATCCTTTGAACTCACTTCTCCCTTTTTGTTGAAACTGTATGGGTTTTTGTCAAAATCTCCCAAGTCTTACCCTGCCACTTAGCCCCTGTGATCACCATTCTGCTCTGTATTTATGAATTCAACTCTTTATTCCCAAATATGTCAAATCAAGTGACACTTTCCCTACCGTGTTTACACAATAGTTTAGTTCACCCATGTCATTATAGGTGGTCTAAAGTAAGAGCAACTCCACTCCAGCTAAGACATTCTTACTTAAATGGTTGTGAGTGGAACCAGGGCACCTGTATTTTCAAGGTCGGACAGGGGTCATAATATGCAGCCATCCTACAATAATATATAGTCACATGTGAAGGACATTTATAATTGTATTTCCCTTTAATTTATTAATCCATGTAAGCTTCTCAAAGGCTAGGATCTTGATCTTATTGGCCGACTGAGCTCAAACACCCCAAGAGGACTTGGTATATCCTGGGACTCAGTAAATACCTGTAAAAGGTCCTTCCTTTGCTCCTGTCTAGTATACTTTCTCTGCCCCAGAGCACAGGCTGTTTTTCCTATGCAAGACACCAGGGCCAGTGCTCCATCCCAGGGCAGCCACGGGTAAAAACATGAAGAAAAGATAAATCAGTGAGAAGCAGCAACAGAGAGATTTTCCTTTTTAGTTAATAGTTCATCTTCCTGATTTTGAGTAAATCATGCATACATGGTAATTGTCTCAGGTGACTTTCCCAAAGTTTACTGAAGAATAAGTTACTCAATTTATCAGCTTTGTTAATGTGTATATACATAGAAGATGAATGGTTTAAATATATATATATATATATATATATATATATATATACACACATATATATATATAATTCTTGGTTATGTTTATGTGTGTAAGTATAGTGTTTATATGATATATATCATATATGCTTATATGTTTTATTTCCAGTACTGATTAAACAAAATACTCTAGTGAAGGAGTAATGCATTTCTAAGTAATATTGATCTAACTTAGAGAAATTTCTTTAAGAAATGTTTACAATACTTTTTTCTATGCTTTAGTGTTAAGTTTTTGCCTTTATTGTTAAATTGCCAAAGTCCTTGTTTGGGAGTCAAATTTTAGTTTTTATTTCTGGTGCACTCATATTTCAGGTGGCTCAGAATTACTATAATTCATTCCAAATCTTATTATAGAAAGATATTACTATATTGTTTAATTCCTAAAGGTTGCTTATTCTTTGAATTCCGCCCCCCCCAGCACTTTAGCTGACAAAAATCTATTACATCTCCATTGCCCCCTCATGGTAGAGGCATCTTAGGCAAATGGCTTCTCTGCAAATAAGTATAGATTTTAATGTTCTTTCTTTTAGTTGTTGACCAAAACCTTATGCAATATGTGATATAATTCATTTTTTCTTAAGACTCAATTTTAAAAAAAATTTCAATTTAGCTTGAAATATGTGTTTTTCCAATTTTTACTTACCAATATTTCATATTGTTTTGGTGTATTTCTACCTGATTATCCTCTGTTTACACTGAGAGTCGAGCTCTAAGCTGGCAGATATGTTTTTATTTCAATAATATAAATCTGCTGTTTTTAATGTTATTTAGACTTGAGACATCACGATCTTCTGGCTTGCATGGTCCCCAACAGGAAATGTCTGTTCACTGTTATATTAATTTCCTTTGTAATGTCCAGTTTATTTTTGGCATCTTTTAAGATTTTTATCTTTTCTTTTTGTTGCTTTTAAGCCTTCTGAATTTAAAATGAATCTGTTTCATGTATGTGTATATATATATACACTTATTTGCACACGTACATGCTCATATTTAGATTTCCTTAAGGTTTTTTAAATTAATGACCATAAATTTCATCAATTCTGGGGAAAATTGGGAAATTAATTTTCTTTACATTCTCTGTTCTTTTAGGAGTCCATTTTGAATGAGTATTAGACCAGTTGAGATTATCGCATAGCTAGCTCACTGGCTATCTTTTTATTTTTATTTTTCTTGTACCAAGCAAGTTGACACAATGAGAGGAACTTACAGATAAACTGAACTTACTTTGATTATGTACTTATCTTCTCCTGCCCTTCATATTGTTTGGATTGATGTGCTGTGCCCCTTTCCACTCTTTCTTGTGGCCCATCAAATAATTGTTTTGTTATGTTGTCTTCCTTTAAAATATTCATTTAGTAGTTAGTAATTGTTTAATTGACTGTGTGAACTCATACTATATTTGGATATGTAACTAGTAATTTCCTCATCCTTTTAGTAACTGTATAGATATAATATATTCGGATCTGCATTTTGGATAACCCAAGATTAGAAATGTCTTTCATTTTGCTTTATATTTTCTCTTTATTTTCCCTCAAATTTTCATTATTGATGTAGCTAATCTAATATCTTCATATTTTTCTCTAGTAGTCCCAATGTTAAAACACCTCAAGAGATTGTTTGCTTGTGTTGAAATGTATTCACATTTAGAGGGGATTTTAGAACAGTGGCTGATCCCATATGTAATTACACTGGTTTAATAGATGAATATGGACGACGACATCCACCCTTGTTTTTTCTGAAATCCTCGTTTTGGTCACAACAAAATCAAGCTGATCAGATAGCCCTTGACAATGAGACAGCAGACTATGAGTTTTCTGATGACTTATTTGAACCTGTGTCTACAGAATTCCATGGGAAAGAAGCCATCAGGTGAGATCTCATGTGGTGCAGAGGAAAGCCAGGATGGGCAATGCTATCCACAGCCTAAAACCTGCTCCAGACATGCAGTTAAGCCCTGCAAACCCTCCATTGAGTCCTTCGCAGGGTTCCGACCTAATCTCACCTGCATTGCCTGTGACTGTCTGTCCTGTATTCTGATGCTTCTAAAAACTATAGCATGCTTCTTTTAGTGCCAAACTTAAATGTAAGACATCAGCAGTGACAATTCGGCAAAGCTCCTCTCGGCCTGTCACTTACTGCTTCTCTTCTCCCCCCTTTTTCTTTTCCTTAGCTTCAGGGGTTCATGATTCCACCTTGTTAGTTACACCAGCTGTTTTCCCTTTGCTCATCTTAATAGTTCGTCCTTTGTGCAGTCATTGTTTCTACTAAGAAGATAAAGGAAAAGGGAAGAATGAACTGGAAAGGCCTGGAGACAAATGGGAAGTCAGCTCAGTATGCCTTTCAGGCATGCATATCTTCATTCTGGGTTACCATAAAATACCTGTTTCATGTGATACTAGTTGCATTTATTTCAAATAAGGAAGAAATCCTCAAAAATCCTTATGTTTGCTACTCTTACTTTAAATATTTTTTATTTATTTTTTGTAAATTTTATGAATATATACAGTGTATTTTAATCATATCCAGCACCCCACTAGCCACTTCTTCTTTTTGTATTTTATAATTTAATTTAATTTTACATATCAGCCACGGATTCCTTGTTCTCCCCCCTCCCGCACCCTCACCTTCCCCCCAGCCCACCCCCCATTCCTATCTCCTCCAGGGCAAAGACTCCCCCGGGGATTGAGTTCAACCTGGTAGATTCAGTCCAGGAAGGTCCAGTCCCCTCCTCCCAGACTGAGCCAAGTGTCCCAGGTTTCAAACAGCCAGCTCATGCACTGAGGGCAGGACCCAGTACCACTGCCTGGATGCCTCCCAAACAGATCAAGCTAATCAGCTGTCTCACCTATTCAGAGGGTCTGATCCAGTTGGGGGCTCCTCAGCCATTGGTTCATAGTTCATGTGTTTCCATTCGGTTGGCTATTTGTCCCTGTGCTTTATCCAACCTTGGTCTCAACAATTCTCACTCCTATAAACCCTCCTCTTTCTCACCAAGTGGACTCCTGGAGTTCCACCTGGGGCCTGGCCGTGAATCTCTGCATCCAGTTCCCTCAGTCATTGGATGGGATTTCTAGCAACCGACAATTAGGGTGTTTGGCCATTCTATCACCAGAGTAGGTCACTTTGGGCTGTCTCTTGACCATTGCCAGTAGTCTATTGTGGGGGTATCTTTGTGGATTTCTGTGGCCCTCTCTAGCACTTTGCTTCTTCCTATTCTCATGTGGTCTTCATTTATCATGCTCTCCTATTCCTTGTTCTCCCTCTCTGTTCTTGATCCAGCTAGGATCTCCTGCTCCCCCAAGCTCTCTTTCCCTAGACCCTTGCCCTTCATTACCCCCACTCACATCCAGGTTGTTCATGTAGATCTCATCCATTTCTCTGTTATTGGGCGATCCCCTTGTCTTTCTTGGGGTCCTATTTTCCAGGTAGCCTCCCTGGATTTGTGAGTAGCAGTCTAGTCATCTTTGTTTTACATCTAGTATCCTCCTATGAGTGAGTACATACCATGTTTGTCTTTCTGAGTCTGGGTTGCCTCACTCAGGATGATTTTTACTAGATCCATCCATTTGCCTGCAAACCTCATGATGTCATTGTTTTTCTCTGCTGAGTAGCATTCCATTGTGTATCCCACTAGCCACTTCTAACTCTCACAGCTCACTACTAACATGTCCTCCTCCCAATTTCATGCCCTGTTCATTAATATATATAAATATTATATATATAATATATATTATATATATATATCCCATTGAATCCAGTGAGTACTGTCCATTTGCACACACACACACACACACACACACACACACACACACATAGTGAGAATATCCACTGAAATATGGGCAACCAACCTGTCAGTGATCACACACCCAAAGAAAAATGGCTCTCTGCCAATAGCCCTCAAGTAGGGGTGTCTCGTAAGTCCATCCTCCTTTCTTTCTTTCTTTTTTTTCTTGAGACAGGGTTTCTCTGTGTATCTTTGGAGCCTGTCCTGGAACTCGCTTTGTAGACCAGGCTGGCCTCGAACTCATGGAGATCCACCTGGCTCTGCCTCCTGAGTGCTGGGATTAAAGGCACGCGCCTCCATCGCCCGGCCCACCCTCCTCACACAGTGGAATTTTGAGTGGCTTGGTCTTGTGCAGACAGCCACAGCTACCTGAGTTCCTGAGTGACAGCCGTGGATGGTTTGCCAGCCCTCCTCCCATCCTCCAGCTTGTACTTTCCTTCTGTCTCCTGCTCCGTTCCCTAGGCCTGGGGGACAGGTGTTGGTATTTTCTAACTTCTAGCCATAACTTTCAATTCCTAATACATGACTGCTTTCCTCCCTATCACTCTACCCACCCAACTTCATGATCCATGTTCTTTCTCTTTCTCAACCCCACAAAAGAAAAACAAATCAAACAAATAAAGTCAATAAGACAAAAAAATGCCAAAACAAAACAAAATGTCCCCTCCCTGAAAAAAAAAAAAAACCCATGGAGTTCATTTTGTGTTGGCCAACTATTCCAGGGCCTGGGGCCTCACCTGGAGTATGGATGAGATACCCAGTGGCACTCCATGAGAGGAAAAATGACTCTCCATTTCCCAGGAGGTATCAGTTGCAAACAGCTTCTTGATTGGAATGGGGCCCCATGTCCACTTCTTCATGCTGGGATTTCGTCTGGTTCGAATCTGTGCAGGGCTTGTACATGCTGTCACTGTGAGTTCATATGTGTATCATCCCTGCTGTGCCTTAAAGATGCTGTTCCCTTGGAGTCATCCACCATGTCTGGCTCTTAAAATCTTTCTACATCCTTTCTGAGCCCTGCTTGAGGGGAAATGTTTGATAAAGACATCTCCTGAGGGGCTGAGTGATTCAAAGTCTCTCATTGTCTGCACGATGCCTTGTTGTCTGTGTGTTAGTTACCATCTACTGCAAGAAGCAGCTGTGAGAAATCTATTTTAAGCAACATACATGAACCCTGAGTTGCATGAGAAAAGACAGTTGGTGGCATAAAACAAATGTACAGTTACTTGATAGAATACAACGAGATAGATAATATGCCTACATTTCTAGAACTGCAGTGATTTCTGAATTGCAACATAAAAAATTTAGTATTTAACAACACTTAAATTATGATCCTTCACATCCCTCTTAGTAACCATAATCTTCATTATACAATCAATGGCATCCAATACTTTTCATGGACCACTTTCTCAGCATACAACATGAAACACTTCATTAGTCTTCAAACTAACTGCAATACATGTACTGTTAGTATTCCTTTCAAAGCAGGAAAGTAGTTATAGGGGATAATTATATTTGTCAGCTACTAAACAGTTAAAGTACAACGATAGCTAGTAGCTTCGGATATTGTTCATGACATTCCTTCTTCTTGTCATTCTCTACTGCCTGACTGACCTGAAGAAATTCTGAGCTTCACGAAGATGTCACCTCTAACATTTGTATGTGGTTCTGTTCCCTGCTCAGCCTTGTTGTGTTAGCTGTCTATGTTGTATCCTTACCGAGCTTCCTCATCACTACATATGATTCAGGTCAGGACTAAAGCTCATGGTCAAGAACAACACCCAAGCCTTTGCCCACACCGAAAGAAGCAACCTTTCTTCCAAGGGAGCTCAGGCACCTGTCAAGTTTTCAAACATTAGTTAAGTACCATTGCTGTCTCGTTACAGCTAAATGAAGCTCACATGCTCCCCCTCATACTCTTGCACCCCAAATTTACCCAGATTTTTCAACCAAACTCAGAGCTAGATAATAAAGAAAAACACTGCCTTTTAAACAATTTACTCCTTGCTCTCTTCTCCAGAATCAGAAGTCTTACAAAAGAATACATAGAAAAGTCTAAGCGTACAGAGGCTTTGAAAGGTAAGTAATTAAGATACAGAAAATCTTAACTTTTAGTCAGTTAACTTTCTCTCTGTGATGAGTTCTAGACTCTGTAAATAGGTATTGAGTCTTATGTTGTTATTGTTTTGCTCCCCTCCTAACTGAACTAATATTGTCGTGCTGGGTAATTTTGTAATCACATGAAAGATGTATACTAGTAGGAAACTTAGTAACACTTTTGTCTACCACTTTTAGTTCAGTATGGCAATCAGATGACCTTCTTCAATATTGTATGTACACTTGTGAAGGGAGGAAGCAATTTTTTTATTTGGTTCATAGGACTTTTAATTGCATAATAACATTATTGATTTGTTTTAAATTTAAGAAATTATCAAATGGCTATAATGTGCCAAGGTGATGTTGAATCTATTCAGGCAAAACAGTTTCCATTCCACTAAAACTGCATACTTTGACATTTTTGAAAGTGAAAAATAGAGCATTAATTTTAATTTAACAAATGAATGAATATATTCTTTCATAAGTTTTAGCTGCATACTATAAATACATAGGCACGATACGAGCCCTCCATTAAACCTACATTTGTGATTTTAAACCTTCATGCTGTTCCCCTCCCAGATCTGGCATTGGACATATATAAAGGTCAGATCACTGCAATCCTTGGTCACAGTGGAGCTGGGAAATCAACACTGTTAAATGTCCTTAGTGGGCTGTGTGTTCCCACCAAAGGTAAGAGACTTCCCTCAAGGCTCACAAGTGGATCATCTGTGCTTTTGTTACACATCTGAGCATTAGGTAAAGACAGAGATAATTAAACTCACAGAAATTGACATTTAATATATATATTTTATAAAATGTATATGATATTAACTTAACTTACAGAATTTTAGTATTTTAGGAATATTCAAATTTTTATAGAATTCACATTGTTTCAATAGATATTGATCACATTCTTATGTATAGATAAAGTACTCTCAAAATTCAGCAACTTTAAAAGTATCAATCATGTATATTTATCTAATTAGATGGGTTAACTGGAAAGGTCTCTTAATCTCACTGTTTGACTGTAACTTATGGCCTAGGATGGTTTTACCTATAATCTGATATTTTAGCCTTATTCTGTCTCTTTATCTCTGTCTCTCGCTTTCTCTCTATCTGTGTGTGTCTCTGCCTGTGTGTGTGTGTGTGTCTGTCTCCCCTGTCTTGGTGTCTCTCTCTAGTTGTCTCTCTCTGTCTCTTTCTCTCTGTTTCTGTCTCTCTCATCTCTGGAAAATTTTTAGGGCTGAGGTTCTAAGGATTTTGAGCAGCAAAAGAATCAATGCCAATGTGATACAGCAGTCTCGTGTTCTCTTTCACGATTATTAACTCACATTTCACTGCTCCAAGCAAGTTACACACATAGCTAAGAGGTTTAGAGGAATTGACTTCATTTCTTGGTGGTAAAATGTAGGATGTACCATATTCTCAAATACAGGTGAGATAGGATACTAAAATGAAATTTGGAATAGATAGACCACAAGAATAGTATAAAATCACACATCTAATTTTATTTTGTAAAGTTTTTTAAGTTACTGTAGGTTAAAGGTGCTATTTTATCTTGCTAATGTTTTTTGAACCCCCTATTTATAGGGTGCATCACTATCTATGATAACAAACTCTCAGAAATGACTGACTTGGAAAATATCATCAAGCTCACTGGAATTTGTCCACAATGTAATGTACAATTTGATTTCCTCACTGTAAGGGAAAATCTCAGGCTATTTGCTAAAATAAAAGGGATTCAAGCACATGAAGTGGACAATGAGGTACATGATATGCGAAGACTAACATGAAAATTCCAAATGTTTTTAAAATGTTTAATTCACTTCATTTTGATTTTGGTTGCATTAAATTACCTACATAGAAATCAATGTATTAAGGTTGGCTGCAAAAATATAGGAATAACAAACACGTGTAACCTGTGATACCGTCTTAGATCCCTTTAATCTTAAAAAGTCTGAGATAGGTAATTTGTAGCTAGAGTTTTCCTGCTTTGCCCGCAGTCAGGACAAATCTCTGTCACCCACCAGTCCCACAGCTGCTCAGACCCAACCAAGTACACACAGAGACTTATATTGCTTACAAACTGTATGGCCGTGGCAGGCTTCTTGCTAACTGTTCTTATAGCTTAAATTAATCCATTTCTATAAATCTATACCTTGCCATGTGGCTCGTGGCTTACCGGTGTCTTCACATGCTGCTTGTCATGGCAGCGGCTGGCAGTGTCTCCTCCCACCTTCCTGTTCTCTCAATTCTCCTCTCTGTTAGTTCTGCCTATACTTCCTGCCTGGCCACTGGCCAATCATTGTTTTATTTATTGACCAATCAAAGCAATTTGACATACAGACCATCCCACAGCAGTAATTTGATTTTCTTCATCTTCAAATGAAATTAAATCATGAAGAGGTAGATAATTCCCTCAAGTCATGTATCAAGTAAACATGGAGTCATATGAAGTCCAAGCAGATATCGTTTCTTTTTGCAAACCATTACTTTATTGTATAGTGTTAAAAGTTTCAAAAAGCATTCTTGTGGCTTAAATGTATCTTTGTGTGTGTTTGTGTAGATACAAAGAGTTTTGATGGAATTGGAAATGAGGAATATTCAGGATATCCTTGCTCAAAACCTAAGTGGTGGACAGAAGAGAAAACTGACTTTTGGAATTGCCCTTTTAGGAGACCCTCAGGTAAGTCAGAGGAGATTAATAGATAAATTCAAAAATCAATTTGGAAACGACCTTCTCTTCTACAAAGGCACTGTGAAGGAGGTCCTATGGTAAAGCAGTGGGTGCTATAGTAAACTATATACATACCTAGCCTCTGTTCTGCCTGCTCCCATAGTCAGTGGAAATTCTTTCATTGGATCCCTCCTCCAGATTTTCCTACTGGATGAGCCCACTGCTGGGCTGGATCCCTTCTCAAGGCACCGGGTGTGGAATGTCCTGAAGGAACGCAAAGCAGATCGCGTGGTCCTCTTCAGCACTCAGTTCATGGATGAGGCTGACATCCTGGCTGGTAATTGCTGACTTCCTTAAGCATCACGATGAGGACTTAGGTCTGGAAATCTTGAATTATTTTCTTGATGTTTTTATGTTGCTGGATGCTATGACCCAGGTCTTTCTGACAAAAGTTTGAGGTGTCTGTATCCCTTCGTGTTCTACAGCATTATGATGACTCAGAGCATGGCCTGCTTAGGAAGCTCACTAATTGCAAGATAAATGCCATTCAGTTGAATTTCATAATTGAATAAATCAACTTGAAATGTTTGTGCACAACCAGCTAAAACACATGTTAATGTTTATCTGTATCATGAATTTCCATGTAATTCATTCTGTTCAGGTGTTTGACACATAAATAATCTACATAATCATCAGAGATGATGGCGGGCTTTTCTAACTTAATGGCATCTGACTTTTAAAGTTGTACAAACTTCTGTGCAGTTCACTATACTTCATATTTTTCTAAAATGAATGATATCTCCCTTCTTTGCTTCTTCCTCTTCAGACAGGAAAGTGTTCATCTCCAAGGGGAAGCTGAAGTGTGTGGGCTCATCTCTGTTCCTGAAGAAGAAGTGGGGGATTGGTTATCACTTAAGGTAGGTCTTCTAGGGGAGGGTGAAGGGAGATGGGAACTGGGCTAGAGCAAAAGGTGGTGCTGGATGCAATCTTTGTAAGAGGAGAGGGGCACAGGGATATGCAAGGAGTTAGAGGAATGAGCAGGGGTGAATACAATCAGCATACACAGTATACATGTCTGAAATTTTCAAAGAATTAATGAAAATATATTTTAAAATAAACTTCATATGTGTATAAGTGTGCATGTATACATCATGTGTGTGTGCGTGTATATGTAGGAAGAAGTAAATTGTGGAAGAGAGGGCAAGGTTAGAATGTAAGATGCCTGCCATATTGTAGAGGAAATATGAGAAAGTATAGTAGAGATGTAGCTAAATGTCTACACTATTTGATTACTCTAAAGTCCAACAACTTTCTCAACCCCAACAAGATTCTACTTAACATCCTTAATATCACTAACCTAGAGTAGTAATATTGTCTCTTAACTAAAATCCTAGTTAGTTTGTATGTATTTGCATTAACTGACTTACCTCTTTATTTTAAGTTTGCACAACTTTTTTTTTTTTTTTTACAATGAATTTGTAAGTGCTCTTTTCTGGTTATTTTTGGATGTTGGGGACTACTTGAAACAACATATTCCACTTTTTAAATAATAGCTTGCAGCTGAATGAAACATGTGTGCATGAGAGAATAACATCGCTTGTCAAACAGCACATCCCTGAATGCAAATTATCAGCAAAAAGTGAAGGAAACCTGAACTACATATTACCCCTTGAAAGAACAAATAAATTTCCAGGTAATTCATTATCCATGAGCTATAAAATGGAATCTACAATAATAGTGAATATCATGGAGCACCAGGTTGATATGCATGAAGTATAATATTAAGCGTTTGGGGTGATGCATCATTCAGAGCTCTCTGAATAATAGTAAAAGCTTGATGCAATGGCTGTCGCACTTGAGACGCAGGAAACAGAAGCAGAGAGAGTGAAGTTACTCAGCAGAAGTCGCTGTTGCAACCCCGTCTCCTCAGAAGTGAGGGTGTGTTGAATCCTTTGGTCATAGTTTCAAATACTAGGAGCTTTTCCCCATTTCCTGAACTCCTCACAATGGTGGTGCTAAATACAGGTTCACAGTAGCAGTGTCTCGTTGATACTGGATAAAATGACTCTTATTGTTGCTTCATTCTGAAAACGGAGTTGGATGTCTCTTACCAAACAGTAGAGGATAAAGTACAACTTGCCATGGGTAAGAAAAATAAAAGAACAAAGCAAATAAGAGACAATAAAACAATGGGAGTTTATCAAAACCTTCAAGAATATGTGCGTGAGTGTATGAGGAAGAAGCACCTGAGTCATAATGATATGGGCTGATGGCCAGCAGAGTTAAAGATGATTGCACAGTTAGTGTGTGACACGTGGACTGTTTCATAAATATTCAGAAATAAGAAAACGCTGCGGAGATTGTATCATAATGCCAATTGATTTTTAAGTAAGTCTCTTGTTTGCTTTTCATAGTCTTTCAATATCCTTGATGTATTATAGCAATATGCTAGGACTCATTAATCTGCATTGAATATAGTGACTTAAAACTTTTGGCTTCACTCATTGGCTAAAAGTCCCATTATGTGGTTATTTTATTTGTTTGTTTGTTTGTTTATTTGTTTGTTTACTTTGGGGGGTCATGACTTTAGAAAATATCCTTGGTGTCAGGACAGTGCATGAAATAGAATAATTGTGTTTGGTTTTCAGGGTGTTTGCCCAAGATCATTAGGAACTATGAGAGCCCATGTTAAGTGAACAATATCAGAAAGAATTTATATATATATATATATATATATATATATATATATATATATATATATATATAACAAAGGCAGTGTCTCAGTCACTGTTCTAGTGTGTGAAGGGATACCATGACCATGGAAACTTTTATAAAAGAAAAATTTAATTGGGAGATTGTTTACAATTTCAGAGGGTTAATCTGTGACCATATCTGTGGGGAGTGTGGTGGTAGGCTGGCATGGCACTGGATCATTAACTGAGAGCTTTACATCCTGATCCAAAGGCAATAGACAAAGAAAGAGCCTGGGCCTGGTATGGGCTTTTGAAACCTCAAAGTCCCCCTCCAATGTCACACTTCCTCCAACAAGTGCATACTTATTCCAACAAGGATACACCTCCTAACCCTTCTCAAACAGTCTCAAAACTTGTGACTAAATGTTCCCAATATATGCACCTACGGGGGCCATTCTCATTCAAACTACCACAGGCAGATAAATTACTAAGCAAGGAAACTCAAATATATACTTTGTTAGGAAAATATAAGTATACATTAGAAACATGTGGACGTGTTAACTGAACAATAATCATTCCACTTAAAAAGACATAATCTAGAAAACAACAGAACTTCAAGTAGAGTGAAACCTGGTAATCAGTGCTTACTAACCACTGAAGACTGTGGCAGTCCCTCAGCCAGCCACCATTAACTGCCAATAACACTTCAGGGAAAGGTGAGGTCTCATGAGCATCTTTCCATCCATGAATCAGTGTTGAAGGGTCCAGTCTTGTACAGGTCTAGAGCAGGTAGTCAGAGATGCTGTGTGTTCAAGATTGCAATAGCCATGCCATATCCAGAAGACAATTTCATGACTCTCCTCCCATCCTCCAGCTCTCACATTCCTTCTGCTTCCTCTCTTCTGGTGCTCTCTGGGCCTTGGAGGGAGTGATAGAGATAGATGCCTGCATTTAGGACTGAGCTTGCCAACAAACTCATTCTCAGAACTTTGATAAGTGCTGTGTAAGTCTCTGCATTAAGCATCACCTACCACAAAAAGAGCCTTCTCTGAGGCTTCCTCCCACACATATTTTATCTGTTTAATGTGTTTTTGCAGAGGGATGCATGAACGCTACAATTTGAATGTGGTCAGAGGACAACTTGTGAGAGGGATCTCCCCTTATGGGTTCCAGGAAGTAAAATAAGGTCACCTGGCTTGGTAGCAAGTGCGTTTGCTCTCTATGTCATCTCTCCAGGTCTAGTTCCATCCATTTTCTTAATTTTATTTTTCTTTATGGCTGACTAGAAAGAATTCCATTGTGTGCATGTACCACATTTTCATTGTCTATTCATGGACATCTAGGCTTATTCCACTCCTATCTATTGTGAAAAGAGTAGCAATGAGCATTGATGTGCAGACATCTCTGTAATAGGATATACAAGCCTTTGGGTGTGTGCTCAATAGTGGTATAGCTGGGTCACATGGTAGTTCTGTTTTGTTTGTTTCTTTGTTGGTTGGTTTGGTTGGTTTTTTGTTTTGTTTGTTTGTTTGTTTGTTTGTTTAGCTTTCTGAGAACTCTTTACATTGATTTCCATAGTTGTTGAACCAAGTTATACTCTCATCAACAGTGAATAGGAATGCAACATTCCCTGCATCCTCTCCAGCATTTGTTGTTATTTGTGGGTTTTGATGATCTCCTTTCAGACTGGGATGAGATAGAATGCCAAAGCAGTTTTCATTTGCATTTCTCTGATGACTACATTTTAAAAATTGTTCATTAGATCTTTACAGAGATCTTGAGAGATGCCCAGACCTGGGAATTGAGAACTATGGTGTTTCTATAACAACACTGAATGAGGTGTTCCTGAAACTAGAAGGAAAATCAACAATTGACCAGTCGGGTAGGTAAAAAGAAAGAAAGCCATCATGATATGTCCATTTTGAAAATGGTACATTTCAACAGTCATGACAGTTGTTGTTGTTGTTGTTGCTCTTTGGAGTTCTATAGAAATCAGGAAATCCATCGCCATCTGTTGCCATCTCTACCACAGATGCGCCTCACCTGGGATGTCTGACAAGACCTGACCAAGTGTTTATTCTCTATCCTGTGTCCATCAAAATGCTTTCTTGGAAACTTTTATTTTTAAAAAATGATCCATTTAAACTTTGGACATGTGTTACTTATATTACTTGATACATAGGAATAAATTACTTTTTAAAAAGATTTATTTCATTTTTAGTTGTGTGTGTGTGTGTGTGTGTGTGCCCATGGAGGCCAGAGTCATTGGATCCCCTGAAGCTGGAGTTTTAGGCAGTTCTGAGTTGCCAACATGGATGCTGGAAACCAAATTCAGAACCTCTGGAAGAGCAGTTTTAACCATCAAGCCATCTCTGCAGTTCCAATAGGAATACTTTTCTAAAACAGGAAGCTTAAGACATTCAACAGTAAGATCAATAACAGGTGTAGTTTGAGGAAAAGGAATAATTTTTGAAGATAACTTTCCTTTGATTTTATTAATGAAAATCCACCCTTGGTTTCATAGAAAACAAGTTGGAGCCAACAAGGTAAAGGAAAGAGAGGCTGCTTCTCTAGTGAGAACTCTAATTCTTGAGGCTATTTCTTACCCATCTTTTCACAGATGTCTGGGTTCAACATGGTTTTGAGTTCCTCTAGGAATAAAGTACATTCCAGTGCTACCTGCCTTCAGGAGTACTTGAGTCGGTTACTCCAACGTTCATGGTCTCTCTTTTTGCTGGGTTTCTTGTGGGCAGACAGGAAAAGAAGCAAGTAATAGGAATACTACTTTGTCTTCTTGTCAGAAGCCATTGGTCGTGCCTGGTCTTGGCTACAGTGGTGATAGCCTAATGGTAGTTACTCATATCCACTTTTCATTTTCTTTTGTAACACCCTCTAGTTCCAGTAATTTGTTCAAAGAGGGATGTGTGTCATTGGGGAGTCAATAAGTTTGTTCACAAAGCACTTCTAGCTGGGCATGGTGGTACTCACCTATAATCATAGCTCTTGGGAGACTGAGGCAGGAACATCATGAGCTCAAGGCTGACCTGTATTACAAAGTGAGGTCCCTTTTCAAAAAGACCCACAAAATTTTAAAATCTATTTCTAATATTTCAGTACACACAAATACATTTAACTTGTATAAATTGACCTTGTAACAAAAACAAAACCCAAAAAGACTCTTGAGGGTTCTCTTATTATTGTCATAGTTTGTTAGGGAAACTGTTGAGTTTATGGGTCAATGTTATTATCTAGTTAATGAATTGTAATTTATATAACATGAGCTGTTCATCTGCTGTTTTTCCTATTGAGGAGTTCAGCATCAGCTGCTCTGTAACACTCATGCAAAGCAACCTTTAGAATGTTTTCTTTACCCAGCAAGCTGCTTTGTGCCCGCCACAAGTATCTCCCCATGAGATTCTCCTTAAGCAACTTATACTTTTCTCTGCTCTGTGCCTTAATATATAAATGGAAAAAATACTGTTTTACATTCTTTTAGGTCAGCTCTGCTATCATATGCATTAGCATGTGGACATTCCCTATGCTGTTCTATTTCACAGCTCTCTTTTAAAGAAACATCATTTGAAATAGTTTCAACTTTCAAGGTTGTATTGGCATATTTTTGTTTTATCTTGGAATTCTGTTTTCCCACAAGAGAATTTTTTAAATATCTGGATTAAAAAATGCTTTCAGAGAAAAATTTAATCACTTATTAGAGATTGCTTGCTTTTGTTTCATAGATGTCAATGTTTCAGAAGCTGCAGGAACAAGGGGCACAGGGAGGCTTGCTGAAATGGAACAACTTGTCTCTTTACTCAATGCGGCGAGCAATAGGAAAGGGGGCATGGCACTCTGGTGGCAGCAGCTCTGTGCAGTTGTCAGGCTTCGCTTCTTGAAGTTAAAACACGAAAGGAAATCTGTCTTTTTTCTGTGAGTATCAAGATATCCTGGCATCTTCCAATTGTTGCATTAAAATACCCCTAAGTAGAACAGCAGGAAAAAAGTGATAAAAAATAAATTCCAGTGCAGGTATGTACCTGTTATTTCTGTTAACATTCTTGGTATTTACACATTATTATATTAATACATTGGGTGAAAAAGCTCTCAGAAATAATATGAGGCACAGACTCTTTCTTTATTACTGGTACTCCATTAAAGTCTCCACAGTAGAAATGGACACCTTAGAACTTAATGTTGTACGTGTGTGTTTGACTCCTGACTCACAGATTTCACAGAATTCTCTGGAACTGGAATGTGTCTGTAAAGGTGATACCTGTTCACATTCTCCCGTGTCTCTGGGGCTCTTATGTGAAGGCTGACCCTTCTCAATGCCTGCCAAATGTCAGGCACTTTTAGGAGCTGGACATGTAAGACATCAGTTGACTCCCAAGGAATTGGTCTTGTGACATTAGTCCCCTGTGCTCATCTCATAGTCAATCAATAAGATGTCAGTCTGTTCACACATGGGAGCCAGGACATATAGAGAATTCCAGTCGTACTTGTTGAATAAGTGATTCAAATTGAAAACATTTACAAGGTTGAGATCAAAAGAAAAAAAAATCTTTGCAGATAATTCAGAAATGCTTTGAAAATCAGAGTGGGAGAAGCAAGAACAGAGGTTTGGCAACCATAGAGCCCAGCAGGCGAGAAGTCTTGGAGTTCCCCATGCCTGCAAAGGACATAAGGATGAGGTTCTGGCATTAGTGCTGGAGTTCTGAAATATAATTTTTACATGTTTTCAGATGGGGATCAAAAGAAACAGAAACACAAAAATGGATGGCATTTTGACCCTATGAGGATTAGAAAACTGTGTTGCCATGAGCAAGAGTAGACAGTGGGGGGGGGGGGGGAAGAGAGCAAGACTTGAGTCGGGGGCGGGGGGCAGGCAGGACAGTAGAATAGAAGCAGGTGAAAATGAGACTAAAGCTCAGCTTATAATCTAAGGAACCCCCTTCTAAAACTGTACGGGCTGTCCCATGGTCAGAGAGCAGCAGGAGGAGTGTACTGAGGGCAAGTCCTGGTTATCACTCCCATTTCAGAGATGAGGACAAGTTCAAGAACTAAAACAAGGCACCATGCACACGACTGTCTATTTTTACTAATGTCTTGCTTGTATTCTATCCGTATCTTTTAAAGAATGTTTTAAGACTGGAAAATGGCTACAGGTCTATGTTGTCAATTTTTTTTCTATGTAGGATTCTGATTTTGGGGATTGGACTTCTGCATATTTTGTCAGCAAATATCCATAGGATAGTACGTGACAGCGATTACTGCTGGGAACTGTCTCCTTATATGTACTTCCTCTCCCCTGGCCAACAACCACATGAGCCTCTCACTAACTTATTGATCATCAACAAAACAGGTAAAAATGCCGCTAATATGTAGTTGAGGAATATTGTCACTGTTAAAAAACATTGCTTAGAAAAGACACACATGAAAAAAAGATGAACATGTTTTGCACCTAGTTTAGGAAACTCCATCCTAAATTGGAACAATGATGCCAGAAATGTATGATAAAGGAGATACGTATTATATCAGCACACATTGAAAATCAAGAAGTTTAGCCGGGCGGTGGTGGCACATGCCTTTAATTCCAGCACTCAGGAGGCAGAGCCAAGGGGATCTCTGTGAGTTCGAGGCCAGCTTGGACTACCAAGTGAGTTCCAGGAAAGGTGCAAAGCTACACAAAGAAACCCTGTCTCAAAAAACAAAAACAAAAACAAAAAAAATCAAGAAGTTTTACATAAAAATACTGTGAAAGTTTAATGTCACAATGACCATAACAGGAGATTTGAGAAGTTGGATAGAATAGCATGTTGGTAGGAATAACTTGTAAAATTTAAAACATTTTAATTATATCACCACCGTTGCAGCCATTAGGATAAGGCAATAATATATTGTTTAGTTCATTTCTATTTCTATTCTAAAACTCACAAGATGTTAGCAAACATTATTTTTAATGATCAGAGTTATTTTTTAACTAAAAGAAATCAGAAGTATACAAGCATTATTATTAATATCATTATTGAACCATAATTAGAAAGTCTATAAAAGAAGAGAAGACCTAGGAAGAAGGTTCAGTGCAAGTGTGAGGACAGAGTTCTGATCTCCAGAGCCCACATAAATGCTTGTTGGGTGTGGAGGCCTCTCTATAATCCCAGAGCTCAGGAGGCAGAGACAGCGCTACCCAGAACAAGGTGACCAGAAAGACCAGCTGAATGGGTGTGTCTGGCCCACGTGAGAGACCCTGCTTCAATACATACAGTAAAGAGTGATCAAAGAAGATGTCTGGCTTCCACTTTGGCCTCCACATGCATGTACTCACATGTGCTCACACACTTATGCTAACATGCATGCAGATACATAAAGCAAACAGGGAACAACAGGTATTTGTTCAGAGGAGAATTAAAATCTATACTATTCCATGCTGTAATATATAAATGACAGAAGAGTCATTTTGATACATAATCATGTTGCATTCCCTTGGTTTATAGTGCCTGTTCTACTGTCTATTAGGAGCACAGATTGATGACTTCATACATTCGCTGGAGAAACAGAACATATCTTTGGACGTTGATGCCTTTGGGACTAGAAATGGCACAGAAGAGACTCTGTACAATGGAGCCATCATACTGTCTGGTGGTGAGAATGTACGTGCGTCTCCAGTTAGTGACTAGGGACAGAGCTGTGGCTCTGACAGGGCAATCTGATGAAAAACGGAGTCCGAGACATTTTATACCAATAATGTATATGACCATATATTTTAAATTTGGGGAGAGAATTTGGGCTATGATTATACCATGTAAACCTAAAACTTACTTAAGAGAATGCATAAGATTCCTACTTTCATTCTTTTTTCAGAGAACTTTGTTCATGGGTTTAATAATAATAAAGTTATATTAATTACTAGCTCAATATACAATTATTACCTGAGTTTGATTCCTGGAATCCACATGGTGGAGAGAACTGACTCCTGCAAGTTGTCCTCTGACCTCCACACATGCACATGTGTGTACATGCATAGATGTAGACACACACACATTGATTAATGAATGTGAAAAATTAAAAACAATACAATTTCTAGCTGTTATTTCAAACTGCAGGCCAGAGGCCTCAAATGTAACCCCTAAATTAGGCACAGTCTGTAAATGTTACATGGCCTTTCTTGAGATGTGAATAAAACCAAAGACCTTATTCTACACATCTAGCTTAGTAAATCAATCAATTTATTGGATTTTCTTACAGGAGTGTGGGTGAATCTGGCATCTGTATTATCACAGAGTTCACCCCAGCATGACTAACAGTTCCCAAAAGACCATCACTACAATTCACTGCAGTTTGTAGACAGCTCCACAGAAGAGTCTCTTCTCCCTCAGCAACATAACTATAGCCACAAGAAGGGGCCTCATAGGCCATGTAATTTCATGAACTTCTTGATTCTTATCCATCTCACATCTCCTTCAGGAGGGAATGTTTCAATTCTAAGGAATGACTACATGACTGTAGTCATAATTAGTTTGTCCCATTAAAGGTTTGTTTTAAATTTTACTTATTTTCCAATACTTAATTAGGGTATTTAAAAATTACGGCATTGATTTGTGCATCTTCAAGGAAAGGGGAATTGCAGAAGCACCAGTACATCAACCACATCACAAAGAATGCACCCTCCTGTCAGCATTTGAAAAGAGTGTTTACACATTGCACACACTACTTTTATGTTTCCTCTTTCTGTGCTGATAATCTTTTTGTTACCTTCTAGAATTACAACTTTATGTTAGTATGCAACACCAAGAGACTGAATTGTTTTCCAGTTCTGGTGGATATTGTGAGTAATGGGCTACTTGGACTGTTCACATCGTCAGCACACATTCAAACTGACCGCAGCACATTTCCTGAGGTTGGTGTGTATGTGTAGATTCTACTGTATCTCAAGCTTTCTGGATCATTCCATTCAGAATGGTTTCTATGTTATTGTTAGAGTTTCTTTCCTACATTAGATAAGCATTTGGATCTATCTTAGTATGTATTTATATTAATTTGATATATACACTGTTATAATATATCATATATGACTATGCATATTCAGTTGAACTGTTACCTGTAAGTACTAAATGATAAATTAGGGGAGAGAATCCAAACACTCTGACTCACACCTATAATTCTAGGAGTTGTGAGGTTAAGGCAGGAACATTATGAGTTCAAGGCTAACCTGCATTTTCATGATAAGAAGGAGGAAGGCAGGAAGGAGGGGAAAAATAGAATGTGAAACTTGTAAGGTTGGAATTCCTGAATATTAAATTGGTTGCATTGGTTTAAACTGCCAAAATATTACAACAGTTATTGGAAGCCTAAAAATACTGATCATCTTTAAATGTCAGTCTAAATTTTAGAATTTTACAGTCATAATAATGCCTTGTCCTCATTATTATTTCCATTTTCATAATCATGGATATATGTATATATGTATGTATATATGTGTGTGTGTATGTATATATATATATATATATATAAGCAAAATCTATATTGAAAATTGAATTAGGATGTAAAGAGGAGGAAATCTCAAAACAAACCCAAGGCAATATTATAGGAAATTGATTATGTTTTGAGCAATGTAATCTGGACAATGATTTTCAACTTTGCACATTAAGTACACTGCATTACTTTCATTCCTAGGATAATAGCTACGGACCATTCTTTCATTTGCCTTATTTCTTCTCATGTATCCTCGTGATGGCCTCTGTTCCTCCTTATATCTCCATGACCAGCATTGATGACTACAAGGTAGTGGGAAATAATGGAAATTTTAGTTGATTTAAACAATTGGAAGTTATTTATAATGTGATTGTGGGACTTTTATTTAGTGTGGTGTGCATGTTTATACACTGAGCAGTTAATTCAAATACAATTGCACATTATAGAAGTAAAAAGCAAGAATGAAATAAAGGAAGGAGGAGGGAGGAACAGATGGAAAGATAAAGAGAAAAGAAAATGAGAAGTAGATAACAGCTTGGTTTGTTTTACTTCTGGATAATGGAGGCATTATGATGAAATTTGACCCCCTAAAACTTAATCTTTTCAGTGGAAGACTGGTTGAGATTTCCTTAGAAAAGGAAATAATAAATTTGAGTTGTTGCCAGACAATGGTGGCACACGCCTTAAATCCCAGCACTTGGGAGGCAGAGCCAGGCGGATCTTTATGAGTTCAAGGCCAGCCTGGGCTACAGAGCGAGATCCAGGAAAGGCACAAAGCTACACAGAAAAACCCTGTCTTGAAAAACAAAAACAATCAAACAAAAAATTTGAGTTGTATGTCACACCTTTCTTCTTGGAAATAATTCATGAAACAGAGAGAAAGATCTCAAGCATCACACAAAGATCTTATTAAAATAAAAAGAAGAACTTGGAATTCAAAAAGATTACAGTGGCTAGAAGTTGCATATAAGTGTTCTGTCAAAGAAGAAATTACATAGAGCAAGGACTATAGAACTCTACACAGGGTTGTTTAGAGTCTGTGTCAATACTGAGCTATGTATACATAGGGTAGAACTTCATGGTGTCAAGAATGTACAGGTCTCCATAAGATGAGCAAGTTCAAAAAGTGATGCAAGACTGGAAATAACTATTTCCAATCATGAATTGTAGGGGTTCACCAAAGGATTCAACTTCAGAGCAAGATTTAAGAACCAGGGACACAGCTCAGTGAGTAAAGTGCTTACCATCCAGGCAGGAGGACCTGACTTTGATCCCTAGCATCCATGTAAAAATCAAGCCATGGTGGTATGCTCTCAACTCCAGCACTAGGAAGCAGAGACAGGAAGATTCCAGGAACTCACTCTATCCAAATCAATGAATCATGTGTTCAGTGAGAGATCCTGTCTAAATGATGATGATGATGATGATGATGATGATGATGATGATGGAGGGAGATGCCCAATGTTGTTAGAATCTTAGATGGTCTTTAATAGAAAACCCAGAGCCAGATATCAGGGTGAAAGCTGAAAGATTAGAGAAGCAGAACAGCCAGTCACTAGTCCTTACCTCTACAAAATCCTCAGTCTAATAAAGAGAGTGAGTTCCTGTTTCCACACGCCTTACATACCTTTCTCTGCCCTGCCATATTACTTTCTGGGATTAAAGGTGTGTGTGCTTCCCAAGCAAAGGCATGAGATCTCAAGTGCTGGGATTAAAGGGGTGTGCCACCACTGCCTGACCTTTATGTCTAATCCAGTGGCTGGCTCTGACCTCTGATCCTGACAAGTTTATTAGGCTACACAATACATCACCACAATTCAATATCAATCTCCAGCCTCAAAAGGCACATACATCCATAGGATGCAAGGCCACACCTGTGCATTCACATGTGAACACACATATGTGTACACACACACACACACACACACACACACACACACACCTCATCCAAAAGAATAGGGCTAAAGTAGTTCTTGAGTAAAGCATTTAATAAAAACAAAAGGTTCAAGTTAATCTACAAATATGGTAACACTTGCCAGGACAAAAATCAAACCTTCTTAAGTAAGAATACAAACCCAGTATGTGACAAGGTAAATTCACAATGTCCAATATCCAAGAAAAATTACTTGGATTTCAAAGAAACAGGAAAACATGTACTGAAACAAGAAGGGAAAAGGTCAATTGAAAACAGACCCAGAAATGACAAGGAAAATAAAAGAAGTAATATTTAAAAAGAAAATGTTATTATGATCAAGGTTTTAATCAAAAGAATGAACATGGTCAGGAAAGGTATAAAAAAAAACAATCAAGTGGAACTCCTATACGTACCTGACATATCTGTATAAAAAACAATGAATGCGATTTAAAATAAAACACACAGGTAAAAAAAAGAATGAACTGGAAGACAGCAACAATAGACCATAAAACTGAAGCACAGAAAAGAAAAACAACTCTGGAAAAATAATCTAAGCTTTAATGATTCATGGGACAATATTAATTGAGCTATCATACCTTTAATAAGATGATCAAAAGCAGAAGAGATAGAAACGATAGAAAATACACCTGAATAAAACTTTTGAATTTTGTATCACTTGGTAGATTTCTTAATATAAAATTTAGTGTAGCATATATCTGGAACATAAAATAACTACACAGCCAATGTATATTATTATGAAATATATTAATGACTTTAAAATGAGCAACTCCAAAGCTATAATGCCATATGCAATTATTTACAGTGTTTTAATCAGAATAAAACAATGAGAATTTTACATAAAAAATGGCTACCTTCATAAGTGTAAGAGATTAATTGTTTTACCACTGAAAGTTAGTGCTTAGATGGAGGATTTTACCCCTTGGGCCATTAAGTCAATGTTTGATTGACTGCACTATTACTCTGTCAGTGACTTTGGATGATTTATTTTTATTAACTACAACAGCACATTAGGATAAACTATTTGTATTAATAGCAACAGCAAGTTTTGATAGAGAAGCTTTAGGATGATCCACTTCCCTTAGTCTGTGTAGTGTTTAATCACTAATGATGGCTATCTCATTTGCTTATTTTCTATATGATTCTTAGTTTTACAAAAATAATATCCAACTGATGATTGCAATTTCATATCAGAACAGAGCTCAGCTCCAGCTGTGGATTTCAGGTCTCTGCCCATCTGCATACTGGTTTGGGCAGGCTCTGGTTGAGGTTCCAATCTACTGGGCACTCACTTCATCTATGTATGTTGCATTCTATGCCTCAGCCCAAGAGAGTATACTTGCAACTGGAGATCTATTTATTCAGGTAAGTGACAACATTCCTAAAACAACTATCATTAAGTGATTCAACCAAAAACTTGACATTAACATATAATACACTATTTCAGTTTTTAATATTTTCATTTTTATAAGGCTTTCTTAAAGTGTGGTTAAAATATATATGACATAAAATTGTTGCTATGGCTTTTTTTTTTTTGGACAGGGTCTAACTGTGTAGTTCTAGCTGGCTTTGAACATATGGAGATCATCCTGAGTACTAAGATTGAAGATTAAAAACTACTATGGCTGGCTCCCTTTGACTGTTTTGTCTTTGAGATTCAGTAACACTGGTTGCATATTCTCAAATTATATTCTTAAACATTTTTGTCACCCTCACACATAAAGCTTCACTTAAGTGGCACCAGAAACCAAGATCCTATACTGAGAATACAAGCACCCATCGGTATGACTATCTCCAAGCAGGGACTGTGGTAGACCAAGAGTAGTCAGAACACACCAAAGCCCTCTAAGTTGTTGGTTTTTGAGTTAGTTGTTGTATGTAAACTTTTGCTTGCAGAAAACTGACAGTTGCCTCTCTCCTGGTTTTGTGTTTTTTATAATGTTCCTGCTGAGAAATGAGAAGTCTAAGCCACCCACTCTACCTCTCTCTGTGATATTTAAGTTATTATAAATGAAGGAACATGAAAATATTGTTTCATGATATTAATACATTCAAATGTTTTCATGTATCACAATACTTATTCTCATATTCCTATTAATTCCAGATGCTGTATGTTGGTGGTTATGCCATGTCAATTATTTTTATGACTTATGTGATTTCATTCATCTATCACAAGGGGAGGAAAAATAGTGGCATTTGGTCACTTTGCTTTTATTTTGTAAGTATGTTTACTATGTTTTTACTTTTATGGTGAAGTTTAGTACTAACACTTTTTTAATGTTTTTGGTTGGTGTAAAATAAACTAATTATACTTTAAAATACTTCACATGTATTTTTCTGAGAATTTTCATTTGAGATAATTATGGAAATGTATAATATATATGTTAAAATTTCCCTATTTCCATTTCACTTTCTTTAAAGTTAACAGAATAAGTTATAGGATCATAAAACAAACCTAGAGATAGTTTTGAAATTTCTTTTGGGAAAAAAGAATTAAATGAGGTACAAAGGACATGAAAATTTCAGAAGACTAGAAATTTTGTTAATTTAAAAATCTAAAATTAAAATATGATTCTTGAGAGATTACTTGTTAAGAATCATCAAATGACATCTTTTTCTAAACTTATAAGGGAAATATGTGTGACTTATATGTATTTATTCTAGCTTTTATTTTTTAAAAAATACTTAATTTTCCTCTCTGTATTAGAACTTGAGGAAAGAAACATGCAGATTATTTAGTCTCTGCTTCCAGGGAGTTAAATAAGAACTAACCTTCACCCCTAATATTTTGTATTTGAGGCACTGGAGGCGCCAAGCATCAAATTCAGCATCAAATGATGCTGTATTTGTATTTGCCACACTACTTATACTCTCATTTTATACAAATTAATTGCAATAGTTTATAGTCACTTGTGCAGCTGGAGAGCTTTTCTCTCCAGGTCCCACCAAGTCCCGCCATTCCCGGAGCCTACTTACAAAATAAACACACAAACTCTTACATTATTTAAACTGCTTGGTCATTAGCTCAGGCCTATCATTGTCTAGCTCTTACTCTTATATTTAGCCCATTTCTATTAATCTATACTGCTGTGGGGTGTTCTGTATGGCAAATGTGTTGCTCTGATTGGTTAGCAAATAAAACACTGATTGGCCAGTAGTCAGGCAGGAGGAAGTATAGGCGGGACAAGGAGGAGAAGAATTCTGGGAAGTGGGAAGGCTGAGTCAGACACTGCCAGCTGCCACCATGACAAGCTGCATGTGATGATGCCAGTAAGCCACGAGCCACGTGGCAAGGTATAGATTTATAGAAATGGGTTAATTTAAGATATAAGAACAGTTAGCAAGAAGCCTGCCACGGCCATACAGTTTGTAAGCAATATAAGTCTCTGTGTTTACTTGGTTGGGTCTAGCGGCTGTGGGACTGGCGGGTGAGAGAGATTTGTCCTGACTGTGGGCCAGGCAGGAAAACTCTAGCTACACTGTACTTTGCCACGTGGCTTGTGGCTTACTGGTACCTTACATCTTGCTTGTCCTGGTGGCGGCTCCAAGCAGTTTACCACTCTGCCTTCTTGTTTCCCTCAAGTCTCCTCTCTGTTAGTCCCACCTATACTTCCTGTCTGGCTACCGGCCAATCAGTGTTTATTTATACAGAGCGATATCCACAACACACTTGTTTCCACAAGTTAGCATGGACATTGACATATGGCATGGCATAGTATCATAAAACTGAATAATTAAAATAATATATATACATATATATATTACACATCCACACAATTGAATAATAAAAACCATATATGAAGAAGAGATTAATTCCTGAAAGTTAATAGGGAGTAAGATTTCCTAATGATGATAGTTTTCTAAAGATACACTTTTCTTCTTTAGAAGAAAAGGCAAATGGGATAAAAATCCAAAAGAAGAGAAACCTGAGCCTCTCCTATATAACAGTAGAACCTAGTGAAACGGTGTAGAGTAGAAAGCAGATTACAGGAAGGGACCTTGTTAGGATGGAAATTAAGACTAGAATCATGGCTTGCCATAAATGACATTCTCACTGATGAATCCTACAGTCGTCTATGTTTTGTTAAGGGAAACTTAGAAGGTTTTAGAATGGAAATACAGTCAGAGAAAAGTACTCTGGCATCAGAATGAACTGAAGAAAAGCACAGAACCTGATAGAAAAGCTTTGGCATTTCTTAGAAAGGAAAAGGTGAGGCCATGATGTTTTAAAGTTTGCACCTGTGACTTCTGTTCTGTTGGTAACTGTTGTTGTTTGCTTTTTATTCTTTTGGGGGGCTTGACACCCAGCTCCCAAATAAATCACTCACAGAGACTTATTCTTAATTATGAACTCCCAGCCTTAGCTTGGCTTAGTTTCTAGACAGCTTTTCTTAACTTACCCAATTTACCTTTTGCCTCTGGGCTTTTCCCATTCTCTTACTTCTGTAAATCTTGCTCTTACTCCATGGCTTGCTGTGTAGCTGGGGGGCTGTTCCCTAGAGTCCTCCTCCTTCTCTGGCTATTTCATCTCTCCTCCCAGATTTTCCCTCTATATATTCTCTCTGCCTGCCAGCCCTGCCTACCTTTTCTCCTGCCTTGCTAATTGGCTGTTCAGCTCTTTATTAGACCATCAGGTGTTTTAGACAGGCACAGTAACACAGCTTCACAGAGTTGAGCAAATGCAACATAAACAAAAGTAGCACACCTTAAAATAATATTCTACTACAGGTTCCAGTGCTACTCAGAGCCATGTTGCACACCTAAAATTCTCTTATCAATGTATCTGGGTGGGGGAAACCTCTAAAAAAGTACTGCTTCTATTCAATTTGAAACTATTTCTTTTTTATTATTACCCATAGCTTATTTAACTGCCTAGACAACATCAAACCAATTTAATTTTTGTTCTTCTGTAATTAAAACTGGATATAGAAACTTCATACATCAGATCCTATATCTGTCCAGCTTTGTCAATTTTCGAATGTCAAGCCAAATGATTTTAGCTAAGTCTAGGAAGAAAAGTCGATTTTTAACCTAGTTTATGAAATGGAAATCAGATTAGAATATATTCAATGCAAGCTTTCTCTAAGTTGAAAGCACATTTGGTGATATATTGTGTATCAAATAAAGCTTGCCTAAGAATCAGAGGACAGAGACAGCCACTAGATTAAACATAGATGCCAGGCAGTGGTGACACACACCTTTAATCCTAGCACTCAGGAGGCAGAGATTCATCTAGACCTCTGTGAGTTCAAAGCCACCCTGGACTACATGAGATTGATTCAGTCTAGAAGAGAGACAGAGCCATACAGTGGTGGCACACACCTTTAATTCCAGTACTTGGGAGTCACAAGCCTTTAATCCCAGCACTTGAGATCTCCTGCCTTTGCTACCAGTAATTGGGAAGCACACACTCCATTTATCCCAGCAGTAGGAAGGAAGTGAAATGGCTGGGTGGAGAAAGGTAGAGAAAGCATGAGAAGACAGGAACTACAGCTTTTTGGCTAAGGGCTCAGAGACTTTCAGTCAGAAGATTCGTGGAGATGGGATCTCACCTTCCATTTGGCCTGAGAATTCTGTAGTGGAGAGAAATTTCTCTAGTGACTTGTTCCTTTGTCTCTGTTTTTCAACATTTACCCCAATATCTGGCTCCAGGTTTTTATTATTGGTAAGACCATTTAGAATTTGAGCAACACACATTAAATTTTTGGTTTTAAGATTTATTTTTATTTTTAACTATGTATATGGGTATGTATTTTCAAAAATAAAGCTGCAAAAAAAAGGTGTTGTGTCCCTTGAAGCTGGAGTTACAGGAAGATGTGAGCTGCTTGATATGAGTACTGGGAACTAAATTCAGGTCCTCTGTAAGAGTAGTACATGCTCTTAACTGCTGAGCCAACCTGTAGCCCCTTACATTGCATTTTAGAAAACAACTTAAAATGTGTATTTCATTTTCTTTTAGGTTACTCTTTTTTCTATATATTTTATGATTCTTGGTCCCTTTCCAGATGAATTTCTGTTTTGTGCCATTACCCTAATCCCTCCTGCTACCCTGGCAGGCTGCACATTCTTACATTTGCAGGTAAGAAATATATAACATTTGTACAAGTGTCTCTGAATAGGAGGTCAGTTAGAAAAGCTTTGTCCTCAAGTTAGAAAATATGTACTTGGAAGACTGAAAATGTAGAATATTCTTAATTGAGCCATGAAGATTTTTGCCTGAGGGGAGGTCCATTTACCTACAAGTTAAAAAAAAAAAAGTAGCCTTTGGCTATATCCTGGGGAGATGGGTAGTGAGCAGTAGGAAAAAGAACACTAATATTAATAAAATCCTTGGACATGCTCAACCCTGATAGTACATATAAAATTCTTCCCTTATCTTTGAGCTTTGAGACTTTAAAGTGCTAGTATTTGTATCAATTTTATGCTACATTTTTGTATTTGATACTTTGTAACTAGAGATGATACAACAGCAATCCCAGCTTGTAGGAGGCCAGCTCCCACCTTTTTTTTAAAAGGGTTCCTATGAGGAGGAGAGAGGAATAAGAAACTTTTAGATAGAAAGATAGCAGAGAGGAGACAGACAGAAACACAGGATAGCTTCGGGAGGACCTGGATCAAAATCCACTGGCCTCTTCTATCTTTTCAAAAGGGCTTTTTGTAACAATGCCAAGGCATGGGTCAAAAGACCTTCCCCTTGCTAGATCAAAGCACACTGCACAGCCAAGTGCAGACCCTTCTGAACACTTGGTAACTACACCTGTGGTCAAATCATTCCCTTATGCAGCTCTGCTGGGTAAAGCAAGCTCAGATTCTCACTAGGAAACCTCTGTGGATCTCCACACCAGCTTTATTCACAGACTAGATGTATTCCCTGAAAACGATTATCACTTCATCCTTTAGAGTTTCTAGTGGAGGATCATAGGAAGGAGTGAGGTATCACAGAGGGCCATGAGTGTAGAAGGGGAAGGTGCCGTGAGAAACCCTGTCTCCTCTGCTTCCTGGGTTCTCTCAGTAGATGATTCACAAACATTGAATGTCATCCTTCAGAGAAAAGCTGCATGGCTCCCAGACCATGAAAAGAATGGTCACATTTGGATAACATTTATAACTTATAAACCTTTGTATTTAAATTGCTCTTTCTTTTGCAGAACTCTCAATTTTATGATATAGGTCTTGAAGAATCAAGCAGAGACTATTCCTTTCTGTTGTTCCTAGTAGTAAGTACCTCCTCATTTAAATATTACTGCACACAGAGATACCCTTAAGTAAATGGTACATGGGTGCTTTCTTGATCATATTTTGGGGAGAAAAATAAAACCAGTTCTGGAGTCCAAATCCAGAATGTATACCTGTTACACAAATGTTCTGCCACTAAGCAACATCCCCAGCCCTAGTTTGAAAATTAAGATGTTTTACCTAAGTAATTTCCAGAAAAGTTTCTAAGTATAGAGCCATTGTTTTTGTTTGTTTGTTTGTTTTTACAAATAACCAGTGACAAAATAAACTGTACCTTCCAATTGTAAAGACATAGTCTAGAGCAGTAGTTCTTAACTGGTGGATGGTGACCCCTTTGGCAAACATCTGTCTCCAAAAATATTTACATTACAATTTATAATAGTAGCAAAATTACAGTTATGAAGTAGAAATGAAAATAATTTTATGGTTGGGATCATCACAGCCTGAGGGACTGTATTAAAGGGTTTCAGGATTAGGAAAGTTAAGAGCCACTAGTCTAGATGGTTGGGAATATAGCTCAATGGATAAATTGATTATTATACAAGAGTCAATACTTGGGTGTATATTTGTATTTCCAGTATTCACTTAAATGCCAGGTGGGCATGACATCTCTGAACAAGAACTAACATGGTCTGCATTCAAGTGAGAGAGAAGCAGCCTCAGTTAATAAGCTGGAGAGTGATTGAGAATGACACCTAGTGTCATCCTCTGACCCTCCCACACACCTATATGCATACATGCATGCACATACATACATACATTTGTACATACATACATATGGTGTAACCAAAGTATGAATGAAGTTCAATGTATAAGATAATGTAGTACGGTGTGGGCACCTCCAGTGTTTCTGTACAAAGAAATGCAATTGGATTTGACTTGTTTTGTAAGCAAATGAATAGCTGGTTCTTGAAATTTTAACTATCCTGTCTCATGTACATCTGTAGAAGGCTGAGAGCTTGCAATTTACTTCTGATGTTAGCATTTGGTATTTCTAATTGACAATATCTCTCTCTTTCCCCTAGCCTTTCCTACATTTTGCCATCTTCCTAGCTATTCTTCGATGTTTGGAAAGCAAACTTGGAATGAAAACAATGGGAATGGATCCTGTGTTTAGGTTTGGAGAAATCAAATAGTGTTGTGTTCTTTACTGAATGATTTTGTATGACAGCAACATACAAGTTCTCAGAGATATCCTGTCCATTGGGCTGTGGTGAGGAGATAGCTATGGGAACAGAGATGCAATCATCAAAACATGGGTCCTGGGTCTTAAAGATGATTGTGGTTCCATGGTCAAAACGGGTCCAACACACCAGGAACACAGGAAATCCAGGGTTTCATCTGTCACTGTATGTAGGAAAGGACCAAGAATCATCACACGCAACAAGATTAGTTTGAATGACAACTGCTCTGTGTACTGGAAAGCTTCAGGGACACAGTCAATGCAGAAAGGACCACAGAGATGGGGGCGGGGAACTATGACAGCAACAGTAATTCCCTTGCTGATGGAGTGAGAAGCCTAGCCAGTGGGTCCTGTGCATTTTCTATCAAACTATAATAGAAAAAGAAATGGGATTAGGTATCCAGGGAGCTTGAAAGTAAGTATACTCTATTCAAGACTCAAGAACACAATCAGAAGTGTATTAGTCCTTTTTAGTCTTCATCCACTTTTGGATTCTACCTTTGGAGTTCACCACTTGTGTGGGAGAAGGGAGTGGCTGAATGGATAAAGGCACCTGACACTGGGGGTCTGAGGTCAACCCTAGTCCTACGTTGTGATAGGACAGAACAAACTCTTGAAAGCTGTTCTTTCCTTTTTCACCTCCTCCCCTTCTCTCTCTCTCTCTCTCTCTCTCTCTCTCTCTCTCTCTCTCTCTCTCTCTCACACACACACACACACACACACACACACACACACACACTAAGTAAACAAATGTAGAAATAAACAAAAAAAAAAAAAACAAAAATGATGAGTGAAAATGCTACATGCTTTTAATCCCAGCACTTGGGAGCAAGTGGATTTTTGTGTTTGAGGTCAATCTGGTCTACAAAGTGAGTTCCAGGAGAGCCAGAACTCTTTACACAGAGAAACTTTGTCTTGGAAAACAAAACAAAATGACAAATGACAAAAACCAACCAAACAAAAACCCAGAAAATGAATCTCCACTTGGCTGGGACTTTCCAGTTTGCCCCTGTGAATCCCAGGTGTCAAAGCCCTTCTGTCCTCGCTAAATGAGAATGGCTGGCCAGTCTACTCCCACATCAGCGCCATCTTTGTTAAAGAAAATTGGATAGAAGAGTCAACTTTTGATCTATCACCTATGAACACAACAAGGAAGGGAGGAAGAGAAGAGAACCCAAAGTAATTATCTAGTCATGAAAGTGTGAGCTGGAATGGAGAGGCAAGGGTTCCTCTGACACATCCCAAAGAAGTTGCTGTGCCTATTCACATAGCTAGATTGATTCTGAGCATTCTTGTCCATCACTCTAAAAACACTCTTGACAATGTTCGTAATTTGTATTAATTTTCTTCCCAGAGTACTTACTCCATAAGATGTGATGTGAAATTTGTTTGCTAAACTATGCATGTGATGCTGCCCATTGAGGTTAAAAAAATGATATGTCCATAAGAAAGAGAACTGACAAGAGTCAAGAAGCAGTAACTGCTTTACTTGGTGACACTTCGACCAGTAGTCATTGAGGTGGGAGGGAAATGGATTTGCTGACAAGAGATGAATAGTATAAAGATTTATTGTCATCCAGTCTACTCCGATATAAAATGTAGAGAACAGAATTGGTCTTGATACAGCCACGGACCCCAAGGATCACTTACTAATGGATTGCTTTGTCTGTAGAATTTCTTCAAGAAGTGGTCATGTATTTAACAATCCAGAAGAACCTGAAGGAGAAGATGAAGATGTGCGTCTAGAAAGAGTACGGACAGCAAGTGCTTTGACTTCGGCTGACTTCCAGGAGGTAAACCCTGTAAAGCAGCTCACAGCAGAAGTGTCCTAAGACTGTTTGCAGTTAAGGCATGTGTTCGAGAGTTCTACTTTAAAAGAAGGAACACCTTCAACTACGTCATAAATACTCTTAAAGGAAATGAGCACTTGTCCTGAGTGCATGGTGATAATGCATCATTGAGTGGCCATTGATTTGATCTCATGCTCAGGGTGCAGCAGCCTTACTCTTCAATAAATTTGCATTTTGGGTAAAAATCTTACTGCACTCAGTCCTGGTTGAAAAGGTGAGGTGCAGAGATATTCAATCTGACTATTTTATCCATGCTTAGATATTGTCAATCTAGTTCTACAAGCTCTGATAATAGAGTGTAAACCAGGTCACAAGAGCTATCTTATCTATTTGAAAGATGAAAGCCTAGTGACATAAGTGAGATATGAGTTCAGATGTCAAATTTGCAGCTAAAAATTTTATTGTTGGAAATAGGCACCACTGTGACTGCTTTTGATGTTCTTTCAATCAGCCATCACTGGAGAATGTACCTTTACCAAGCTTTCTGAGTCCCTCAGACATATACAAGTTTCTTTCTTAATTGTTCTATAATTAAACACCCATAGGATGTCCCAGTGGGCCTTTTATTTCTTTCAGTAAAAGCTGTAACCCTTTTGGGCTCTTTCAAACACTAGTAAGTATATTTAACTACTAAATTACCTTGTCGCCATTCCCTTCTGAGTGGTTGTGATAGAGTAGAAATCGGGATGCCCTTTGGAGGTTCTAAGGCTCATTACTAAAATAATTTAAGACTGGGCTCAAATGGAAACTTAAGGACAATTTTATTATATTTTCAAAGAAAACCCCCATGGTAGGAAAATTGTAGCACCATAGCAGGTGCCTGGAAAAGGAGAACGGAGAGGAGAAGGAAGGGGAAAACTCATGCCATTTTAAGCTGACATGGAGATCAGACAGATGGTGGGTGAGCAGCCATATTGCAGGGAGGGGGGCTTTAGAGAAAGAACAAGGAAATGCAAATGTTGGAAGAAAAGCCTGAAGTGTTAAGGAACACATGCTTAGAAAAGAGATAGAAGGAAGAGAATGAGAAGTTACAGTTTTCTGAAAAATTCAGAAACTATGTAGGCAGGTTCAGGGCCTTTACACAGCTGTGCCCTGTGTGCTCCTGTAC
Organism: Peromyscus maniculatus bairdii; assembly: GCF_049852395.1. Classification (NCBI taxonomy): domain Eukaryota; kingdom Metazoa; phylum Chordata; class Mammalia; order Rodentia; family Cricetidae; genus Peromyscus; species Peromyscus maniculatus. The sequence continues at coordinate 97,351,550 of NC_134859.1, read as the reverse complement.
TAGGGGTGAGGGTTCTTGAAGGTGTCAGGGCAGTACAACATCTCATCAAGGAAGTAATTGTTACACCTTTCTCTCAAGCACGGCTTACGATGATAAGGGCCAGCCCCTGGCCAAGTAAAAGACCTAGCCCAGCCGGAATGTTGAGAGACTCTATTCTATTGACCATAAGTTTTTTTTACCCTAATGATTGTTCCCAGACTGATACAAACACTCACCACCCACAGAGTAATATTCAAGGTGTTCTGTACAATAAGGGACATGATTAGCACTTTAAACCAAAGGTAAATGACAGACTTTATTATACTTGTTTCTATTTTATTTTATTTTTGTAATAGATCTTTTCCTTCAGTGAACTCAAGGTAGCCAGTGAGATGAGAAATCAAGTCTCTTTGAAGGCTAAAAATTCATCCTTAAATGTACAACAATAATAAAATTATATTATTTTGAAACATTATTAAATTCAAGATTAGTGGCTTTTAGGTAAAATTTACAGTTGCAGATGTGTTTCAAAAATATTTTATGATATTACTAAAACACAAGGGAAGTATTTCTTTCTTGCTGTGTCCCCACGTCAATGCAAAGACAGTTCTAGGGATTCAAACTATCTATTCATGGGACATCAATGAGATTACATGGATAATAGCTGTGCTAACTGGAAATGAGTAGAAATACCAAGGTCACGCTAAGTTGGTTTTGTTGTGCCCAGATCGTGACCCCCAGAGAGACCACCAAAGACGAGCATGCCGGAATGCAAAAGCAAGGTTTAATTCTGGATATCCAAAAGCAATACAAGCCTAGGCAGGGACTTCGTCCAATACATCCAACGCAGTGGAGGCAGGAGGAAGTGCCCACCTGTCTGCAAGCTCAGTTTTTAAAGGGAAAAGTCACAAGGTTACATCATTTAGGGGTGCTAGTACAGGTACAATTCTGATTGGCTCGCTTCTAGGGACTTCTAGAAATTACTTCTAAGGGAGTGGTAGCCCGCCACCATTTCTCATTGGCTGCCCTCAGGTGGAGGCATTTCTGTGGTCAGTTACCCTGGAAACCAGGGAGAGGACATTCCATAGTCTGGCAGGCATTACCTCGTGACTATCTTGTGGCTCTGTACTTTTACACTTCCTGATTTCTGGAATCTGAACTGACTGGTCTCAGTAACTTCTGGCCTGTTCCAGTAACTTCTGGCCTGTAGCTAAAAGGAGCAGTCTTAGGCCTTTAGTTTTGGGGTGAGAGCATTTTGGTCTTATTTTGGTTCCACATTTCCCCCTTCTCATGTGCCTAATGGAACCCAATCATGGGTTTTGGACAGTTAGCTCCTAAGTATCCCTCTCTAATAATGGCCATGTATAGTTAGCCATCTTGTCTCTATGCCAGGGAGTTTTCTTTTGACCCAGCATTTCAGCCTTTTCTGAACAGGGAATATGGGTGATGTATTCTCTTCTGGAACTGCTTCGAGCTGGCATTGGGGCGCAGATGTCAGGGGGCCCCAAAAGGCTGAAAAGCTAGTCAAAGACTGGGCAAGGGGGCATTTGTCAGAAGCATGTAGCTGCCTGACCCCATAGGGACAGACAGGGAAGAACCATGTTAGCTGGGCTGGTCCACGTCAGCTTTTAGCAAGTCTGGAGCTCATAGTCGTCTGGAGCAGTGGAGTCAGCGACTGAAACCTGGAGGTGACTGCCAGCTGAGTAGAAATCTGTTGAGACAAATTTAAACTAGGAACAGAAGTTAAAATTTATGAACTTATTTGGAACCCTTAGGTCCATACCCTTAGTAATGGGAAAATCAGTAGTCCCAAGACCAGGAGAGAGGAAAAATACCATCTTTAGGAATACTTATCTGGGGTCCTTTTGACCTCTGCGAAGTGGGTCTAGGTTTCTATGGCTCTTTTGATTCTTTGAGGCCTACTTAAAAGTTTTAGATACATTAGTATTACTTTACTGAAATCCATATTGTAGACAAAGCAGGTAATGGGTATCTTGTAAAACAGCAGAAGTGGACTCATACCTTTGAGTCCCAACAAGTTACATTTAAATATGACATCTAAAACAAATCCAAAATATTGAGCTTGTGACTGAACAGTAAGTAGTCATTGCTCTACCAGCTCATCAGGACTCCTAAATGTTAAGCTCTGAACCATAGAACAGGAGAGTAATCTGAAACTTATCTCATTTTGGACTCATATCTGAACCTTTATGACTTAGAACATTTTCCTAAAAGTGAGCTAACGAGCTAGCTGTGGCCTTGCACAAGGATCTGGTTGATGCTGCCACGCTGACAAAGTTAGAGCTAGCCTGGCCATCAGTACTATCAGAAATCTGAGAAGGATAAACTATATCTGAGTGCAGACCAAGAAGCTTCCAATCCTATAAATTACAGGGATCAATCCCTACTCAGGTCTCCATATGTTGGAGGCACCAGTCAGAACAGCATCAATCTTCTTCCGCCATCAGGTCCATAAGGCAGAGTATTTTTCCTGTGGAATCGGGACATGGAAGACTGACCTTGATCACGCAAAAGGGTGCAATCAATTCCAGTGTCCTACTGCTTGTCCACAGTCTGGGCTGGGTCCTGGCGGCAGGCGTTGCATTGGGCCATCTTGCCCTGTGATCAGCGTTGTCATATTTCAGGCAGAGACGTTGTGGTGCCTCATACGTAATCTTCTTTGGAGACCTTGGGTCACTGCTAGGATCTGGAAGCCTGTCTGATATAGTAAGCTTTTAGATCAACATTTAAATGCCATATTCTGCAGATCTCTGAAGTATGAGGGCTGTCCAGGCATATCTGAATAGACAAATTTTGTTTCTAATTACTTGTTTCAAGCTCAACCCTAAAAACATATGCAAGAGACTGAGTAAATGAGTAAACTTACATCAGTATTTACTTACCCTGACTACAATTAAAAAACTTGATTACTTATGACTGACTATTTATGTTCTCTAACAGTCTACAAAAGTAGCCTAAAAACAATGCTTTTAAGTTGAAGCTCTTCTAGCATCAAATACAGGTTCAGTAAAGAAACCAAAACAAAATATCATTATACAACATTCTTAAGCCTGAACGTACCTTGGGTAAGAAGAAACATTTTTTAAGCCATTGGTTTTTAACTATAAAAACTGTTCTTAAAAGACTGAGATCTCTCAAATGTCTTCCACCACTGCAACTAGACTCTTTTTGGAACTCTAATCCTGCCATACATTTGCAAACCTCAGCTGTTTCCCATAATTCCTTTATATTACAAAGTTTAGCTGCCAGAGCAAGGTATATTCCTGTGAATAAAAGCATTGATGTACAGCTTTAATATTAATCAAATACCTTATTTATTAAACATATGTTGCCATCTATTTAAATTCTCTAGAAACTTGCTGTTGAACACTTGGTAAAGACATAAGTATTAGGTGTTAACCCGAGTAGATCTTTATAACCTTAGTAAAAGATGGCTGCCAGCCACATGGCTGCCCATGAGGTCACCAGCCAAGATGGAGGGAGCCACGTGGTTGCTGTTTAAAGCTCGTTTTTCTAAACAGTAATTACTTGCACACATACACACAGTTGGATCCAAGTTATACACATACATACATACAGTTAAAGCTTGCTTTCATTTTCAAGTCACATACCTGTATACATACACACATTAGCAGTTTGCAGAATCATTAGGCATTCTTAAGATAAAAACCAACAAGAATCAACTTTTAAATTCAGTATTTGCAGGTATAAGAAACCATAACAGTTTACATCACATCCTCTCTGACTTTCTACAACCTTCCATGTACCTTCAGTCCATAACTTTGATCCCTCAGACATTTACTCTAGACAAATTCCACCTTTTCTTTTCCTTCAAAACAGAAACTCTTACCAAAGTCTTTCTTGGGATTTCCCTCAGTACTCTAGAATATATTGTAAAGTTACAATATTTTAAACAAGAACAGAAATACATGCATACACCATAACAAGAAAACTCAATTTGCATCAGCACTATACCACAGACAAACTGTTGGTGACATTCCATTCTTGGAGCCAGACCTTGATCAGGTTTTAGCCCCAGGGCAGGTCTTGGGAGCCCCACCCAACAGCTTGGAAGAGGAGGACAGGGAAAGCGGGGGGGGGGGGGGGGGGGGGGGGGGGGGGGGGCATGCACCATGGAGACAAAAGATTGCTGTTAACCTCAGACCCTCAAGTACACGAGAATGGCAGACTGAAAGTGACTCCACGCCCTGGCTGGGCCCACAGACCTGTAGGCCACTCCTCAGCTGTGACCCTGGAGGGGCAGTTAGTTCTCCACCAGCCCCCACACTGAGCTCCTTGAGGCTCCTACTGGCTCCCGCCAGTTCCGCCCCATGTCCACACAGGAGCCCAGCCAGAACCTGCCCACCATATCTGAGCCCAACAGTGTTCACAGCCCGCTCTAGCACAAAGCCATGCCTAGTTCCCAAGCAGCCAAGCCTCTACTCCACAGCTTTTTGAGTGAGCTGGGGCCCCGAACCCGCTGCATCTAGGCCCCGTGATGCTCACGGGCCGCCTAGCCCTCTCAGCGGGGCCCTGGGTCCCCGAAGTAGCAGCTGTGCAGCCGCTGCCTGCTGGACTCATTGCAAGCTTTCTGCTGCCTGCTGCCTGTGCTCTGGTCAGAGAGAGCAAGAAAAGCAATGTTAGGTTAGTCTGTGCCAGTTCAACCACCGAAGGGGTCTCCATCCCTTCGGCTGGCAATTGGCCCACAAATCCCAATGCACACACAAGCTCAGGCATAAAACACTCACACATGTGGCTACAGTTCTCACACATTTATACATTTATGAAGGTATAACAAATAACACTGACGAACAAGATAGGCAGACAAAAAGAAAGAACAAGGGCCCTACAGATGGTCCAGGCAGACGAGAGTCCGGAGAGGGAGCCTCGATAATGCCAAAGACCTACAGATGGGACAGGGACAATTCAACAGAGTCTCCCTATCCCCAGATGGATCCAAACAGACGGACCCCTCATGGGCATCTCCCGATCCCCAGACGGATCCAAACAGACGGACCCCTCACGGGCATCCTAACAGACGGACCCCTCTCGGGCGTCCTATGACGGGGGGACCTGTGAGGACCCCCGCGTCCTGATGAGGGGTTGGAACGTCTTCCAACTCCTCCAGGTCACCTTACAGGCGCGTCCGCCAAGGTGAGCCTGTCAGATACAACCGCCGGCTTCGGATAAGAGAATGAAAGTAACAGGAAAACAAAGACAAGAAAATGGAGCGCTCTTACCGATCGGTGCAGATGGACCTCCGGAGCTCTTAGGTGTCCCGGCGGGGGGTCTCTGGGGATCCCGGACGAGCCCCCAAATGTTGTGCCCAGATCGTGACCCCCAGAGAGACCACCAAAGACGAGCATGCCGGAATGCAAAAGCAAGGTTTAATTCTGGATATCCAAAAGCAATACAAGCCTAGGCAGGGACTTCGTCCAATACATCCAACGCAGTGGAGGCAGGAGGAAGTGCCCACCTGTCTGCAAGCTCAGTTTTTAAAGGGAAAAGTCACAAGGTTACATCATTTAGGGGTGCTAGTACAGGTACAATTCTGATTGGCTCGCTTCTAGGGACTTCTAGAAATTACTTCTAAGGGAGTGGTAGCCCGCCACCATTTCTCATTGGCTGCCCTCAGGTGGAGGCATTTCTGTGGTCAGTTACCCTGGAAACCAGGGAGAGGACATTCCATAGTCTGGCAGGCATTACCTCATGACTATCTTGTGGCTCTGTACTTTTACACTTCCTGATTTCTGGAATCTGAACTGACTGGTCTCAGTAACTTCTGGCCTGTTCCAGTAACTTCTGGCCTGTAGCTAAAAGGAGCAGTCTTAGGCCTTTAGTTTTGGGGTGAGAGCATTTTGGTCTTATTTTGGTTCCACAGTTTTAAGATGCTCCATGTAGATGCATGCTTTTAACCATCATTCCCTGGCATGTCTTGTTGCTTGCAGAAGCCAGCCATCATTGCCAGCTGTCTTCGCAAGGAGTACAGGGGAAAGAAGAAATGCTTTGTTTTTAAGAGCAAGAAGAAGATCGCAACAAGAAATATCTCTTTCTGTGTTCGAAAAGGTTGGACAGAGGTTCTGCTCAGAAGCACCCTCCAAATGTTAGAGTCCCTGTCCCTTCTGCATGCTTCAGAAGCTGTGCTATTTCTTTTTTTTCACAGTGGAGTGATCTTGACTGTTTCTTTTTTGATGAAAATGACTTTGCCTTTGAATAGGGGCACAGTCACATGACATGAAAAAATCACATTTTGTTGTTGTTAATATTGTTGAACCATTTAAATTACAGTCTTCCTATTCAGTCAGTGCTGTTGCTCTCCTAGTGATTAATACTGTTTACCAGGGAACTGACCTACATTCTGCTATTCTATTCTGATCTTTTTTTTTTTTTCATTTTACACTCTTCCTCCTCCCTCCCCTCCTCCAGTTCTCCTCCTACCTGTCCCCTATCTTACCCCCCATTCACTCCTCATAGGGGGTAAGGCCTCCCTTGGGTGGTCAACACAGGCTGGCATACCCAGTTGGGGCAGGACTAAGCCCCTCCCCACTGCATCAAGGTTGAGTAAGGAATCTCACCATAGGGAATGAGCTCTAAAAAGCCAGTTCATGTACCCAGGATAGGTCCTGGTCCTATTGCCAGAGGCCCCACAAACAGATCGACTGTCAACACGACTGTCACCACATTCAGAGGTCCTAGTCCAGTCCCATTCAGGCTCCCCAGCTGTCAGTCCAGAGTCTGTGAGCTCCCACTAGCTTGGGTCAGCTGTCTCTGTGGTTTTTTCCCATCAGGATCTTGACTCCCCCTTGCTCCTATAATCCCTCCTCCCTCTCTTCAGCTGAACTCCAGGAGCTTGGTCAAGTGCTTGGCTGTGAGTCTCTGCATCCATCCTGATATCTTAACCACAGGATAAGAGGAGCCTATTTGCTGACTCCTGTCTTTCTCCACTGGACACAGTATGACCTAGCCACTCCTCCTGTGGCTCTGGTCAAGTGGCTGAAACCCAAGAGTTTCTATTCCTTTTGAGGCCATTATCCCACTCACAGCATCATACAGTTTTTTTAATTAGTACATATTAATGGTACAAGTTAATGGAATTCACTCTGACATTTCCACACATGCAAATGTGGTATACTATTATAGCCATCCACCCAAAATCCACCTGGCCCTCCACTCCACTCCACTCTCTATCCACCAGTATCTACTGTTCCTCTTCAGCTTTCATTTCATTTTTTTGTTTGGTTGTGTTTTATTTCTCAGTGTCTCCAGTTTCTTTTTCCATCATTCTATACTTTTCATTATAGAGATTTTTTTTCACCCATTTAGTTAGGCTTATTGCTACATATCTTAATTTGTGTAATTGTGAGTTGGTTCGGTTTCTTAGTGCGTTCATTATTGATGTATAGAAAATCTACTGGGGGCTGGAGAGATGACTCAGTGCTTAGGACAACTTGTTCTTACAGAGGACCTGCATTTGGTTACTAGTACCCACATGGTGGCTCACAACCAGCAGTAATTCCAGTTCTGGGGGATCTTACCCCCTTTTCTGACCTATGCAGTCACCTGGCACTCATGTGATGCACAGGTATAAATGCAGACCAAACACCTATACAAATAAAATAAAATAAATCAATTTAAAGTGAGACGATAAGCTACCCATTTTGTATGCTGATTTCCTATCTTGTTACTCTCATCTTCCTGTGAAATTTTTAGAGATTTTTCTATGTATAGAATCATATTATTGGCTGGCAGGGATGATTTGATTGCTGACTTTATGCCCATAGGCTTTTTATTTCTTATATAATTGTTATGGTTGAAATTTTGTAGTATGTGGAATAAAAGGAGTAAAAGTGGACACCCAATCCTTTTCCTGATATTAGAACCAGGTTTTTAGTTTTCTCCATGAAATATGATGTTTACTAAGGGTTTTTAACATGTAGTCTTTATAATACCTGAGCATGATCCTTCAAAAGATTTATTTTGTTTTTAATTATGTGTATATTGTGTGTCTATGTGTGGGTATGCGCACTTGTGAGAGCAGATGCTTCCAGATCGAGATTGAGAATCAGATTCTCTGGAGCTGGAGTCATAAGAGGTGATGAGATGTCTGCTGTGGGTACTAAGACCCAAGTTTAGGTCCTCTACAAGAGCAGTACACTCTCTTAACTGCTGAGCCATGTCTCCATCCCTGCATGATCCTCTATTTTATTTTATTCAGGTCCTTTCATACAACATGACAATGATAACTATAAAACTGTATTTATGACACATTCCATAGCACTTATCACACAGTGAGATTTGTAATCGTCACCACCATTACTAATGTGTCTTCTTTTTCTCAGGTGAGATTGTAGGATTATTGGGACACAATGGAGCTGGTAAAAGCACATCCATTAAGATGATAACTGGAGAAGCAAAACCAAGTGCTGGACAGGTAGGTAGATGAGATGTAGTGTTTTATATAACAGTATCCAGATGACAACTTGAAAAATGTTATTACTTAAAGTTTTTAAAATATTATATTGAATTACAAACAAGTTCTTACTTTAAGTGGCACAGATACTAGTAATTCAGTGGGGATGTTTTTTTTTTTTTGATTCTTTGATAATTGTGTGTGTGTGTGTGTGTGTGTGTGTGTGTGTTTCATTTTTATTGTATTCAGCACACATTGACCTTTCCCATCCCCTTCCCTCTCACACCAAGACCATTTCTATTCCCCAAAAGTCCCCCTCCTTCTTCATTTCTCTTTGTGACATGTTAAATTTCATTAGGGTTGCTTGCATCAGCATGGGCTAGGGTATATTTACTAGAGTGTGAACAACTTAATAATAGCTACTCCAGTGGCTGCTATTAACTGCCAATAGTCTCTCAGGAAGGGATAGGCCTCCTGGGTGTCTCCTTCATCCATGAGGACATGTTGACAGGTCCAATAGAATACAGGTCTTGTGTAGGTAACTACAGCTGCCATGAGTTTATGAGTGCAAAGCCCACGTCATATCCATGAGTTCACAGTACTCCAACCCACTGTATGACTCTTATATTTTTTTTGCCTCTTCTTCAATGTTCCCTGAGCCTTGGAGGAGGTGACATAGGTATTCCATTCAGGTCTGAACACTAAAGAATCACTTAGTGTCAACACCAATTATGAATTGCAAAAAAGAGCCTTCTCTGACCAAGGCTGAGAGCAGCACTGATCTCTGAGTATAAACATAATGCTTAGAAGCCATCTGGGAATGCTTTGAAACTATTTTTTACCTATGAGTCTACCAAGAAAGAATCTAACTATTCATCCTCAGAATAGTAATCATTATGAAAATCTTGATGGATTCTGTTTGTTGGACCACGTAATCCATTCATTATCATTTTAAATGAACATAAGCATTTCAGCATGCTATTGCTCAATCTTGAATAGAAATGTTTAAAACAAAAGCTCTTATTTACTCATCTTCATGAAGTGCTATTACCAATTCATAAACCTTGGAATGTATACAATTGGACTAAAGTTTTTCCAAGTACAAATTCAATAAGGTGCTTTCTAGAGCAGCAGAAAGTTGAGAAGCATGAGTGTAAAACTGAATTGTTTGCCAGCTCATCACTTGTCTCAGAAGCAAAACAGCCAGGCAAAGGAAGTTCAGAATTAGCCAAGAGTGGTGATCACAGGGAAGAGAGACAAGATCATTCTCCTTCCCCCCAGTTACATGGCAGAACTGCTTTAGAAAGTGTCTAAGAGAAGGCAGAAATCTGTGTAGTTATGCTATAAGAGAGTTTTGGTGGCCAAGCCAGAGAGGAAGAGAGACAGGAATATAACTGTCAAACATTCCACTGTGTGGAGAGGAGAAACTCATGTTCATGGTCCCTCTGAAGCTGTGGTGGATGAGAAAATCAGAAGCCAGTCTCTGTAATGTCCATTGTGTAGCTGACCCTAACTGGACTCCTCTCTTTAACTACAGCTGCCCTTCCTTGCCACTCACCACCTGACCTGTACTTCAGTGAAGTTCTGTGCTATTTATAAAAGGGGGGAAGGGGAAGGAAGGTGGCTGTTCATTGGTGCATTGGAACGAAATATTTTGCATTGTATGGAAGCTGTAAATATATGGCCAACTGTTGGAGTGTTGTGAAATGGGTTTAATCAGAGCAGCCAGTGTCATTGTTTTCAACGAGATTAGCTACTTCAGTGATTTATCTGCTCTGTGACTGGCAAGTCACCTTTAACTTGTCTTTCAGGTGGCTTCAAGATCTGCTTTTCATGTCCATTTAGAACTTCTGTCCCTGTGTCCTTCTTCACCCTGCTCTTGCCACTTATTCTGTCCTCTGGGTTTAGCCAAGGATACATGAAACTTCATCTCTACAGGGCTTTACTCCTACTGTTTGTTCTGCTCCAAATTTGTTCCTCCCAGTGCCGTCCACAGCCAGTACCTTCTCCTCTCCTTACACGGCCATTTAGCAGGCAGAGTCTTAAACCATCCAACCTTAAGTCCTATCCCTGTTAGTCTCCATCCCAGACTCCTGGATACTCCTCTCAAAGCATCAATCAAAAGACGGTATTTTCACATTTATTATTTGCCAACCACATTACAGAGTGGAGACATCACACGGGCATGTATACTGGTGAGACTGACCTGCACTCTGAACAAAAGAGGACCTGGGACATAGAAGGAATGCAAAAACAAATGCCACAGCTGGCAGGGTAATGATCTGCATGAGGCAAGAAGGAAACTCAGTTCAACAGGACTTAGCCAGTGTCGGTTCAAACATCTAGAGTTATCAGAATTTTCCCAAGGGTCTGCCCTTAGAATATCCTTCCCAGGGTCCCCGGGGAAGATGCTATGTCCAGCATGGGGTTATCTGAGGGATAATGAAAGAATCTCTTTCATCCATTTACTTTATTTCTCTATAACAGACTTCTATCTACATAGCTTCAGTTTCATCCTGACACTCAGTTCCTCTCTGTCCCTTCTTTTTCTGTCCTTATAGTTTTAGTAAGCTCCTGTGCTTTTGATTGCATCTTCGTTTTTGGTTCCTTCATCCTCTATCTTTCCTCCCTCTTCTCTCTTGACCTGATTCACTCACAGTCTACAAAAAAACTTTTCTTTTCTCCTCGGCCTGAGCCACACTCTACAAAAGATCTGCCCTGTTCCTTTCTCTCTGGCCACACAACTCTGCTTGTCCTAGGAATTCTGCTCCAGTCTTTACTGCACTTGGTTATGCAAAAAGCCCTATTGTCCTGAGTGAATAGCTCTGCAGTGCTACTAGGCCTGAAGGCAAGGGATGGTCTGAGCTTCATTTGCACAAGAAACAAAGCTATGTATCTACAGTTGCCTGTCTCCTAGGTGCTATAGGGGTGTTACCTCATAGATCAGGAGTAGGTCTGAGAAGCTTATTCTGTCTGCCATAAGGCCTAGTAGTATATGAGTACACAAGAATTTCATAGCAGAAGACAGCTGATATATAAAAGCTGAATAACACCAAATATTCCTTGATAAATGGTTTTCCTCTTGAAGAACTCCTTGATTGATCAAGGTATAGCTTATTATATACAACTGGGCTCCTATTTCATATTCTTGTAGCCTGTGACATAGAATCTTGCCCTGAGTGGTTTATTTTTGACATATTTAAGCACAGTACAAATTTTGAAAAAGGTTTCCTCGTGATAATTATCACAATAAAGCTTAAGACATGACAATATCAAAAAAAATAAAATATAGTTGCCATGCTAGATAATTAAATTAAGGTACTTTATTACAATGTAAAAGCTCAGCCATAATGTCAAGATGTAATAAGTCTGGTATGGTTCATTTTTCTTTTTCTTTTTAAAACACAATTAGCTACGGAGAAAGACTGGCCCATCCCTGCCTTGCCTACTTGGTAAGTTCCAGAAACCCCAAAACCAAAGTAGGATCTGAGGCGATAGCTCAGTTACTAAAGAACTTGCTATACAAATATGAGGACCTGGGTTCAGATACCCAGTACTCATATAAGGAGCTGAGCATGGCAGTAAGCATCAATAATCCCATCACTGAGAAGGTAGAGACAGGTGGGGCCCCTAGAGCTTAATGGCCCACCAGCCTAGCTGACTCAATGAATCAAGGTTCAGATCTTATCTTAAAAACAGTAGGAGAACAATTGAGGGAGCCACCCAACACTGACTGGAGCATGCACACACCCACATGAAAACATACATACGTTAGACATAAGCACATATAACACAAACACAAAGAAAATGTGGACAGTGATTGAGGAATGATACTCTAGATTGTCCTCTGCCTACCCAATGCACTCTCTCTCTCTCTCTCTCTCTCTCTCTCTCTCTCTCTCTCTCTCTCTCTCTCTCTCTCACACACACACACACACACACACACACACACACACCTATACATACAAACACACATGCACACAAATAAGTAAAAATAATTAGGGCTGGAGAGATGGCTCAGTGGGCAAAGCACTTGCCACGCAAGTGTGTGGACCCAGAACACACCTAAAGCTGGGTGCTGTAGAGCACAATCCCAGTGCTCATACTGCAAGATGGAAGGCAGAAAGGAGAACACCAGGAAGTTCACGGGCCAGCTAGCCTGGGGTGCACAGTGTCCAACAAGAGACCCTAATCTTGTGTGAGGAAGAGGGTGAAGGATGACTCTTGAGGTGTCATGCATGTGCCCACACTCACACACACTCACACAGACATACATACACACTGAGTTTAAAAATTATTAATTGATCTTTAAAAAACTTTTAACTGACATTACAACTGGACATCTTCATGAGAAATGATGTGATGTTTTGACATGCTTACAACATGGAATGAGTAAATCAGGCTAATTAACAAATCAGCCATTTCACAATACTTATCACTTTTCTCGTATGTGCTTGTAATCATCATCATTCCGTGCAATAAATCCCTAGGGCTCACTCTGCCTGACTAAATGAAACGGCTGATTTAGATCCATCTCTCCCCCTTCCTTTTATGCCCCTTCTTCCAATCTCCGGTGCCCATCATTCTACTTTCTATTGTTGCAAGTTCAACTTACTCCAACTGCATGTGCATATCAATCAGGTCAGGCAGCGTCTGTTGCCTGTCTTATTTCACATCCCCCATTATCATGGTTAATGTTTGTCAACTTGGCACAGACCTAGACATACTCGGGAAGAGGGAATCTCCACTGAGGAATTGCCACCATCAGATTACACTGTGGGAGTGTCTGTGGGGACATTTTCTTGATTGCTCATTGATGTAGAAGGGCACATACCACTGCCGGCAGTACCACATTTGGGCAGGTGGGTCTAGACTGTATAAGAAGGGTAAATGAGCAAGCCAGGGGAAGTAAGCCACTAAGCAGCGTTCCTTCAGTTTCTGCTTCTGTTCCTGCTTCTAACGTCCTGTATTGAGTTCCTGCCTTGACTTCCCTCAAGAGTGGACTGTGATTGGAAGTGCAAGCCCAACAAACCCTTTCCTCCTCAAGTTGCTTTCGACCAATGTTTTATCACAGCAATAGAAAGCAGAGCAGAGCATATTTTCTAGGCTCATCCATGTTGTCACAGACAAAAGGAAACCCTCACGTTTTAAAGGCTGAAGGTATTATGTTGTGTCTATTATCAACATATTTGAAAATCCATTAACCCCTTAATGGATATTTGGTTGGTTTCATACCTTCTCTATTGCAAATAGTGCAACAAAGAACACAGGACTGAAAATGTCATTTTGGAGGGAAAAAAGAAGAGAAAAAAGGGTGGGGGGAAAGCTTTCAATCACTTTGGAAACATACCAGGAAGTAGGCTTTCCCGATCATACCTCATGTTGAGGATCATACCTATGTTTTTGAGGAGACATTGCACTATTTTCCATAACTGACTATACTAATATGCATCTGCACCGACCCTGCACCAGAGTTTCATTTCTCCACCTCCTCATCCTTTAACTTTCCTCTTTTTGATAGTAGCTTTTCTAACAGATATGAAGTGATAGCTCATTGTGGTTTTGTGTCTCTCTCTGTGTATGTACATGTTCATGTGTGAGCATGTATGTGGAGCCCAGAGGCTGATGTTGGATGTCTTCCTCAACAACTCTTTTTTTCTGAGACTGTCTTTTTGTGAACCTGGGGTTACTGATCTGCAAAGCCTAGCTGGTCATCATGTCCCAGGGATCTTTCTGTCACTGTCTATCCAGCTTTGGGATTACAGGCATGCCCTGCTGCTGCACCTGAAAAGTTGATGTTGGGGATTGGATTTGGTTCCTTGTGCTTTGCAGCAAGTGCTATCCCAACTGAGTCATTTCCCAGCTCCTGGCTGAGGTTTTTGCATTCCCCTGTGGATCATTCTCTGACATAAGATGATGTGATACCTTTGATAACACTTGAGTTCATGTATTCATTCTCTGAACGAAGGCTTTCTCCTTTGTGGGATTATCACTGAATGTGGTCATAGCACAGTGTGAGATCCCTGACAGTGACCTGTTATCTATAGGTGCTGCTGAAAGGGAACAGCACAGGGGACACCCTGGGGTTCCTGGGGTACTGTCCTCAGGAAAACGCTCTGTGGCCCAGCCTAACGGTGAGGGAACACCTGGAGATATTTGCTGCCATGAAGGGGATGAGCAGAGGTGATGCTGCAGTGGCCATTGCACGGTACACAGGGGTCTGCGCATCTTTGCTTCTGTGCCCGGGTGATGGGGAGAAGGCCGGGGGGTAGCCACTTCCACAGACATCTAGGGTAGGAGACTCTATTGCCTACCTAGGTGGGGTAGAGGAAACTCCCAAAGTTTTCTTCACTTTCATTTTAAGCATGGAGAGAAAATGGTTAGTATTCAGTGGTAAATGACTGAGTGTACTTAACACTTAACTATAAACTAAATTGCAGAAATATTTGAACACTGTTCTAATAGTTTTACAAGAGGTTCATGCATCTCTATTGGTAGGGGGACTCGCAACCTTTATCAACCTACCCCTGTTGAATGTTTCCGTGTGTTTCCTGAACTGCCTGCCTGGGCCCTGCTCCTCCATCTTGCATGGGCTCAGCATCCCATCTTCCCGTCATCTCTCTTCATTGAGGAATGGACTGTGATGCTGCACTGTCTCTCTTCAGGTTGGCAGATGTGCTCAAGCTACAGGAGCAGATGAAGGCTCCTGTGAAGACACTGTCAGAGGGAGTGAAGAGAAAGGTATGTGGAGGGTTCCATCTGGGCACACTTCAGGCTGGTGCTCCACATTGCTCTGGGCACACTTCAGGCTGGTGCCCCATCTGGGCACACTTCAGGCTGGTGTTCCATCTGGGCACACTTCAGGCTGGTGCCCCATCTGGGCACACTTCAGGCTAGTGTTCCATCTGGGCACACTTCAGGCTGGTGCTCCATCTGGGCACACTTCAGGCTGGTGCTCCATCTGGGCACACTTCAGGCTGGTGCTCCATCTGGGCACACTTCAGGCTGGTGCCGGACGAGCTGTTCCTCTTGTTGCAGCTGTGTTTCATGCTGAGCATCCTGGGGAACCCGTCCGTGGTGCTTCTGGATGAGCCGTCGACCGGGATGGACCCTGAGGGGCAGCAGCAAATATGGTAAGAAGCAGCTCAACCATGGCTGATGGGGAGTTCAAGGACTTTATCAGTATTGTTAGACAAACTGTGGCCGGCACCATCCAGGTCCTTAAAAACCAGTATTTTGGGAGAAAATATGCAAACATTTCTTAATGGTTTACAATCCTGTTCACTGGAGGGGAAATAAGCTTTGTTGAATTCAATCCTTGTTCAGTTTTAACCCATTTGATGGAGCTTGTGGCTGTAAAAGGGCTCATGTTAGTACAATCAGCGACTCTAATCCTGGCTGAAGATCTGGTTTGTCACGCAGCTCACGAGTGTCCGCCTGCTGTCACCATGCACACTCTCTGCCTTGCTCCTCGACCCAGGACGTTCCCAGGAGGGCACCGCTTATCTCTGTCTGTCCTCCCTGTCTGCCTCATCAACAGTTCCTTTCTACGCAGAACGCTCTCTTTCAAGTGTCCTTCAAAGTGTTTTCTCACAGCAGCCTCTGACGCATCACCAGTGTTTCCCTGGGAACTGCCTCGACAGTCCTCTTCCTCTGTGACTCCGTCCTTCCTAGTCTGCACTGTTGGTTCTCAGCTCTGCCTTGTGGAATTTCCTCTCTGTGATATCCAGAAGAGTCGGAGGATTTCCATTCATCACACTTCTTCTCTCGACAATATAGGAAGATCATCCGGGCCATCTTTACAAACACAGAGAGAGGCGCCCTCCTGACCACACATTACATGGCAGAGGCAGAGGCTGTGTGTGACCGCGTGGCCATCATGGTGTCTGGAAGGCTGAGGTGGGTGCCTGCTTTCATCCCACACCTAACCACTCTGTGATGAGCAGAGGAAACAAGTTTGCTTCCAAGCAACTTGATAAGCATTTCTGGGAAAGAGTTGGAGATGTATCACTTCCCTACTCAACAATGGTGGGACTCTGGTTTGGGGTGTAGTGACCAAGTGGAAACCTGAGCATATTCACAGGTACTCTTTCGACGCCTGTCTGTCTTGTGCCTTTGTAATTCCTGTTCCTGCTCCAGATGTATTGGATCCATCCAACACCTAAAGAGCAAATTTGGCAAAGATTACCTGCTAGAGATGAAGGTGAAGACCCTTGCGCAGGTGGAGCCCATCAACACGGAGATCATGAGGCTTTTCCCCCAGGCTGCTCGGCAGGAAAGGTAAAAACAGTTTCTGGGCGTGCGTGCGTGCGTGCGTGCGTGCGTGCGTGCGTGCGTGCGTGCGTGCGTGCGTGCGTGCGTATAAGCCAGAAGTCAATGCCCCTTGCCTTCCACTATCACTATCTTATCATTTGAAACAACGTCTTTCACTGAGCCTGAGCTCAGCCTTTGGCTTCAGTGGCTTGCCAGCAAGCTCTAGGGATCAGCCTGTTTCTGCCCAGCTCTCCCCTACCTCCAACCAGTGCTGGGATTACAGATACACTTAGCCACGTCCGGTTTTTCTGAGTTCTGAGTTCTGAACTTAGGTCCTCATGCTTACATGGCAGGCACTTTCCTAACTGAGTCATCTCTCCAGTCCACACTTCCTGTTTTTGATACGGCAAAGTATACCCACTTTCCCTGAGGTGTGGTATATACACTGTGGGTCATGTTTATACTGTAAGAAAACACAAAGAGATCACTGAATTGTGGGTGCCACTAGAAATGTAATAGAGAACAAAGGGCTGATTGTGAATCTGAGGTCACATGTGTGTGACCCTACTATGTGCCAGGTCCTGTCCTGGTCTTGGGTTATCTAATTGTCATCCTGATCTTTAAAAGTAAGTACTGTTTTAAGCAAACCAACATTCATGGGTAAGAGTTGGAATTGCCACTTCCCTGCTTAACAGTGAGGAGACTCTGGATGTCTGTCTATGGTGGAGCAGCAACCTGAGCGTGCTCCCAGGTACCCTTCCCGCATTTGTCTTGTGCCTTTGTAATTCCTGCTGCTGCTCCAGATACATTGGATCACTCCAACAACTACAGAACAAACTTGGCAAAGAAGATCTGTTGGATGAATACTTGGGTAAAGACTCAGTATTTATAGGAACGCACTGATTGTATTTCATCAGTGTCTTCACTAATGGAAGCAATAGAAGCTTCGTACAGACACAAGTGAGGTCACAATGACAAAGGTGGCTAATGACAAAACTAGGGTGCAACTCTTGTTTTTATTACAGGTTTGTAAGAGCCCTAATTCTATATAAACTATCTCACACAGACATAATAAATAAACAAACACTGCAGGTGAAATACAATGCTCTGTAAATGAAAGAAAATGATTTCAAAATTCCTTTGAAATCAGATCAATCTGTTCTGATTATGTGTCGACAACAGGTAGCTAAATGCATACCTGAGCAGCAATTGGTGAATTCTGGGCCCTTCTGAAGAAAACTTGATTTCATTTCCTGAGGACTTTCACTTTGCTTTCAGAAACCCTTTTGTATGAGAGTTGAAGGAGGGGTGCCTGAATGTGGGCTCTGTACTAACAAGGACTGGATTCCTACCCAGTTTGGAAATTCTAGAAAGCTGTAAGGTGGTAGAAGGAGCCTGAGTTCCCAGTGTTGAGACTGGGTGGGAAAGACCCGTCTCTAATTGTCGCTTCGACTGGCCCCACACGTGTCCTTCCAAGGCGTCCAAGATACTGAACCAGCTCTCAGCCTTCTCTCTTTACCTTCCTTCTTGCCGACTGGCCTGCCTCAGTGGGCTCACTCTCAGAGATTCAATTGTGCCAAAGAGTCTATGAAAAGAAACAGTGAATGCCGTACAAGTTGATCTACGTGCTTAGAGACCAACCTTGCTCTCCTTTCTTCCCAGGTACTCTTCTCTGATGGTCTACAAACTCCCCAAGGAAGATGTGCAACCTTTATCCCAAGCCTTCTTCAAATTGGAGACAGGTAAGAAGCTAGTTAGAGATGAAACTCTGAGAGCAAATAATTCCAGAACTTAAAAGAGCCCACAGTGGTGAGAAATTGAATTAGAGCATTCTGTGCTAAATGTAAACATTCAAAGTTCATTTTAAAATAGAGAAGCAGAAAACTAAGGAGGTAAGGTTGTTCTGTATGGGTGTGTGTGTGTGGCAAGGGTTGTTGCTTTTACTTTTGTTTATTTTTATTTATTTCTTTTACTTTACACATAAGACAAAACTCACTACATTTTGAAGGTTACATTATTTTAGACGTAAAATCTATTTCACTTCATAGATCATATTTAAAGTGTATAATTTCAAAGTAAATTTTATTTTATTGGCTCAGGCCAGTAATGATCTATAAATTCCTATATAAGTGTGAACAATCCAGTATCTGTTGTTGGGCTTTAGTGTAAATTCTAACACACTGTATGCATCCCTCTAGCAGAGCTTTCTGTTGTTCACCTTTTGGTTTTCCTTGTCTGCTTGCATGACTTAGCCCAGGAGCCCTTTGTTTGTAAGGCTCAGTGACATCTCCTCTTGCCTGTCACCCACCCTACTAAGGAAGAGATAGCCATCTCCTGTCCCATAGATATCTCCTGGTTTCTGCTGGTTACCTCCAAAGCTGTCTTGGATGTACCTTCTTTCTAGATTGTCTAGATGATTCAGCACCTAAACTTTCTGGGTATGAGATCCTTCTTGTACTCCTAAGATTAGCACTACTGCCATGATCTTCTGGGATATTTTGGTGGCATCTTTCCACTAAAAACTAGTATACCATTTATCATGACTTGAACTGTCTTTCTGTATAAATTAGTTAAATAGAGAGTTTTCAATGCTGTGGTGGCTTGTTAGATAACCTTTGAGGTTATCTCTGTGCCCTTCTTTTCTTTTTTTCCAAAATATCTTCCTCTACAACCTACTTCTGTGCCAAGTCTACTGAATCAATGGTTCACATTACGGGAAGAATGTTGTTGTTTGTTTTTGCTCTTTTAGAGGGCCTGCCACCCAGCTCCCAAATAAATCACATACCAAGGCTGCTTCTTTTTTTTTTATTTAAAATTTTTTTCTTTCCTTTTACATGCTGACCCCTGTTCCACCTCCCTGTCCTTCTCCTGCTCCCCCCAACTACCCCCATCCTACCCTCAACCCCTCTTCATAGAGGGTAAGGCCTCCCTTGGGTAGTATAGTTAGTATGCCAATATAGGCTGGCATACTAACTATAAATACCTGGCCTTGGCTTGGCTTGATGCTAGCCAGCTTTTCTTAACTTAGCCTATCTGTCTTTTGCCTCTGGGCTTTTCCCATTCTCTTACTTCTGTAAATCTTACTTTTCCTCTGTGGTTTGCTGTGTAGCTAGGTGGCTGCCCCCTAGAGTCCTCCTTCTTCTCTTGCTCCTAGATTTCTTCTCCCAGATTTCTCCTTCTTTATATCTTCTCTCTGTCTGCCAGCCCTGCCTATCCCTTCTCCTGCCTTACTATTGGCCATTCAGTTCGTTATTAGATCATCAGGTGTTTTACACAGGCACAGTAACACAGCTTCATAGTGTCCCATGATGCTGATCTTAAAAACTGCACAGCCTGCGAATGTAGCACTGGCTCTTTCCCCTCTGAATCTAAGCAAACACTGTGCATATTTCAGTTGTGTAACGTGCTCAGAAAAAGAATGTCTGGCCCTTTGTTTAATGGTTCCCTGCAATTTGCTGCTATTTTTTGCCTTGTGAAGATTTAGTAAACATACAAGACTTAACATACAAGAGTCCTGACATATGGCCATCCTTATACAGTTAAACAGAGCTTTGACCTGGAGGAGTACAGCCTCTCACAGTCCACCCTGGAGCAGGTGGGTCAATTTCAGTGGATTTTGTTTTCAAAGACTAAATGCATGGTCTTTGAATTCAGTGTTATAAGAAGCAATATGATCTTAGCTCCCCCCCCTCTCTTTCCCTCTCTCTTTTCCAGGTCTTCCTGGAGCTCTCCAAGGAACAGGAGCTGGATGGTTTTGAAGAGGAACTTGATCCCTCAGTAAAGTGGAAGCTCCTCCCACAGGAAGAGGCTTAACACTGAAATTTTTAGCTATGATGTTTTCTCTTCCAGTAGATTAAAGTAATTTTGTCTTTAATGCTACATATTCATCGTTGATGAAGAAATCATTGATCATGGAGGCAAATGCAGCTGATTAGCTTATGAATGTGAATGTGATGCTTTTATGAATGGGATTAGTGATCATAAAAAGAGCCATTGAACCAGCTCATTCTCTACAAATTTTCTCCATATTGTCATCATTTTAACACACATTAATTGTATGCATTAATGAGTTTCACTGTGATGTTTCAGTACATGTGTATACTGTGCATAAAGGGCACCCATCCTCTTTCCTGTCCATTCCCACCATCCTTCCCTCAGAACCCTTCATGGTCCTTTATGTCCTTCTACTTTCAGATATTTTGTTTTTTGTCTTTCTACACATAAGAGAAAACATGCACTTCTTGACTTTGTGTCTGGCTTGTTTTGCTCAGCAAGATGCACTCGAATTCTATGCATTTTTCTTCAGATGATGGGATTTCCTTCTTCATTACAGGTTAATGATCCTTCATTGTAGATATTGTTACTTTATACCTTCATTTATGATGGGTTTCTAGACTGATACTATATCTTATGTATTATGAATAGTACCACAATAAACATGAATATGCATGTAATTCTTTTTTAATGTTGACTCAATTATTTTAGACATACACACAAAATCAGAATAAGCAGATCCTATGATAGGGATATTTTTGGTTTGGGGGAATTTCTATATTGTTTTTCAGAGTGGCTATATTAATATACATTCCCACCAATACTGTATAAACATTGTTTTTTCCTCTACATTTTCATCAGCAAGTTAAAAAATTTAATAATAGCTATTCCAACTAAGATGAATAGATTCTCATTATAGTTTTGATGTTTATTTCCCATAAGACAAGAATTGATTTTTTTTAATATATTTATTAGACACTTGTATTTCTTCTCTTGGGAAATGGCTGTGCAGATTCTTTGCTTATTTGATTGGATTACTTTTAGGTTAGCTGAACTTTTTTGTTCTTTATACATCAAGGATATTAACCTACAACAGATGAAGAGCTGGCAAATATTCTCCCTCATCTGTTTTGATGACTGATTACTTTGTATAAAACCCTGTGCTGGTTGGTTGTTGTCAGCTTGACACAGGCTAGATGCATCTGGAAAGAGGGAATATTAATCGTGGAGAACCATGAGAGAGGCTCCAGGAGAGAAGGCAGAGGGCCCTTTACCTCAAGGTGCATTTTGTTCCCTGGATTGTTCCTGGATGTGATTTCATGCCTCCTGGGACAAACGTGACAAACATTTACACTCAATTTATAAGATATGTTTACTCTTATTGCGTGTCAGAGCAGCTATAGAATCCAATTTGGTGAGAGGGTATGTGGAGTGCTGTCCTCAGTGTGCCTGAATCTGGACATGGCTTTCTGCCTTGCTTTCATGTTTTCCGTGATATAATCTATAGTATGTGTCAGGCAATTGTGTTTAAATTGGTCTGTCCTGAGAAAGTTCTGGGAAAGGGCTGCTCTGTTAATATTTAATATGTGCTTACTGGCGTTTATTTACATGATTCTCTGAATTCAAACAACCTTCCTTGGATCATTGCTTTCTTTATTACATTCATGTATAAAAGTACACTGAAACTGAAATAAAGTTGTCTGCAGCATTAGACTAGTCAGCCCCATTCATTCAGGTCCTCAAATCTAGGTATCACAGACACAGATATGCATAGGTTGGCAGAAAGTCAACACTAACTCTTTGGCATTTTCTTGATTTAATGATTAAGGTGGGAGGACCCAGCTACCAAAAAACAGTGCTATGCCTGGGAAAGTGGTCTTGGGTTTATATAAGAAAAAGAATTGAGCAAGATATGACAAGCAAGCTAGCAAGCAGCATTCCTCTGTGGCTTCTTTGGTTACTGCCTTCAGGTTCCTGCTTTGAGTTCCTGCTTTGTCTTGCCCTCAGTGATGGAGTGACCTGAGAATTACAAGATAAAATAAACCCTTTCCTCTCCAAGATTCTTTTGGTTATGGTGTTTACCACAGTGGGTAGAAATTCATAACAGGTTCATGGGCTATTGCTGTGATAGAATAGACCAGGTTGTTTTGGGGAGAATTGTGGGAAGAGTTTAGAACTTTGAGCTAGAAAATGCATTGATTTTTTATGGGCTGTTATGGGAACCTGAAAGACAATGCTAAGAGCAGTGAGAATAGTGGAGGCCTGCCTTGTGAAGTTTTAGAGAAATGTTTGAGTCCCTTAAACACTATCAGGACTGCTCAGAATCTGGAATGAAGGATCTGTTGGCAATGAAAATCAATTGTGATTAAGAGGACACCAGTATCATTGAGGAAAGATCTGAGAATTGTTATGTCAGGATCTGCCTGGTGCTCACCACTCAACGTGGTAAATGTGTAAGGGTTTCCTGAGTGGTAGTGGTTTGAAGGAATGGGAGAGGTCATAGAGAGTAGCTGAGGCATAGCTCTGTGAGAGAAGGCAAGGAGAGTCCATTGAAGGTGAAGCTCCAGTTTCTGTAGAAACTCAGAACTGAAGGGGTCACAGAGAGAAGTTGAAGTTCCGCATCATGTGGCAGGAACACACCACAGAGGTGATGCAAAGTGGAACTGGGGATCCTGATAGTCAACCTAGGTGTATTACACACAGCTCATGAATTGTAGAGCATGGACTAAACTGTGTGTTACCAACCAGGTAGTGATATTTGGATAAGACGGTTGGTTACCAGCAACCTTCAGATTACCAATAGCTGATTTGTGTAACATATTTATGATACCAAAAGCCTGTGTTTGCCATATCCAGTGAGTGAGTTTGTGATTAAAATGGGACTCATTGGTTTTGAAGTAGTGATCTCCATGAGAAAAAAATTGTTCAATGAATCCTTTTATCTATTTACACATTGCTTAATTTGTGCTAGTTTTATATAGTGGGAACTTTGGTCATTAATTACAGAATTTTTAACAGTAGTATGTAAAACCATAAACATTTCTGAATAAACTATTTTATGTTCATGTCACAAATTTGATAGGTTGAATTTTATTTTTATCACATGAAAATGTTTTATTTTTTAATGTGTTTTAAAGTGTAGATTATTAGGGACACATGGTTATATTTCAATTACTTGAGAATTTTCCAGACATATTCTTTTATTAAATTTAGTCTTATTCCTTTTTTGATCTAAGCACATGCCTTTAATTCCAGCACTCAGGAGGCAGAGGCAGGTGGACCTCTATGAGTTAGAGTCCAACCTGGTCTACAGATTGAGTTCTAGGACAGCCAGGGCTACACAGAGAAACTCTATCTCAAAAAACAAAGTGTACTTTTAAATATTTTAATTTGTTGATATTTGTTTATGGTTCATTAGAGGATCATTGTAATTGTCAACCTGAATCATCTGAGAAGAGCAAATCACCAGTGAAGGATTGTAAATCGGACTGACCTGTAGACATATGGAGGGGTGGGAATTATCTCTATTACTAATGGTAATTGATGTGGGAAGACCCCGCCCATGGTCTTTCAGACTATTCCCTGAGCAGGGGGTCTTGGACTATATCAATGTGCCGAAGGGTTAATGTATGCATTCATTCACTCCTCTCTGCTCTTGACTAGAGATGTGATGTGACTAGCTGTTTTACATTTCTGCTGCCTTGGCTTCCTGCTGTGATGACTGTGATCTGGAAATGTGACCTAAAATAAATCCTTTCTCCCCTAAAGTTGATTTTGGTCATAATACTTTATCACAGCAACAGAGAGGAAACTAGGTTAATTCCATTACATCCATAAAAGAATGTTTTTTTTTTTTTATTTTGGTTTTTCGAGACAGGGTTTCTCTGCGTAGCTTTGCGCCTTTCCTGGAGCTCACTTGGTAGCCCAGGCTGGCCTCGAACTCACAGAGATCTGCCTGGCTCTGCCTCCCGAGTGCTGGGATTAAAGGCGTGCACCACCACCGCCCGGCTTGGGGGATTTTTTTTAACCTAGTGTGTTTAATAAAAGGCCACTTAGGCCAATTACTTTGATGTTTTGTTCAAACCTCCAATCCCCTTACTGATGCTTTTATCCATTGGTTTTTATCAATTACAGGGAAATAAAAATTTTTAAGTACAGATTTGTTTATTGTCCCTTTAGGTTTTTTTTTTCCACTTTATTTCATTCATGAATTGTGAATTCATGAGCTATGGTGTCAAGCCTAAGCACAGCTATGTTTCTAATGTTTTTAAATACAATTAAATATATTATCTTTGCCAGTAACTTTGGCCCCCAAGTTCACTTTCCATAAATTCACAGAGGCTCTCAAGTTTTCTGTGATGACTGTTTATCTGAAATATCTTTCCCTTGTTTTTTAGCCCTCACCTCTGAATCTTTAAATTTAAAGTAGGGTTTTTAAATTTTCATTTATGTAGTCTTTTGTTGCTGTTGATAGCATATATTAATATCATGCTTCCCTAAAATTAAATCTATGAATCAATTTTATGATTCGAGTACTTGAATGACTTACGTTAGCATAATCATTGAAGTGGCTGGAAGACCCGCTGTATGTGTGTTTTTCCCTTCCCATACACTTACTCATCCTTTTTTCTCTATTCTTACCTTCTTTTTGACTAATGGCATATTTTAGTATTTCATTTCATGTACACCATGGAGGGGTTTTTTTTTCTCCTTTTATTTATTTATTTATTTATTTATTTATTTATTTTTAATTATAAATGCTCACCTGGTAGCTCAGGCTTATTTTTTTTTCCATCACAGGCAATTTATTTTGTTCTATTCATTCACAGTTAATACAGAAAATACTTGGAAACATTTCCATATAATGTTTGACACAGAAATCATCAAATAGAAGTATACAATGTTGACAGGAGGCAGTACATTTATAATTTATAACCCCAAATGTATTTATAAATTAGAAATGGAAAGATCTACAAATGAAATTATGAAGGTTCATCAAAGTCATTTAATCTGTCAGTTTCTCATTCATTTTTATGTCTTAATAATATTCTATTGTATGAATAAGCCACATTTTATTTCTCTCCAGTATTTGATAGCTATTTGAGTTGTTTTAACTTTTTTACTATTAGCAACACACTGCTGTAAACTTTCATGTACATGTTTCATAGGAGCACATTTTCAGTAGTTTGAGGATATATTCCTAAGGGTAGAATTGTTAAGTAACAGAGTAACAATGTTTTGCATTTTGACCAACCACCAAACTGTTTTGCCAAAGTGGCACACCATTTTACAATCTCACCAAATCCTTGTTTTTAAGGCTCTGATTTTTGTACAAAAGCATTCAATCATTCTGTCAGACCAAACCAGGAAAAGTAAGCTATAGTTCAGAGCTGTTCTATTCCATTTACTATGCAAAGCCATTCTTGGCGTTTGCAACTCTCAGCCCTTTTGAGTATTCTTGCAGTGTTCACCTTTTCCTCCACCACTTTTTTTTTTCTTCTTTTTTTCTGGTTTATTTCTATCTATTACAAATGTATAAAAAATCCTCCATCAACGCTGCTGTTAGCAGCAGAACCTTGAGAAATATACCTTTGGTTTGCCTCAGAAAAGGAACACATATTGCACTGTAAAGTTTATAAAATTGGCGCAAAACATTGTGATAATGTTACAATACCAGTTTTAAGAGTTCAGTGACTAATGGGGAGCTGATGGGATACATGCAGAACTGTGAAAGCGATCTCACTTAGCCACCTGTACACGTAGACTGTAAATCTACATTCAGATCATTTCTGAACTAAGACTATCATCTCAGTTTATCTGTTGAGGTCAACCAGGAAACCCAAGAATATACCTTGATTTTTGCAAAAAACAAAATAGGGGGAGGGGTTTCTTCAGCATTTCAGTCCACGAATAACAGTATCCTAACAGGCAAAGTGTTCTCTCACTGTCAACATAGAATGAACTGCTGCTGGAGGTCAACTTGGGTTTTAATTTGCATTAGCACTTACATGCATAGTAGTCCAAGTTGTTGCCCTCATGACTTTAAAAAGTAACTCTAAAAAAGTAAAATGGCCCTTCTTGGAAGACTAAAGAAAGACATCCAGCCACAGTTGTAAAAAATCTCATCAAAACAATATACCCTTTTATGAATTACGCCTCAATTAAAAAAAAAAAAGTAGCCCCAAATAAGAAGCAGCTCTGAAAAAGAAAATATAACTTAAGATATTTGAAAAAAACAAGGTGAATACAGGTTCAAAAATAATTAAGATACATTTTCTTAAGGCTACCTAGAATTAGGTTTTAAAGAATTCTACCATTTCAAGTTTACCACTAGTTACTAGATACCTATTTACAAACAAGATGTTCACTTTTTTTGTTCCTTTATCAAGAGAAAAATCTACCTTCAGACTATGAGGGTGGTGATGGGGAGGGACCAGAAAACAAGATTCAAACAATCCCATGCAAATATCACATTTTTCAAATGGAAGAACTCCAAACTGCACTAGAAGTTCCAATCACCAAGACACTTTCCATTGAAATGATTCAAGTACAACTACATGGCACCAAGGCCTAGGCCTAACATAAAACCAAGTCCTTGCTTTCTGGAAGAAAGGCCTCAAAAATCCCACTCAATTCCACATAACAATACTTCAAAGATCAATTAGGTTTTCCTTTCCTTAATATTTTTGTTTTTGACTTCTAATCTTAAAGACTAGATTAAAACTCATCTCATTTCCCAGAAGGCATTGCTTCCCTTTGCTCCACAAAAGAGTCCACCAAGACCTCTTCCTCAAAACCATCCAGCCCTCAGCCTCCAGTCTGTGCCCGTGATGCATCTTTCTCAACATCCTGAAAAGGCAATGTAGGTAAAATATGCTCACAAACACCAAAACTAGCTGTCAGAAAGACATAACTAGCTTTATAATTTAAGTTCCAAAACACAAATACTTGCAGCTTGATCTGCACTGACAATGATTGTCGAAGCCCAGAATTCAACATTCACAAATTCTCATTCACACACACAAAACACACCAATATGACACAACCTGTGTCTTGAGAGAATCTTCCGCTCCTTAAATCTTTGGCCTCCCAGTCAATCCCAAGTTCAACCAACTTTAACCAAAACTTCACTCAGAATTTCACCAAGCTTTTCACCCACACATTAATGCCTGTCGCATCCTTCATCAACTGTCAAAATCTGAAGCCTGCTCAGAGATCGCCAGGTAAAAGAAAACAAATGAAATACACAGAGGCTATTTCAAAACAGAACATGACCATCATCCAAAAAAAAAAAAAAAAGACACGATTCCCGATTGGGATCATCTTTTGTTTCCCACGTTGGACTATTTCACACTCCGGCATTGGCCAAAGGACACGAGAGCTGGTTCTGGAGCATACAGTCTCTCACACAGGTGTCCCCCAGAGGAACACCAGAGACAAAGTCACGCAAGGCCTCTCCCACAGGGGCAGTGATGGAGGACACCCACTAGTCCGTGGAGATCCCTAAGAGAGCACGATTCTCAAAATCTGGACTGTACACAATTCACATCAGCCCTACCCAGGCACCCACCGGAAGAAAGGTGCAGCTGTTTGCCAGAACTCAGCACTCCACTCTAGATCTCTGCTGCCTTAGTCTCCGTCGCGGATTTCCGAGTTCTGGTAGTTACCTGGACCACTGAGGCATTGCCACAAGACTTCTTCTCTTTTGAAACATCCTTTTTCTCTAGATATTAGGATAGCTACACCAGCTTGTTTCTTAGGTCCATTTGCTTGGAAAGCCTTTTCCCAGCCCTTTACTCGGAGGTAGTGTCTATCTGAAGTTAAGGTGTGTTTCTTGTATGGAGCAGATGGATGGGTTCTGTTTTCTTATCCATTCTGTTAGCCTATGTCTTTTTATAGGTGAGTTGAGACTATTGATATTGATGGATATTAATGACCAGTGATCGTTAATTCCTGTTATTTTTTGTGGTTGTGTTGTGTTGTCCTTCTGTGGTGTATGTTGGTGTGGGATTATCTATTGCTTGATTTTTCATGGATGTGTTTAGCTTCTTTGGGTTGAATTTTCCCTTCTAGTGCTTTCTGTAGGGCTGGGTTTGTAGACAGGTATTGATTAAATCTGGTTTTATCCTGGAATATTTTGTTTACTCCGCCTATGGTGATTAAGAGTTTTGCTGGGTATAATAGTCTAGGTTGGCATCCGTGGTCTCTTAGTGTCTGCATGAGATTTGTCCATGATCTTCTAGTTTTCATAGTCTCTATTGAGTAGTCTGGTGTTATTCTGATGGGTTTACCTTTATATGTTACTTGGTCTTTTTCCTTTGCAGCTCTTAATATTTTTTCTTTGTTTTGTGTGTTTAGTGTTTTGATTATTATGTGGCGAGGGGACTTTTTTTTTGATCCAGCCTATTCGGTGTTCTATAAGCTTCTTGTATCTTCATAGGTATTTCTTTCTTTAGGTTAGGAAAGTTTTCTTCTATGGTTTTGTTGAATATATTTTCTGTGCCTTTGAGTTGGTATTCTTCTCCTTCTTCTATCCCTATTATTCTTAGGTTTGGTCTTTTCATGGTGTCCCATATTTCCTGGACGTTTTGTGTTACAACTCTTTTGTCTTTAGTGTTTTCTTTGACTGACGAATCTATTTTCTCTATCGTGTCTTCAGTGTCAGAGATTCTGTTCCATCTCTTGCAATCGGTTGGTTATGCTTGTTTCTGTAGTTCCTGTTCGTTTTGTCAGGATTTCTATTTCCAGCACTCCCTCAGCATGTGCTTTCTTTATTGTCTCAAATTCATTTTTCAGATCTTGGAATGTTTCTTTCATCTGTTTAATTGCTTTTTCTTGGCTTGATTTGATTTCTTCCCATTTTTTGTTCATTTTTTCTTCCATTTCTTTAAGGAAGTTTTTTATTTCCTCTTTAATGGAGTTTTTCATTTCCTCTTTAAGGGAAGTTTTTATTTCCTCTTTAAGAGAGTTTTTCATTTCCTCTCTAAGGAAAGTTTTTATTTCCTCTTTAAGGTAGTTTTTCATTTCCTCTTTAAGGAAAGTTTTTATTTCCTCATTGAGGGAATGTTTTATTTCTTCTTTAAGGGCCTCTATCATCTTCTTAAAGTCATTTTTAGGGTTGATTTCTTCTATTTCTTCTGTCATGGTATGTTTAGGTCTTGCAGGTGTAGAATCACTGGGTTCTGATGTTGCCATATAGGTCTTTATGTTGTTGCCTGTATTTTTGCAATGGCGTCTACTCATCTTTTCCTCTGTGCGGTGCAGGTGGTGTCTGTGTCTGAGAGTGCCTCTCTTGTTCTAATTTTTAGTCTTGGTTTAGTAGGGGTTCTTGGTTAAATTGGTACTATTGGGCTGTTTCTTCAGGGACAGCTGATTTCAGTCGGTGAATTATATACTTATGATTCTGGTGATCTGGTTTAGTGGCTGGGTAGCGCCTTCTTCTGTGTTCCCAGGTCACGTTTTGTTCATTTGTCAACTCCTCAGCTGATCTTGTTTCTTCAGACTTCAAACTGTAGGCATCTGAATCCTCTCCCAGATGGGTTTCAGCTGAGCAGGGTAGTCTCACCAACACCTCCAAGTTGTTGGGTTTCACAGGATCAGCAGTTGGGCCCTGGGTTGTCCCCAGACAGAGTGCCCAGACTCGCCCTGGTTCCGACCCATGGAGATAGCCTCTTCCCCAGGTGTTGGGGCCAGGGGGGTCCCCGCTCCAAGCTGTGTCCGCCCCTCTCCGTCCCCGGGCCTGTCCACCCCTATGGCCCGCCGCCACAGGCCCACCTGCGTCCACTTGTCTCCGCCGCCGGGCCTGTATGTCCCTGTCAGGTGCCACCGGGTCTGTCTGCCCCTGCGGGCCGCCAACGGGCCTGTATGTCTCTGCCGGCTGCCGCCGCGGGCCTACCCACCTCTGCTTGTCACTGCTGCCGGGCCCATCCACCTCTGCAGGCCACCACTGGGCCTGTATGTCTCTGCCGGTTGCCGCTGGGCCTGTATGTCCCTGTCGGCTGCTGCCACCGGGCCCGTCCACCTCCGCGGGTCGCCGACCTGCATCCACCTGTCTCCGCCGCGTGGCCTGTCTACTTCTGTGGGCCGCTGCCGGGCCTGAATGTCTCTGTTGGCCACCGCCGCCGGGCCTGTCCACCTCTGTCTGCTTATCTCTGCTGCAGGGCCTGTCCACCTCTGTGGGCCGCCGCTGGTCCTGAATGTCTCCGCCGGCTGCCGCTGGGCCTGAATGTCCCTGTCGGCTGCTGCCGCCGGGCCCGTCCACCTCCGCGGGCCGCTGCCACAGGCCTACCTGCGTCTGCTTGTCTCCGCCATCTTGAATCTCCCCATGGAGGTTTTTTTTTAATCTGCATTATTTTTATTTCCATATTTATTTTGTGGTTGTCTAAGGCTAAAATAATATGGTCAGTATTTACTGCATGCCAAATTCTCTCAGATGTGTTTGTTTTTCCAAAAAGTATTCTATTTTGTCTTCAGTTTATAATTTATTGTTGCTTAGTGGGAGGCCTACATTGACTAAATTCTTTGTATATGCTGAAGAGCTTACTCTGTTAGCTGTTTGCTTGCGTGGTTTCTGATAAGATTGGTCTGGCTTTTATATAACTGTTACAGAAACAGTAATCTATAACTGGGAGATAGTTCAGTTAGTATAATGCTTGTGGACATGAACCCTGACACCCAGAACCCATGTGAAAAAAAGCAGGGTATGCCAGTGGATGCTTACACTGTCCGTGTAGGAAGGAGACAGGCAGATCTCTGGGACTTGCTAATCATTCAATTTAGCCTATTTGGAAAATTTCAGGCTAGTGAGAGATCCTGTCTCAAGAAAGGAAGTGCCTGAGAAACAACACTCAAGATTGACCTCTGCCCTATACACACACATACACACACACACACACACACACACACACACACACACTTTCACACATATCCCTCCTCAGAGAAATCAATGATCTAGGTCAATCTGCTACATCCTATCCAAAGTCACAGATACCCAGTCAACTTCTATTTGAAGTTCATGGGTCTGTTGAACATTTGCAAAAGGACATGAGATACAAAGTCAAGTTGCTCAATTCCCCTGTAAATCATCTGTACAGAGGAAAGCAAACATCAAAGGGAATGAGGTAGAGTGAGATCAATATAATTTCAAAAGCTCCAACTGTTGCAAAGATTGTTAAAATTGGAGAGAAGCCATCTGATTAGATGAGGCTGTTCCCTGAACTGATCCAAAGGCTCTCCTGGGAGACATCACCAAAAAATTAATCCTGGAGAGTCAGTGTGTGTTTAAAAAAGAGTGTCTTTTTTCAGTACTGTCTAAACAGAGCTCTTTGTTGGAGAGTAGGAAGTTCATTTCTGCATGAATTGTGATATAACCATAGTATATAGGATTATGTTGACTACAGAGATCAAATGGTCATTTGGTTACTGTCTTAGTTAGGGTTTCCATTGCTGCGCTGAAACACCATGACCAAAAAGAAAGTTGGAGGAGAAAGGTCTCAAGAATTATTAAGGACCAACCTTAATAATCTTCTTCCCAGATACCCAGAAGAGAAGCTACAAACAGCGCAAATTATTTTTGGGAAAAGAATCTAAGTACACCGAGCTTTTTAGTCCATCTACTTTATTCCTCTGGGATAAGATTCTGTCTATACAGCTTCAGTTCTGCTCTCATGCCTAGCTCCTTTCTTGCCTCATTTCTCTCTACATTTATCTGCTGTCCCCTCTAAGTTCTATCTTAATTCTCTCATCTTAGTTCTGCCCCATCTAGGTTCTCATCCATCTAGTTCTTTCCCATCTTAAATCCTCTCCCATCTTCTTCTTCCTCATCTTGTTCTTCCCCATCTGGCTCTTGCTCATCTTCCATCTCATTCCTCTTGTCCTCTCTTCTAGCCCTTCAATCTAGCTCTTCCCCATCTCAGTTCGTTCCTCTCCAGTTCTTACCCATCTAGTTCTTCCATTGTCTTTTCTCTTCTCGTCAAGTCGTCCCTCTCTGAAAATAAAACTGACTTTTTATCTCTTTGACCCTTATCTCTCCAAGCTATCTCTGCTCTCACCATTTCTGGCAAGTGTGCTCAGTCACTAGGCAACTTGGCTAGGCAACTTCTGTCACAGCTAGATAGATGTACCTGTAAGTAGGAACCCTTTAGTTCTGAGTTAATTGTTAAAGATGGATCTAAAACCAGAAATAAGAGTTCGGAAAGGAGAAAGTTAAGCTTAATTAGCACATCTGCCAGGCCTTCTCATACAGTCTGGATGCTTAAGTTTGTTCTTAGAAGAGAGTACAGAGGTATCTCTGATAAGATACTTTCATTCATTCAGGGATGGTCCTGGTCAGATGCTGCTAATGACAATAATTACAGAAAGGCCTGAAATTAGGGATCCTGGCTATGTTACTGCACAGAAGGTTATCTAAATATTCCATTAGTAGAGGGGAAATGGTGCCCAAATGAATGATGGAAAAACTACAATAGCACTCAAGAAATCCATAGTAGGAAACGGCTAATAATCAAAAGCCAAATATCACCAAGGCTCCTTGAGCCTCAGGTTGACCTCTAGAAGGCCCTTGGCTTCTTCTAGGTATTAGCTTGTCATAATCAGCTGAAATCCTACTTTATATATTTTTGTGGCTTGCAGCAGAAAGGGTTTATTTGGCTTACACTTCCACACTGCTATTAATCACCAAAGGAAGTCAGGACAGGAACTCAAACAGGGCATTATCCCAGAGTCAGGAGCTGATACAGACAGAGGCCATGGAGGGGTGCTGCTTCCTGGCTTGTTTCCCATGACTTGCTCAGGCTCCTTTCTTATAGAACCCAGGATCACCAGCCCCAGGGATGGCACCACTCACAATGGGCTAGACTCTCCCCATTGATCACTAATTGAGAAAAGGCCTTACAGCTGGATCTCATGAAGGTATTTCCCCAATTAAGGCTCCTTCCTCTCTGATGACTCTAGCTTGTGCCAAGTTGACACAAAACTAGCCAGTACAATTACTTTGCAAGAAACCTATCTGAACATGTATGGGGGAAGGTTGTAAATACATCTTAATAATTGATTGGCAGTTAGTGGAACTCACTCCATTATGAGAACAATAGTCAACTGTTGGAGCCCATCTGGATTTCCTGGTAGATTTATCCAGCAGGTCTGCATGAATAGGATAATTGGACCACGGGCCCCAGTGCAGGTGTTTGGAAGGGTCTACACTTGGCTGTATCTCACAAGGGGGAGGTCTTTGCTCCTCCTCTTGGCATTGTGATAAAAAGCCCTTTGGAAGAGAGTTCTGGGCTGGTGGATTGAGACCTAGGCCCTCCCGAGGCTATCCTGTGTTTTCTGTCTTTCCTCTCGTCAATCTAGGTATCTTTTTCTAGCTAAGATTTCTCACTTCTCCCTACTCAAGAGTACCCTGGGTCATAAAAGGGGCAGCTAGTCCGCTACAGATGGCACCTGAATAGGGATGCCAGGGAATTGGTAGGGTAGAAGACCCTGAGGGAAGCAGTTGGACCAGTCCGGTTTTGTAGTAGAAATAAAGGCGAGGGGGTGTTATTCTCGGGAGGAAGATTAAGGGGCTGTAAGTATGCCCAAGTGCTGCAGAAAGTGTTTGTCTTTGTGTTTCTTTGTTTATGTTTCTCTCTTCCTAGTAAAGTAAGTCATAAGTTTAGTTTAAGATATCAGAGAACAAGCTTTAGGTCTAGAGTTAGAGTGAAGGTCTTATAGAGGGATTATATGGTGAAGGTTTAATAAAAAAAAATAGTAGAGTAGATTTTCCCAATCTGGGACCCAGAAGGTAGGGTCCCTAGCAGACTGCACGCTGGCAGTCTGAGTGGTTTCAGAAACTCCAGAAGCCACTAAGAATGGTGGATACCAGAGTCAGCACAACGGCTCAGCCAGGCATCCGCAGCTGAGACCTGAGGATGCAGCGCAAGGCAGGTTGCAGATGCCCGAGGGCCAGTAAGCTTTCTGCAGAAAGGAAGCCGCCGTAGTGAGGAGCAGAGTGGAGATGCCAAGGGCCAGCAAAAGCAGAGCCAGCACCAGCGGAGAGGTTCTGCGTGCTTTCTGCGGTGAAAGACCCATGGCAGGAGAATGCAGTCAGCCAGCCAGAGATGGCAGGCAGCGGCTTGAAATGCACCTAAGACTTCAGACTCCAGCTGCCTGCATTGGCCTGTCTCCTGGAGCCACAGTCCTGGGTGGTCAGAGCCCCAAGACGCCATGGGAAGGCAGAGAGCTGAGCAGGTGGCTGAGCAGAGGTGCCATGGGAGAGGCGCCATGAGAGAGGCCAAGAGCCAGTGGACAGCAAGGTGTGGCTGGAACCATGGAGGTGAAAACCGTACTCCAGACTGAACTGACAGACTGGAGCTCTGGGGGAACTGCTGAGATGCAGCCTGAACTCCCAGCAGCAAACGTTTTGCAGTTTCTGTTTGCTGACTGTAAGAAAGTCTCTTTTGAGAGGACTTTGCACTGATCAGCTCCTTATGGAGCTAATAGCTTTCTCCCTGAATGAAAGACTACCATAAAATGCTGATTGTAATTGAAAGTACCTCTGTCCATGAGAAGGAAGGTGCAGAGACTCTTGTTTGAACTAAAATTGTTAGCTGCAAAAAGTTCTTGGTTGTAAAACGTTTCTTCATATTTGGAAGTAAAAGTCTAGTACCAGAATTTATTTGAACTTTTTGAACTTAAAAAAAAAAACAATGAGATAAAACTACAAAAAGGTTTAAAAAAAAAAACCTTAATATTCCTCAGTCTATTTGAGTGGATTAATGTTATGTTTCGTTAGTAAGAAATGTAAATGGTTATACTAAGAGATTGCTTTAGAGTGTAAAGAGTTTTATTAAGAAATTGCTTTTGGATGTTTTGCTTAAGTTTTAAGTTTTTAAAGTGTTAATGGTTCTATTAAGAGTCCATGGACTCACGCATGTTGGGGGGGGGGCACCCACTGGAGCATGGTCTACCAAGGGCCACCCTGTAAAAGAAAACTAACTCTCCCCTCAAAGTCAGAAACTATCAGTAGCTCTTTGGTTAAGGGTGGGTTTCATGAGCCCCTTCCTGCTCCGTGCTGGAATGCGGACTATCTTGATGTGCCTGTCTTGGATAGGCAACCACAGGACATAAGTGCAGTTGTCCTGACATGCCCTGAAGACACTTTTTCAAGACAGTCCTCCCCATCATCTGGCTCTTACAGTCTTTCTGCCCCTCTTCCGTGATGTTCTCTGAGCTTGGCAGTGATGTGATGTTGATGAATAGGCAATAGATTTTTTAAAGTTTTATGTGTGTGTGAGATGAAATACTGTTCAGCCTTTAATAGAAAGAAACCGCAATGCACGGCTTGAGAATGTCACACTAAACAAAATAAGTTAATCACATAAAGATAAATGCTGTATGATTCTACTCATGAGGTCTATCAAATAGTCAAAGTCTTAGAAACAAAAGGTGAAATGCTGATTTCCAGGAAGTAGGGAAATGAGGAGTTTCAGTTAAACAAATGAAAAGACTCAGCTGTGCAGCATTGAGCTCTATCACTCTATTCTACACTTTAAGTTTTATAATGGGCAAAATCGCCAGTCAGTAAAGTGCTTGCTCCGAGTTTAATCCATATAATTCACACACACACACACACACACACACACACACACACACACACACAAAAAAAAAAAAAATTAAGAATGTGGTGACACCTATTTGTAACCCTAGCTCTGGAGATGTTCATAGGGAAGCAGGAAAGTCTCTGGGGCTCACTGGCCAGCCAGCCCAGTCTATTTGGCAGAGTCCAGCCTGGAGAGACACTGAAATACAAAACAAAAATGTGGATGTCCTGGGAACAGTGCCCAAGGTTCTCTGGCTTCTAAGCGTGTATGTGCACGCACGTGCGCACACACACACACACACACACACACACACACACACACATTCACACACAACCTGGACATACACAGAGAGTAAGAGAATAGATCTGTTGTTAAGAATTCTTAATCTTAATTAAAAACAGTAACAACTGACCACAGCGATGCTTGTAGTTGGTTTACATCTGCCTTAGCTGGTGTGTCTTTCCTTCACTCTCTGATGATGGTTTACAAGTTACCAGTAGAAGATGTGTGACTTTTATCCCAAGCATTCTTCAAGCTAGTGAAGGGTAAGAACCATGTCTCAGAAAGTAAGACCCTGGGGAGAAAATAACTTTAAATCTTATGATAATCTGTGCTCATAACAGAAACGAGATGTGACATAATACATTAAGATTAAAAGTTAAAATCTTAAGCTGAATTTTGGAAGCACCAACACCAAGGAGTAAAGAAAGGCTGCTCGTGGTGGGGGAAATAGAAATGAGGGTACATTTTACTTCTGATTTCCAGGATTTGGTGTGTTTTTGCATATATAGGTACAGCCTAGGATACTTAGTTACATTTAAGAAAATGCTTTCTTTCAGAATACTGATGCACATGTTACTTTAATTTTCAATCAAATTTTCTACGGCCTGGTATATTGTTTTATTGCCTTAGTATATTAAGAAACTGACTGCTAGGCATAGTAACTCATGCCTACAACCCAAATACTCAGAAGACTAAAGCAGGAGATTGCCACGTGTTCTAGGCCAGCCAAAGCTGTGAAGTGAAACATTGTCTCAGAAAAAAGAAAGAAAGAAAGACAGACTTGTGTAATGCCTTAGGCTGAATAGTCTGTATTGTCATCATAGGTTGCTGTCAGCCTTGCCATCCAGTCCCACATGCCTCTGCTCTGGACTGTGCTGGTCTGAACTCTTCCCTGTGCTGCTTTCTGTGGCTACTGCTCCGTGGTATCGCCACTCCCTTGCCACCTGCCCTGTCAGATCTACTGGATCTAGAAAACCTTTGTGACTCCTGGTGGCAACATCTGCAGCTGTAGTGCTGCTTCTCCCTCCTGCTCTCTGAGCTGAGCATCCCACCACCCAGTCTTCATGGTCATTTGCTGCACTCTGAAGCTCTACTCGGAGCCCAGCATTAGCCTCAGACTTTGGGGAGGGGGCAAATTTCCAACCTACAAATCAATAGTCAAAGATCAGCAGCTTAACCGAAATCATGGGATAGATAAAGAGCCCTTCTGTGGGATGACTCATCCCTAACAGGCTTGAGGGCCAGCTTGCCCAAACCAGTAAAGATACTTTCTGAGAGCCAACCTGGGTCTGCCTAAGGGCCTTAGCAACAGCCCCTGAAACATGATCTGGAGATGACCTGGACCAATGAAAGGCAGCCATGTCACACCAGTAGATGCGTATTCATCAGACCTTCCCCCAAGGCAGGGTAGAGGGTATATAAGGCTTGCCTCTTCCTGAATAAACTGAGCTTATTTGTTTCAACATACTCCCAGAATCTGTGTTGTTGACTCTGTGCCTAATTGCCCCTTCCCCCAAAGGGAACAGCAGCACAGGACCCTGCTGCAATATTTGTTTACCTAATTATGAAAACTGGCATTGGTATTATTTCTGTTTTCTAGTTATGCTGGCAGCAGGGGGTGTGATATATTGTCCCTCTCTGCTCACTGATCTGCATGGTGTTTGTTGGATGTGTGCAAAGTGGATTTAACCATATAAGATTGTCTTGGGAGGGGGGGGTCACTGTTTTACTGAAAGACATAAAGTAAGATGGAACTCTTGTTTCTCACTGTTAAACACTTTGCCATGGTCTTGTTCTTCCTATAAGGATCATTATCTCAACTGTATTGTTTAGTCCATAACCTAAGTGATAGATTTGAGATCCACTGTTTGCTTACTCAATGATAAAAGCTAAAATAAGCCAGTCTTGAAGATGCAGGAATTCTCTTCTGTAGTCCAAACATTCTCAACTGAGTGACTACAAAAGTTCTCGTAAGTGTTTGGATTCTAAGATCTGAAACTAATAATAGTCTACTTAGAGTCAAAGAAAGTGTTTATTTCAGGGTCTGAGCTTTAGAAACCCTCACAGCAATAGTGTGCACATGTATGCACACACACACATATACATATTCATGCATGTGCACACACAAATAAATACATGCATACACATGTATATACATGAATATAAGCACATATACATTCACATGCAATTTGTTAAAAAACACATAAGATTTCTTGCTGGCATAATGTGACCAAAGGTCCTAACCATCCATTCTTAGGGCCAACATTGTCTCAGGCTTTGGGAGAAACTTTATATTTCTTGCTGTGTATCCTCAAAGCCAAAGAGATTATATCAGATTACATAAAGACTCGTTGGTCTCAGCTTCCCTGCTGAGATGAATGCTGCTTCAGACTGCAGGGAAAATCAGGGCTATAGAAAGGTTTAATTTAGAGGAGGAACAGATTAGTTTGTCAGATAATACAGTACATTACTGGGTACCATGCATCTAAAGATTATTGCAGGCCTACATATCATTTTCTCATAATGTCAAACACTTATTTTCTTGTTTCTCTTTATATTTTGATGTATGATCCAAAGGAATTCATAAATCATTTGCAGAGTTTGTAAGCTGAGAAATATTTTATATTATACAGTCCACCTTACTGGTAAATTTGCATATATGGAAATAAAATGCATATTTGACATTGATTTTTTTTCCCTAAGAGCTGGGTAAATATCAGCCACTGAAATTAAATATAAGTGGATAATAATGTTACATTGTATTTTTCTGGTTTCTGCAGTTACTCTAGGATATGTACTCACATCTGAAGATTTGGAACTAGGAGCCTCTAATAAGAAAGAACACATGATGTTTGTCTTTCTGGCTCTGGGTTACTTCATTCACTATGATCTTTTCAAGTTTCATTCATTTTTCTGTAAAATATTATAATTGTTTAAAAAAACAAGTTCTCTTTAAAATTCCAAAATCTCTTAACTATGGGCTTCTGTAGAATAAAAAACAAGTTACATATTTTTTTTATTCCAAAAATAAAGAACCAGAATGTAAGAACAATAGAATTAAAGCAAAACCAAAATCCAATACTATAAGCAGGTCAATGTCCTATACCTTGGACTTGCTTGTGATCTTCTGGCTTCTAAAGGACTCAGAAAGTCCCAATTCTCTGGCTCTGCCATCTACAACACACACAGCATGTCTCTAAGGTTCAGGCCAGCTTCACACCACACCTCCTGCTGTCCTTGGTGGTCATCCTATGATCCTGGCATCTCAAATATCCTATGGTCTCCACACAACTGAGGCTGAGCTTCATAGGTTTATCTTGGCCTTTCAGGATGCCAAATATCAACTTTTCCTCATGACCCCTCAATCCTAGAGTCTTCATTGCAACTGAGACAACACCTTTATCAGTTGTCTCTCCTGGCTTCTCTTCTAACTTACTACACAATATCAAAGCTCAGCTGCTCTCCATGATCCTTTCATGCCTTTAAAACAGGTACCATGTAGGAGACAATTAAACATTGTAAAGTTCAGGTGCCAGCTCAAGGTCCAGCCTTGGCCCCCTCTGGACCACAGTTTCTGTGTGTTGACCCTGTGGAAGTACTTCTCAGAAGATTGCACCTCAATGATGCTTGTCTCTTACTGACCACTGATCTCTTACTGATGCTGAATTTTCAACCCCAGCTGACCAGCATCCTTTATCCCAGTTAAGGCATGGAAGGTTTCACTTCTAAAGATTATTTTAAATATGTCATACAAACAGCCTTGATAGAGCCTTTTAGAGAGGGATGCCCAAACTTTCCTCTGAAACTTCACAAGTCAGGCCTTAGAATCCTCATTTCTCTCAGGATTCTGATCCTCTGACTTCCCACAGAAGAGCCCATTATGCTCTGAGTACTCTGTGGCTTTTCTAGCCCAAAACTCTAGAATCCTCCCCCAAAGAACATGACAAGCTCTATCATAGCAAGACCCTATTCTCTGGTACCAATTTCTGCCCTAGTCTGTTTTCTGTGGCTATGAGAAAACGTTGATAAAAATAAACTTGGAGAGAAATGAGTTTATTTCATCTTCCAGCTGAGGCCAATACAGGAACTCAATGCAGGAACTTGGAGGCTGGACCTGAAGCAGCTGGCTTGCTCCCTACCCCTTCTTATATAGCCCAGGCCACCTACCTGCCTAAGAATGGTACTGCCCAGAAAGGTGTGGGCCCTCCTTCATTATTAGAAATTAAGAAAATTCCTCACAGACTTTGCCAAAGGCCAATCTGATCTAGAAAATTCTCCAGTTGAATTTCCCTTCTTCTCAAGTGTCTCAAGGTCTGTGTCAAGCTGACAGCTGGCCTTAACTATGGCATCATGTCAACTCAGTTGTAGACTCCAGAAGCTTCAGGACAAGAAATTGGCAAAGGCTTCATCTTATACTGTTCTCTTAATTTTGGCTGAAATAATTGACAACTATAGAGCTAGTAATAATTTAATAAGTCTCTTGAGAAGGCAGAGATATGTACTCTCAGCCCCACCAATACACACATATTGGATCTAGAATTTTAATGGTAATAAGTTTTCTGCCTCCCAATAATGAGTTTCTCCCTGATGCAGTAAGCCAGATCAAGTCAAATTAAAACAGTATAGCAACAGGTGTATTGAGCAAAGCAACTCCTGGGCAGGTTGCTGAGATCGAGGCCTAGGAAGTTGTCCCCTGAACAAAGCAAGGAGATTTGATAGATTGTAGGTGAAGGGTAATGATGTGCTTGCTTACCACATCTGGGTTTGTGCCCAAGTACAGTAAAAAGCTGAGCATTTAGGCAGGGACATGTGTGGCTGGCAACTTCAGGGGAGGAAACTGCAATAGCCTAGCCATCAAGTGCTGTGGGACGTCTGTATGTCAAATGTGTTGCTCTGATTGGTCAATAAATAAAACACTGATTGGCCAGTATCCAGGCAGGAAGTATAGGCAGGACTAACAGAGAGGAGAACTGAGAGGACAGGAAGGCAGAGGGAGACACTGCCAGCTGCCACCATGACAAGCAGTATGTGAAGATGCTGGTAAGCCACGAGCCACGTGGCAAGGTATAGATTTATAGGATTAATTTAAGATGTAAGAACTAGATAGCTAGAAGCCTGAGCCATTAGGCCAAGCAGTTTAAATAATATAAGCTTCTGCATGTTTATTTTATAAGTGGGCTGTCGGACTGCTGGGGTTTGGCAGGACCCAGAGAGAAAACTCTCCAGCTACAATCAAGAATGCTGAACTGGCCTTTTGGTGCCTTTTTCTTTGTTTGGAGACTCTCTAAGTGGGGTGGGGTGTAGTGGACAGCTGTTCTGTCTATGACCTTGAAGTACCTGCCCCTAGGGCATGGCTCAGAGCTGCTATTAAGACCTGACATGCATATACACTGCTCTCTTCTCTTGCTAGTGGGCTGGATGGTACAGACATCTCAGCAGCAGAGCAGCTTTGAACTGTACCTCAGCTTTCCAGGACCCTGCAATGATTCTCCTACTCTGTATTTCCTGAGTGTATTTCCCCAATTTATAATACATCCCTTTTACCCCTTAAGCAGACTCCTGTGGATATAATAGTATAGCGGGGTTTGGAGAGAGAGAAAGAGATGGGAGTGGGGCTTTCTGGATTGTACAGGGGTGAGCTAGAGGCTCCAACCAAACAAATAGTATTAAGTTCTATTACCAACTTTCTCTCAGGGCACCTACTTATGTTAATATATTAAAATATCTCAATGGGTATTGGAACTCTGTCGTCCCCCTCCACTGTGACCTGTCTGAGTTACCTTTCTTTTGTTGTGATAAAAAAACACCATGATAGGGCAACTTACAGAGGAAGGGTTTGTTTGGGTTACAGTTCCATAGGGATAGGCGTCCATCACCATCATGGCAGGGAGCGTGGCAGCAGGCATGACACTGGAGAAGCAGCTGAGAGCTCACATTTAGACCCACAAAAAGGAAGCTTAGAGGACACTGGGAATGGCATGAGTCTTCTGAAACCCCAAAGCCCACCCCCAGTGACACACCTCCTCCAATAAGGCCAAACTTCTTGATCCTTCCCAAACAGTTCCACCAAGTGGGAACCAAGTATTCAAACATATGAGCCTATGCAGGCCATTCTCATTAAAACCACCACAGGTCCCAAGTTATTAAACTGATAGACTAAGTTGTCTCAAATGTGTGCATGTTTTATTATACATTTTCCATAATATCAATAGCAGGACAAGAGTAGTTTTATCATTTAGAAGGACCTGGGTTTTTAGAAGACTGAGAAATTGAGGTCAATTTTTTTCTTGTTTTGTTCTGTTGCTTCTTCCTAATTACTTGCTCTCTTAAGATGTTTGCAAGAATGAGTGGAGAAAGCATGGGAGTTATTTAGTAGCTGTTTGTTGCCCTATAAAAAAACCTGTCTCAGATTAAGCATGCAAATATTTTTAAGGAAAAAACCCTACAGAATTATAGCGTAACATTCTGGTTTGTGTGTCTGTGTGTCTGTTTCATGTATGTGTCCACGTGTGTGAAGTAGGTATGTCTTCATGTAGGTATGTGCATTTGTGAGTGCCTGTTGATGGCAGAGGTTGAGGACTAGGGTTCTTCCTTAATCATTCTTGGCTTATTTTTTGAGACGTGTTCTGTTATTTATCCTAGAGCTAATTGACTCAGCTGGGGCTGGTAGCCAATGAGCCCTGCTCCCCAGCATTGCAGGGTTACAGATGCACACAACCACACCAGGTTTTTTAAATGGGTAAGAGGAATCTAAACTCAAATCCTTGTTTGTATGGCAGACTTTTTACTGACTAAGCCATAGTCTCAATTCCCTAACATTCTCATTTTTTTATTTGTGCCTTCTTGTATTGCAATAATGAAGTTAATCTACCTTTATATTAAATAATAAAAACATGACTGTTCTATTTGGGCAAAAGTAAAAGAACAGAAAAAAATAAAACAATGATATGTGGGAAACACATATTGAGAAGAGTAAAATGATGAGTAAAAATTAGGCACATGGAAAGTTATTATTCCATTTCCATTTCCACAAATGGCTTTAAAAGACAATTTTTCACCATCAGAAGTGGCTACAGCTGTATTTCTAAGGAATTAATCTCATCTGTCCAGCCACATTTCACAATCAATGAGCATTTGTACTGCAGCTGCTGAAGACCCCTGGGACAGAAGGATGCATCTGTGAGGAATATCCCACAAACCAGAAAGGAAATGAAAAATACTCTTTGTAGATAGGTAAAAAATAACTCTATAATGCTGGCATTATATCAAGAAAAACTTATTTTTTCTATTGAAAAAAGAATAGAAATGCTTGCACATGAGAACCTTAAATCCATTTGTCTTACTTCCCAGAACAGTCATGAGGACAGCTTCTGGTAAAAACAGTGTGAGTTCAGATAATTCCCTTCACACAGACCCAGTGCAAAACTAGATAAAATTGTTTAAATGAATAAAAAAGAACCATCATGAGGTGGTGATGGAAAGACCTGAAAAAGACACCTAATTGTCACCATTTTCTTGATAAAATTGTTTCTGTGGTTGAACAATATCAGGTGCCTGGTGTTCCTGTCTGAAGTGTTCTCATCACTGCCCCCCAACCACAGCCCCCAACAGAACCTGCAGAACCTTCTGTGAGCCTTACCTGGGGGAAAAGACTTACATTCAGTTTGGAGCTGGCCGCAAAGACCCACAGCTCAGCCACTGGAGGTAGAAGACTCAGCAGGCCAGTGAGAAGAATAGGTGGAAATTTAATAGAGATAGTCTAGACTTTGAAAGGTCATAACAAAACAGAGAAACTGTAATCTTTCCCGCAGAAAACTGTGGTTATGTTTGACTCTGAAATGGCCTCCATAGGTTCAAATTTTGAGCACTTGGTCCCCAGCTTACAGGGTTATTTTGAAGCCTGGGTAGCACCTTTAAGAAGTGTGGTCTACCCCAGCAGGAGGCATGTCACCAAAGGTGGGCCTTCAAAGGTGATACCTGAGCCTGGTCCTAGATTGTTTTCTGCCCACATATGTAAGTAGAGTCTGGTAAGGGCTTTCTCTCCCCTCATGCCTTCCCCATGATGGACTGAACTCTCCTCCAAAACCCATGAGCCAAAACAAACACTTCCTCCCTGAAATTGTTCCTGTCAGATATTACAGCCTTAGAACAAAGGTGACTGACAGTCCCATCTGCAAACCTGTGGGTGCATGGGGCACACCCATGACAGCTGAAAAAGTATAGAAGTCGAGGGGTGTGAGAGCTGAGCCCTTCCTCAGCTTCCACATGGGCCAGGCAGCCGCTGAAGAAGGCCTTGCATGCCCGGAGCGTCTGGAATGTACTCTCTCTTCAAAGTGAAAAGACGCTGGGGGGACCTGCAAGGAGTCGGGCTCAACCCTTACGTCTGCTCTACCTACCCAGGGAGCCATTATTACTCAACCATGTTT
Source organism: Peromyscus maniculatus bairdii (assembly GCF_049852395.1). Classification (NCBI taxonomy): domain Eukaryota; kingdom Metazoa; phylum Chordata; class Mammalia; order Rodentia; family Cricetidae; genus Peromyscus; species Peromyscus maniculatus. The sequence goes on along the minus strand of NC_134859.1, from coordinate 97,306,827 downwards.
TCCACGTGGTTCAGGGGCACTTGGAGACCAGGGACAGGTTGCATTAGTACTGGAAATTAAAGGTAGGGTTGTGATGGGCAAGCACCACAGAGCATATGCCCAAGGCAGACATGGAACAAGGCAAGACAAGGTCCTCATTCCACAGAGAACAAACTGGAGCAGTGTGCAGTGTGAAAATGTACCCACATCAAAGAGAAAGGCACAGTCAGGAGTGTTTAAACTGAGCAGGTCCTGGTGGGAGATGGACACAAGCAAGGATCAGTGGGTGCATGGCCTCTCTGCCTCCCTGACTGGCTTTTAATCAAAATAGTGCTATTCCTAGAACAAGGACCTGGATTAAACTAATTTACCCAGTTATAGTTGATATCTTTTCTCTCTTCCAGCTTTCTGATGAGATGAGCCAGTACATCCATATAATGACCCATGAATTTTCACGTACATACATTTGTGCCACCAACAGCAGCTCAAGAGGATTGCCACTTCCAACCCAATGCCTCCTGGGACTGCTTTGTAGACGCTTTAAACATCTTTATGTAAATCATAGAAGTCACATCTAGCTGATGTTAAGGGGTCTACTATAAAGGTAATTGGAGAGTTCACAGAAATTCTAGAAAAGCTAAAGAATCCGTCTTGGAAACCAGAAGTGAGGTAGTAGAGTACAGCTGTCCTCACAGACAGTCTGAGGGTCACAATGTTACTACCACTACCACAAAAAAAAAAAAAAAAAAATGGAGGACAGAAGAACCAGATGCAGCCATCAGATTCTCAGTATGGTTGGCCAATATTGCTGCAAAGAAGTTGTCTCTTCTTTCCATTTATCTTTGATTGCTTTCTAGGTCCAAAGGCTCAAGCAGGAACATCAGAGCTGAGTATCTCTGCCTGACCCAGGTTCCCAGGGGAGTGTAAGAAGGAACATTTGGTTTCTGTAGTGGGCAGTCTACTTCTGTCTTCTACCAAAGCTCAAAATGTATACACTACTCAATGGCAGTACTCAAAGAATTGTGTTCAATTTAAGGAGGCTTGCATGATGGTTTCTGGGGTGGGGGAAAGCTCTTGTTTTGAGCACAGAAAACTTCAGAGACTGAGAAAGATGACTCCTAGTGAAAGAAATACAGTCCTTTAAAAGACAGCTTCTCAGGAGAGAACATCTGGGTAAGAATGTTCTGGAAGGGTTTGTGAGAGGGACGGTCTCTTAATGACAAACAGAACATCAGATTTACTGCAGTGTTTTTTGTTCCACCCCTTGGAGATAGTACGCTTGGGATATTGATTATTAGAGATTCTTATACATGTCTTGATACTCATCAATTATTATATGACTTAAATATTTGAAATATTCAGGCTTCACACAAGATTTTTTTCTGTACTCGAATAAAACATTCTAGATCAAAACAAAGCACTAGATGCTAGCTCTTTATCCAGAGACTCTACTAATTTAATAGTCTTTGTGTTTTCCCAGGATAGCCCACATCCATGAGCTGACATATTGGAAATCAGTTGGCCATATCTACTTGTAATAGCTTTGATCAATTTTCTGGTTGCTTTTGGAACCATTGCTTTGAGCCATATTCTGGGAGCTTTTCTCTCCTTTTTCCTCAAATCTACACTGGCTATATCCACGCAAATTTTTGCCAAACATTTACTCCAATAAGAAATATTTTACAATTTAGTTAATTTGCCAAATGATACTTTCAAAGTCAAAACCGAAACCTGAAGTGCCACAAACAGGATCAATATTAGAGGCAAATGAAAGAAAATATTCATAGCACCCTTTGCTTTGTATTTCTTGTTTGGGAGCTTGGAGTTGATGCCATAAGAAACCACATATACTTTATTTTGTGGCTGTTACAAATCAGGAGGGGGGAAAGCCCAGGTCTAAAGAACTAAAAATTTTTTTTTTTTTTTTTTTTTTTGGTTTTTCGAGACAGGGTTTCTCTGTGTAGCTTTGCGCCTTTCCTGGAACTCACTTGGTAGCCCAGGCTGGCCTCGAACTCACAGAGATCCGCCTGCCTCTGCCTCCCGAGTGCTGGGATTAAAGGCGTGCGCCACCACCGCCCGGCTAAGAACTAAAAATTTTTAATAAATGCTGGGAGAAAAACAAAACACCTGGGCTCTTACATAAACCACAATTGAAAAGGCAATTAAAACACAAAGCAATTTCTCTTTTTGCTTATTGTAGAGACTTTGGCATGTGATGAACCAATTTTCACCACCCTATCCTGGCATGCCCCTGAGAAGCTCTCCCCAGCATACTCAGGGATTTTAATTGAGCAGGAGAATAATGGAGTCTCACAGTGTGTCCGGTTACCCTGTAAACAGTGTAATGACTCAGTAAAGTCTTTACACAGAATCTTCAGAGAATAAAGAGAAGGAAAAAAAATAAAAAGGATTGTGCAAGCTTGCATCCTACCCAAAGATCTCCCCAATGAAGCTTGTTATGAGGAAGCCACAATGCAAGGCAGAAACTAAACCAGGTACAGAAGCAGAGCCTGGGCTGTTCACAGTGCAGAAAGAGAGATGTACTTGGAGAAATGCCTCTTTGCTAACTCAGGAATGTCTGTGGTACAGTATGCCCATAATTTGCCAAGTTTACTAGAAGGCCGTGAGTTTTGTGGGAACAGAGAGTGGAAAAGAGAAAGAAATCAGTGTGTGTTTTCCTTGTGTCTTGCTATCTCAGTCTGAAGTGGATGATTTCCCTTCTAATATAAATGCATCCTTCCAGCCCATTCTAAATCACCAGATTTGTAACAACAAATTTATAATGAATATGAAAAACATAAATAAACGAGACAATTGGTAGACCAGAAATTGTAAAGAATTCTTACGGAGAAAAAAGAAGCTAGAAAAAGCAGGTTGAAAATAGAAAATTGTCCCAAAATGCAGATCACAGAGGATGACAGAAAAAGAGGGGACTGATAGCTACAGAGCTCCACGCTCAACAAAATAGACATCAGAAGAAGCAGGGCATAGAAACCCAACGACATGATGACTTGGGGACAGACTTCCCCTCTGTTGGGGTCCACAGAGGTTTCCTAGTGAGATCTGAGCTTGCTTTACACAGCAGGGCTGCATAAGGGGACAAACTGATCACGTGCATGGTTACCCGGTGTTTGGAAGGGTCTGAACTTGGCTGTGCTGGTGGAAATCTTTTGCTCCACCCCTTGGCATTTCTATAAATAACCCTTTAAAAGAGACAGAAGGACCTGGTGGGTTTTGACCCAGGTCCTCCCAAGGTTATCCTATGTCTCTGTCTGTCTCTCTCCTCTATATTTCTTTCTAAATATCTTTCACTTCTCCCTGGGGGGGGGGATGTGGGAGCAGGTCTCCCACACCCCTCTGCATTATTTTTCATGTAAGCCAGCCATTTTCAGGCAACACTACTAAGAAATAGAAGATGACAGTGGGTAATAAGCACAAGACCAGGATGGAGGGGGGTTGGCACCAAAACTGCATGTCCACTAGAGCAGCCCTGCATCTGTCACCCTGCAAGCTTTTACCTCACCGGCTTCTGCTTACAGAGCCCGCAGCATGTGTTGTTGCTGGTGGACAGTCCATGCTTCCATAGTAGTGTATTCTTTCCCACTGAGGCCGTTCAGCTTGGCTGCTTCTGCTTCTCTCCTGAGTCCCCACTCTCTTTTCTTCTAAGTCAGGATGAAAGTGCTGATGGTTGCTCGGGAATGTTCCCGAACATTCTCTCAGGAGACAGCACAGGAGGCATCATTTCTCCCCTGGGAGTGTGGACCTAGCACATTACCCAGCTCTGCCTGCTACTATAACTGTCTCTGGAGTCCCCAGTGATCTGTGCTGTGCCTATCTCTTCTTTCTGCCCTAAAAGTGAACATTTCAAGAGTTTGCCTCTGAAGTAGGGATTTTATGGAATTGTTTTATTTAATTTGGATTTTGTATTGGTTACTTTTCTGTTGCTATGATAAACATACTATGACCAGAAGCAACTTAAGTAAGAACGTTTATTTTGACTTACGGTTCTTAAAGTTCTGTAGCTCAGAATGGCCGGGAAGGCACACCAGCAGGAACAGGAAGCTGGGACATCACGTCTTACACACACACACACACACACACACACACACACACACACACACACACACACGAAGCAGAAAGTGAATAAACTGGAAGTGGGGTGAGGCTCTAAACCCTCAGAGCCTGCCCCCTGTGATGTACTTCCTCCAGCAAGTCTCCATATCCCAAAAGTTCCACAACAGCCCTAGACAGCTCCACCAGCTGGGGACTAAGTATTCAAAGACATCAACCTATGTGGGACATTCATCATTGAAACCATCACAGTTTGGATAGACTTTCAGAACACTTTAATAGCAAACCTGAGCAGGAAATGTACACATGTACAACCTTCAACCAGCACCCCCACCAGAGTACATTTGTTACAAAGCCCATTTTCACACACTGTTATCCCCCACAGCCCACAGTCCCCATCAGGTTCATGCTTGGTGTAATACCCATTATGAATTTAGGTTATGCATTCTCCAAAGTGGATCCCACTGTCCTGACAGACTCTGTGTTTATGCTTGGCTCCCCCTGTCTCTCCTGCAACCGCTGTGTTCTGATCAAATGTAATCACTTTTGCTCTTGTTTTTATTATGATATTTGAAGATATGTTAGGATTTCAAGGATCCAGAGGCCATCATAAATACAAATTATATGGTTGTGTCAGGTAAAGATGCTTGCTGCGAAGCCTAATGACTTGGTGTTTGATCCCTGGGCCAGACTTGGTAGAAGAAAAAAACAATTTCAAAAGCTGTCCTCTGACTTTCACATGTGCGTTGAAGCTCACAGGTACACACACACACATACTAAATAAATACATAAGTAAATAAAAATAAAGTAGGGGCTGGAGAAATGGCTTAGTGGTTCGGAGCGCTTTCTGCTCTTGCCAAGGACCTTCATTTGGTTTCTATCACTCACATAAGATACCTTACAACCATCTATTACTCTAGCCTCAGGAACCCCAATACCCTTTCCTGGCTCCCACAGGCACCAATGCTCTCATACGCCTACCCATCCACAGATACACATATATTCATATAATTAAAACATTTCAATTCTAATAAAATTTAAAATATATAAATTACCTCTAGTGCTTTACATGCATTTGTTTGTGAATTGTTTTCTTGGAGAATAACATGCGCTATTTTTAGAAAAGGTGATTATAGAGTTGTGTAAGTAAACAGGAATTGCAATAGCAGGTGTTGGCAAAGGCAGGAACATAAACCTGTTCAAAGGGGAATTTGATTTAGAGTTACTCAAGAGAAAGTAGATTTTTTTCTCTTTAAAATTAAAACATCAATTTGTGGCCACACTGATGTGGCCTAAGCCTTGCATCAGCTTCCACAAAAAGTTGGGTTTTCTCTTTATTTGGGGGATAGCCTAGATTTCAGGACATCAAGTGGCCAGGTCAGTAAGATCAAGTGTTAAACCAGTTCTTTTGGCTTTAGCAATTTTGCTTAGGCTTTGCCAGTTGTGGTTTGTGGGGAAGCATCACTTTGAGCAGATAAAATATAAGCCATGGTATTAAAATATCAATGGCTATGGTACTTAAAACCCATCATACATTTCTGGGACCCTTCCCAAGATAGGATGATCATTTTGTCTTTTGGTTATAAATGTTTGAAGAGTTTTTTCCCCCTTTGAAATGTCAAAGCATTTTTTCCCAGCATGGTGTGTGGGACCATGCTTTTTCCGAGCATCTCTCTCATCTCTACTCTTTAAACACAATTTTTCTCAAGGGAACTTGGTCTCCCACAGCACTGTCCAGTGGAACCCTGGGGAGGCTGGACAATGAGCTTGTGATGCGGGGAAAGACATTTTTTATCATTCTGGTGTTCAGAGCTGAAGCATGTGAGCTTATTTTACTAGTGATGGTTATGATAAGGAGATGGAAGCGTGAAGCTGTCTGCAAAAGGCTCCAGAGTCAGAGAAAAGCAGAGTTGGAAGAAACGAAGTTGCTATTCAGATGAGCAGAGGTCAGAGATTACAGACGGCTCACTGTATCTTCACTTGTATGGAGAATTCTGAATTCTTTTAGATGAGGACTTTTGAGGGAGTCATGTTAAAGAAAGGTATGTGAAGATGAGCAGTCAAGGGCTGCACATAGCATAAGTCTCTCTTACCACTTCTTTCTTTCTTAAATAATCTTGATTATGACTCAAAAAAGTGAAGACCGGGGAAGCTTGATACTTGATTTGTGAAAGTAGCATCATCTATTACATGCATGCACACACGTGCAAATATGTATATATGTGTACATAAGAATGCATGTATAATATATTCTAATTTATGTAAAGTATAAATATATGTAGTGAGAAAACAAGAATAGAGAAAATAAATACAAACATTTCAGTGGGTATACATGCTCATGTGTGTGCACATGTGTGTGCAGCTGCCCACGTAAGTGTGAGAACATGCAAGTGGCGGCCAAAGGCCAACATGATTACCTCCCTCAGTTGTTGCTCACTTTATTTTTCTTGAGGTCTATCACTGAACTTGGAGCTCACCTATTTGGCTAAACCACCTGGCCGGAAGCCTCTGGCACTCTCTTGCCTCCAACTAGCCGCCCTGGCGCTAGAATACAGGTACTCACCGAAACCCAGCTTCTCCCACATGGCATCAGTGAATGTGAACTCCAATCCTCATGCACTTCACTGACTAAGCCATGGCCCTTGTATTGGGAGTGAGTGTGCATGTGTATGTATGTGTGTGTTTGTGTCTGGGGGCAGTATACACATTCATTGTGTGCACAGGTACTTTTTTTTTTTTTTTTTTTTTTTTTTTGGTTTTTCGAGACAGGGTTTCTCTGTGTAGCTTTGCGTCTTTCCTGGAACTCGCTTTGGAGACCAGGCTGGCCTCGAACTCACAGAGATCTGCCTGCCTCTGCCTCCCGAGTGCTGGGATTAAAGGCGTGTGCCACCACTGCCCGGCAGCACAGGTACTTTTTGTGTATGTGTATAATAAAAATAAAATTTAAAGAATTTCATACTTTATGAAGAATTTTACTCTTTTCCTCCAATACCATTCTCCTTCAAAGAAAATTAACTAATTAATTAACTGACAGCAGAGCTATCAACAAAGAACTATTAAACAGGCCAAATAGCCCTCAAAACGAGATCTACGTAGAGTATAATATATACTCAATCAAGAATACATATATTCCACTTGTCACACACTGCCTGAGCAATTAGAATAAGGCAGACATTTTAAATAATTGACATAATCATAAGAAGGATCTCCAGGGGGTGTGGCAAAACTCTCAGGTAGAGCCTGGATCTGTAGATTGAAGATCCTTGCAAGTTTTTCCTTAGAGTTGTTTTTTGGGGACTTTGTTTTGTTCTTCTGGCTGGTTTAGGTAAAGCATGAGAAACTCAATAATGTTACACAAGAAAAAAGACTAACTTTTCAGAGCACAAAGTCCCTCAACTCAGAGACCAGCACGATGGAAAATCACTGACAAGCCACCAGGCAGCTGCCATTCATCTTCCGCTGCTGAACATGTGAACCTTTCCAGCAGTTCTTACGTAACTATAAAGTAAAGTGGAAATGATTATTTCCTTCCTGTTGGACATGCTTAGACAGCAATTTAGCACACAACTCCACAATTCTAGTGCTACCAGTCAGCAAACGCACATGTGAGTTTTTCTCACATCTGTGGTTGAGGGCTTTGTTTTCTTCATTTTTTTCTTTAATTACTTACTTAAATGCCAAAATTTTATCTACCAGAGTTTCGTCTGACCATTATTAGTGAATCCAAAGTTAAGAAGCATTTAAACCAAATAAGTAAATGCAAACCAGGAGAGGCTTCTTTGAAGAAATTGGTGCTCAGCTATTTAAAATGTCCATTTAATTCCATAATAATTTTGCCAGATAATTGTGGTTATTTAAAAACATGTACAAACTGTTAACTCACCATATGGTAAGTGAGTTCACTGCAGCACCTGTGTAGCAAGCAGGCAGCAGGCTAACAATGATTTGGTGTCCCTGGTGTGCACTGCGGTGAGCGAGGGCTGGGATCTCAGGTGAAGCTGCAGATTTTAGGAGGTTCTTAGCAGATCCAAGAGTGGGAAGCTATATTGCACAAAGCAATCTTGGTTATTGCCCCATATGCAAATGTTGGCTATGCATATGTGTGTGTTGGTGTTGGTGTGTATGTGTGTGTGTGTGTGTGTGTGTGTGTGTCTCAAACCCAAGGCCTTGCATATGGTACACAGATGCTTTACCAATAAGCCAAATTCCCCAGCTTACAATTATACCTATTTTTTAAAATTGTAGCACAGTTTTAAGAGTTAACTATAACACATAAAAGAATTTTTCAAAGAGATTCTTATTCTTTGGATATTTCTTTTTTAGAATAATATATGCATTATTCTAATATATGCAAAATATGTCACTGTTTACACCTCTCCAATGACTAGACCACATATTTCATTCACTAGATAAAGCTTTATTGCATCATTAATGTGTGGTATATTCTAAGCACACAAAGATGGATATATTTTCTACTTTCAAGAAACACAACTAAATAGAAGAGACGGAAATCAATTGGATGATTCCAATAAAATATTATAAGTCCCTGAATGTAAATAGTGTATCAGAGAATCAAAGAAAAGGGAGTTAAGAGCACTTCCAAGGAATTTTTCTCCAAAATGGCCACCATCATCGTTGTCTCCTCACTGGCCATGAGGTCAAAGGGAAGTACAGACATTAATACATGTTACTAAATAGCTGGACAAGTACCTTGACTAATAAAGTGCTTGCCACATACACGAGGGGACCTGAGTTTGTGTCCTAGAACCCATGTAAGAAAGCTGGTCATGATAGTATGCATTTGTAACCCCAGCAATGGGGAAGAGGAGTAAAGTCAATCCTTGGCCCAGGCAAATAGGTGAGTTATAGGCTAATGAAAAGACCTGTCTTAAAAAAGAAATAAGGTGATGGTGTGCTGAAGAACAAGACACAAGGACATAATTATATGCATACCCACACCTGAACAAAAACAAACATGCACAGAGATACATACATGTATCATTAAATGTAATATAAATCTCAATCTAAATTTTAAAATAAAATTCATATAGAAGCTTTACTTCCAAAAACTTTTGAGAAGAAATAGCTCAGGACAAAAGTACCAAGACATGATTTTAGGCTCAGATAAAGTAATGTTACTGCCATTGCGTTTTCTCTCTGGGATTGCAAAGTCACCTACTAGCTCCTGTAACGTGTGGTTACTTCCGTTATTGTGAGATGATAAACTCTAATCTGACTAATTTTCTCCTTAATTTAGTCTCTCTCCTTTGGCTGTCCAGGCTAATACTCCTTGTACTTTGTTCATAGAAGACGCCTACTGCTCCTTCAACCAGTGACCCAGCTACACCTGAGATGTGGATTGTAATTCAGGAAGGAGGAGGAATATGAAACAATTGCAATTGTATGGCTTTCTTGTTGGACTCAGAAGTCAATTACTGTTAAATAATATCTCAGTCTCTGCAAGAAAGTTACGTACTGCTTAGCCCCTGACACCTGAGTGACAATGGTTATGAGAAACCTCATCCTGGGACCGAGCCCTGATTTTCTGAACCAACTTGAAAAGGAGGAGGAGGCCTGGGTTTGCCTTATGTCATGCTGCTTGAGTTAGTATTTTGTTCCTCTTTCTCTATTAGAGTGGGAACTTAGGGTTGTGCTCACTCTCAATAGACTAGATATCAGCACTGTTTCTTATTAAGTTGTTGATTTCCTGCAGCTGTTGAAAATTTTTCAAATTAACACCAGAGAACTCCAAGCTCCTCCAGTAATATTTTTCTTCTGGGATACCGCACACAAATAATAAATCAACTCACATCCCCAGCCAATTTGACAAAGTGAAAATTATCAAGTTCAAGTTGATGTCATTCTCATTAAAGAGATCCACTGGACAAGAGATCATGCTATCTTCCTTCAAAGTTAACATGAAGAATGTTCTGCTTTGTATAACACAGCGGCACCTGCCTGTAATTCCGGCACATGGGAGCCCGAGGCAGGAAAAATGCAAGTTAGAAGCCAGGGAAGGCTAGGGATCAAGTTCATAGACCAGGCTGAACTGCACAGTGAGTAGTGAGGTCTTGTCTCAAAGAGACAGAAAAGAAAGGGAACAACAAAAATACTTTATTTTGTGGTGAGAATATGTGGATTATAGTACAGATGGAAACGGCATCGCCAAAAGGGGTGGCATGGTTTGTCATGTTCTATAGACCAGAGGAATAAGAAAATGGAGTTACAATGTGCTACAGACAAGAGCTGACAAAACGGGGCAAGTAACATTCTACCGTGGGTCAAGGAGGTGTTCGTGTGGCTAGGTTGGCAGGTAATGAGAATAGGGCTGGAAACTCATTGGAAGAAGAGGGATCCGAGGAATGAGAGCCAGATGAGAAAAGTGATGGATGTGGCAATGACCAAGACACATGACACATGTTAGATCGCAATCTCTCTCTCTCTCTCTCTCTCTCTCTCTCTCTCTCTCTCTCTCTCTCTCTCTCTCTTTCTGCCTACCTGCAGCTCCTTGGGACAGAGTGCTGGTGAGGAAACAAGTTGAGTCTTGCAGCTGCAAGGTGAGTATATGAGGTAAGTGTATGGCCCTACCTAGTGCTCCTGTGCACATCTGTGCCAGGCTGAATTACATGGCATGGATCTTCTCTCTGCCTTCTGGAAACTTACAAAAGTCAGGCATCCCCTGTGAATGGAGGTGAATGGAGTTGATTATTTGCAGGATTTTCATCAGATAGCCCCACCATCACTGGCCTACTATCTCTCCTAATGTAGCTCCATGTGGGAGCCAGAGCCTTAATCTCCTCCTCAGGGAACCCTCTCCAATAAAGCTCTCTTTGAGGGCAATTTTGTGTCCTTTCCTGAACCAACTTCTTGGTTTTCTTTTTATTTCTAGCAATGCATCCATGAAACTGTCAATGAAAAAAATTTTAAATTATTATGAATTTTGAAAGGTGGTTCAGGATATAGCATAATTAGGCATAAATTTTTATAATTGGGTCATGTAACCAAGGCTCACCGTAAAATCTTTAAGGGGATGTCTCTATTATGTGCTGCTTCTTTTTGTCCCAAAACAGTATGTGATGGACATTCTGGTGTCAACAGTCTCTGAGTTCACTGCCATATTCCCTTTGTGGTTTGGAGTTCTTCCACATGAAGCAATTATGAACTCAATATTGACCCTCATCCACATACAGCAATAAAGAATGGCTCAATACACAAGCCATCATCCATGTGTCACAACCATGAATGGCTGAATAATGGGCCTTATTCAGATAGGGTAATCATGAATGGTTCAATAATTATCCTAATCCATATGCATCAGTCATGGATAACTCAATAATGATCCATGACTCAACAATCATCCACTGAGCCTATGTGCATATACAACTCTTGCATAACTACCCATGAGCAGCCTTGCTCTTGATATCATTGTGGTTGTGATGTCAAGAATAAGGTTGAATAGCTCCAAGTGTGCCAAGATAACTGTACATGGAAGATCTTCCCATGAAGCCTTGAGAGAGATGATGCATCATGCAACTTAGAACAAAGTTCCCCTAACTCTTCTTTACAATCCCTGTTGGTGTTCCAAGCACCTTGGACAGTTTAGCTAGATGTGCCTGCTCCATACTGCCTGCCCAGCCCATGGCCAGTGAAAAAATGCCAAAGTGAGAAGAAATATGAAGGTCCAGGGTTGCACCAGAGCTTTTTCCATGAATGGTAACTGTCCTAGTTAGGTTTATCATCGCTGTGATGAGATATCCTGGCAATTTAGGGAGGAAAAGGTTTATTTGCTTACACTTCCAAATCACTGTTCATCATTGAAGGAAAACAGGACAGGAATTCAAACTGGACAGGAACCTGGAGACAGGCGCTGATGCAGAAGCTATGGAGGGGTGCTACTTACTTGCTTGTTCAGTCCATGAGGCTAGATGTCTCAGCTGGTCTTCAGTATACACTAGAATTGCAAAGAAGTAGATTCTAAAGCCAGCAAAGGAATGGATTTGCTAGCAAGAGCAAGCAGGCAAAGAAAAACAGCTTCCTTTTTCCATGTCCTTTATATAGACTGCCTGCAAAAGGCATGGTCCAGATTAAGAGTGGATCTCATCTCAAAAGATCTGGATTAAAGGTTTATCTTCCCACCTCAAAGATCTGGATTAGAAGTAGATCTTCCCACTAGGCGATGATGGTGCATGCCTTTAATCCCAGCACTCGAGAGGCAGAGCCAGGCAGATCTCTGTGAGTTGAAGTTCTACAGAGCGAGATCCAGGGCAGGCACCAAAACTACACAGAGAAACCCTGTTTTGAAAAACCAAAAAAAAAAAAAAAAAAAAGTAGATCTTCCCACGTCAAATGATTTAACTAAGAAAAATCATCCCAGGTGTGGTTGGCCAGCCATTTGGGTTTCAGTGAATTCCAGATGTAGTCAAGTTGACAACCAAGAGTAGCTACCACAGTAATACAGTGGGGGTCCCAGATGTAGCTCCTTTGCTGTTATGCCCAAGCAAATGTTTTCACTAAGAATGCTATTTTAAGGCCTGAAACAGTGGCTTACACTTGTAACCCCAGCACTTGGCAAGTTGAAGCAAAGGATTCACTGTGAGTTTGAGTCCAGCTTGGGCTACTTAGTGAGTTCCAGACCAGGCTGTGCTCCAGACTAAGACCTGCCTCAAAAATCAATAAAACAACAAATAAATACCTCTGTAAGAGGTAGTAATTAAGAAGACAAGGCAGCCATAGTCCTTTTGAAGATGCAGCACTGAGAAGACATTGAAGTGTGGAAAACCTACAAAACAATTGATTTTTTAAAAAAAAAAAAAGACACCAAAATGACCTTAAAGAAGCAACCCTCGATTCAAGGTCAAGATGGCGGAGACAAGCAGACGCAGGTAGGCCTGTGGCAGCAGCCCACGGAGGTGGACGGGCCCGGTGGCAGCGGCTGACAGGGACATTCAGGCCCGGCGGCAGCCGGCGGAAACATTCAGGCCCAGCGGTAGCCCACAGAGGTGGACAGGCCCTGCAGCAGAGTTAAGCAGACGGAGGTGGACGGGTCCGGCGGCGGCGGCCAACAGAGACATTCAGGCCCGGCGGCAGCCCACAGAAGTAGACAGGCCACGTGGCAGAGACAGGCGGACTCAGGTCGGCAACCTGCGGAGGTGGACGGGCCCAATGGCAGCAGCCAACAGGGACATACAGGCACAGCGGCAACCAGCAGAGACATACAGGCCCGGTGGCGGCCTGCAGAGGTGAATGGGCCCGGCGGCAGTGACAAGCAGAGGTGGGTAGCCCGCGGTGGCAGCCGGCAGAGACATACAGCCCCGTTGGCAGCCCGCAGAGGCAGACAGACTCAGCGGCAGCTGACAGGGACATACAGGCCCGGCGGCGGAGACAAGTGGACGCGGGTGGGCCTGTGGCAGCGGGCCACAGGGGTGGACAGGCCCGGGGACGGAGAGGGGCGGACGCAGCTTTGAACGGGGACGCCCCTAGCCCCAACACCTGGGGAAGAGGCTATCTCCGTGGGTCGGAACCAGGGCGAGTCTGGGCACTCTGTCTGGGGACAACCCAGGGCCCAACTGCTGATCCTGTGAAACCCAACAACTTGGAGGTGTTGGTGAGACTACCCTGCTCAGCTGAAACCCATCTGGGAGAGGATTCAGATGCCTATTGTTTGAAGTCTGAAGAAACAAGATCAGCTGAGGAGTTGACAAATGAACAAAACATGACCTGGGAACACAGAAGAAGGCGCTACCCAGCCACTAAACCAGATCACCAGAATCATAAGTATATAATTCACCGACTGAAATCAGCTGTCCCTGAAGAAACAGCCCAATAGTACCAATTTAACCAAGAACCCCTACTAAACCAAGACTAAAAATTAGAACAAGAGAGGCACTCTCAGACAGAGACACCACCTGCACCGCACAGAGGAAAAGATGAATAGACGCCAGCGCAAAAATATAGGCAACAACATAAAGACCTATTTGGCAACATCAGAACCTAGTGATTCTACACCTGCAAGACCTAAACATACTATGACAGAAGAAATAGAAGAAATCAACCCTAAAAATGACTTTAAGAAGATGATAGAGGCCTTTAAAGAAGAAATAAAACATTCCCTCAATGAGGAAATAAAAACTTTCCTTAAAGAGGAAATGAAAAACTACCTTAAAGAGGAAATAAAAACTTTCCTTAAAGAGGAAATGAAAAACTCTCTTAAAGAGGAAATAAAAACTTCCCTTAAAGAGGAAATGAAAAACTCCATTAAAGAGGAAACAAAAAACTCCCTTAAAGAAATGGAAGAAAAAATGAACAAAAAATGGGAAGAAATCAAATCAAGCCAAGAAAAAGCAATTAAACAGATGAAAGAAACATTCCAAGATCTGAAAAATGAATTTGAGACAATAAAGAAAGCACATGCTGAGGGAGTGCTGGAAATAGAAATCCTGACAAAACGAACAGGAACTACAGAAACAAGCATAACAAACCGATTGCAAGAGATGGAACAGAGAATCTCTGACACTGAAGACACGATAGAGAAAATAGATTTGTCAGTCAAAGAAAACACTAAAGACAAAAAAGTCGTAACACAAAACATCCAGGAAATTTGGGACACCATGAAAAGACCAAACCTAAGAATAATAGGGATAGAAGAAGGAGAAGAATACCAACTCAAAGGCACAGAAAATATATTCAACAAAATCATAGAAGAAAACTTTCCTAACCTAAAGAAAGAAATACCTATGAAGATACAAGAAGCTTACAGAACACCGAATAGGCTGGATCCAAAAAAAAAAGTCCCCTCGCCACATAATAATCAAAACACTAAACACACAGAACAAAGAAAAAATATTAAGAGCCACAAAGGAAAAAGACCAAGTAACATATAAAGGTAAACCCATCAGAATAACACCAGACTACTCAATAGAGACTATGAAAGCTAGAAGATCATGGACAAATCTCATGCAGACACTAAGAGACCACGGATGCCAACCCAGACTATTATACCCAGCAAAACTCTTAATCACCATAGGCGGAGTAAACAAAATATTCCAGGATAAAACCAGATTTAATCAATACCTGTCTACAAACCCAGCCCTACAGAAAGCACTAGAAGGGAAAATTCAACCCAAAGAAGCTAAACACATCCATGAAAAATCAAGCAATAGATAATCCCACACCAACATACACCACAGAAGGACAACACAACACAACACAACACAACCACAAAAAATAACAGGAATTAACGATCACTGGTCATTAATATCCATCAATATCAATAGTCTCAACTCACCTATAAAAAGACATAGGCTAACAGAATGGATAAGAAAACAGAACCCATCCATCTGCTGCATACAAGAAACACACCTTAACTTCAGATAGACACTACCTCTGAGTAAAGGGCTGGGAAAAGGCTTTCCAAGCAAATGGACCTAAGAAACAAGCTGGTGTAGCTATCCTAATATCTAGAGAAAAAGGATGTTTCAAAAGAGAAGAAGTCTTGTGGCAATTCCTCAGGGGTCCAGGTAACTACCAGAACTCGGAAATCCGCAACGGAGACTAAGGCAGCAGAGATCTAGAATAGAGTGCTGAGTTCTGGCAAACAGCTGCATCTTTCTTCCGGTGGGTGCCTGGGCAGGGCTGATGTGAATTGTGTACAGTCCAGATTTTGAGAATTGTGCTCTCTCAGGGATCTCCACGGACTAGTGGGTGTCCTCCCTCACTGCCCCTGTGGGACAGTCTCTGTGCGGGAGAGGCCTCTCGTGACTTTGTCTCTGGTGTTCCTCTGGGGACACCTGTGTGAGAGACTGTATGCTCCAGAACCAGCTCTCGTGTCCTTTGGCCAATGCCGGAGTGTGAAATAGTCCAACGTGGGAAACAAAAGATGATCCCAATCGGGAATCGTGACATTTTTTTTTTTTTTTTGGATGATGGTCATGTTCTGTTTTGAAATAGCCTCTGTGTATTTCATTTGTTTTCTTTTACCTGGCGATCTCTGAGCAGGCTTCAGATTTTGACAGTTGATGAAGGATGCGACAGGCATTAATGTGTGGGTGAAAAGCTTGGTGAAATTCTGAGTGAAGTTTTGGTTAAAGTTGGTTGAACTTGGGATTGACTGGGAGGCCAAAGATTTAAGGAGCAGAAGATTCTCTCAACACACAGATTGTGTGATAATGGTGTGTTTTGTGTGTGTGAATGAGAATTTGTGAATGTTGAATTCTGGGCTTCGACAATCATTGTCAGTGCAGATCAAGCTGCAAGTATTTGTGTTTTGGAACTTAAATTATAAAGCTAGTTACGTCTTTCTGACAGCTAGTTTTGGTGTTTGTGAGCATATTTTACCTACATTGCCTTTTCAGAATGTTGAGAAAGATGCATCATGGGCACAGACTGGAGGCTGGGGGCTGGATGGTTTTGAGGAAGAGGTCTTGGTGGACTCTTTCGTGGAGCAAAGGGAAGCAATGCCTTCTGGGAAATGAGCTGAGTTTTAATCTAGTCTTTAAGATTAGAAGTCAAAAACAAAAATATTAAGGAAAGGAAAACCTAATTGATCTTTGAAGTATTGTTATGTGGAATTGAGTGGGACTTTTGAGGCCTTTCTTCCAGAAAGCAAGGACTTGGTTTTCAGGCCTATGTTAGGCCTAGGCCTTGGTGCCATGTAGTTGTACTTGAATCATTTCAATGGAAAGTGTCTTAGTGATTGGAACTTCTAGTGCAGTTTGGAGTTCTTCCATTTGAAAAATGTGATATTTGCATGGGATTGTTTGAATCTTGTTTTCTGGTCCCTCCCCATCACCACCCTCATAGTCTGAAGGTAGATTTTTCTCTTGATAAAGGAACAAAAAAGTGAACATCTTGTTTGTAAATAGGTATCTAGTAACTAGTGGTAAACTTGAAATGGTAGAATTCTTTAAAGCCTAATTCTAGGTAGCCTTAAGAAAATGTATCTTAATTATTTTTGAACCTGTATTCACCTTGTTTTTTTTTCAAATATCTTAAGTTATATTTTCTTTTTCAGAGCTGCTTCTTATTTGGGGCTACTTTTTTTTTTTAATTGAGGCGTAATTCATAAAAGGGTATATTGTTTTGATGAGATTTTTTACAACTGTGGCTGGATGTCTTTCTTTAGTCTTCCAAGAAGGGCCATTTTACTTTTTTAGAGTTACTTTTTAAAGTCATGAGGTCAACAACTTGGACTACTATGCATGTAAGTGCTAATGCAAATTAAAACCCAAGTTGACCTCCAGCAGCAGTTCATTCTATGTTGACAGTGAGAGAACACTTTGCCTGTTAGGATACTGTTACTCGTGGACTGAAATGCTGAAGAAACCCCTCCCCCTATTTTGTTTTTTGCAAAAATCAAGGTATATTCTAGGGTTTCTTGGTTGACCTCAACAGATAAACTGAGATGATAGTCTTAGTTCAGAAATGATCTGAATGTAGATTTACAGTCTACGTGTACAGCTGGCTAAGTGAGATCGCTTTCACAATTCTGCATGTATCCCATCAGCTCCCCATTAGTCACTGAACTCTTAAAACTGGTATTGTAACAATATCACAATGTTTTGCGCCAATTTTATAAACTTTACAGTGCAATATGTGTTCCTTTTCTGAGGCAAACCAAAGGTATATTTCTCAAGGTTCTGCTGCTAACAGCAGCGTTGATGGAGGATTTTTTATACATTTGTAATAGATAGAAATAAACCAGAAAAAAAGAAGAAAAAAAAGTGGTGGAGGAAAAGGTGAACACTGCAAGAATACTCAAAAAGGCTGATAGTCGCAAACGCCAAGAATGGCTTTGCATAGTAAATGGAATAGAACAGCTCTGAACTATAGCTTACTTTTCCTGGTTTGGTCTGACAGAATGATTGAATGCTTTTGTACAAAAATCAGAGCCTTAAAAACAAGGATTTGGTGAGATTGTAAAATGGTGTGCCACTTTGGCAAAACAGTTTGGTGGTTGGTCAAAATGCAAAACATTGTTACTCTGTTACTCAACAATTTTACCCTTAGGAATATATCCTCAAACTACTGAAAATGTGCACCTATGAAACATGTACATGAAAGTTTACAGCAGTGTGTTGCTAATAGTAAAAAAGTTAAAACAACTCAAATAGCTATCAAATACTGGAGAGAAGGCCGGGCGGTGGTGGTGCACGCCTTTAATCCCAGCACTTGGGAGGCAGAGCCAGGCGGATCTCTGTGAGTTCGAGGCCAGCCTGGGCTACCAAGTGAGCTCCAGGAAAGGCGCAAAGCTACACAGAGAAACCCTGTCTCGAAAAACCAAAAAAAAAAAAATACTGGAGAGAAATAAAATGTGGCTTATTCATAAATAAAAAAAAAAGAAGCAACCCTCATTCTACCATGTTGTTGCCATGGGTATTATATTTTTATCTCTGGAATATTCTAAGAACAAACTGCCTTTCATCAGAAAAATACAATCAAGAAGTAGACTTTAGAGACTGGAGATATGTCTCAGTGGTTAAGAGCACTTGGCTGCTCTGGCAGAGGACCTGGATCCAATTCCTAGCACCCACTTGGAGGCTCATAGCCACCTGTAAATCTAGTTCCAAGGGATCTGATGCCCTCCTCTGGACTCCTTAGGGACTAGGTGCACACTTTGTGCACAGACATACATGTAGGCAAAACACTCATACACATAAAATATTTTTTAAGAAATAGATTTCACATGCTGAAAAATATATTTTTATAACAGGATTAGGGGTGGTGGCGACCCACACCTTTAATCCCAGCACTCAGGAGGCAGAGGCAGGTGGATCTTTGTGAGTTTGAGGCCAGCCTGGTCTACAGAGCGAGATCCAGGAAAAGGCACAAAGCTACACAGAGAAACCCTGTCTCAAAAAAATAAAAAAATAAAAAAATAAAAAATAAATAACAGGATTAGAATTCCTTCTTAAAGACTATTCTTTTCTTTCCTTACCTGGATTAAAACCTCATTAACAGGAGCCAGAAAAATGGCTCATCAGTTAGGATCACTTGCTGCTTTCCCAACAGAGCAAAATTTAGTTCCTAGCAGCCATGCCAGGTGGCTCACAAATGCTTGTAACTCCAGCTCCAGGGGATCCAATACCTTCTTCTGTTCTCCGTGGGCAGCTATATTCACAGGCATATACATAATCAATCAAAAATAAAATAAAATCTAAAAATAAACAGTGCTTGCTACTTACCAAAGGATCTGAGTGATGGGGATGTCGTTTTGTATGGTGTGAATATGTGTTGCTCTGATTAGTTGATAAATAAAGCTGTTTGGCCAATGGTGAGGCAGAATAAGGTTAGGTAGAACATTCTAACTAGAGAGACAGGAAGAAGGCAGAGAGAGACATCAGCCAGCCGCCCAAGGAGCAACATGTAATGGGACACAGGTAAAGCCACAGAAAACATGACAAAACATAGATTAATAGAAATGGGTTAATTTAAGATGTAAGAGCTAGCTAGCAGGAAGCCTGCCATGGCCATAGTTTAAAAATAATATAAGCCTCTGTGTGTTTACTTGGGTCTGAGCGGCTACAGACCAGGCAGGACACAGGAAAACTTTCAGCTACACCTGAGTTCACTTCTTAGCTGTTATGTTGAGGGGCTCACATCAGATTTTAACTCTAGCACCAAGGAATCCAATGTCCTCTTTTGGCCTCCTGAAGAGGAAGCACCTGCATCTGAGTGGTGCACACATGTGCATGTGCACATACACAAAAATAAATCTTTCAAAAGAACTTTATTAAGATAAGAATTGTGTTTTCTTATTTAGTGTTATAGACTCAGAGAAAACATTCTTAAACACTATTGTAGAGTTTCTACCAGATTTTATGTTGATTTATAACTAAATTATATTTTTTCCTTAATATAATGTTCTGTGAGTGACTAGTATTTGTGTTTGACTCTTGTCTTAGTTACTTTATACAGCTGTAATAAGATTCCATGACTGTGGTAACTTGAAAGAGTTTATTTGAGGCTTATAGTTTCAGAGGGTTAATCCATGATCACCATGGTGGGGAGCAAGGCAGCAGGCTGGCAAGCATGGTACTGTAGATGTAGGTGAGAACTTACAACTAGTTCACAAGCATGAGGCAGAGAGGGAGAGAGGGGGGAGGAGAGAGAGAGAGAGAGAGAGAGAGAGAGAGAGAGAGAGAGAGAGAGAGAGAGAGTTAACTGAGTATGTATGCCATGGGCTTTTGAAGCCTCAAAGCCCACTTCCAGTGACACACCTCCTTCAACAAGGCCACCCCTTCTAATCCTTCCCAAACAGTTCCTCCAACTGATCCAATCATTCAGGTACATCAGCCTATGGGGCCATTCTCATTGGAACCACCAAGGACTTGTATGTCTAATTATCCATAAAATGTTTCATCAACTATTCCTTTGAAGAAAACAGACTTTTGTGTCACCTAACAGCAATCAAATGATTATAGTCAATTTTCAAGAAGTGATCTGACATGATGTGACATATAAACCTCACTCCAAGACAGGCTGTATACCCAGGAGTCTGTCAGCACAAACTAGATCCCACCTTTTTAAAAATTTCTTTGGCTCTTGTTTTTAGTTTTAGGAAAGAGAGAATGTGAAATTGAGTGGGTAAAGAGGTAGGGGAGATGTTAGCATTCAGGCATTCCCACTGGTCTGCCCTCAGGATCTAGCGACTGCAGAACACATCATCATAAGCTGCTGAGATGCAACACTGTCACTGTTGTACCCGGTTCACAAAACCCCCAGAGACCACCAAGGAGCCAGTTTCCAGTGCAAGCACTTAAGGGTCCTTTTATTCAGGTTCAACCTGGGCCACCACATGGCAGATGGAAGGAAATGTGGCCATGGCCATGAGCCCAGGTGTAGAGGGTTTTTATAGGGAAAAACCACACGCCAGAAATTGGTAACTTGGGATTGGGTAGAAGGGGCAAGGTGATTTTTTTTGAAACTATTGGTCTAGACTTTTGGTGGGGAATGACAACCCACTGAACAGGATTACCTGGACTGCTCAGCAGGATTATCTAGGTATCTCCAAGCCATTAACCACAGACAGGATCTTGTTAAGCTTTCCTTTCCTGTATAAACAGCAGACAGGATGTCTGCAGGAGTATCTGGATCCTGTTAGGCTTTCCTGTATAAACAGCATACAGGATGTCTGCAGGAGGATACTGTTCTGTAACTGTTTGAGTTATCATGGCATATTCCTGAGCCTGTAAAGTTAAGTCTAGGCCTTCACAGTCTCAAGTCACACACTCTCTCTATGCACATGTGCTATATCCCCTTATAAAAAGCAAATGCCTTCTCTCCCCTCTCTCTTCTCCCTTCCACTTTTGCTCAGAGGCAGCCTCTGTACCTGTCCTCCCAATAAACCTCTCACATGAGATCTGTTGCACGGTGTGACTTTGTAGCTCCCCTTGGCTCAAATCAACCAAGGTGCCTTCTGTACCTAAATCATTACAAGAGGATCTGGGAGGAGTTAAAGAAGTGGAAGGAATATATATGACTAAAATATATTGTATGAAAATTTCAAAGTATAAAAAATATTAGTTTTTAAGTTTCACCAGCTGCCCCTAGTTCGCAATGGAGCCCCCTTCCTTCAGTGGAGTACTTACTAGTAGTTGTCAATGGAATCTCTGACTATATGCCCTTCTGACCTCTTTAACGAGTTGCACTAAATATCTACAGTTTCCTTCTTGTTTGAATTGTGAAGAAATTGAGGAGAGTGGGTTTCTACCCCAGTCTGTGTCTGGTGAGTTCTGAGGTAGTAGGAGCAGTAGAGAAAGCATGCTTTGATAGTGGATTAATATAGGTTTTAATCCTAGCTAAGCTAATCACGTGTTATCTGACCTCTACTAAGTTACTAAGTTGATAAACACTGTTGTAAACACGGTGGAAGAGTAAGCATTGAAAGGCCTGTTTTGTAAAACTTAGTGTTTGGAATCTGGCCCCACACACTTGGCAGACTAGAGTCTGCCTAGCAGTGAAGCATTTCAGTTCTGCTGGGTAAGTCATTTGTTTTGTCCATGTCAAACAATGCACCCAGCAGAATCCGGTTCTCTGCTCCTGAAGACTTTCTGTGCCCCAAGATCTCCTACGGTGACTTTTTTTATTGACTCTCAAAATGACTCAGTAGGTGAGCAGAATGTGAGTGGGAAGTCAGGGGATGACAGGATTATAGGATTTCCTCTTCATCACAAAGCTGGAAAGAAACCCGTCTTGGATTCTGAGTACCCTGCAGTTTAAGAAGGGGAAAAAAGGAGTGTAGAAGGGTGATGAATGAGTGCAGAGGTTCAGTTTTCCAAGCTGAAGGGAGTTCCAGAGATAGATGGTGGTGACAGTCGTCCCAAAACCTGAGTGTGACCAAAGCCACCGAACTGCCTTTAGAAAGTGTTAAAGAGGATAAATTTTGTACATATTTGCCAGAATTTTAAAAAGTTAATATAAAATGCCTATAACATACTATAATATACAGGTATGCTTAGCTGCGGTAGCTACATGCTGCCTTTCCCCACTCATACACGTTCCCCTGAAGAGACCATCACACCAAGGTTTCATGAGACCCAACTTTGGTGAAGGACCAAATCATTTCCTAAAATGTTAGAGTTCAATCCTTCACTTAAAAATGTTTTTTCTTCACTTAAAATTTTGAGGGAATATAAAGAAAATCAAATAGATTAAATGGACTGGAATAAAACATTAAAACCTCAAAACAGCAAAGGCTTTAAAAGGGGGTAGCATTGCCTCTGTTTTGCAGCTGAGAGAGGGACCAAAATATTATGAAGATTAGAAGAATTAAACACAGGTAAATACATGTCTTAGTCTTTTTCTATACTGAGTTGGAGTCCTGCTCCTACCAACCAACACAGAAAGCTTTTGGTAAGATGAGCACACTGAGGCTCAGCTATTTTCATTGAAGTTTCACCCCATGCTCATGAGCTCAGGGACAGCCACACTTGTCTATGGTTCATTTTAAAATTTCTCGGTTCCCTGGGATCCCCAGATGTTGCACAGATGTTTCAATTTGTAAAGCATGAGTTCTAGCAAAAACAAAGATAAGCATTGTTTTCTCTGTTAATGACATTGTTTTGCTGTTGTAACTCCTCAGTAACCATAGTGACCACTGCAATTGTGATCCGCTATAAGGAAACAACAGTTCATTATAAAATATGTCAAAGATCAATATTAAGGACACTGGGCAAGTCCGTACCACTGTTTAAGATAAGCTAACAAAGTTAATATCATGTGGGGTTTCTTTTCTCCCTAATTTTTCAACTTATTTTAAATTGAGAAATAAGTATTGTAGACATTGGGCTGTAAGGTGGTTTAGGGTGAAGAGGATTGCCACCAAGTCTGATGACCTGGGTTTGATTCCCAGGCTCCACACAGTAGAAGAAGAGAACTAACTCTTGAGAGTTACTCTCTGACCTCTCTCACTCACTCTGTGTGTGTGTGTGTGTGTGTGTGTGTGTGTGTGTATGTATAGGTACATACATACATACATACATATATACATACACACACACACACACACACACACATATATATATATATATATATATATATATATATATATATATATATTTGCTTCTGCACATATGGGACTACACATGTACATACTAAATAAAGTAAAAGTGTAACATGCTATTTTGAAATAAATACCTTGCGGAATGACTGGCCCAAGCTTATTAACATAGCCGTAGCTCACAGACTCACCAGCTCTCACTGCTGTTTGTTTGAGATTCACTGTGTATGTTATCTCAACTGTAGCTGAGAATGCCAACAGAAGAAATAATGCGACGATACTGGATTAAGATCAAGCATATTGGTAGCTGCACAAAGCCACTGCATGATGGAATCTGTCCACAGCATTTGATCTCAGCTGTCATATGTCATGGGTTGGGGCAGTTTTCTTATGACAAGAGAAGTCGAAGATACTAAGGAGGAATTTAGGAATCCATGAACTTACACATTTTTTTAAAAGGCTATTTATTTACATTGACACCAATGAAACATCAGCACTCTGAAATTAACCAGACCCGATGACTATACACCTCCATGAACTTCTATACATTTAGAGTAGCCATTCAGAATGGAATCTGTGTAACTCCACAGTGGATTTTACATTTTTAGCATCAAATATATTTGTATGCACTTATTCACCACCAGAACTAAAAAGTTCATGGCAGAGTTAGAATTAGGAAATCAATTGGCTTTATATCCTCTTCCATAACTCATGTTCATTACCTTCCTTATCCTTCCTCATCCCCTAATACTTGTTCTTTCTTGTCCTCTTTTCTACATGTCTCTGTACCCACATGTACATTTGTTTGCATGTATACATGTTTTATTGGTTAGATTCACATATGAGAGAGAACATGCAGTAATTCTTTTCTTCTTGAGATTATACGACCTCACTTAATATTATACATTCTAAGCTGATCCCATTTTCTTAATAATTTTGTGATTTCTTATTTCTTTGGAGCTGAATGTTATTCACATATATTACAAATTTTCATTACCCATTTGTCTGTTGAAAGGCAACTCAGTTTAGTCCAATTATTTGTTACAGTGGATAAAGCAGTAAATACTGGGTGTGCAACTAACTACCTCCATGGTAAGGTTTGGAGTTCTCTGGGTTTGCACCCAGAAGTGGAATGGTGGAGTCATATGGTAACTTTATAATGTCCCGAAGACGAGACATTTAGTATTACAAAAATGCTTATAGAAACATCTAGGACTTGTTGTAAAGGCTGATCTTTACTACTGAGTTGTGAATATCCTTGATATAAAATATGCTCAAAACCAATGTAATCAAAATGCAAATGATAAACAAGCTTTTTATTATAAAATGGAAAAAGAATCCTGACCAAGTTGTCTAAAGAAAAATACATTTTTAAATAAGATTTTTATTTCATTTTAATTCAGTATATTAAACTTCCAGGGCTTCCTTCTTAAGTCGTATTTAATCTGGTCTTTTGTTGGTTGTCCTGTTTTGGGAAGGAGTTCACACTGCAGGTTCTGCACTGGGATTTGAGCCCACTTCCCTTTTACTGTACCTTTTAGGGATGTGCACCTGTCGACACTGTGTCAGAAAGTATTGAATCCCAGGGGGGTTGGAAATAGTATCTATGTTGATTGGCAAGTGCTTGGGACTCAAGCTATCCAGAGGCTTTAAAAAGATATGAGCACTGGGTGGGAATAATAGGGAAAAACCACTAAAACTTCCCCTTCTGTTTTTACTGAGATAATGATGAGAAAGGAGATGGGGTAAGAAAAGGCTCCACTGTGAGGCATTGTAATAATAAGCCTGACATACTCTCATAGGCTCTGGGGAACATGTACTCACATGCAGATTTGTGGCTGGATGGTACCAGCCAGGAAAGATATAAGAAGAAAGTGATCAGGAACTAAGGTGCAGAGACAGGAAACTGGGATACCAGCACAAGAGCTTTGGTTGTCTGGGATGGCACAGAAAAGAAAAGAAAAGAAAAGAAAAGAAAAGAAAAGAAAAGAAAGGAAAGGAAAGGAAAGGAAAGGAAAGGAAAGGAAAGGAAAGGAAAGGAAAGGAAAGGAAAGGAAAGGAAAGGAAAGGAAAGGAAAGGAAAGAAAAGAAAAGAAAAGAAAAGAAAAGAAAAGAAAAGAAAAGAAAAGAAAAGAAAAGAAAAAGTTTCCTCTAAACCACAAGGCTTCACCCATGATATAAAACATGCCTTGTTGTTCAACAGAGGACTTTTTAAAGTTATTAATGTTATCCACCTGTGTGCCTGTGAGTACATGTTACAAAGTATAGAAAATTGGTATCAGAATTATTTACTTCCAAGTGAGAGCTGAGAACAAATCTCATCCCTAGAAAATGTGAGGAGTCATGAAGTCTGCTGCATGTGATGGTGCACACCTTTAATCCCAGCATTCAGGAGGCAGAAGCAGGCAGATCCCTCTGAGTTCAAGACCAGTATGGTTTACAGAGCAAGTTCCAGGACAGCCAGGGCTACATAGTAAGACCTTATCTCAAAAATTTAAAAAAAAAAAAAAAGCTGTGCAACCTGTCGCTCTATCTCATGGAAGCTTTTGTCCATCTTTTTGTCTATCTGTCATCACTTCTCTGTCTGGTGCTTTGGAGGTGTCATCTCCACATAATGCACCATTGCTACCTACGTCTTCCTTGTCTACTGTTCCCATGGACACCCATCTATCGAACAGAACCCACTTCTCAGTGTAGAGTTGAAATGCTTTATAAACTCATCAGAGAATGAAGCTGGTGGAGGAATCACCTGAGAAATGGTGAAGAAAGAGAGAGACCAAGAGGCAAAGGCATAGTGATGAGTCTGAAGAGGTGTCGCTATGGGATGTCTTTCTGTATGCTGTGAATATGTGTTGCTCTGATTGGTTTATAAATAAAGCTGCATTGGCCTATGGCAAGGCAGTTTAGAGGCAGGTGGGAAATCCAAACTGATATAAGGAGAGAGGAAAGGAGAGAGAAGGGAGATGCCAGGCGCTGCAGAAAGAACAGCAAGATGCCAGCAGACTGGTAATGCCATGGCCACGTAACAACTTATAGATTAATAAAAATGGGTTAAGTTATAAGAGCTAGCTGGCAAGAAGCCTGCCATAGGCCATGCAATTGGTAATTAATACTAAGCCTCTCAGTGATTATTTTATAAGCAGCTGAGGGACAGTGGGGCCGGGTGGAACCAGAGGAACTCAGGACCGGAGAAACCTTTGGGCTACAAGATGTGATAGTATTTTTAAGACCCTTCTTCTCTGTATGCAGAGAACATTCTGAGTGGACAGAAATACTGAGAGCTAAGGAGAGCTGAACTCTGGTAGCTTATGTGGTGGATTCCTAGAATCCCAGGACAGCATATTCAATCTTCCATTTGATCTCAAGCACCAGAACAACAGTTGGTGAGGTGAGAACTTCCCAACTGATGGTCTCCTGCATAAGAAACCATTTCAAATCAACCAGGAACATCTTTAAATGCAGGAATCGGGAGTACAAAAGAATGCCAAATATTTCCCAATTTTCTGTAACATCAGCTAAGTAACTACTAAGATTTATTTCTGTGCTTGGACCTATCATACCTCTGAGACATGCATGAAGAATGTGAATAGCATATGCTCCACAGTAAAAGCTATTCCCAGGAGTCACAACTTCTAAACGAGTAGGATTATCTGTAAGTTCTCATACCTTGCACTCTTGACTCACGATAGAAAGAAATGACCATAGTTGATGCCAAGCATTAGGAAGTCAATTGATGACAGCTACATAAAACAGCACTTGAAGCAGTCATGGCTTAGGGTCGTATTTTCTTCCTGCCTCACGAGTCATTAGCTAGTCTTACCTAAGAAAGAAAGAATAGAGAGTAATAAAAAAAAAAAAAAAAAAGAGCCGCCTCCATCCTGTTACTTAGATCAACAAAAGGCCTTTGTTTGTAACCTCACTGGAACATTGAAAAATGTTTCCAGCTCTCTCAGGACACACGGGCTTCCTTTGCCAATTTTTCAAAACCCAAAACAATTTAACAAGAGCAAAAATCCTTCAGAGCTTGAGCTCACCATTAGGATATCATCCAAAGTCTCACAAAGGCTGCTCTTTTCCCAATGCTGCATTACACTTTTTAATTGACCTAAAGAACTTAGCTCCATTTTTCCTTTACTTTTCCAATATAAAAATATCTAAAGGATGCTGTTTGGGGTCCAATTTGAAAAACACCCAGATCTTGCAATTCCATGAAGGATCTATAAGTTTTGTGTTCTGTGTCCTGTAGAAGTGAGATAACTGCCTTCCACTTCTGGATGACCGCGTGGCATCAAGTGTCTCTCCTGAGAGAATGTGACCTGAGCTTCTTGGCAGCTGCATATGTGTCTACAGATTGGAAGGTTTCAAGTGTCAACATGATGTCTTATAAACAACACTTAGTCTCTACAACAGGGATAGGTTTCTGCTCCCAAATGTTCTTTACTGCCAAAAGAATCAGAAGTGTGCAAGCTATATGGTTTCCAGATTTTTGCACATACTCAAGCAATAGTAGTTCTATAAGTCTAAAGCTTATTTTAAAAAATACGTCAACATCCCTTATTCAGAGCAGTCACTACATGTTTTGTCATAGTGAATGTTAAAGTCCCACCTTCCTCCTCCAAGGACAATGTACAATGAACACACATTCTTAATGAGTTATCACCAGTTCTAACATGACAAAATATCTCTGTGCCAGATGTTCCTAATCCTAACATTTCAAAGGCAGAGAATGACCAAAGCTGACAAAAACTGGGTAAGTTATGACTCTTGTCCACTTCTGTGATTTGCATATGAAATGTCCCCACATAGGCTCATGTGTTTGAGACCTCAGTCTCCAGCTGCAGGTGGTGTTATGGAACTGTTAGGTGGAACCTTGATGGAAGATCATTGGGTTCTCTCTCTCTCTCTCTCTCTCTCTCTCTCTCTCTCTCTCTCTCTCTCTCTCTCTCTCTCTCCCTCTCTCTCTCTCTCTCTCTCCAGATGAAATGCAATCACTCTACTTGCTGACTGCCAGGCCAGCCTCATGGTCCTGTGGTCCACATCTCCCCCATCATGATATTTCTCTTCTGGAGCAGAGAGCAAAAATAGACCCTTTCTCCCTTAAGCTGCTTTGGTCAGGTATTTTATTGTAGCTACATGAAAGGAGTTAATGCGACCATACACAAGAAAATGGCCTATTTACCCAGCTCCTTTCCTAAGGAAAATAGCCAGACACCCCAATGCTGAGAATAAAGCCTAGCCAGAAAATAAGTCAAATAACCTACTCAAATACAGAGATTTTTCTCTATATCAGTGGTTCTCAAACTGTGGTTCACGATCCCTTTGGCAAATCTCTATCTCCAAAAATATTTACATTACAATTCATAACCATAGAAAAATTATAGTTATGAAGTACCAACAAAAAATAATTTTATGGTTGGGGGTCAGGACATGAGGAGCTGTATTAAAGAGTTGCAACATTAGGAAGGTTGAGAGCCACTGTTCTAGATGATTTCAGCAACACTGGCACTCTCATGCCAGGAAGGATGGCTGTATAGCTGCTAAGGAACCAGCAAAAGCATAGCCAGACTATGAAGGCACGGTGTGGTTTGTCAACCCAAGCCAAGCCAAGCTAGTAGACCTACCAGATGCATTGTGTTGCTTGGTCTGTTTGGAAGAAATCACAAGACTCTTATAAGCATCTTCAAGGATCATTTCCTTGATTTGGTCCATGCCTGCATTTCAAGTGAATACCTATAACTGCCCTGCTGATCCGTGCTTTGTCAGTTGGAGAATTCTATTCCTTCTCTCACTTGTTAAGCCCTTTTTTATGATTATCTGTTCTAGTTTGCTTTTCTGTTACTGTGATAAATGTCACCATCAAAAGCAACTCAGGGAGGAAGGGTTTATTTCATCTGACAGAACCTCGTGGAGGGATGCCAAGGCAGAACTTGAAGCAGAGCCCAGGGGAGTCCTTTTTGCTGAATCACATGGTGAGGACGGGCTATCCGGGCTGTGAGTGATGGAATAATCAAAACAGTGACTCAGATATTGCCCTAGAGAGGTAAATATTCCTGCAAGGGACATTTAGGTTCAGTGTCAAGGGTGACCAGAACATCAGTATCTATAATGCTGTCAGTGAGGAGGACCAAGGTCACTCTTTTTAGAAATTATCTAATTTAAAAAAAAAAATGGACCAGGAAAATGACTCAGTGGATAAGGCACTTGCTACCAGGCCTGATGACCAGAGTTCTATCTGCCAGTTACTATGTGGTAGACGGAAAGAAGAAATAACTCTAGCAAGTGATCCTCTGACAAGTGTGGACACACACACACACACACACACACACACACACACACACGGATACACAGACATACACACGGACACAGACACGGACACACATGGACACACTTGCACACACACACAAACATGGTCACACAATAAACAATTGTAATAAAAATTTTAAGAATTACAGTTATCAAGAAATATATTCTCTGTTTCCCAAAGAAAGCTAGTTTCTGTGGTTGTTATTTTCTCCTACTATGTTAACTTTTAAGCATCAAGCCCGCGCTTCTCTACAGTATTATGCAACTTCAATCTCTTGGACCACTGATTTTGTCCCATTTCCCTCGCTTGTCTCTTGGCTTAACCAAGCTCACACCCTGAGACTGCTTCCTTTTTCTCATCTAACATTAAGTGGTTGGAAACACAGATCCTCATTCCTCCATCTGCTTTGTGAAGTGGCTTAGATAATTGCCTCCAGCCAAGTAGATATTATATACTGAACTAGAGCATCTTTGCATTCTCTGCACAAATACTATTCATGTTTTAGCATTTTCCAGTGCCAATAAAGACACTCACTGGGGCTCTTCAGGAAAACTGATGAGTTTGAATCCAGGCCCCACTCAGCCTCTCCAGACAGTCAATGGAGGATTTTTTTTCTTCCTAAGGTTGTAAATAAACAAGTTAGCAAGTTAAATGCTTAGTATGCAGTCTGATCCACCAGAAGCATCTACCATGTATTAGCTGTGACTGTTCCTTGTGTGTGTGTGTGGTGTGTGTGTATGTGTGTGTGTGTGTGTGTGTTCCCCTTCCCCAATCTTCATCAAAAACAGTTTGGCTTTCAACTCAAGAAGAGAAACAGTGTACAGTGATAAGAACATGACAACTGCCCTGTACTTAAAGGGCCATGTTTTCTCTTTGCTCATATAGTTCACAGCTGTCTTTTCAGCAGAATTTCATGCTATTCCTCTTTGGCAAAGGAGTTGAGTAACCTATCCAATCTATTACTTCATTTCCTAGGGTGACCAGAACAAAGTTCTTCAAACTGAGTAGTTCACAGCCTTGCAAATGCATTCACTCAGTTATGAGGCTGAGTGTCCCAAATGAAGACGTTAGTAGAATCATGTTTCCCCCGAGGCCCTGGGGAAGAATTCTCTGGATTCTCCCTGTCTTGCTGTGACTCCAACAATCCTTGGTGTTCTTTGGCTTGTAGTCACGCCACTCTGATGTCAACCTCAGATTTTATATGGCTTCTCCCTGCATCTGTCTCTTACCTTCTCTCCTTATAAGTGTAATATACCTTGCAGTTAGGGTCTACATCTTAATTTGATTGTATCTTTGCAGATTCTACTTCTAAATAAAAACGCGTTTGCAGCTGCTGAGGGTATAACTCCAACATACCTCCCTTGAGAGTACAGTTGAATTCATTTATTTTAAAAATTGTATTCTTTAGGTAGGTATTGATGAAACCAACAGATCAAAACACAATTGTCTGTAGACAGGAAGGTTAACGGTGCTGCAAGATGGCCCTGAACCTGTGTACATACGGACAGCACTAAGCAGGAAGTGGTAGAGGGATAGGAAAGAAGCTGGGGATAGAGAATGGGGGATATATTTGATGATACACATTATATGCATGTATGAAATTCTCAATTTAGAAAACAACTGCCATTGGAAATATATTTTTAAACTTACATGTCCCAAGAGAAGTGGGCACACTGTACCATTGACAGTGGTAGTTGGAGAGTCAATGGGTCAAATATTCGGAAAGAGAAAGGGAAACCTGGGCAGAAAATTGTATTGTAGTTTTCTAGGGAAGGGGAGAGTTAGACATGTGACCAGGGTTATCACTGGCTACCTGGAAAAATTTTAGTAGTATCCCAGACAGAGTAGCTGTCCCTAATTTCCTGGTACTTGGTGATTGTCCCTAAGCTGATTAGAAGAGGCCATAGAGGTTGAAGTAAAGTAAGTGATTGAGGCTCTGGACTCTGAACTGGCAAATTTCCATTTGAAAGACATATTGACAGGCAAGTTTTTCATTATCTTCAAGAATTTAAGAGTTGTTAAAGCAATAACATTAATATTGATGTTAATAATAATAAAATCAAAATATATGTTCTTATGGCTTCTTCTATTGGTCAATGATATTTTTCTATAAAGGTCATCGATGGGGCCATGTGTGGGTTTGGTTGCACTTTCTCCTCCTTTTTATAATATGAAAAAAAAAATGGGACACCTCGCACAGGCTTGAGGCAGTGGGAGGGGCTTGAACCTGCCTCTACTGAGGGTACCAGGCTCTGCTGACTCACCATGGGAGGCCTTACCTTCTTGTAAGAGGAAATGGGAGTTGGTTTGGGGGTCGGGGAGGCCAGAGGGGTGGGTGGGAGGAGGGAAAGGGGGGAAAAATAGGAAAACTGCTTTTAGCTCATGGCCCTTACAAAGATGGGTCGATCTGGCCCACACCAAGACACCCCTCTAGTTTACTCAGCAGAAAGACATGAAGCCCCGAAGCCGTCACAGTAGCTCCAACTGGCTTGTGACCCATGTGGCAATTCTCTGCACACTCCACTCAACATCAGGTTCTCTTTCACAACCACATGGGCTTGAACAGTAAGAAGTCTTCATTTCTATAGCTGCAAAGTAGCAGAATGCTGGAGACTCTCTGTGCCATTCCCCCTGCAAGTGAAGACGGCGGTTACCGTGAGCTAAGGCTTCAGCCCCTCCTGGTCTCATTTTCCCCTTCTGTTTGCATCTGTGAAGGAGAAGGCAACTTGTGATGGTGGGAAAACAAAATCCACCAAGCCAAACATTTTACGTAGTGGGAAACCAACCATCCAAATGGCCAAAGACTTGGGGAGGGTTGTTGAGTTGTTTGCTTTTGTGTTTGGCTGGTTTGCAGCCAATTTCCTTTGGAAAATGCAAATGTGTTTTTCAATGTCTTCCTTCGTTGCCTTTTCCCTACTTTGGGATCTGCTGGGATTTTTCCCTAATTTCTAGCATCTTCATAGTTTGCTTTGGGGTTGTTTGTTTTGTTCCTGTATGCTTAGAGGATTACACACAGTCCCAAGTTGCATGGTGGTAAGAATAATGGATATTCTGTGCAAACAACTGGAAACCAGAGAGGAAAGGGGGCAGGGTGTTCTGGAAAGAGCTTAAGCTTGGAGCCACGAAGAACTTTCTATGCTCAAGACTCGCAGCAGAAAACATCTGGTGCTGTGTGCAGCCGTGAAAAGGGATGGTTTTTAAAAACAGATGAAACCCTGTTATATAAGGGAACTCTCTCTCCGTCTCTCTCTCTCTCTCTCTCTCTCTCTCTCTCTCTCTCTCTCTCTCTCTCTCTCTCTCTCTCTCTGTGTGTGTGTGTGTGTGTGTGTGTGTGTGTGTGTGTGTGGTTTCTAAGTTACAAGTGCTCCCTCTTCTGTCAACCTTCAGGATTTTTTTTTAAGTAGATGAAAATTGAAATAATGATGCAAAAAGAGGGCTCTTCACCTGAGGAATCTTCCTGTAAGTAAGCCCTGAGAGGACATAGGGATATTTTAGTGTGGTAACCCTCTGTGTTAACTGGAACACCCCATGGTGGTGATGGATGGAAGCTTTGTTGTGGCACTTTTGGATGGTCAGCCATTTCACCACCACACACACCCATTTCCTGGTCACTAGTTTCCATTTCTACAGACTTCAGATAATGAGCTATGTTCTCCATCAGGGCTTGATGACAGCCTGGGTTGCACAGTTCTGAAGCTTCTCATTCAAACAACCCTGTTCTGGCATACTGGCTGCTTGACCCTGACTGGATTCCACCTCAAAGCAAGTGGTTTTGAATGGGATTCAAATTCTTGCTTTTCTTTTTTAAACAAATACTAAAAAGGCTTTACTTTCAAGGCCTTTACAGGCACAACATTGCTGTCTTCAGTTTTGAGTAAGGTGTAAGATAGTTGTGGCTTCTAGCATTCAGACCTTATCTGTGAATCAGAAAAAGTGTCAGATTTTATACAGCCTTGCTCAGCTCCAGTCATCTGATGGCAATGAATGGAAACAAAGAATGGGGCTATTGTCTCGGTGGGTGTTTGTTTGTTTGTTTGTTTGTTTTGGAAAGGATCTGTATCCTCTTTACAACCAAAATCTTTAAGGAACCACAATGCACTGAGGAAACACTCTGGAACAGAAGTTTCCTCAGAAAAGAGGAAGAATTTAAGAGGGAGGCAGCAGACCTGTGAAGAAGGCTCAGCAGATAAAGTGCTTGCCATGTGCACCTGAAGACTGGAGTTTGAACCCCAGAAACCCATGTAAATGCCAGGCAGGTGTGGCAACCTGCCCATCATTCCAGCCTCACAGTGCAGAGACAAGAGATTCCCACAGACCAGCCATAATGGCAGGTCCTAGGTTTGATTGAAAGACCAAGCCTCAAAAAATTATGTAGAAGAGTAGTCCAAGAAGATTCTTGGTATCAACCTTGCCCTCCACATATAACCTTATACACAAATACATATGCACGTGAACTCAAGCACACACATGCATGCACACACGTAAAATACAGCATGCATATAATATACACATTCACACCATAAACACAGCTGCCTTAAAGAAGAATGAATGTGGAATTCCTCATTTGCTTTTCCATAGTTTTCAAATTCCATAAAAAATAAATATTTACCAGATTATGTATTCTTAAATTTGATTTTTGTATGTCCTTTTTACATTAGTCATCTGACTAAAAGAAGTCAAGATTTCCAAAAAATGAAATTTCAGGAACAAACATAGAAGCAGATGTTTCTCCATTTCACACAGAATTTCAAGGCAGACTTTGAGTTCCATATTGGAAGCTAATATTACTTAGCAGTGAAGCAAGGAACAACAGACATGGCTAAGCTGTAGGAAAACAAAATATGCCAAAGGTCACCTGCATAGAACTGGTGACAAGGCCACAACCGTGGGAACCTAAGGACATACCCTGAAGGTCGTGATTTAGGTAACTAATGGCTGGAACCCCCAGGCGTGGTTTTCTCAGCAAGCGTGCTCTAATAGGTAATGGGCTGGATCCGTGGCTCAGCAGCTCTTTGCAACTGTGGTCTGTTGTGGTGTGCAGGTCTTTGACTGAGTCCAGGAAAATCTGAAGGAAGAAGAGAGGTGAAATTGTCTGAGACTAAACTATGAAAGTTTCCATGCCTAAGAATTAATAGACAGAGAAAATAACAACATAGATATTGTCATTTCCCTATGTCAGTCTTGATTGATGAAAGGAAGAAAAAGAGATGTCAAAGAACACAGCTAAAATGGCCTCCCTTCAAGATTTGTTATGAATGCATTTCTCTACCAGGGAATGAAGCACAAAACAAAGGGAAATACACAGCCTCAAAGCTTTCCATTCATGAAGTTCTTCTGATTATAGCTTATATGGAAATAGCAATCAAAATTAGCCACTCGCCAAACATGGAATATGAGAAAAGAATTTTTGCCTGACTCTCCTTTCTGTTTGGGTTTCTGGTTGTCCCAGGTAAGTCAACTCTGCCTAGATGCTATGCTCAGTCTCTTTCTCTTTCTTCTGACCCATTTTTTCACTGTTCCACCTTCGCACTCTGAATGAGACAGAAGTATAAATCGTGTCTTTAAATTATGAGCTACTCTGCACGGTTGGGCTCTGTTCTAGTTTCCTCCTGCTGCTATGACAAATACCATGACCAAAAGCAACTCAAGGGAGGAAATGATGTCTTTAGTGTACATTTTCAGGCCACAGGGCAGAAATGCAAAGCAGAAACGATGGAGGAACACTGTTTGCTGGCTCATGCACAGGGTCATGTTTATCAGATTCTTAGTTTAGGACTACCTGCCTAGGGATGGTGTCGCCCACAGTGGGCTGGGCCCTCCTTCATCAGTAAACAATCAAAACAATCCCCTATAGGCACACATACCCTCAGAATAGACTATGTGATTTGGATAATTCATCAGTTGAGACTCAGTTGTCACATGACCCTAGGCTGTAATCAAATTGACAGTCAAAACCAACTAGGAGAGGCTTTATTCTTTGTTCATTCACTTCTTTTGCCTCTCAACATTTGGAAACCATCAATTCCTTTCCTCCTATTCATTATGTTTCCCTTCAATTCTTCACATTACTCAACAAGTTTGGAGTGATACTCAAGTATTTGTTTTGGGATGATAGTAAAACATTCTTTATTAAATAAATCAGAAAAGACAAAAGAAATGTGAGAAGTTTGGCTTCCATATTGTTTTGTAGAACATTTAGTGTTGTTCAATGTCTCATTAGGTTCCCAGAAATACTCATCAATTTCATCAACAATAAACCAAGTTCTCCTTTAAGCTATGAGAACTAACTCCACAAATTATCTGGCAAATGAATCCACAATCTTTTTATCTAGCCATCATCCTCTCTCTCTCTCTCTCTCTCTCTCTCTCTCTCTCTCTCTCTCTCTCTCTCTGCTGAACTTGGAATTCAGTGTTTTTGGATAGTCTTTCTATCCCTGACATTTTGTGAGAGCATGATGTATTATTAGTTACTGATTTCTGGGGGCTATTAGTATATTTAGACTTTGGAGAGAAATGAAAAAAGAGCATGTGTTCTTTTTCCTTCTTACTTATCCACTTTGTAGACTGGTGTACAGAAGCCCTGGTGGTAATGTTAGAAAGACTGATGTCTCTGACCCACTGGGATCTGTTAACTGTCAGACCTGGGGTGACAAAGCCTCCTCTGACAGGTATCCCTCTACCATCTGTGGCACACTAGGTTATCAACTCTCTAAAGCTGTACAAAAAAAAAAATAGTAGGTTCCCGGGATAAAGGACTTGGTTTTAAAACTGAAAACATCCTAACTATGCTGGCTA
Source organism: Peromyscus maniculatus bairdii (assembly GCF_049852395.1). Lineage (NCBI taxonomy): Eukaryota > Metazoa > Chordata > Mammalia > Rodentia > Cricetidae > Peromyscus > Peromyscus maniculatus. The sequence continues at coordinate 97,270,183 of NC_134859.1, read as the reverse complement.
GTTTTTGTCAACTTGACACTAACTACAGCCACCTAGAAGGATGGACCCTCACCTGAGGAAACACCTGTGTCAAAGTTGTCTGTAGACAGATCTATGGGACATTTTCTTGATAGATGTCTGATGAGGGGCAGGGCAGACTACTGAGGGGAGTTTCGCCCCTGGCCAAGTGGTCCTGGGATGCATAAGAAAGAAGGCTGAGCAATCTATGGACGAGAGCTAGCAAGCAGCATTCCCCCACAGTCTCTGTTTCAGTTCCTGCCTCCAGGTTCCTGTTTGAGTCCTTGCCCTAACATCCCTCAGTGACAGACTGTGATGGACATATAAGCTAAATAAACATTTTCTTCTTCAGGCCTCTTTGGGTCATGGTGATTAGCATATAATTATATGGCATGATAAGTATATATATATATTTATATACTATAATTATGTTAATTATAGTATATATTATATATTATATATTAGCAACAGAAAACAAACTAGACCACCAAGAAAACCATTATGAGTCTGCCTGTCTCAAACCACAGCGTTTCCGTCTCTGTCATACTGTAACTAACAAACACAATAGTCTTGTTTCCAGCCTCTAGTCCCTTGTCAACCTCTCCTTGTTTTGGTACAAGCCTTCTAATCATTTATCCTTTCCCTTTGTGAACTTTCAGATCCTCAGCACCAACCACAAGATTACATTATGGCTGCTCAAAGCGGGAGTTCACTAAAATTATTCCTCTATCTACTCTCCCTAGTCTTCTTCCTTGGCAAAGGCAGGATTGAGGTGGAGTGAGATATCAGGAAATCTTAGAGCCAGATACCAGTTCCCTAAGTGATGGGGGTTCTCTTTGGTTTATGTGGGAGAAAAAAAAAACTTAATAATAACCAGGCTAGGGATGTAACCCAGTTGCTTCTACCAACTACACAAAGTATGATCCCCAGCACTGCAAAAGTCAAGCATGGTAGTGCATGCCTATAATCCCAGCAAGAAGCACTTAGGAGGTGGAGGCAAGAGGATTAGAAGTTGGAGACTGAGTTATATGAGACATAAAGGGTGGGGAGATAACCCTTGGCTCTCCATTATGATGGGTCCTTCCTATCCAATATTCAGTGTAGTCAGAGCACAGGCATTTGACACCTTTATCCCGAGCTACCGTAGTATACTGAAGTCCCCTCAGTGCTGCTGAGAGCTGACACACACGATGTTACACAGACACAACATGGGCTTTGTGCATGCCAAGCGGACAAGCAACTTCTCCATGAGGTTCTATCCATAGAACTGGCTTCATTCTGTGGGAGCCTGACTTCTATCACCCTGAGGGGTGACATGACATTCCACTCCAGGGTATTTGAGGGAGCTGGAACAATTTAGGCTTGTTTCAGTGAAATATAGCAACTTGATGGAACAAGTAGCCCCTTCACCACTTCCAAGGATCTGTCAGTACGAGCCCTTTGGGTTGAAACCCAGGGCTAAAGGGATCTCCCACTTTAACTACCCAGGAACAATATATACATTCAGCAATGTATGTTTGTCAGGGAGAGATAACAGGGGCTTGTGGCAAATACTGATCCAAATGAAATCTTTGGATACCAATCATATCTAGGAGTGGTAAGATGATCCTAAAAAATAAGGCTCTGAGGTACGCCACCAAAACTCTCAGAAAGCCTGACTTGTTCTAAGACGGGGAAAGGGAAATCCGTATCTACTAAGAAATAAGAATAAACACTGCCCTGCCATTCATTTTCATCTCTGCATCCCCTTTGTGGAAAGGGCAGAATTTTTAACATTTTTTTCTGGTTCTGTTGTGTCTTGTATTTTTGAGTGCCTGTGGCATTCAAAAAAGAAAGAGATTTCCCACAGGAAAACCTGCTGTCAGCTCATCAACTGGGCCAAGAACTGACCCCGTCCTCACATTATCCTTCTTCGGTGACTCTGTAAGACTGTTGCAAGATCTCTGCGAGCCAAATTCCATTACACACCCAAATGCAACCATAGCCAACCATTCTATCTGTGTAAAAGTTGTAAACATCCTAGCCAAGAGCCTGGACACTAGGGCAGAATCTGAAGCTTCAGATTTGTACAGAGAAAAGCTGTCATGAGCATATAGAAGTCTCTAGAAGGAGAGTCTATGCCAGATGACTGCCACCTAACTCAGGGTTCTAGCAATATATGTGTGAAACTGGGTGTAAGTCAATAGCTTCCTGGTTTGGAAAATGAAAGCTCTTCAAGACATGGTGAGGTCTTTGCCCTACACAAAAGTACAAAGCAAGAGAACATTCCATAGACTGAGCAATGAAACTGGATCCCCGCCTTACTCTGTAACAAAAGAGAGCGCAAGGGTTCAAAAATTTAAACTGAAGAGCTGAAATTACAAAAACCCTTGAAAGGGGAACATAAGTATGATCCTTAGGATTTTGGATTAGGCAATGCTTTCTTAGTAACCACAAGAACAAACGAGAAAAAAACTGATCAAATGAACTTCATCAAAATTAAAAACGTCTGTTTGTCAAGGGATGTTATCAAGAAAGCAAAAAGGAAAGCCAGGCATGATGGCAAGCACATGTAAATCCAGAAGCAGGAGAACTGGAAATTCAAGGTCACTCTCAGCTGTCTAGCAAGTTTGAGGCCAGCCAGAGGAATGTGAGGTCCCATGCCATACACATTCTACTGGTAAATTAGCGTGTGCTGTTTAAGTTTGTTAGAAGGGGACTCTGGAACAAGAGGCCCTCTCATGTTTCAGATTCAGCATGTTTATGACAAGTGGCCCCCCAAGACCTCCTGTCCTGACTCAGGCTGAGCGCTGGCTCCCTGATGAAGAGAGGGGAAGACAGTCCATAGTAAACCACTCAGCAGGAGTTACTGTTGGTTTCAGAGGGTGTAAAAAGGCCTGTAGCGGGAACAGGAAGGAGAAGACCATCCATGGAGGCACAGTCAGAGTTCTGCTGGCTGGCATGGCTGCCTCTTCCTGAGCTGGTGTCTGCTGGGTGTTGAATGTACTGGTTTGAGGATGTTGCTTCTGCTTGCTCACTCAGTCAGACTGCTGCAGTCATCTGCTCCAGATATTTGAGCTCCTGATTTGGTGATATTTTGCTGTTTATCTGCCATTTCATTTCAAATGGCTGCTTGCTATCTGTTGTTTTGCTTGCTACACAATCAATAAACCCACAAAGGTAGTGTGAAGATACACGAAAAGTGGAGAGGAAAAGACAAGTGATCCACTCAAAACAATAAAACTGAGCAGAACACAGCTCCAGTCACCCGGCTCTGTGGTAGCCAGAAGGGAAGCAGAAAATTTACCCCAAAAGCAAGCCAGGCAATTCTTGTGAAACAGTATCAGCAGTCCTACACATAAGACATGCCCACCTCCTCACAAGCATCAAATCCAACTCTGTGCGTGCGTGTGCATGCGTGCGTGCGTGCGTGCGTGCGTGCGTGCGTGCGTGCGTGCGTGCGTGCGTGTGTGTGTGTGTGTGTGTGTGTGTGTGGCACTGGCTGGGTGCCATCTGAAGAGCGAGTAGCAAGCAACAGATAATCAGCAAAGCATCACCAAATCAGGAGCTCAAATATCCAGAGCAGATGACTGCAGCAGTCTGACTGAATGAGCAAGCAGAAGCAACATCCTCAAACCAGAGCATTCAACACCCAGCCGAAACCAGCTCAGGAAGAGGCAGCCCGCGGAGCTCCGATAGTGTCGCCATGGACGGTCTTCTCCTTCCTGTTCCCACTACAGGCGTTTTCCCACCATGTTTAAAACTGAGCTATTCTGAGGGCCTAAGAACAAAGAATGCCCACAAGTTAGGCAGTCTGAGTTGAACCTCCCTCACCCCCAGGGTGAGAGACAAACCATCCAGTCAGTAAATGGGCTCAGGAACTGAACAGGGAGTTCTCAAAGGAGGAAACACAAAGGGACAATAAATACTTTGAGAAAATGTTCAACACCCCTAGCCATGCGGGAAATGCAAATTAAAACAGCATTGAGTGTCCCTCTCAGTCCAGTCAAATGGCCTAGGTTCAGGGTTAAACATTGACCCCCATGAATTATCATCAATTTCTGAGGTTTCATTGAATATCTGTGTTTCTTCTTACAAGAAGAGATGAGACTTTTAGCCTCTCTCATATATTTTCTGAAGACTCTTGCAAACAACAATGTCTAGAAAGGAAGAGAAAGAAGCGGTTACGGGAGTTGCTTTCTAACAGACCCTCTGGAAACTCATGCTATGCCGCGCTTTGCAGCATGGTGACTAGATATTCCTGAATAAGGGATTCTACAATTAAGTGGAATTTGGAAGCAGAGCCTAGAGTAGTGACTCATGACTTTGATCACAGAGCTCAGGAGACAGAAGCAGGCAGATCTCTGTGAGTTTGAGGCCAGCCTGACTACATAGTGAGTTCTAGACCAGCTGGGCCAATGTAGTGAGACCTTGTCTCAAAAATAATAACAACAAAACATTCAGGTTGCCCAGTGGGTTAAACAAAGGTTTGGGAGATGTATAATTTATTTCTCAGAGGAGCATATACCAGACATTGTCTGTGGAGAATCTAACAAGATAAAGTTTCATGGAGTACATTCAAAGTAATCATTGGAAGGTAAAATAGAATTTATCCTACTATGAGACTTCTTATAGAAAAGAAAAATACATACCATTACTAATACCAATTTTTATGAGGTTTTTTTTTTTTTTTTAATGATTCTTTTAGCCTAAAATGCCTCCTAGGGTGGATTGCTTTCAGCCACAATTAACATTTCATGATGTGATTAAATCACTTTAATCTATGCCTTCTGTCTCGGCCTCCATCTATAGAGGCAGGTTAAAATACGCCAATACCTTGCTGTCTATCTCTCACCAACAAAATAATTTTAGAAAACAAGGAAAAGCAAATATATGGATTATGTGTCTAAGCGATGCAAGAAGAACCCCAGCTGGTTCTTCACGTGTTGGATGGAGAAGAGAAGAAGACGAACACATGTAGCTGGAACAGGAAAAATGCCAGGCTTAGGATCGAGGAAAAAGGCGCAACCACCGCAGAGCGAAAGAATTTGTTGAACTCATAAGGAAAAGCATCTTTTTGTTTTTTTTCAACCTGAGACAATATGCACACTAGACAAGAACTCTAGAACTGAGCTACATCCCTGGGCTTTGAACTCAAATACTGAGATGCAGAGTCAGCGAGATAGTTCAGTGGGGGAAAAGAACCTGCCTCCAAGCGTGAAGTCCTGAGTTTCATCCCCAGAACCCACAGGGTGGGGAGACCCGACTCCTACACGTTGTCCTCTGATGTCTACATGTTGTGGAATGCACATGGCCCACCCCCACAAAATAATAAATAAACATTTAATTAAAATACACTGTCTGAGCACCTAACAAACTTTCATTCCCTTAGCAGACAGGGAACGAAGGAAAAACTGAACAATTTAATGAATAGATGGAGTTTTTGTCTTCCATACAAATGAACAATACAATTTTATTATTTTTATTTTTTGAACCTCAAGGACAATTTTATTAGGATTTAAAGCAAAACCCCCAGGGAAGGCATTAAAGGTCCAGCTGTAAATCTCAGCAGCTGCCCAGAGAGGAAGAATGGAGAAGTAGGAAAGCTAGGCCATTTAAGTTGGCATGGGGGTCAGACACATGGTGGACAAGCAGCCACTTGACAGAAGGTAAAGAATGTGGAAGAGAAAGAAGAAGGCTTTAGGGAAAGAGTAGGGGAAGTGTTAGGGAAGGGCAAGGTGTCAAAGAAAACATGCTCAGAAAAAAGAAGAAAAAGTGAAGCCACACTTTTCCGAATAATTCACAAAATCAAGTAGATTTTCATAAAATCTACGTAGATGCAGTTCAATAAGCTAATGTCCTAGGGTCAGGGATTCAGGGGTGGGGAAAGTACAGTGTCTCATTAAAGGACTAGTTATCCCACCTACTTCATTAGCCTGGATGAAGGACACCTCCCTGTCCTGCCCATCTTCCTAGTGATAGTCTCTTGACCAGTCCACCTGGAGAGGTAGGGCTCCATCCAGGCCAGAGGGTCCAGTCTCGAGACCAGAAGAGGTGTTCTCTCTGCTATCCTAACCCTGACCCTCTGAAGGTAGAACACTAAAATCATTTAGGAATCAGAGCAGAGCCTCCCAAATACTTTTGGCATCTTTGGCCTCCCGTAAGGCTGCCAAGAGGCATGAGGACATTTTTGGCTTTTAGCCAAGAAAGAAGCCGGTGGCTGAATCCCCCCAGCGTATAATTTGTTTGTTACTGGTGGTACAGCATTGTTTCTTCACAGGCCATGGTGCTTTGGCATAAGCGCATCCCTCATTTGTTTCTCACGATAATCGTGTGGAGGAGGAAACGAGGTATGATTATTCCCATTCGTAGACTGGTTGTTTTATCAACCAAACAGCTGCACCACTCAGGGAACTGGATGAGGCTCCAGAGAGTTGACGGAAACAGAATAACTCTGGCCCTCACGGAGTCTAATGAGGAAGGCAGATGTCCAATGAGTTACGGCGGGTCTCAGAAGATCACAGCGTGTACAGTGAGGCCTACAGACAAGAAAAGAGGACTCCAAGGGGGGCTGTGATTTACAAGGGGCCATGAGATAGCTGGTTGACAGCCATGTTTGTGTGAGTGAGTGTGTGCATGTGTTCGTGTGTGTGTGTGTGTGTGTGTGTGTGTGTGTGTGTGTGTGTGTGTGTGTGTAAGCCAGAGGTTGATGTTGTGTCTTCCTCAGTCACTCTCCACCTTCAATCTTGAGACAAGGTCTCTCTGGACCTGGTACTCACCAGTTCTGCTGGACTGGCTGGTCCATGAATTCCAGGGATCTACCTGTGTCTGCCTCTCTAGCGTTAGGACTGCCGCAGCTGCCCCTGGTTTTTATCTGGGTCGTGGGGATAAAATTCAAGTCCTAGAGGCAAGTATTTTACTGACTAGACCATCTCCCCAACCCCAACAGCCATATCTTTAGAGAGCAGTTAGAAAGCTGGATTGACTTAATCCAATTTAGAAAGATAGAAGGATCTTAGTATGAAACATCTAGAGGGTTATTGTGAGGCAGAAGGTCCAGATCTTAGACACACTTCTGATCATCTGCAGGAGAATGATCTAGATGCCCAGTGAATTAGATGCACCCTGTGAGGTTCAGAAGAAAAGGCAGTGATTTTGAATTCCTCCCAAGTTTACACACACACACACACACACACACACACACACACACAATATCAGTATCAAAGATCAAGGTACAAACTTTGGGTCGGATAGACCATTCATGGCAAGCCTTTGCTACTCTTACCACTCGGTGCTCCTTAGGAGCCAAGTTTTCTGGGGCAGGTGGCTTAGGCTCTCTGAGCACCAAGTCCTTCATTTGCACAGGAGGGAACAACAGTACTTGTCTCCAATGCTGGCTGTGCAATTCAGTAAAGAGAAGCATGCAGCCTGTCTTGCTAACTGTCTGGCTCACAAAAGCACCATGTCCATTAGAGGAATGAGGGTATTCAATGAAGAAATATGAGTGTGCCGTACTCATGAAATAGTGTCGTCAGCAACACAGCTGATGTTTGTGAGGCTGCCCCAGGAGCCTCATGGACATGGGATCACTGGGGTGAGGTTCACCGACAGATGTGGAGATGTTTTTGTGGCCAGGGAGATAATGGGAATGACTTCCGTGCTGGGAGAATGTTTGAACCAAATGTTCTCAAAAGTCCTATCCAACTCTTAAATTCCATGAACTTAAGAAAAGCCAAATGTTTGGGCTGTAGCAGTCAGGAAGTTTCTGCTCCTCTGGGGCAGCAGGAAAGGTCAGAGAGCCACAGCTGTGAAATTGGGTCTTTCTAGACGCCGACCCTCCCAGTCCCAACCCGTCTTGTTATTTACAGCCACAGAAGAGTCCTTTGTTCTTGTACCCTTCTCCACGGGAACCTGAGAACGTGTTCTAACATTCCAGAATGCACACAGATTGGGGGTGGTGGGGTGGTGGTGCTGCTATTTGTACCTTTTTTCCCAAAACTTTTCATAGAAATACCCCCAAGGACTACAAAGAATTTTCATAATATGAGCTGTGTTTTCTAATACTTGGTTTTCATCCAGTTCTGTTTCAGATCTTAGCTTCACTGTGAAAAACAGCAAGATCTTGTTTTGTGGAGATGCAGAAATAAGCTTTCAGATTGTGCCATCTTCTGGTAGAATCTGGAAAACAATCTGACAGGTTTCTTATTTTTTAACACAGCCACAGCATGGAATTCCCCTCACCAACCCCCACCCCAGGAAAGTAGAGCAGGAAATGTCTGTCTTCCCAGAATTCGATCCCAGCTTCTTGGGAGATAGCAGCTTGAATTGCATTCAAATCAAACCAGAACTTGTTCTGTTTAACTAAGCGGCACAGGCCCTGCTGAAGAACAATTGCTGGTTTACCTCAATACAGGCTCCACCTCTAGCTGTCAATGTTACTAGGCACATATGTTGTGGAATATTATTTTAACTGGGCAAAGATGTGTTACATTTGTTTATGCTGGGGAATATTACTCTAACTGTGTAAAGGTGTGCTACATTTGTTTATACTGCATTTATTTAATTGTGTAAAGATGTGCTGCATTTATTTATACTGCATTTATTAACTATGTAAAGATGGCTGCATTTGTTTTACCTTGCCTGTCTAAGGCACCTGATTAGTCTAATAAAAAGCTGAACAGCCAATAGCTAGACAGGAGAGGGATAGGTGGGGCTGCCAAGCAAAGAGAATAACTAGGAGGAGAAATCTAGGCTTCAGAGAAGAAGGAATGAGAGAAGGAGGAGGAGAAAAAAATGAGAGAGACGTCCAAGGCCAGAAGCCAGACAGCCATCAGCCAGCCAGACAAACAGAAAGAAAGTAAGAGAAGGTAAAAAGCCCCAAGGCAAAGTGTACATAAAGGGAAACAGGTTAATATAAGTTAAAAGAGCTAGCCAGAAATGTCCTTAAGATAGGCCAAGCATTCAAAACTAGTAATAAGTCTCTAAGTCATGATTTGAAAGCTGGTTGGTGGCCCAAAAGAAAAAAGCCCGGTACACCATAAGTCGTTTTAGTTGTCTGAACACACTCAAAACTACTGCTGTGACTTGGAGGCAGGGGGCAGGGGGAGGTGTGAGACCAAGGTCAAGGATCTGAAATCTCTATTTATTACAAAGGAAGGTTAATTAGAATATATGCAAATTGGGGTGGAGCAACGGCTCAACAGTTAAGAGCACTGGCTGCTCTTGCAGAGGACCTGAGTTTGGTTCCCGGCACCCACATGGTGATTCGCAACCATCCCTCCCTAACTCCAGGTCTGGGGAGTCTGACATCCTCTTCTGACCTCCGTTGGCACCAGGCATGCATGTGGTGCACAGACACACATGAAAACAAGCACTCATACACATCAATGAATTTTAAGATTTTTAAAAAGAATACATGCAAATGAATCACTTTACAAAAACTCCTTCATTTATCATCTCAAATTGTTGTGAGATGACTCCTTCAGAGAAGACAAACTCTTGAAGCTGAATAGAAAGTCTTTATAGCTTTATAGCTGGCTGACTGCATAGGGAACTTGCCCAAATCATGCAGCCCCAGGCCTTCCCATTTTGGGCTTCTTAAGCAAGCAAGCACACACACACACACACACACACACACACACACACACACACACACACACACACACACAAAACCATATTCCAAGTTGACACACCAGTTAAGAAGAACAGTTAGCAAGGAGTGAAATACTACAGAAGGTTAGCTCCTTCTGCAGCAAGGTTAGGACATTTAGGGGTTTTTCTCAGCTGCACCCTGGGACCATTGACTGAGCCTTTGCTTCCTGCTGGATTCCAAGTCCTTGAGGAACCTGCCCAACTCGATTTTGAAGGCAGGAGCCATTATGCTGCATTGTTAAAAATGAGTTTCCGTTTCCTATAAGAGCTGAGTTGCTCTCTGCTCCTGGAACCTTGTAGTAGGACAGGCCCACAGGGTTGAGGAAATCGACTCAGACCGGTTGCCAAATCTAAACTATATAAAAGCAGTCATTTCTACTTTAAGTCCTCAGAGTGCACACCTACTCATCAGTATTTTTTATTAAATCAAACCAGGAAGCCAAGGGTAAAAATGGGTACAAAACGTTAATCATTGCCTTTGGTCACCAACCCATCTTTTGCAAGAAAGGCACGTCAGCTAGTAATAACTAGGCTGCCTTTGTTCTTGTTCCCTGACCTCAATGAGACCCTTGTCCAACTACAAAATGTGTGCCTCTCTAAACTTTAAATTGTTCCCCAAGATTTTCTACCTCAAAGCCATTAACAAAAACATCTCAACCTAACTTTACTAACAATCTTCATGTCTACATTCTTTCTAAGAACAGTGGTTGAATCATTAATCTGCTCCAGTAGCAATGCTTGGAAAATGTCACTATTAATGTAAGTACCAGTAACACTGCCCAGTGAGGGGCTAGAAGCCCCCTGAGAGTTTTCATAGGACTCATAGAATAGGAGGGACGTGGTGACTGCGAGGGTAATAAGCAGAGTTATGCTCAATAACAGCATGAGGTCCTCAGGAGATGTAGTCCTTGTCCTCAGGGTTCTGCCTCTTCAAGGCTCATTCAGCATATTTATGCTGACCACTGGGCTGATTTCCATGAATTCCAAAGCTGCTTGCTGTTCCTCTCGCATGGCCCCTGACAGTTTCTGATAACAAAATACCTACAGAGCATTCAGGTTTATTTAATTATTAGCTATGGAGCCTGGGAAGTCCAAGTTTCTGGTAACAAAATACCTGTAAAGTGTGCAAGTTTATTTAATTACTGGCCCTGGAGGCTGAGAAGCCCAAGAGCATGGCCATAGCACCTACTCAGCATCTAGTGGGAGTCTTCCTGTTGCATCAGAAGATGGCCAAGGGCATCACACAGCAAGGGAGATAGCAAGCTGGAAAGAGCTTAGTATAGCAAAGTTGTTCCTGAGATAGCCCATTAATTAATGGATTCATCCATTCATTAGAGCTAACCTCTTGTGATCCAATAAACTCCCAAAGGGTCGACATCTTAATATTATTGCACCAGAAAACAAGTGTCTGACTTGTGAAACCTGGGGATCCAGTCACATGACAAATGAGCCAGCAGGATGCTTTGTGCACCTACTTTAATCCCCCCAAAGAGAAGATTAACAGACCTCTTAAACTGTTTCTCTGACCGACCCCCCCCCCTTTTTTTTTCCTTTTTATTTTATTTTACAATACCATTCAGTTCTACATATCAGCCACGGATTCCCTTGTTCTCCCCCCTCCCCTTCCCCCCAGCCCATCCTCCATTCCCACCTCCTCCAGGGCAAAGCCTCCCCCGAGGACTGATATCAACCTGGTAGACTCAGTCCAGGCAGATCTGACCCCCCTTTTTAAGACAAGGTCCCACCAAGGAGCTCTGGATGACCGGGCACTCGCTGTGTAGACCAGGCTGCCCATGAGCTCATGGAGATCTGCCTGCTTCTGCTTACCAAGTGCTGGAATTAAAGGCTTGCTCCATAACACCTGTCCCTCAGCCCATTACTTAACCTAAGTGTCTAGGTAAGAAAGGAGAAAGAAAGATGGACCCAGGTGAATGAGTCCCACAAATTCAGTTTCTTCCTCCACTCAAAAAATCAGGATGAATCTTTCATTCCAGAGCTTTCTTGAATGAAATAGAGAAAGAATGTTTGGGAGACAGCTGTGTGTTGTTGCCGGGTCCTGGGCTAGTTGCATGAGTTGGCTGTTTGAATCCTGGGACCTATGCAGGGACGCTTGGCTCGGTCTGGGAGGGGGGGACTGGACCTGGCTGGACTGAGTCTACCAGGTCGATCCCGGTCCTCGGGGGAGACCTTGATCTGGAGGAGGTAGGAATAGGGGGTGGGTGGGGGGAGGGGGAGGGGGCGAGAGTGGGAGAACAGGGGAATCAGTGGCTATTATATTGAACTAAATGATGTTGTAAAATAAATTTACTTAAAAAAAAAAAAGAAAGAAATAGAGAAAGAAGAAGGCAGGTACAAGAAAAAATCATATTGGTGAATTCTCATGGCACTTGTTGAAATGGACTCTGGGAGAGAAGACTACCAGGGTTTTTCTTTTGGGCCACTAGCCTGTACTGGTGAAATTATTAAGGCAACTCCACATAGTTAAAAGGGAGGTTTATTTTGTGGGGTAACTCACAAGTGAAGGGATAGGTAACAGGGTCTGGGAAAGGTGTAGCGCAGTCTGGTGGTGTTCTCTGGAGAACTCTGCTCAGTCTAGCTCCAGCGTCCAGGGTCCAGGAACCTAGAGAGCCAGCGCATCCAGATGTTGGGTCTTCAGCGTCCTCTCTCGGCCGCGCCATGTAGTGTGACCATTACCGACGCCTCAATGGGGGTTGGAACTTCCAGATCAAAGCTGGAATGGCTACTTACTACAAGCCTGCTCCTAAATTATGACACTGAGATTTCTTATTAGTTATGAATGCTCAGCCTTATCTTATGCTTCTCCCACTAGCTCTTATAATTTAACCTGTTTCTCTTCATCTACGTTTTGCCTCGGGGCTTTTTACCTTTCCTTCCTTCTGTATATTTTCCTTTCACTGCTTCTCCTGGCTGGCTGGCTCTCTGGTGGCTGCCCGGCTTCTGGCTGAGGGCATGTCCCTCTCCTTCTCCCTCCTTCTCTGTTTCCCCTTAGCCTATATTTCTCCGCCTATTTATTCTCTCTGCCCATCAGCCCTGCCTATCCCTCCCCTGCCTAGCTATTGGCCATTCAGCTTTTTATTAGACCAATCAGGTACCTTAGACAGGCAAGGTAAAATGAATGTAACACATCTTTACATTGTTAACAAAGGCAACAGACACAAATGTAACTCACCTTTACACAGTTAAAGTCATATTCCATGGCATAAACAAATGTAACACATCTTTACATAGTTAAAGTGATACTCCACAATCAAAGGCAGCTCCCTTGTCCCAGGCTCCTGAATGTTTATTTGAAATATCCTCTATAACTCCTTCTCCTAAGGCAGGGTGATACCCTAACTCTGTAACAGGGAGAAAGGGAAACAGCAAACAGCTGAGGATATTACAAACATCGCACCCATTTCCAACAGAAGTTACTATTGTCTGCCCCATGCTGTTAAAAATGTCATGGTAGGAATGGGGAACAGGAGGTTCATCTGCAGAGAACTGTCTGCCCTGACTGGAGACTTTCAGTCAGGAGTCCACGAATCCATGAATGCCTCATCAGGACTTCCCTAGTCATTTTTGCCTTATGAGCATGAAGATTTGAGTTTGATTTTCAGAAACTACATTAAAAAAAAAAAAAAAAGACTTAGTGGTAAATAATTGCAATCCCAGGGAGATGAAGACAGGTGATCCCTAGGGCTAACTGGACTGTCAACCTTACTGAATAGGGAAACTCGAGACCAGTAAGAAACCCTGACTCAAAAAACAAGGACTCCTGAAGGCAACACCTGAGGCTGACATCTGTCACATACACACACACACACACACACACAGACACACACACACACACATTCACCCACACAGACACACACACACACACACACACACACACACACACACACACACACATTCACCCACACACACACAGACACACACAGACACACACACACATACACACATACACACACACACACACACACACACACACACACACACACACACACACATCTGTTCCAAACTTCTGGATCCAAGAAATACTTTTTGTAGAGACATATAAAAAGCATCTCAAGATGTTATTGCTCTGTGGGCCACAATATAGAAAACTTTGCTCAAAAAACAGTGGAGAGATTTTTATTGTTGATGGTGACCATGTCCCAGAGACAGGTCTCAGCACAGAAACTGTGGCATGGGAAATAGTCCCAAGGTGAAAGCAAGGAGCACACTGCCCAAACAGTGTAGCTAGAGTTTTCCTGCCTGGCCAACAGTCAGGACAAATCTCTGTCACCTGCCAGTCCCACAGACACTCAGACCCAACCAAGTAAACACAGAGACTTATATTGCTTAAACTGTTTGGCCTAATGGCTCAGGCTTCTAGCTATCTAGTTCTTATATCTTAAATTAACCCATTTCTATAAATCTATACCTTGCCATGTGGCTCGTGGCTTACCGGCATCTTCACATGTTGCTTGTCATGGCGACGGCTGGCAGTGTCTCTCTCATCAGCCTTCTACTTCCCAGAATTCTCTCAATTCTCCTCTCTGTTAGTCCTGCCTATACTTCCTGCCTAGATACTGGCCAATCAGTGTTTTATTTATTGACCAATCAGAGCAATTTGACATGCAGAATATCCCACAGCACAACAGGTCATGAGATGTTAAGGATCCATCAGCATCTCTCCACTAAACCTGTCTGTGACCACCACCCAAACCACAGGGAAGATAGGAAAGCTTGTGATGGAAGTAGAAACAATAAAAACAAATGCTCCCGTAACTCCTTTAGGAAATGAATCAAGCCAGTGACGTGTAAAGAGCTGAATTCTGACATGGCTGTTGCTTCCACCAGATCTCACAGGTCTCCTTGCTCTACAAATCTCTCTTCCAGCAAGGCTTGAATCTTTCTTTTCTCTCCCTTAAAGCAAGAATGCATGGACTGGGGTGGCTTCCAAGGACACCCCACCCCCCACCCCCCGCTTAAGGGTTTCTAAGCACTCACAAACAGTAAACAAAAAATTCCCTAGAGTCTCCTCTTTCTGCCTCCCCTGAAAATTTAAACTTAAGAATCTTTTTGAACAATTTCTCTTCCTACATTTTATTTATGGGTTATTGTCATAGGGCATTGTCTCCTGAACCAGTGGGGAAGAAGGAGAGGATGTTGGGAGACATAAAAATCTTTTGTGGACTCACAAATGGGTTTCTATGTATGAAAGCTGTTAAGGGTTAAACATACCTCTCTGGAGAAGTTCATTAGCATGGCCCCACATGAGTAGTTGACTGTAGCTAATCCTACACTGGCCCCATTTCCCTTTCCACAAGACCCTTATTTCCCACAGAGAGTTTCTCTGTAAGAACTGGACTCCTGGCCAGGTGGTGGTGGCTCACACCTTTAATCCCAGCACTCGGGAGGCAGAGCCAAGCAGATCTCTGTGAGTTCGAGGCCAGCCTGGGCTACCAAGTGAGTGCCAGGAAAAGGCGCAAAGAAAGGTTTCTACACAGAGAAACCCTGTCTCGGAAAAAAAAAAAAAAAAAAAAAAAAAAAGAATTGGACTCCCTTTATTTTGCCACTTCAGGAGGAAAACAGGTGGAGCACCATGGCTGTGCTGTGGGCATGCCGTGCCAGAAATGGTGCATGTCCTTCCCCAACGTTAGAAGTAACGGAATAGCAAACAATTCACAAATCAGTTGTGTTGGCTGCAGTTTGCCAAGTCGTCCCAATTCTCCTTAAAAGCTGGCCATTGGCAAACACGGGTTCTAATCTTTAAAAATAAAAATACCTGCATGTGTAAGTGCATGCATGTGAGTTCAGTGTCAAGGAAGGCCAGGGAAAGACCTCAGATATCCTGGAGCTGGAGTTACGTGAGGTGGTGAGCTGCCCCAGGGGGTCTGGGGACTGGCTTCAAGTCTCCTGGGAGAACAGCAAGTGCTCCTAACCACTGAGCTGTATATGAAAGCGGTTAAGGGTCCAACATGTCTCCCTGGAGAAATTTAGTACAGAGGCTATAGAGGGAAGATGCAGACCCATGTATGCTAGAAAGGGGGCCATAAAGATCAGAGGACCATGGAGGTAAGGTGAAGCACCAGATATGAACATCTCTCCAGATCACCTTTACTCCAGTATTAGCTGCTAATATCAACTCTCAGAACATACATTACACAATACACAGTAGCTATATTTATAAATAGATGATAGACAGGTAGACAGACAGACAGACAGACAGATAGATAGACAGATAGATGATAGCGAATGGCTACCAAAGAATTAAAGTGGCCTCAGCAGAGCTCAAACAGTGGTTCTCAACCTGTGGGTCATGACAGTGGGTCACATATAAGATATCCTGAATATCAGATAGTTACATTATGATTATGAAGTAGCAATGAAATAATTTTATGGCTGGGGGTTACCACATGAGGAACTGTACTAAAGGGTCACAACACTAGGAAAGTTGAGAACCATTAGCTCAGAGACACTTTATTGGACACAGAGACAAAGCTGAGAGAAATGGGAAGAGGTACTGCAAGAGTCAGATATTAAGAACTCAGTTGGAGGGCGGCTGGAAGCACACAGGACAGACTGTAGAGCCATGGAGTTCCAAGCCTTTGAGCTGGCTTGAGATCTTGAGGCAAGATACAGGACCACGGAGACCGTAAAGGTGACGAGCAAGGTCAGAAGCACAGCACCAGGTCTGAGTAGGCAAATGGATGGATGCACAAAGAATGTTGAGTAGGCGACCTCAGCAGTGGGAACTGAGCTAAGTGGAAGTCCTGGGGACACCTGAGAGTCCTCTGCTGGTCGGTTTCTTGATGCACACATCTGGCGGTCACATGGCGAGTTGTGGGAACTATCACCATCTCACCTTTCCCCAGTTTCATTCTGTCTCTTTCCGAACATGAAAGCCCCAGTGTTAGCCCCGAGCTGCTAAAGAATACATCGCGGCAACAACCGCAGTTTTCAAGGACCTCCTTTCCAGTGGGCATTTGCTAGCAACACTGAACCCAGGTGGTTTTTAAATTTTCTGTTCTCCTTGGATGAAACTGCTTTGCCTTATAGGTATGCTTGCAAGAGTGAAAACCTTTTAGGCAAGGAGAACTACTGCCCTCTACAGGACATATGAATAAACGTTTTCTAAGTGATCACAAGCACAGCACATTCATTTTGTTCTTTTTCTTCTTTTATTTTAATTCATAAAGTTGCCAATGATCTTTCCAGTAGGGGCATGTATCTGTGTGTGTGTGTGTGTGTGTGTGTGTGTGTGTGTGTGTGTGTGTGTGTGTGTGTGTGTGTGTGTGTGTGTGTGTGTGGAGGCCGGAGGTTCTCCTTGGGTGCTGCTTCGCCTCAGGTGCCAGCCACCGTGTTTGTTTGTTTACTTGTTTGATATTTATTTAATTTTATGTGTGCATGTGTGTGCCTGAGTGTGTCTCTGTGCACCCCATGTGTCAGGAGCTCATGGAGTCAGATCTCTAAAACTAAAGGTGTTGATGGTGGTAAGCTGCCATAGGGTGCTGGGCATCATCCCTGGTTCCTCGGGAAGAGCAGTAAGTGTCAGAATCGCAGAGTCATCCTCTTTCCAGCTCACCTTGTTTGTTTGTTTGTTTGTTTGTTTTTGTTTGTTTGTTATCTTTTAAGAAATAGAGTCTCACTGTCTCTGGCCAGGAACTCACTAAGCAAGCTGGACTCACTGACACTTGGCCCCCGGGAATCCACCTGTCTCTGCCTCGGCAGGCCCGAGTGCACTTCCCCTAGGATGAGGAATGAGATGAGCAGATCAACATTCATCACTTCTGTTCAGGGTACCACTAAAGATGCTACGCAGAGCATTTAGGAACCAAGTCAATAAAAGGCCAAAGACTGGAAAGGGAGAAGTCAAATTATCCCATTCAGAGGTTATATAATTCTACATCTGAAAACCTTAAGTAATCTTCCAACAGTGTTTGGGAACTAATAAACAAAACCATTAAAACTGCAAGGTAAAACTCAATGCACAAAAGTCAACTGTTTTTCAACCAACCAGTCACAAACTTACTGAGGGAGAAACAGGCAAGTGATTATCCACAGGATTCACACAGCCACAAACTGGGAATAAATTCAAGGATGTAAAGGTGCAGGAAACAAAACCAAAAACAAACAAAAAACCCAACCCCAGGCATGGTGGCACACACCTTTGATCCCAGCACTCGGGAGACAGAGGCAGGTGGATCTCTGTGAGTTCATGGCCAGCCTGTCTGCCTAATGAGTCCCAGGACAAACAAGGCTACATAGAGAAACCCTGTCTCAAAGGAGGGGGAAAAAAACCCTCTACACAGTAGAGAAGACAGTCACCAGAATGAAAAAACAACAAGCAAGAATGAGAGATCATCTGAGTCAGCCACTCTCTGTATATCCAGAATATACAAACAGCAAAAACAAAACAAAAATCCTCAGGACTGACGAGGTAATTCAGGTGGACAAGATGGGTCAGCAGGTACAGGAGCTTGTCATCAAGCTGATGGCCCCAGCTGTCTCCAGAACACACATGAAAGGAGGAGAGAACCAATCCTGCCCGTTGTCCTCTGACCTCCATGCGTGTGCTGTGGTGTGTACACAAGAACTCATACAGGAATACAAATTAAATAAATAAATGTAAAAATTTTTAGTCCAAGAAATATAATGAAAGTCAGATAGCTGATCTAGGCAGACACTTCTCAAAAGACAGGAAAATAACAACAACAACAACAACCAATCAATATATGAAAAGGTGTTTGGTCCCTGAGGCTGTATTAGTTACTGTGACGAAATGCCTGACAGGAACACCCTAAGGAAGGGAAGTCTCACACTGACTCATGGTATCAAAAGAATCCATGGCAAGGAGGGGGGATGGTAAGCCAGAGCAGTTCATGTGGCGGGCCAGGAAACATCTCCTAGTTTAGTTCTACAAGACAGAAAATGATTGGTGGACATTTCTTAATTAGTGATTGATGGGAGGACCCAGCCCATTGTCCGTGGTGCCGTCCCGGGTGGGTGGTCCTGGGTTCTACAAGAAATCAGGCTGAGCAAACCATGAGGAGCAAGCCAGTAAGCAGCACCCCTCCATGGCCTCTGCATCAGCTGCTGCCTCTGGGATCCTGCAGTGTTGTAAGAGGAACACCAGAACAATAACAGCTTTCTCCTTTCTTTTCTCTCATGGTCCCTGAGCCCTGAGCTCATGAAATGGCACTATCTATATGGCTATCGATTACCCCTCCTTAGTTATTTCCCCTTGGTTATCTCTCTCTCTCTCTCTGGAAAAGCTCATACCGACACAACGTGTACCTTGCCAATCTCCTAGGTGATTCTGAACCCAGTCACAGTAATAATGAAGACTAACCGCCGTGCTGGCCATGGAGGGAATGCAAGTCAAGACCACAGCAAGACTCCATCTCACCCCAGTTACAAATGAATGATAGATTCTGGTAGTGATTTGGGGAATAGAACCCTGGCATACTGGCTGTGGGAATGTAAATCAGTGTAGCTACAATGGGAAACTAAAAGCTAAAATTAGAACTATCATTTAATCTAGATATCTAATCCTCAGTATATGTCTGAAGGAAATGAATTCAGAATATTAAAGGGATGCCCATTTACTCATACTTATTTTGACCTATTTATTTTTTATTTATTTTAGTTTTTCAAGACAGGGTTTCTCTGTGTAGTTTTGGTGCCTGTCCTGGATCTTGCTCTGTAGACCAGACTGGCCTCGAAGTCACAGAGATCCACCTGCCTCTGCCTCCCATAGTGCTGGGATTAAAGGTGTGTGCCACCACCATGTGGCTATTTTGACCCTATTTATATTAACTAAGATTTGGAATTAGTCAAGATGCTCTGTCAACAATTGCGTTTTTTTAAAAAAGTATGGTGTTTATCCATAATAAATAAGTCTTCAGTCAGAAAGGAGAATGAAGTCCTGTCATCTGTAGGAAGATTGGTAAAGCTGGGAGACATCACATTAAGAAGACTTGACATATACAAGGGTACTTGTTTTCTCTCACATGACAAATAGTATAGCAGAATGAGAAATGTCCCCCACAGGCACACGTTTGAACACTTGGTGCTGTTTGGGCAGGTTGTGAAGGCTTTAGGAGGTGGAGCCTTGATGGAGGAAGTGAGTCACTAGGGGCGGGGCTTGAGACTTACAGTCCAGCCCCACTTCCTGTTCACTCTCGGCTTCTTGAGTTCGGGAGCATTATGACCAGGCAGGCTCCTGCTCCTCACTGTGCCCTCCCTGCCTGCTGCCATATCCTCCGCCACAGTGGACTGTATCCCCTGGAATCAGGAGCCGAAATAAAGCCTTTCTCCCAGAAGCTGCTCTTGTTGGGATATTGATATTATTACAGCAACAGGAAAGTAAAATAAAACATGTAGATACTAAAATGTCTTTAAAAGAAGGGCAAGGGACAGGAGAAGGAGGAGAAGAAGAGCGAGTAGAAGAAAAGTGGGCATTCATAATCAGTGAATGATGTACGTATACATGAGCAGATTGTGTGGTGAATTTCATGAACTTGTGTGATTAATATGTGTCAGTAATCAGAAATTTTTTTTAAAAAGAGGACAGCTGTGGTCAGGAAACCCCATGGATAACTCCCATGATGAACAAAAGGGAGTGGGAGGTGAAACAGTAAGATGAGTGTTGGGGACCAGCGGAGGTCATTGCATTGAAAAAGGATGGCAGTCTTTTGGGTAAGTTATATACAGAAAACAACAAAGAAAAATGCTTTAGGCTGGGAGGTGGTGGCGCATGCCTTTGATCCCAGCATTCAGGAGACAGAGCCAGGCGGATCTCTGTGAGTTCAAAGCCAGCCTGGTCTACAGAGTGAGATCCAGGACAGGCACCAAAACTACACAAAGAAACCCTGTCACAACAAAGAAAGAAAGGTGCTTGGAATAAAGTTTATGAAGGGATTTGAAGGCAAAGTTGCATAGCGTGATAGCTAACTTTTAAATTTTTAATGAATAAGTGGATGTGGGGTGTGCATGTACCTGTGGAGGTCAGAGACAACTTTCAGGAGTCTGTTCTCTCCTTCCACTGGGGGTTCTAAAGATGAACCAGATCATCAGGCTTATGTGGCAAGCACTTCTAGCTGCTGGGCCATCTCCCTGACCCAACAGTGACTTTAACTAGACCTAGAGATGCCAATAAAGTTATTGACATCTGGGATGGTGACTGGGCTGGAAAGACTCCCTGGCTGAGGACAGCACTATCCAGCAGGTAGGGATGTAGGCGTGGAAGAAGTCAGCATGTGCAGGTTCCGTTTTTCCTGAAGAGGGCGTCTATGGCTGTTTCCATAGCCAAGGGAGAGCAGACTCCAGCTTCTACAGTCTCTGTTTGGACTGTCACCAGTGACGTCTCTGAGGGACATCAGCATCAGATTGGGCTCTGTCATCAGCCTCCTTTTGCTCTGAGGTTTCCATGTTCGTGGACTGATTTCTCTGTCTCTCTAGGGTGCAGACAGCCATGGTTGGACTACCCAGCTTTCAATCCGATAAATCTCCTTAGCTCTGTTTCCTGTCTGCCAAGAAGTGAGGAACAGCCTCTACCATGTCCCAGCCTGCCACCATCGTATTCTACCCAAGCAGCTGAGACTGTATGGTGGACCAGATGGACCAGACCCTCTGAAACAATAACCCAAAATAAAAGGAGGGGTCCTTTGTTTCCCTCAAGTACCTGGCCGCAGCAAAGAGGAAGGCAACGAATGCATACAGAATCACCAGTTTCAGACCAAAAAAAAGGTGCGCATGTGCATTCCGCGGATGAGTCTCTGATGAGAGGAGTCCTCCATTCAGGTTTGATGAGGCAGTCACAAACTTCAGCCTTGAAATATGACATTGCTTTTCCAAGACCTGTTCTTTCAGAAAAAAACTACTGAGTGTCTGTTAAGTTGTTCGTTTATCCTTCATGCTCTAAAAATCAAATGGCTTGTTCTGCCGTAGCTTCATAACTGACACTGGAAAATCCCAGTTGACACGGAGCACGTTTTAACAACGAGGTATTGCTTTCAAAATGACAACCCTGAGAGTGGGAGAGACGATTCAGCAGTTGTGAAAACATCCTGTTCCTGTGGATCTGAGTTTTGATTCCCAGCATCCACATCAGCTGGTTTACAGCCACCTATAACTCCAGTTCCAGATCCGATGCCTTTGGCCTCCGTGGGCACCTGTACTTACATACACATACCCACACACAGACATCTGAGAATAAGTAAAAAAATTAAAATAAACAACTGTAACCCTAACTTCTGCTTACACTGCAGCCTGCCAGCCCGTCCCACCCATTACATGCGTCTTAGCACCCACATATATGTGAAGCGCTTCCTTTAGGCAAATATCCAATTGGTTCTGTGTCTCTGCAGATCCCTGAGTGATGTGCCAGATATTACTGAAATCAGCTCGGGATACCACAGACACACGAGGGACCCCACGGCCCTGCTTTCCTAGTTACAAAAGTGAGCCCAGTCCCATCACTCATAGCTCCCACAGAGTAGCCTGCAGTAACCACATCAGACACACGGTGGCGCTCTTGCTCTATCCCAGTGAGCAAGGCGTCCTGGCAATAAGACTGGATCCAGAGACCTGTTTGCTGGGCTTTTCTGGTGTTTCTGAATCTGGTTGGTGACCGTGACTCAGTGATGAAAAATCACAAACGCACGCAGTTTAAACAAAGGAGATTGCCAAGGGCCAGTAGACGCAAGCTTACTGTCTCTGTGGTCTAGAAAAGTAGCTGTTTAGATGTGGCCTTCCTTGCATGGGCTTAAAAGAAGACCCACAAAATGCCCCCAGTAAAGAGGGAAACTCACGGACCAGCAGAAAAGCAGGTGGTGTGCTTGTTGGAGCTTGGCTATCGAATTTCTCTTATTCCCTCTACAATAAGAGACAACTGTTCCTTGTGTGTTTTCTTTCTTTCCTCGTTTGTCCAGACTGCTCTAGAAGGACGGAGGCCACCGTAGCCTCAAGATGCAGCCTGTTTGCTTGCATGTTTTTGCACACCGGACATGACTCATGCTGCGCCCAGGATGTCTGCTGCCCACAATCCTGGACAGGATCTGTCTGGGCTTCTGTGCAACCGCTTGGGTTATCTGCTGGTGGTCAGAACTATATATACCCTGTCATTTAGCTGCGAACTTAGCCACAGGTCTCAAAACGTCCTAATTCATGGGTTTCTCCAAGTCTTGTGATTTCTGTAAGAAAAGTTTAAAATGCCTTCACTTTTTAAATTTCTTCTTTCTTTATGAGGAAACAGAACCAGATATACAGAGTAATGTCAACAGCAGAGTAAGAAGCTGTGGCTCCTGGGGCTGAGGGGATGGCTTAGAAAGTTAAATATTTATGCCTTGATCATGCAGACCTGAGTTTGCATCTGCAGCATCCATGTAAACTGGGCCTTGTGGCCTGGCCCTGTGATCTTGGTTCTTGGGGATGTGTTGGGGTGAGGGGTCCAGACAAGAGGGTCCCTGAGTCTTACTATCCAGCCAGTTTGGTTGGAACAGTGTCTTTCAGGCTCAGTGAGAGACCCTGTTTCAAATAATACGGTGGACTCACAGGCATGTCTTGCCACACCAGTCATAAGTGACCATCTTGGAAGAGTCAGAGCCAGAGGTCAGGGAGGACCAGAACAAAACGGTGTCTCCGGGACATGAACGGACCGCTGCACTCGGGACAAACACAAGAGCTATGATCGTCTGCACAAGACCTTCACAGCATCAATCCAATCAACATTCCAGCACCAGGGAGAAGGACTCAGGAGGCATACCCCTCACTGAGGCGCTATTGGCAGTGGATGGCTTCCAAGAGAGAAAGAACCTATCTTCCTTAGGGTTGTGGCCCCTGAGAAGTTGACTGAGTTCCAGCAAGTGGCCTATATCCATGAGTACATGAGCAGCACAAACTGTAATCAATGGGCTTAAAAAGAACCCAAGAAGTTGGGAGGAGTTAGGGGAAGGAGTGAGGGGTGACTGTGACCAAAACACTTATGTGCATGTAGAATCCTAAAATTTAATAAAAAATATTGCATTTTTTAAAAAAAGTAGAGAGGATTAAAGGGTTAAAAGGAACACATTCGATGTCAACCACTGGCCTACAAGGGCACTCATACACACACACACACACACACACACACACACACACACACACACACGCATGCACACACACGTACACACACATACACACATGTACACATACACACATGCACATACACAGAGAGAAAGAGAGACTGAGAGACAGAGACAGAAGAGAGAGACAGACAGACAGAGAGGAATACAAGACTCTTGACTTGCTGTCAGTGAAGTGGGACACATTGGGCACCAGATGAAGCAGGACACTGAAGTATGGGGCCAGGTAAGGTTTATTAAGGAACGAACTCTCTAAGGTACCCTCATAACACGGAACAGAGCAGAGACAAGGACGCTGATTCAGCTGCTGCTGCGCTGCCGTTCTGCCCAAGGGTCATGGAACCAAACTACAAGCCTCATTTCTCTGCCACCTGCTGCTTGCTCCTACCAGCCCAGGAGAGAGAGCACGACCCTCAATCCACGGTTTCTCAGGGGTCATGTTTCTTCAGAGGAGACCATTCCCATCAGGCCGAAAACAAAAAACAAAACAAAACGCTCCATTCAGTTGGTCATTGGCCCCAATGACAGATTTCCCACAAGCAGGAGATGCCACCTTTCCTGAACTTCCGCCCTGCAAGCAAGCCTCCTCCTCCCTTTATGCAATGCGAACTTTCATCTGCTCATTCACACACTCACACTGACTCACATCTGTGCCAGTGGCTCACAACAATGCCATAGCCCGGGGGTAGGGGGAGAAGCATCACCTACCCACTCCACTATAGACAGACGCCATATATACAGCCTCCCTTTCGGAGATATGGCTCCAGGTGGTAGAGGGAAAGTCCCATGCAAACCCTTAGAAAATAAACAAGTTGGCTCTTTTTGTCAGCATAATTCTCAAATTTACAAGAATATAAAGACAGTAAATTCGGCAGAGCACTCCCCATGTTAATGTCTTTGAAACAGCATCCCCTGTAGCTCCCTTAATCTCTGTCTGGCTTAGGGTTAGGCTGAGGACCTGTATTAGTTGTTTTACATTGTAATAAGAAAGACAGCCCAGAGTGAATGATTACATTCCTTTAAAAGAGGTTTTCTTACTGTAATGTCAAAGGTTCAAGGGCATGACACCTGCATTTGCTCAGCTCCAGAGAAGGTCACTGTCATCATCATTGGGGAAAGGCAATGGCAGATGCATGTGTAGGAGGAATCATGACCTCATAGACAAGCCAGAGAGAGGCTGGGAGTGTCCAGGCTCACATTTTTACCATCATTCTTTCTTGAGAACTTAGAGTCTTACAGGAAAGTCTTTCTAAGGCCACACCTCCAAGTGGATCGAAGGATTTCCCATGAGACTCTATTTCCCTCATTGCCAGCCACACTGATGGTCAAGCCTCCAATACATGGATACTTGGGAGTTAAGTCACACCTGGCCTATAGTATGACCATTCTCACTCTGGTAGTCCACCATATTTATGCTGAGCAATTCCTTGGGGGAACAGTTAGAAATCACTGGATTTTGAATTTTTGTAGAGCATCCTAAGGGTTGACAAGTGTCCAACCCTATGGTAGATTTACAGTCCTGAGATAGAGGAGCAGGGAACAGATGAGTCTTTCTCTCCTTTCAGATCACATGGACATCTGTAGCTAGAGTTTTCTCCAGTCCTGCTTGCCCTCAGTCAGTACAAATCTCTCTCACCTGCCAGTCCCGTAGTGGCTCAGACCCAACCAAGTAAACACAGAGAGACTTATATTACTTATAAACTGTATGACCGTGGCAGGCTTCTTGCTAACTAGTTCTTACATCTTAATAATTTAAGCCATTTATATTAATCTATAAGTTGCCACATGGCTTGTGGCTTACCGGTACCTTACATCTCGCTTGTCATGGTGCGGGCTGGCAGCATCTCTCTGCCTCAGCCTTCCTCTTCCCAGAATTCTCTTCTCTGCTAGTCACGCCTATACTTCCTGCCTGGCCACTGGCCAATCAGTGTTGTATTCATCAATCATCCACAGCAGACATCTCCATCTCAGGCCAGCTTTCCAACTGTTTCACCATCAGCATCAATGGATTCTGCCTACACAGAGTCTTCTAGAAGTTTCTTTCAGTTCCCTGGTCCTCTAAAAAACAACTTGATTAGCAGATATTCCAGAACACTTGCTTAGTTCAAGCAGCCTCAATACAAAGCCACTGCCCTAAGATGGTCACTGTCTTTTCCACCATTATAAAAGCCCCAGTTCTCTTGGAAGAGCACATCCTTCATCCTTTTCACTTGTCTAAGGCAAAGCAGCTTTGTAACTTGACTGAAGTGTCTCATTCCATCCCAAAGGTCCTGAGAAAAATAGGAAAAGCCACAGAGTTAGTTCAAAGGCTTGGAGGCCAATGGTCTTATCAAAATGACCCTGTGTGGCAGGAATTGGTTGTGGAATGTTAAGTTTCCAAATAGTAGCTTTTCCTGGTCTCACCTCAGAAAAACATACTAACTTAGAAAGAGACATTTTCTGGAGCCAAGTGGCCATCTATACTAGGCAATTTCTCCTGATTTCCCAAGAAGCTTTGGGTTCATCTTGTGGTTTTACTTTGTGGATCCTGGAGATCTCATGTCAGGATCATAACTTTAGTTTTCCTTTACATAATTACAAAGATAAGACTTGGTAGAATCAGCCACTTTAGTAGAAATTTGTCTTTAATTGGTCAATGAGATAATTAATATTGACTTTCAATTTGACAGAAGCTAGAATCACTCATGAGACAAAAGTCTAGGTGTGCCTGTGAGGAACTTTCTGGATTAAGTTTCCTGAGGTAGGTAGAGTTGATCTAATTTTAGGGAGCACCATTCTATGGGCTGGGGTCCTGAAGTAAATGCAAAAGAGAAAGCTAACTGTGCATGGGCATTTTCACTCTCTGCTTCCAGACTGCTGGTACAATGTGACCAGCTGCCTCCTCAAGATCCTGTCACCAGAGCTCGCTCGCCATGATGGGCAGCATCTTCCAACGGTGAACCATCCTGCCACCGTAGCTTGCTCACCACTGTGAGCATCTTTCAATTGTGAGCCAAGATTAAATCTTACTTCCTTAAATTGCTTCTTGTCTGGTAAATGGAAGCCATTTAGGCTGGTCACTCTGGGGATGGCATTGACAGACCAATGACCCAGGCTGGGAATGAATTCACCAAAGACAAAGGAATGTGAAGTTGTCCATTAGACTCACTGCGGGGGTCACAACAGGGAAGACTTCTGAGACCTGTCTACACAGAACATTCTACAGGGCTGCTTTTGAGAGAGCAGCTTCTAGGGGGACCCTCGGGGAGGGTTTCAATGTCACGGTGTCTGATGATGATTGCATCTGGGGCTCTTCATGGTTAGTGATGGTATGATCTTGCGGCAATGATGGTGCTGTCCTGAGTCAGATATGACTCAAGACAACTAAACTGGTGTCCGCTTTTTGCCGCTAGGGCTTGTTGTGTGTGACGGACACTCTGAGGACACAATGGTCCTGCTTGGAGGCAACGGTGGCTTTACTCTGAGCTCTGCCTGCTCAGTGGCAAACCAGATTGTCCTGTGGCTACAATTGTTCAGTACAGCCATCCCTCCACCCCCAGAACCTTGTCCACAGGCTAAATCTTATTGTGAAAGACAAAATACGTATCTTAAGCATGAGAAACTGCCTGCACTATCTGTTGCTGTGTTTCAAATTACGTTTAGCCCCTGGAAACAGCATGTGTTTCTTATCTCACAGCTTCTAAGGGTGGAGAACGCAGGAAGAGCTTAGCTAGGTGCCTCTGGCTCGGGGCTTCCCATGAGGCCCAAGCTGTGAGCCAGAGCTCCTGTCATCAACCCAGATCTGTTTCAGAACTCTCTCACACGGCACTGGCAAGAGGCTCTAGTTCAGCCACTTGGGCCTCTCCATAGGTTGCTCACGACTTGGCAATGGCTTCATGCTGTGTATTCCACCTTAATCTGTGTAAGTGTCAAAATGCAGAAGACAGGGGCTGGAGAGATGGCTCAGCAGCTAAGAGAACTGGCTGCTCTTCCAGAGGACCCAGGTTCGATTCCCAATACCCACTTAGCAGCTCACAACTGTCTATCACTCCAGTTCCAGGGGATACAACAGCATCACACATACATACATGCAGGCAAAACACCAATGCACATAAAATAAAAATAAATCAATTATTAACAGAAAACAGACAAAAAGGTGACTAGTGGGAGGCTGATGTCACATGAGGCCATCTTGCAGGCTGACTAGGGTTGCTCTGTCTAAGGTGAAAACCAACAAGAAACTGTGTTTCCTATGACTGTGGAAGCACGCACAGCATATGTCTCACGATACTGAAATATTCAAAAACTGAAAAGCCACAGGGCAGAATAACTCATTTGGCAAAGTGGGAATGTGAGGACCTGAGTGCAATCCTTAGAACCTACGTGAACAATCCCAGTGTGGTGACTTGTGCTTGTAATCTCAGCACTGAGACATCAAAGACAGGCAGGTCCCTTTGGATCAAGGCCAGACAGCCTAGCATTCTTTAGAGCTTCAGGCCAAGGAGAGACCCTGCCTCAAAGAAAACTAAGATGGACAGCTCCTAGGAACAAATGATACCCAAGGTTGACTTCTGACCTCCACAGGCACATGTGCTTATATGCACACACACACACAGCTTCAGAAATGCACTGTTCTGTGGCCTTTCCAATAGATAAGGAGACATTCAAACAAGTCATCTCTATATGCATAGATGTTGACATGGGAGTCACAGATCAACCTGGACAGACAGTATGGAGGTGGAACTAAGATGTCAGAGTCCACATGAACCACCTCAAGGAAAATGGCTGGGGGGCTGGAGAGAGCTCTTTTCAACCCTGTGCTCAGTGGAGATGAAGTCAGCCGTCAAGGATGTTCTAGAATGCAAACCAGTGTGGTTTTGATTTCAAGACTGCTGACTTTCAGGACCTCTGGGGTTCCCATAGTTGTAGATAAATTCTGTTCCCCGTCAACTCTGAGTTTTGAGGACAAGAGAACAAATGTCTGAACGTGACCACCTCCATTAAGTACTCTAATCCCTCACTTTGCATTGGTGACCAACTAGGCTGTCTCTGTACATATTTAAGCCAAGCCTTGCAAAGAGTACATTCATACATGCACTGTAGCATGCACATGCATACGCACACAAATACACAGATAACATAAATGAATAAACATAATTTGAAATCGAATGCCATCATAGCTCCTGTCTATAAGCTTGTCATGAGGATTAACCAAGAATGTTCACCAGAAGTAGGTTGTGCAGGGGCCAACAGAGAGCTAACTTTTGATAAAAAGCCAATTACCACTTACCTGTCTTCCATCCCTAAGAAGTAAAAAGACACAGCCACTTTCTATACTGTAAAGCCATTTCCAATCTAGGACACTACAGAGAATTAGGTCATTTCATTCTCTGCCAGCTCCCCAATGCCCATGATAATCAGAGACATCAACCAAAGAAAAGCCTTCAAGGGGAATGTTGAAAGGTGAAGTTGGAGCCCATAACCTATACCTTGAAGGGTCAGGGAGAGAGCACTGCCCCTCTGTGCAGCCCATTCCCACTGCCCCTCTGTGTGGTCCATTCCCATTGCCCCTCTGTGCTGCCCATTCCCACTGCCCCTCTGTGCTGCTCATTCCCACTGCCCCTCTGTGTGGTCCATTCTCATTGCCCCTCTGTGCTGGCCCTTCCCATTGCCCCTCTGTGCTGCCCATTCCCATTGCCCCTCTGTGCTGCCCATTCCCACTGCCCCTCTGTGCTGCTCATTCCCACTGCCCCTCTGTGTGGTCCATTCTCATTGCCCCTCTGTGCTGGCCCTTCCCATTGCCCCTCTGTGCTGCCCATTCACAATACCACCCATTCCCATTGCCCCTCTGTGCGGTCCATTCACAGTGTTGCCCGTTCCCAAACCCTATCAATGTCGTTGGCTCTCCAAGGGGTCAGCTGCCTTAAATGTTCCTGGAGGAGCCAAGAGCTCTGCACTACTGTCAGCTTCCTAAGTCATCAGTCACCCGACAGCCACTCTCTGAGGACATGACAGGACCATTGGGGAAACTCAAGGTCACATTCTCCAAGACTCCAAGCATTCGGTGAACGGGCTTTGTGTGCATTACCTCTTGCTATCCATAGATATCTCGTGTACATCCCACAGCTAAGGAAGAGCGGAAGTGTTATTTGCTGACTGTACTTGGCAGAGAAAATCCTGCCCTTCTCACTTCTTGTTGATAAGGCTTCAGCAAACTACCCACTGCCTGGTGGGACATTTTTATCAGCTACAGGCTGAAGGTGGAACTGGGGTTCAGGATGGCACTTGCTTAGCATTTGTGAGGTCCTGGATTCCTGGGTTTCTGGCACCAATAAATACACAGCAGCTGTAGTAACCCATGGACAGATCTACTACTGGGACTCCCAGACCTATATCAATTACCCTTAGAAAGGGATAAAAAGGTCTGGAATGAAATTAAGGCAACATGATATTTTAAAGAAGGTGAAGGTTCAGGATCAATAAATCACAGTTAACTGATAAAAACTATTTTCAAATCTTCCTTAAAACTCCACCAAGTCTGTTTGGGCAGAAGCTCCACCTCAGCCCCTGGCACCCTGGCATCCATATACCCAGAGAGTCTGGAATATTCTGGTGAAAGATCCACGTCAACTCCCCTCATCCATCTCTTTCTCCAAACCCGCACAAAGCCTGCCAAATGCAGCTCCTCCCCCAGAGAAGCTCAAGACCACTCCCACAGGGTATTTAAGCTGCATCCCAGAAAACAGACACATGGGGTTCCGGTCTCTCCAGGCTTTTCTCTGGGAGGCCAGAGAGTTACCAGTAACACTTTACCCATTAAATCGGGGCTTTTTCTAGTTTGGTTTGATTTGGTCTGATTTGAATTGTTGCATCAGCAGAGAGGCTTATTGGAGTGCAAAAATCTTATCAAAGTCCTTGCAATATTCTGGGCAGTATATTAAGTGCCTTACATAGGCTTTCTCATTAAGTTCTCTCATCGAACTGTTTAAGACAGTAGAATTATTAGCCACAATTAAAACTGGGGGAAAATACTAAGGCTTAGTTGGGTTAAGCAACTCACAAAGCCATATAGTAAATTCTTGGTCCTTCCTCATTTTTTAAGGGAGAGAAGGAGAGACAGAGGGAAGAAGGGAATGTAGGAGAGGGAAAGAAAGAGAGAGGGAAAGAGTGAGGAAGGAAAGGAGGGAGGGAGGGAGGGAGGGAGGGAGGGAGGGAGGGAGGGAGGGAGGGAGGGAGGAGAATAAAAGGAGGGATGGAAAGAAGGAAGAAGAAGAAGGAAGGGAGGGATGGAAAGAAGGAAGAAGAAGAAGGAGGAAGGGAGGGATGGAAAGAAGGAAGGGAGGGAGGAAGGGAGGGAGAGAGGCAGGAAAGAAAGACAGTTAATCTGGGTAAAGTTAAGTTTAGGAACCCTGAAGAACAGAAAAAACAGCTTCTTAGTTTCTCTCATTCTGCCCATGCGGCAGGGTTGCCGAGAGATGCATGAGTGTGACGGCCTGTGTCTGCTGCCAGAGTGTTCTTCCCATGCAACTACCCAAAGCACAGATCAATGTGCCAACATCATTCCCAGTCCTGAAAGCAAATAATGGGTCTGAGTGGTTTTCTAGTGGTTCCTACTGTCGCTTGAGGTCAAGACAACGTTCTGCTAGAAAGGAGGGGGGCCAGGGTTCTGAACAGAAGCAGAACAGGACTGTTGAGTAGGCCTGTGTTCTGTGGCCAGGACCTCCTGGGCTGTGGCCTGGCGTCCCTGTGTAAGCTGGAGCTGTAGTCAGTTCCCAGCAATCAGAGCCCTGTGATTCCTGCTAATCCCGAATCAGGGAGCCCTGTTACTACCGCAGGCCGCTGTTTCCCTGAATCATTGCAAAGGTTTCTACTCCTCAGCCACCATTACCTCCCTACCACATGACTTCTTAAAGCTCTTGCCATGATCTGAACTACATTAATTTTTGTTTGCCTCCTATTGCTCCCCCACAGTTATGGCATTGAAATGTTTTCCAAGCACCTACAGTAATAACACCTTCCAGGCCTTTGATAAATATTTTGTTGAAATAGATGTTCCTTACATTCAGCCATTCTCCAGGTCTGCTCAGTTCAGTCTAACCTTTCACCTTTCACCTTTCACCTTTCACCTTTCACCTTTCACCTTCCACCTCTACTCTCTTGGTTCAAACCTCCATCTTCTGAGCCATTCTTCATGTTGTCTCTCCAAGATTTTTTTTTTTAATTAAAAATAATTTCTCTGGGGTTGGGGATTTAGCTCAGTGATAGAACACTTGCCTAGCAAGCACAAGGCCCTGGGTTCAGTCCTCAGCTCCAAAAAATAAAAAATAATTTCTTTCTTTAAAGAAAAATAATTTTTTCTGGCAGTGGTGGCGCACGCCTTTAATCCCAGCACTAGGGAGGCAGAGGCAGATGGATCTCCAAGTTCAAGGCCAGCCTGGTCTACAGAGTGAGTTCCAGAATAGCTAGGGCTACACAGAGAAATTCTGTTTCAAAAAACCATAATAATAATAACACTAATAATAATAATAATAACAATAAATAATAATAATAATAATAATAATAAATTTCTCACACAACATATTCTTACCCAAGATTCTTCTTTATATCAAATTGAGTACATCATGTCCACGGTTAAAACCCTCTTGAGCTGATAAAACTCAGGCTCTGTATTACAGATTTTAAAGACACGCTGCTTAACTCCAGCCTGAATACCTTGTCCACACCCCTTCCACCCCAGCCTCATATGTATGTTCTCTCCTTTCTCTGCAAGCTCTTTTCTTAAATATTGCAGTCTGGCTTCAAGTTTCGTAAACACCTTTGGCCTTTGCCTCCGCTCATCTTCCTGCAGCCTCTCTACAACGAGGGAAGAGAGAAGAGAAAAAGGTGTGATCTTGTAGAAGATGTGGGACTGTTTCCACATGTCTATCATAACCCCTAATCACGTGGTGCTTTTACTACTGATTTATATGCCCAGTTTCCCAGCTACATCGAATGTTCCCTGCAGGGAGAGATCATGTTTTATTTATCTTTATATCCCCTGAACCTAATTCAGAGTAGGTATTCAACAAGTACGTCTTAAATGATATATGTAGCTAGAGTTTTCCTGCCTTGCCCACAGTCAGGAAAAATCTTTGTCACCCACCAGTCCCATAGCCATTCAGACACAACCAAGTAAACACAGAGACTTATATTGCATACAAACTGTATGGCCGTGGCAGGCTTCTTGCTAACTGTTCTTATAGTTTCCATAAATCTATACCTTGCCACATGGCTCGTGGCTTACCGGTGTCTTCACATGCTGCTTGTCCTGGCAGCAGCTGGCAGTGACTCCCTCTGCCTTCCTGTTTTCTCTGTTCTCCTCTCTGTTAGTCCCACCCATACTTCCTGCCTAGCCACTAGCCAATCAGTGTTTTATTTATTGACCAATCAGAGCAATTTGACATACAGACTGTCCCACAGCAGATATAGGCAGAGATAAGATAAAAATCCATTCTTGTTTCAGATTCCCTCTGGCTGCCAGAGGTAAGCAATCTTCTTCCTCCATGCTCAGACAACATGAGAACAAGGTAGTTTCCAAGATGCCCGTCCTTGTATCACACATACCCCACCCCTCTCTCTCTCTGTTTCTCTGTGCCTGAACTCACTTTGTAAACCAGGCTGGCCTCGAACTCACAGAGACCCATCTGCCTCTGCCTCCCACGGGCTGGGATTAAAGGTGAGCGCCATCACTGCCTGGTTTTCTGTGTTCCTCTTAATGAAAGCTCTTCTCAACCTTTGTAGCTGGAGTTTTTCTGGTCCTGCCTGGCTCACAGTCAGGACAAATCTCTCTCACCCGCCAGTCCCACAGCCGCTCAGACCCAACCAAGTAAACACACAGAGACTTATATTGCTTACAAACTGTATGGCTGTTGCAGACTTCTTGTTATCTACTTCTATCTTAAATTAACTCATTTCTATTAATCTATACTTTGCCACATGGCTTGTGGCTTACTGGTACCTTACATCTCCCTTGTCATGGTGGCAGCTGGCAGTGTCTCTCTCCTCAGCCTTCCACTTCCCAGAATTCTCTTCTCTGCTTGTCCCGCCTATACTTCCTGCCTGGCTACTGGCCAATCAGTGTTTTATTTATTAACCAATCAGAGCAACACATTTGACATGCAGAACATCCCACAGCAAACCTTTAAAGTGAAGCTTCCCCCCTCCCTTTAAGGCCCTGTCAAGTCTTGAACTCCATAAAATTTTTGTATGCTTTCTGTCTAACACCTTCCCACCCACATCAGGGTCCAGTCCTGTCCCTGGTGCCATCTCATTCTGATAAATCTTGTTCTGAGGAGGAACTGTGAATTATGGGTCAGTTTTCTTTCTGGACTGGCCACTACTGCTTCTTTTATTATATTTGTCAGATATTATTAATTTCTTTCAATAATCACAATGCATCAAATTGTGTCCCTGCCCAAGGGATATGTGGATGTCTCCAGACTTATCAATATGACCATATTTGGGGGGAAGAAATCCTCAGATGTTGTTAGTTTTGGGAGGAACTGTATGGCATCCTCTATTCTTCCCATTGTAATTTTTTTTAATTAATTTTATTTTCTTCTTAATCTTGTCCCAGTTTTGGATAGACTCTAGTGTGTTTTTTGTTGTGGGACATTCACCAGAGATGACTGCCTAGACATGGGTTTAAGCCAATAGAAAGTCTTCATTAGCCAGCTGGCGACTTGGCTAGTGCTCAGGATCCCAGCATAGCCCCATGTCTTTCTCAGGGTGAGCTTTGAAGCACAAAAGCCGTGTTCTGGGTTGACATACACCAGTTAGCAAGAACAGTTAGCCAGAAGCAAGACTGCAAAAGCTAAAAGACAAGATGAACACCTTTTAGACTTTCCCAGAACAATGGACTTTGATGGACTAGGTCTCTGCTTTAGTTGGGGCAGGTGGTGCTGTCTATGTGCTGAGTTTTACAGCCTGATTGGCATTTCCACCATGGAGTCAGTTGTGCTAAGGTCTGGGGCCCTGTTACAGTTTTCCTTATGTATTTTGCTTAGAGTAAAAGACTCTTGAATCTGTAAACTGACTTCCTCTGTCAGCTGTGGGAAAGCATCATTGGAATCTCTTTAATTATTCCCTGCCTCTCCTTATTCCTCTTCTTTCTGGCACTCCAATTATGCATGTAAGTTTCAGAGATTTTCATGTTTCTTAAACTTTTTTGATGCATTTTCCATTCTTCGTTTTAGTATCGGCACTTCAATCTACTTCCTGTCCTTTAAAGACAATTTTCTCAAGTGCCTTTATATAACTCTCTATAACAAACAAAAAAAAATAAGGACAATTTGCTAATCATTTCTTTTTCTGGTTCTAATCCCCCATTAAATCCACCTACTGTGTTCTTAATTTCTCATTTTTTAAACCAATAATTTTGTCTTGACTCATTTTGTACATAAATGAGATCATTTCCAATTCCCTACTGAATTCTCCAGATTGCAATCTATATTAAACATATTTAACATACTTATTTTAATGTCTGTATCTCACTGCAGTCTGGTTTGCTTTTTAATATTGGGTCAGCTGGCCCTGTTTCTGGGCATGTCTGGTATTTTTAGTTGGCTGTCAGGCATTGTATATTAAAAAATAATATGAAGTTCCAGGCTGGAGATCCAGCTCAATGGTGCAATATTTGCCTTAAACAGTAGTTATGGAAGTGGGAGAGTTTAACCTTTTCAGTTTTTTGTTTTTTAAGTGCTGGGTATCAAACTGAAGGGTTAAAGTCTCCCACTTTCACAACTGAATTTAGGTCCCAGTTCTCTAAGAAGGGCACACGGGTGTCTTGTCCAACAAAGAGCCATTTATCTACAAGGCCCTCCCTTACATTCAGGGTCACAGTGTCTCAAGGACAAACCCAGCAGGCCCTTCTGAGTCAGGTCCAAGCTTGTGCAGATGTGTCCAAAAACAATAAGATTCAGCCAATTAGAAATACACTAATGTAACTGCTGCTTGCTTAACCAATTGTGTAGTTGACCCTGAAACTCCCCTTAGCTGTGTTTAAAAGGAGCCTGCGTGTCCCTCTCCGGGTCATCCCCGTTTTGTACAGGTGAACAACCCCACATGCATGCTGGTATAACAAACATT
The DNA here is from genome assembly GCF_049852395.1 of Peromyscus maniculatus bairdii. Classification (NCBI taxonomy): domain Eukaryota; kingdom Metazoa; phylum Chordata; class Mammalia; order Rodentia; family Cricetidae; genus Peromyscus; species Peromyscus maniculatus. Next base: position 97,234,337 of record NC_134859.1, on the reverse strand, counting down.
CTTTGTTCTTGCATCCTGTTTGAGTCTGGGGTCTTCCTTCAGTGTTTCCTCAGACCCTACAAAACAAAAACAAAAATAAAAAAACAGAAGGATATTCTTGATAATGTTGTTTTCTTCAAAGATGATTAAACAAATGTGACTTGGTTAAGTCAGTTCCACCTGGAGACAAAGGTCACACAGAGCTGTCTTCAGGCTGTGTGAGAGCTGGTGAAAATCTGGTTCCTCTGGATCCTGGTATATAGTACTTTAGGGGATTGTACTGAAAGTCCAGAGTCATCCCCAAACCTTGCACAGGATGCTTAACACATCTTCCTTGGGATGCCTACCAAACCCTGGCCATGATGCTGCTAATCAACCTCCCCTAGGATGCTTATCAAGCCCTTCATCTTAAAAATAAATAGATTTAAACAACTAAATCAGCGTTTCATTGTCTCACAACCTCCATTTAGCTTCTTATGCTCCATGATCTTCCTCCACATCGTATTTTGGTTGAAGAGGAGACAGAAAGATTGTGAAAAGCCAGAGGTGGCAGATGAGAGAAAGGAAACAGTGTTTTCTGGATAGAGCAGGACAGCTGTACAAACGAATTCACAGCAGTGCAAACAGCATGCAGCAGACCTGGGCCAGCTCAAAATTCCAGCATGGAGTGGGGAGGTGGGCATGAAGTCCCACGCCTAGCTAAGCATCCATTGGCAGAGTCGTTTTTCTCTACTGTTGTGGCCCTCTAATGGACAGACCGACCACCCTCCAGTGAAGGCCACACATCTAAGAGGATATAAACAACACAAATGTACTAGATGGGTTTAAAAATAAAAAGACACAAATTTGAGTAGATAGAAAGGAGAAACAGATGAACCTTGAAGGGTAGGGGGGCTGGGGTGAGTATAATCAAAATGTATTTTGTACAAAATTCTCAAAGAACTAATAAAAGAATGAGAAAAAATAGAATTGGATTTTAGAACATAGAGGTCAGGAGTCAGCAGCTGCTTCAAAGGGAAACCACACTTAGAACATGATGCTTACTTCCCTGCAGTTCCCTGGGACATTAGCGTCTACAGTCCTGGTTCCCTTAGTGATCCTGAACCCACCATCCACCCCCTCCCAGCACAGCGGCCCCAAACTGCAGGCAACCTCATTTTGTTTTTGAGACCTGTGGTGTAGCTGGCAAATTCCCTGAGGGGAAGAAACCAAATGTGCTGCCACCTCAGGGCTTTTCCTGATCCTCAGAATCTTGGCCCCGGCGGGGTGGGGGGGTGGGGGGGCTCAACTGCTTTGGCTGCCTTGTACCTTGACAGAAAGTTTTGTTTTGCTTTGCTTTGTTTGAATCTTTCCTAATTGCTAGCCGTGACATTGTTGGTTGGCTTCAAACCATCCCACCTGTCCTAGAATCTTCCATGTTTATAGGTGGATTAAATGTTTGTAAATGAGCCACATTCACTTGTCACGGAACTTCCAAACCTTGAAGACTTCTCAATAGATTCCTGTAAACACCTAAGAAAGAATTAACACAAATTTTACATGAACTCTTTCTGAAAAAAATAGACCAGGAAACATTTCCCAGCTCACTTTAATAAGCTAGAATTAAATATTGTGAGTAAAGAAAAGAAAGTGTGGCCATAAAACAATTTTGCAAACCTGTCAGAGGCCTAAGTAGACCAACAACGAGTGAGAAAAGTCGTCCGGGTGTGAGACAGCAAGCAGGGCATGTCTCCATATCCTGTGTAAAGAGAGCAGAAGGCTGGAGGCATTTGTCTTTAAGTGTCTTCAGTGTGGACATGTGTGTGTGTTGTGTATGTCTTCACAGATGTTTATGTTATACATGCATTTGTACATTGTGTACATGAAACCAAACTGACTTAGAACTAAGTGGGTATTCTAAAACTGAACAGGCCTGAGGGAGAGAATTATTTCACAGCTGTTGAACTAACTAACCAGTCAGTTGGGTCTGCAAAAGGTGAGCTTACATGCACATTAGGCTCTATGTACCAGGCAGTATCTGCCATAACCACTGGATGCTGCCGTGGTAATGTGAACGCAGTACTGGAGTGGAAGGGAGCAAATGGCCATGCCTGTGTTCCAATTAAACTTTGTTTACACAAACATGGCAGACAGGGTTGTTATGGAAGAATCATTTTGGACACCGTGCAGATGATGTGTCTTTGCCAAGGAGCCTTTTGATTGGTTTAACCAAGAGCTGAATGGCCAATAGCTAGGCAGAGAAAGGTTAGACAGGACTTCTGAGCAAAGAGGGGAAGAAGGAGAGATGAACCTCTGTGTGGGAGAGAAGCCAGAGGACATGGAGGGGAAATAGGAGGTGCAAGATGAAAGAGAGGTAAAAAGCCATGAGGCAAAATGTAGATTTAATATAAATGGGTTGATTTAATTTATGAGCTGGTAGAACAAGCCTAAGCTATAGGCTGAGCTTTCATAATTAATAATAAGTCTCCATGGCATTTTTTGTGAGCTGATAGCCCAGTGAAAAATCCGCCTACACATGATCATGACAGAATCAGCTTGCTGTTTTTCTTTCTTTAACAATCTCTATCTTGAGATTTTGTTGTTGTTGTTTGTAGTTGATGGTGGTGGGAATTGAACCCAGGTTCTTACACATACACTAAAAGAAAGAAAAATACTCTTCATGGCCCTGTGGACCCTAGGACAGTCTTAGAGCTTAAATATGATTGCCTTTAAGATTGTAAAATATTTTATTTAGTGCTTTTGTGCTGGAGGGTTGTTTTGTTGGTTTTTTGTGGCAGAGGTTGGGGGTTGGATGAGATTTTTAACTTCTTAGTTTTAACATCACACTTCCTTTTCACTTTTCCTGGGCATGCCTTTTCTAACGTTTTAATCTTCATCTTCTATGAGCTACTTTGTGTTAAATATGTCTCTTTCCTCAGCTTCTACTGAGTTTGATTTTGTTTTGTTAACCAGTCATTTTTTTAAAAAAAAATATGGTATTTGGCCCATTTATAGTCAATGACATGCTAGATAGGATTAATTTTAATTTGTTTGAATGTATTGGCTTCTGTGCAAGGTTCTGAATGAAGTCAAAGAAACAGTGATTACAGAAGATTTACATCCTATCAGAGATTTGGGGTCATGTGGATAGCACTTGATAAGGATTCATGTGTTTAATACTCCCTGGGATCTATAACTTTGGGCATACTGAATATTTATGGTCTAATTGTAGATTCCCTTCAAAGAAAACAAGTGAGGAATAAAAGCAGCATACAACCTTTCCCATGTCCAGGGCCCAGAGGAGCCACAAACCAGGTAGTGTGAAGGGTTTTATTTTTCCTGTGCACCAACAGGCTCTTCCACCCTTGTGGCTGCTAGCTGTCAGCAGCTGGCCCTCCTTTCAAGACGTGAAGGAGTTCAAGCATGTGACATCTGGGACTCCCTCTGCCGCTCAAAGCAACTGGAAAAACCTGCTGCTTTGCAGTCCTGAAACTCCAAGCTGCCCAAAGGGAGAAAGAAATTGTAAGAAAAGTCCTTCATCCCATCTCTTCTTCTCTGTGCTAACAGGGGGAGCTTGGGAAGGAAGGCTGGGGGCGGGGTGTAGCTCAATTGGTAGAGTGCCTGCTTAGTGTGTACAAAATACCCGGTCCAATCCCCAGCACTGTATAAACCAGATGTGATGATACATGCCTGCAATCCCAATATCTGGGAGGTAGAGACAGGGAGGTCAAGAATTCAAGGTCATCCTCAGCTATACAGTGAATTTGAGGCCAACCTATGTGAAAGCCTGTCTCAAAACTTACTGAACTAATGAAAGAGCTTCATGGGCCCTTGGTTGGTAGCAGCCCCTCTCCTCCGTCACAGACTTGGAGTTTCTTCCCTCTCTCCCGCATCTGTGCTCTTCAGGTCCCACATTTCTGTGGAAAGGGGCAGGGATGATAGAAGGGTCTGTATCAGGGAGCAGAGAAGGGATGGCGAGGCGGGTCTTTGGCAGGATAATGTGTTTGTTCTGTGAACTTCCCAGCACTGTGACAGGAAAAACTTGGCCTGTCCTTCCACTGAAGCTGAAGGGCTCACAGACATCAGAGTTGGTCCATGTCATAGCGGTGGCTTTGTGAGCCCAAAATCTGACCCAGAAGGCTGATGGCCAGGAGCCTGCTAATAAACCATAAAGTGCCAAGGCTACAGAGGAAGTCAAAGGTTTCTCCTGCTCAAGGTGGTTAGGCTTTAACAGATAGGATGCAGCCCATGCATATTATAGAAGAAAATCTTCTCTAGTTGAAGACTGCCACATGGATTTAAATCCAAATACACCCTCCCAGAAACATCTTAAACAATGTTTTTGACCAACTATCTGGGCATTGTAGCTCAGGTAAGTTAAACAGTAGAATCAATCACTCTAATTGTTCATTGGCTACTTTTCTCTGACAGTGGTTAAATACCATGACCAAAAGCAATTTAAGGAAGAAAAGGATTTATTTTATCTTTCCAGAGGGACAGAGTCCAACATGGCAGAGAAGGAATTTTAACAGTCAGGGAAAACGTGGGTGAAGGAACAGGAAGGTGGCTGATCATATCTTCATCCGAGAGAGAGAGAGAGAGAGAGAGAGAGAGAGAGAGAGAGAGAGAGAGAGAGAGAGAGAGAGAGAGAGCTGGAAACCAGGCAAAGCTATAAACTCAGAGCCAGTGACTTACTTCCTCCAACAATATTCTCTCTCCTAAGAGTAACCACCTCCCCAAACAGCACCTCCAGCTGAGGACCACATGTTCAAATACAAGTGCTTATGGGGGACATGTCTCACTCAAATCACAACAAACAGCAACACACACTAGAGGTCAATATCATTCCCTCTCCTTCACATCCTTTATTCTTGAACCATTCATTCATTCCTCCAACTCCCTTAGTCTTTTCTTCTCTCCTGGGTCCTTCCATCATCAAATGTCTGCACTGCTGAGTGAGGACACCCCACTGCTGAGTGAGGACACCCCCAGAGCACTTGTTTACAGGATCTGCTGCATATGCTTGGGAACGCCCTCTGCTGCTTTCTTGGCCTTGGTGACTCTCCTCCCTTCCCCTCCCTTGTACCTTTGTGTCCCCAGACCTGCTGACCTAAGCGCCCTACAAACATGTCCTCACACTCAAGGCCACCTGTTTTGGGTTAGATGCAGTTCCTCCTTCCATGGAGTCTGTCCCTTCACAAGAAATGAAAGATAATGACAAAATAATTATGAGCAGGGAATAGCAAAGATTCAATTTAAATTCTCCCCGACAATTTCCTGTATCAAGTACTCCTGGATTCTATTTTTCTTCTATTTGGCTTCCTTAGATACACAACGGTGTCTCCCTCATGGTTCCTTTCCCTTTGTTCTTCCTCCTCTGGCCATGTCAGGGGAGCTTATTCTGCAAAGTTCTTCAGGCATGTTTTTTTCTCAGCAGACATGAAGCACACAGAGATTCTCAATATGCCATAAGTGGCCCCTGACTGACTAGCTCACCAAGAAAAGAAAAGGATCTGGGCAAAGGAAAACAAATGTCTCCTTGGAAGGATTAAAAGATTTGTGTGTTCAGATTATTCTAAGAGACAAATGTGATGGCCATGTTTATAAATCCTAGGACCAGAAGAAGGTCATTTCTTAGAAACCCAGCATCAGAGCTCTACACTACAGCCCGGGGATGCTCTGCAAAGATAAACATGATTCAGAAAAACATATGAGTGCACACGCAGAGGAGAGCTTGAGAAAATGTAGACAACCCCTTTAACTACCAAACAGCATGTGAATGGAAGAGAATGAAGGGTGAAAAGATGGACTAATGATACACATTAAGAAAGATAGGGGAGGCATTCCATTCTCTTATTCAGCTCAAACCCACATCAGTGTTAAAGACTGGTTTCCCAAACAATCAGTCTCACCCCTCTTTTCTCTATACTCTTAATAATAAGTGTGCTGTCACGAACACCAGTTGGCACTGGGTTATGCCATCCAATAAACTACTAAAGTTTTGCTTCATAGTTCATTGCTTTTTACAAACGTGTGTGTCTCATTTTTTTTTTCAAATATTGCAAGATTGCTGGGAACTATGTCCTTGACTTTCCTCTCCGGGTCCCTCAGAACACTGCACAGTGCCTGCAATGGTCACTCAGTGAGTATGCATTTATGTGTTAAGTGTGATCCTACTTTATTCACACTATTAGGAAACAACCCCAAGGCATGTACCTGGTCACCCGGGGGGTGGGGGGGGGGAACTATCAACAGGGCCTGGGACAAAGTGCTTTGCTGCATAAGTACAAAAAAGCTAATTTTTGATCTCTGGAACCCACATAAAATCCAGGCAAGACGGCTCATATTCACTGGGATGGGGTGTGGGGCAGGCAACAGAGGCAGGCAGATTCCCGGTGTTTGGTGGTCAACCAGTCTAGATGAATCAGTGAGCTCCAAAGTCAGTGGGAGACTCTGTCTCAAAAAATAAAATATAGAGGGGTTGAGGAAGACACGTGGCACTTCCCATCACCCTCTACACGCCTGTGCACACATGTGCGCTCACAAGAGAGTACTTGCTGCCAACAGCAATCTTACAAGCAGTTGGGTTGTGCTGGATGCTTATTCTGTACTAAGTTCTAAGCACTGGTGTTTCAGCCTATTCAAGACGCAATGGACCTGTGAGATGTCGCTCACTCTCTTCCTCTATTTAGATGACAGAACTAAAGCACAATAATCCAGTTTTATTTATCCCTAATAAATGACAGGGTCACAGTTGGCAGAATTCTTGCCTAGCATGCTTGCTGACCTCAGTTCAATCCCTGGCATAGCACAAACCAGGCATGGTGGAGCACACCTTAATCTCAGCTAGAGACAGAAGCAGGGCCACCAGAAGCTCAGGGCCATCCTGGCCTACATAGCAAATTGAGGCCAGACTGGACTAGAGACCCTGTCTCCACAAAAATAATACAAATAAATAAACAAAAAGAAGCACTTCGCAAGTTAGCTCTTGTGCTATGTTTAGAAATGATATTAAAGGCCTTCAAGCAATGGAAAGATACACCCAGGAGCCTTTTAGAATTATTCCATGTCTGGCACCTGTAACTATTTGGTTCATGTACTCAATCTGAGTAACTTAGATGGCTCCCCATTCTGTACAGAGACCACCTAAATATATCACCTTCCATTTAGAGGCCTCTAAGAATTTGACCTGCCTAGTCTAGAACACAGCTACCCCCACTCCCTTCCCATTATTCTGTTTCTGATGCTGGGCAACTCAGAACATTTCCCATATTGTCCCCCTTAGGTAACTTGGCTCGAATCCTCTTAGGTATGACATGCCCTCCCAAAAAGCAGGGTCTACAGTAATGTCAACATTAATGACACTGCAGTCAATAATCTTTCTGACATTCAAGGGAAAGGAACAGAGTCAGAACCAAGGTGCTGTATGTCACACACACACACACACAACCACCTCTCTTATTCACATCTCAAATGAAGTGAAACCATCAGTTCTTATAGAGGAACATGGTGCTGGGCAGGTGCAACAAGGGAAACCAAAAGCAGCGGAAAACTAGAGCATCACAACTCACAAAGTGGAAAAATCTAAAGGGGTGCTATAAAAAAGTCACTTTGAATCCACTCATATTTATGTTTTTTTTTTTTTAAGACAACTCATCCTATTTACTACTAGTAACAGATTACTGATGACACATCTCACAACTACCCATACCCATCATCAGGATCTGTCAACTGCCAAATGGAAAGCTGGTGAGAAATCTCCTCCTTTTTCCTGAAAGACACTGAGAGGCATACACTGTCTTTTTCTCTTAAAGGTCCTAGCCCTACATTTCACTCAGAATAGGGGCTTATTAGCTGTGAATGCATCAACCAGAACTGAATGAGAGTTTAATCAGACCTCCTCCATGAGTGCAAGGCACAGCAAATGGAGGACCCAGCACTTCCTGAACAAGCAAGTCCACACATTCCTCTAGAGACCCCAAGTCCTGGGACAAGAAGATGATTGGAAATGAAGAAAAAGCCTACCCAGCGTTGGTAGGGTGGCTCAGTAGTGGAAGATGCTTGCTTCCAAGGCTGGGAATTTGAATTCAGTCCCTGAAACTCTCATGGTGGAAGATAACCAACTTCCATGTGTTGTCCTCCGATCTCTACATGTGTACCATGGTGTGCATGTGCACATGAAGACGTGTGTGCCCACACACAGGTACATAAATTAAATCATCCGTCCATACCCCGTTGAGAGGGTGTATGGGAGACAAAAGCCACAAATGTACAATCATCATAAATACACAGAAAACAACTGTCAACCTAATACACTGAGGTGGTGAGGTAGGAGAGAGGAGCCACAAGATCACTGAGGGCAAAGAGGCTGATTGTTATGTCCCTGTTTCTCCTGGTCATTAGTACCCAGAGCAGGAAGCAGTCTGTAGGTGCCTCATCTTGCATGCACCCCACCGGTGGGAGGGGCAGGGATTGTCAGAGCCCTGCTTTGAAGTTCAGTAAAATTCTTGGTGTAGAGTGTGTGTCACACTCTACATAATCCAATGTGCAAGAGTGGCCTGTCCTCATTGGAAATCTGCATTACTTTCCACCGAGGTTGTTCTTTTTTTTATTGTTTGAGATAGAGTCTCACTATGTAGCCCTGGCTGTCCTGGAACTCACTCCATAGACCAGGTTGACCTCAAACTCAGAGATCTGCCTGCCTTTGCCCCCCAAGTGCTGGTTTTAAAGATGTGCACCAGAACTGGGTGATTCTTTCTGGAATAATCATGTGAGTGCATGCATATGGGATGGAAGGCAGTTCCACATGGAGTCTCTCTGAGATGTGGATGACTGTCCACCTCTGCATCTTTTTGCTATCATTAGTTTGATGGAGACAGAATGATGTGAAATGCAGGGACTCAGTTGGTCCTCTTCTGCTCCAGGAAAAGACATCACATCCCTCTCAAGAGAGCCATTGAATGAGGAAGGAACATTGAGTTCCAGGCTGGCTTCCCTCCAAGCTATAGTAGTTAGTGATCAGATGAAGGCAAAACCTTTCTGTTAATAGACTGTCTTCCTTATAATAATTTATACTCACAATCTATATATAAATCTCATAAAATGTCATTTTATAAAAAGAATTATTATAATCATCTTCTTTCAATATCATTTTCAGAGACTAGGTAGGCTTTTCTTTTTGAATGTGACTATCCAAGAATTCTCAGAGGATACAATGTAACAGTGTTTCAGTGTGGCCCCAAAGCTGAACTGGTTGGTTTTTTTTTTTAATTTCTTTACAATTTAATACAAATGTACGATGTATATTCACCCAATTAGCTACTCTTATCTTCCTCCTTCTCCCTCTGAACTTCTTTATTCCCAGCTAGTCCTCATCCTATCCCCCCTCCGGCCCCGCAAAGTTTAATTAGGGTTGCTCACATGAGCATGAGCAGAGTGTTATTTACTGGAACACGGGCAACTTACCAGTGGCTACACCACTGAAAAATGACACTGTCTATAATAACCACTAACTTTCAAAACCGCCAAAAGCTCCTCAGGAAAGGGCGGGGCCTCATGGACATCACCCCATCAATGTTGGAACATTGAAGAGCCTCATTTCCTGTAGACCTTATAGCGGTAAGCATAGCTGTGATGTGTTCATGATTCAATGTCTATGTTTTATCCAGATCCAGCATTTAACAGCACTCTTCTCCAGCCTCAGTTTCTTATGTTCTTTCCACTTCCTCTTCCGAAATGTTCCCTGGAACATGGATTAGGGAAACTGTCACTCAGCCAAAGAGGCAGCCTACAGAATGGGATCAAATCTTTGCTGGCTGATGTCTGTCCTAAAAGAAGTAAACCAGTCAACTAAACAACTTTGTAGATAGTCAGTTCCCTATGTTCTGGGGAGGGGAAGTGGACTGAGAGGCTTGTTGAAAAATACTACATGTATATATGCCTGGCAAATCTGGATCGCTACTTGTGTAGCAATTTCATGAGCTCATTTCCTTTGGGTCATTTTTTTGCAAACTTTTATATCCAGCATCATGCTATCTCTATTTTTACGAACATCACACTTCACTACTATAATGTTATTCCTTATTTTTTAAGTAAGGGACAATGGAGTGAGGAAAGTGGGGTTAGTTATTCCTCTTATTGCTGTGACAACCTCAAGTATTTATTCTGCCTCCTGGCTGTCAGTCCATCACAACAAGAAGGCATGGCAGCTGGTGCAGTTCGCTCCACGGCAGAAGCTCGTGGCACAACTTACTCACATCTCTGCAGATCAAGATGCATAGCACTCAGGCTGGAACCAGGGGTGGACATTATCTTTAAAGACCAACCTCCAGTGACCCACTTCCTCCATCAAGGCTCCACCTCCTAAAGTTTCCACCACCCCCCAAAACCAACACCAGCAATCGGTGTTCACAAGTGGTCACATACGTAAGTCCAGGAAATACATTCCATATTCAAATCATGACAGTGAGAATATTTCAGATGTCCTGGATTTACTAATAACCAGAAATATAGATAGGTCTCAGGACATCCCTTGGCTTTAGTTTCTCCTACTTGTAGACCGGAGAAAACATCATTCCTCATACAGGATTGTTGAAGGTGTCAAATGGAACAATGCGTGTGACTTTTATAAATGAGGAGTGATGCTGATTGGAGTGCTGCTGTCTGTATTTGTTTCCTCACTGGGTGTGCTGGTCACTTTTTGTCACCTTGACCCAAAGCGGGGGTCATCTGGGAAGGAAGGAATGTCAGTTGAGGAATTGCCTCCATCGGATTGGTCTGTGATGCATTTTCTTGGTTAACGATTGTTGTGGGAGGGTCTGGCCAACTGTGACCAGTGACTGAGCAGGTGGGCCTAGGTTTCCCTGAGAAAGCAGGCTGAGCAAACCACGGGAGGCAAGTCAGTAAGCAACAGCCCACCACGGTCTGTTTCAGTTCCTACCTCCAGCTCCTGCCCTGCCTGGGTTCCTGCCTTGCCTTCTCTCAGTGATGGACTGTGATCAGGAGGTGTAAGTCAAATGCAGTATTTGTTCTCCAGTTGTCATTTGGTCATGGTGTTTATCACAGCAACAGAAAGCAAGATAAACCCCAGGACCACAGGTAGAGAGCCACCAACATCCCGAGTCATTAAAATCCTTCTCTTCATGGAAATGTCCTAGTGCAGCCTTTAAATATTTAACTTCAATCCTCAGATATAATTCATTCAAACTGGTTGTGTTTTTATTTGAGTGTTTTCTTCTAAGTCACAGTAACTAGCCCTCCCTTAATTCTCTTTCAATAATAAGGAGGCGTTTCCAGCTCTTTCTGGGTTCATTTTTTTCCTTGGGCATTACATGAGACTGATACTTTTCTTAGATGAGCTTAGAACAGCCTAGTTCAGAAAGAGTAAGAACACTGTGCCAGAAAAGATGGAAGTTAAGCCAGAAAGTTCCTGTCATGCATATGATGGAGGCAGCCTGCGGATCTGCCTGGCGCTGGTTTTATTTCACTCTTGAGCTAATGAATTATAGTCAGTTGCAATTCTCTTAGCACAAAGATGATACGAGATAATTACAGAGAATCTGCGGGCTTCGAGAGCTTATGTGGGTTCCTAAGGAACCGGGTCACACTCCTGCCCTGCATTCTTAGATGTGTGTATTCCTGGCCCAGAAGACTTTGTGAAGGTGGGAACTTCTGATACTGAACGACAACAGGTCCTGATGATGAATTGGGGGGTGCGGCACCACCAGCCTGTATTAGATTGCTTCTCCAACTCTTTTATTTAAAGATTTATTTAATATTTTGTCTGTATGAGTGTTTGACTGTATACATGTGTGTGTGCCATGTGCATGTGATGCCCATTGAGGCCAGAAGAGCCCCTGGATAGGAGTTATAGCCGGTTGGGGTTGCTGTTGGTGGCTGGGAACTGACCTCAGGTCATCTGCAAGAGCAATACATGCTGTTAACTACTGAGCCCGTCTCTCCAGGTCCAATTCTCTAACTCTTGATCCTACTGAAAAAAAAAAAAAATGGAGGTCCAAGGACATTTCCAGAGAGTATTTCTCAGGTTCCATCTCCACCCCTCTAGGAAGTTCTGACTCCCTTTCACCCCTTCCAGAAGAATCTTAGAATCTCCTGATAGTGTCTTCCAGGGTAGCTCCAGCAAGTCCTCTTGATTTCTATGAAGATCTATTAAGCCCTACTGCAAGAGAAGAGGTCAAATGAGAAATGCACTTTCCAGCATAACGGAGCTGACATTTATATGAACTCACAGAGATTGTGACATCATACAAAAGAATTGCACAGATTCAAACCAAACAGAACCCTAGCACTGAGAAGGGGGAGTGGACACAATGTCACACCTAACCAAGAAGCTATTTGCAGTCAGCTCCTGCTGGGAGAAAGAAAATCAGTTTTCTCCAAAAGAGTTTCACTGGGTATATCAATCACACTCCAAGGCGGGCCCCATGCCCCAGGGTAGTTGACCAACACAAAATGCGCTCTCTCTCTCTCTCTCTCTCTCTCTCTCTCTCTCTCTCTCTCCTCTCTCTCTCTCTGTGTGTGTGTGTGTGTGTGTGTGTGTGCGCGCGCACACAAATGCATGCACTTTTTGTCTTTTGGTATTTTTTTGTCTTAATGTTTTTTAAGTTTGTTTTGATTTTTTTGGTGTTTTTATTTGTATGTTTGTTTTGTTGGGGTTTTTTGAGAGAAGGAGAGAGAGACAAAGAGGCAGAGGAAGAAAGAACATGAACTTGGGTGGGTACGGAGGTGGGATTGACCTGGGAGGAGTTGGGAGAGGGAAAATAATATGATTAAAATATTTTATATGAAATAGAATAATAAATAATTTGTGAGTCTGGGGAAATAGCTCAGTCACACAGAACAAAGATCCTGGGTACCCATGCACACAGCCAGGTACAGCCTCATGCACCTGGAACCCCAGTGCTGGAGAGCCAGAGACAAGAGGGTCCCTTCAGCTTGTAGGCCAGTCAGGCTAACCAGTGAGCTTCAGGTTTAGAGAGGGACTAGTCTTTAGTCTCCAAGAAATAAGGCAGAGAAGTGTGGTGATTTGAATGACAAATGTCCCCTATAGTCTTTGGCATTAGAATGTTTGGTCTTCAGATGATGGCCCTGTCTGGGGAGGCTTAGGAGGTGTGGCCTTGCTGTAGGGGGTGGAAGATGAGCGCTTAAAAGACTTGCACCCATTCCAATTTGCTCCCTGTCTAGTGCTTTGAGATGTGAGTTCTCAGCTTGCAGCTCTGTCCTCCCTGTCTGCTGCCCACTGTCCCTGACATTATGGACTCCAACCTGCTGGAACTGTTAGTCCCAAATAAACTCTCTTCTTTAAGTTCCTTTTGGTCATGGTGGCTGTCACAGCAATAGAAAGCCAACCAGGACAAGAAATGACTGGGGACCACACCTGACCTGCACACACACACGTGTACCCAGACACACACATGTATGCACCCAACAACAAAATAAATCACAATAATCAAATCATAATTTGTGCATGGTCATTTAGAAATGAGTGCCTCAGAACAGATTATATCCCTGAATCCTAACTATGGGGGACACTTGGGTGGCTTCATAAGAGGGATGGTGAGCTTGGAATCCTTTTTTCTTATTAACTGAGAGACATGGCACTTCTTCTGCAGAACAAAAAAACTGTAAGAAACTCAGTGCTTTATGTGGCCTCAAATGACATCCAGTCTGACTCAGAGGAAATTGCTGTGTCCTAGAGCAATAAGCTTTGGTTTCTTGGGTTGAAATCTCTTGTTTTCATATTCTATTGCAAACATTTAGAAATGGAAATGAAATCATGTGACCTTATTGTTATTCACTTCTCGGAGCCTCCATGCCCTGCATCTAAAGGGCATGTCTTGACCCTGGTCCTCTCTGAAAAATTGTAATTCAGGATAGGAAGTCTCAAAGGCTGACTTCTTCCACTCCTGCCTGGTGTTATAGTTCTTTCTATGGGACTGGAGCCGATCATTATTAACAATTGTGGGGAGGGAGTGCCAATCCCACAGCTATACTGAGGCTCTTATCACCTACCCTGCTGTTGTTAAAACCAAAGCAAACTTCCAACGTGATCACGTAAGCCAGGAAAAAGTCTGGTAGTGAAGGGTTCTGAGGGACTGTAAGAAGCAGTGTGTGGAAATCCCCGGAGCATTTGTTTGCAGAACAAGGAACTCAGAAGAGCTGGTTTTTAGGCATGGGAGCTGGAATTGCAGGGAGCGTAGGTACTGCTTGAAGTCTGTCACACACAACACTCACCCCAGGATGGGCTGGGACTAGACTTCTTCAGATGATCCTCAGTTCCTCTACACAATAGCTAATTGCTCCACTGTGGGGTATTGGGAGTGTATGTACATCTATGTGAATGTTTGTATGTGTGTATATGTGTGTGTGTGTGTGTATATGTGCCTCTGTGTGTAGGGCAGAGGTCAATGTTGAGTGTCCTCTTCAATTGCTCTACACATGTGTTGTTGATTTTTATATAATCTTTTGTTCTTTGAAATTTTCATATAGGTATACATTGATCATATCCATCACCAACTTTCCCTCTCAAATCCCCAACACCACCTGTGAGGGTTAGCTTTGTCAAATTTGTCAACTAGGATCTGGGAAGAGAGTTTTAATGAGGGAACTGTCTACATTAGCATAGACTTTGGGCATGTCTGTGGGGAATTGTCTTAATGGATTATGGGAAGACCCAGCCCACTGTGGATAATTCCATTCCCTGGATAGGGGGTCTTGAGCTGTATAAGAATGGAAGAATTATGCTGAGCCTAACCAAGGAAGCCAGCTGCTTTTGACTGTGGGTGTGGATGTGACCAGCTGTTTAAAGTTTCTGCCTTCACCTCCCTTTGATGGACTATTACCTGGAATTGTGAGCTAAAATCAACCCACTTTTCCCTAGGCTGCATTTTGTCAGGCTACTTTATCACAATCATGGAGAGGAAACTAGAACATTCCCAAACACATTTCCTTCCCACCTTCATGGCCTTTCATTTATGGTTTTAAATAACCCACTGAGTGCTGTTGGAGCTGCCTGCTGAAATACTGACTGGTCTTGTGTAGATCTTTTGGTCATAGACAGGTAACCACACCTTCAGTGAGTTCATGAGTGAAAGTCGTGTCACATCTGTGCTGTTTGTTTGTTTTTTTACTCTTTTTTTTGGGGGGGGGCACCACCCAGCTCCCAGAGAAATCACACACAGAGTCTTACTCTTACTTATGAACGCCCAGCCTTAGCTTGGCTTGTTTCTTGCCAGCTTTCTTTAACTTTAAATGATCCCATTTTGCCTCTGGGCTTTCCCTTTTCTATTCCTGTATACCTTTCTTTGTTTCTTGCTCCATGGCTTGCTGTGTAGCTGGGGGGCTGACCCCTGGAGTCCTCCTTCTCTGGCTACTTCTTCCTCTTCCCAGATTTCTCCTTCTATATAGTCTCTCTGCCTGCCAGCCTCTTCTATCCTTTCTCCTGCCACACAATTGGCCGTTCAGCTCTTTATTAGACCATCAGGTGTTTTAGACAGTCACAGTAACACAGCTTCACAGAGTTAAACAAATGCAACATAAACAAAAGTAACACACCTTAAAATAATATTCCGTAACACACATCCAGGAGACAGCATCCCACAGCACTTCTCCCTACCCCCAGCTCTTCCGTTCTTCCCTCCCTTTCTGCAGTGTTACCTGAGCCTGCTGAGGCAGGTTGGCTCGACATAGATGTCCCATTTAGGGCTGAGCATTCAACAGTCACTGGTTCTCAATACTCAACACTGATCAGTTAGGAGTCAGTCTCCGCACTCACCGCAAAAGATGCTTCTCCAGGTGAAGTTGAAAGCAACACTCACTTAGGGAGTCAATCACCTCAATGGCTGCGATGGTGGGGATCTCAGATCCCTCTGGGTACTGTGCACAAAAAGGATGAATGGAAGCCATTGGTCTCTGCATCTGGTGTGTGGAAGGAGGTTGTAAGTCCCTTCCTGGTAGTTTCCTGCCCCCATTTCTGGTCCTACATGTTGGATGTGTGAAAGAAGCAGCATTTCTTTTGCTGTGTCTCTGCCTTAATTTTTGAGACAAGTCCTTTCCCTGAACGGGGAGCTCACCACTGCCAGCAACACAAGCTGGCCAGTCAGCCCCGGGGATCCTCCAGTCCTTTCCTCCACAGCACCGGGATCACAGGGGCATGCTGTTGCATCTGGCTTTTTGTCTGGGTGCTGGAGATCTGAGATCAGGTCCTCATACTGTCTAAACCATCCCCCAGCCTCTGCTTCAGTGTTTGGTTTTTGTTGTTGTTTCATTAGCTCTTTAAGAATTCCTTACAATGTGGTTTCATCCTATCCACTCCTCCCCCAGCCCCTTAAAGACCCACCCCGCACCCCTTTCCTACCCACCCTACTTTCCATCCTCTTCTTTTCCTTTAATCCATCAAGCCCAACTTGCACTGCACATAGATCTTCGGATGTGTGGCCTTCCACTGGAGAATGGTCAACTTCCCAGCAGTTATACGCCTACAGAAAATGGACTTCCTCCAGCAGCAGCCGTCCATTGCCAATCGCTTCTCTTCTAGGAATGGTAATTCATTCCCACCTCCCCTTTTCAAGCTGGGATTTGGTCTGGCTTGAGCTTGCTCAGAGCTTGTGCATGTTGTCATGGTCACTGTGAGTTCACATGGGCAGCTCCTCTGCTGTATCCAGAAAACACCATTTCCATATAGCCATCTACCATCTCTAGTTCTTACACTCTCATCTCTTCTGCCATGACCCCCGAGTCTTGGGAGGAGGGAGTATGTTAGAGAAGACCCACTTGGGGATAAGCACCCCACAATTCTTCTCTGCACTGTAACCAGTGGTGGGTCTCTGTGCTAATCACCATCTGCTGCAAATAGATGCTTCTCTGGTAAGAGTCGAGAGAATGAACATGGGTGTAATGATAAGTCATTAACAGCCAGTTTGGTACTGTTTCCTGCTTCAGTATCAGTTTACAGTTGCTACATCAACCCAGCTTAGGTCTGGCACATAGCTGAAGTCTCTAACCCACTGGTAGTCAGAGTCACATGAGACTTCAAAAGACATTCCAGAGGATTGCTTTCTCCAACCTGAAGTGCTTTTGAAAATAAGGAGAAAGGAGATAAATAATTACAGTCAAGACAATGGCATAGAACAGTGGCTTTTCCAGAAAGCTGAGATGTTTGCTTCCACTGAAATTAGAACGGTTTTTGTTATTTTAAAAAATGACAAGAAAAGTTTAGAGAGAGAGAGAGAGAGAGAGAGAGAGAGAGAGAGAGAGAGAGAGAGAGAGAGAGCAGCAAAGGCATTTGGGATACCCTATACTATTAGGCAGGGTTTCTGGTTTCCACTCCCTGTGGACTCTCTGATCCAACCCTCCCTCCCCCAATAAATAGAATACAAAATACATTTTGTTCCCTAAGGGCCTTGGGAAAATGGCCTGGTTCTCTCTGAAGAAATCCTACCCTGGGTTTGTTGAGAACCGTGAAGTCCTTTCTGAGCACCAAGAAGCTTTAGAATTCTCAGACAGGCTTTCTGTTAGGTGGAGGGTACCTGTCTGATTGGCTGCCTACCAACAATGTGAACCTAGAAAGATGACCAGCATCAACTGCAAGCTCTCTCAATTATAGCCCCGTCATTTGAATCCACATACAGAAAGCATACAAGTAGCTCTCCTTCAGAGTGCCTTTAAACACAAGTAAGGCATAGTCATTTTAGAAAAAAATAAAGCAATAAAGATATAATAATCCATAAACCAGGAAATTCTATACACCTTTCTGCATACATCTTTTTGAATACAGATAACATTTTAATTAAATTTTATTGTATTTCCTGTTTGTCTCTTCACCTATCCTTTCAAACCAACAAAAAGGTTTTGACCCTGGAGTCGTAACTAATGATTATTGAACCATCTGGTTTGTCATTTTCGATGTCCCTGAGCTGATGGTTTAGTTAACCTTCATGGTCGCTTCTTGAGGAGGAGCCATCATGAAGATGAAGACACTAACTCACAGAGAGGTTGACTGACTTACTCAGACTCGCAGACATAGGAGGTGGGAACACCAGATGGGCAGCAGACCTGATCTCTCAACCACAGCACTCCTGTATCTCCCTGTGCTTGTATCTGAGCTTCATTCTGTCCCTGCACGGAGACCTGAGGGCAAGGAAGGGGGCGGGCGCACCCCAGGGAGACAAGACACTAAGCAAATAAGGACAATCCCGTACCAAGCACCAAGCACCATGGCTCAGTCTTGCATAAGTACTGGGCATCCTTTGCCACCTGGGGAGATGTGAATAAAGGTGGAGGCATGGCTTTCAGAAGGATTTGGACATTTAGTATTTTGATTCTATGCTTAATATTTAAGCCTTAGTCCCTGAGGTTAATTATGTTTACATATATCTTCCTTAATGTTTGTTGAGTAACGAAGAGCATTGCATTTGGTGATGGAATTTAGCAAACTGGGCTCTGTGAAATGACCAAACTTCCACAAATTTTATCCCACACACACAAAAAGGACAATGTCTTATTGGTCCTTTTCTCCAGCACCTCCATCACTGTCCAGTATTTGAGTGCAACTGTTGCTATGAGATCTAGCCCAGCCTGGGCCACATAGTAAGACTCTGTCTCTAAATAAATAAAGAATAAATAAATCTACCTATTGGCTAAAAACAAGAATATATCACAGGACACATAATAGGTGACATATTCCAGAGGAACATATTGTTAACTGTCTGAATGCAAGTACAATAACACATAAATAATAAAATATGTATTATAGTGTCTTAGTGTTGGCATGGAGTTTTCTTTTTTTGTTGTTTTTTGTTTTTCGAGACAGGGTTTCTCTGTGTAGCTTTGCGCCTTTTCCTGGAACTCGCTTTGGAGACCAGGCTAGCCTCGAACTCACAGAGATCCGCCTGCCTCTGCCTCCCGAGTGCTGGGATTAAAGGTGTGCGCCACCACCACCCGGCAAGTTTTCTTAATGAACAAACATATAAAGTAGAAGAAGATATGTTACAAGCTCTAAGGGTTCTTTATCTTTTTGACCTGAATCCATAAAGGTGCTCTTGGCTTGAGGAATTTCACATTCTTCAGCACTTCTCTCAGATATGTATGAGGTCATTGGGACATTCTTTTCCATCTGTGTGATCTTGTTTATGAACCAGATCACAATCAGGGAGAAAGTAAAAATGAGTTCCAGAAATGCACTTCTAATACCTTAAATATATGGTTGTTCTAGTTGGCATTCTGTTGGTGTGATGAACACCATGACCAAAAGCAACACTGAGGAGGAAAGGGTTGATTACAATTTACAGGTTACAATCTAAAATCGAGACAAGGGGCAAGCCAGGGCATGAGTTCAAAGCAGGAGCTTAAACAGAAACCGCAGAGGAGTACTGCTTACTAGATTGCTTCCTCTGGCCTTCTCAACTTCCTTCCTTATACAACCCAGGTGCCTAGGAATGGCACCACCCACAGTGGGCTGGGCCCTCCTACATCAATCAACAATCAAGAAAATGTCACCCCAAGCCATGATCATAGGCCAATCTGATGGAGGCAATTCCTCAACTAAAGTTCCGTTTTCCAAGGTGTGTCTAGGTTTGTGTCAGACTGACAAAATGAACTATGACAAAGGTTATGACAAGCAATAGTAACAGCTTGAGGGAGAAAAATTAAAGCAGAAACTGGCTTGACCAAAGTTCTTTCTTGCCATTAAAATGCTCAAAATTTAGGGTCCTGATAAACCTGAAGAGAGAGCTGGGGTGGAGTTTAGGTGGTCGGGTGCTTGCTTAGCAAGTTGAAGTAAGCTACCCATTAAAATCCTTATTAAACAGAATAAGTAACTCTAAAAGAAACGTGTGAGAGGGGAAGGAAACACACTGGAAAGAATTGGCTTAATCTGAATGGAAATAAAGAATTGAAACAAGGCACAGAAAAACAAAAAAAAATCAATCCAAACAAAATGTAATCAGAACAAAGAAACATAAATTATAATTTTTAAAATATTCATAAAAATTAAGATACTTTAATCATAGAATTTTAGATTAAATAAACTTCAGACTATAACATTATTTAGTGAAATGGAAAGCTATTATGTAATATACAGGAAAACTAACAAATTTGAGGTTTAAACATTGGTTTGAAACATTCCCAAGCCAGTATTTTACTTTATGAGTTTGTGTGTTTGTTTGTTTGTTTATAAAACAGCAATGTGTTGAAAGTGAAAACCACCAACAGAAGTATAAAACTGTGAATGTTTCAAGTGTGAAGTTAACATTAAATTATTGCAAATTGATTAAGTCATCGAAAAATTAACAATGATGTTGGAAGTTAAACATACAATACTTATTGTGATCACATCTGTAGAACATTCTGCTAACTCTTCAATAATCTGCATTCTTTCCAATTATCCAGGGAATATTTTTAAAGACAGCAAATTCCAGGCCAAAACGGACATTTCCATGAATGTTTTTAAAGCCACATAGATTTTAAAAGCTGACCATAATATAGCAAGATGGGAACTGAATTCCAGAAAGGGAGAAGAGATAGTAGAAAGAGGAGGAGGAAGAGGAAGAAGAAAGAAAGAGGCATGGCCTTCTGAAAAAGAAAGTGTTGGGGGAAGAGAAAAGATGAAGAGAGGAAAGGAGAGGGGAGGGGAGAGGAGGGATGAGGAAAGGCAGAGGGAGAGGGGACAGAGACACAGAGAAATTAAGAATTAGACAAACATAGTCTTGTGAATCTGGAAACTTAAAAATGGTTTTAAATTCTTTATGGGTCAGAAAGGAAGCCATGATGAAAATTATGAACACTGTGCATTTGATTTGATTCACATGGTCACCTTTGGTAACACAGTAAATGTCATGTAGTGGTTTCCGCAACCACGGTTGCAGCTCTGATAGTCACTGCTGCTGACGCAGGGACCTCCCCTACTCTCAGATGTGGACCTAAGTTAAAGGAAGCACACAACCCAGCAGTCTTTAAAACATCAGATGCTCCTGAATTAGAACAATGCAAACAAAAGCAGGGCTGTGTGTTTGCAGCCCATCCAGTCCTCAGTCAACCAAGGAAAACTCTTCCTTCAAATATCACGGGCTGTAGAACACAGGGGGGCAAATGTGCAGAGGTTGCACAGAGCTAACATCTGTTCTATAGTTTCCACTCTGTGGAATCCTAGGGATGACATTGCCAACACCCTTTCCATCACATCATAATGTCAACATTCCAAAGGAGTCCAGAGCCTCAGAGTCAGGATCTAGGATGCCAGAGAAAGGATGGAGAGCAATCCCCACAAATCCTGGGGCTTTGTATAAAGGCAACGGCTAAGAAGGAAGAAATAGCAAAGCCTTGCCACCACTGTTGAGTCTGGGTACCATCCTAAGAATGTCCTATTTCAATAATTGGAAGAGCACCCAAATGAGCCAGAGCTTGATGTCACATGACAGCATCAGGTAATTGCTCCTCTCCTTCCCTTTGCGTCAACAGGGGTGAGCAAAGGATGTGGGTAGCACAGATTTCCTGAGGCAAAAGATTTAGTCAGTCAGCCAACCAAATATATATATATATATTCTCTCATATAATACATCCCAACCATAGTTTCCCCTCCCTCCTCTCCTCCAAGTCTCCCCCCAGAGCCATGTTTTTAACACAGACAAAGACAACACATTATTAAAGGGATACTTTTGTTCTGTGGATAGATATTTCTCTTTGTATTGATTTCCTTTAATGTGATTATATTGAAAATTATTTAATAAGTAAAAGTACTGATTATGTTAGGTGAAAGTCACCTGCCATGCTTACTTGATGACTCCACAGCGCATAATGAAGGTTCGGGAAAGGATCAAGCTTGGGAGACCCCCCACCCACCCAATGTCAAAATTTACACAGAACACTCAGACTTTTTTCTAAGAAGATGAAATTCATTATAATTGTTTTTTATACAAGGTCTCACTATGTAGTTCTGGCTGGCCTGGAACTCACTATATAGACCAGGCTAGACTAGAACCAGCAGAGATTCTCCTGCCTCTGCCTCATGAGCACTGGTATTAAAAGCATATGCCACAACAGCTGTCTCATTATTTCCTTTTGAAATCATACTCTGCTCCTCTGGAGCCCCCATCTATCCTAATGGCAGAGAAGAATGGAAATTGTTAATGGAGGATTACTTCTGCTGCCCCTGTTAGAAAAAGGTCACCCTGAGATGAACTCAACTTCATTGAGAAAATAGCCACTTAATTCAAAGGACACAACTTTCCTTCTCAGAAGTCCCTTTGGCCATTCCTCCTCTCCAAACACAGGCAAAGAAAAAAATGACTAAATAAAATTTCCAGAAGATAGAAAAAGGAACTAGAAAGCATTGTTTATGGAGGAAGAGCGATTCTGGGCAGGTCCAACCAGTCACTGAGAAGACTGCAAGCTCCCACTTTACCAGGTAGAAAAGAAAACAGAAGTGTCCTGTGGCAAAGGTCCTTGGAGCCTTTGGTGACCCAACATATTGCCTACATACTAGCATCTGACTAGTGTTTGCTGGAGTTTAGCTGATTCCACTGTCCTTTATGTTGAGTCCTGCTGACATCTGCTACTGATGCCCAACATCACTCAGACCCATGCTCTCTATGCCCTCTTGTGTACTCGCCCTAGTCCCAAGCCTGTGCCAGGACAGTGTTGTCCTCAACATGTTGGTGACTTCTGACCAAGGCAGCAGGAGATCCAGACCACAAGGACCCTTCTTGGCCATGGTGGAGACATTGTGGGAATGCTAGGGAGGACTGGCTCTCCTACACAGCCTGTAAGGGTCCTTGAGTCTCTAATGTGCTGTCCCAAGTTTGTTTAATCATGGCAGAGTGGAGAAGCTCACAGTAATTCTGCAGTGACCCGCTGTGCCCTCTCAAAGTCTCTCTGCTTCCTCCCTCCTCCTTTGCCAATGTTTTCCATTTCCTCTTCCTTTCTACCAGAAATTTCCATTAGTCAATTTCTCTATATAGTGACATTGATCTTACATGATCTAACTGGACTCCTTACATTTAAAAAAAAAATATTTTCCTTCTTCATAGAGGCTTATTTCTAGAATGAAATCTTGCTGTAGACTAAAAATACCCTCTTGATATTTAGGACATTAAACCTGACCCCTTTGTTTTCACTTCACACTGTAACCACCCTAATTTTCTCCACTCTTTCGGACCCTTACCACTTTCCATTTACTCAAAATAGGATGAGCCAAGACAGGTCGGGGGTGGGGGAGGGGGGCTGTAACCCACTTATAATTCCAGGACCTGGGAAGCTGAAGCAAACGGGATCACGGGTTCAAAGACAGGCAGAACTATGAAACAAAAGGGGACTGGGGAGGGAAGAGGGAAAGGAAGGAGAAAGAGAAGGAAAAGGGAAATGCAGAGGGGAAATCAAGCTAAAATAAATCAAAACAAGATACCATAGAAGTGTAGGACTATTGCAAGAAACTGATTGACTGTGTAATTGCTATGAACCCAAGGCCCAAAGCCTGCTGAACTCAGGGAACGGGCATCAAACTCAGGAGAGCGTGCACAAAGACAACCTTCCATCAAGGTCTTCTGGATCCCAAGCCCCCTTCTCAGGGAAGAATGGAAACACTACTGCCCTGTTTTCTTTTCTTTCTTTCTTTCTTTCTTTCTTTCTTTCTTTCTTTCTTTCTTTCTTTCTTTCTTTCTTTCCTTCCTTCCTTCCTTCCTTCCTTCTTTCTTTCTTTCTTTCTTTCTTTCTCTCTTTTCTTGTCTTTCTTTGTTTCTTTTTTGTTTTGTTTTTTCGAGACAGGGTTTCTCTGTGTAGCTTTGGTGCCTTTCCTGAAACTCACCCTGTAGCCCAGGCTGGATTCGAACTCACAGAGATCTGCCTGGCTCTGCCTTCTGAGTGCTGGGATTAAAGGCGGGTGCCACCATCGCCTGGCTTTCTTTTGAGCTCCCTGTGGAGCAGCTCATTGGCCCAACTTAGCTGGATGCCGGAGACAAGTCAGTGTTGTCTATGCATGTAGTTGTCCCTGGAGGACTGGTTCATGCACAGATGCTCAAGACCCACACATAAATGGTGTAGCATTTCATTTGTGCAGAGTATGGCAATCAGTACAGAGGTCAGCAACTGTTCAGTGTGCAGAGGATGAATAACTGTGAAGTGGTCAGTCTGCCTGGATGAGATATCGATAGCAGGCCCTCTCCCCATGTGGCTCACAAAATATTGGATAAGAGGGGACAGAGAGGTGGTAAGAGCCAGAGATCAGGGAGGACTTCTGAGAAGCCATGTCTTCTGGACACATCAGATCCATGCTATTTACGAGCCCACAGCAGCTGTGGCGATCTGCTTGAGACCCACGTAAGATCAAGCCCACCAGTGTTCTAACAGAGCTGGGAGCTCAGGCAGTTGGAAGCTGCCTGGAGAGGGAGGGTCAGTTTTCTTCAGGGAGGTGGCCTTTGTTGGGTTGTCCATGCTCCAGTGGATGACCCAACACCCATGCACACGAAGACAGTACTGATTGGACTCAGCGGGATCTGAAGAGCAGTCATAAAGATGAATGTGGTGGGGGATCTGGGGAGAGTTGGAGGGGGAATGGGGAGTTGATATGATCAACACATCATATATACACATAGGAAACCATCAAAGGATCAATTTAAAAATGGAAAAACTCCCAGTGTAGCATCTGCATACCACCTATGCACACTCAATCATCCTGATACAATGGAAATCATGGTTATGCCGAGTAGTTTAGGAGATGAGGTCATGGAAAGTAAGCCTTCCCATGTGCAGGACCAATGCATTTTTTTCCCTCTGAAGCCTTTCAATCCATAGCTGCCTGAACCTATGTGTGCAGAATCCTTGGATGTGGAGAGAGTTACCTGAGATTTGGACAATGCATTAGAATCACCCAACATATCTCAACAATTAGCAGCTCCATGTACCCAGTCACTCGTGTGAAGCTTAAGAGAATCTGTGTGTTTGGTGCGTGCATGTGTGCATGTATGTATGTGTGTTCTGATGTATGCCTGTGTACAGGTTTATTTGTGTGTCCACGTGCAGGGAGATGGATGCACACATATGTGCATGTGGAGGCCAGAAGCCAGCGTCAGGAGTCTCCTCTATCATTCGCCACCTTACTTTTTAAGACAGTTTCTCGCTGAACCCTGTATCAAATTTACTGAAGATGGGCTGGCCAGGGAGCTCTGGGGGTCCACTTATCTCCATCTGCAGGACGATAGGGATGATCCAAAGCCAGACCCTCATGCCTCGTGGCAAGCACTTGACCAACTGCGCCACCTCTGCAGCCCCAGGAAACATCCTTAATTCCTCACTGTCTTACCACACTGAACCACTAGGAAATGTTGTAGAAACCACTTCCAAACACGTAAAGTTGTCAGCACCCTCCTTCATGCTGACTAGACTACACAGCCCACCTCTGCCTCCTCCAAGAGGACATGTGTCCTTCTTCCTGCTTCTCCAAGAACCGACAGGGTTATCAGGAAGGTCACTTTGACACCCACTACTTGGCAAAGCTTTCTGGTGGTAACCGTGGCTAGTCTCTGTTCCCTCCTGGCAAATCTGTATGTTGGTGTTACATCATCTCCATAAGAGCCTTCTGGGGGTGAACAACACTACCATCCCCAGGTTGCAGATGGGGTAACTGAGGCTAAAAGAGCTCAGGAGCCAAGGAGATGCTAAAGGAATATGACTATGAGCTGCTTAAAGGTCTAACACTGAAACCAGATTGAGCCAGGCCTGTAGCTGGGAAGGGAAGACAAGCATGGGAACAGATGGCCTCCAAAGTGATGGCTGAGGTGGCTGCCTGAGAAGGGTGTGTGTGTGTGTGTGTGTGTGTGTGTGTGTGTGTGTGTGTGTGTGTGTGTGTGTTCTAGTGCTAACAATCTACATTATATAGGCAAGGGCCTATTTTGGCCACTGAAATTTTTCTTTATTTACATGTGTATGTAATGTGTGTACATGCAGATTGCATTCATATGTGTCCATATACCTTTGGAGGCCAGAGGACGAGCTCTAGCATCATTCTTCAGGTACTATCCATCTTGTTTTATGAAGCATGAGCCTGGAATTTGCCAAGTCGGGTGAGCTTCAGGGATCCGCCTAACTGACTTCCCAGCATTAGGATAGCCTGCTCATGCCATCATGTCCAACTTCAAACAAACAAACAAACAAACAAACATGGATTCTGAGGGTCAAACACAGGTTCTCAGTCTTGCAAGGCAAGCACTTTACCAATCAAGTTATCTCCCTAGTCCCTCCTCACCTCTCTCTGATGGTATATCACTATGGAGCCTAGGATAGCCTCAAACTTAGGATATTCCTGCCTCAGCCTCCTGATTCTCTTGGATGCTGGTATTACAAGCACATCTTATTCATACCTGTAACCTACCCATCTAGCCATACTCGTCTACCCTTAATTGTTTAATTTTAAATTTTTAATTGAATTTGAAAACTGAATGCATGCAACAGGCCAGGAGTTTCCGGTTTACAAGCATTGCTGGATTAGAGTTGACTCACCCATCATTTCAACATCCTCCATTCATGACATCAGGGCTATAGTCCTTCAGGGTTCCAAACACAGACTGCATTTCCTGTCAAACTGACAGCCACGTTTGAAGCTCAATTATTATAATATGGTGGTCATAATAGACTTGGTGGTTTCCAGCATGAGTTAAGTAGCATGCTAAGCGCTTTACATGAGTTATAGCCGGTACCCTTCACAACAACCTTGCAATTTGCATATCTATAATTATCCATACTTTACTGATGACAACACAGCGTTCAAAGACATGAAGTTACAAGCCTACAGTTACACAGTAGAAAACAGCAGAGCTCAGCACTGATCTCAGGCTTCTCTCCCACTCCAAAACTCAAGTGCATTTTACCAAACGAACAGAACTAGCCCTGCACACCACCAAAATTCTAGACCCCCAAACCAGAAACCCCTTGTAACCCTCCATTCTTCTAAGTCAGGTGTCTTGTCCTCTGTCCTCCCCAAAATTATGCATTCTGCTCTGCCGACTGCTAACCAACCATCCAAATATTGTACTTCCTAAAGCACCACGGACACTGTCAGAACAGCAAACAGAAACTGAGATAAGCCGAGCGAAGCACAGGACAGCGTGTCCTCGGCAGTGGACAGGCTGGCAGCAAAGCAAACTGTGAAATTTAATAGGAAGGCAGCTCTGCTGGAGGATGCTATGAGGGACTCCAGGGCTTTCGGCTTTTGTTTAAATACTTGGTTCGGAAAGAAAAAAATTTATCTGGAAGAGTAGATTTTAGAAAGCAGAGCTATACATCCTGAAACTCCAGGGACGGTGCTAAATGAACAGATTGTGCTATCTTAGAGTGTCAGGTGCACTCTGTCCTTTATTACCTATCTATTTGGTGAGGAGAGAGAGACAGAGACAGAGAGACAGAGAGACACACACAGAGAATCTGGTTTTCTTTCCACCATATGGCTCCCAGGGATCACTCAGGTCCTCGGGTTTGGCAGCAAGCACCTTTACCCGCTGACTATCTTGCCAGCTCACTTTCTTCTCTTTTGAATCACCGTTCTCATTCTTTCTAGACGCTCTTGCCATCCCTTTCGGCACAGCCTTCACTCTCCCTGCACCTGCATGTCCTCTGGCTCATCTAGTTCAAAAGCAGGAACAAGATCTGACCAGGCAGGCCGCAAGAAAGAGAAACCTGTGATTACCCACTTCCGTCCGCTCTGTCATTTGCTAAACGTATTGTCAATACTTGAACCGCCTCTAATGCCCCAGACTAGGCGTCTCAAGCTATGTGATCTGTTCTTTGAGTATTTCTAGCATTGCTTTGAGTCACAGCAATAAACGACAAGGCTTGACATTCAAACAATGTGTTGCCATTAGGCATCATTTCTTCATAACACTAGTAACAGGTTTCCCCAACTTATGAGCTCCTATGTCTTTATCCACAGCCTTCCTATGAAAACCCTTCTTTAAGAGTTTTCTGGCATCCAGCAACACCAACAACCCTGCTGCTCATTTCCAAACACTAGCAGTGGGACTGGGAAGGAATCTCAGTGGGCAAAGTGCTTGCCTTGCGAGCATGGAAAGCAGAGTTTGATCACCAGAATGCACATAAAAATGCTGGCCATAGTGATGTTTGCCTGCAATTCCAACACTGGGGAATTCAAAACAGGAGGATCCCCTGGACTCACTGGTCAGCCAGTATAGTTTAACTGGTGAGTTTCCAGGCAACAAGAGACGCGATCTCAAAGGAAGTGGATAGCGTTCCTGAGGAAGCCTCAGAAGGTTGTCCTCTGGCTTCCATACATATACATACATATGCAGAGACTTGTGTACCAGAACGTAAACATGAACACATACATATGTAAAGAAATACACTTGTCTCTCTTTCCTCCATCCCCTCAATCCAATGTATCAGCAAGTCTCATCAGTGCTACCTCCAAAACCATCATCCAGCCAGCCTCCCTTCTCTACATCCTGCAACACTGATCCTGTGTGCTCTACCAAATCCCCACCTCCTCCCTCCCTCCCTCCCTCCCTCCCTCCCTCCCTCTGTCTCTCTCTCCCTCCAGACTCCATCCTTCTCCTCTTCAATCTACTCCTCAAAGGTCAGCCAGATTAATTTTCATAAAGTATAAATTCCACCATGGCACGTTTCCCCCTTGTTCCATCACTTTCAGAATAAGATCTAAAGTCACAGTTAATACTCATAAGGCCTGTGCAGCCTGGCTCAGGCTTCTCTTTGGCCTGTCTCAGCCACTTCCCATCTCAGCCACTCTGACCACAATGGCTTCTCTCTGTCCCTCAAATATTCTTAAACTCTGCTTCAAGGACTTTGTTTACCCCTCATGCACTGTGCAATCTCCAGGCTCCATCTGGGTGGCTGCTCCAAGCCTCAGGATCTCCGCTTCCAATGCTGTTGCTGAAGAGCCTTTTCCAACCTCCTCATTTCAGCTACTCCCTCGGTAGCTCCTGCATTTCTTTCTGGCAGCTTCCATAAAGTGCAGTTACCTTACTGACCTATTTACTGACTTTGTCCTGCTGTACCTCTAACATATAGCATCGGTCCTGGGAGGCAGAACAGATAACAACCAAGAAGCAGATAAATAAATAAATAAACAAACAAACAAATAAATAAATGTTACCACATAGAGCCGATGGATAACACGCTCCACCTTCAATAAAGCATGTATGAGAAACAAATGAACAAAAAAGGGGAAATACCACTACTTTTAATAAAGAAAAGCTTGTTAAGATTGCAGAAGGTATTTTCTGATTACATGAAGGGGAGTGGTAATAAACACGCTTACTTTCAGAGAGATAGAAATCTGGCCACATCCTCTTAGTTCCTGGATTTGGGGTCTTTTGAAAATTATTATTTTCTCCTCAATATTTTATGAGCATAATTTTTAAGTGTCAGTAGCTTCTGGAAGAGCATCTCAGCTCCCCGGCAGCTCCTGGATGACTCCATTCCTCTTGACAAGGCCTGACTTAATTGAGTCCTGTGGGCTCAGAGCATTTGCATATGTGTCTAATAAGGTAGATTGCCAATGCCTCACTGCTACTTTGTAAACAAGAATTCCAAGGTATGTGGCGCACTTTCAGAATGGGCCCCTGGAAAAATGCATAATCACTTATTTATTGAGTGTAGATTTCCTTAATGTGCCAAAATATGCCTCAGGGTTGTCAGTTCAAATGTCACAGCTTGCTAGAAATGTTGAGGAATCCATTGAGTGGACACAGAGCAGATGTTTTCCTATGCTTAACAATTTTGTTTTCCTTTGGAAAAAAAATGCCTAGTTTCCCACCGCTGTGTATACAGGAACTGCTTAAGCTGAGTCTTTGGAGAGGAAGAAGAGACACATCAGAAGGGAGTATAGGCTTTGGAAACCACATGTCAGAAACCAAGTTCAAACCCATAAAAGGAAAATAGCACGACTTTTTACATCTGGATGCAAGAGGAAAATGTCAGGTTCCTGTCCCAGAATCAGTGTGTGTATTTCAGAGACAGAGAAGGACAAAAGGAGCCATCTAGGAGTCTGTTATTTCTCAATCCCAGTGACCCCAGCTAGGATGATGGTGTTCAAACCTAGTTTCTTTGGTTTGGGCAGAAAAAAAATAATTAAATCCAATAGATATATTATCATTTAATACTCCTACAGACGGACTAACCTCAAAATACCAAAGAAAAGTTACATCCTGTCTTCTGAGTCTTGACCCAATTACTGGATACCCTGACTCAATCCTAAAAAACTTTCACTAACCTCAGACTAACCTGACTCTACCCCAGAACACTCTTAACCAATCCCAAGACAGCCTGGTTCATTCAATCCCAGGACACCTTGACCCAATCTCAGGACAGCCTTTCTAACCCCAGAATACCTTTGGCCAGTACTAAGATATTCTGACTCAACCCCAAGGCACCCTTAATCAACTCCAGACATAATCTTCTCAGATATAAATGCATTCTTTTGATTTTCTGGTCATTACTGTGGATTTCAGGTTTCTCAAAAAGATGTAATGCAATTCAGGCCTAGTGGTACAGGCCTGTAGTCATAGCTACTCAGGAAACTGAAAAATGGTGATTCCAAGTGCAACTGGTGGCATTAGCAAGATCCTGTCTCAAAAGTGAAAATAATGCTTTTTTTTTTAAAGCTAGTTGGGGTTATGAATGTGGCTCTATTAGTAGAATGCTTGCCTATACACACAACACACACAAAAACAAAACAAAAAAATCCCTGAGTTCAGTGCCCAGCACCATATAAATGGACATGGTGGCACACATATGTGATCCTAGCATTTAGGAGGTAAAGTCAGGAGGATTTGAAGTACAAGGCTATCCTCAGCTACATAGTGAGGCCAGCTGGGACTGCATGAGACCCTATCACAAAAAAAGGAGAGAAGGGGACCTGAGAATATAGTTTAGCCATCAGTAGAGACATCGCCTATTCTACTCCAAATCCTAAATTTAGTTCTCTCCCCTCCCCCTCTCTCTCTCTCTCTCTCTCACACACACACACACACACACACACACACAAGCATGCCTCAACTCCCTCCCCTGTAGTTAATATTTTCAATCACTTGCTTTTGTTTCTCTCTACCCTCATCCACCCACTCTGCTCCCATCTGCCCATCAAATACAGATTGTCTACCTCCTGCCAAGTGCAGCACCATGTGACAGAGAGACAACTGTACTCAAAGTAAGCAGAAACTAGAACCTCACAGAACCAACCGATAACCTCCTAAAGGAGTAGACATGTGACCTGACCATTACAGTGTAGCTGGCTTTATAAAAGTGAATTTATTCACAATGCATTGATGATCAAAGGAAAGATGGGTCTGCATCTGGAGGTAGGAGTGGGAGGTGTCATGGACAGTAAACAAAGGAAGTGACCCTCGGTAGTCCCAGGAGAATGGGGTCAGGAACAGAGCTGGCGGAAGGAAGGACACCACTGCGTTCTGGATGGAGCGAGAAACTTGGGCCAAGTCAAAAAGGCTCAGGCGTCTGAAACATCACTAGGAAAGGAGTCACAGCAAGGACAGAGATGGGAGCAGATCTGAATCAGGGAGAACGGGAGGACTCTTCTAGAGTGAGGTGAAGGGTGTTTGGGAGTCTATGTTTGAATATCCATGTTTGAAGATCCTAAAAGATACAAAGTGATCCAATGCAGAAGCAAAAGTCCACCCCTAATATCAGGAAGGAGGAAGATTTGCTTCTGTTCACGATCTCAGCGCTGGGTGAGTCGGCTCCATTGTCTCTGAGTCTGACGTCAGAATGTCAAAGCATCACAGTGAGATAGTCATGGTAAGGAGTGGGCCCAAGTACAAAGCTGCTCATCTCATCATCAGGCTGCAGAAAGAGAAGGGGAGAGGAATACCACAAGTTGGGTATCTTCAATGTATGGGTTTGGGGGGAAACATCCCAGATCAAAAAATTGATCTGATTTGAATATGAAATGTCTCCCCATAGAACTCATGAGTTTAAATGCTTGGTCACCAGCTGGCAGTGTAGCTAAAGCTTTCCTGGTCCCACCCAGCTTCTGTGGTCCCTCACACCTCCAGTTGCTCAGACCCAAATGAACACACAGAGGCTTATAGTAATTACGAACTGTACGGCCTAATGGCTCAGGCTTCTTGCTAGCTAGATCTTACATCTTAAATTAACCTATTTCTATAAATCTATACCTTGCCATGTGGCTTGTGGCTTACCAGTATCTTATATCTTGCTTCTCATGGTGGCAGCTGGCAGTGTCTCTCTCCTCAGCCTTCCTATTCCCAGAATTCTCTTCTCCCTTGTCCCACTTATACTTCCTGCCTGGCTACTGGCCAATCAGCATTTTATTCATTAACCAATCAGAGCAACACATTCAAAGCATATAGAGCAATATCCACAGTACTTCTCCTTTTCTTTTTTTTCAAAAAGTAAGGTTTTAACTTTAACATAGTAAAATTACATATAGCAAAACAATTATTAAGCAAGAATTACAGTTACAATATCTAGTCTAGTGCTGAAGAGATGGCTTAGGGGTTAAGAGCACTGACTTCTCTTCCAGAGGTCCTGAGTTTAATTCCCAGCAACCACATGGTGGCTCATCTTTAATGAGATATGGTGCCCTCTTCTGGCCTGCAGTCATACATGCTGTATACATAATAAATAAATCTAGTCTGGTGGTGGTGCACACCTTTAATCCCAGCACTTGGGAGGCAGAGCCAGGCGGATCTCTGTGAGTTTGAGGCCAACCTGGGCTACCAAGTGAGTTCCAGGAAAGGCGCAAAGCTACACAGAGAAACCCTGTCTCGAAAAACAAAACAAAAAACAAACAAACAAAAAACAATATCTAGTCTATTTATATTTGGCATCTATATCTGACTTATATCTTTCATCATAACTAAGGAAATTAAACTATCTAGTCTTCAACTACATCAAAGACCTCAGAAGGATATAATATTACCTAAGAAATGGGAGAAGGATGCAAGCAAGTTTCAGGAATTTTTTTTTTTTTTGCAAAGAGTAGACAGAGACAGCTGGCAACCTGGACAGTCATCCAAAGTTTCTCTGTAAAGTTGAGGCATCTGTCTTCAGCCCACAGGCCTAGAGTCTCTCAGTCACTTCTCTCTGTGTCCTGTAGAATGTCTGGCAATTTTCTCTGCAAAGCAGAAACATGAAGGACCATTTCACCAATCAAAGTTCAGTGGTCACCTTCCTATGGGTCCTGCATGTCCAGTAGATATATCATTTTGTCAAGCAGTCTAGGCAAGAACAATTTCTTGCCCAAATGACTATTTTTGCCAAGAAGAAGATAAACTCGATAAAGAATGTCTTCAGTGCCAATCCTCCTCTCTGAAGTAAACCAGTGCTGCCAGGAGCAGACATGTCCCACTGTCCAGAAAGTCTAAATTTTTAAAACATTTTAAATGCCATACTCTGTAGGTCTTTGAAGTGTTTGAAGATTACCTACCTAATTGAATTATATCTATGTATACATAGAAAACTTAACTTGACTATAAGTTTGACTATCATAGAAGACTAATTATTAATCTGTATTTTTTAATTATCCATTATAATCTAAATGAGTTACATAAACATAATACCTCAAATGAGAATAGAAATATATATACAGTATAACAAAATTAAGTTTAAACTTGTATCAATAAACTAAAATCCATAGCAATGTAAAACATTTCTAGACAAATTGTTGCTATTTAAAAATAGGTTCATTAATCTACCCTTTCATCCTGTCATATCTATACCATATCCCCTCTTCTTCTTTAGAAAGAGATTGCATTTATAACCAACCTGTTTTAAATAAAAATGTTGGTTTTTCTCTGTCCCACACCAGAGGGCTCTTCTGATATGGAACAGAAGAATATCTTAACCTTTTCTT
Organism: Peromyscus maniculatus bairdii; assembly: GCF_049852395.1. Lineage (NCBI taxonomy): Eukaryota > Metazoa > Chordata > Mammalia > Rodentia > Cricetidae > Peromyscus > Peromyscus maniculatus. The sequence continues at coordinate 97,200,511 of NC_134859.1, read as the reverse complement.
TTAGCAATATGCTTGGGTTTAGAGAAGGAATGAGCCAATTCCATCTCCAAAGCCAGCTTGGAGATATTTGGGAATTTGGGCATAGTTTCTCATACTACTTCCTGCTGGATGAGGGTGCTGTATTCTTATGGGGACACAAAGAAAATTTTAGGATTATGTAGTAGTCTGTGAGGCTGTATTGTCTGAGCCAGTTGCCTTGAAACCTTTCTGGGTGTTGGATCATCTGAACCATGGTGTCATCAGAGACCTTTCAGGGGGTCTTGGCTGGTCAAACCTGATGTATCTTAATCTGGAACAAATCCATAGCCTCTTGCTTTCTGTGGAAACAAAAGCAGAGCCTCCTTTCCAAAGCAACATATCCTTAGATCCAAATTTTGAAGTCAAGGTGCCCTTAAAATATACAAATTGGTTTAACTGAGCAGCCTTTACAATCAAATGTCTTTCTGTAGTTAAAAATATCAAAGAAACACAATCCAGATTTTCTGTGTAATATCCATCTTTATGTGGCTTATTTTTTATACTACTTTTACTTACTCTTTAAAGACTTTATTTTTTAAAACTTTTTTTTACGTAACTGTCTATATTTATTTTCTTCTCTCTTCCAAGCCTACATATATTTTTACACACATTGTAAACCGTTTAGAGGTTTATCCCATTGGAATCTGTCTTATTGTGAATCTATTGCTTTAAACTGTAGCATTCTCTGCCCACCTCAGCTTCCCACCATGACAGTGGTACATTTACCACCAGCTCTGGGTCTGGAAGCCATGTATACCATCAACTCTCAGAAGCAGTGGGTCTATGCTTCTATCAAAGCAGCATGTAGCCCAGAAACCTCTTTTTTATTTGTCTGTACTAGCAAAGGCTAAATCCATGCAGTGTAATGTGCAGCTTGCAGATGCCTCATTCCCACCATGCTATAGGTCAAGCCCACATGTCAGGAACCTGCCATAGAGTAGCTCAAGCCCACAGACTGTGGCTAACTTGAGAGACACAAGTAGGAAGCTGTTTTTAGCTCCATTTTAGAATCTTCTTTCTCAGGTTTTAGGTGAAAACTCTTGCCCCATGTTCTGGCACCATTTGTAGGCGAAGTTTTCCTGGTCCTACCCAGCTCCTGCGGTCCCTCACTCCTGCAGCTGCTCAGACCCAAACGAACACACAGAGGCTTATAGTAATTACGAACTGTATGGCCTAATGGCTCAGGCTTCTTGCTAGTTAGATTTTACATCTTAAATTAACCCATTTCTATAAATCTATACCTTGCAACATGGCTCGTGGCTTACCAGTATCTTATATCTTGCTTCTCATAGTGGCAGCTGGCAGTGTTTTCTGACTCAGCCTTCCTATTCCCAGAATTCTCTTCTCTCTTGGCCCACCTATACTTTCTGCCTGGCTACTGGCCATCAGCACTTTATTTATTAACCAATCAGAGCAACACGTTCACAGCATATAGAGTGATATCCACAGCACGGCAGCTGTTTGGGAAGGTTCTGGAACTTTTAGCAGATGGAGCCTCACTGGAGGAAGTTGGTCATTGTGGTGGTTGTGGAGGTTAAATAGCCCTGCTGGGATGCCTGATGTTCATTTTCTGATGCCTAATGACTGATACAATGTGACCTGCCAGCCTCCCATTCTTGCTATTGTGGCTTCCACATTGTAATGCACTGTATCCTCTCAAACTGTGAGCCAAAATAACTCCTTCCTTTCTAACACTGCTTTTCGTCAGGTATTTGGTCATAGCAATAAGAAAAGCAACTAAAAAGTTGTAGCAGCTGGCATTACCACACCTCAGGACAGTGTGTTCACTCTCTCCCAGCAATGTCTTCTTCAAGAATCAGCTGACATTACCAACTTCTTTTCTGTCCACATTAAATCACTCTTCATGAAGTTAGAGGCCCCAGCTCAATCTCTTCCTCACTTGACCACATACGGGGTGAGTCATTTGTAGGTCATTGGGTCATTCTAAATGCACTTTATGGTGGACTTTATATTTTTGTCCACATTTAGGATTCCTCATGAGAAGAAAAAGGAGAACAAAAATCATGAAGATCTTCCAGAAGGCCATCACTCACCCCATGGTCAGATGCTGCAGGATGTGGAGGGTGTCTGGAGTGCTGGCAGCAAGACTAAGGAGGCGGGAGAAGATGGGGCTGCAGAGGAAGGACCTTTGCTCAGCAAAATAGAGCCACGCAAAGATGTGAAAGGTGGGAGCAGCCCAGCCTGGTGTCCTTGTGGGCATAGGGGCTTAACCAAGACTCTGGAACTGGGGCCCCTGCCCAGGAGGAGGGCAAAGCTAGTGTCACAAGACAAGACCAATACATATATAATATGTAGTATAATATATATATATATATATGTATATATATATATATATAAATAAAAAATAGCAAGTCTGCTAAGCTACTACCATCCATGGGGAAACTTTGGCTCAAAGATTCTACTTTCCATATTGCTTGTTTTTGTCATTGTTCTGATTAAATGCCTGACAAGGAGAGCCCAGGAATGGAAGGGTTTTATTTTCATATATTTATCTTTTAAAATATTTTTTATTAATTCTTTGTGAATGTCATATGAATCTTTGCCATATTCACCCCAACTCCTCTCCCCAACTCTTCCCAGATCTACCTCTTCCAAATTTGTCTTCTTTTTAAAAAAATAATCCATTGAGTCCAATTTGTGTGGTCTATCTACTCTTGGGTGCGTGGTCACCCACGGGAGCATGGTCAACCTACCAGGGGCCACATCCTTGAAGAGAACTAACTTTCCCAGCAGCCATCAATAGCTCCTCAGCTAGGGGTGGGACTTCATACTCACCTCCCCATTCCAGGCAGAGATTTTGTCTGGTCTGCCCTTGCACAGTTCCTGTGCATGCTGTCACAACTGCTGTGAGTTCATGTGTGAAACTGCCCTGTTGTGTCTGAAGAACACTGTTTCAATCTAGCCATCCAATGCCTGTCACTCTTACAACCTTCCTGTCCTCTCATCCATGGTCATCCTTGAGCCTTGGGAGGAGGCATATAACATAGATGTCCCATTTAGGGCTAAGCACTTCAAACTGTGAACATTGACCGGGTATGGGTCTCTGCGTTAATCACCATCTACTACAAAAAAAGAAGAAAAACCTTCTCTGGTGAAGGTTGATAGATGTAGTATAGTGATAAGTCATTAGGAGTTGGTTTAATAGTGTGTCCACTCAGTAGAATAATAGTAGTATGTTCTCTTCCAGGGCCCATTACCTGTCTAGACACAGATTCTTAGCCTGGTAATGGTGCCCAGGTATGAGTTTCATCTTGAGAGTGGGACTTAAATCCAATCGTAAAGTGGCTGGTTACTCCCATGATGATCATACCACTGTTGCAGCAGTTATTATAGCTTAGAACGTTCACAGCTTGGTAAGACTGATGGCTGCTTTTCCCCTTGGTAGCATGGATAACACCTTTCAGTACTATAAAAGTTGGTCAGTAGGGATGAAGCTTCCTTATAGCTTGTCTGTACCAATAACAGTGCCAAGCTTTTGTGGGGTAGGCCTCAGATCTTAAGATACTGGTGCCACCATTGTACCACTGAACATGTCTTGCAGGGCTGGTTGTTAATATCGTTCAAAGGGTTCACAGCTGGTCAAGATTTTACTTAATTAAAACAAACTCTCAGGGAGAGGATCTGACAGAAGCATATGGCGCTTAGGCTTTGGGGATACGTTGACTTAGGGGTCCCCAACTCTTTGTCCCTTACTTTGCTTTTGCATGTGTGAAGTTGGGTTCCTCCATGCTGAGTGGAGCTTCCAAACCTAACGAGGTTCAGACCTGAATCCCAGAAACATTCCCATAGAGAGAACGGCTGCTAGCCAATGAGAGTTCTCTTCAAGACTGAAGAACGAATCTTGCCTGGCGCCAAAAGTCTTCAGAGCCAAGGTGATGATGCTGTAACTGATGCGCATAACAGCCACTGAGGTGGAGACACATCACACATGACCCCTCCTTTCTCTACTCTTGCAAACCCTATTTTTTAATCAAGTGGGCTTTTATTCGTTTATTTATTTTTGAGACAATGGTTTCTATTTATTCATTTATGTATTTCTAGACATGGTCTCATGGGTCACAAGATGGCCCCTTTTCACTCACTGTGTGACAGAGAGTGTCCTTGAACTCCAGAGCCTCCTGCTCCCACTTCTGGAGTGCTGGGATGACAGCTACGTACCACCAGATCCAGTTTACATCGGGGATCAAACGTTGGGCTCTCTGGACCCTAGGCAAGCACTCTAGCCACTGAAGTACCAAGTGAGCTACACACCCCAGTTCTTCTAGCAGATTTTCCTTTCTCCCCGTTTTTGTCTCTTTCTCTCAGCCTCACGTCCTATCTACCCACAGAATGACTTTAGCACCAAAGACAAGGACTTTCCACATTGCCTGAGCCGAGAGAGCTCGAGAGAGGCAAGCTGTCTTTACATTTCCATGTCTTCCTCTAGTTAAAAGAATCAAACTCTTGTCAAATGCATAACGGGTCAGCTAAGTGGGCCTCAATGACAGAGGGACAAACCAGGAAGTATTTTAAGGTAGACATTTGTCTGTGACCCTCATTTACAATCTGAAAGACAGAGGTCCCCTGGTCATGAACATGGAGCTAATAGTGCTAAAAAGATTGACAAAATGCATTTGCCAAATTCTCCCAATGACCTCCTGTGCCCCAGTCACCCAGAGTCCAGGCTGGGTTCACTTGATGAACACACTGCATACTTTTCTAAAACTTAACACTTTTGATCCCCAGGAAAATCCTCATTGCAGTAACATTCTGGTCTAAGAGAGCTATGACCCCACGACCCTGATAAGGAAGAGCTTAGAGAATGGATCACTTGCAAAGCTTGCTGTACTTCCTAGTCCTCAAGGAGAACTGTGGGTGAGGCAAAGAGGAGATATGACAGACATTCAATGGAGGTGGAAGGAGAAGGAGGGGAGCCCCCTTTACTTTGGGATAAGAGCTTTGGCCTTAAAGCAGAGAAAGCGAGATCATCAGAGCTTCGAAGCTGATGCTCACATCAAAGGCTCTACCCATCTAGTTAGTCACGTCCTAAGGGTCTCTAGGAGTCCCCAGTTTTCCCAGATACCACATGCATCCATATCGATTCTCTTCCAGTTTTCCTGTCTTCCCAGTGTATCTTGCTCTCCAATTCTGTTTGGAGACCGAGGTCCCTCTAGCTTTCTCACCTCTCCTACAGGCGCCGTTTATACTATCAGCTGAGTGACAGGAACTTCAGACAGAGCTTCAAATGAAAGCCACATTCTGTCTTTCACTCAGCAAATACTTTGAGCACCCACTGTGCATCAGGCACTGTTCCAAGAACTGAAAACATTCTGGAGGATAAAAACTAATAAAAACAGTCAAAGACATGAAGTGACTGTGTTATCCAGTCTCCTAGCCATCCCTGTCTTTTCAGAGAACAGTTCTGTGGGTGGGGAACTTGAGCATCCTTCCCATCCAAGGGTGGTCCCATCTGGGCCAAGGAAATCTTCTCAGGCGGTTGGCACTCACTCCCTCCAAAAGTCGTGTTTGGGGAACGTTTATCCTTGAGCCTGAGTTTAGAATCTAGTCACTGTGCTTTTTTCAAGGCTGGGTGTTTCTTATTTTCCTCCCATGTGAAAGTGATTAGACTTTTCTTCCATCTGGGGGTGTCCTCCCACTTCTGACCCCAAACGCTCAGGAAATTACAAAGCAAGTTTCCAATGGATACTTTTGCCAGGGCCAGGCAAGTTTCTATGTCTGCCAACTCACGCTCCCTTCATCTTGCAAGCCTGACATACCGGGAAGGAGGAGGAGTGGGAGCCGGGTGGCCTTCTTGGCCGCAGGGCTGAGGAGGGGCAGAAGCAAGATTGGCTTTCCTTACCTGATGAGGCACCTAGCGACATGTTAGTATTTCGAAAGGAATGTGTGTGTGTGTGTGTGTGTGTGTGTGTGTGTGTGTGTGTGTGTGTGTGTGTGTTGGTGACAGAGGCAGTCAGGCATGTTTGAAACAGAAATGGGTTTGCTTAGAAATGCATGGTCTCCCCTGTAATTTTTGGAATCTATGTGCGGACAAATGGTAGAGATGACAGACTGCAGAGTCCTTGGTCCTCCTCCATCTAAGAGCTGTGCATTGGATGCAACAGAAACCACAACCCTTGCTTATAATCTGTTTCTGCTTGAGGGTATCAAGGAAAACTTGGGAGACTGTAGATCAAAAGAGCCTGCTCCAATTTATCCAGACTTGGGGAAAACTCATCTTTCAGACCAGTATTGCATAATTGCACATCCTGTCCAAACATGCTCACTATGGCTGGGTCGTTTAGCAGAGCATAACTGTTTTTCTGGAAGGAGCAGATTACTGTAAAAGAAAGGACAGTGGATAGATCCAAGACCCGGGGAGAATGAAGGGTCCTCCACGAGCATGCTGTGTGGTGATGGGTAATTTGCTTCTTATCTTGGGGACTTGTCTTCTGTGGTACAAACTGGAATTTGTCATGCACTAATTTCTCTCTGCTTCCTGGTCCCCTGAGATGTGAGGAGGGCCAGCCACACATTCCTGAAACCAAGAACTCCACCATCCTTTCTCTGCCATGGTGGACTGTACACTTAAAACTATGAGCCAAAATAAGTCCTTCTTCCCCTAAGTTCTGTTAGGTTCTGCCACAGTGGCAAGGGACGTAGCTAAGATATTGTTTGGGCGAAGATGCTGAAATGAGGTTTTTCCATAAATTCAAACCCAAACATACTTCCCAGAAGTTTCCACCATCAGTTCCATGTGTCACTAGTATGGAACCAAGAATCAGTATGTCCCACGATACATGAGATTTTAAATCAACTGCATGTCCCCAACTGGGTCCATCCTTCTTAAAGACAGTTGTTCCCTCCTCCCATGACCATGGCCCTATGTGACAGATGAAGTTTTGCTTTCCTCAACCATCTTTACCATATTCCGCCAATGAGCCACATTGGCTCAGGTGCTTCCTGCAGCCCAACCCTGGAGTTGAATTCAGAGACTCTGCTGCGACTGGAATGGAAGAGAATGGACGGTCTTCTCCTTCTTCTGGCTCCTGTGCCTCCTGATTTAGGACATAATTTTGCTGGCAGACAGGCTGTTACTGTCTAAACTCTTTATATTTTTTAGATTTCAGTGTTCAAACACAAGAAGCAACACATTCTTGGGTTTGTTGTGGCTCTGAAGAAGCCATATTTGTTAGGACTATTACTCGGCTAAATTCCATTTGGACCACACTTTGACTCCACCCCACACTGTATTGAGAGTCTGTCCAGAGAAAGAGAGGTGCATGTCTCTTTCTCACATCCATTATAGCTCTAGAGAGGTCTCACTCAACAATCACAATGATGTTGAATTATTAGTTGTACTTTATCATTTTTAAAATTCTTTAAAAATAACCTGTCATAAACAGAAAGAGGAAACATTCCCAGTTTTGACAAGCTAGCTGGAAGAATGTATGCAAGGCTGGCAGGTGCCTCCATGTTGCCATCAGAGACTCAGGCTTTCCACATCCCCTACTCCTCCTTCATGTCAGGTCCACAAGATGGCTGCTCACCCCTGATGTACATCACATACACATACAGGCAGGAAAAGGAACGATGGAGCCTGGAAAACAAAACAGGCCTATTTTAGTGATTTACTAGAAAATGGTATCTTCCCAAGGCCCTCTTCCCCACACCAGACTTTTCCTGCTTTCTGGTGAGAACTGTGTGTGTCACAGGGTCATCCCAGATGCAAAGCAATGGAATGTAGAACATTCACTTTCTGACATAGTCAAGATCAATAATGATGGGAGAACGGATGGTGAGGGTCAGGGTTGATCAGTGTTATTATCCTCAATTCACAAAAAAACAAAAAGAAAATCCCATTAAGTAAGTCAAGAGACTTTCCCAAGTTCACAGCCCAGGCAGCTAGAGCACAGCACCTCTCAGCTTCCAAGGACCCATAGTGTCTTCTGTGTGGGACACCCAGGGCTTGCATGAGGCAGCATTTAGAACCAACCACTGTGGGAGCCCGTTCTGGGGTTCCTCGTGGCTTTACCCAGCAGGTCCGAATAGAGGATGATCAGGACCACAGGCCTGAGTGCAGGTGTCTGAGATGGCCTGCACTTGGCTGTGCTGGGGGAGGAGGTCTTTTGCTCCACCCCTTGGCGTCTCTATAAAAACCCTGGGCCAGAGACAGTCTGGGCCCGTTAGAAAAGGTTCCAGGCCCTCTCGAGGCTATCCTTTATTTTCTATCTGTTTATCTCCACAAGATTCTCCGCTATAAATCCTTCTATCTAATATTTCCTGCTGCTTACACTCAAGAAAACTCTGGGAAGCTGTGGGGGTGGTGGGTAAATGCCCCACAAACCACTCAATCACATCTACTCACAAATGCTGCCTTCCATCTCCTGGCACAGCCAGCATCCTGCAAAGAGAGCCCAGGTGGTGACCAAACATTTCAGTTTCCCCAACTCCTGTTGCTTTGTGTGGTGTGTGTGTGTGTGTGTGTGTGTGTGTGTGTGTGTGTGTGTATCAGTGTATGAGTGTGTGAATGTGTGGATGGTGTGTGTGTATGAGGGTATATGTGTGTGTGTGATGTGTGTGAGTGTATGAGTATGTGGATGTGTGTGGTGTGTGTGTGTGTGATGTCAGTGTATGAGTGTGCAGATGTGTGTATGGTGTATGTGTGTGATATGTGTAGATCTATGTTGTGATGTCAGCTCTTTCCTCTGATTCCACTTCGTTTAACAAAGCAGCAGGGTTTAGAGTCAGTCTTGGTTTGTCCCAGTTCATATTTTCCAGAAAATCTGAGGGTTGGTACTGACGAGCCTTGTTCTGTAAGCTAGTGGTGGAAATGTGGAGGCTTGACTCCCAGCTCCGTCAGTTCCCAGTGTGCCCCTGGCCAAGTCCCTTAGCCTCTCCCTGTCACTTTCTCTCCACCACTCTGAGTCCTCTTGCCACAGACAAATGACCACACATTTGGTGGATTAAAACCTCTGCTAGTTATGTCAGTTTTTATGGGTCAGGAAACTGGGCAAAGCTCAGCTCACTCCTGTCCTTGGCATCTCCTTGTGACTCCGGGTTCTTCACAGGCTTAGAACTCATGGTGGCTTGTCTCCTGAAGGCTTGAACCCAAGACCATTTCTAAGGGACTCAGCAAATTAGGTCAGGCCTGCCAAGATAAGCTCTTTTGTTTGTTCACTTCTATTTTCTGGGTACGAGTGTTTTGCCTGCATGTAAGCATGAATACCATATGTGTGCAGCACCTGTCGGGGCCAGAAAAGGACATCAGATCTTCTGGAACTGGAGTTGCAGGTGGTTCTTAGCTACCACGTGGGTTCTAGGAAACAAATCTGTGTCCTCTGGAAAAGCAACAAGTGCTCTTAGGCAGTGAGCCATTTCTCCAGCCCCATAAGCTCTGCCTTGATCACTTTAGAGACAACTGATTAGGATCTTTAAGTACAAAATTCCTTCATCTTTTCCATGTAGTGCCATAGCCATGGGAATGTTGACTCATCATATTCACTAGCCCAGGTCACATATAAGGAGAGAGGTCATCTAGGACGTGCACCATAGGGTGTTAGAATCTTAGGCACTTTAGAATTCTGCCTGTCATGATCTATACAATGAAGATTCAAATCCCATCTCATAGGGTCATTCTGAATACCCAAGCCACATGGTAGGCAGGCCCCATGCTAGGAACTGGGGTATTCAAACAATATCAACATAAACCTTGTTTTAAAAGAAATCACAAGCCAGGCATTGAAATGTCTGCATGTCATCCAGCACTCGAGAGGTAGACAGAAGAGAATCAGATGTTCAAGGCCACCCTTGGTTACACATAGAGTTTGGCCAGCCTGGGTTACATGAAACAGCAGCGAAAGTAACAGTAACAAAATTAAATTAAAACAGTGTTTCTCCGGCATTAACAACAGCTTTCCCGCGATGCAAAAGTTGGCAAGAAGCATTGAAGCTTTAATATAACCAAATGACTTTTTGATATAAAAAGCCCAGTGTTTTCTTGGCATATGGAGCCACTGTCAGAAATAAGAAACGCTGACGCCAGTCAGACTTTGTGATCCGTGGGGTTAGTATTTCCACCCTCAAAAGCCCCTGGTTTGGCTTCTAGCTTGCAGTCAGAGGAGCAGCTCTTTGGCTGCTGGAGTCTGTGTGGACAAGTCGATTCCAATCTGGAGGTGTGTGAGCCCTTGATGCCCAGGTTGAAATAGTGGAAAACTTGTCCAAAGCACCACTCAGCAAAATTCAGAAGCAATGGGCACCGGCGCACCTTCTCACTGAATTTTTTGAAAGCTCCTTGGGAGACTCCACCACACTTCCAAGACTGAGAGTTGCCACACTAGCCAGTGGGAGTTCATTACGCCTATCTTGAACACTAAAGTCTCTTTTAGAATAGTTCCAAGCCAAGCGGTGGTGGCGCATGCCTTTAATCCCAGCCTCCCAGCAGAGGCAGGCGGATCTTTGTGAGTTCAAGGCCAGCCTGGTCTACAGAGCAAGATCCAGGACAGGTATCAAAACTACACAGAGAAATCCTGTCTCAGAAAAAAAAAAAAAAAAGTTCCAAATGATTGTGGAGACGATTCAGTCCATAAAGGGCTTGCCTTGAGAAACTGAAAAGCTGAGTCCAGTTCCCCAGAACTCACATAAAATTTCAGAAAGTGCTAGGTGTGACAGTGTACACTTGGACGCTCAGCACTGAGGAGCTGCAGACAGGAGGGTCCCCAAAGCTTGCTGACCAGCCAGCCTGGCCTAATTGGTGAGCCTTCAAGCAAATGAGAGATCCTGTGTCAAAGGTGATGGAGGGCAAAGATGGCACCCAGGGTTGTGCTCTGGTCTCCACAGACGTGGGCACGGTGGCTCCTGTAGGCAAGTTAATGTATGTTTATGTAGCCTGTGCCACATAGTGAGGCCCCTTCTCAAAACAAACAAAAACAAAAACAAACAAACAAAACAAAAACAACAACAAATATCAAGTATGCGTGAGGCCTGAGCTCAATTTCTAGCTTTTTTTTTTTTTTTTTAAGAGGAAAAAAAAATAGTTCAGCAGAAGGCTATTTTTACTTTAAAGCGTTCAGTGTTAAGTAGGAAGACGCCTTTTCTGCGGTTCAGTATCAAGGGCATGGGATTAATTTTGAGGTTATAAACACATATTTTTTAATTTTTCCCCCCAGTTTTCTATGAGTGTGTGTTATCTCCAGGGCTTAATCACTTCCAGAGAATCGTCTCCCTGCATCTCCCCTCCTCCTTCCCCCTACCCCGACCCCCTAAGAATCATTACTGAAGATGGAATTTAAAAATTACCCAAATATCCTGGTTATCTCACTAAAATAAAGAACAACATGGAGTCTACCACCTCCTCCGCCTCCCTGTGGCTCCCCTCATCCCCAGGGCCTCCATATCTTGGCTCAAGAGTGCATCCCGGTCTGGGTGGGGATGCACCTAGGAAAACTTAGGAAAACCTAAGGGAGATGATGCCCTAACTTACCCGCTGGTGTTCATGTGTGTGAGAGTGTCCTTTTGCCGGCTGAATGGGCACTCCCTGAGTCCAGCAGTACCAGTCAAAAAAAAAAAGCAGACTTACTGGCTAAGGAGGCTACAGCCAAGCCCCAAGAAGCCGGATTCTACTTTTAAGATAACGTTGGGCAGGCGAATGGAAGCCGCTCGAGGTGGAAAAGCCCTGTGTGCTCTGGGGCCAATGGGGAAGCCCCTCCCTTCATATCACACACTTCTGAAAAGTCCTGAGAGGCATCCCGGGAGGCAGAGCAGCTGCAAGAAGAACAGGGTCTCTGCTCAGACAAGCGTCTTCCTGGTCCTCACCCCATGCACGTGTTCCCCAAATATTCACTGAGAATCTGTTAAATATCAGACGCCCCACTAAAGCATGGTAGTCCACCCCCACCCTACTCTGTCAATAGCTGTTCAGAGCCGGAGAGATGGCTGTCAGTCAAGTGTGTGCCGTGCAAGCTGAGACCCTGAGTTTGATCCCTAGCATCCATGTAATAAATCCATAGTGGCACATATCTGAGATCCCAACACTAGGAGAAGGAAAAAGATGGATTTCTGAAGTTCATAGCCGGACAGTGTAGCCTAACAGGCAAGTTTCAGGCCAGTGAGAGATCCTGTCTAAACAAAAGATGGACAGAGAGTGAGAAACGACACCTAAGATTGACCAGCAGCCTCCACATCCACTGCATACATGTGCACACCCAGGAACACGAATACAAAGGAAAAAGAAAAGAAAAAGAATGCTTCCAACGTACTAGAGCTGACCACGGCCTCAAATTTAAATGTTTTGGCAGCCTCAGAAAGAATATTTCTGAATCATGTTTTTATATCTAATTTGGGTTTCTAGGGGGAACTGTTCGGTGAAGTTTACTTCTGTCTCTGTTTTGAGAAATTCAAGGCTTCCACTCAGCCTGCAGGAGGTGCTGAGGAAGGACACAGCACACAGCACCCCTGGCTGAGGAAGGACACAGCATCCCTGGTTGAGGAAGGACACAGCACACAGCACCCCTGGCTGAGGAAGGACACAGCACACAGCACCCCTGGCTGAGGAAGGACACAGCACACAGCACCCCTGGCTGAGGAAGGACATAGCACACAGCACCCCTGGCTGAGGAAGGACACAGCACACAGCACCCCTGGCTGAGGAAGGACACAGCACACAGCACCCCTGGCTGAGGAAGGACATAGCACACAGCACCCCTGGCCAAGGAAGGACACAGCACCCCTGGCTGAGGAAGGACATAGCACACAGCACCCCTGGCTGAGGAAGGACACAGCACACAGCACCCTGGCTGAGGAAGGACACAGCACACAGCACCCTGGCTGAGGAAGGACACAGCACACAGCACCTCTGGCTGAGGAAGGACACAGCACCCTGGCTGAGGAAGGACACAGCACCCTGGCTGAGGAAGGACACAGCACCCTGGCTGAGGAAGGACACAGCACACAGCACCCTGGCTGAGGAAGGACACAGCACACAGCACCCTGGCTGAGGAAGGACACAGCACACAGCACCCTGGCTGAGGAAGGACACAGCACCCTGGCTGAGGAAGGACACAGCACACAGCACCCTGGCTGAGGAAGGACACAGCACACAGCACCCTGGCTGAGGAAGGACACAGCACACAGCACCCTGGCTGAGGAAGGACACAGCACCCTGGCTGAGGAAGGACACAGCACACAGCACCCTGGCTGAGGAAGGACACAGCACCCTGGCTGAGGAAGGACACAGCACACAGCACCCTGGCTGAGGAAGGACACAGCACACAGCACCCTGGCTGAGGAAGGACACAGCACACAGCACCCTGGCTGAGGAAGGACACAGCACACAGCACCCTGGCTGAGGAAGGACACAGCACACAGCACCCTGGCTGAGGAAGGACACAGCACACAGCACCCTGGCTGAGGAAGGACACAGCATCCCTGGTTGAGGAAGGACACAGCACACAGCACCCCTGGCTGAGGAAGGACACAGCACACAGCACCCTGGCTGAGGAAGGACACAGCACACAGCACCCTGGCTGAGGAAGGACACAGCACACAGCACCCTGGCTGAGGAAGGACACAGCACACAGCACCCTGGCTGAGGAAGGACACAGCACACAGCAGCCCAGACCCTCCACAACAGCCGTTCCTTCCTCAGAGGGAGAGGAAATGAATGAGCAGTAGCTAAGAGCAGGGCTGGCCCTTAGAGGAAACCTTCCGAGAAAACCTAAGGGAGATGATGCCCTAACTTACCCGCTGGTGTTCATGTGTGGGAGAGTGAATAACCCTTTCCTGCATTCTTGAGAGGTAGGCTACATCTAAGAAACTCTCATGAATCCCCAAAGCTGGCTAGTATGAGAGGGGGTGATTAAGGAATACGACAATGAAATTGTTCTCTCTAGGATTTGGGATCCTTTATTGTATTTTTAATATAAAGGAGCTTTGGGGCTAGAGAGGCAGCTCAGAAGGTAAAGTGTTTGCTTTGAAAACATACAAGGACTTGAGTCCAGATTCCCGGCACCTGTATAAAAAGTCAGGTACAGTAACATGCTGCTATGATCCCCCCAGCACTGTGGAGCAGAGACCAGTAGATTCCTGGAGGTTGCAGGCCAGCCGGCCTCACTGAATTGATGGATAGACACATGTCCACATACATATGTACATGCACACACACACACACACACACACACACACACACACACACACAATTATTTTAAGATCGAATTTTAGTATCTACAAGGAAAGTTTTACCGGAACACAATTATGTGTGTGTGTGTGTGTGCGCGCATGTGAGCATTCACATTGACATTGAGCATCTTCCTCAGTCACTTACCCTTATTTTCTGACAGTCTCTCACTGAACCTAGAGCTTACACCTAGCCTAGCTGGCCAGCACGCCCCAGGGGTCCTCCTGCCTCTGCCCCCTGGGAACTGGGAGCACAGCCATGCACCACCACACCTGATTTTTGTGAATGCAGGTTCTGGGGATCACACTTGGGTCCTTGTTATTGCACAGCAATCATTTTACTCACTGAGCTACCTCCCTAGCCCCAACCAAAGCTCCTTCTGCACCTGATAGCCGTCCTGTACAGTTGGAACAAAAACTCCGTGGTCAACAAATCCTAAAGCATTTACCATCTGGCCTTTGAGGAGAAAGTTTGTCAACCTCTGCAATAAGATGGGAGAATTCTGCATCCGTGCAGCAAAATGAAGGGTGTACACAATTGACTCCTTAATTGACCTAATTAAACAGTCATTCTGGAGCCCTAGTGATAGTCTCTACTCGGCTAAATCTCCACAGTGAGGATCCATTCAACTCACATAGCTTCAGCAGAACATCTTCTTGATGATGCTCCTGGCCAAGGGAATTGCCCACGATCCTCATCGCACTCTCGGAGCTTCCACAGAGGCATATCCAAGCATCACCTAGGAGTCACATGGCACCCTTAACTAGGTTCCTCCAAAGGGACAGGACTGATAGAATAAATATACTAAAGGGGGATTTATTAGCTTAGCTAAAGGATGTGGTCCCTCTAGTCCAACAATTGATGTCTCACAGTGGACATGGCAAGAATAGAGTCATAGTTCAGCCCATGAGGCTGAATGTCTCAGTCGTCCCAACAGGACACTGAGGCCTGGGGGTTTCCTGGAGAGCTGCTGGTCTTCAGACTATGTCAGAATCCCAAAGCAGTTGGGATGAACTTGCTGGTGAGAGCGCAAGCAGGCAGGCAGACAGAAAGCAGTTCTGCCGTGTCCATGCTGACTGCCCCAGAGCATGTCACCCACATTTAGGGTCAATTTTCCTGCTTGAAATAATCTGATCAAGAAAACCCCTCACAGTAGTGCCAAGTGGCTTGAGATTGGCCACCACACATCCCCACCACAGCTTCCATTCTTGGCTCTTGGCGGAGGCTGCATTGTCGTTCCTTCCCATGCCTTGTGGTCAGACACCACAAAACTAACCCCGTGCATGCTAGGAAAGAAACAAGCTCCAGATCAGGGATCCCAGGATACAGCCTTTCTCTTCTTGCTTGTTTGAAACAGATTGGAGGCTGCCGACCGCTCTGGGAGCTGTGAATCCGCCTCTAATCTCCTCAGGTCTGAGTGAGGGCAAGGCTGCCGGACGAAGCTGTGAATTATCCCCCCCAATAACAAAGAGCTTCCGAATATACGACGTGAGTCCTCTTTCTTCTCCTAACCTGTTGCAGACTGAGAAGATGTGTCCCTACAGAAGGGTGAGCCGAGAAAATGAGGAAAGGTGGCTGGGTGGGGTGGGGGGACCAGAGGGATGGGAGTAAGTGGTTTTAACTCACCAGGATTCCCACCTTGACCTTCCCATCGGCCTTCCACTGTCTCAGATTAGAGAGGAATGAAACCCTACAAGTGTAAAAATGGTACTGAGAAAACTCTCTCAGGGATCTTTCAAAAGAAGAAACTCTCCAGTATTCAGTTCTCTGAGGTTCCTGGTGGCATTTCCACCCCAGGACACTTCCATTCTGCCTCGCAGCCCTCCCTGAGTCTCTGCTATGTGTGTGTCCACTGCATAAGATGTTACAGGTCTGGTCTTTGCCTCTTGATGCCCTGAAGGCCCTTTCATCTTTCCTGCCACTAACGGGTTAACTGATTTTCCCAAAGGTCATGGGTTCATTTCACTTTGTGAGAAATGTTTCCCCAACACTTGAGCATTCTTCTGATTCTTTAATCCAAATCCAATTGCTCACCTGGGTGAAAATGTCTGTGGGGAACTTCCTACACGGTGTATAACCCAGGCAGGTGGATAAAACGTGGGTCCTGGTCACAAGAACCTTAGGGTTTAACTGGGACAGGTTCAAACAGATAGACTATTAGCAGTAGTCACGTAGGAGCAGAGCCCCTTTGAGAGGATGCTGTGAGGGTCCTGAGGAAAGCTAACTCCATTCAGTATCTGGAATGGTCTCCAGCAGAGATGATAAGTTATTGGAAGCCCAAGTCAGTCTTCAAAATGAATGGGGAGTGAGGGAGAAGGCAAGAGGGTAGAGGAAGCTGAGGATGGGTAGGATGCAAGCAGAAAGGATGTACAGTTAGGTCCTGTACTAAAAATAGAATGGTGGCAGGTGATGGTGGTGATGAGGAAGAGGATGGTGACAGGGATCGATCATCTAAAGAAAGTCCGCACGGTGAACTGGGGTAAACAGAAAAGCCTGCCTTCCCCGTGCTGAGTCTCCGCTTTCCCATCTGGGAAGACAGAGGCTTGATTCCCGAGATCCTGCTGGCCTCTAATGTCTGTCAGCTCCTCTGCCCTGCTTCCAGGATGGCTATCACACTCCCTGTCTGGTGTCATTCTGGTCAGTGCTGGAAGAAAAAAACAGAGTCCTATTTCCTGCTGTGTGGGAGACAGGATGTGGTTTAACCCTCCCTGGGACCAAGTTCCTGTGGTGAGTCCAGCCTCCCACTCCCCAGCACACCCTCACCCTGCCAGATGCCTAGTTAGAAGGAGCGAGGATACCATCAGCAGCCCAAAGCCATCAGCCACCAATCTCAGTGACCGGCCATATTCCTGGCTCTGTGGAAACAACAGAATCAAGATGTGGACAGAGATAGTAATGGCTAGGACTCCTCCACTGACAAAGAAACCAAGAAGTCCTGGGGAGTTCCCTGGGGAGGAGTCAAGGACATTCCCCCCACCACCACCACACCTGGGCAGATCAAGAGGAGGCACTAATTGCACAAGAGAAACGGGTACTGTCCAGGAAGACCACTGGGACCCACTGACAGTCCAGAGGGCAAGGCAAGAAGAGAGAAAGGAGACAAGGGTGACGTGGTCAGAAATTAGGAAAACCATGAAGATGATGCATATTAATTATTTTTCTAGGGACCATGACAAAAGGAAGGAAGGATTATTCTGGCTCACAGTTCGAGGGTCTGCCTGGTGAGGAGAGCATGGTGGCTAGAGTATGAATCAAAGGCACTTCTTTGGTGCCATTCTTTTTATTGAGTCCAGGACCCCAGCCCACAGAATGGTGCCACATGTAGGGTGGGTCTTCCCACTGCGCTTAGTCTCATCTAGAAAATGCCTCACAGACACCATGCCCAGGGTTTGTTGCCACAGTAATGCTAAATCCTATCAAGTTAGCAAGATGAACCATCACAGGAAAAATCAAAGTGTTGGAAGGCAGGACACCTACCAGGGCATGCTGCCAGTAAAGAACTCCAGCATTAGGACTGGGCAGGGACACCATGGAGGAATTACTGGGAAAGATTCTCATATTGGAGGATCCACTGGGCACCCACATTGCTGTGCCCTTAGTGGAAAGTCGGTGATGATCCTTCCTTTGATCTCTCCCTCTCTTCCTCTCTTCCTCCCCTCGGCGCCCCGCCCCCATGTGTGTCTCTGTCTCTTTCTTGATTTTTGAACAGGATCTCACCATGTAACTATAACTGATTAGCCTAGAATTCCCCATGTACACCAGGCTGCCTCAAACTCAAATATACCTGTCTCTGCCACCCATGTTCTTACAGAGACAAGCTGAGAGTCATGTGGCCCGCCAGATCTTGCCTCTTGGCATCTGAGAAGGCTGGTTTCCATGCCCGGAGCACTCTGGATATTATCTGTGGGATGTGTGTGTGTGTGTGTGTGTGTGTGTGTGTGTGTGTGAGAGAGAGAGAGAGAGAGAGAGAGAGAGAGAGAGAGAGAGAGAGAGAGAGAGAGAGAGAACACATGTGGAAGCCAGAAGTCAACATCAGGTGTCTTCCTCAATCATTCTTCCCGGAATTTTTTGGAGACAGGGTCCCTCCCTGACACTTGCTTGCTAACTGAACTAGATTGACAGGTCAGTGAGCTCCAGGAATCCTCCTGTCACTGCATCCCCAGCACCAGCACTACATGTGTGCCCTGCTGTAACCAGCTTCCTCTATGAGTGCTGAGGCTCCAAACTCAGAGCCGCAGGCTTGCTCAGCCAACACTTGACTGACCGAGTCCGAGGAGTCACTTTCATCAAACTTATGCCGGCTGCATCAAGGCTTGGGGAGAAAACAAACAAAAAACCTTGATCAATCGTCCCTGCGGAGCTGAGTGAAGAGTCAAGACCCCAGAGTGAATTGGCGTGGTCCTGGCTGGAACTAAGTCAGTGCTCTGGTTCTCCACGAGTGGTACTAGACTCCTGGCAGCAGGGGGAGGGCATGGCCCTTTCCTCTGTCTTTCAATCGTGGAAGGCAAGAGTCAATGAAAGTTTATCTCATGCACGAGGGGCATGAATGAGAGCTGCCTGCTACAGAGTGCCTTTTGTCTTACGATGTGTCCATGGTAACTGGTTCCTTTGCAGGCACGTATGGCCCGTCTGCCCCAGCAGGGCCCTTTCCGGCACCTCATGGACATGAAGGCGGAGAAGAGACTGGCAGGCTGGAAGGAACGCCGTAGCCGCTTTGGTGACATCAGCACGCATAAGTGCTACCAGTTTGGACAGATCTTCTCTCCTTTCCAGGCTCTGGCCACCACGGTGAGTTTCAAATTAAGTCTTGTGTGTGTGGGGGGGGGGCTGAACCTCAGTTCTTTATCCTTTTCAGGAGTATATTAGTCAGTCGTGGCCCCAATAATGCTGAATAACAAAGGACTAAAATTAAACTCTAAAACTCAGTATCTTCAAATGGCAGGAATCTACTCTCCTGATTCGTTATCTAAAGGAAAAAATATTCTCCTTCCACGTCTGCTCACTGCCAGCTCACAGAACAGGAGGGTGTAAAGAGTTGAGAATCATCCTCCCATCCACCACTATACATAGTCTCTTAGGTTATATGGGACAATGACCTCTCAGAGAAGTCCAGGGGAAGATTACAAGGCAGTAGCTACAGCTTTGATGTTCAGAGATGAGATGATTTCAGGGGAAGAGGTAGACTGGGAACAGGGGACAATTGTCATACAATCCTGCCATCCGAAAAACCTGAGTGTGCCACTGCACTCCTTGGAAAGCCTGATTAAAATGTAGATTCCAGGGACTGAGGAGATGACTTTATGGGCTGTGTGAGCCTGAGGGCCTGAGTTCAAACTCCCAAGCATCTACATAAAATGCTCAGCAAGGCCCCGTTCATGGCTGTAATTCTAGCACTGTGGGTGGAGAAGGGCAGAAACTGGAGGGTCCCTGGGATGTAGTGGGTGCTGGTCTAGCTACAGGTTCAATGAGAGAGACCCTATCTCAGGAAAATAAGGTAGAGAATGACAGAGCAGTATATCAACCATCCACTTCTGGCCTCCATGTATCCATGCACACACACACACACACACACACACACACACACACACACATCTAGATGCCAAGCTTTCAGGATTTCAATTATGCAGAGCATTCTGAGAAGGTAGGGAGGGGCTGTAATTGCCTTCCTAAATGATTCTGTATCCATTGCCTTTGTACATTATTGCTGAGTCGGCATATCCCAACCTTGCTTCTACCGAGGCACACATCAAAAGTTATACATCTTGGAAGGCACAGTGGGTAAATTTAGGCGCTAAGCAACCAGAACACCAAGCATGGGAGAGACAGGATTTCAACTGCAACTAGTCAGAGCCCTCCCGCATATGCTGGAATCGACTGTTGTGCATCTGTACTAATAATGCTGATCTGAACATCAGAATCAGCCGGGTAATTAGAAGTCTTTCTCAGAGCAGTTAAAGAAGGAGCTTGGGGTTGGATCCCAGACATTACACCAGCAGGTCTTAAATCTTCACGGATGAAGTGACCAACTCGTTCTGGTTTTCCCAAAACCGGCGTTCACACTTGTCCCCGTAATTTCCAACTTTGAGCACGGTGAAGTGCCGAGCCTCAGAGAACCCCTAGGTCCTTGTTCTAAAAGCTAATATCTCAGCCCCTCAAGACCAGAGCAAACCAGATGGTCTGTCACTCAAACCACCAGGGACTCACTCCCATGCGAAGCTGAACTTGAAAACTGTGACTGCTCCAAACTTTCCAGAGACTAGCCAGATCCCCCTTCTGTCCACTGGCCAATATTCTTCAGACACTGTGCTTGTGCCGAACCCAAACCCCAACTCCGAGGGGCTTGCATGCTTCCAGGGACACACTGTCATGAACCAAAGTAATGCTGCCGATACTACCGCGATAAATGGTTAATGAGAATAGGCATAAACTGAATGCTCAGAAGGAGCTAAGAGTCATCCATGTCCGCACTGCTTTCTGCTAAACACACACACACACACACACACACACACACACACACACACACACACACACACACACACACGGTCTTCCTGCAGAACAAGTCCCTAAAAGTGGATGCCTTCTCCCAGGGAAAAGACTATCTCCTATGTCCTAGAAAGAACAGTGCTCACATGTTCAGTTCTTACCACACATCATGTTGTAGTAGTGACTTTCCTGTTGCTGTGATAAAACACTCTGACCAAAAACACATAAGGAAGAAAGGGTTTATTTGGGCTATAGCTCCAGAGTAATAGAGTCCGTGACAGAGTGATGTTTGCCACATGGTGGCATCAGGAAGCACAAACAGGAAGCAGAAAGAGAGAACAGGAAGTGGAGCAAGGCCATAAATTCTCAAAACCCACCCCCAGTGATGCATTTCCTCCCGCAAGGCTCTACCTCCTAAAGATTCCACAACCTCCCCAAACAGCACCACCAGGGGATGGGGATGAGTGATAGAATACGTGAGTCTATGGGGGCCATTTATCACTCAAACAACACATGGGTGTGTCACTGAAGACTGTGCAAACACTTAATTCTCAAGCACTCTGCAAATGAGCATTACATTCACTCTCCACATAGTACATAAAACTAGAGAAACACATAGTTATTTGTCTACAACTGTTAGTATTCCAGAGCAAAGCCCGGGTTTGAACCTGGGGAGGTTCAACAGGATGCTCCCGTTAGCAGCTCCCTTTGGTGATGTCAAGGGGTGCTCTAAACCCCCAAGCTCTTTTTCACCATGATTCTTCTCTGCCTCGTAGGAGATGCGAAGGCTGGTGTTACCCCGAGACCTGCCCATGAGTTCTCGAATGCAGAGACTAAGTACTTCCTCCTTCAGTGACATGAATCTCCAGGATTTACCTCTCTCTCCCACAGAGCTGAGCTTGGGAAAGGATGACAGCCATCATGAAAAAGAGAAATCAGTGAGCCACATTAAAACACCTTTATTCCCCCCAATATTTAAAGCAACAAAGTATAATGACATGAAATAAAATTGCAAAAAAAAAAACCTACATTGTGGTCCTTCATTGCAAGATGTTACAGGAAAACAAGTAATATTCAGGGATCTAAGACTGTTGAGCCAGCCTCGCAGATGACAGTGTTTGGACAGTCTAAGAAATGGCCATCAGGAAGTGTAAAAGGCACAGCCAGACCCAGCTCCTCATTAACACTTTCCTCAGAAGCCTGAAAAGTTAGAGGAGAAGAAGGCTACCATTCCGTGCATCAGACATCCTATTCTTTCCACCAGTGCCCATCGGCTAGCCCCAGGATACCAGATGGTCATCTCAGGTTTAGTTCCTCAATGTGGCTAATCACAGAGTGTATCAAATACTGTACTTAAGCTGTGTGTGTGTGTGTGTGTGAGAGAGAGAGAGAGAGAGAGAGAGAGAGAGAGAGAGAGAGAGAGAGAGAGAGAGAGAGGAGGGAGGAGAGAGAAATTTGGCCTCTGCCTCTCCTAGGTTCACAGAAAGTTCCTCCTTGGCTGGAATGGGGTAGCTCTTCACTACCCTAACTACAAAGGAAGCTAATGAAGATCATATTGGGAATGTACTGGGAGACAAGTACATTCTCTATCAGGAAAAGATACATGGCTGATGGGAAAGCAATTAAGATCTAGGACATTTGGTGGTTTATAAGCCAGACCACTACAAGGAGAAATGTCTATTTAAGCTGAATAAAAAAAACAGGCTTTTTTATAATTTATAAACACCAATACTAACACCGCTCTCCCAAATGAACTCTTCCACCCTAAATAGGTTCCATTTTCTTTGGATGCTTAAAAGTAATATATGCTCATAATAAAAACTGTTTGAAAGTATTTTTAAAGATAATTATTACAGGTCTCTGTTTGGAGACAATATGTGCTTCCATCTAGAACTTTCAGATCATCTGCCAATGTCTTACTCTCATTGACAAGGCTGAGGCTGTGCTTGAGCCAGGTCTGTTTTTCATGGTTTGTATTAAGTTATCTCAAGGCACCACTGCCCAACATCTCTCAAAGGGTCGCCTTGTTCCGCATCATCACTTCCAGGTCATTAGTAAAACTACTGGACCATACGGACACACAACAAATCTCTTACCTCAAAGAAAATTAGAAATAGTTTACTCTAGAACCCAAAATGAGTAACTATAGCCAAGAAACACAGATTTGGGTTACCCCAATTTCCATACCCCAATCAATAACAATTTTATGAAGTTTTTATAGTAACAAAACAAAGAAAATCATAAGTTAAGACTCTTTCAAATGCCTTTGTGGGGATATCATGTAGGCAGCTTAAAGCATGATGATGAGATTATAAGCATGAATCTTAAAGAATCTTATTAATGAAAACAAACCTGAAGCCAGGTACTGGGGTCAACGCCGGAAGATCAGAGAAGCAGAACAAGCCACAGCTTCCTCACCTTGCAGTTCCTCAGCTGATCCTGTTTCCTCAGACTGGAAGCTTCTGAATCCTCATCCAGAATGGATCTCAGCTGAACTGCTTCTCAAAAGCCTACAAGCTTAACCAGCTCTAGTTGCTGTTCCTCAGGCCTTATATACCTTTCTGCTTTCTGCCATCACTTCCTGGGATTAAAGGCGTGAGTCACCATGCCCACCTGTTTCCAGTGTGGCTTTAAACTCACAGAGATCCAGAGGGATCTCTGCCTCCCAAGTGATAGGATTAAAGGCGTGTGTGCCACTATTTTCTGGCCTCTATATCTAGCAGCTGTTCTGTTCTCTGACCCTGGATAAGTTTATTAGGGTGCACAATATTTTGGGGAACACAATATCACCACAGCAGATCTCTATTATAGGCTTCAGATGCCATCTTATAACATTCTCAGCCTCTTGGTTGGGGGAAGCTTTTGATCTGTTATTACATTCCAACAAGTTTAGTTTGCTAGTCATGGAGATGTTAGGTCAGAGAGGTGGGCAAAGAATTGCTATTAAGGGCTAAAGATAGCCCAAGATACATTATATTTATGCTGTAGGCCTGTAGCATCCCGACCTTTGCACATCAGTAAAGTTCTAATCAGCTAATGAGCCTTGCAGAAGTTTCTATGGAACGTGCATTTCTTGAAAGGGCCTCAGAGTAGGCACAGAACACACCCAGACACCAAATTCTTAGCACAATGGAGATTTATTACCTAGGAGAGATGGGGTTGGGGATGCCTCAGGATCACACAAAGACAGAAGCTGGTGTTTCTGTAGGAATAGTTTTTTTTTTTAAGAAGTCTGTTAGTATGAGTTGGTAAGTCCTGATAAGACAGGGTAGCCAGTGTAACCAAATAATGAATTTTGATTGCTGGACCTTGGTGTTTTGACAGTCGACCTGAAGTTTTAATCAGGCATAGGGAGTGGCCAAATAAGGGAATAGACCTTAATGGCTAGCTTTAGGAATGTAATCTAACGGTTTAGCAAGGGAGAGGGAAGGGGGAAGGGCAAGACATTCCAGTGCCATGTTTGTAATGCTCGGACCTGTTAGAGAACCCTTTGGTTCTTTCCAGGAACTTTTCCTAGCAATTATCAGGTCCATTTCTGATTGCCAAGTCACTTTCAGGTCCTGAAGGCCATTTCCAGGTCCCCTCCCAATGATGGAAGTTACAGAAGCCACAACTCCCCATTTGCATCTCATCACTGAATCAGGGAAAGTAGTCCATCCTGGGCCTCATTCTAACTTTTGAATATATTAACTCTATCACCATCACTGAAGAAGAAGAAGAAGAA
The DNA here is from genome assembly GCF_049852395.1 of Peromyscus maniculatus bairdii. Taxonomy (NCBI): domain Eukaryota; kingdom Metazoa; phylum Chordata; class Mammalia; order Rodentia; family Cricetidae; genus Peromyscus; species Peromyscus maniculatus. The sequence continues at coordinate 97,176,116 of NC_134859.1, read as the reverse complement.
GAAAAGAAGAAGAAGAAGAAGAAGAAGAAGAAGAAGAAGAAGAAGAAGAAGAAGAAGAAGAAGAAGAGGAAGAGGAAGAGGAAGAGGAAGAGGAAGAGGAAGAGGAGAGGAGGAGGAGGAGGAGGAGGAGGAGGAGGAGGAGGAGGAGGAGAGGAGGAGGAGGAGGAGGAGGAAGAAGAAGAAGAAGAAGAAGAAGAAGAAGAAGAAGAAGAAGAAGAAGAAGAAGAAGAAGAAGAAGAAGAAGAAGAAGAAGAAGAAGAAGAAAGAGGGAAAAATACACCACCAAACTATTCCTCTCTCTTTCTTCAACATTTTCCAGAGATTCATGGACACCTTTATCTGTAAAAGGCATGCGCACGTGTACACACACACACACACACACACACACACACACACACACACACACACGATGATGTTGGTTTGTTGGTTTCTGTATTACATGAGGTGGAAGACAGCACAGTTGCCCTCTTTTTGGCACGTACACACTCCAGTGAATTAAACAGCTCCTTTGAAGCTCTGTGGGTTTATTGTCCTTGCTTCTCTTCTCACAAGCATCATCAACAAGCACATATTCTTGTGTGTTTCTCATCCCTCTTGGCCCAAGGGTTTACAAATAAGAATTCTAACTCCTCTTAAAATAAAGTTTTACTAGACTGCAGACCTGCCAATTTGTTAACATGTTGTCTACTGATGTGATGGAGTTCCTCCTCACAGTTAACTAGTTGCCAGGAGGATGCCACAGCCCATAGCCAAAATTATTGACGATCTTACCCTTTATAGAGAAGCTTGCCACACTTTCTTAAGCCAAATTCCTCTCTACTGTTTCTATATCTCTTAGCTCTGAATTTTTAAAATAGAATTTAAAAGTCAATTTAATTAATTTTTATCTCTCTAAGTCTAAAGTCCATGAATATGTCCATCTAAACTTCCTATTTACAAGTATGAATTCAAGTACCACCAATACCAACATTAGCTGAATAACTTCTCTTATACTTAAGTATATTGATTCACTTAATTTGGTAACCATGTTATGAACTAAGGAGTAGTATTCTTCCCATTTTACAGAGGGAAAAACGAAGGTACAGCAACATAACTGCACACAGCTAGTCAGTACTAGACCCAGCTGCTGGCCCTAGGGGATGTGGCCTCAGCCCATGTACACTCAGCACTGTGCTGTCTGGCATGCCCTGTGGTGGTGTCTTTCCCTGATGTACCCTGCCCTTTGGGTTCCAAACCACTTCCTCCATCCTAACTGAGGCCTCAAACAGAAGGCCTCTGTGTGCTCTCTTCTACCTGCTAAGAGATCACACTGTCAGTAAAGGAAGCCAAGACTTTATGCAGGTCTTTTCCTAGAATGACCCACAGTGGACCTCCGCCTACAGTGTCCCTGCCATGGCCTTATTTACCTGCCTGCGGCAACTTCAGATGACCTCAGTAGAAAGAAACAATCCTGCACATTCAGTGTGAGACCTGGCCACCTGTGTGAAGGCTCCTAGCTCTCCTGTTGGCACAAACCACTCCTCTATCTGTTTACACTCCTGGGAGAAGAAAGATTTCCCACACATGGTTCTGTCCCACATAGGAGTTGGGGATGGAAGAGTTAACCTCAGTGGGCCTCACCTGTGCGATTTCTTTTAACTAAAGTGTAGCCTTCTACCCAGAATCCAAGCTGACTTGAAGCTCTGTGCAATTATAATGGAATGAAACAAGAACTTGAGGGACACAGGATAGATTTCCAACTATTTGACCATATGCCCACGGCTGAAAACAACTGTCTATTTCCTTCACAATTGCCAATAAATCTATTTTATACACAGCTATGCAGGAGCTCATGAAATTATACATTTCTGCAAAATCTGCATGGGGCGGCGTGGGGGAGGGATCGCCGTCTCCTTATAAACCTGAATAAGGTGATGCTCAGAGTTGAGAGGTGGCAATAGATACCTACACAGTCCTGCCTTGAGTCTCATCACCTTGTTCTAGGTACTGTTTGAGAACTTTGCGGGGGTTGGACTCATTCAGCCCACACTGTTGCTCAACTGAAATGTACTATTACAATGAAGGTAAGAAAATGTGAATCCCAAGATCTATCTGTCATACTGTCCCCCCATGCTTCCTTTCCTCTCTGCTGCAGGCATTGGACCAAGCAATACCTGCAGCCTAGACCTGTTCTCCCGTGATGCCTGCCAGATGCAAAACAGGCCCAGTCAGCTGTAGCCGCAAGTTTCTAGGTCCCACCCTGCCCCGTGGTCCCACAGCCATTTATAAAATAATCACTCAGAGGCTTATATTAATTACAAATTGTATGGCCTATGACTTCAGCTTCTTGCTAGCTAGCTCTTTCATCTTAAATTAACCCATTCCTATTAATCTATATGTTGCCACGTGGCCGTGGTATTACCAGTCTGCTGGCATCTTGTTGCTCCTTCGGCAGTGGCTGGCTTCTCTCTTGTTTCCGACCTTCTTCCCTCTATATCTCTGCTTGGATTTCCCGCCTGGCTGTAAGCTTTCTTGTCATAGGACAAAACAGCTTTATTTATTTCTGTATGCTGCTCCACTGGGAGCAGCATACAGAAAGACATCCCACAGCAGTCAGCAGTGGTCTTCCTTACTTGCTTCTATCCCAGCCTGCCCTGAGCTGTGCTGGCCCCGCTCTCTTATTAGCTCTCTTGGTGATATAACTCATGCATTTATGGCAGTCCACAGTTCCACTTTCTGTGACTTCAGCTAACTAAATCCAGCCTTGATTCAAACACATGAAAAAAAAAACAGTTCTAGAAATAAACAATACATAAATTTCAATTTGTGCATTATCCATAATAGCATGGTGAAGCCTCACACTGTGGGTCTCCTTCACTCTTGGGGCCTGAATCTTCCATTTGCATCCCCACTCTATATAGTACCTGCTTTCCAGGTGTCTCATTAGAAGATCAGCCCTCTTGAGAACACAGCCCTTGTGTTCAAGTAACACTTATCTTACTTAATGGCCTCAAAGGACAGGAGCTCTGCATAAAAAAATAAAAAATAAAAATGAGAACACTGATCTCCTGTCAGTTGAGTGGGGCAGGGAGGCTAGGGGGAGCTTTGAAAGCTGCAGGGTCATTTTAGGGAGGAGAGTTGAGTGCAGGACCTGAGCAAGGTGAAGTTTGCCTGGAATGTCGAGAAGTTGGAAATCAGATTGAAGTTCAGTATGAAGTTCCACCATGTATGACCTGGGGCGTGGGACAAGACGCATATGTGCTGCTGAGGAGTACAGCCTGGTTGAAGTTCTTGTGTACAATTTAGCAAGCCTGTCCAGAAGTAAGGCTTTCCCTGGCAGGCCTTACTGGGGAAAGCTGCCTCCTAGCCTACGAGAGCTTGGGTTCACAGCCTGCACATGATGGCAGTGCACAGCTCAGGCCCCTCTGGTGGGTCTGCTCTTTCTCTTCTTGCATTTGTAGTCAGAATTCTAGGTCTCTTTTTGTGTGGCCTGGGTGGAATTCTGCAGCTCCTGCTGAGGCCTCCCCCTCACGCTCTTGTTGCTGGAGGGCTTCTCTCCAGGTTCCACCAAGCCCCTCAGTCCCACAATCCACGTATAAAATAATCACTCAGACACTTATATTACTTATAAACTGTATGGCCATGGCAGGCTTCTTGCTAACTCTTCTTTTATCTTAAATTAACCCATTTTTATAAATCTGTACCTTGCCACATGGCTGGTGGCTTACCGGCGTCTTTACATGTTGCTTGTCCTGGTGGTGGCTGCAGTGTCTCTCCCTCCTTCTTCCTGTTTCCCCAATTCTCCTCTCTCCTTGTCCCGCATATACTTCCTATCTGGTCACTGGCCATCAGTGTTTTATTTATATAGAGTGATATCCACAGCACTTCCCCTTTTCTTCTTTTTTAAAAAAGGAAGGTTTTAACTTTAACATGGTAAAATTACATATAACAAAACAATTATCGAGCAAGAATTACAGTTACAATATTAAAGAAGATGTCCTATATATCTTATATTTGTGAGTTTAAGGTTTTATATCTAACTTATCTTTTATCATAACTGAGGAAATTACAATTATCTAGTCTTTAACCACATCAAAGACCTGAGAAGGAACATAATGGTACCTGAGAAATGGTAGATGGATGTAAGCAACTTTTGGGAATCTTGTAAGAGTAGACCAAGACAGCTGGCAGCCTGGACAGTTACCTAATGTTTCTCAGCATTGTTGGTGCATTCAAATTGGCTACAGGCCTAGAGTATCTGACAGACCATTTTCATAAGCAGGAATTCTGAAAGACCATTCTACCCTGTCTTGGCAGAGTACAGTGGTCGCTTTCCTTGTGTCCCGCTTGTGCAGAAAGGACAGCATTGCATTTGTACTGTCAGCCATGAAGGCAAGGACAGTTCTTTGCCTAGTAGGCCATTTTGTGCCAAAAAGACAAACTTTTAAATGGAAATGTCTTAGAAGCCCAACATTCTCTCGGGATTAAATTGGTGCAGCCAGGAGCAATTGTGTCTCATGTCAACAGAATTCTAAGTTATTTAAATGCCATATTCTCTAGATCTATGAAGTGTTTGAAGATTACCTATCTATCTGAAATATATCTATGTATATCTCGAAGACTTAACTAACATGGCTACAAATATGATTATCATAGATGAATAATTACTCATCTATTTTTTAATTATCCATTACAATTTTAAATGAGTTACATAAACATAATACCTCAAACAAGAATAGAAATATATATATATATATATATATATATATATATATATATATATATACAGGATAACAAAATTAACTTTAAGTTTGTATCAATAAACTAAAATTTATACCAATGTAAAACATTTTAAACATAAACTAAAATCTATACCAATGTAAAACATTTTAAACAAGTTGTTCTTTAAATGTAGGTTCATTAATCTACCCTTTTATCTTATCATCTCTATATCCTCCTATATATCTATATCATATCCCCTTTTCTTTTTTAGAAAGAGATCACATTTAAAATCAACCTGTTTTAAATAAAAATATTGGTTTTTCTCTGTCCCACACCAGAGGGCTCTTCTGATTTGGGACACAAGAATCTCTTAACCATTTTTTTTTAAAGCAATATGTCTGGGTTTAGAGGGGGAGTGAGCCAATTCCACCTCTAAAGCCAGCTTGGTATATTTGGGAATTTGGGCGTAGCATCTCTTACTACTTCCTGCTGGAGGGGGGCGCTGTATCTTATGGGGACGCAAAGAAAATTTTAGGCCTATGGGGTAGTCCATGAGGCTGTATTGTGTGAACCAGTTGCCTTGAAACTGCTCTGGATATTGGATCATCTGGGCCATGGTGTCATTGGAGACCTTCAGGGGGTCTTGGCTGGTGAAACCTGATGTATCTTAATCTGGAACAAATCCACAGCCTCTGGCTTTCTGTGGAAACAAAAGCAGAACCTCTTTTCCAAAGCAACATATCCTTGAAATCCAAATTTTGAAGTCAAGGTACCTTCAAAATATACATATTGGTTTAATTCAACATCTTTTTCGATCAAATTTTTTTTGCAGTTAAAAATCCCAAAGACAACACAATCCAGATTGTCTGTGTAATATTCATCTATACATGGCTTTTTTATATTAATTTATCTTTTTTTTTTGTCTCTTTCAAGCCTATGTATTGTGAATCTATTGCTTTAAACTGCAGTATTCTAAGACTGAAACAGCGCTGTGGTTGCTGGCTCCGCCCATTTCAGCTTACCAACATGGTGTTTTCCGCCAGTTCTGTGAGTCATCAAGTCTCAGAAATAGTGGGTCTAAGCTTTTATCAAAGCAGCGTGTAGCCCAGAAACCTTTTTTTTTTTTTTTTTTAATTCTAGTAAAGACTAAATCTACCACACAGCGTAATGTGCTGCTGGCAGACACCTCATTACCGCCATACTGCCGGTCAAACGCAAATTCCAGGAACCCGCCAGTAGTTCAAACCCGAGTTTTGTGGTATCTAGCTGCCCTTATGAGACATGAAGCAGGAACCTGGTTTTGGCTCTGTTTAGAATTGGTTATTAAATATTCTCAGGTTTAAGGTCGAAACTCGAGCCGTTGGGCGCCATTTGTTGCTGGAGGGCTTCTCTCCAGGTTCCACCAAGCCCCGCAGTCCCACAATCCACGTATAAAATAATCACTCAGACACTTATATTACTTATAAACTGTATGGCCATGGCAGGCTTCTTGCTAACTCTTCTTTTATCTTAAGTTAACCCATTTTTATAAATCTATACCTTGCCACATGGCTGGTGGCTTACCGGCATCTTTACATGTTGCTTGGCTGCAGTGTCTCTCCCTCCTTCTTCCTGTTTCCCCAATTCTCCTCTCTCCTTGTCCCACCTATACTTCCTATCTGGTCACTGGCCATCAGTGTTTTATTTATATAGAGCGATATCCACAGCACCCTCTCTAGCTCAGCATCTAGTACCCTGCTGCTCCCAGCCCTACTTTTGCCCAATCTCCATTTCTGGGTCCACAAAACTATGGATCCACCTGCTCTTCCCTGTTCCATGGAGAAAGTGGAGTGAAGAAGGATGCAGATTCTTGCTGATACCATCACAGAAAGTATGAAAGGTTTAACCCTCCCCAGTCTTTAATCGGTTGCCCCAACATCAGACTGGTCAGCTCTCTTCCCCACAGCCCAACTGAACTCATGACAAAGTAGACCTTCAATGTTTGTCATGTGCAAAGCGGGGAATCAGAACGTGTCTCCTTCACACCAAGGCAAAGTGCAGGCAGCATCTGTCACATATCACTAAATGAGCCATCATTGTTCGCTTCTTTAAGCTCGATTCTAAATATCAAATCTGGGCATGCCTGAATGTACATACGTGTGTGCATGTGTGTCTATGTGTGCTTGTGCATGTATATGCAGTACATTCAAAACGAGAAGAGAGACGTGCTGGAGCTATGAAATCCAGCACAGCATCCCTTCATGCAAGGACCACATCCTCTGGCCAACCAGGAAAATGCCACCATTTCCACTGTTCTTTACTTTTCTCCCAGAAAATGAGGGCCTCTCACTTGGAAGAGCAGACCATCTCCGTTCCACAGCTCAGGGCTGAGGGCATTGCTCTTTGCCACAGTCCCAGAGCCAGGCCCTTGGGCACTGGAGATGAACTCTGAGGAACTGGGAGAAAGTCCCTCCATTTTTCTTCTCATGAGGCAGAGGCAGGGCTGATGTTGGGTCCATTTTTAGTGGACCAGTGCTGCCTCCTATCTAAGACTCTAAAAAATGGCAGCTGCCTCACTGTGTATGAATTAAGCCCCCCAGCTGCTTTGCCCGTAGGACCACTGGAGAGAGATGCTGTATGTCCCTCACACCCTGCAATGGTCCTCAGAAACCCTCCAAGACACTTCACGGGAGCAAGAAGGATAGGAAATCAATCATTAACTCTGGGGAAACTGGCCCTGGAGCGTTCTATCACATGATGAAGCTACGCAGGAAAAAGAGGCCCTTCTCTGTCCCTGGGGGTTCCTGTCTGCAGGGGGATTCTGAGTGCTGAAGAAACAAGCGAGGAGGGTGAGTTACCATCAGCTCTGGGAAGCCCCACACGCCATATGTCAGAGGGAAATTGGAGTTCCTTCTTTGGGTTCTTGGCCTTGTTAATACATGAATTTTAAAACACTCAGTTGGAAGCTCGAAGACAATTTTATTAGAGTTTGAGAGAAAAAAAAAAGCAGGACAGGAAAGCCGTACATCTTAACAGCTGCCTGGAGGAGGGCTGCAGGGAAGAAAGAACAGCTTGGCTTTTGAGTTCAGTTGACATGTAGAGCAAGTCAGGAGTAACCACATAGGAAAAGTCCAAAGTGCCAGAGAAAATGTGCTTGGGCTTGAGCCTGTATCCAAAAGTAATAGTGAGAAGAGAAGAGAAAGTTATGCTTGAGCTGGAACTCAGAAAAGTGGACAGACTTAACAGCTACCTAGAGGTGGCTCCATAAACTGAGGCACTGAGGATGGGGTTCTGGAAAGCAAACACACATTGTCTCATTGTTGGAATAATTATTCCTCCCTTCTCTCAGGCATGGCTTTAATCAGCTTCCCTGAGGGGTGGTCTCTTGGCCGGATAACTGACAGGACCAACTGGATTAACTCTCAGGGAGGAGACAATAGTATGGATTACTTTAATCTCTAGAGAAAATAAGACTATCATGTCCCCTAAAAGCCAAGACAGACCTATTCTGTTCTTTTGGCCAGGCCTTAAGGAATAGTGTTTTAGTGTTACCAGGGAAATAGGAAGTGAGGTCCATAGCTTAAGTGACCTCCAAGGCTACTGTAACACTCTGACCTACAATTTTCCCTCTCTAACAAGCCATTTCCCGAGTGTACCCTGCCTGCTAGGTGTGAGGCAGGCTCAGTATAAAATGGAACATAGGAGTCCTTGCTCACAGGAAGTCCTCAGGATGCTCTCCCCATTGCATCCAGTCAGCCCAAATCCCCTGCTCTGTATCTCTTATGTCCAGCCCCCATGATATGACCTGAATCAGCCTTCACCATTGACCCTGTATCGCAGCTGTGGGAAAGATGCTGGATGATACCCTGTATCTCATCCATGGACGTAGTATCATGTCACATGTGGCAGCAGGTGTCTGAGCTTTGGCAACTATCTGAATGTCTGTAATGTTCCAGACTCTGTTCAGGGTGTCACGGGGAGATGCAGTATTTATCATCGGTCCAACCTAAACATAAAAGTTATACAAAGAACAAGGAGGAGTGAGGATTCTTCAGAGTCATATTAGAGAAAAAAGAAGGCTTCCCCGAGGAAGTGACACAAACAGGACATTTGTATAACCCCCCTCCCTCCTAGGATCAGGGGTGATGGCAAAAGAGGAGGTAAGAAAAAAGGAGCAAAAAAGGAGCGTGTCAGAGAGGAATACACCAAAAGAGTGTCATTTGGACACAACAAGAATTCTGCACTCCTGAGCTCACAGCTGTGGTGGTTGCCTGAAAAGATCAAGTCAGTGAAGATTCTAGCATGAAGGCGAGAGGGGCTCATAAGACCCCACACCCAACCCAGTAGTTATCGACAGTCAATGGCTCCTGTGGTACTGGGGGGTGGTCACTTAAGGGTATGGCCACTGGTAGATCAACCACACTCCAGTGAATGGACCTAAAACCATGACTATTTAGGCAGCACAAATTAGACTCAATGGGTTGGTTTTTTTTTTTTAAGAGAACTTAAAATTGGGAGGGTGTGAAAGCATGGGGCGGACCTGGGAGGAGATAGGAGGGGGAACGGTGATAATATGATTAAAATACATTGTATGTGCATATGAAATTCTCAGAGTTAACAAAAATGTATTTTAAAGGGGTTGAGAGGGTACATTTTATGTTATATTTAATTTATAATTTTTCAGTTCTGCTGTGAGGTCGTGCCTTCTAGTTATGACAGAGAAACTATACTCACGATAATTAAACAGTATGGCTGCCTGAACAATTCTTACACCAGTTGCCCATCCTAATGTGGATGGGGGAAATCTCACAGGGCTCCACTCCTGGATGAAGAGCTATGAGCAATTAAGAACTTCCAAGAAGGGAAGAACTAGTCTTCCCCAGGGCTGAGCTCCTTGATTGGTTATTCAATATAAAGTGGTCAGCCCTAGAAACACATAATGCAGGCAACAGTGGACGGATTCAGCAAGTTGTATTTATATGTTTACTTATGTATATGTGTCTGCAACAACAATGGTTATAGAAGAGGAGGCTGTGAATTTCTGAGCAGGAAAATATGGGCTGGGGAAAGGGGAGGAGGCAAAAGGCAGAGAGAAATGATTTAACTATAGTTTAATTAAATTTTTTAACTTAAAATACACAGTAAAAATAAGTTGAAGGTAAGATGAATCATGGGAACACAATGAAAGGGGGTCAAGGTGGCTAGACTAGGATTGGATGAAATGAGGAAACTACCATCAGGCATGGAGAGGTGAGGTCAGAGGTCAAGGCAAAGATATCACATGTTCCACCAGGATGACAAGAACCCAAGGGAAGATTTTAAGCATAGGGAGACATGGTGGGGTTCTGGTTATTAGCAGAAGGGCACTAACTTAGCTATCTAACCTAAATGTCCACCAACAAAGGATGGATGAAAACAATGTGGTGTTATATGCATAACAAAACTGTTTTTCAGTCATAAAGAAAAGGGCTGTAACTGTAGATGGTTATGTGTATTAAGTCAGTCTCCAGAAGACTAACATGACATATTTTCTCCCATGAGTGTGTCCTTAACAGATCCACAAAATCATATATGTAGGGATGACATAAAAGCAAAAACAAGCCTGTTGGGGAATAAAGGGGACTAACAAGAAAGATGAGAAGGGGGAGGGGTGTGTACTCAAAGCACAGTTACATACTTGGAGGGTAACGGGCTTATGTAACCCTGTGCGATGAAGCAAAGAATGACCCTGATAGATCGTGTGGGATGTGAGAGCACTGGAGAGGAGAGACACCAATGTTATGGAGAGAAGGCAAGGAAGGATTAGGCAGACTAGCCCTACCAGATGTTGGAGTGGGTAGCACGGTGGCACTGTGAGGGTTTCTGGTTTCTGGTTTAAACAACTGGGTGGATGATGAGGGTGCTTCCTGGAATCTCAGCCCTGCGCCCCCTCAACACACACTGCCCAAACTGTGCAAAACTGAATTTCAAATTTCAAACCACAGATTCAACCCTCGATATTTGAAACCAAGGCACAGACAGAAGTTGCGGGAAGCCTGTACTTTTACTGTTTAATGGATACAGGTGTTTTCCAAGTACGGTTGGCTGCTTATAACAGAGCCCAGCTTTCAGGCAGCCACATCATTTAGAAAAACCAAGAGGAAGAAGCAGCCTCGTTCACAGTTGGGCTTTGTTTTGTTTTGTTCCTATTTCTTGCTGACTAGAGCTAAACGCTGCCATATGTTCAGAAAATGTCCAACGTTTGCATGTTTGAGAACTGTTTCTCTCTCTCTCTCTCTCTCTCTCTCTCTCTCTCTCTCTCTCTCTCTCTCTCTCTCTCTCTCTCTCTCTGTTCTAGGTTAATTTTATCTGTTTGAGTCCCAGATTCTTCTTCAGCTGGGTAACCCTGTAATCTGAACTTTATAAAAACAAACAAACAAACAAACAAACAAACAAACAAACAAACAAAACACATAATTGAGCAATTACAGTAAAAGCTGAAGGCCGCTTTGCAAACAGTGGAGTCTGGGGAGTTTTTCCAAAACGAGTTTTGTTCTTTTTTTATGTTTGCTTTTGTTTTCCTGGAATGCCAGGTAAGTGAACCCATGTGTCAAATCGAGGGGCCCAGTATCCTTTGAGCTTTGCTTTAGAGAAACTGGAGGTGAGGAAGAAAGGTATTGGCAACTAGGAGGACCCCTGCACCAGGCTTGATTATAAAATTCTGGAAGATTTTATGCTTAGGGCGGTTGTTTTATTTGTTCCACTTGAAAATCTTAGGAACAGCTCAATCTGCCCAGAGCCAACTTGAGTGCTTACAGCGTCTTCAGATCTGCAGTTAATGCAGGACAAAGTCAGCACGCTGAGAAAAGAACACATTGGAGTTGGTACCTAAACCTGCCCAATACTGAAACTCATGAAAATAATGATTCCCGTTTTGCACTGAAATTTTTGGTCTGCAAGCAGAAGGATGGGCCACATTCTGAAGCTCTGAAAGGACATTTCTTCCATCTCCAGTTCTAGACTTGTCTGGCTGTCTCATGTCCCAAACCATCATGTCTATTCTGATGTTTTCACCTTCCCATCCTCCCCATCTCATCTATGAAGACTGTTATCCACCTAGCTGTTGTAAATGGACATCTTGGGTCAACCTTAATGGCCCTGCCTCTCCGTACCTGAACCTGTTGCTTCTGCCTTGCTAAGCATCTTTCAAGTTAATCAGATCCTTTATTTCCACATCCCTGCCAGTACCTCAGTTTTGGCCTTATCACCTCTTTTTTTTTTTTCTTTTCATTTGCAATAGCCTGGTGACCATTCTCACTGATTGAGGTTTCTGAACCACTTCCTCAATGGCCCCATGTTTTAAAATAAGCCCCTTTTTACTGACTCCAGCCTCACCTCTTTCTTCTCACCATCTACTTTGACTCCCTGGCCCACATCCACAGACCCCTTTACACCATTGGCTACCATGAACTCATAGGCCTCTGGGCATTCCCACATAACATTCCCTTTGCCACAAATGCCCTTCCTTTCCTTACCTCCTTAGAGACTCCTACTTCCCATCACCGCCATGAAGCACCCCACAATTCCCAGAGAGAATTAGTTTTCTATTTTGACCCCTTATTTATCATGATGACTTGGGGTTGTCTGTTGTCCACTTTGAGGGCTTGGCTTTCCTAGACGGTGATGGTCATGTATTATTCATCATTATATTCCTCTATCCTATTGCAACGCCAGGCCCGTAAAGGCTATTCATTAGGTGTTTGGATAATAAGTAGATGGAGGGAAGAAAATAGCACTCAGGCTTGAGAACACTGGGTGCGGCTGTGTGCTATGGCAGCTGCTGTTGCCAGGGATGGAAGGTGTCAGAAAGAGCAAAAGGTGACTTGGAGGTGACTGCTTCTATGACATAGGGCAAATGGGATGTTTGAAAGCTGCAACAAACAAAACTGGATGTCGGCCGACTCCCCTGAAATTGGCAGGCATTTCCCTTAGGCAGCAATGTGTGATTTGTGTAATTGAGGTACTTCTGCCCATCTTGGAAATCACATTCAGAAAATGGCCACGCTGCAGCCATCTGGCAGGGAATCAGGGAGAGGGCTGTCATTGGAAGACTTCCCCAACCAGGCTGGCCACATTGTATGCCCATTGATTATCTGGCCCTTTGCTCTGTCCTGTATTTTTTAAGAAGTAGATAGTCTCCTTTCCTTCAAGAAATTACAGGCTTATTTAAGGAATCAAATAATGCACACCCACAATTAATAGGAGTCATAAGACTGCAAAAAAAATCAATGTTAGATTGTAAAAGGTCAGTGGGCAATGAAGAGACACCAAGGGGAAGAATGGTTGGATGGATGGATGAATGGATGGATGGATGGATGGATGGATGGATGGATGGATGGATGGATGGACAGATGGATGGAAAACATAAAACTGAATGTTTTGTAGACTTGACATCTCTTCAAACTAATGAGATGCCAGGCAGTAGTGGTACATGCCTTTAATCCTAGCACTTGGGAGGAAGAAGCATGTAGATCTCAGTGAGTTCAAGGCCAGCCTGGTCTACAAAGCGAGTTCCTGGACATCCAGGACTGTTACACAGAGAAACCCTGTCTCAAAACAAAACAAAATAAAAAATCAAACTAATGAGACATCTCAGAGGACTGCAAAGCCTCAAAATTACAATGCTTTATTCAACACAAATAACATGATGAGTTAGATCTGATTAAAGGGCAGCATTATTTCAAGAGAATACGCTGATGAGTGAAAGGTGAGAAGTTTTGGAAAATTGCAGGGGCTGGTATTTTTGGTTCTTAAATGATACCTTCATTGCCTGCATAAAAATGTTAGTTCTAACAGGAAGTACCTGCCAGCCACTCAGCTGAAAATAAAAATGAGATGAGTGAAGAGAGAATGAGACCGAGAGGCAGACAGGAAACCATGTTTATTTTTTACCGTCAGTCAGCCAAGCTCCCACACCTACACTGTGTACTTCCCCTGTTCTGTATTCATAAGGTACAGCAAGAAAATGACTCTCCCCAGCCCTTCTCCAAAGAAGTCATCTTCCTGTTACCCTACCGGGTGAAAGGCTGTCATGGAATGCAGCTAATAACGGGGAAAACTCCTAGCCTCCTGCCAACATACCTCAAGACAGCCTCATAACTAGTACATTTAGCAAATGCAAAGATTTATTTATGAGTGCATACCAATAGAGACAAGGCAGCCTTGCAGAAAAGTCCTGACATCGCGTTACTGAACCACCGGGTAGATCCAGTTGCTGTTGAGAACTGTTCTGTAAGGAAATGATGTTGGAGAAGACACAAGAACAAAGTCATGGGATGTGCTGTATATTCTTAACTCTTGCACATGATGACTGGCAATGCTCACCTTCACCTGCTTATTTTACTAATGCTTCCTTCAGTGAACTTCCTTTATCCAATACACTCTTCAAGAGAAAAGTGAATACGTGTTCTAATTTAGAATGCTCTTTTAAGTTCACTTGAATTACTGTTATTATGCCCAGTCTACCTTAATGATGCACCTTGGTAGGCCAAAATGTCTCCAAGGTGCCGGCCCTTAATGAGGATTTCAGTGCGAGAGATATAATTTGACCAGTCTGCCATGAAGTGCACCACATCAACCTGGCCTTGCTCCTACTTGCCCTGAACTTCCCACACCTTCTTGGGAGATGGGATGTTTGGCTCTCTTCTGTAGTCTACAGCACAGTCACCTGACCGTCTTTCTCTCCAGATCCACCTGCCCACTCTGAATGTAACTATAGCATTATAGTTGAACAATAACAGAAAGATTAGGGAAATGTCCCATGTGCATCCCATAAGCAGAAAAGGAAAATTATTCATTGCCAGGCTATCCGGGTGAAAGTAAAATGAATTAAGTGCAGTAGTCATGAGGAGTTTGTCCACATTGAAGAATATAGGTCTTCGTTCTGATCTCTTCCCATTTACACGGGAGTCTGAAGTTCTTAACATTTCAGAAAGCAAGTTACCATTGTGCTCAGTGTGGCAAGGATCTTGACTTGAATGAAGCTGTTCTGCTGAGGAGTGAAGTGTGTAGGTATCACTAGAGCAGGAGAAGACTGACCAGAACATGGAATCTTAACCCCTGGAAATTGGGAGGTGGGTTTTGTGGGTGGTTTCTGTGACCACTGAGGCCAGCAGAGTGTCAATCTGTGTGAAACAGGAAGGAAGTACAGTTCAACGTGACTCAATAGCCAGTGTTGGTTCAAACTTCTAGAATCTGACACCAGGCAATTTGTTTTAGGCATTTAAATAGAGCACAATTTAGAAAAAAGTTGCCTGGTGATAATTAACTCAGTCCTGTGTGTGGTGATATTTTGTTTGTGATCTAACAAAAAAAGCTTGCCATAGAGGGCAAGTTAGCCATAGAGGGCAGGCAGTGGTGGCATACACCTTTAATCTCAGCACTGGGGAGGCAGAGACAGAAGGATCTCTGTAAGTTTAAGGCCACCCTGGGCTACACAAGATTGATCCAGTCTAAAAGGGAAACAGAGTCAGGCATTGGTGGCACATACCTTTGATCCTAGCACCTGGAATCTCATGCCTTTACCCCAACACTAGAGAGGTGGAGACAGGAAGTGATATGGCTAGGTGGAGAGAGGAATATAGAGTGGGAGGAGACAGGAGCTCAAGTCCCTTTCGGCTGAGGTAAGAACTAGTGGCTGGCTGCTCTGCTTCTCTGATCTTTCAGCATTTACCCCAATATCTGGCTCCAGGTTTTTATTAAAACCAATTAGGCTTCATGCTACACCTGTGTGCACAATAAAGCTTAAGGCATGACTACATTGAAACTTTGTAAAGTACATGTGACCTCTTCCATAAAGATGGCTTCTAGATGGACTACACGTGACATCTTAAGGGTCTGTGTCTGGTTTGGTCTTGGTCATACAACTAGGGCAAACATCACTAGGCTGTTCACCATTCCCACTACCATTTGGGAAGTACATTTGACCACTCCCATAAAGACAGGTTCTATTGACTGAGAAACAATGCCCACACTACGGGTCTAGGAGGATGACTGAGATAAACATAAGAGTCTGGGGGAGCCAGGTGTGGCCTGACCATAAAGGTAGTACAGAGGTCATCAAGATATTAGCCACGTTCTAGAAAGCCGGAAGGAAGTGGCAGCTCTAAAAAGAAGGCTGGAGAAATTGAGTTCAGTTGAATCATCATGGGCTTAAAACTTTGTTGCTTTTTATAAAAAGGACAAGGGTAACTTGCAAGGACTCTCTAGGTTTGGAGTTCGTCTTTAAATGGTAGTCTGGAGTTGGGAAGAGGAGGGGCGTAGCAGGAATAGGAGAGGCCAAAAGTAATAGAGGGAGTAAATGTGATCAAAATACATTATATTCATGGATGGAAATATAATGAAACCCATTTTTATGTATAATTTTTATATGCTAATAAAAAAGTTTAAACAGAGGAAAAGGCAGTCTGGGCTCCAGGCTCTGGGCATGGCCGTTTGGCTCAGGAGTACCTGCACAGGAAGAAACTTGGCATTTCCGGAGACCACGGCAGCAGACTCACCTGGCTGGAAATGAAGATGTCAACCTACCACACAGACTGGAATGGAAAGGTGTCCACGGGTTTGTCGCTGTCGCTGCCTGAGACACACAGCTGGTTTGCCTCCAAGCTGGACCCAACATCAGCTCTTTCCTCTCTGAGCTTCTTTTTAAGGCGGAGGGTCTCACACCTACAGAGCAAACGGCTGTAGCCTTCAGGATGGTGTGCTGCTTTTCTGATTGATCAAAATCATACTTCCCTTCCCTCCCCTCCCTTCCCTCCCCTCCCCTACCCTCTCTTCCCTTCTCTCTTCTTCTCTTCCCTTTCTTTCATCTCTTTTACTTCCAGATGGGAAATCTTTCTTTGCCTCCTGAAACTACAAGCAACATATTTATAAGCCACGGGAGAAATTGGTGCAATTAATCATATATTTGTATCTTCAAATTCATAGGTCATCACCCTAATCCCCAGTGTGATAGAGTTGGTAGGTGGGGTCTTTGAGAAGTAACTAGTTTGTGAGAGCAGAGAGACCTCATGAGTGGGTAGAGTGTGTGTGATGGTCAAACTTCATTGTCTAATTGATGGGATTTAGACTTCCACAGAAACACATTCTGGGTTTCTGTAAAAGGATTTCCAGAAATGTTCAACAGAGTAGAAAAGACCCACTCTTAAAGTGGGCTACACCATTCCACGAGCTCGGGTCACATGCTGACCAAGCTGGGCACCAGCATTCATCTCTCTCAGCTTCCTGACGGTTGGTGTCATGTGATCTGCTGTCTCATGCTGCTACTCTGCCTCCCCCACGATGATGGACTACACTCTCAAAATGTGAGTCAAAATGAGCCCTTCTTTCCTCGTGGTGATTTTGCAGGTATTTTGCCACAGTGATGAGAGCTGTCTTGAGGAGAAGCTCCCTGGTTGGCTGCAGCCTTAATGAAATTCACCAGACCCCAACCTCATCTCATGCTTTTAGTCTCCAGAACTGTGAGAAATAAATTTCTGTCATTCATAAAGATACTGTCTTAGTTAGTGTCCTATTGCTGTGAAGAGACACTGTAACCATAGAAACTCATAAATCATTTAATTGGGGCTTGCTTACAGTTTCAGAGGTCTAGTCCATTGTCATCATGGCGGGGAGCATGGTGACACACAGGCAGATATGGTGCTGGAGAAGCAGCTGAGAGTTCTACATTCAGATCCACATGCAACAGGAAGAGAGAAACTCTGGGCTTGGAATGGGCTTTTTTGAAACCTCAAAGCCCACCCCCAGTGACACACTTCCTCCAACAAGATCTGTTGAGGAATATTTGCTTACACTGTGAAGATGTCTTTGCCAAGATGCCTTCTGGTTAGTTTAATAAAGAGCTGAATGGCCAATAGCTAGGCAGGAAGAGGTTAGGTGGGATACCCAGGAACAGAGAGGACTCTGGGAAGAAGAGAGGTGGAGACACCAATGAGACATGGAGGGAGTCAGACATATAGAATGAAAGAAAGGTAAAAAGCCACATGGTAAAATGTAGATTAATAAAATAGGTTAATTTAAGTTATTAGAGCTAGTGAGACAAGCCTAAGCTAATGCCATGCTTTCATAATTAATAATAAATCTCTGAGCCATTATTTGCTATCTGGCTGTCCAAATATAGTCCAACAAGAAAGCTTGCTGCAAAGACCACACCTTCCTTTCAAAAAGTTGCTAGAGACCAAGTGTTCAAATCTATGAACTTATGGGATCCGTTCTCATTCAAGCTACTGTAGGTACCTAGTATCTGGTAGTTTGTTAGAATTCCTGAGCAGGCTAAATCTTCCTTCATTTAAACACTTCTCACCCTTGTCACTATCCTGCCCATAAACTAAAATGTATAGTTAAACATTTAGTTAGTCATCCAGGAATAAAGTCTCTTGTGTGTCATTTGTGATTGGCTTTTTGATCCTTTAAATACTGACTTTAGTCTCAAACCAAAAGAAGAGAAGAATGGGGAGTCGGTGAGGAGGTGGAACTTGACCTTCATCGCTGTTTCCTCAGGCCAGGTGGCTCCCACCTTAACTGGCAGGTCACTGCTCTCATGTTCTTCCCGGCCTCTGAGCCTTGTCTAACACTGACTTAAGAGGTAGAAATGTCACAAATGTTAACGAGCAGAACTGCAGTGGGATATGCTTTCCTAAAGTCTTTTCTGCATTTGATTCAATATTCCTAGAATACTGAGGAGCCTGTCTCAATATTCCCAGGCACAGTTGTCTTCTCAGAGTGGGTGGCCCTGCCCTCACCCTCTTGACTTTCAATTGGCCATCAGCTGACACCAGATAGTTCCCATGATTTACGTTTTTCCTTCTGAACTGCCCAGAAAAATGACTTTGTACTTGCCTGTTGTAAGGATAAGTTGGAAAGGTGTACATGAATGAATGGAGGGCTCTGCAGTTTGCAGTACAGTTCCATTGTAAACCAGTCAAAGGGTTATGTACAACCTATTTCTGTAATAATAGTAGCTGACCCAAAAAAAAGTGTCTGTTTCTCTAACAGCATTCTTTCCAGACCACAAGAAAAGAAAAGTTCAGACTAAATCTGTTCTATTGGGTAAGTATAAGCACATAGATACAGTCTGTAGGGAGATAGGGGATGTAGGGGAACTTGAGGGTAATACCTGGAAATTCTGGAGAAGACAAATAAACATGGATGGAGTGAGAAAAAGAAGAAAGGCTAAGTAAGTGAAAGGAAATAGAAGTATGGAAAGAAGGAACAGAAGAGAACAGGCAGCCATTGGACAGCCTTAGGCTTGTCCCATAGCTCTAATAACTTAAATTAACCTATTTTATTAATCTACATTTTACCATGTGGCTTTTTACCTTTGATGGGCAAGCAAAATACAGCATGATTACCTGATCCTAAGGTTTTATGGTGCTAGGAATCAAACCTAGCTTGTGATGACTGAACTACTGACCTTCCTGCCTGCACCTCCTTAGCTATGGGATTAAAGTTGTGTATCACCATGCCAAGATTATGAGATTTGGGGAATGAAACTCGAGGTTTCATGCAGGCTACCAGTGGAATGACATGCTTGGCCCAGCACACGGTTTTAATTTGTTCTTTCATAGTTTGCATTTGATGTTGTAGTCAAAGAATCTTTTTTTGGCCATTTAATTTTTCTGACCTCAGTTTTCCAATACAACATGGAGATAATACCAATAGCTCAAATAGCACAGATAAGTCAATGATGTAAGTGCAGCTTAGAGCAGGAGTCAGGTACCTCCATATTGGCTCTCCCTGCATCATTCAAATCCTGGCTCTCCCACTTAGCAGCTTTACAAGTTGGGACAACTTATCTACCGTCTCCATTTCTCCATTCTTGCTAAATGCTGCTGTCAAAGGTTTCATTCTTGGTCTTAAGAAATGGCTTAGTGGTTAAGAGCACTGACTGATCTTACAGAGGGTTCCAGATTTTAGATTTTAGGGTCCAGCATCCACATGGCAGTTCACAACTGTCTGTAACTCCAGTTTTAGGTGACCCAGTGACCTCTTCTGGCCTCTGAGGGCACTTTGTACGCCTGTAACACCAGCATTGGTGGGCAGAAAAAGGCAGATCTGGAGTGTTTGATGGCTAGACATTCAAACCAAAAGTGAGAGACCCTGTCTTAAGACAAGAAGGCAGAAAGTAATAGAGGAAGACACTCAAGCTCCTTTTCCAGTCTCCACATATGTGCCCACATACATGTATGTGTTACACACATACACCCACAGGCACATGTTCGTACATACAATAACAGCAACAACCAAGCAAAAAACCCTTTTATGGCCTGGTGAGCCCCCTTGACTGACTGTGCATCCACTCCTCTGACTTTCCCACCCCCTTTCTGCATGCTGCAGCCCTCCTGGCACAGCCTGAACTTTCTTCCTGCCTCAGGTCTTTGCACTGGCTGCCCCCTCCCCCTTTCTTGGAATAGAAACAAGGCTCTCTCCCTCACTTCCTTCAGGTGTCTTCTCAAATGTCACCTGTTCGGAAAGGTTCCCTGAATACCACATTGGGAACAATGCCCCATTATTCCATTCCTCCCCCTGATTTATCTCTCTTTTAAGGGCCTATCTGTATATGATGTTTTATAGTCCTGTTAAATTGTACAGGACCACCTCCCCTCTCTGGTAGATATTTTTATTTATTATTGCTGTTCTTATAATAGTGTGAGTCACAGAACATACAGTTAATGACTATTGTTCGAGAGATTTTATTTTTAATTACATGTAGATGTGTTTATCTGTGCATTGGTGTTTGCACACAGGTGTGCCTGCGAAAGCCAGAGGAGCACATTGAATTGCCTGAAGCTAGAGTTGTAAGTGGTTGTGGGCTACCTGACATGGGGGCTAGGATCCAAACTCAGAACCAGTACATGTCCTTTACTGCTGAGCCATCTCTCCAGCCCCTACTTAATGCTTGACTATATGAAGTAAGACACACCTGTATTTACTCATGCCTCTACTTCTATGTTAAGATCTAAGAGTCTTCTTTACCCAGAAGGCATAGGGGTGATGATGCAATCACAACTGAGAGCTCAGATCATGTGCTTCAGAGTTCAGAACCTATATCTTCCAAGCTAGAGGCAGGTTGACCGCAAAGGAGGTTATTATGGGCAGCAAAATTAGTGATGGTTTCCAGGATGAAATAAAAACCTGGCACACTCCAGCATGGTCCATTGCCAGATAATTCAGGAAGCAAGGAATGAACTCAAAGGTCCTTTTGTCTAAAGTGGGAGAGAACAGGCTATACTCTTCAGGGTTCACCTGCCACACACTAGATTCAGCATCATTGTCTTCAGTGGGGATGGTGTCAAGCATTTCAGTAGGAACAGGAATCTGAAGGCTATGGCGGGAGCTTTCACTCTCTGATGTGGGGCTGGTTCTGCATTCACAGACACAGGAGACTGTAGGTATATGTGGAAATAAGCTGTGGTGACCTTGGTAGTAGGCAAACAGGATATCACAGGACACTGCCACATCTAAGACCAAGAAACTTGCCTTCCCCTCTCCCTGGTGGCCACTCCTGCCACATGTCTTCACTGAGGGTGTCAGGCAGTGGTCTGAGCAAGAGAATGGGTGGTGGGAACAGCCCTGAGATGACTCTGCTTCCAAGGTAAAATCAGAACCAAATGTGAGGCTGATGTAGACATCTGGAAGAGAGATGGTGTCACCTTGGTGATGGACTTTGGGCTGGATGCTCAGGCAGACATGTAGGTCCATTTGCAGAACTTGACATTGGCTTAGATATGGGAAGTAATGAGTTTACCATGGCTCCTGGGCTTAAGGCTTGGACAGCTGGGATGAGGACAAGTACCAGTCACTGAGTCCTTGAATGAAGAATACATTAAATGGTAGATGCTGAGCTCCCCAAGGAGTATTTGAGCTTCAGGAATCTGTGAGACCACTGTACTGGATGGAGTCGTTCCTGTGAATGTAACTCTGTTTAGAAGTAAGGCCTTTGCAGATAAAAACTTAGCACAGGGTTGTGCTGAATAGCGGAGGTCCTAGTATGATGACTATAAGGACAGGGAAATTTAGATACTGACCCACAAAGGGAAGATGACAGTGTGAACATGGAGAGGGAGACATGCTGTGTTGTCACCAACGAGAAAGAGCTACCAGGCCACATAAAGCTGGGAGAAGTGAGGAGGCTCCCCAGTACTGACTGAACTTTCCAGAAGAGGCCTTGGGTACTCTGGAACGTCCCTCATTCCTTTTCAGGATGGACTTGCTTTGAATTGACTAGGCTGAACTCAGGGAAATTATTTGTAGCAGCAAGTTCATACAGCTTTCGGGGTTTTGATTAATTCTATTACATCCTATAAGATGCAAATAAGTATGGATTTTTCCTCTACTCCCCCAGTTATTTTAGAAGAAATTAAAAGAAAAAAATACCACTGTGAGTAACCCCACTGGATTCTCATGATGATCCTAAAATTCTCCCTCTGATGCCTGAAAGTAATTATGCTCCACTGGAGTGACAAAATCTTCATTTTCTAATTATAGAACAGATGTTTTCCGGAAGTGATTACCCTGGCACAGGCCGTAAAAACAGTCTAACAAACTGATCTTTGATTTAGAAAACAGCTGTGCGGGTCTGTCCTAACAAACCCGTATTTAAAAAGAAAAGTCTTGTAATTTCTCTTAGCCAAGCAGCTTTCCCAGAGTCCTGACGGTCCAGGAATCGAGTACACGAGGCTGGCATCTCCAGCTCCCTGTAAGCAGTTCGGTTTGAAGGACAACTCGCTTTGGCAGAAGTTTCCTGAGCACACCTCTTTTGGGTCTCAGGATCTAGGTTCATCTGGTGCAGTGTCTCTTCTGTTAAGGTACTGGTGAGTTTCTCATTCACCGTTCAATTACCACTCAACTCTGTTGAGCCCCTACAATCTCAGGTATCATCTATTCTTACAGTTTGAATGCGTCCTCGAAAAGTTCACATACTAGAAATGTGAGCATTCGTGTGTGTGTGTGTGTGTGTGTGTGTGTGTGTGTGTGTGTGTACACAAGAGAAACATAGAGAACAAACACTACACGTCTTCCTACAGTTGTAAGATATTCAAAGCAAGAAACCAAGTTCCTTGCATAAAATGTGTTACATACTCATGGGATATAAATAAGGAGACAATGAAGGTGTGAGTTTCGTGGTGTCTTCAGTGGACTTGCATGAAGAGGAGGAGACTGCAGCTAGCCTCTATACTCTGTTTCACCATGTGGTACCCTCGACCCTGACAGAACACATCAAGAGAGCCCTAGGGCTTACCAGATGTTGAAACTCCCACAGCAGCCCCCAGCATCCGTGTCCTCTCCCGTCTGCTCTCACTAATCTCCCATCATCTCCTCCTCCCCACCGAGTGACTTCCCAGCCATTTTCTCCATGAGAAACCCATTTATTTGCCTCACATAACGATGACCCATTATGCTGCAGGAACATGTGGAATGTTTGGCATACAAACTCTTAGAACACAGGAGACTACAAGCAAAATTATTCTTATAGATATGTAGCTGTCCATTTTCCCATTTCGCCACTATTTGTCTAATTTCAAAAAAAAAAAATAAACCAAAGTCATTCCTACCCGCTGTATTGTTCGAATTTTTTTTGCCTCTATTATCCCTGATTTTCCTCACTATCTGCTCTTCTAAAAGACCATTACAGTTTGTTACAAGCCCTATCTTGTCTCTCCTAGAGCATTTTGCTACATCTAGTTTCATTCCAAAATTATGGGGTTTTAGGCACATTTTTCTTCACCAGACTCAGCACCAGTGCATAATAAAAATTTAAATGATATTGTTACAAAGCATATAAAATATTTTAAATTGAGATAATAGGAGATATTCAGATATCAGCACATAATTACCGCACCCAGAGCTTCCAGATCATAGAAACAACAGATTAGTTTTCAGAGTAAACAGTAACATTGTGGACACTGAGAGGGATTGTTGTTCCTTTTCCAAGAAAAGAGGCAGGGATGTTCAGTGATGATTTGAACATGTGCAGTCAGCCCACCAGTTTAGGAGTCACAGTATAAACTGCATTTTCTTTTCTTTATATAGAAAATATATTCTTCCCTCATATTGTACATCCAGACTACAGTTTCCCCTCCCTCCACTCCTCCCAGCTCCCCTCACAATCTCTTCTCTCCCTCAGATCTCAGTTTCATTTTCAACAGGGAGGGAGGATAAAAAATAATTAGCAAACTACACTCCACCAATACACTTATATGTTATAGCTTTAATCCTGTATTCACAATCTGACAAAATGAAACAACTTTTGTAAGTTTTCATCCACGGCTTTCTCCTGCCTCTGTGGACCATGTCCACATGACAGAATCTCATCAGTGTTTAAGAACTAGACCAAATCTACTCATGTCCAGGTTGTTCATGTAGATCTCATCCATTTCTCCGTCATTGGGTGATCTCCGTGTCTTTCTTGGGGTCCTGTTTTCCAGGTAGCCTCACTGGTGATGTGGGTAGCAGTCCAGTCATCCTTGTTCCACATCTAGTATCCTCCTATGAGTGAGTACATAAGGGTGAGGGTCGAGGGAAAGAGAGTGGGAGATCCCAGCTGGATCAAAAACAGAGAGGGAGAACAAGGAATAGGAGACCATGGTAAATGAAGACCACATGAGAAAAGGAAGAAACAAAGTGCTAAAGAGGCCCACAGAAATCCACAAAGATACCCCCACAAAAGACTGCTGGCAATGGCTAAGAGACAGCCGAGACTGACCTACTCTGGTGATGGGATGGCCAAACACCTTAATAGTTGTGCCAGAAACTCCATCCAAGGACTGAGGAATCTGGATGCAGACATCCACAGCTAGGCCCTGGGTGGAGTGCTGGGAGTCTAATTAGCGAGAAAGAGGAGGGTTATATGAGCGAGAATTGTTAAAACCAAGGTTGGATAAAGCACAGGGACAAATAGCCAAACGAATGGAAACACATGATCTATGAACCAAAGGCTGAGGGGCTCCCAACTGGATCAGGCCCTCTGAATAGGTGAGACAGTCGATTGGCTTGATCTGTTTGGGAGGTATCTAGGCAGTGGTACCAGGTCCTGGGCTTGTTGCATGAGTTAGCTGTTTGAAACCTGGGATTTATGCAGGGACGCTTGGCTCAATCTGGGAAGAGGGGACTGGACCTGCCTGGACTGAGTCTATCAGGTCGATCTCAGTCCTCGGGGGAGACCTTGATCTGGAGGACGTGGGAATGGGGGGTGGGCTGGGGGGAAGGGGAGGGGGTCAGGAAGGGAGAGAACAAGGGAATCTGTGGCTGTTATGTAGAACTTAATAGTATTGTAAAATAAAATAAAAAAGAACTAGACCAAATCTACCTCTTTTTAATTTAATGAATGATGGGAACCCCAAATGCATTTATTACTTTATTTACTCATCCATCCATTCACTCATTTTGAATAGATTTTTTAAAAGATTTTATGTGATTTTTATCAATCATACACACACACACACACACACACACACACACACACACACACACACATACACACACACACACACACACACTGGAAGAAGAGTTATGCACATGAGTGTAGGCCCTGAGAGTCCAGAACAGGGCACCAGACCCTCTGAAGTTGGAGTTACAGGCAGTTGTAAGCCACCCAATGTGAGTGTTGGGAACTGTCCTCTGCACAAGCACTATGCAGTCTTAACTGCTGAGCCAAATCTCCAGTCCTAAAACATCTTTAAAACAGGTAAGTTTTTCTGGTCTTCTCAACATGACCTCAGTCACTCTTCTGTTTAAATCTGATAACAGTGGGATCTATATCACAGTAAAATTTTATGTGGACATATTGGCTTTTCTTCTCTTTTCCTACTCCTTAGGCTAGGTATTCATTCCAGACTATGTCTTACTTTTGTAGCTTATGAAGGCCCAATACAACATTCAATAGAGAATGTGTCAAATCAGTTTTTAAACTATAGTTAATCGTTTCTTCATTTCAAATGGCCTTGGTTCAATTAGTCACAAGTGAGAGAATCAAGTGTTTTCTAAGAAATAAGATTTGAGAAACTTGTCAACTTACCTTCTGTTACTATAAGAGAATTCATGAAACTGGGTAGTTGATAAAGTACAAAGGTTTATTTCACTTATGGCTCTGGAGGCTTGGAAGCCTCGGATTGTGAGGCTGCATGGTGAAGCCCTTCTTACTGGTGAGTACTCTGTAAAAGACCCCAGGGAATGCAGGGAAGTGTGTAGCGAGAAAGGCCCAAACGAGAGGCAAAGCCAAGCTATACAGAAGTGGAGACCCAGTTCAGATCCTAGCACCATGTAGAACCTGAGAGTGACCACACATGCCTGTGATCCCAGCACAGGTGAGCTGAGATGGGCTGAGCCCAGGAGCCCACTGATCAGCAAGCAAGGCTAGCTCAAACAGGTGAGCCTCAAGTTCCTGACAGCCCCTATCTCAGGGGAATAAAGTGGAGAGTCATAAGAAGGGCACGCAACATCACCCCACAAATAGACGTCACACAGAGAATAAATTAAATTGAGAAATAAGATAACTCATTGATTCACTATCTATGAATAGGTTAATGTATTCAAGAGGTGATGTCGCCTACATTCTTCCTGAAGGTCTCATCTGCTCCCACTTTTCAATATCATGACATTGGAGCCTATGAAGATATTTCAGCTGTCAAAGCACAGGGACATGAGTTCAGTCCTCAGAAGCCACATTAAAAGAGCCAGGCATGTACAGACTGGGGAAGCGGAGCCAGCAGATCCCTGGAACTCACTAGTTAGCCTAATTGGCCTAATTTAGTTGCCCCAGGCCCAATTGTGATGATTAATCTCAATTTTCTACTTGATAAGATCTAGAACCATCCAGGAAAGTAGTCTCTGGGCATACCTATAGGGCATTGTCTTTATCCTGTTAACTGTAGTGGGAAGACTCCCACTATGGGCGGCATCATTCCCTAAACAGGGAGCCTAGACTAAGTAAAGAGCAGAAATGGGAACACATGCATTCGTAGCTCTCTGCTTTCTAAGCTCCTCCAGGTTTCACTCTCCTGCCATGATAGATTGCACCTAGAACTAGAGACTAAAATAAACCTTTTCACAAGTTGCTTTTATTAGTGCATTTTATCACAGCAGCAGAGCTCACACATACACACAAAGATGGATGGTGTCCGAGGAATGACATCTAAGATTGACATCTGGCCTACACATGTGCCTATCCATACATGAACATGCACATACATATACACATCCAAAAAAAATCTCACAATTGATATCTGAAGGTACTGGGGTTCCTTGGGTACCTCCCAAGAATGATTCTAGGTTTCTGTGCCCCAGAACAAGAAATTGAACAAAGATGCATGGATAGTAGCAGAAGCAAAGACAGTGGATTATAGACAGAAGAGGAAGCAAAGAAAAAGTTTAGTTAAACAACAATCTGTACAAAGGACCTACAAAGAGTTGGGGGGGGGGTGAGTCACATAATGCAGGCTTTGGGGCTCATTTGCATAGTATGAGCTTTCTCACATATGTTCTGTGACATGTAGTTCTATACACAGCACCTTATAACACGTGTCCCCTTGGAATTCTAACTCTTTACCCCAGACTGCACATTTTAGTGTTATATTCAGCGAGGTCACCTTCTGACACTCTGGAGTCGTTCTGTGCCTGTGTGGGTAGCCAGATTTAGTGGCCCCGGGGGAGGTATCCAACTTTCCTCTCTGCCAACTAATTTCTTTCAAATGCTAATTTTGAGCCTTTGCCCAAAGTTTTCCTAGACCTCCCTCTCCACCTTACTCTCTGCCTCATAATACAAATTAAATTTCTATTTAATTCTATAGTTTCGAGGGTTGCCCAAAACATAGTATCAGAGAAAGAGATTTTTTTTTTTGGCTGTTTGTTTGTTTTGGTTTTGGTTTGGTTTGGTTTAGTTTGGTTTTTTAAAGTCAAAGCCCAGAATTGCATTTAGGGGACAAGGGATGGCCATTGGCTTCCAGCGATGAACTCTGGACTCCCAGTCAAGAAACCACTCTGGGGCTAGGCTCGGTGATAGAGTGCTTGCCCAGCATGCACAAGGTCTCAGGTTTTGTCCACAGCATGGGGATGGGGTGAGCAGGAGAGCCATTCTGGGTTCTGCGAGGCAGTCACTGGGACTCTTGGCCTCTGGCAGTAACAAAGCCTGGCCACACCTTCTAGGAGGCACAAGAGTCATGGTATTAGAGCATAGCTCTCTACTTTACATGGACATTCTTAGTCTGCTTTATGGGTCTGGGACTTGCCCAGGTCAGCCTCAAACTCGATATATAGCATGTGGTGACCTTGAATTTCTCATGCTCCGGCCTCCACCTCTCGGATCCTGGAGTAGCAGACAGGCTTTTTCTCAACTACCAGGCTTTCCTGAACCTGTGTCCACTCATTTGTGTTTACTCAACCTGTCCACCAGTTACAGTTTGCCCACAGACATTCAAATTAACTAGATTCATCCTAACTACATGTCCAATCTACATGTTAGTACATTGCTCAAGGTAGTCTAGTCCTTAGGTGATTAGTTAGAAATTAGCAGAATCAAATTGGCCAGTTCCAAGAATATAAAAAATGCCAGCTCCAGAATGCCATTTGACAACCTATGGAAACACTGCCCGACCACCACCCTGCTCCAAGGAGCCCTTTCTCTACTGGTTTTGGTCATTCTTCTTTATCAGAAGACAGTGAACTCAGCTCGGACTCAAGAAACCAGCAACACTTCCAGCCTAGGCTTTTTTAACCCAAAGTTCCAAATTCTTCCAAATTCCTTTCACAAACAAGTTCCAGAGACCTAAGAACCATGGTCAGTTTTATCACAACAATAACCCCTCTTCTTGGTACCAATTTTCTGTCTGAGATACCTTTCCTGTTGCTGAGATAAAACACCCTAACAGGAGCAACTTAAGGAAACAAGGGTCTGTTTTTGACTCAATTCAAAGGCACAGTCCATTACGGCAGTGAAGTCATGGAGGTAGGAACTGGAAAAGGTAGCTTTTCACGTTGTGTCTGGAATCAAGAAACAAAGTGCAATGGCCACTCCTGACAGCTAGCTTCCACCTTCTGTAGTTCAGGACAGTAGTCCAGGGAATGATGCTCTTATAAGTTCTCTTTATTCTCTGTTGTACTTCAGAGCATAGTCCTGTACCTTTTCTCCACAGAACTTAGGATAAAAGTAATCAAACAACCTTAAACTTACCCATTTTAGAACTAGTCTCTCTGTCACTGGGCAAGCTCCCTAAAGGCATGCATGCCTCACGCCTGTCCCATAACCAACAGTCTTTATGGAATGAGTGAACCTTTCCAGGCCTGATTTGAGCAGCAAGTTCTGTTAAATAGCTTCAGCTAATAATGAGAAGATGAATTCCTGAAAGGACTCCTCCTATTCAGTGAAAATTATTTTAGTCTGAACACTAGAAAATTTAAGTTACACCATGGTCATGACTGAAGTCACCTTGAACTAATCACTCTATTCCTTCCAGCTCCAAATAACATGCTTTCAAAATGAAGATAGTAACGTCTATCCTTCTATCATGAGGACCAATGAACTAACCTACCAGGTTGGTCATTAGCTCTGTGTCCACTTGGGGTTTATCAAGACTAGCTATTTCTTGGAATAAATGGTAATATGGTGATGATAGCCAATAGCTTTCCTCAAGAAGCAATTGCATCTGACTCTTGGAAACAACCATTTTGCCGAATTCCCGCCATCTACCTATCAGCAGAGGCTGGAAGAAGTGCTCAGAAAAAGTTAAACTGTAAACAAACCTTTGCCCTACTTTTACCTTAGACTTGGTTCTGAGGTGTTGCTGGTGGCCATGTCAGAGGAGCAGCAAATGGCAGATGACTTTAGGTTGCCAGTCCACCAAGAGGTGAATCCCTGATGGGTGAATCTCGGATAGGCAAGGCCTGTCACAGACCACAGACTCCAGAATGTCTTTTGCTCCTGATGTACCTTCACATGTTTGCTGCTGCCATCTTTCTCTGGTATCTGGCATGGTGTGAATAGGTGTGGGGAGATTCCCACTGCCTGTAATGTAGTGTGTTTATGTCATGGAAACATCCCATTCTACTGGGCATTTTTTTTTTTTTTTTTTTTTTTTTTTTTTTTTTTTTTTTTTTTTTTTTTTTTTTTTTTTTTTTGGTTTTTTTTCGAGACAGGGTTTCGCTGTGTAGCTTTGCGCCTTTCCTGGAACTCACTTGGTAGCCCAGGCTGGCCTCGAACTCACAGAGATCCGCCTGGCTCTGCCTCCCAAGTGCTGGGATTAAAGGCGTGCGCCACCACTGCCCGGCACTACTGGGCATTTTTATCTGTGGATTATTATGAAGATGATTTCTTCCTAAGCTGTTCTATTTGATAGTAATAATGTTAGTTTAAATAGAGTTTTGAGGATAAAAATAAAACAAGGAAGTGTCATACAGCTAGAACACATGAGTTTCTATTGAGAAGCCATATAGATTATGACTTAGGTTAATGATTAACAAAAACAATTGAGTCCCAGTAGCCCAGCTGGTTGAAATTCTTTTAATCTTAATGTTGGGAGATGTGTTCACAGATTTCAGAGTGTATCATAGCTGAAAAAAGCTTTGAAAATAACTTAAAGTTAGACTAGGATGTTTTTGTCAAATAGCTTTGAGGTGAAAAACCAAGGAAGACAATCTAAAGTTTTAGAAAGGCACATAATTGAATGAGGAACTCGCTAAGGTCAGAGAACCATAACAAAGCAGCCCAATTATTACTAGCTGACATGCCTTTCTTGCTAGGATTGGTTGATGACTAAAGGTGATGATTAATTTCTTATACCCATTTCTGCTATTAATCTCCTGATATTAAAAAAAAAACTATTGATGAGTGGGTATGAACCTTAAAGATCTAAAGTAGAGCTGACTGTTTTTCATGTATAAAAGTTTAGATTTGTGATTCCTTTAAAATTCCTTGTAAGATTGCCTTTCAAGGTAAGTAATAAAGTGATTGGTCCTTTCTTTGTAACTGCAAATGCAGCCTGTCAGTAAAAGAATATCTTGCTTGCTCACACTCTGTTAATCTATAACAAGTTGCTTGGGTATGAATGTATGTGGGTTCTTGGGATAATTTGTTTTTCACCTGTAATATGTAAAATGTTTAACCATGTAAGGGATATGGAAAACATGCTGGTTTTTTACTCGTAATCACTCACTTGAAAAACAGAATGTAACCACATTGTAATTTTTACATTGCCTGAGAGAATTTGCTGGGGTATATAAGCTGTAAGAGAAAGAATAAAGACAGAGTTAAAATGAGTTAGAAGGAAAACATCAAGAATGAGAGAGTTAGCAGGAACTAGAAGGAAAACATCAAGAATAAAGATAGAGTTAGAAGGGAAACATCAAGAATGAGAGAAAGAAATCAGCAGGAAAACAAAGAATAGAGAATGTAAAACAAGAATTGGGAAAGGTCTGAAGGAAACCATCAAGAGAGTGTGTAAGTGTCTTTTCCCTTAACAACCTCAGACAAAAAGGTCTAGTACACACCAACTCCGTGGATTCCCTTCAAGCCCTGCTACTGCTAGAAGCCAGGACCCCAGGCAGCAATAAGGTATGAGTGGTTGCATTTTGAACTATAGGTTCAGCATCCAGCAACTTCCCCATTGTCCCTTGTCTAGAGCTGGGGACACTTTCCAGACACTGTATGTGATGTGATCTCAACCCCTTGCCACAGATGATTGCTCGAAGAATTGTTTGAGGTAGTCCAGTCAATAGATGGCTAGTTAAAATTAACAGGTTAGTCAGAATTAGAGAACAGAAACCACCCCATCGCTAGCCACCACCTCATAATCAACTTCAAGTCCCACCTCTCATGTCCCTGGTAACATACTAATTTAGCAAGTAAAAATAGTGATAAGTAATAAACTGAGAGAAAATTGCAATTGTCTCTTCTTAGAATTTGGAGTAACGTGTAACAGAAGGGAAAGATAATTACAGTTGCTTCTCCTTATGATTTAAAATATCATGTGAAAGTGTAGCTGTAGATTAGATGAAGAGGAGGAAGGTGGAGAAAGCAGGGCTTTGTTGAGGCTCATTAGGGAAGGTCATCTCTTGGAAAAGTCTAGCTCTTTTTATAGTCTCTCTCTCTCTCTCTCTCTCTCTCTCTCTCTCTCTCTCTCTCTCTCTCGTGTGTGTGTGTGTGTGTGTGTGTGTGTGTGTGTGTGTGTGTGTGTGTGTGTGTTTCACAGTTACTTTTTCTGTTGTTTTATGAGAAAAAGTCATGTCATGAACCCAATGATTCAGCTGAAATGGCTGGGCAGCAAGCCCTAGGGATGGCGCTGTCTCCACCGCTCCAGCACTGGGTTTACAAGCATGCACCACCAACCCTCATTTTCATTACATACGTTCTGGGGGTAAACTCAAGTCCTCACATTTGCACAGAATCATTTTCCTGACTAGGCAATAGCCACAGTTTTTATGGGTTTATTTGTTTGGGCTTTTTCTTATTTGTTTATTTGTTTTCTTCCTTTAATTCTTTTTTTTTTTTTTTTTTTTTTTTTTGGTTTTTCGAGACAGGGTTTCTCTGTGTAGCTTTTGTGCCTTTCCTTGGACTCACTTGGTAGCCCAGGCTGGCCTCGAACTCACAGAGATCCGCCTGGTTCTGCCTCCCAAGTGCTGGGATTAAAGGCGTGCGCCACCACCGCCCGGCTCCTTTAATTCTTTTAAATCTGTTCTGTTACATGATTTTTGGAGAAAGGAAAAACCTCAGAGGAGTTTGGAATGTATTAATAGGCCACCAGCCCAAAGTCTGAAAATGGCACCAGATATCATCTGAGACCTACAGTAGAGATGTCCCTGCTTTGTTATAACCCGCCTACCTGATGTTTTCACAATGTATGTGTATATGAGGGGTACCACGTAATTTTTATCTTTCACTTTTAAACACTTATTTATTCTTTGAAAATTTCATACATGTATAACATATTTTTATCACATCCATCCATCAGCGGTGCCTTCCCCCAACTCTCCCCGGTGCAGCTCACCCTGTCTCCCTCCAAACTTGACATCTTCTTTTTGTTGTTGCTGTTCTTAACAACTTCCTGAGTCCAGTCAGTATTGCCTATATGTGCAT
This sequence comes from Peromyscus maniculatus bairdii, assembly GCF_049852395.1. NCBI lineage: Eukaryota > Metazoa > Chordata > Mammalia > Rodentia > Cricetidae > Peromyscus > Peromyscus maniculatus. The sequence continues at coordinate 97,143,337 of NC_134859.1, read as the reverse complement.
AAGTATGGTCCAAACCCCTGGGACATGGACAACCTAGCAGTAGTCATAACCCCAAAGAAGAGTGACAGTCTCTTCCTCAGCAACTTTCAACTGCCAATAGTTCCCTGCCAAGCATGAAGCCCAGGGCCCCTTTCCATTCATGCTAGAATTTTGATTGGTTTGATCTTGTGTAGGTCTTGTGTAAGTAACTACAGTTACTGTATGTTGATTGCACAAAAACTATGCCATGTCCAGAAGTCAGCATTTCATAGCTTTTTCCAGCATCTGTCAGCTCTCACATTTACCACCACTCTTCTTCAATGTTCCCTGATGTTGGTGTGTGTGTGTGTGTGTGTGTGTGTGTGTGTGTGTGTGTGTGTCTGTGTGTGTGTAGGGGTGTAACAGCACAGCTAAGCACTCACAGTTACTTGTGCTTGGCACTTTGACCATAATGAGACTCTACATTAACAACTACCAACTACAAAAAGAAGTTTCTCTGACCGAAGTTGAGATTAGCACAAATCTATGGATATAAGCATAATCCGTATTTATTTAGAAGACAGTTGGACATCATGATTATTTAACATAGCTACAACAGTAAGTTTCCCACAATCTCCCCAATCATGAGCTTTGGACCAGGTCTATAGTACCAGGCATGAAATCCCTCCTGTGCCGCAGGCTTCATATTCAATCAGAAAGTGGTTGGTTACCCCCATAACAGCCATGCCACTATTGGACCATTGGGTACAGCTTTCCAGGCAGGTTGGTACTGTAGCATGCATGGGGCAGTGCTAGGTGAGACCATTGACGTCTTTTCTCCCCAAGCAACCTTCCTAGCACCTTACAGCACTATGTAAGCTATCCAACAAAAAGAGACTTTCCTGATCGCTTGAGATTTATTTCTCTGTGTCCTGCATCCAAAGTGAGTGGTGTCTTCATTGATACAGTCTTGCCATTTAGTTATGGTGGGAAATCAAGAGCAATGTCAAGTATGTTTTGTGTGCTATTTTGGGTGCCTCTGGGGACTCCAAGACCAATAACTCTTCAGGAGGCATCTTGTGCTTGACACAGTTTTTCTTTTAGTAACCCATATCTTCTGGAAGTACCATTGTCCATTCTCAGAGGATATGCCTGTCCAAATTCCTTTTATAAACATATACTACATTTTAAAAAAACTTGTTTATTTTTATTGTGTGTGTGTGTATGTGTTTGCCTGCTTGTCTGTATGTATACCATATGAATGCATAAGGTCAGAATAGGGCATTGAATCCTCTAAAAGTGGAATTTCAGGAGACTGAAAGCTACTTGATGTGGGTGCTCCAGATCCTCTGGAGAGTAACACATGTCCTTGACCACTGAGCTATTTCTCCAGCCCTATATTGTGTTTTTTTAATTAGCTTACAAACGAGTGGATTTCTGTAAGGCTTCCTTGCTCACCCTCAGTTTTTGTTACTCCACCCCTTATGACCTTTCCTTTCTTATCACCTTCATCTCCTCTCCACTTAAACCTTTAACCTGGAGCACTGCCTATGATCATCCATGTCATTTATCATTCAGTCTACTGTCCCCTCTGATTATAGTTTTGACTGACCACCCATGTTTAAGACTACCTTGATTTATGACTTTCTTTTGTTAACTATAAATCTTCCTAAAGTTGTTACCATGTGGAATATGGTGTTTGGGATAACCTGCATCTGTGTCCATGGGCTACGGTCACTCTTATTTGGTTCCAGAATAAACTCTTACTCCCTTTGAGGGAAGAGATGTTTTCCCATTGACAGTTGATCATTGCCTCCTTCTACCCTTGAGAGTGCCTCATGTGGTGCTGTAATAAGCTCTGCCTACCTTCTAACCTACCTTCCGTACTTCTCATTTGAGCCTTTCTGCAGAAATCACAGTGCTGGGGAGCTAAGGGAAGCCAGGGCAAGATCCCAGGAACACCATCAGAATATCTCCCCAAGGAACTTGGAAAACATCAGCCAAGTATTGACTAGTAAATATTAACCCTGTGATGACATAATAACTTTCCTCTTTACAGCTAGTAAAGAAGTTTTTTGTTTGTTTGTTTAAATTTCACTGGATCCTGTCCTAACTCAATGGACAAGAGTAATGAGTCTGGAAAGATTGAAACTGACCTATTAGGTCATTCATGGCTCTAATCGCTCTTCCTTTCCCACTACCCTTCCTTCCTTCTCTCCCCGCTTCCCTCTCTTTCTTTCTCCAATCGCTTTGCAACCACACACACAAACAAAGGGTAGATGAACTCACAACTTTCCCCCACTGAAGCACTTTTTACAACAGCTGTAGGCTATCCACAGCCCCCACTCTCAACCAGCTGTTTATAAGCAGCAAAATAATCTCACAGCTGCGCAAAACTGTGTGCCAAAGAGATGGACAGATCTCTCCACAAGCCAGCAGCTCAGCTGGGTGCCATGGAGATCATCTTGTGGCTTTTCCTGCACATTTAAAGGCAGGACTTCTGAGGCAATTAGCAGACTGCAGAGGCTACATGACCCATGGTATTGCACCCAACATGAGAACCAGTTCTGAATAAGCCTTGGGTCGCTAGCATGAGAAAACCCCTTACAAATATTTTAAAATATAGACATTCTCAGGTAAGTTTCTCAGTAGTATCCTCCCTACTGTCCAGGGCCCATTATTAGTAGCCAAGAGGCCAGACTTGAGGATAGGGTAATGATATTCTCCAAAGAGGAATGGAAAAATGAATGATGTCATTGCTTCCTGGTTCCCCATGGCTTTCCTAGTCCAAATTCCTGCTATTCTTGGGTTATATATGACACTCCAGCAATTTAAAAATAAATCACCCTTTGTTTTGTTAAAACTTGTTTCAATGAAGGTTGAATACTTATAACAAAAAATAATGATAGATACTTTTACACCATTTTTCAATGGAGAAATTACATTAAGTAACAATGGTGTTGAGTGATTTGGCCAGCATCAAATGGTTCTCTTCCCCAGTCTTCTTACTCAGAAGGCTGGGACCTTTCCACTGAGCTCATGAGGTCAGATATACCTAAGCTGATGCCGAGTGAGTCATCCGGGTACAGTTCAGACATTTAAGCATCTGCATTCTCTTTAGTCAACCATTATTCACTAAGCTTCCACAGGAAGAATCAGCTTTTCAAAAGGAACCACTCACAGGGAGCTGACTGTTGAGTCCCTACTGGATCACAGTCTTTTGCAAGCCAACACTTTCCTCCTTAAGAAGTAGGCCGTGGGATTGATGTTCCAGTGGTATGCTATTCTGGTGTGAATTTATTAGGAGGTAAGTTGTTTCCAAACCTCACTGTTAGCATTAAGATTAAACAACATTTAGGATGCTTTCAGTAGTTGGGAAGAGAGGCTCACAAGATTCCAAATGATTGAACCATATGTGAGCTCTAGGAAGGCTGGAGGCCCATCTCATCTCTACTCACTCTATGATGTATGTTTTACTTAGATAGATGAGAATAAGACCATAAATGATTTTCACTCATAAATGCTAGGTAAGAGAGACATTAGGGGGACTGTTGCCCTTACCTCAACCCAACAGTGTCTATAGTTCTTAGGAGTAGATAAGACCAACAAAATACAACCCCATGTCTAGTCCTTAATTAAGAAAGAGCTGGCTTGGAGAGAGAAAGACTACAGTATAGAAGGGGTGCAATCATTCATCCAGAATCTAACCATTATCATTCAACTGAATTGCTTTAGCTCTGGGTAAATAGATGAGCAGTGGGTGGGTAAGTGAGTGGATGAATTGATGTTGATGAACAGCAGGGTCTTGCTGTGGGATGTTCTTTATGGCAAATGTGTTGCTCTGATTGGTCAATAAATAAAACACTGATTGGCCAGTGGCTAGGCAGGAAGTATAGGTGGGACTAACAGAGAGGAGAAAAGAAAGAACAGGAAGGCAGAAGGAGACACTGCCAGCCGCCACCATGACAAGCAGCATGTGAAGATGCTGGTAAGCCACAAGCCACGTGGCAAGGTATAGATTTATAGAAAGGGATTAATTTAAGCTATAAGAACAGTTAGCCAGAAGCCTGCCATGGCCATACAGTTTGTAAGCAATATAAGTCTCTGTGTTTACTTGGTTGGGTCTGAGTGGCTGTGGGATTGGCAAGTGACAAAGATTTGTCCTGACTGTGGGCAAGGCAGGAAAACTCTAGGTACAGGGTCTCCTTAATTTAGGGGTCACTATTATACTTGTAGATAATGCACTGTGATTGCATTCACACCCCACTTCTCTCTCTCATCCCCTCCAATTTCTGCAAATACTCTTCTTCCTGTCTGGCCCTCCTTTTATTCTCATGCCTTATCTTGTCTTCTCCAGGACCCATGCTCACAGTCATAGCTGCTCCTGGTTGCTACAGCTGTCCACATAACCAGAAGATGGCACCCCACCTCACACTTCCCCATTCTCTAGTTCCACAGTACTTTTATCTCCTCTTTTGGGGGTGGTGACATTCAGAGATGTCCCATCTAAGGTCAAGCACCACACAATCCCTTCCCAGCACCTGAATCCCCACTTGAACCATTGCCTGCTTTGACCAAAGCTAAGCTGTATTAACTAGTCTATGGGTATAAACATAAATGTTTATAAGAAGTTTAACTACATGCCAATTTGTCAAAACATCAGTATTAGATTCCCCAGTGGAGCCTGTGACCTCCCTAGCCATAAACTGTTGAGCAGTTCTACAATGTCATGCATGCATTCTTCCTGATGGAGCAGGTTTTAGATCCAATTAGGAAGCAGCTGGAATGTATGGGGTGGGGGAAACCACATAGAAACCTACTATTTATCACAACAACAACAGCATGGCATGATAATCCTAAGGGTTCAGTGATGGAATGCCTTCCTTGGCAGTAACCATCAGCTCTCTAATTGGACTTCAGACCCAATCAACAAGAGGAAAATCATCTTCACACTGGAAACCCAGCCAACTATCAAGAGTAAGTGAAGTCATGGATCTTGGAGGAGAACCTACAATCGCCATGTTACTAGCCCAGCATCATCCCTAACTGCATTCTAAATAATTGTCCTTATACCCATGAAGAAGTGTAGACCTCACCCCTCAGGGAGGAAATGTGTCTCTGCAGCAGCAGAAGAGACCATTACAGAAAACCACAACCAAACAAAGTGAGTTGCAGAGTCCAGTCCCAACTGATTCATCCACAAGACAACTCCTACTCTTAAGGCTCGGGGATCATTACAAAGAAGGGATGGAAGGATGCCAACAGCCAGAGAACAAGGAGTTTGCTGTAAGACTGTTCTCCTAGAAGTGTCAGGAGCTACACCCATGAAGTCTCATTAATATGGTTGTCTAAACATGACCTGAACAAGGATGGCACTAATGAGCATGTCAGTGTGGATGAGGGAAAGCTCATGAGGCCTCAACCTTAGACAAAGAACTACAGACAACGAAGAAATCCTGAGTGGGAGAAACAGTTTTCCCAAGGGAAGAGCACACCAATTTGTTATCCAACATTAAATCATGAGTCTTGAAAACACACACACACACACACACACACACACACACACACACATATTTATACACACATATGTGTGTATTGTATGTATATGTGTGTGTGACATCATATAGACTGATCTGTGTATGTATGTTTCTCAACAATTAAATAAAAAGAGGTTATGAATTTGAAAGAGAGCAAAGGGGGCACATAACAAGGGGTTTGCATGGAAGAAAGGGAAAAGAGAAATTATAGAATTATACTCCCAAAATTATATTATTTTAAAAAAGAAGTCTACTGTTTTATAAGCTAGCTAAAAATGTGACTTTAAAGGGCTTAGTTTGATTGGAACTGCTTTCCATGGGTGCTTAAGGCTGCTCCCAGAAGTCATGAGCTTTCAAAGAAAAATCCCAGTGCCAGGTACAGGATACCTCCCCAGGAGTTGTTGGCAAGATAGCCCCCAGAGCCTCCTTATCAATACAGGCTACTGTCATTGCCCTTGGTTGCCCACTGGAACTGAACAGTAAGACCATTGGTGAAAACACCACACACTCTGGATTTAGGACAAAAAAAAAAAAGTACGAACCAAACTGGAAGCTTCTTCCATGATGATTAGCATTCATAGTGCCAGAAGGTGCTTATGCAGGCTGCTGAAGGAGGAAGATCACCAGTGACGACACCCGACTATGGATCCTGTATGCTACAATACTGAACTGCCTGCCGAGCTATGCCCACTGATGCAGTCTTGGCATAAACATCTTGAGGTAAGTAGCCACTTCCAGTTTGTGTCTTTCAAACGGAGCATACAGTCTGAGTACATTTGACGTTAATACTGACACATCTAAGCCGTTTTAACAGTTATTAGAGCTTCCACAAACCAGATATCTGGTTCAAACTGTGTTTTCTGGCAGTTAAAGAGACCGCCTGTCTGAGAGCAAGGGGTGGCTTCTTCCGAGGTATCTTGTCCAGGCTTGGCAATGGCTATTGTCTTTCTTTGTCCTCATAGGATCTCTCTTCTGAGCCTGTGCCCTTCTACCTTCTCCTTAAAGAAGAGTAGTTGTTAGATTAAGAGCCCGCCCTGATGACCATATTTAGCCTTACTTTCTACCTACTTGCCTAATTCACCTTGGAGCCAGGTTCCCGGATGTTGAGAGCCACAGCTTGAACAAGTGAACTAGGGAACACAATTCAGCCCATAGTAGTCATAAATATTCTAACCAATCATTATGTACTTGTTCACATATCCTTTGTTCTTTCTTTGTGTCCTCTTGACTTTGAGGGTAGGGATGGATTTTTATTGTCCCATCTTTTCTCCATTAATGTGAAACTCTACACACATCAATCTTTTAATGTTAGACACATACTCGTAAATTATCAAAGCACAGTACAAATGAGATCTTTATCCATTTCTAGAAACTACAAAGACCTTGGAATACTTTAACTCTACCTCAACTCTTCATGTTTTCATGTTTTGGTTGCCTTATATTTCAATTCAAAATTTATTTTGCTATTATTGATTATGTGATCAGTATTAATCTCTATTTGTTTGCATATTATTCCAAGAAACAAAATCATCTGTTCCTTTTATTTCTTATCCTATCTTGTACAGAATACATGAAAAGGGATATTAATCTTCTGAGAAGATAAGTAGAAGCAGGACTGAAATTCTAAACTCTAGACTTCCAAGAGAAGAAACCACAGAAATCAGAAAGTTATACCCCATAATACATAAATTCTGTCATATAAGATGATATTGTTTAACTTCTGTGGTGTTTATTTTGTTGTGTTGGCGAAGGAAAGGGTGAAGGAACATATCAAGTGTGAAAGAGTCTGTAGACTGGAACAGGGGAATCTTGGAAGACACCCAAAACCTCAGAGGTTTAGCTGGGAAATGTAACCCTGACCTCAGTTGGAATTCAGAAGTTGGTAAATATTTATTATTCCCAACCTTAAGTTGCTGAATTAAAAGAGACCAGAAAATGAGAGCAGAGGCCCAGAACTCATGCTGGTGACTGCACAGTGAGAACTCTCCATATTTATGAATTCTCCAGCAGTAAGAGTTATCTTAGAGTACTGTAAATACTGTCATCCTGTCCAAGGGCTTGTGAAAACCTGTCTAGAGCTTTGCAACCTGTGAATATTTAGCCTCAATTAATGCAAATAAGCCACATGCTCAGGGTGAAAATGTCCTTGCCTTTGCCAGCTCTACATCTTGTGTCTTATTAATGACATGATTCTGGGAGTGATATTGACAGGTACAACCTAACCCATTGTTCCCACAAGCATGTAAGGACATCTCACAGAAGGCTATACTTTGAGTCTTGTATGTTAAAATGAGGGTCCTGGGTTTGCTAAATTGACATACTCAAAGATATATTGAAGCCATATTTCTTATGAGAAATTTTATTTCTTATAAGAAACTGGATAACTCATGCCCAAAGTTTGGGCTGCCTTCAGGCCTTGATATCAGTTAATGGAAGTCTTTGTCTTTTTTGGGCCTTTTCCTTCTTCACAAACAAGGACCAAACAGAGCCTTACTGGACATACTTCAAATGAGGAAGCTTTCAAAATATCAACTTTATTATTATAAGTTAATATTTATTCTGGATTGGCCAAGGGTCAAATGTTCATTGTACAGTTCATAAGCTGCATTATACTTTCTCATGCAGACATTACAATGGTCCTGCCAGGTGCTCCTGTTGTCTCCACTTGAAAATGTGGCAAGGCTAAGTAGCTTGCCCCAGGTCCACTCTACAGGATGTGCTGGGGTCAATAATCACACCTGCCTTCTGGCTCCAAAGCTTATTGCGTCTTTGACCATCCCACAGTAACACATCCTAAAATGAGCTTGCCACTTGTCCTATCTCACTAATTGAATTAATTAACCCTAGTTTATCTCTTCTCGCTATAAACTCACCAAGGGTGAGTAAATCAAGAAAACCCATTTTCAAAACTGATCCAGCCAAGTTGCCAGATGTTCCACCTGGTCCTCCATCCTCCTCCAGCATGGGAGCGCTCTTGTCTCAGGACTTCTTTGCTATAGGCTGAGCCAATCTGAAAAGAGGAAGGACAGCTACAAGGAATTTCTTCTAAGAGAATGACAATAATATTTAAACATGGATGGAGTCAAGGCCTGGTGGGACATAGCTCGGTGGGAAAGCATTTGTCTAAATTCACACCGAGTAGAAAGTGTTGAAACGCATGGTCCACACAAGTTGCATGACAGTTTGTCACACATTAGTTCTTCTATCAAAGTGATAGATTTCATGTATTGACCTTCTGGGTCCTTATTCCAGTGTGGTGTATGTGTGTGTGTGCACACATGTGTGTAGTTGTATGTGCATATTTGTATACATAAGTGTAGAGCCCAGAGGTCAATGTCAATGTCTTCCTCAATCTTTTCCCACCTTACTTCTTGAAACAGGGTCTCTCTTTGAACATGGAGGTCACAGACTCAAGCCAACACAGAAAACTCCAGGGATTCTCCTGTCTCTACCTACAGCATTGGGATCGCACATGCTGGTACATCTGCATTTTGACATGGGTTCTGGGGATCAAACGCAGATCCTCACACTTGTGTGGCAAGCACTTTATTGACTGAGCCATCTCCCAAGTACCCACTTCCACTTTTATAATATCAAAGCTATGGTTATTGGTTCATCATACAGGGGCAGAGCATAGGTAAAGAAGAAAGCAGAGAAATTATTATTTTCCTGGCTCTTATGTTTTCAAAGCTGATGATGTCAGAGGTCAGGAAAGAGTTGACAACCTAGACAGAATAGTTCTTGGAAAACACCTTTAATGAGAAAGAGTAAGACCGTGTAGGAATTATACCAAAAGGAACAAGGAAGTCTGTGGTATCATGTTTAGGCCAAGAGGGGAGGACCAAACAGGAGGGGCAGATGTCTTATCCCATGACCAAATAACAGGATTAGATGCCTAAAATTTAAATCCAGTCCTAGCACCGGAAGAAACTTCATATTATCTGAGATTAAAGTTTTCCACCTTCGTGAAGCAGGAGCTAGGCTGAATTTCAAAACTCCATAAGTTATTTTCCTCGTACACTTAAGCTCCTGGGCGGAGTGAGATTCACACATGTGACAATGCGGACCATTGAATGCAGATCAACAGAGTTCCAACGCAGACCTCTGTCCCAAAGGTCCTCTAGGACAGGACAGCAAGGAAGAGGTGACAAACAGCAAGCCTGGGAGAGTTCTGGACAGCCAAAGGGACAGGCAGGCCATGCTTCAGTGCCAAGTTAGCTCAGATGAAAGAGCAGTTTGTCTCTTTACAGCCATCCCCCAGGAGGGACGTCAACAGTTTCGAAACACTTCTAAAGGAAAGGTCCAAGAGGTTACATAAAGTTCAAAGGCGATTTACAGCCAGAGGCACAGGCCTTGGACCAAAGCTTCTCTTCAAATGTGTTCAGAGGTTTGTTTCCCTGAAAAGGAAGGCCATGGTCGTATGCCCCAGGAACTGGATGCCATTGTTCATTTTGCTCTTAGCCAACAAATGGAAACAGGGAGAGGTCCGTGGCTGTGTCCACACTGAGTCCCCTTTGAATGCCAAATGTCCTGCTTCTTTGCTACAAGTTGGAACCTAGCTTCATGCACACGGGAGCTCAGTGGATGCCTTGGAGACAGGGCGAGGAGAGGAAGGACAGGAAAGGTGCATCCTGCATTCATAAGAGGTTCTTGACCTTTCTCCCCAAACCCAAGGCTCAGCAGAAAAAGCAGTGCCTGGGCCTCGTTACAAATGCTCTGTTCCGGGGCCTGCCTGAGTTTTGTTTCTGTTGCTGTCCTAAAATGCCCCAAGAAAAGGCAATTTAAAGGAGAAATGGCTTGTTTTAGCTCACAATTCCAGGTTACAGTCCATCACTGCAGAGAGCCCACAGCAGTGGGAGCTGGAGATATCTGGTCACACCACAGAGACAAGAACAAAGAGAAATGTATGCGTGCATGCTCGCTTGCTTGTGCTCAGCTCAGCTTCACCTCGAACATTTCACCACCCCCTGCCTAGGGAATGGTGCCACCCACGAGGTCTGGTTATTCTCACATCAATTAACCTAGTACCCCACAGACACACCCACAAGTCACCCCAGTGTTGACAACCCCTCACCGAGTCTCCTCCCAGGTGAATATAAGTTGGATCAAGATGACGAAGAAAACCATCACAGGACACCAGGTACATTTAATTAGGAAGTTTCATTTTTACACAAGATCCCCCATGTGGTTCGGAAAACTCAAAACAGTGTGAGAAACTGCACTATGGAGCCAGCATCAGGCTTCCAAAATGTAGGAGACTCCCTCAGTAGCCCAGCAAGAAATATTCCTCCTTCATGGAGTGCTTGCAATTACTCAACTGTCAGAAGAGAAAGGGCGGACCCTGGAATTGGTCTGACTAACTTAGGTGTATTTTAAGGACCTAGTTCCAAGGCCTAGGGAAATGGCCCAAGTCAGTAAAATGCTTGCCATGTAATCATGAGAACCTGAGTTCAACACCCAGCACCTCTATAAAAATCCAGATGTGGTGGTGTGCACAAGAAAACAGAAAAGCAGATCTCTGGGGATCCCTGACTACCCAGCCCAAGCTAATAAGTGAGCTCCAGACAGACCCTGTCTCAAAAAACAAATAACAAGTCAGGTGAATGGCACCTGAGAAATGACCCCCCAGGATTGACCTCTGCCCTCCACACAAACACGTGCGCGCGCGTGAACACGCGCACACACACACACACACACACATACAAAGGCAGCAAACACACAGAGACTTAAGACTCTAGACGCACTCTGGAGCCCTTAAGCAATGTTGTGTCTGAGCCCGAATGTTTTCTTCTATAACATGAGGATAATGATGACAATAGCTGACTCGGTTCCCACTGTGGTTGTAAGGCTTAGATGACTCAGGATGCATCAAATGTTTAGAATAGTGGCAGGATGCATCAAATGTTTAGAATGGTGGCGATTATATAAGCCCTAAAAAATATTAGCTACTGGCACTTTTTAACTAAGTAGTTTAGTTAGTGTGTGTGTGTGCCTGTGTGTCTGTGTGTGTATGTGTGTGTGTAGGACAGAGGACAATTCTCCCCGTCCACCATGTGGGTTCCAGGGATCAAACTGAGGTCATCAGACCTAGCAGCAAGCCTTCCTACCCTGCTAAGCCTTATCTCTGGTCCCAGATACTGGTGTTTTAAGAAGAAATTCCTTTAATGCTTTGGGTGCCAGATAAAGGTGCTGAAATCATCTTGGAGACTCCTTCCCCATTCTCCCTTCCCAGCTGAAGACATGAGGATGATTTTAAACCCCTCTGGCAGGCCTATGATAAGTGATGCGCCATGGAACAAGTTCTAGAGAGGAGTGGAATAAATCAGTGTTTCCCAAACTTTACCCATTTCAGGAGCATCATCTGCACTTTTTTTAACTATAGCATTATACAACCCTTATGTGCTATTTTTATTTAAATCAATATACAATGAACTTGACTTTTTACAAGTCACATCCTAAAGCCATAAATAACACCTATAAAATCAGAAAGTTCAGTGCACTGGGTTGTATTTCTTTCTATTGCATATTAAAGTAAAGCCATAACTCTGAGAATAAATATGTTCGCACGTGCATAAAAAGGTTGTGAGAACTCCAGGCCATCTCTTGCTTCCTATGTTAGCATTTTATTAGCTTCCAGCTGCGCTTAGAACTACTTTGACACCAAATCTCTCCACAAGGGGTCTGTGCAAAACTTTTGCTTCAGGCCCATTCTGCTCAGCTGAAGACCAGAGCCACCAAGTGACTTGCCCAAGGTAACACAGCCAGTGTTGGGCAAACAGATCAGGCCTCGGCTGTTTCATGATACAAGTGGTAGGAGCGTCTTTGCTGTCCCTAAGGGCATGTAGATAGCAGGTCTCCCTATGTCTCCCCACCCTCCCTGCTTGGTAACTTCTGTCTTCTCATTGTTTGATGTTCATTTCCTTTCGTATGGAATGTGATTGATGAATTCATAGACTAGAACTACAAATGATTATGCCTAATAGTCATGGCTTCCATTCTGCAGTCTTTCCATGTTGGAAGATGGGGTGGAGATTTTGCTCAGCATCATCCTACCCATCACAAAGCAACTTTCAAGGAATGAGCCTCCGTCTTCTTCACTGTTCAAGGCTACTTGTAAAACACAGTGATGAGAAAATTCTAATGCATGCCAACCTCCACTCCATTACTTTTTCCCATGTCTCCTCTTTGTGAATTATTGCTGGGGATAATCTAGAAATCTGTATGTAGTGCCATAAAGAGAGTGACATATGTATGTATGTATGTATGTATATGTGTGTGTGTGTGCCTTATGCATACATGTATGCAGTGTGCGTGCAGAAGAGGGTGTTGGTGTCCTCCTCTGTCATTCTGCCTTATTCCTTTGAGGCAGGATCTGTCCATGACTCCAGAGCTTGAATTTTCCAGTGAGGCTGGAAACCAGCAAGCCTTTGGTAATCCTCCTGTCTCAGTGCCCCCAAATCACTGGAGTTACAGGCCTGTGTGAGACCATGCCTACCTTGATATATGGATGCTGGGGTCTGAACTCAGATCTCAAGCACTCTTCACCACAGAGCTATCTTTCCAGCCCCTCTGGTGATTTGTGATTAATTAGTATACAAGAAAGAAGAACAAATTAGCACAATTTCCTGTGCCTCACGGTGGGCATGGTAGCATGGCAACATCCCAGAATGCTACCTTATCTGCATTCAACTCCACCCATACCAGCCCCAAGTGCTAGGTCCTGGGAGGTCACCACAGTCAATGCAGAATGGAATGGTCTTCACTAAAGAAGGGTGTGTCTGTTCCATAGGGTCGCCTCACAAAAAAGAGTTTTCAACTATGCTTTTCTAAATCCTGCAATCTCAATAGGGCAATTTTGCCTAGGAGCGAGAAATAATGGTTCTTGGAAGCAAAAATATCTTACATTTCTGTAAGATATACAAAACAAAACACACAGCTCATGTTTCATGTCTCTCATGAGGGAGGAATTTAATTTAACTTTAATTGACTAAAGCAATTAATTCAATAATCTAAGATAAGTTTTTTCTTAAGGAAGTAATAACAAAAAGGAAAGAAGTTGATAACTATTTATCTAAATAAAGTAAAACTTCAACACATCTGTCTGTCCTTGGTCCCAGCAAGACGGTTACTATTATCTGTCTCAGAAAGAGCCCAAGAGACACTAAAGAGAAGCAGGTTGCTCACTGCATCATCACCTCAACAAGAAAGCCACCAAAACAGCCATCCCTGTTGAGGGACAGCTCAACAAAGAAGGAGACATCCATTTTGAGGAATTCACACGAGAAGCCTGCATGCTGTTTTAATGGCTAGAAAAGGCCGTTTGAGGAATACAGTGATTCTTTGACATTGGAAGGGAATTGGCTCCAGGATCCCTCAAAGATGGACAAAAGCCTTCATACAAAATGGTGTTTGGGGGATGAGGAAATGGCTCATGGGTAAAGCACTCACAGCTCAAGTATGAGGACCTGAGTTCGAATCCCCAGCACCCCTATACAGCCAGACCTGGTAGCGCTCCTCTGTGATTCTGTTGCTCCTCTTGAGAGAAGGGGCGGAAACAGAAAAATCCAGGGGAGGTCAAAGGCTAGCTCTCCTGGAGTATGTATCAGAAAACAGTAAGTGGAAGGTGAGGACCACCATCTAGGGTTGTCCTTTGACTTCTACATGTGTGTCATGACACGTGCATACCTCCACTCACACAGATACACACCAAGTTTAAAACAATAATAGTAATTAAATAGTACACTTGCACAGAACACCTTTCTTTATAAATCATCTTTGGATAACCTGCTATAACTAACTAAAGGAACTGCTGTGTAAATAGTTCTTGTGCTGTGTTATCTAGAATATAATCTATATACAATCTATACACAATCTATACACAATCAATACGGGTGTTCTTTTTTCAAATTATATTCTATCTGCAGTTGATTGAATCTGCAAATATAAAGCCTGTAGCTACAAAGTATAGGTATAAATAAATAAATATTTGTGTGTATATCTACACATATACATATATATCTGTGTTTATATGTACGTATATAGAAACATATATAAAATCACATACACACACAGATATATACATATATATGTATATATATATGATCACACTCATATTGAAACAAACCGACCCAGCTCTGTGATCTTCTTTGTATGCATGATCTATATGCAATCACAAAAGAAGAGCTATAGAGCTAACACAGCTACCTGGGAATAGGTTGAAGAGGTCAGAGTAGTCCATACATCTTACATACATTGATTTTGTCATCTCCTCCTCCTTCTCCCCTTCCTCCTCCTCCTTCTCCTCCTCCTTCTTTGTTGTGTGTCTCTGTGTGTGCACACCTGTGTGCGCAGCTACATGTGTGCCCATATGCACATCTGTGTGAAAACCAGAGGTCAGTCTCAGGTGGTTTCCTCAGGACACCATCCATCTCTCTTTTTGGAGACAAGGTCTATCATCAGGACCTGGGACTCACTGAGTATACCAGGCTGGCAAGTTGTCCCCATTCAGCACTGGAATTACAAGTTTGAGCCAACATGTCAGGCTTTATGTGTGGGTTCTGGAGACTGAATTCAGGTCCTCTTGCTTGCAAACCAAGAATTTCACTGACTGCGCTGTCTGCCAAGAATGAGTTATGAATAAGTCATATAAGTAAGAATAATAAATACTTAAAAAAGAACCCCCACCTCATTCATGTCAGATTATGAACTATTTTCTTATCTGAAGAAAGATTTATTTAGCCCTGAAGAACAGATCTGTCACCGGATTTCTAATAAAACTAGAAATCAAAAGCCTATGTGTGCTTCAGGCCAATTAAAGTTTTATCTTTTTATCAAGTTATAGAAAAATGACATAAAGATATGCCAAGTCTTTGTAGAAATAACTCCCTAAGGTTTGACATTTTGAAAGAATCAAAGAGTAAAGAAAGATAGATTATACTTATAAAAAGGGGAACTCTGGTGGCCCTCCCTTCTTTAAGGAGCGTTTGGCAAATGTGGATCTAATGTAAGTGAGGACGTCCACCAGCAACCAGAGTTCTGGGCATCACACAAAGACGCTCGTTGCTGACTGCTTGCAATGGAGAGAAGACAGAAATCCTTTAATAAACCATTGAGGAGACTAGAGAAGCGGTTCAAGAGTTAAGAGCACTTGCAGCTCTCCCCAGCACATGTTTCAGGTGGCTCACAACCACCTTCAACTCCAGTTCCAGGAGATACAGCGCCCTCTTCTGGATTCCATGGGCACCAGCACACACATATACACATAAAGTAAAATAAATCTTTTAAAATATATAATTCCATTAATAGAGAATAGAAGTAAGGGCTACTTTAAAAAAAGAAGAGAGCCAGAAAGTGAGAAGGAAATAGATAGAGTATGTCAAAGTCACGAAAATGCCATGTTGAAACTCATTACTTTATGTAATAACTACATGCTATGGAAACTATTCAGATCATACAAAGTATGGTAGATACACAAT
Source organism: Peromyscus maniculatus bairdii (assembly GCF_049852395.1). Taxonomy (NCBI): domain Eukaryota; kingdom Metazoa; phylum Chordata; class Mammalia; order Rodentia; family Cricetidae; genus Peromyscus; species Peromyscus maniculatus. The sequence goes on along the minus strand of NC_134859.1, from coordinate 97,127,367 downwards.
AGTCCATCGTCCATAAGGAATTCATCCCAATATCCCTAGTAAACACCTGAACTCTCGGGTGCTACTAAAATCTATATTCAAATAATGATACCCTGGCAATCTGCTAACGAATGGTGGACAGCGTATGTAGCATGGATACACTGGACAAAAGGATGAATTTCATTCCAGGCTGGACAGAGTGGAACAGTATGAGATTTCATTATACTACGATTTATTTCTGGAAATTTTCATTCAGTACTTTGAGGCTCATTGGTCACAGACAGCTGGCACTTGCTGAAGTGAAGCAGTACACAAGGGAGGGAGGACCACGGTGCACAAGGGAGGGAGGACCACAGTGCACAAGGGAGGGAGGACCACGGTACACAAGGGAGGGAGGACCACAGTACTGAAGGAGACCCTCGGGACTCATCCTCAATGGTGGCCTGTGCTCATTGACATGGTAAGGAAAACATCTGCATGACAGTAGTTCACATCAAAAAGCTTGTTAGAAGGGTTAACAGCCTCATTTACGCACAAAAAAATTGAATGAATGTACATGTGTACACAGAGGACAGTCTCGAAAGCTGTCCACCAGTATATTAAAATTTAACCACTCAGGGCTAGAGAAATGTCTCAGTAGTTAAGAGCACTTATTGCTCTAGCGGAGGGCCCAGCTTTGATTCCCAGCACCCACATGATGGCTCACAACCACCTACAACTCCAGTTCCAGGAGATCCATCTTCCTCTTTCATCCTCCATGGACACCTTCATGGGCACAATGCTCATCAACATGTGGTACAAATACATGCATGCAGGCACATATGCATTCAATAAAATAAATCTTAAAAACAAATCTTCATTTTATAAACTGGAGGTTTTTTATTATGTAAGCAATAAATGAATTATGTTAAAAAGAGGAGCCAAACATATTCCAGGAATACAAGGAAGCAGCTAATGACAACACACTTTCATGAACTATATGAAATAATAAAAGTGATTACATATAATTTGAGACTATGTTCTCCACCAGCCATCCAGGAAAAGAAATGTTATACAAAATACATGTTTATAATGATGACAGCTACCAGAGTTCCTCTAGCTGTAAGATGCAACTTTTTCCTACTTTTAACTTCTCTAAAAGCAGGTTGTATATCCAACAACCACCTGTGCTATCCCCCTATGAGGGGTCATATTGGCAGCTGTATTTCCTGTTCAGAGACCATAAAATAACAAGTGTCTTACAAGTAACAGCATCTCAGCCTCCACGGTACGTGTGTATGTGTTAGCTTCTGCTGCATAACAAATGATGCCACGACAATAGCTTAAAGCATTGTTAAATTGTTTCATGGTGCTTGTTTGTGGGTGAAGCATCTAGGCTTCAAATCTGCCTCCGAGTCTTGCGTATGCTTCTGTGGAGGAGATTCATGGAGCCAGTGTTACTTTTAGGTGTAACTGGAGAAGAATCCATTTCCAAGATGATCTTGTAGGTAGCTTTCAAGTCTTGCCATTTGCTAGGCTGGCAGCCTCAGCTCTCTGCTGACCAACAGTTGTAACCGACCTTCTGTCTTAGTTAGGGTTTCTATTGCTGTGAAGAGACACCATGACCATGGCAACTCTTATAAAGGAAAAACATTTAATTGGGGTGGCTTACATTTTCAGAGATTCAGTCCATTATCATCATGGTGCGACATGGTGGTGTACAGGCAGACATGGTGCTGGAGAAATAGCCGAGTATCCTCTATCTTGATGTGCAGGTAACAGAAAGTGGTCTGAGACACTGGGCAGTATATTGAGCATGTATGAGACCTCAAAGCCTGCCTCCACAGTGGCATACTTCCTCCAACAAGGCCATGCCTTCTCCAACAAAGCCATGCCTCCTAATAGTGCCACTCCCTGTGGGGGCCATTTTCTTTCAAACCACCACACCTTCATTTCCTTACAACAAGGACCCCTACAGCGAGCGTTCATAACAAGGACACTGGATTTATCAAAGTGGGAGGAGCAAAAGGGCAAGAGAGCAAATGAGACAGAGGTCACATTTTTATAATGCAGTCTCAGAAGTGATATCCCATCGCTTTTTCCCATTGTTCTACTTCTTGGGTGTAAATCCCTAGGCTCAGCTCATAGTTTTTTATAGAAAACCATAAGAACCAGGAGGAGGGATCTCTGAGAAACTTCTTAGAAGCTATCTACCATAAATGATTCCTATAAAGACATAGCATGGAGAAAATATTAGAAAGGAGGGGACATGGTATTATCTTATTGACACTTTCAAACCAAAGTGGCAGAGGAAACGGCCTGTCACTCATCATGTGGCTACCTACTAGTGAGATCACCAATGGAGTGAAGTCCCAGGAGCCAGGGAGCCTGCTCAGAGACTGGACCCACTTCCCACACTGACTGACAAGTCAGAGGGACCAATCCATCCTCAGGCCTGGGATCAGAGGACCCTGACAGATCACGAAGACAAGAGGCAACTAACTGTAAAATATCACAGTTGACACTAAAATTTTCCTTGCCAATCTTAGGTCTCCCAAGCCATTGTGAAAATCATAAACTGAGGTAAAGACAGAACACTCAAAATCCCCACACTTTCAAGCTTCTTGATATTCTATCACAAATTCTTGACACTGAATTATAGCAATCATTCTCTTTATCTGTGTCTTCTCATAAGCTGCCAAATATTGCTGGAGAGACTTCTAAAACTGTGCCAACTGGTTCTGCCAAGCACACCTCATAGTTCCTGCCAATGAACTTCTATTCTCTTCCCCAACCCCCTAGCAGCATTGGAAAGACAATTGTGTGTGTGTGTGTGTGTGTGTGTGTGTGTGTGTGTGTGTGTGTGTGTGTGTATTCAGATAGAGAACAGGTAGGTGATGGAAGGAAGGAAGAGAGGATGGGTGGATGCATGGATGGATGCATGATCAGATGAATGGATGGATGGATGGATGGATGGATGGATGGATGGATGGATGGATGGATAACTAGATAATAGGTGATCAATGACCATAAGGTGGATAGATAGATGACAGGTAGGTAGGGAGATAGATTATCATCTAGACAGATAGATAGATGATAGATAGATAGATAGATAGATAGATAGATAGATAGATAGATAGATAGATAGATAATAGATGTATAATATGTATGTAGATAGAATATAGAATATTGATATATAAATAAAATAATAGATGATAGATAAATAAATAATAGAATACCATCACATTTTCAAAGCTCACACAAGTGCCCTTGTTGCCTGGAGTGTTCAACTCATCCTTGATGCCTCCATTCAAACATTAAAACATCCTTTCACTACAAAGGCCTTTCTCAGGCCCCATTCCTCAGCTTGTTGGGGTACCTGGGGTACTGGAGTGGTACTTATGGGGAGCACTCTGTGATATATAAATTTTTCAAAGAAAACCCAATGATCTACCAAAAACATTAAAAAGCAATAATTGAAGGTATTTCAGTTTGATCACATCCTGTTTTTGCAAAGTTGTGTTTGAATGGTGTGATTTTTTTTTTTAAAGTACCATATGAAAATCAAATGCACAGAAGGAAATGAGAGTGGCCATTTCTAGTCTAACTCAAGGTCTATCTGTAGAAAGTAAAGAAGCTGTGTATATTGTTGTTTGTCTGTAGCTATTTTTACATGTATGGGTACTTGGCCTGCATGTATGTCTGTACATCACATGGACGCTATTTTCCCAAGGAGGTCAAACATAATCAGATCCCTTGTAACTGGAGTTACAGCTGGTTGTGAGCCACCCTGTGGGTACTGGGAACCAAACCTAGGTTCTCTGAAAGAGTAGCCAGTACCTTAACCACTGAGCCATCTCTCCAGCCCTGTATTTGTGCTTTTTAAGAATAAAATTAAAATATAGTATCTTTTTTGAAATGGATATTAAGTTGTTAATATACGAATACTTGCAAATTTTGGAAGAGCTAATGACTTACTAAAGACAGCTTTTATGGATTTTTTTTTTTTTTTTGCCTTATTGTGCTGTGAAAGAATGGTCAAGACACTAAGGATGCCGTGAACCCTGGATATTTGGGGATTTCTGCCCTGGACTCATCTCCAGAGCTACCAGCCTTTGTTCTGCTCCTGACATTTCTGCCTAGGCTAACCAGCCTAGTTCAAGCTGTTTACCTGAATAACAAAGTGTTTAAACTGCCTATTGCTAGTACAGACCACCACACACACACACACACACACACACACACACACACACACACACACACACACACACCACTTGCATATGCATCTGACCTTTCTTCTTTATAACTAGCACAAGCCACAGAAGAAGCTTCATGACACATGAATAGATACACAGAGACAAAAATCTTAAAGGTGGAAAATTGAGGAAAGGACCAAAGAAGTGATAAAGGACACAAGAAAGAAATGAAGCCATACCTCTGCACCACCCACCCTTCCGGGTCCCCTAGACTCTATATGGAGGGAAAACACACAGGTAGAAGCCATTAGAGTTGTGAAACTCTGGGCCCAGGGGAAATGTCAACTGCAGAGCAGACCATATAACACAGAATAAAGATGCAGCCCTGTCCAAAGGCCCACCCTCCCCGAGGCATTTCACAGAAGTGAGCACAGGTTCTTGGACAATATGATCACAGCAGATGAGAGAAAACCAGGAGCCAGCATGAGCAGAGCAGACACTGTGGTGACTGTGGGAGGTAAACTAGATTCTGGGCCTCCCCTAAAGACCTGGGAGAGTCTAGAGAAGGGATGAGGCCTTGTCATTCATAGGTAGGAAGAATCTGTATGCACTATAATCTGTGAAGACAAGGACCAGTCAGGGATCTTTACACTTGCCTTCAATCCCTAGGGCAGAGCTTACTATGCAATAAAGGTTCATTTATTGGTTCTCGTCTATGTGTATTAACAAAGGCAGATATTTCTAGCCTACCAAATTCTGCAACTCAAGAACAAACTCAGTGGCTCCTCCTTCTTCTCGAAATGCCCTTTCAGTTCTCCCATTGTCTTAGTTAGGGTCCCTATTGCTATGAAGAGACACCATGACCAAGGAAACTCTTATAAAAGAAATTATTTAACTGAGTTTGTTGCAGTTTCAGAGGCATAGTCCATTGTCATCATGATGGGGAGCATGGCAGTATGCATGCAGGCATGGCGCTAGAACAGTAACTGAGAGCTTTACATCCGGATCCACAAGCAGCAGGCAAAGAGCCACTGGGCTTGGCATGGGCTTTTGAAACCTCAAAGCCCACCTTCAGTGACACACCTACTCCAACAAGGCCACTCCTACTCCAATGAGGCCACGCCTCCTAATCCTTCTCAAACAGTTCACCAACTGAAAACTAGGCAAGCAAATACATGAGCCTATGGGGGCCATTCTCATTCAAACCACCACAGCCATGCTCTTCCTTTTTATTTTGGTATCATTGTTTTGCTGCGTATTACTTTTCAAATGGGCATCTCATTATATTGCCCAGGCTGGTCTTGAACTCTTAAACTCAAGAAACCCTCCCATTTCCACCACCTAAGTAGCTGGGCTACAATCATAGATCACAACACCTGGCTCCCCCATATGCTCTGATAGCCAATACCCAATTTTCCAACACAATTTTTGTCTCTGTTCTTGAATGCTGCCTTATTCAGACGTTCATTCCCTCCATTCTAGTCCATCCTACAGAACACTTGCTCAAGCCTGCTTGTGAGCTGGGGATGTAGTTCCATTGGTAAAAATGCTTGTCTATCACACACAAAGTCATGAGTTCAATCGCCAGCATCACATAAAATAAGGCAAGTGGAACAAACCTGTAATCTCAGCTCTAGCAAAGTCAGGGTGAGAAAATCAGAAGTTAAAGTCATCCTGAGCTACCTAACCCTGAGACCAGACTGGGCAACATGAGACCCTGTCTCAGAAGAAAAGAAAAGAAAATCCAGTTGTTCGTTCTTGTACTCAGAATCCCCTGGCTTCCTGTCAACTACCCAAGCAAGACTGGCCTTCTTAGTGATACCCGTGAAGGCCCCACTGGCAACTTGAAACTCTTCCATTTCTCATACCCATGCTAAAGTCCACCTATACTTATTTAATTTGTGTGCATTTCTATTCCTATGCCTTGTTGTTTCTTCACTCTGGTGCTAGATTAGAAGTTCCTTTGATCTTCTGTTCCTTTGTAGCTTATCTTTAAATTCCTCTAGGCCCCATGTCTACCAATCCCAGCACCCTGTTTGGGGCAGAGAGATTTAATTACTAACCCATGGGAAGAGCATCCATGACATACATACTTCCAGCCTCTCTGCCTTCTTCCATGGCCAGGAGGACTTATCTGACTCAAAAGTTTGGCTAAAAGATCTGAGCTTGCTCTTCCCAGCATCTTCTTCCCTCTTAGAAGAGACAACCACACATGGGAAACCTATACTCTCAGCAGATCTTCCATCGTCTGTTCTCGGCCATCCCAAAGCCTTCTAGAAGAGATTATCCCTGCAAAGGGAGTCTACATTTGGGGGTGAGTGGTGTTGGTATGATCTGAGGGATTCCACACAAGCTGTCAACAAGACCTGAATCACGGCCTGTATATAATATAAAGCTCGGTGAGTAACAAAGGAAATGTTTCTTTATTTCCTTTTGGAGACACTGATTAAGAACTCTTAATCATTGGAAGGAAAATACATGGACGTGATTAAAGACAGAAAGATTGGTGGAGAGGATTTCACACTAACAGGAAACTGTCCCTCCCCTTAACCTCCATCCCTCACATAACAAGTTTCCGCATATGAACTTCTAGAATGCTCAGGGTTGCAAACACAAATGGAAGAAGTCTCTGAAATTTTCTATATTTCATACTGTGTCTCGTGTCGGCATACAGATATTCTCCATTCCTTTCCAACAGCTATGCTGGCATCTTTTGTATAGAACAGATCTGTCTTCCACTGAGCCCTTCCTCTCTGCCGACCACTGTTCTCTGCCGGCATTCACGTTTGCTGTTGGGAGCTCAGCTGCAACGCACATCTTTGTATGGTCTTCTTCAGGTCCGTGTTACCAGAGTTTTTTCTCTAATGTACATCTAGAAGTGGTGGTGCTGGGTTGGAAAATGCATATATAAATTTTTTTAATGTTGAAATAATTACAAACCTACAGAAACTTTGCAAGAACAATGCGAAGAATTTGGGTGTTTTCTTGTTTTGCTTTGAGGTAAGTTCATTACCTGATGTCTTAGCTGTTCCAATCCCTGAACACCGAAGCTTATTTCCAACAAACAAAGAGGTATCTATAGTGCCAGCATATGCAACAGGAAACCAGCTTAACCTGATTACATTATTATTACCTAATAGTCAGACCCCTATTCAAGTTTCACCAGCTGCCCCAATAGTGAAAAAGTTCACACACATCATTCACCTCAATTTCGCAGTTCAAAGTATTTTTTAATCTGTGTCCTTTTGGTTCTTAAGTCTGTCTTACAATTCTTTCCGTTTAAGGCAGGCTTGGTGATTTGGTTTTCAGGTCATGTCAAAAACTTAACATCACAAACATACTGCATGTGTCCTGAACGCATTCTAACAGAACTGACTTGAAATCTATCTCAGAAACCAATTTTCCATTTGTTCATCCTGAGGATGATAAAGCAAACAAAGCCTTATGTTATGAATAGTGTAACAGCCACATAGCTTCTCTCGTCCAAGGGAAGGGAAACATGGGCTTTGAGAAACATCCTCTGTTATTTCTCAGACAGCAGGAGAATGGGGAAAAAACAACAACAACAAAAAAAGTTTTTCATGCCCAATTTCTTTTCTCCTCTTAAGAAATTTGGTTTTATTTCCATTTTGTTTGGTTATCAGATTTAATTTCCTAGTTGTATTTTGTTTGGGGGTATTTTTCCAGTAACCACTTTAAATTTACAAACAAACAAACAAACAAACAAAAAACCTTTTCCTTATTCTTCATATTCAAGATCCTTCAATGTAACTCTCCATCTCTGGTCCATTTCTTTTCTCTGTACTTTGCTTTTTCAGTGACTCCATATATGGATTTGGCAGCCTGTGTGGACTTGGTGGTTTTTGATCCTCATCTCAAAACATCTGCTGATTCTTTTCACTATTTACTTGGTCTGGAAAGTAAACCTTCTCCTCCCACCCCCCGGAGTTCCCAGAGCTCCTTCCCCTCATTTTTCCATCTTGACCACTGGCCCCTCCCCCCTTAACAAAGCTCTCCTTGCTTTGAAGAGCCTCTCATTTCTCCCTTCACTTGTGGTTCTCCTCTAGCTACCCTCCCCCATTTTCTCTCCCCCTCCCTGCCTGTCACTATGGACAGACAGACAAACAGAAGGGGCTAGATGCTCCTCACAACAAGTCATTCTTACAAAAATGAACCCAGTTTCATATGAAGATTACGTTTCTTAAGGGCATTGTCACCCTTTATAGACAATCCCCACCCCCTTCCAACACTGCCACGATTACAAATTTCCCCAACAGTGTTACGAGGAGACAAAGAGTACCCAAGCCAGACCTGGCAGGAATAGTATCCATGCCTGATCAATGATAAGGATAGACACACAAGGTGTTCGTTGTGTGTGTGTGTGGAGGAGGATGCACAGCTGTGCATGCACATGTGTGCATATGTTGTGTGGAAGCCAAAGGTTAACCTCAGGTGTCAGTGTTCAAGTATCTTTCATCTCATTGCTTGAGACAGGGTTGCTCATTAGACTGGAGACCACTGCACAGGCTAAGCTGGCTGGTCAATGAGCCCCACGGATGTGTAAGTGTGGTCCCCCGGTGCTGGGGTGCGAGCACCACACCACACCCAGACTTTCTTACATGGGTTCTAGGAATCAAGTCCTCGTGCTTGAGAGTCGAGCACTTTACCAACTGAGCCAGCTCTCACCTATAAAAGAGGCACACAAGGAGAAACCCATTTCTTCTCCATCCTTCCTTTCTCTCTGTGATGTGGATACCTAAAAAGACAAAGCACGAGGCCGTGTCATCTTGCTGTCATAAGAGGTCAAGAGCACAGAAGCCACCATTGTGCTCCAACATCTATAGAATGGCCAAGCCTTTGTGGCAACTGCTTGACACCCAAATGGCCACGGGCCGATTACCCTCAGCCAGCTATCTTGAAGCATTCTTCTGAAAGTCTTCACCTCATTCATTGTCACAGAATGTGTCGGGATGTCTATACGGACCTCACTGAGACCCTTATTTCCAAACGTTGAAATGAGGGAGACGGGTTTAAGGAGTGCACACAGGTGAAACAGATTAGAAGATTATGTGTCCACGCAGCTCAGCTCTACCCGGTGGGCTAGGTGCTGCCCAGTGGGATGTAGGGACAAATCACACATGAGACACACGGTCCACGGGAAGAAGTGGCCAAAGATGAGGTCAACATGAGAGTGGCTTCCAAAGGAGTCCTCCCTGTGTAGTGGACAGAGTGGGAAACTTTCCGCCAGAGGACAATGTGATGAGATTCTGATTTTCTTCTCTTCTCATAGGCCCCTTTCTGGCTTCTTTCTCAACTCTTCTTACCGCCACTGTTCTGGTGGTTTGACACAGCATGGTTCATAGTTTCTACCCAGCACAGGACTCTTCTCTCAGGTGCTCTTTGCTCCACGCTGCATGAAGAGTAGCCTCACAGCTGCTCCCTCTGCCCAGCAAGCCTTCTATGCTCCTAATTGACTCAATATCTGCGTGACAGGGAGCCCAAGTGGTCCCGAGGAGTTCCTATCTGTTACATGTGACAAGCATTAAGTCGTTTTATTTCAAAGGAAGAAGAAGAAAGGTTAGTGATTTCCTCAACTACAACAATCTACCAAAGCACTCGGGAGGCAGAGGCAGGCGGATCTCTGCGAGTTCGAGGCCAGCCTGGGCTACCAAGTGAGTTCCAGGAAAGGCGCAAAGCTACACAGAGAAACCCTGTCTCGAAAAAACCAAAAAAAAAAAAAAAAAAAAAAAATCTACCAAAACAGGTATTCCTGCCCAATGCAACTCATTTTCCTATCGAAATGCTTAGCACCCACTGCTCTTTGTTATTGTTTGAACTCAGTTAACCCCAATAAAGTCACATACTTTCCCAGTCCCTCTGAAATCACCTTGGTTTCTGTCATCTCACTTTCCCCCCTGAATTTATTGTGCAATTGTATACTACATAGAAAAAAATGAGTAAAGATGAATTGCTAACACAGAAAGTACAGAGACCGTCATGCAAACCCCATGTGCATCATCACTGATTATTATACAGCTACTGTAGTGTGAACTGAAGTCATTCAACGTGTAACTCCATCTTCCTGAAAGCTTTGTCTACGAAGCTCAACTTACATGTCTGTATTAAACACACTCCAGGAACACAATGGCCAGAAGTATTGTCGCTAGAATTCATTGAAATGATTCTCCTTCTGAGAACCCAGCCATTTATTTCACAAAGAGGCTCATTTTATTTCCTCCTTTTATGTCAATCATCGCTGAGCTCAAATTAATCTCCCGAGAAAATCATGGATACCTGAAAATCTGTTAGCACTGCCTCCTTATGAGGAAACCACAAAACAGATAAGAATCAGCTTTCTCAGTTCCAGAAAGCCACTGTCATTGGCATACTGTTTCCGCTCCTTGATGTTCTCTCTCAGGGGTCAGCACCCAGCATCTGCAGACTCACTCTGGCCTCCTTTCTACTTTTATAAATAAAGTTTTATTGGAAGACAGCCATCTCCATTAGTTTACATCCTCGCTATGGCCGCTTTAGTACTGCCATGCAGACATGAGTCACTGCAATAGAAACCATCTGGCTTACAAAGCCCCACATGTTTACATTTCAGCCCTTAAGAAAAAAAGATTTGTTAACTTCTGTTCTGGTTTCAAACCCATGGCTTGCTCTTACACTTCATATATCTTAAACTTATTTCATTAACATTTTAACGTGTCGACACCATCATATATAAACATCGATCTGAAACCAATGTTTGTAAAAAATCGTAATGCATGCTCCCCTGATTTATTAGATGATTATTTCTAATCATATAGGTTTTTAATTATCTTCTTCCAAATAGCATCTAATGTCTTGAGTCCAACAGTTGGTATGGTTAGTCATATTTTAGACTATAGGTTCAAGCTTTAGGATAATAACAACAATAATAAAAAGATCCATGGTCAAAAAACGGAAATCAAACAGCTATAACTTTAAGAGAAACTTTTTAAAGTAATTATTCCCTAACTTGGAAAATGATTACATATTCCTCTCTTCCCTTTTAGAAAATTACATCTCTAAAAACAAGATGACAACCTTTTAAATGCCTTCCAGCCTTAGATCTCTTGACATCATGGATCTTCCTATTTTTAATAGTATGACCAATCTTCTAAGAATTTATCAATGAATCATGGCTAAAGAGAGAATTCCACATTAAGCAAAAGTGATGTAGGGAGAAACCAAACTGATCGTCTGCTGTATACGGCAAGTATGCAGAGCATCAGAGTGTGCTACGATTCAAAGATACCCACAAGGCTAAGCTTGTGGCTGCCAGCTTCCTGTGTCAGCTCTCTTGTTGGGGTGCCCTGTATTCATTGTAGCGCATAAATGGATTCAGTTTCTATGTGACTTCACCCTTCTCCCTGCACTTCTTAACTTCCCTCTACTGCCTCCCTCTCAAAACAATACGATTACTTCAGTCGTGTGAACCACAGCGTCATTTGCCCTGTATGGTTTTCCATGTTTGTGTGTCAAATACTGACTCTTGTTGCGTTTTTTTTTTTTTCTTTTTTAACCTCCAAAGGTAGCACAGAGATCTTTGGATAAAAGTCATAAAAATACTGATAGCCCAAAACCAGAAAAAAATAAAACTGATTGTTCACAAATCCTACCACCTAAAGAAACCTCTGAGTGCTGGGATTAAGCACCCAGGCATCAGAGGCAGGCAGATCTCTGAGTTTGAAGCCAGCCTGGTCTACAGAGTGAGTTCCAGGACAGCCAGGGCTGCACAAACCTGCCTTGAGAAAAAAGAAAAAGAACCCCCTGAAATGTTGTTATACATTTACTACATAACCAGTAGGTTAAATGCTACCCACCCCTAACCATACCATTCAAAAGGCAAGTCCACTTGGAACAAGTAGTTATAACTTTATTTGGGAACAAAAGACTTGTGTAAAAGCAAAAATCATCCTGCTAAAGATCTCAAAATGACATAATTCTGGATTATCTGTCAAGTCCTAAACTCAATGACAAAGATTCTTATAAGTGGGTGGGGGACAGTAGGTGGAGGATAAGGGCACACGAAGACAGAAGCTGACGTGGCTGTGATTTTGCCACAAGCCAAAGAATGTCTGGAGCCTTCGAAAACTGGAAGAGGCAAGGGCAGACTCGCCTCTCAAGCCTTCAGAGGAAGCATGGCTTGGGTCAACTCCTGGTGTCCAGGGATGCAGGACAAGTAATTTCTGTTGTTGTGGCAGCTCTAGAGAAAGATATTGCGGCAGCCCTAGGAAGCCAAGGTCATGTACGTATGAGCCAGTAAAGCATCAAACTTTACGCAGACATAGACATAGAAACATGCCTTAATGGGTCATAATATAATTGTTTCATATTAACACATTTCCATCTAGTAAAATCAACTGTGAAGCTGGAGTGATTAAGTAATTAAGAACACTAACTGCTCTTGCAGAAGACTCAGGTTTGATTCCCAGAACCCACATGGCAGCTCACAGCCATCTGTAACTCTAGTTCCAGGGGATCCAACGCATGTATGTGGTGGTGTACAGACACACACTGAGGCACATACATACACAGAAAATAAAATAACTATTTAAAAATAAATAGATAAGTACACAATTTTGACAAACAATAAGTATACATATACCTTGTATGTAAACCACTATTTTCCTTAATCAGGTCTTGGTTTTTTTCTTTTCTTTTTTTTAAAGAAGGTTTATTTTTATTTGTGTGTATGGGTGTTTTGCCTTCACGTATGTCTGTGCAGAGTTTAGGTCAAAGCATCAAGCTCTGTCTTTTCATTCCATCTATGGATTGACATGATCTGCTTTCTGGAAAGTGTCTTTCTCATCCAGAGTTTAGTGCTCAATGGTAAGTCCACTGTCTACATTTCAGTCTTGGGCTGACTGTGAGAAAATCTCCCTAGCCCCTCTCCCTACCTGCTCTTTCTGCATCCCCTCATCATTCTTATTAGATAACAATTATATCTCCTAAAATTTCCCTTTGAAATACTTGGTGAGCTTTCCAAGTCCTAACTGGATATTATCAAATATCATTAACTTCATTCTCCCCAATCCTAACCAATTTCATTCTTTTTTATAATGAAAATGTAAGGGGAAAATGATCCTTTATGCATTGCTTTTATCTAATTTCTCTGATTCATTAGAAATGGGGAAAGCTGAATATATGGCACATTGAAATAATTACTTCTAGGAAAGAAAGTGTGAAATAATGTAGTCAGCCTTTTTGATTGGGACCATCGGCTCCCCAATAATGACCTGGAAACTTATTAATTATGAAATCTTGGCCAATAGCTTAGGCTTATTTCTAACTAGCTCTTATAACTTAAATTAACACATTTCTATTAATTTATTTTCTGCCTCGTGGCTTTACTACCTCATCTCCATAGTGCCCAATCCTGCCTGCTCTGCATCTCCTAGCATCTCCATCCTTTTTCTTCCCAGCGTCTTCTGTGTCCCCAAAAGCCTGCCTAGCTATTGACTGTTCAGCTTTTTATTAAACCAATCAGAGTGACACGTCTTCACGGTGTACAAAAAGATTATTCCGCAACAATTCAAGAGACAGAGAGGGAAGGAAGGGAGACCCAATTGTTATTATAAAATAGTATATGTCACTCAAATATTCTACAAAGAGAAAATATTCAGGTGTTATTTGTAGAATAAAAAATAAACATGTCATGACAATGAGCTACTCTTGCTGCTCTGACTGCTCCCTGTCGCTGTCATCGGAGCTGCTGCTGGGTGCCATCATCACCCTAATTCACTTTGAGACAACTTCCTAGTGTTAGACTGAGGAGGCGGGACCCCGAAGACCTTCTGGGGCCATGGAGATCCTACATCATGAATGGATCAATATTCTCCTTGAGAGACTGGGTTAGTTCTTTCCAGCCTGGATTAGGACTCACAGTACAGGATTAGTCATGGGAAGAGCCAATTGTCCAATGTAAGTTCAGCATCCTTAGCTTCCCCTCTTCATCCGCGCTTACCACGTGACCACTTCTCTTTTCTTCTGGTGTCCTACCAGTAGCTGATTAGATGAGTTCACTGACATTAGACAGAGCCTTGAACTAAAATAAGCACCGTCCCCTTCCCCTTTTATGACATACTCAGCCTCTGTTATTTCGGAATGGCAACACAAAGGAGGATAAGCCACCTTTCTTGGGAGGACTGACGAATTGTCTTTAGAAATGGCGCATCCAGAAAGAAACATCTCAAGCTCCAATGGGGCTCTATGTCTCATCCCTCTAGAACCCCAAAGGGCAGTGGGAGCTCAGCCTGTGTATCTGCTAGAGTTTTCTCAGATGAAGGTCGCAGGGTTTTGTTTTGGTTGGTTGGTTAGTTGGGTGGTTCGTTTGGTTTGTTGCTGTTTTGTTTTGTTTTAGCAGCATGTCTCAATGAAACATCTTATTGAGGTGAAGTCCAAGTCCAGATTTTCATTCATGGTGTGATCACCATATGTCTGGGGAGAGATAGAGGGAGCCATTGGGTACATTTGAAAATGAGGGCTCAGTCTAACCCAGAGAGGAAGAGACGTAGATAATTCAGCACAGACTAGGGCTACAGTCATCTGTCTCTTCCTAAACTGACAAATAATCTTTTAACTTTCCGTCTTTGCTTCCAAATTGAAAATAAAACCACCATTGAAAGAGGTGAGATGATCATTGGTTTCTTAAATATATTTTAAACTATGAAAGTTGGCCAGGAGTAGTGCATGCCTTTAATCCTGGCACTTGGGAGGCAGAAGTAGATGGGTTTCTGTGAATTTAAGGGCATCCTGGTCTATAATGTGAATTACCTAGTGAGACCCTGTCTCAAAAATCAAAGATAAACAAATGAAGTATGAGAGTTAAGATGATGTCATCTCTTTCATCCCAGTTACTCTTAGTAATCTTCTGAATCATGATTTGACAGAATCCAATTAACTTAATATAGCCAACTTCACAGTTTACTATTCTAAATGGTACACCATCACATTCTACATGTATGAAGTTTTTCTTCTGGGGAAAAAAAGAACCCTTTAATTACACAGCCAATAGAAAACTGTTGAGCTGACTGTGTGGGGAATGGAAATGAAAATGGCAAGGGGGGTGGGGGCAGAGAGGATCACCCTCCATGTCACTGGGACAGGACTGGGGGGAGGAAGCATCATGGTGGGGGAATATACAGGATCACAGGAGGAAGCAGCCTGGGGGGGAAATATATGGGATCACAGGAGGAAGCAGCCTTGGGGGGAGGAATATACGGGATCACAGGAGGAAGCAGCATGGTGGGGGATATACAGGATCACAGGAGGAAGCAGCCTGGGGGGGAATATACGGGATCACGGGAGGAAGGGAGGGGAAAAGAGACCATGAAGCCTTTGCAAAGAGACAGACTTAAGGCTGTTTAGAAACATGCTGCAGGGCTGGCGTCATGGCTCAGTGGATACAGCACTTGCTGTCAAGCCTGACAACCTGAGTTCAAAGCTCTGGACTCATACAGTGATAGAACTAACTAACATCCCATAAGATGCCCTCCCCCAACCCCTACACACGCACAAGCACTATGGCAAATTAATTAATTAATGTAATGAAAGCTTTTTTTTTTTTTTTTTTTTTTGGTTTTTCGAGACAGGGTTTCTCTGTGTAGCTTTGCGCCTTTCCTGAAACTCACTTGGTAGCCCAGGCTGGCCTCGAACTCACAGAGATCCGCCTGGCTCTGCCTCCCGAGTGCTGGGATTAAAGGCATGCGCCACCATCGCCCGGCTGTAATGAAAACTTTTATAAAGGTGTGTGGCATACCTCAGTAACATAATTCTCACTTCTCCACCCCCTCAGGAGTTATTTTGTGAAAGCCTATGTTAATTGTCAAAGTTCTTTGGAGTGCTGTCTGTTTGTTTTAGCCGTGTTGGCGCTCTGGACTGAACTTTGAGCCAGAATATCCATTCCTGTTTCGTGGGTTGAATGTGCTGTTTAAGTAGGACAGTGAGACACAATGTGGATCACCCAGGCACCTGAAGCTCGCCTAACAAGTGCATGGGTGCAGCTCAGAATCACCAGGTCTGGAAGTAGTCTACTATGCAAGGGTCTGTGGATTTCTTCTCAGACAATTGCTTTAGGTCAAAAGTGTTCCTGCTTGCAGGCTTTTCCCTCTGTTGTACATCTTCTCAGGAAATGGAGTAAATGTTTGACTTTTATTAACCTTGTTTCACCTTACCGTTAAAACCCAACACTGTTGAAGATATCCATTTAATAAACTAAAATAGGGTAAATATTTGAGAAGGTAGAGGTGTTTGACCTGATTTAAATGTTACACAATGTTTATATGCATCCAAAAATCACATGGCATCCCATAAAATGCACACTTTGTGGCTTTATGTGCCCATTAAAAATTAATTTAGCTATGTATGATGGTGCATGCCTTTAATCCCAGCACTCAGGAGGCAGAGGCAGCAGATCTCTGTGAGTCTGAAACCAGCCTAGTCTACATAGTGAGTTCAAGACCAAGACCAGCCAGGGTTACAGAGTGAAACCCTATGTAAAAAAGAAAATTAATTTAAAGTTTTAAAAAAAACTAAAATAGCCCAGGATATAATGTCATGGAATAAATCACATCAAGCTTTTTGAATTTTTTTGAGTCATGGTCTCAGGTAGCCCAAGTTGGCCTCAAACTTGCTACATAGCCAAAGATAACCTTAAACTTCTGATCCTTGTGCCTCCTCCTTAGGAATGCTAGGGTTACATGCCTGTGCCACCATGGCCAGCTTTATATGGCTCTGGGGATTTAACCCAGGGACCTGTGCATGCTAGGCAAGCACTCTCCCAACACAGCTACCTCCCCATCCAAAGTCAAGCTTCTTAATGAAATATGATAAATATACTGACAAATGTAGAGAACGATATGAGCAATAGCCATGAATAGCCATTCAACTCTGTCAGATGTCAGCACTTCAGAACTCCTGACAATCCCTGTCTCTCACTTCAGTCACACAGGGCAATGCATGCTGAATTTGGCCCTTGCTATGAACTGAATGTATTCCATTCCAATTCATAAGTCAAGGTCAAAACCCCCAAAGAGGGCAATGGAAGATGAGGTATTTGGGACATCATGGAGGCGTGGAGATGGAGCACTGATGAATGTGATTAGTGAATTATAGGAGGATAAGAGGTCAGAGCTAACCCCCTCTATCATGTGCTGCTACAATGAGATGTCCATCTGAAGATCAGGAACAGTCCTCACTTGACACCGGACCTGCCAACACCTTCGTCTTGGACTTGCAAGAATTTGCCACTGTTTAAGCCACCCAGCCAGTGATACATTTGTTAAATTCACCCAAACTAAGACAGAAGTCATCATTCTCATCCATGTTTTTTATTATTTTACTACATATGTATTTATTTCTTAATATCAAGAATTACTTTTCCAATTTCAAAACGTATTTCAACAGTTACACCACTCCTGCACACATTGTGAATCGTTCCATCTTTATACAACCTGAGGATGCATCAATATCAAAAATATGTAGTTATATTCCTCCACCCTAGCTGCTGTTTCCCACTGTGTGGCCATGTCACAGCTTATTAACTTATGCTCCTATAGATGAATATTTACTTTTTATTTAAATTCTTTGCTACTATAAGCCATACAACATGAAAAAAAATTTTTGAATGAAACACATACAGCCTTTTTTTAAAATTCCATTTGGTTTTTAACTTGTAGCTATTTGATTAATATAATGGTACCGGTTTTATTCTGTTATTGTGATGAAAATATTTTGACCAAAAGCAACTTAAGGATGAAAAGACTTATTCGGTTTATACTTCCAGGTCAC
The DNA here is from genome assembly GCF_049852395.1 of Peromyscus maniculatus bairdii. NCBI lineage: Eukaryota > Metazoa > Chordata > Mammalia > Rodentia > Cricetidae > Peromyscus > Peromyscus maniculatus. Next base: position 97,109,395 of record NC_134859.1, on the reverse strand, counting down.
AGCACATCACTGAGGAAAAGTCAGAGTGGAAATTCAAGGCAGGAGCCTGGGGACAAGAACCCTGCAGAAGTAGTGCCTGTTGACTTACTGTCTGGTTCATGTTTAAGAGGATGAAAGATCAGAGCTCACCCTTCATTTGCTTACACAGCCCAAGGGCACCTGCCCAGGGAATGGTGCCACCCACAGTGAACTGGGCCTTCCTACATCAGTTAACCATGAAGACAATCCCTCACATGCATGCCCACAGACCAATCTTACAAAGACAATTACTCAGTTGAGACACTTTTCACATGATTCCAGGCTCTGTCAAGTTGACAACACTAACTGGGTAAATAACCAATAATGTTGACTTCATTTTTTTAATGTGTGTGCCTGTTATTTTTAAACATGTGAATTCCTATGGTCATTAAGATGTAGAACAGTTCTATCACTCAGTTACCTAACACTACTAGTTTATAGTCCAACTTTTGTCACCCCATTACCTGGCAACCAATGATACAATCTAACAATGGCAATGCCATAGTTCTTAGTTGCTGTTGTTGTTGTCCATTTCTTGGACATCATGTAACTGTAGCCAAACAGCATACAAACGTTTTGAGACTGGAATCTCTCACTCAGCACAATGCCATTCAGATCTGTCCTGCTACTGTGTGTCTCAATGTGATGTCCTTCATCTTACTAAGTCATATTCTATCACATGTGTTCTCATTGTAGATTCCAGGGTGTCTGCCTGCTTTTACCTTCAGAGTGCTGGGATTGTAGGTATGTGCTGTTCTGCATAGAGAGATTCTTTTAAACATTCAATGCTAGGGTTTGTTTTGTGTGTGTGTGTGTACGTGCATGCGTGCGTGCATGCGTGCGTGTGTATGTGTGTGTGTGTGTTTGAGGGCACATGTATACAGGTGGGCACGCATGTATATGAGTGTACATGTGGAAGTCAGAGGACAGCCTCCAGTATCATTCCCAAGGATATACACCTTCTACCTCCTTTGAGACAGGATCTCTTGTTGGCCTGGAGTCACTGGCCAGTGAATTTCAAAGATCTTCCTGTCTCTTTCCAGGGTACTAAATTACAAGCAGGCACCACGATACCTGGCCTTGCTTTTAGATTTATTTTAATTAATTTACTTAATTCAAGCAATCCCCCACAGACATGCTCACAATCCAACCCAGTATAGACAATCCCTCATTAAGACTATCCTCCAGATGGTTCTGGGTTGTATCAAGCTGACAATTAAAGCCAACCATCACACCACATGTTTTTAAGAGCTTAAGAAAAAAAATAATCTATTACCTTTACTTAGATATTTACCGTTTCTCTGTTCTTCCTTCATCCTTGATGTTCTGGGCTTCCTTCTGGAAGTATTTGTCTTCTGAAAATCCCCTTTAACATTTACAAGGGCTAAACTCTCTTCACTCTATTTTTTTTCTTCTGAGAATGTCCTTATTTCATCTTCATTCCTGAAAGAAATTAATGCTGGAAGGGAACTTTGAAATTGTCTAGCTCAAAATACTCATTTGCATGTGAAGCAAAGCCCAGAGGCATTAAATAACTCTAACCCGTGCCATCATGATCGTTAATGGCTGAGCCCGGACCGTGGGCTAACTCCCTCGCTCCCAAGCCTGTACTCTGCCCCTCTATATAATGGCCTGACTTGTTATTTCAATTATTGGGCTTGATTTGGGAATAAATTTATGCAAAAACAGACTCTTACTTGCTTATTAGTAAAAATGTAAAATTATCTCTTTTGAGAACTGAAGGGGCTTTTGAGATCATGAGCTTCGGTGTTCCATAGTTTTCAATGTAGAAAATGAGGCCCAGAAAAGACAGTGCAGTTCCCTAAAGAAGCTGTATTGATTAGTGCCATGACTTTTTAATAGCAAAATCATACTACATACCCACCATTTGTAGAGAGCAGCAGGCTAAAGCTGTTTTGACATTTGTGTTCCCAAGCAGTAGTAATGGCTTGTGCTGAGCAAACACACTTTCTTTAGCTCCTTAGGATGTCCTAATCACAATGGCAATGAGCAGCACTGGACAGTACAGCCTCGCTGGACACCTGGGATCAAATCTCTGTCTCTGCCACCATTAGCACTGTCTTCCCAGCCAGTGATTCCCAGACTTTATTGTTTGTCTGATTCTTACAAGCCTCTAAAAATAGGCTAGGCTTGGGGGCTGGGGGCTGGGGGGCTCAGTAGTTACAGAGCACTGGCTGTTCCTCCAGAGGACTCAGGCTTGATTCTCAGCACCCACATGGTAGCTCACAGTCATCTTCTATAACTCAAATCCCAAAGGATCCAATGCCTTCTGGACTCTGAGAGCACCAGGCACACATGTGGTGCACAGACATACATGCAGGCAAAACACCCATACACATAAGATAAATAAATATTTTAAAATTAAAATAGGCTTATTGAAAATACACATTCCCATCCCCAGCTCATCCCCTTTTCCAAACATTCTTTTTATTCTTTTTTTTTTCAAGACAGAGATTCTCCCTGTAGTTTTGGTGCCTGTTCTGGATCTTGCTCTGTAGACCAGGCTGGCCTTGAACTCACAGAGATCCACCTGTCTCTGCCTCCCGAGTGCAAGGATTAAAGGCGAGCGCCGCCACCACCGCTTGCCCCTTTCCAAACATTCTTGTGCATGTGTGTATATCTCCTCTCTCTCTCTCTCTCTCTCTCTCTCTCTCTCTCTCTCTCTCTCTCTCTCTCTCTCTCTCTCTCTGTGTGTGTGTGTGTGTGTGTGTGTGTGTGTGTGTGTGTGTCTGTCTGTCTGTCTGTCTGTCTGTCTGTCCCTGTCGGTCTGTGTGTGCGTGTGTGTTTGTGCATGCCTGCATGTTTGAGTGAGTGCAGACATGCATGGTCCATGGCATGCATGTAGAGTTCAGAGGGCAACCTCAGGTATTGGTCCTCAGTGTGCACCTTGAGACAGGGTTCCTCATCGCTCCCGATACAGACCCCAGTCTAGCTGGAGTGCAAGCTTCTGGATCCCCTCTGGTCTCCGTTTCCTATCTCCCATGTGTGCAGTTTCCTGCTGGTTCTGGGGATCCAAGTGCAGCTCCTCAGGCTTGAGTCACAAGCGCTTTGTCCACTGAGGTGACTCCCCAGCCCCAACCCACTTCCAAACATCCTAATCCATCCAAATCCAGGGCACAGCCTGGAATTCTCATTTTTATAAACACACCAGGTATTTCCGACACGTATCATGCACTGAAGAGAAACCTTCTGTCTATTTTGAGGCTCTGTGTCTCAGTTATGTGTAGAAAATTCTATCTGGAGTTTCAAACTCAAAATAAAAGGGAGGCCAGGTGGTCCAGCTACTACACAGACTAGGGTAAGAGGATAACAAGGACTACCAGACTACAGAGTGAGTTCAGGTCCAGCCTACAACTTACAGGGCACTTGTCTGATAATAAAAAAATAAAGGGAAGCTAGAAATATACTCAGTGTTAGAGTGCTTGCTTAGCATGTGTGAGGACCTAGGTTCACACCCCAACACACACAAGAAAAGGAGAAGGGAATTCTAGACTGTCTGGATCTGGTACATACTAACTCAGTCTCACTCCATTCTGGTTTTACCATGCAAGATCATTTCAAATGCCTCCCTCCTCTCACTGACGGCCGAGAAGCCTGGCAGGTAGGCAGCAGCACTGCCCTCACATATGCCTGCTGTGTAATAAAATCACGGGGACATGGATGCTTGTCTCCCTAAAGGCTCTCACCCACTTCTTAGATAGAGCCGTTAAGATTAAGATAATAGGCCTCTATTTCAACATAACTGCTTGAAATCTGGGGCTGAATTTTATAGCTACAAATTATTTTAAAGATCTATTTATTTTATATCAAGTGTTTTGCCTGTGTGTATGTATACAGGCCATGCCCACAGACACCTGAAGAGGGAGTCAGATCTCCTGGAACTGAAGTTACAGGCAGTTATAGGCCACCTGATATGGGTGCTGGAAATCAAACCCAGATCCTCTACAAGAGCAACTATTTCTCTTAACTGCTCAGTGATCTCTTCAGACCTCCAATAAATAAAAACCCATATCACCCCCTACCCATTCCACATGTGACTACACAATCACACACACATACACACACACACACACACACACACACACACACACACACACACACTATATTCTTTAAAAAGGTGTATTAGTTTTCATCCATAGGCCTTACTGTATATGATATCCTGTGAAGACCAGAAAGATGGTGGGGGGGGGGACGACAAAAAAACCCACATGTCATGAAGTTCTGGCTTAGCATAGAAAACCATCCATACAAATAAGAAATAATGTTTTAAGCAATGTGTGAACCGTGTGTGTGGTAAAGAGAGGGAAAAAAAGAGTACAAACTTCACAGATGAAGAGCTTCTGTATTTAAATACTGCCTCTGTTCTCTTCATGATTTAATTCCTGGAAGGAGAGAGGACACACTATTTCACAAAACCGAAGGGGAACACAGGTGCGCCTTGCGTTTGCTCCAGATGAGGCATGTAGTGGTACAGATTCCCTAATCTGCTTTGTGCATGGCCTCTCTCTTTTTCTTTTTTTCTTTTTTTTTTTTTTTTTTTTTTGGTTTTTCGAGACAGGGTTTCTCTGTGTAGCTTTGCGCCTTTCCTGGAGCTCACTTGGTAGCCCAGGCTGGCCTCGAACTCACAGAGATCCGCCTGGCTCTGCCTCCCGAGTGCTGGGATTAAAGGCGTGCGCCACCACCGCCCGGCTCCTCTCTCTTTTTCTTAGTTGGCCTGTAGGTACAGATGGATCTGTCTCTCTAATGATCATAAGAGATGCTTGAAGGCAGGAAGTAACTGTGTCAATATTTCTTCTGGGTCTCCTACAGGGTTCAAAATGATGTCATTTTATCATCACCAATGGTTAATCCCCTATGGTGCTCTCGGCCCTGTGTGAAATGCCATAATGGCAGAGATTTCCAGGATGCCTGTTCCTCATTCAGCATGCATTCCCTCAAATGGAAGTCTGTTTACCTAGAGATCTGTGTCTGTTAATAAGTCCTCTGCTTCCTTTGTGCCCAGGGTGGTGCTCCGTGAGGGGAATGGACATGCACACCGCATTAGCCTGCAGGAGCGGCTATAACAAGGCATGGCAAAGCGGCTCGCTCAAACAACAGAAATGTATTAGCTCACAGTTCTAGGGGCTAGAAGTCCATGTTCAAGGCATGGGCAGAGTTGGTCTCTTCTGAGGTTTCTGCTCGATGCCTCTTGCCTAGTTTGGGGGGTTTGCTGGCAATTTTCATGACGCTTTGTCTTGTAGTTGCACTGTCCCAATTTCTATGTTCATCTTTACCTAATTCTGTCCAGATTTGCACATCTTCCCCACCCACACTTCCCCTTAAGGATGCACTCTACTCCAGGTTGACTCAACTATCCCTGCAATGACCTGGTTTCCAAATATGGTCACACTGTGAGATATTGGACGTTAAGTTTTCAGCATACCAATCTGAGAAGGGGGCACATTTCAACTCCAAACACACATAAACAATGAAATACAACATGGGCAATGTGAAAGCACAGAACTATACGAAGAGCTGGGGGGAGGGCGTGGCACTTAAAAGCTGATAGCACTGAGTTAAATGGTCACAAGGGAACGCATCAGGGGACAAGGGACACATGGCCAAAGCTTCAGCAGAAAATGGATACATGGATGTTCTTCAAGTTGAGAAGGGAGAAAGAAAGATCATTTGTTGAAGAGTATCTCTAGGAACGCAAAGCACTTGAAGAACTGCAAAGACCGTTATGTTGTGAAGACTAGAGAGGGGAGTTATTTAGAAACGAGACTGGAAAGGAAGTTAGAAGCCAGGACATGAAGAGCTGTGTCACAATGGATGGCCTGATCTCAGGGCATGAGGAAGCTAAGGTACGTCATACCCTGGTTGTATCTACATGCTAGAATTCTGTTCTGGTGAGCATGGGTGAGCACTGAAATGGAGCCTTACTGAAAGCCAAGAAGCAAGACTTGCTTGTCTACAAATCGACAAATTTATGAAGCTCTGGATGCATCCAAGAGCAGCAGAGATGGAATGGGGGAGATGGGTTTCTGGTGGGAAGCTGAAGAGAACGGCAAGTCCTGGAAAACCATTTAGAACAGCTTCAGCACTAATTGAGACTATGTAGCTGAGGCTGGTCAGGAAACCTGGGAGCTCAGACATGAAGAAGCAGAGGAGGAGAACTCCCATTTGAAAAAGAAAGAGATTTGGGGAATACCTTGAAAATAGCAGCTAGATGACCAGTCCTACATGCAGACTACTGTCCTAGCTTCACTCTCACTTCCTCTCTGACCTCTACGCACAGTATTGCCCTTGACCTTTATTTTAGATAATCTTCAAGCAAGTCAGAAATAGCACTTCCTATACTGGGGCCAGATGAAAATGTCTGCTGAGGAAGTGTGACCCCATTGGCTGGGGAGAATCAAAGTCATAAGGCTTATGGTGTCTTTGCCAGTCTGAAAACATGCAACCAGCTTATTATCGAAGATACTGCACCGTCATTCACTACCTGGCTTTTTAATCTACTGGCCATGATGCCTAATTAGACACAACAAAAGTTGCAGATTTTCTCAGAAACGGACCACCTGCTAAAATTTAACTCTACATAAAAATGTCAACGTCCCACAGGCCTCTCTGAGGCTTACGGGTCACATCCATGTGAATAGGCTGGGAACGATGTGTCTTGAGGTTTCTGACTTGGGCTCGGCCTTAAGAAATCTAGTTCTTTCCTGGTGTTTTGTGTTTCCAAATTTTTCTGAGTTTTTTTTTTTCCTCAAATCATAAATAGTCTCCAACCTAACCTAGTGCATTACAAGAAACAAGAAGTAGTCATTACAGCTGACACATTTCCTAGTTATCTAGCATGGGTTAGGGAATATTCTAAGCAGTCTATATACTTGAACTCATTTTAGGCCTCAGAATGACCTCATGGGGAAAACTTTCATTTACAGGATGCTGAGGCAATAACTCAATTAGTGGACTTCTTGCCATGCAAACATAAGGCCCTGTGTACAGTCTCCAATATCCACATAAAAACCCAAGCTAGTGGGGTGGCATAGGTTTACAATCCCAGCTCTGGGGAGGCAGAGACTGGATGATCTCTAGGGTTCCCTGACCAGCCAATCTAGTCTAATTCATGAGCATCGGTCCCAGTGGAAGAACTTATCTTAAAAACATCAGTGTGGACAGCTCCTGAAGAACGACAATCAAGGTCGACCTCTGGCCTCCACACACGCGCGAACACACGCGCGTATACACATACACACACACACACACACACACACACACACACACACACACACACACACACACACACCTGAAGGTAAGAAGACAGCAGAGGCCACAAAAATATCTGACTAATGGCAGGGAAAACGCCATTGTGAATGAATCCACAAGCTCCATAGCGCGTCTCAGGATGGAGACTCCAGCAAGAGACTGGAGATCCTTAACCAATAAAATTAGCATACATAGGCGCTTTGCTGCCCAGACAGGCAACAGCTGGCAGAAAGGATGCCTTTTCTTGAACATTCTCCAGGGTGGGGCTACCTCCCCAGGCAGACTCGCATTTTACTGTACTCCCAGATTCTAAAACAGAGAGAGCCAGGATTTCAGGGCGGCCCCACCTCCCTACCCCCACCGGGCTCCTCAGAAGGAAGGACCACGGGTGGAGAAGTGTAAATGACCTCACAGGGTATCTGGAGAAAACCTAAGTAAGCGGGCCCTCCAGTGATTCATTCGGGTGGACTACTTTCACACCAAGCTACATTCAAGCAAGAGTTCGGAGTGGGGTCATCTGGGGCCCCTCCCTCCCTACCATTTCCTCTTTTCAAAGTACTGGCAGATTTGGAGTCAAACTCCATCCAAACAGGAAATCACCCAGGTTCTAGGTATTAAAAAAAAAAAAAAAAAAAAAAAAAAAGCCTTAGTTTTAAAGGGCAAGTTCTTTGTGCACAAAGTGGATGTGTCCAGAGCAAGTGCCTGCTTTGCTCTGGGCACGTGATTGTTTATGTTTATGCCCTGCAGGGAGCATGCTGAGAGATGAGATCCAAACCCCCATACACACATCTGGCAAAGCTTACAGGAGAAAGGCTTTTAAGGGTTTGCATTGTCTTTTTTTTTTTTTTCACCCTAAAAACTAAAAATGGAAATAAAAGGCTCCAGCCCACCTCACTTGAGTCCACCAGAATATCTATGAAGAGCCCCAGCAGGGAAAGTAGGAGGCCTGGAGCAAAGAGGAGGGAAGGGGGGAGGAGAAGAGGGTTGATGACAAGGTGGAGCGGCAGAGCCGGCGGCAGAGGGATTGGGAGTTTGGCTGGCAAGCTACGCCAGAGGCAGGTGCCAGCTGAGAGTGGGCGGAGGTGCCGGCGCCAGGCCAGGCCAGGCAGGGGGGAGGCCAGGCGTTACCTCTGCCTCTAGGAGTCCAGGCGCAGAGACAAGCTCGCCCCGGGGCGTCCCTGCTTCGTCAACTCTCCATTCCCTCCCCTCCTGCCAACCCGGACCAGGGGAGTCCCTGTCGCCTGCAGGAGGAGCCGCTGCAGAGCGACAGCATCCTTGGGAGAGACACCCGGGGCTACGTAGCCTCCAGCCTCCTCCTAGGGGAGAGAGCTCCCTTGCACTCCTAGTGATCACCCCTACCCGGCCACCGGCCACCAGAGCCTGCACCCGTGCCTCGGGGACCTCCACCTGCGCGGGCCCGGGGCGGGGGGAACACGGGGCAAAGAAGGCTCGAGAAACGGGTATCCAGGGAACCCCAACCCCGCGTCTCTACTGGGCGAGAAAAGGCGGCGCTGTCAACATTGTGAGCTTCCTGCACGCGGTCCCCCAAGTTTAGGGGCGACACCTTTCCAGAAGGAGCTAATCCCCCCCGCAGAGAACATTCCAGCCCCTTCGGGACTCCTGGAGCTTCTTCCGTCTGCACCCTAAGTGTTTCCCGGGTCTCCGCTTGGGCCATGCCCGGGCTGCGCAGGGACCGCCTGCTGGCCCTGCTGCTCCTGGGCGCGCTCTTCTCCGCCGACCTCTACTTCCACCTCTGGCCGCAAGTGCAGCGCCAGCTACGGCCCCGCGAGAGCCCTGAGGGCTGCCCGTGCTCCGGCCGCGCCCCCTCCGAGTCTCTGCACTTGGCCGCAGCCTCCCGGGACCCTGGCACCGCCGCGCACAACTTTTCCCAAGCCCGGCCGGGGGCTGAGCATCCCAGCCGCGGCCACCCTGGTCCGCGCTCCAAGCTGCAGGCCCTGTTCGCCCACTCGCTCTACCAAGTCCTGGAGGAGCCGCCTCTTCTGGGGCCCGAAGACTGGCTCTTGGCCAGCCAGGAGGCGCTGCGGTATTACCGGAGGAAGGTGGCCCGCTGGAACAGGTGAGGACCGTGCCAGGGGACCCTGGGCGCCCAGCTCCCTAGCCTGGACTCTCCAGGCGCTGGCTACCCACATCCACTCCCTCTCTGGGCTGCGGGGGCTTCACCCTGCCCTCACAGCCTGGCATTGGGCTTCTTTCCCCATCTGGACCCTCACCAGCTGTTGCAGACTTCAGACATCAGCCCTGGAGTAAGATCTCAGTGTGAGAAATAATTTCTTTGCAAGAGCAAAGAAATGCTCCCAGCCACTCCCCTTGAGTTCTCCGGTTCTCTATCCAGTTGCTTTCCTGGTCCCAGTGCCTTCTCAAGCCCTTCTCATGGTCCAGATGTAGACAGCTGTGTTAGGCCTTTGCTTTCCAGAATGAGGTTCGAGTTCAGCACTCACCTTTGCTCTTTGGTCAAACCTTGAGCACTTTGCACAAAGCTATGCCAAATCCCCAAAGACCTAGTTTTTCCCCTGTCTTTCTCCCTCTGCCCGGGGTTGGAGGCCAAAGAGGTCAGCTGGAGCGAGAGTTAAACTCTCAGCTCTCTGACATGGTCAATCCCTGTTGCTCATTAAACGTGGCTTGTCGGTTTGGGGGCAGTGTTCTGAATTGAAGGGCAGTTTATTATCTTTTATTATCGTGTTGATTTGGGCTGAGGCTTCTGGGGGAAGAGAGAGAGACAGAGACAGGGAAACTGTGTGTTCTAGGAATTTTATAAACTGAAAGTAAAATTTAGAGGGAAATATTAAAATATTTAAGGTAAATTTAAGAGTGTTTTGCAGGAGTGTGTTGGAGATGGCGTGGTAACGATTGCTGGGGAGGTCCCCAGCTGATGGCAGAAAGCCTTCTTAAGGACTCTTTTTCAAAGTATAGAACTTGTCTGTCACTTGAATCCAGAGTTCCCTTTTCATGCCACACCCATCTGTTAACACAAGAGATTTCAGAATGAGATGTCAGGGGTGGTTTTATGGTCCCTCGGGAAGATGAGAACGCAGTAAATCTCAGTTGAAACCCGCTGCTAGCCCAATTTAACTGTTTTCTCATTATTCTGTAGGGCTAAAACTGGAGGGGGCGGGAGAGAACTTCAGCAAATGAAGGGAAAGAAGTTGAGACTTATCAGCTGAAATCACTACAGTGAATTTCATTTGCAACCTCTATGGCTGGCGATTTTATATTAGAAAGTGGTTCTCAATTCTACTGCTAATTGCGTGTAATAAAAAGGCAGTTTAAGATTGCCTCACAGTGCTGTCACTTTCAATATTACCTTAATTTCATCAATAATGTGGGAGCATCATGAATCAGTGAACTAAGAAATTCTGCCCTTAGAAAAATTATCCACACATCAAATGAAGATTTAAGAATTACAGGCTGTGGGCAAAGTTGCTTGCTATTGTAAATGCAGATGCATGTTTGCCTAGTCTTGTTTCTATCACCTTCAATTTCCCTATGTTACTTAGGTCCTGAAGGAAATTCCATGGAAATATTTTGGGAGAAGAGCAAAAATCTTCCTTGCCAAGCTGAGTAATTGGTTTTTAAGCTTGCTTTTTAACAATGATATGTGTCAACACACAATTTACTGCCCAGAGATGTTGGTCATGTAACAAGGGATCAATGGGGGCTGCTGACCTTGCTGTCTGTCTTCAGAGGATCACTAAAAGTAGCAGTTTGCCAGGCAAGGTCTGTGGATAATGTGAAAAATTCAACTGCACCTAATAGTGGTGAACTTTGACCTTAGAGGCAGAAAACACATCCCCTCCACCTGAAGAGTGCTGTAAACATCAACAGGATGGTATTAATAAGCAAGTGTGTTCGAGTTAACACCAGTGTTAAAAACGGAAACCCCTGGGTTATATAGCTCAGTTGGTAGAGTGCTTGCCTAGCATTCATGAAGCCCTGAGTTCGATTCTCAGAACCCCACAAATCGGGTGTACTGGTGCACATCTGTAATCCTGATCCTTAGGAGAAGCAGAAATTCAAGGCCAATCTCCTCTACTTATTGAGGTTGAGACCAGTCTGGGGTACATTAGACCCTCTCCCCAAATGCATGGAACCTAAAAGACTCATTGGATTGTAATCATATCGAAAGTTCTACTGTAATAACACTAACCCTTACTGAAGTTTGTATCCTGATGACTATGAGGATCTGTGGATGTGTTAATGAACCCTGAGAACCTTGGTACAAGACCAAGGAAGCATCCAGCTCCCTCAAGCTGGCATTTAGAATGGGCAACCGAAGGAGAAATAATGAATGACCTGGCCAATTGTTTGTGTCTTGCACAGACAAGTCCTAGTTTGTAGCCATGACCCTGCTAGCATTTAAAAGCTACTGATACATAAGTGGTGCTTCCCTGCCAGTAATTATGTAACATTAATTGCTATCCAAAACTAAACCTATCAGCAAACTACCTACCACAGTAGGAAAGGTGGAGGCAATAAAATAGCCAAGTCAGCATTCTTCATCACTTGCCTAGAAGAGAATGTTATAGCCTCAGTGATTCCTTTTTTTTTTTTTTTTACTACTACACTAAGAAATGATGGTATTCGGTCAGAAAATGCCTTTTGACAACTAACTGGAGCTAGTTTCCAGTAGGGGGTACATCATGGCTTCTTCCACTCCTCACCCCTGAACATTCCTCTTCGATTTCACACGGTACCAGATGGAGTTTGTGCACTATCTCGAATGTTTCCATTCTCACCCGATGACAATTTATTGGATGCAGTGTTTTAGTTAGGTTGAAATGTGGAAGCGACGCTGTGTGTCCTGTGATCCTGAAGACTGGGCAAACCTCCTTCTATGACAGGTCTTCCTTGTCTTGCCGCCTGCCTCTCTCTCATTCGAAAAGCAACTGAGTGTGGTTCAGTCCAAGTTTAAAATGTAATCAGGGAAAGTGATCCTGTCAGGTTGTCAGCGGCTGATCACAGCGAGCAAGCCAATGCCAGGCTCCATCAGCCTTGAGGACACCTCTGGCACCTGTCTGGAATATCAAAAAGACAGGACAGGGAGCAGGAGTGTCAAGTTCACTATTTCAGGCCATAACTAACAACGCAGAACTATCCCGCTTTTGTTGTTAGTCCTTAATCGGCAATGGTGGCGGCAAGGCTTACCTGGGTCTGAGGTAACAGTTCACATTTGGGGCTATCCTGGCATTCTTAATGGCTGATCTTGGAGTTTCTTCTATGGTCCACAGCTTACCCAGCCAGAGGATGTTGGTCTGTAGACACAGACATGTCAAAACTGGAAAGCTTGGCCTGGCCTTTCGCCCACATATCTTTGGTCAGTTCTTCTGTAATCCTCTGGTCTTGGTGGTCAAGGTCAAATAGGGTCCTGCTTCCCTTGTGTGGGAACTTCAGCAGCTGTAATGCAAGTGTGAGTCCTCTGCTCTCCGCTTTTCTTTTTTTCTTTTTCTTTTTTTCTTTTTTTAACAGAGCTGAGGACCGAACCCAGGGCCTCGCGCTTGCTAGGCAAGCGCTCTACCACTGACCTAAATCCCCAATCCCTCCATTTTTCTTCCTATGTGTCTTCCTCTGATGTCAGGAACGTGATACTGGCCAGCAATCACAGACTCAGCATCCCTCAGAAGCGTGTGTGTGCGTGTGTGTGTGTGTGTGTGTGTGCGCGCGCGCGTCATCCCCCATCCCGAGCTTCTGCCATTCCCCTCTCCAACCTCCTTGTTGTCACGGAAAGGAACCCTGGTCCAAAGTCTCTCTTTAGAAGTCGCAGCGAAGAGACTGGGCAGCTTTTCAAAAATGACAGTTGTTCAAGAAGAATAAGTTGGCTGAAGTTTTTCTGGGGGAAGCTCTGAGAAGATGCAGAATCAGGGCTGACAGAGGAAAATAGGGAGAAAAGGCCAGGAGAGGAGAAAAAGAGTGCTGCTGGAAATAAGAACGGTCTAGCCAAGAATTCTCAAAAGATTAGCTCCCTCCTCCCACGGCCGTGTGCAATGAGCAACAGCATCTCTCCATTCTTTCTTTCCACGCCTTGGTGCCTTTGTATCTTTCTGGCTTACCTCGTGACCACTCCAGACCATTTGTAATATCCATATCTCACGAGCAGTTCAGCCTTCGGGGTGTACCGAAGTCCAGGCGCACAGTCACAGACAGTGGCATTTACCTTCCTCCCAGAGTCAACAGGACCTTGGTCTTTATCTGAGCATTCTTTCAGCAATGCCAGGCTAAGAGAGAAATGGCCTCCCAGGATTGGGGAATGCTCTCCAGCCACGGCCTACATGTGGTGAGCAACTGGAGTGGGGATTCATTGCCATCCTTCTTAATTAGAGCCTGGCTGGGCTGATTCGGGGAAAGCTATTATCTTGGTGGTTTCGGAGACCTCAAGCTGCTCAGCAGCCACAGGCAGATGGTTTCTGAGTGAGTGAGTCCAGAAGGCCAGTTCAGGCTCCCTCTCATTGCACACTGGCTCTCACTGCCTTCACCTCAACCAAGAACTAAATCAGGGAAGTACCAATGCCGGTTATCCAAGGAAGGTGACACATCCTGTTTCCAAACAGATCACAACGAAGACCCCTCCCCAGTCATGAGCCCCCGGCCCTGTCGTCATTTCCAGTCCCTAGCCATCTTCTTTCTTCTCAACCATCTTCCCATCTACCCTGGAAACTCAAGTGACTGATCTTTCATGTGTAAATCCTCCTACCTGAAGCATGCTTGTTCCATGCCAGTTCCTTCACCTACACTCTTCACTTGGCCCTGCCTCACAGGTTCTGTAGAAGTAGAGACATGTGGTCAGCACAAGTCCAAGATGGCTGCCCGTGATTTCCATTTCATTGTGTGTCTGCTGTAAATATATTTTGCAAGATGTCCCAGAATAGGGAAACTGTCTGGTGTGGCTGATCTGATCACATATCCCTAAATCAAGATCCCTTGAGTTTATGGGTAAGGGGGGAACCAGAAAGTTTGACTATTGCTGCTGACTTCAAGAGAAAGGAGACTGTTTCACGGGGGATATAAATGACCTTTCAGAATCTAGGTTGACACCTGCTGATGAACAGCAAGAAAATAGAGAATTAGGTCCTCCACCCCCAGGAAATGAATTCTGCTGTCAACAGGAATGAGCCTGGAAACAGAGATTGTGCCACACTCCCCAGTGCCTCTAAACAAGAATCCATCTCAGTCAGGACCTTAACTTCAGCCCTGTGTGACCCCACACAGGTCACAGATCCACTCAGAGCCGGGCCTTGAACCTCCAGAACTGGGAGACAATGTAGGGAGGGGAGGTGTTTGACCTGTTGGCTTTGTGATGATCCGTGGTACGGTAATAGAAAGGGAGCACACTGCTACTCTGTAGTCTGCTGTATGGAGGAAACGGGATGAGATGGTCACACAAGCTGCCCAAAGTCAGGAAGAAAGCAAACCACGCCAGGCTTTGGACTCAGAGGGGATGGCTCCAGAACCACGTCTGTAACTAGCAGCTCCCCAGCCACACCCCTGCCTGGTGTCCTTTGATGTCCAGAGGCCATCACCTGGACTCTTGGGGAAAGCCTCTTCTGGTGACAGTCCCCACCCTGGTTCTGCGGTGGCTGTGTGCATTCTCTCCACATATGCCACCAAGCTTTGCATGATCATCTGCTGCGCTCGACGATCACTTCATGGAGCTTGGGGTGAGGCGTGAAGATGAATGGCCACTTGCTCTCAGCATTGAAAGCCCCGGCTGTGTGCCATCCCCCCACACATCTGTTTCATCGTTTGCCATGGGGCTGATCACTAGTAAATGTCTGTGGAATGCATAATTGTGAGGAAACGACAGCGGGATTGGGGACTGTCAGTAGCTGATGGTCTCCTGTGGAAAAGGCCTTGACTATAATAGATCCCGACTGTGAAGCCACCCTACCTGTGACTTCCTGACTCCTCTCCTATGAAAGTCTAAAGCAGAAACACCCTGATGGGGCAATGTGAGACTTGGATCTGGGTTCACTTCCTGCGGTAGGAGCCTGAAGAAAATCAAGTTCGGACCTGAGAAGGAAGCAAGAGGGAAAGCTGAGAAGGTGTCATTTGCTAAGATGAAGGAATTTCTTTAGCATCTTCTGCTTTCTTAAGAAGAGCAGCCAAGAAGCCTTGCATGAAATAAAAATGGGAAACACAGAGGCCTTGACTTTGCCAGAATGGTCCCTGCCCTGCCCCTTGGCAGGTGCCCACCTATACTTTTCTCGTGATTATTCATTAAGCTGGAAGCTGATGAGAAGCTGCGGGTTCTGCTGAAGTATGCCTGCGTATGGCTCAAAGCCCACCGGGAACAGCATTCTAAACAGCTGCGGCTTCGGCGGGGCAGAAGTTACTGGGCATAAATTATACCTGTTATTATAGGCAGGGACTCATGTATGTGCCTAATGAAAACCAAAGTATGGAAAAAACACTTAGCTCTCTTTGTACCCTGCCACTTGGCACACCAGCGTCCTATGGCTGAAGTGGGAAATCAGGACACAACTGAGTTTGAGGGCTTTGGGGAGAGGCCAGTGTCCAAGACTTTCCACCCGTGGAGCTTGGCTTTAGGGGCCAAGCCTTGGGGGCAGCCAGGAGAATTTGGCTGGAGCAGCAAGAGACAAAGTGAAGTCCCAGAAAGGGGCTGTTTTATTGGAGTCACTAATAATAAACCGGATAATAAAGTTGTGGAGCCGCGGGAAACAGCACAGTCAAGGACGACAGTTCCTAAGAAGCCTGGTGCCTGTAATAAACTCAGCAAAACAGAGAAACGCTGGCCGAGGGGCCCGGGAGATGCTAAGTGGGAAAGGTGCTTGCTGCACACGTGTGAGCTCAGTGGTGCACACCTGTAATTTTAACACTGGGGAGGCAGATACAGGGGGGTCCCTGGGGTTTGCTGGCCTGCCAGTCTGGATGAGCTCCAGGTTCAGTGAGAGACCCTCTCTCAAAAAAATAAGGTGGTGAGCAACTGAGGAAGGGACCTGATGTCAACC
This sequence comes from Peromyscus maniculatus bairdii, assembly GCF_049852395.1. NCBI lineage: Eukaryota > Metazoa > Chordata > Mammalia > Rodentia > Cricetidae > Peromyscus > Peromyscus maniculatus. The sequence continues at coordinate 97,093,127 of NC_134859.1, read as the reverse complement.
TCTGGCCTCTGCATTCATATACATTCTCATTCCTCTCTCTGTCTCTCTTTCTCTCTGTATGGGTGTGTGTAGCACGAATCTTAGAAGGTCTTATTAATAAAAACAAACCCAGAGCCAGGTTTTGGGGTGAACGCTGAAAGATCAGAGAAGCAGAACAGGCCACAGCTAACTTCACCTCGCCAATTGCTCAGCTGATCCTGTTTCCTCAGACTGGAAGCCTCTGAGTCCTCACCCAAATGGATCTCAGCTCAACTGCTGCTCAAAAGCCTAAAAGCTTAACAAGACTCTAGTTCTTGGTCCTCACGCCTTATATCTTTCTGCTTCCTGCCATTACTTCCTGGGATTAAAGTCGTGTGTCACCATGCCTGGCTATTTCCAGTGTGACATTGAACTCACATTGATCCAGATGGATCTCTGCCTTCGGAATGTTAGGATTAAAGGTGTGTGTGTGTCACCACTTACTGGCCTCTATTTCTAGTGACTGTTCTGTTCTCTGACCCCAGATGAGTTTATTAGGGTGCATAATATATTGGGGAACACAATATCACCACATGTGTGTCTCTCTCTGTCTTTGTCTCTGTCTCTCTGTCTCTCTCTTACACACACACACACACACACACACACACACGATGGCACAGGAGCATGTGACTAAGAAACTGGATCATAAAAAGCATGGTGGAGCCTGGCAGTGGTGGCGCACGCCTTTAATCCCAGCACTCGGGAGGCAGAGCCAGGCGGATCTCTGTGAGTTCGAGGCCAGCCTGGTCTACAAAGGGAGTTCCAGGACAGGCACCAAAACTACACAGATAAACCCTGTCTCGAAAAACAAACAAACAAACAAAAAGCACGGTGGCCTGGATTTATTTTCCCATACTGGAGGTCAAACCCAAGCTGGAGCCCTCGCCTAGCACACACTCCACCACTGAGCCCTAGACATACACCAAAGAAAAGCAGAGCTGTTCATCTGCTAAGCTAAGAACAGCTCTCAGATGGCAAACCTGTTTCACTTGCCAGAATTTGGGCCATAGGCAAACATGTTTGATGGTGCTAACCAAAATAAAATCAATGCAAAGGGACAGATCATCTCTCCTGGCTCAGTCACATGTCCCAGAAGGTCAGTTTCAGCAGTTGAGATGGGCATATATGTGTATTTCTGGTCCATTTTTCTTTAATAGCAGAAAACTCACAGACCCTGTAGGGAAAGTTCATATCTGTTCTCACAGCTCAACTCATGCTCTTTATTACTCTGATAAGAGTTATGCATCACCAGTAATGCTCCTTATTTCTACATCCTGTGTTCCCCTGAGCACTCAGAAAAGAAGAAGTCAGACTGAGTGACCCCAATTCTATAATCAAATCCAGCTTCCTATATTAACCAAAGTTTCATTGCGGAGGGATTTTAACTGGGGTCACTGTATCCAACTGAGTTCAGGTAGGATCCGCATTTCCCTTAAATTATGCAAAATTTGCATTCCGAGCATATGTTCGGCCTCCTAGGAAATAGTTCATTATACTTGCAAAGTGCTCCTTGCATTCATCAGGATGCATTGGTTTAGTGAATTAGAAATCCAACTTAAGGTAGCTCAAGCAGGACTAGGGACAAAAGTAGACGCTCAGGAAGCCAAACCTGGGAGAAGGAGAGGGCTAGCCACACACAGCAGAAGCAACCTTTGACGGCCACTGCTCTTGCTCACCACAGCTCCCCTGCCTGTCTTGGCCCTGCCTGTCCAGTGCTCGCTCTCTGCCCTTTACCTTTGTTCATCCTTTCCTGAGGCTTATATTCCAGCAGCAACCAGGGGCCCCTTGCTTCTCTTCTTTGAGCCTCCTCAGCCTCCCTGCCTCCTAGACAGTCTAAATATCTCCTCTCCACTCACCCCCTTTTTAACCTACTTGTTCATACAGATAGACTGAAAGTCCTGCTTCTTCTAGAGCCTCTACACCAGACCATATGCGCGCGCGCGCGCACACACACACACACACACACACACACACACACACACACACACACCACTTTGAGGTCAGAAGTACAAAACTAGCTCTTTGTGTTTCTCTTCTTATAATCCTAGTCCTCAGAGCTGGAGAGATGGCTCAGCAGTTAAGAGCACTGGCTGCTCTTCCAGAGGACCAGGGGTCAATTTCCAACACCTGTACACAGGGGCTTACAACCATCTATAACTCCGGTTCCAGAGAATCCATCATTATCTTCTGACCTCTCAGGGCACCAGACACTCACCAAGTACATATAAATCCATATAGGCAAACACTCATACACATAAAAACATTTAAAAATAAATCTGAAAATAATAATAGTATCCAAGACTAACAGATGCTGTGATTCCATGTACCACACCACTTCTTCTTAAAAACCAATGTAATATTTAGAAACAATAATGAAAATTTGTCTCTCCTTAAGAGGTTTATGAAGAGCTTGTGTTTTAGAACAGAACTCTCAAAGACCATTCATTGTCTGTCCATTTCTCAGTTGGACATCGGTGATTGGGCTGAAAATGCCTGACTTGAGGCAAAATGCTTGAGGCCAAAAACATTTTGGATTTCAGACATTTTTGAGGGGAGAATTTTTATATATATTGTATGTGTGCGTGTATTATATGTAATATATATAATGAGATATGCAGAGGGTGGGACACATGTCTATATAAATTGCTGTTTTTGTTACACGTGTGTCCTGTACACATAGCCTAAAGGCAATTTTACACAGTATATTGAGAACTCCTGGTTTTGGCCATGTCCTGCTATATGACATCAGAAGTCTCTGCTCAAAAGTTTCAGATTCTGGAATCTTTTGGATTTCAGATATTTCAGACAGGGGCATTCAACCTGTAATAATTGTCGGCATTAACGCCATGGACATGCAGAGTCATTTGTGTAATTAGTTTCCCACTGAAAGGATTGGTCTGAAGCTGAGCATGATACACACGAATGTAACCCTCTGCACTCAAGAGTCTGAGGCAGGAGGATCACAAGTTCAAAGACAACCGGGGCTACATAGCATAAAAAAGAAATTGCCTCAAACAAGCAAAGTATTGGTCTGCAGAGCCAGTAAGACTGGCCTGAAGAGTCCCCTGCACAGCCACCGGCTCGTTCACAGTTCCCTATGACGTTACCGGCCCACTGGCCCAGGCTGCCCCTGCAGCTTCAGCTGTCTGCATAGGTGCATAGGGCCCCTGGTGAAGACATCCAGTGAGAAGCAGAGGTGCTGGTGGCATGCTAGGACCCTGCAGAGACCAAGCACCTCTCGAGAAGTCCCCATTTGCGTTCTCTGCTTTAAGCACTGCTGGGAGCACAGACATTTAAGGAAAGAAGGGTTTGTCTTGGCTCACAGTTTGAAGGTGCCTTCCGTTATGTCAAGGAGGTCATGGCAGCCGCCGGAGCTTGGAGCAACCGGTCGCATTACATGTGCCGCCTGGAGGTAGAGAGACATGGATGCTGGTCTGCAGCCTGCTTTCTCCTTTTCATTCAGTTGGAGATTCCCCAGTCCATGGAATCCTGTCACTCACATTTAAGATGGGCCTTCCCACCTCAATGAACCTAATCTAAAAGCTGCCTCTCTGCCTGCCTAGAGGATTGTTTCTTAGGTGAGTGTAGGTCCTAACAATATTAACCATCACACCATTAAAAAAGGAAAAATAGCCTCAGTGCAACTCCACAGCACCAAAGCAGTATGGAGGAAAATGCATGCTCTACGTTTATAGTTACAATCACAACATTATTTTCATATATAATAATATTTAGTGCAGTGGTGAGAAACAAGGAATGGATCTCCTAGGGCAGTTTACTCTGAGAAAACAAAAATGCCTGAGGTGGAGTTCCTACTACAAATGTGTCTGCCTCCTAGCCTGGAGCCCTCTACAGAGAGAGAACTCTTGAGGATCCACTCGGTCCGGCTGGGTGCCTGAGATGTCACACTTTCAGCCCACTGGGAGCCAGGGGACCACCCTGCCGTCCCCAAACAAAGGGAAATCAGGCATTGGTTGTATTTGATACGGAGGCTGCCATCGTCTCTGCCCTCGATGGTACCTTCACTTTGCTACCTGCAGCACTGAAGTGATGCAGCCTGGGTGCCAGCCAGAAGCCTCCCTCCAGCAGCTCCGGGAGACTTTAGTCCTCGCCTCGCCTGACTGGCATCCCATGCCCTCTGGCCATCACTACAATAGGTCTGAAGGCCACATCTCTGCCTCTTCTGTGCCTATGTGTACCTGTTTCCTCTCCTCTCCTGCCTGTGTGTTCGTGTCTCCCTTCTATCTGTCTGTACATGTTTCCTCCCCTGTCTGTCTTTCCCTTCCAAAACACTTGTCATTAAATTCATGGCCCATGTACATAATCCAATCGCATCTCAAGAATCCTAACTTAGTTGCATCCACAGAGTCTTTTGCCAAATGAAGATCTGTTTACAAGCTCAGGGTGCAGGCCAGGCATGGAGCATTTGGGAAATCACCATTCAGCCAGGGACAGCTATATTTCATTACAAATACAAACTCTATGTAGTTATCTCTTCAAATGTTTTTGAAACCTTTTAGATAAAAGAGAATCAAAGATCATCCATTAGATAAGCTTCCAGATATATCATAAAATAATCATGATCTGTTGCAACATAAAATAAAAAATAGTCGAAAAAATAGGTCAAAGAGAAAATGAGACTCGAGATCAGTGGAGTGAGTTGTAAGGAGTTTCTCACGTTTGCCAAGAAAACGTGCCAGAGTCAGCTCTGCTTAGAAACCACCATCGGTCTCTGAGACAGAGGCCTGGGGAAGCAGTGACCCCTGGGGTGACTCAGCAAAGAAATGTCTTCCCCAAGGCCCTCAAGTCCTCCCCACATCACTGCCACCACCACCACAAGTCATAGCACTGCGTAAGGACTGGCATCCTCCTCCACACCCTTAGGAGAGCCTCCCCGCAAGATGTCCCTCAGCACAAGCCTCCTGGAATTATCTTCACCCAGACCCACACTAGTGCCCTGGTACAAGTCTCTGCCTCACTCTTGGAAAGAAGGTAAAGTCTTGAGGCTCCAGGGCAGTGGGCACGAGACATCCTTTGGACCACCCTGCAGGAGCCTTGCCATTTCAACAGAGCCTCTGATCAGCACTTGAGTGACAGTGGCATTAAGATAAAACTCCAACAGCACCTGGGCTGCAGCTTTTCAAGGTTGTCATTTAGTGCAAAGAAACAGAGTCTGTAATTAGCTGAAGGTGGAAGTGGAACAGAAGGGCCTTTGTGCAGGTCATAGAGTTAAACAGCCTAGGTAAGTGGACACAGTCACTGACCTCTGTCCGAAGGGAAACCACAGGTCCCCAGGCCAGCTAGATTCTCCTCAGACTATACTTTCGGGTCTGCTGGGATGGGCCAATGAGTAATTAATCAATCAATATGCCATGGATGTGGCTGCAAAGTTAGGAGCTGGAAAAAATTTTAAATCGATTATAACCAAATGAAAACCATCAATAAAGCAATCATTGAATGCCTAATGCATCAGTGGCCTCTCTAGGTTAAACTCATTACTAAGCAGACACCCAGTTATTCACAGTGGATAACATCTGTTCTGTTATTAGCTATAAACCCATTAAAAGACAGGAGAAGCCAGCCAAAAACTACAAGCTTGGATTTATAAAATTACAGATTATATTTATATGAGCTACGACCCCTTTATTTGGTAGCCATGGAGTCTGTGATCTATTAAAAATAACGTGTGCGTTGTGATAGCAAAGCCATCTCATCTACATACATGAAAAGTATGTCTTCCCCAGTCCCCTGGTGAGGGATACTGTGCCCCACTCATTGGAAGTATTATCTACTGAAAAAAGGTATAATTTAATAAACAGGTGCACCTGAAGAGCCGGGTTCCTCTGGAGACAGCCGGTTGGCTCTTCTTGTTCTCTGGGTCTTCTTTACAAAAGGAAAACTTCTATCTTGCCATCCAGAGGGCACCCTGTGTGCTTCTTTTCCCAGCCCCGTTTTACTTTTCTGGGGGCTCCAATCACAGCTTGCTATGCTCTTGTTTGTTGACTTGTTTCACAATAACCTACCCCCACTGGATCCTAAGCCCTTTAAGGGTTGTCTGGGATTAAATAAGGGCTCCACATTCTAACTCCTGGCTCTTGGGAGTAGCTTCTTGTTCTGGGGAATAAGTCATTTAAGTATTTAAGTCAAGAATAACTTTTGATTGGTTTAGTTAAATTGAAATGAACCCTCATTGGGGATTATCAACATGGTCCCCAAATCCATTGTCAAGCGTCCTTATAAGAGGAAGATTAGACACATGCAGAGGAGATAGCCAAGCCTGCAGAGACTAGAGTGAAGCATCCATTATGACAATGATGGTCTTGGAAGAAACAAAGAATGAACCCAAACCCCGAACCCCAAAATGAGCTTAGCCCTACTGGCAACCTGTCTTTTAGACTCTTAGATTCAAGCTGTGAAAGAATATGTTATTTTGAGTGAGTGAGAGGGTGAGTGAGTGAATGAATGTGTGAATGAGTGAATAAGTGAGTGAGTGAATGAGTGAGTGAATCAATGAGTGTGTGAATGGGTGGGTGAGTGAGTGAATGGGTGGGTGAGTGAGTGAATGGGTGGGTGAGTGAGTGAATGGGTGGGTGAGTGAGTGAATTAGTGAATGAATGAGTGAATGGGTGAGTGAGTGAGTGAGTTAGTGAATGGGTGAGTGAATGGTGAGTGAATGGGTGAATGAGTGAATGGGTGAGTGAATGAGTGAATGGGTGAGTGAATGAGTGAATGGGTGGATGAGTGAGTGAATGGGTGAGTAAATGAGTGAATGGGTAGGTGAGTGAGTGAGTGAATGGGTGGGTGAGTTAGTGAATGGGTGGATGAGTGAGTGAATGGGTGAATAGGTGGGTGAGTGGGTGGGTGAGTGGGTGAGTGAATGAGTGAATGGGTGAGTGAGTGAATGGGTGGGTGAGTGAACAAGATAGTTTAAGGAGCTCAGCAGGCAACCCTGAGTTCTGTCCTGGCTGCCTTCCCTGTGCTGTAAACCTGAGGCTTGTTTCCTCAGGCCTGAGTTTCCTGGTGTGTGAAGGAGTGTGATATGCATCCCAAGGGTGGCGTGAGGGCGCCTGGTGCCTTCAACACTGAGTCGCCAGTAGTGAAAGACACTGGTTGGTTTCCACTAACATTCCATGTGAGCTATTTGGTTCCCGTCAATATCCAGCCCTCTCCATTGTGTTTGGTGGTCGGGCTGATGGTGAAGAAGCAATGTCTGTGGTCCCCGTGCCAGGAAAAAGCACCCTCACTTGCAGGCTGGTCATGGCCCTGGTTTGACTTAGCCAGAGCTGGCTCATCTACACAGAGAGTGTGAAATGATCTCTCCCTCAACACTGAGATGTAAAACACTAGAGCTTGGAGGGGGAGAGAAAATACAGAGTGGTCTATATCTGCAGTGTGTTCACCTGTTTCAGAAACCTCTCTCTCTCTCTCTCTCTCTCTCTCTCTCTCTCTCTCTCTCTCTCTCTCTCTCTCCAGATTCTAGGACACCCCCCCCCGTTCTTTGCCTCTCATGAAGCTTGTATTAAACAGGCTGATCTCGACTTATGGGAGACTTTCCCCTCAAGCTATAGCTCTGTGGACCTTGCCACACAGATGCAGCTGGCACACACCAGCACTTTGTGTTCCATACAGTGTTAATATAATACTGCCCAACCCTCAGAACTCTGTATGCAGGTCCTGTTGTCATCTACCTTTTCAGACTAGACTGGACTTACGAGTCAGGGAGATGCTTCAGGCACAAGGAACTCGGGTCCTTGTGTTGTAATTCACATAGAAGGAAAAGTGGGGTTGGTTGGAATGTGATGATCTCAGCACTGGGGAAGCGGAAAAAGACGATTCCTGGGCTCCTAAAACAACCGTCCTCAGTTCAGTGAGGAACCCTGACTCAAGAACAAACAAGGTGGACAGTGCCTGAAGAACCATAGCCAAGGTTATCCTCTGGCTTCCACCAACATGTGCGCGCGTGTGAGCGCGCGCGCGCACACACACACACACACACACACACACACACTGGATTTCAGGTCAGGTCTTTTCAACTTCAGAACTGAAATTTGACACTGAGTTTCACTTCAACTTCAACACGTGCTCTCAGCCAGGTCCTAGAAACAAAGATGAAATGAATGCAAGTCCAGGAGGCTCACCGCCCAGTGGTCTCAGGCCTTCAGCTCTTCTTGCCAAGGCTCAGACATTAGGGAGGCAAAATGACTTCCATGGAAATGTAAACCATGGTAGCCTGCTGGGGATCAGATTAACAATGAGCATCAAAGCTTTAAAGATAGAGCCACTTGTCAACGGTTAGACACGCTGTTGTTGTTGCTGTTGTTGTTGTTGTTGTTGTTGTTGCTGTTGTTGTTGCTATTTTACACCTAACGTGTTGGGATTCCTCTGACTGATAGGGGATCGTCCCTAATAGGATCTCCCCATCAAATCCTGTGTCTTTCTTGAGTTTTGTCCTAAGGCCAGCTGCTGGCAGTGCCACCGTCATTGGCACCGGTTCCTGGCTCCCAAATCTTGAAAACGGAGAAAATAAGAACCTTGCTGATACCCTGAGGAGCGTCTGTGAGGACGGAATGGGTTAAATTTGCAAAGTGATTTAAACAGTGTGAGGAACAAGATCCGGTGCTGTGTACAGTTTACCTAGTGTCCTTATTCGGACTCATTTCAGGTCACTGGTTTCTCTGGAACTGAGACAGAAATCCCTGTGGTCTCCAGCCCAGGGATGGTCTATGATACTCCCATTCTCGTTCGGGTGCCTCTCCAAAAGCCACGCCCCACTCTGGGTAGGTGTTACTCAATAGCTGAACCAGGACTGTGGACAGACAGGGTCAGGACAAGGTCGGCACCCAGGCAGTGCAGACCCATCACGAGGCAGCTCCGGAAGAGGAAGCGACGCGTCCTTATCACCGCCGGGAAATGGGAACTCTTGGTGAAATCTCACTAAAAGGTCAGTCCAGTCATCGCTTTCCTAACAGCAAACAGATGACAAACTCCAGTGTTTCCCCCACACCACCATCACAGTTTTTAAGAAAGTGACATCAAAAAGTCAAATTAGTTTCCTTATTAAAATTTTAGCGTACAAAAAATAATGGGTTTCATTATACTCCCTTCATACGTGTTTATCATTGCACACTGTTCATAGCCACTCATTAACTTCTTTTATCCCCCCATATATAATATATAAACCTTAATTCCACGTGTGAGAGAAAGCATACAATCTTCCCCCATCACCCTGTCTTATTTCCTCCTAACCCCACTCCCCACAATAGTACCCCTTCTACTTTTAAGTCTCTTTTCAAATCTGGATTCTACATATGAAAAAAATGTGACATTCATCGTTCTGATCTGGTTTATTTATCTTAACATGATGCTGTGTGTTTCAAATCCATTTTCTTGCAAATGACCTAAGTTAATTTTTCTTTAACTCCATTGTATGTGCGCATGCCTGTGGCTATATGCACTCCATTTTCCTTGTCATCCCTCGGTTGGCGAGCCCCTAGGCTGGTTTCATGTCTTGTCTCTTGTGACTAGCAGAGCAACAAACACTGTTGTGCATGAGTCTCTCTGTGTGTGCTAACATGGATATACACCCGAGTGGTATAGCTGGGTTGTGTGGTAGATCTATTTTTAGTTTTCTGAGGAACGGCCATACTGATTTCCATAATAGCTATGCTAATTTGCTTGCCCTTCAAATTAAATTCTTGACAAGGCATCAGTTTCTCTCAAGCCACTGGGGAAGAATGGGAAAGGTTCTGGTCAAAACCCAGCTTCAAAACCTTTTCTACTTGACTTTTATTACTTCTGCTTGTGGACCTTAACCCTTTCAATGTTCAATGCTATAGTAAGATAATATGTCCAAATAACCCAAGACTCTGCCTTCAGTGAGCATTACACAAATGCACGTTAAGTGTTAAGTTCAAAGAAATCCCACAGCAGAGGCATTACTGATCAGTAAAATCAGTATATTGTATTGTGAGTGACAGATCCCTTGCAATTAGGTGGGTCGTGTGACCAGCTCTAGCCAATGGAAATTCAGTTGCAGTTACTGACATCACTTCTTGACAAAGTCCTGGGAAGCCAGTGCTGAACCCTATGGTTCCTCTCCTTGCCATGAAGAACCTAAAGTCCATGTTACTAGGCTCCTCTATGCCCGTCAGACTGGCTGTGAGTCACTCTATGGAGCAGAATCCCTAATGACTTTGGTTAGGCATGCAGTATAACTGAGAAATATGTCTTGGTTGTGGTAAGTCACTGAGGTTTGGCGATTAAAATGTTGCTATATCAGAACCAAACCCAGTCTGACTAACGCAGGAAGTAAATGGGTAGATGGATTGATTGTGTTCCACCAACTCAATCATGGAAGAAATGAAACACCGACTTGTTTTTCAGAAATCAAATCAAATGGCAATCTGAGTCCCTTTCTATTAAGATGGCTGGAAACTACATCTCAGTCATCACAGAGCCCCTTCGAGCAAACCCCTTCATGGCCAATGTCCTTATGGTCCAGGCACTGTGACATCTGAAGAGGGTACATCCCTGCTCCATCACCACATGCATGTGGATGGTAGTGTTGCTTCCTTGTCGATTTCCAGCACAAGATGCTTGGCTGAGGCTAGATTCCTGGTGCCTAAAATGAGTCCTCCTTGGTACCACCCGGGCACTCCTCACAGGACCATGCAGCCAATGTTCCTCTCCTCACCTCAGAAAAGCTTCATGCTTCTCCCAACTTTTATCCACTTCCTACTCACTGTCAGTCTACATAGCATATTCCTTCACTGAATCTAGACTTTCAAAAAAATAATTAAAACAGGGAAGGAGTAAAGAAAGCTGGTCCTGCTCTCTCAACTTTCAGTTGGTTCTGAATCATAACTGCCCTTCTAGACAAGGAAACATGAAGGCCCAGCTACCTCCTTCAAACAGGAGTGTAGAAAGTTCCAGAAGACAAAAAAAACAGCATTAATTTCTCACAAAATTTCCAGCCACATGGTTGACTGCTCATGTTGAGGAGGGAATGAGGCCAAGTCCACAATTACAATCCATTTGCCAATCAAGTGGAAAATAGTAGCATGCAAATTAGCACTGGTTCATAGGCCAACGACTGGAAAATTTCATCGGGTAGATCACAAGGAAATTTGCTTACAAACTACAAAAAACATAAGCCTGCCTCCATTCGGATACTCTTCTCTTTCAATACTCACACCTGCAAAACAGTTCAAGTTCAAACTTGTTTGAGGCCAAGTTCAAACTTGTTGACAAACAAATGTATCCTAGTAAAACTCTTGATTACTGGAGTTTCCAGGGTGTGTATTTTTAAACCTCCTGAATTTTCTGCTCAAAGAATTGTCTTTAGACCATGTTTCTGCTTTCTGTGCTCAGAAAAATTATAGAGCAAAGAGAGGACTCATATCCACCAATACCAATGTCATTTACTAAAACTGGAGTGTGTGTGTGTGTGTGTGTGTGTGTGTGTGTGTGTGTGTGTGTGTGTGTATTTGTATATATGTATGCATATGTGTATATGAGTGCCTATATGTGTGTATATGTATGTACCTGTATGTATTTGTGTGCTTATGTGTATGTGTATTTGTATATATATATATGTGTGCATGTATGTATGCATATATGTATATATGTATGTGTATATGAGTGTGTGTATATGTAAGCATATGTGTGTATGGGTGTGCAATATAAAGTGATTTATTTTAGGATTGCACAGTTAAAGGATGAAATACAATTTGGCATTTAAGGACATCAACACTGCATCTTTTGGGAACTAGTGTGTTTCAGTGTCTTGTTCCTATGCCTGTTAGGCTGGGATGAATCTGACAACTAAATGTTCACTGACACAGATTTACATAAAACAAATTAAGTAACATTTTTAATTTTTGCTGTGCAGAAGATATACAGCATATGGGGCCTTGAGGAAGGCTTTTATGCTGTCAACAGAAAATATTAAATTGCTCAGAGTCTAAAATCCATCATAGCAGTTTTCAGGCTGTCATCAGAGGATTAAGTGCTTTAATTCCTCATGATTCCGTGGCTCTCGTCCAGGGTTTCTAACCCCAGTATTACTGACCTCTGGGGCCAGATAATCTCCTGTGGTGAGACTTCATTAATTACATCATAGGACGCTCCCACTGTCTCTCAGCACTCCGTCCACTGGTTATGGCCACCACCAGGGTCTCCAGACATTGCCAACTCTTGCTTGAGGAGTGAAATCACTCCTTGCTGAGAACCACAGGCCTGTGCAAAGGAAGAAACAGCCATGTGACAAGTCTGCGGCTGTGAGATCCCAGCTCTGTGAACACCACATCACAATGAGGCTGAGAGCTCTTTGGGCTAGTGTTCACAGTCAACATCCCTGAACGTGCATGGATTGAATGTGCATACCACACAGGAAGGGCTCCCTAAGCAAGAGGCTTCATTTCAGGACTTCTCTGGACCTTCACCTGTCTTCTCTGCACTGGCAATCAGCCACCAGGTCACAGTTCAGCTTCACTTTGCATAATCATTTGTCTGGAACTAGTGATGTTTATTGACCAGTTTGATTCTTAGCTCCACACCCAGGACTAGAGTCGAGAAAACTGCTTGGCTGGAAGGGATCTGCCAGTCCCCTGTTGTGATTCTGGGAGTCCCTTAGACTCGGGGGTCCTTTTACTGTTTTCCTCCAGAGTGTATAGAGACCCACATCTCCAGCGATCAATCTCAATGCTGCAGCAGAGGGAAATCTTAACATTCCAACTCTTGGAATGTCCCTTCTAGCTTACCATAGTTGTCTCCTTAAATCTGGGAGCCATCTAGACCCAAACCTGTGAGGCCATCCAAAATCATCCAAAGTTAACAAGTCTGGTCATATTGATAAACCATGACAAAGTCACACCTGGACTCCTAAGAACCTAGGATTCCTAATTTTATCTAAGATTTCTAAATCATTTAAGATAGTCACTTTCTTCGTGGTTCCTAACTGGTGTCTTCTACAATACCTTCAAACAGATGCAAGACTTAATTGAAGGCTGAGTACTGTAGAAGCTCTCCATAATGCATTTGGAAATTCAATGAGTAAGAGAACTCTATTCTAACAGAGACAGAACTCCATCCCTCAAGAGATTCTTTCCCCCAAAGCTTGGAACTGGGTAGCGTTTATCCATCAGGAAACTCACCTACACAGCTAATGACTAATAACTTATAGGGAAATTTACTATGTGCATAAGCACTTTACCAAATACTGAAGAGGATGTGAAAGAAATCCAAGGCAGAGTCATGTCCTCAGGAACTTTAGAACTTTGTTGAGAAAATGACACAGGGCTGGAGCCTTTCCCTCTGGCTCCATTTTGCTATAGCCTGGAGACTGATAACACTGAGTTTAGAAGAAACTCAGAGGCTCCCCTCCTCCTTCCTTCCTTCCTGTTCAGGATCCCAGGTACCAGTGACTAAGGTCCACAAATCCCAGCCCAGAGGATGGGGAAGGAGGACACACATCTTAGCTCTTCACCAGCCAATGGCACCTCCTGGAATTGCTCAAGGATGCATGGCTCTAGGAAATGAACTGTGGTCCAAGCAGTTAGAAAATAATTAAAGAATTATCACCCAGTTCCTCCCCGGGGAATCTCATGGTAAATGTCTGCTCTGCTAACAGTTTGGTGACCAGTGACTTTAACAAAACATTGCTTCCCTGGCATGCAATTTAAAGGGCTATGCTTGAGGAGATTTTGCATCATTGCTCCTGGAAGTGAGACTGTGGCAAGATGCCAGCAGAAAGAGTCGTGATCTCAGCAGAAATGACAGAAGATCTTCCCATGATCAGTTTAGTCCTTCTTGACTTAGGAGGACTTGAAAGTTTAGGATGTGACACCATGGAAAGGAGGAAGAGTAAAGGGGGAGATTTCTGGACTTTTTGATACAGCAGGCATATGAGATCCATAAAGCAAGTATGTAATGTCAATAAAGCAAGCATATGATATCTGTAGAGATGCAAGTCTGCTCCTCTTTTCTGGAGGGCTTGAATAAGCCTGTGGATCTCATTGCTGTCTGTCCAGAAAAAGATAGGGAATAGTTCTCAGAGAACTGTGCATCACCGTGGGTCAGGGAGGGACACATTCATTCACCCAAACCATACTTACATGTCAAATTCTAAGAACCCAGTGTTCAACAAAACCAGAAACAGACTATGCCCCATAGTGCCTGGAGTGGAAAATCATAAACAAAGGAGAAATGATGAGTGTAAAGTATATAAAGGAGTTGGGTATTGTGCAATGGAACACAAAAAGGAGGATGTGGGACATGTCTGGGGGAATGATGCAGACACCCAAAAACTGAGACTTGAGCTGATGGAGAAGGATATAAGGATCCAGGAATGGTGGTGCACTTGTAATCCCAGCACTCAGGAGCGTGAAGCAGAAGGATCACAAATTACTCCTATATGAGGAGTTCCAGACTGGCCTTAGCCACACAGCAAGAACAGAGAGGGACCTAAGGAGGACAAAGAGGAGAAGAAAAAGGCTTGGGAAATAGCATGTGCCAAGCCCTTCTGAGGGATGGATCATTAGGCCCCAGCCAGAGTAGAAGACCTTGGGTCTCGACCACTGGACCCAGAAGAACTCTGCATGTGGCAGAGTTGTGCTATAGTCACAAGTGACTACTACGAAGTCGAGAAGTGGCTGCCATGTTGTGGAGCCAAACCTCAGTTTTAATGTGTTTAAATCTTAACGTGTTTAAATTTAAATAGCCCCATGCTCCGGGTCCAGGCTCTGAATTTGATGTGAAAGAAGCTTGTCTAGTAACAGCAACGGAGAGACACTGAACACTTGTGAGCAGGACGATGGCAGGGCTAGAATTGTGGTGTGGGAAAGCCATCTTTCCAGCTACAGTAAGAATGGATTAATGAGAGTGTGAATGGGGAGAACCACATAGGATGCTATTGAAGAAGTCCAGTTGACTTAGAGTCTGGTGATGGTGGTAGAGAGCAGAGGAGTAGAGAGAGCCAAGAACTAGTAAAGAGGTAACAACTACATGATTTGGTGGTGTGGTGGATACTGTAGGAGGAGGGGATTTAGGGTACTTCTGGGATTCTAGCTCAACCAGATGGATAGTGACATGGTCAACATGCTGTTTCCCTTCCAAGCTCTATACCCACCCTCCAGTTTCTGTATGTTTTGTTGCTGGTGGCTAAGACACTGACCTGACCCTTTGAAAGATCCAGAAGTATCTGAGAGCTTTACTTTATACATTTAAGGAAATTGGCTATAGGAAAGAAATACCTGAAGCCTCTTGTATTGATTTATTTTCTGTTGCTGTTGTTGTTATAAAATACCCGAATACAAGCAACTTAAGGGATAGAGCTTTTCACTGTCTTGCAGTCTCCAGGGGATGCAGCCCAGCATGGCTGGAAAGGTAGGAAAGCTGGAGCATGAGGCTGGTCAGCAGCCAGGAAACCGAGAAAGAACAGTCTCCTATTTCCTCCAGCAAGTCTGCGCCTTCTAAAGCAGTAGTTCTCAACCTTCCTAATGCTGTGACCCTTTAATACAGTCCCTCATGTTGTGGTGATCCCCAACCAAAAAGTTATTTTCGTAGCTACTTCCTAACTGTAATTTAGCTACCATTATGAATCATAATGTAAATATCTGTAGTCAGAATAATGAAAGCTTGGCCTTAGCTTAGGCTTTTTCCCAACTAGCTCTTATAACTTAAATTAACCTGTCTCTATTAATCTAAATTGTGCCACGCAGCTCTGTTACCTCTCCTCTGTGCCATATGTCTAACTTCTTCAGTTCTCACTGGCGTCTCCTAGATTCATCCCGAGTTCTTTTCTCTGCCCAGCTATTAGCCATTCAGCTCTTTATTAAACCAATCACAGTGACATATCTTCACACGGTGTAAACAAGTATTCTGCAACAAATATCTATTTTTTCTGATGGTCTTAGGCAACCCCTGTGAAAGGGCTGTTTGACCCCCAAGGGGTCATCACCCACAGGTTGAGAAAACTGTTCTAAAGGTTCCACAGCCTTCCAAAACATTGTTATTATCTTAGGACCAAGTATTCAAACACATGAGCCTAAGGGGGATATTCATATTCAAACCATAACAACTTGCTTTGTTTGTTTTATTTTGTTTGTTTTATTTTGTTTTGTTTTGTTGAGACAGAGACTCATTATATAGCCCTAGCTGTTTTGGAACTTAGTCTGTAGACCAGGCTAGCTTCAAACTCACGGTTTCTGCCTGCCTCTGCCTCTTGAGTACTGTGATTAAAGGCATGTGTCACTACCCTGGTTCGTAACACCTCTGAATGTTGGGATTTCCCTATTTGGGAAAAGGATCTTTGCAGGTGAGATTAAGTCAGGGATCTTGAAATGACCAAGCTAATCCTAGACTGGGTGAATCCTAAATGCTACCATAAGTATGTATCCTTGTAAGAGAGAAGAAGAAAAATCAAGATGATCATGTGGGCAAAGACTAGCGTGATGTAGCCACAAGTGAAGAGCTCCAAATGTTGAAAAAAATGGTGAATGGAACTGGATGTGATGTGTTATACCTGTAATCCCAACACTCTGAAGCTCTCAGAGACAGGATGGTTGCAACAATTCAATGCCAATCTAAACTTTATAACAAGTTCCAAGCCAGTCAGGGATATAGAATGAGATCTTGTCTCAAAACAAAACAAAACAAAACAAAACAAAATGAATGAATAGATTCTACCCAAGGGTCTTCAGAGAGCATGCCATCCTGCTGATTCCTTGATTTTGGATTCCTGGACCAGTAAAATATGAGATAAGAAGTTTCTGTGGTTTTAAGACATCAAGATGGTAGTGATTTGTCATGGAAACCACAGGACATAAACACTCCCTGTCATTTTACCTCAGAACTATGCTAGTCTGTGCCAGACCAAAGTGAATCCAAAATCCCAGGTACCTGGACTCAGGATAAAATTGGCTTTCAGTATAGCGATTCAGGAGCTTGCTAAAATTAAAGCTAAGCCTGAGATAACAACATCCATGTCTGCCTCCTCCACCTGTCCTGTTTCCCTTCCTTCTTTACCAGTTTCTTCTTGGATTTATTCATCAACTATAGATCAACCCATTCCCCAGGCTGACTTTTAGAAACATCTATAGGCAAGACATGTGCCCTGTACTGGGGGAAAAAAATCACACCTGAGGCCCAGAGGTCCAGATTTGGAGGGAGGGATGGTTATGTGTTTGGCTTTCAACATGGTGAGTACTGGTGCTCCTCAAACAGATGTGAGGAAACCGTGACCTGCCAATCAAATCTGTCCATGACCACCTACTTTGGAACTTGTGTACTGGAACCAGACTCCTCTCACTCACTTACAAACTGGCTACAGCGCCTTCCAACACCGCCATAGCAGAGTTGAGCAGTTGAAACAGATCACTTATCCCCCAACACTAAAATATGTGTTATCTTGGACTTTAAGAAGCACCTCTCGACCATTGCCAGCAGTCTTTTGTGGGGGTATCTTTGTGGATTTCTGTGGGCCTCTTTAGCACTTTGTTTCTTCCTTTTCTCATGTGGTCTTCATTTACCATGGTCTCCTATTCCTTGTTCTCCCTCTCTTTTCTTGATCCAGCTAGGATCTCCTGCTCTCTTTCCCTCGACCCTCGCCATTCATTGCTCCCACTCATGTCCAGGCTGTTCATGTAGATCTCATCTATTTCTCCGTGTCTTTCTTGGGGTCCCATTTTCCAGGTAGCCTCACTGGTGATGTGACCTACTCTGGTGATGGGATGGCCAAACACCCTAATAGTTGTGCCAGAAACCCCATCCAAGGACTGAGGAATCTGGATGCAGACATCCACGGCTAGGCCCCTGGTGGAGCACTGGGAGTTTAATTAGTGAGAAAGAGGAGGGTCTATATGAGCGAGAATTGTTGAAACCAAGGTTGGATAAAGCACAGGGACAAATAACCAAATGAATGGAAACACATGAACTATGAACCAAAGGCTGAGGGCCCCCCAACTAGATCAGGCCCTCTGAATAGGTGAGACAGTCGATTGGCTTGATCTGTTTGGGAGGCATCTAGGCAGTGGTACCAGGTCCTGGGCTCGTTGCATGAGTTAGCTGTTTGAAACCTGGGACTTATGCAGGGACGCTTGGCTCAATCTGGGAGGAGGGGACTGGACCTGCCTGGACTGAGTCTATCAGGTCAATCCCAGTCCTCGAGGGAGACCTTGATCTGGAGGAGGTGGGAATGGGGCATGGGCTGGGGGGAAGGGGAGGGGGGAAGGAAGGGAGAGAACAAGGGAATCTGTGGCTATTATGTAGAACTGAATAATATTGTAAAATAAATAAAATAAATTTAAAAAAAGAAGAAAAAAAAGAAGCACCTCAGAGGGCTGGAGTATAAATTTGTGAGTCCTCTGCTTAGAAGCAGCAGTTGAAGGTGCAGCTGTGGGTACAAGTGTGTCAGAAGGGAGGAAGGGAGAGAGCCAGAACGGAACCAGGGGGTTCTGGTGTGTCCTGATGAATCAAGGGAGACTGAAACAGCAGCTGAGCACCCAGAGCAGCAAGAGGAGAGCCAAGATTCCCTCAAAACCCTAAAGGCCTAGACCAGTAAGATGGCTCAGTAGTAAAGGCACTTGCCGCCACATCTGATGGCTTGAGTTGGATCCCCAAGACCCACATGGAAGAACAGAGCTGACAGCTGGAAGTTGTCTTCTGACCTCCACATACACATGGTGTACACACATATACACATGTATACACATACATATATATTTATGAACATACATACACGTACACACATACACATGTACACACATGCATATATATACACATGGACATACATATGCACATATGTACATGTGTACAAGCATACATACATATGCACACATGTACATGTACATGCGCATATGTACACAGATATACACACATATACACATGTACATAGGGTAAATAAATAGATAAATGTGAAATATCTGAAAGACCAACCCCATCTAAGCTTTTGGGACATCGAAAGCTTTTGAACAGTCGCTGTTCTGGAGTGCCCATTGATCACGTCCAACTTCTCTCCACGAGAAACGCCAAACAAGGTGCTGTTTTATGTTCAAGGATGGCTGCAGATGTGAAGGTTGTGTCTGTTAAGAGGAACAAGAACGATGTCTAAACTGCCATCATTCGGATTATGGAAGGAGAGGCAGGAAATGAAGAGAGGTTACATGAAAACTTGAGGAGGGGAGAGAGAGGAAAGGCTCGTCCTCATTTAGAGGACTGTACTGGCTTGGCTATGACAGCTGCGGGGTGGCGGGGTGGCGCGGTCTCTGGAGGTAAAAATGTAAAAGAAGGAACATCATGAGGTCAGGAGGAAACACAGAACTTAGGTAAGAAAGGAGGAACTGATATGTAAACACACACATAGATATGAGTCTACTTGGGGAGTGCTGAAGAAAAGATTTGGATCAGAGAAGCCATGGAAGGATTTTGTGAGAAAGGCACATGTCTGGAGACACATTTCACACGGTTGACTTGGCAGCGGTGGGACCCAGAGTGAAGAAGGGAAGAAAAGGAAGAGTGACATCATAAAATCAGTAAAGAGGCTCTTCCGGGTGCTGGGCTGGGGCAAGATACAGCTCAGCTGGCACAGTGCTTGCCTGGAAGGCATGAGGTCCCGAGTTCAATACCCAGCACCGAGTTCAATTCCCAGCACCACATAACGGTGGTGGGACATAACGGTGCGTCCTTGGCTACAGTTTGGAGCCAGCATAAGATACATCTGACTCTGTCTCAAGCAAACAAGAGGCTGTTATCAAATTTGTGGGTCACAATCTGTGCCTCGAGTCAGATTGAGCCACCCCTCCAGCCCAGAGATCAAAGTTTAAATAGAGAGTCAAGGATTTACATCTCTACACAGTCCTGGTCAAGATGTGGTCCCGCCCACCACTGACCCATCCTTATCTGGTCTCACCCTGTAAGCGTCCTTAGAACTGTTTGAAATCTCTTTTAGGGAGACCAAGTTCCCCCTCCAGCTAGTGTTTTTCCTATTTTCCAGCATGAGATTCCTGGGGGAAATTTTTATTTTTTTGGGACCCATTGTTTCATTAGTCTAGTACTCAGACAAGAAAGAGTCTCTTTAAAATATTTTCATTTCTGCCAGGCCTGTTACAGAGCTATTCCATTATCCAGGCAGAGAACTGAGTCATAACACAGGCTACAGGAAGACATGCAAATTAAGAGGCTGTGGGTGCAGAAGCATAGAATGTGGACAGAAAGGGAGACAAAGATGCTTGTGAAGCCAGGAGGTCTGAGGAACAAACAGCTGACTCTACACTGTCAGAAGAGAACACACACACACACACACACACACACACACACACACACACACACACACACACACGGAGCAGGGAGGGGTCCTCTACTTTCCCTTCCAATTCTGCCCCCGTATCTTTTCTATAACAGTCATCAGAAAATACTTTTGTGTTCATGTCTGTCTGGTCTGGTGCCAAAATTACTCCAAAAGGGCCTGACCCAGCACATAAGGAACTGTGCACATAATAAAAGCAGTATGTGCGCCCTAAAATGCAGTGTGGATTGGGAGTGTCAATCCTAGCCCTTCTATTTCCTCAAGACAAGAAATGCAGGCAATGTTTCTAGAACTGAAGCTATGTGGCCAGTGGCTAGGTGTGTGAGGAGCCTGCCCCAGCCTGTGAAAACCTTCTAGATCCTCCTGGAATCCTCTGAGTCACAGCCATCTTCCCTCAGAGTTTCACAGCACCTGCCTAGTTGGTACCACACCCCAGCGACTCTGCTCTCCAGAATCTGGGAGGAAATGGAGTGCTAGTTGGCACCCTCAGCTCTGTGAATCTCACAAAGCTAATGAAGATCAAGGTCCTGTGTAATCCACCCGAGTCTCACCTCCAGGCTGACCAAACCTGACGTCCCCACCTGTGTCCCAAGCACAGACCTGCCTGGGTTCCCTTCTCCTAGCTTAACAAAAATGTAGTCTGCACACTGAGACACCACAAACAAGCTACATCGAGACTCTGAGGTCAGCTGGTGCTCTTCCACCCTGAAGACATGCCAAGGCGTGCAATTGTGGGGGGCGGGGGAGGGGAAACCCTGTGACATAGACACTGTCCCATTGCTTGTGATATGTTCCAGGGATTTCTCTCTAGCTTGCAAAGCAAGTCGTTTCTAGTTACTCAGTAAGTATCGTGGTTCTGAAAATCCCCTTCCTGGTTTCTTGTCTTTATAACTGGTAAAAAAAAAAAAAATAAGAATTAAAAATAGCACTCAAAGATTAGGGAGGTCGTTCAAATGGTAAGCTTGGGTTCCATGCCTGGCACCACAGAAACCAGGCATGGTGTTGCCTGCAATCCCAGAACTGGGGGAGTAGAAGCAGGAGGGTCAAGGTCATTCTCTGATACAAATGAGTTCAAGGCAGGCCTGGACTCCAGGTTTCAAACAAAACAAAACAAAAAAAAATCTACTGTCATCACTTATCTTTTGGTCGTATATTAATGCATTTAATCCTTGTGATACCAGGAGGTAGCAATCAGGACCTCCACAGGAGGTGAATGGGAGTTCTGTGACAGTCACCACATCCTAAGACTGTGTCACATTCTCAGTTGTTTGACTTGCAAACTGTGGCTAGTGGGTATCTTGTCCAGGGGTGGGAGGATCATCCGAGACATTGTTGTACATCAACAGCACTTGCTCCCCCCTCATGGGAAGGCAGTATATGTCTGTGCTTGAGCATGAGCACACATGGAGGCCAGAAGAGGAGTCGAGACTCCTGTTCTAGTGAGGCAGGGTCTCTCACTGAACCTGGTGCTAAACCAGCAGCCGGCAAACCCCAGCCATCCTCCTGTGTCTGCCTCCACGCTGGGGTTTCCAGTGCTGGGGTAACAATGTCGTCAGGTCCTCTGGCTTATGTAACAAGCGCCTTGCCCACTGTGCCGTCTCCCCGGGGCCCCACAGTCAGCACTTTTTGACACAGGCTTGTGTCCTTTTCGGTGACAGCACTCCTGATGACGTCGTGTTCAGTTAGCCGTGTGTCTTTGACACTACACTCTCTTCATTCCAACAGGGGTCCTAACACGTCATTGTCATCCTTGCTGATAAAAACAGACCTTGTGTTTTGCTTGGTGCTGTTGATTCTTTATCCAGAGTGTCAAAGATAGGTTTGTGACAGCGATGTGGGTCTTTGAAATGGTCCTTGAAGGAGCTATCAAGGTTAACCAATGTTAAGATGGTTTTAGGTCCTTCCCGAGGAAGGGACTGTCGGGGAGAAAGACAGCAATGACGATAATTTAGTCTGGAGATGAAACGAAGGACTAGCTATGCACCGGTGGTGCTGTGATTGATGGGAAAGGCGCCTCCCATGTTCGCTTTCACAGAAGAGGTGAGTAAGGAGGCGGTTTCACTTCAGGGGTAAAAAAGCCAAAGCTAGGCGTGGAGGCTGCACCTGTGATCCCAGCACTTAGCCGAAGAATCAGAAGTCTGAGGCCAGCCTGGGTTACGTGGCAAGACCCTGTCTTGCAAAAGTGAAAGAGGAAAGAAGGGGGGGGGCGGGGGCAGGAGTGGGGAGTGCTTAGTAATTGTGGACTTGGCAAATGAGTTTCAGACCCTTGCTTGGACATTGTAAGGTAGAGAACATGACTGGCTCTGTCCCTCCATGGTGTGGGCTGTGTAGAATAGGAGCTGACATTGTCTCTGATGACATTATCAAGAAGATCCGAATCTTTGAGAGGGCAGCAGAGAGAAATCCCACCCAAACCTGTGGAGGAAGGGGTTTCATGGGATAAACATGAAGTCCAAGCATGCTGACTGTAGATACACAAAACATGCCACCAGGCCCTCTGGTGACATCCTGTTCTCTACTTACCTTCCCCCCACCCCCCATGGCGACAATAGGGAGGGTTTTCTGCCACCAGCAACTTCTCGTTTTTTAGTCCCTTCCCTCTTCCTCCCATGATAGGGTATCATACAGCCCAGGCTATATTACTTGAAAGAATCATTTTAATCATATAAAAACAATGTGGGAAAATTAACAACCCTCTACAAAATAGTCAGAAGAAATACCAATCCTCTTGAACATGTGTAAAAAGACAGCCTCACTTCTAATAATATAGACATGCAAATTCAGAACACGCAAGATACCACTGTTCAAAAAAAAAAAAAAAAAAAGATACCACTGTTCACCTACCAAGTTGGCAAAAACCAAAAGGCGTAATAACACTGTGGCGAAAATGGCCCTGCACCATACGTAGCAGGAGGGACAAGCTGAGGATTTCTAACAAAGATCTGCTTACTTTTATCCATTCATTACGTTACCTTTCTATGAATTTATCACACAGATGCACTCTCACACATGGGAACACTGCTTATCAAACAACTCAGAATTTTGGGGAGTTAGATTGTGCATTGGGGTTACTGTAATAAAGCACTATGGAATGGATGGCTTATAAACGAAATGTATTCCTCACAGTTGGGAATGTTTGGGAAATCCAGGGTCAAGTGAGTCATAGGAAGCATCATCTTCACTTGGTGTCTTCACATGGTGGTGGGGCCAGGCTAGCTCTCTGGGATATTTTCTATAAGAATATTAAAGCTAGCCCTGAGAGATCTACCACAAAATCTTGATCACCTTGTAAGACCCCCAACTCCTAATACTATCGCCTTGGAGAATAGGATTCAACGTACGCATTTGGAGGGGCCACAAACGCCCACATCACACATGTCAGTGTCCTTTCTGTTGCTGTTCTAAAGCACACTGACCAGAAACATCTGAGGGGAGAAAAGGGTTTATCGGGCTCAGACCGTTCATGATTGAGGAGAAGTCACAGCAGCAGGATCTTGAGACAGCTGGCCACACCACGTCCACAGCCAAGAGCAGAGAGAAGCGAATGCACCCATGTCGCCTGCTTGCTTGCTTAGCTGCTTGCTTGCTTAGCTGCTTGCTTGCCTAGCTGCTTGCTTGCTCATCTGCTTGCTTGCTCATCTGCTTGCTTGCTCATCTGCTTGCTTGCCTAGCTGCTTGCTTAGTTGCTTACTTGCTTAGTCACTTGCTTGCTTAGTGTTTAGCCTGTTTTCCCTAATTTATAATGCAGGGTCCAACCCAATGAAATGGTCATGCCCACCATGAGGGTGGGTCCTCCAACCTCAATTAACAATCAAGACAGCCACCATAGACATGCCCACAGGCCAACTTGATCTATATCATTCCTCAATAGAGACTCTCTTCCCAGGTAATTCTAGGCTGTGGTGAGTTGACATTTAACACTAACCATCATTCCATAGCAGGTTAATTACATGATTTCCACACACTAGGCTATAACATAGTCTTAAATATATATTTTCTAAATAGAGAAGTCAGGCACCATGGTACATACATGACCGTAATTATAGCATTCAGGAGGTCTAGGCAGGAAAACTGCAAGTTCCCAACCCCATCTTGACTATTATAGCAAGACCCTATCTCAAAAAAAAAAAAAAAAGACAGAATTCTGTATACTGAATTGAAAATTTTCCAAATTTTTTTGGTGAGAACAAAACTTCTTGTAGATCTCACTACACCACATATTTAGAAATAAAGGTAAAACAAAGAGTGAAAAAAGTAGATAACTGGCAACATCATTTGCCTCCAGGGAACAAGGGTAGGAAGATGACTGAGATTTAAGTTCTAAATTATCTAAACATGTTTTATATTCAAAACTAAATAACTAAAAAAAAATCCAACATTTTATAGTGCTTTTTATCCAAAAGAGATGTGCATTTTAGGGAACATTTACCAAAGGAACTTCATCCCTGCCTGGGGAAAGGAACAAAGAGTGGCTTTTACAGCTCAAGGTCACATGACTTGTAACTACGGTATTTTATTAATGTGAGCAACAGCCGTGTGTAGAGTGTTTAATACTTAGTGCTTCAATTTCATGCTATGTACTTTTTCTTTTCCTTTAAACTAGAGTTAGCTTTAAAACTGGGGTCCTCTCATGGTCCTACACCCTGCTACACAGGTCTCTACATCATATAAACTGATTTTTATATATCCATTTAAAATATAGTGATGTTCTTTCAAAGGCTAACTGGAACCTAAGTCTGCTTCTTCTGATACGTTGGGCTTCCTTAGCCTTCTCCCAAAGCATCCCTCCTCACCATGTGGCTGCTTCTCTGCCATGTGTCTAACCTCATGCCTGCTCAAATGGCATGGCTTTGTTCCCAGATCTCCCTCTGGATATTTCCTCCTGTGGTTGACACAAAAGGAGTGCTGTGCAAAACCACCAAGCAAGGGGCATTATATTGCCATCGTGTCCCCTGAGGACGCAGACCTCACTACTACGCAGGTATAGGAGGATGTCCTGGTGACTCGGCTTCTGATAAAGAGAGAATAAGCTAACTGCAGCTTCAAGAATGTTTAGCCCTAAGGGATATTCTGACTATCCAGAGACAGAGTTACCAAGATGCCCTGCAGAATTCCTCAGCTACCTCATATATAGCTCCTTGCCTGCAAGGTGGTCTGTGATGGTCTTTTCCTGGAATAAGTAGAGGCTCTTTTTAGAAGCCATTCTTACTCACAATTCAGTCTGTTGCAATTAAAATGAATTAGATACAAGAATAAGTACAAGGATAACCGTGCCTTGAATGTATCCCCCGGGAAGGGTTCATGGGTATCCATCAGAACCTGCCAAGGCCAGATTTGTCTTTTTCCCCAAGTCCTGTCCTTTCTCTTATCTGATGAGCTTAACTATCTCACCCTCAGCTACAAAGCCTCTTTTTTACTGCTGCCCTCTTGAGCCACTCCATTAGAATTCTGCTACCTTCCCCAAGCCTGACAAGCAGGGTGGGGGAAGCAAATAAATTCTCGTGTGTTTACCATTTTTATTTTGTAAGCACACAGCCATCGTCAGACAGGCTAGATCTGGGCAGCCAGCTTCTCTGAGGGTAAAAAGGCTCTAACTTGTATCATTTGCCAATTGCCATGGTGTAAATACTCCAGCTGTGGTTGAATTCATAGCCAACTCCAAGTGATGAGTCCAAGCCATCCCCAGCATCCTCAGCCCCACCCCACCCCACCCCACCCCCGGCTGTCTAGTGCTCAAGCTAAACTTCTGCAAGAAGTAGATCAGTCTTTACAACTTCACTTTGACCACTAAAAAAAACTCACAGAGGGAGACATGCACAATGCCACCCTTTCTTCCTCCTCCACACCACCACCCCAAGAAGAGTGGGACTCCAGCAAGGGCAGCAGAGCCAATCAGAGAAGCACGAACCCCCACCTACCAGTAAATGGTTTTTAGAAGCAGTGAGAGAGAGAACTGAAGCTGCACCCCGTTTACCACGGCGTTTCAGTTTAGATGCCGTGTCCCCAACTGTGGCTCTATTTGCCATCACTTAAGAAAATGTCACTTCATTCCCAAACCCAGCTGGGCCAGAAAAACTGTCACTCTTCCTCCTACTCAATCCATGTGCCTTGTTACTCGGGTTCAGGGTGACTGACTTGGCTGGGGACTTCCCACTCTTCCAGAAAACTCCCAAGAGAGTCTAGCGATCACACAGCTGTAGCCTCCAAAGAACCCTGGGAACTAAAGCCTGCCAGATTTGGGGTTTTGTTTTGTCTTCTTTTTTTTCTCTCTAAAAATAAAACGTTAATAAAGGAAAAACTGGCTAGAGACCTGGTCAACAATTTGCCCTTTTCCTTGGTTTTTTTTTTTTTTATAAAATCCTATGTCTAGAAAAATGTAATGTTGGTCATTTTTAGTAATTCTAAAACTAGATCTTTTGTTGTTGGGAAAAGAGGAGTGAGTCCCAGGCCTGGTCCTGAGCTTCAGAGCCCTCACCAGCCTGGGTTCCCTCCCTCCACCCCAAGTTCAAGGCCCACCAACTGCTTGCTCTTGTAGGAGAGAAGATTCAACCATCATTTTTCTGCTCCTGGAACCAATGTCTTAAGTAATAAGAGTGTTTTATTGTCTTTTCTCCTCTCCTCATTTATATACCTTACATTGACAATTCTTGTTCTCCAGTAGGGCAGCCAACTCACAATGACCGTGAACTTGCCTGGCCTCTCATGAGATAGTGTTTACTTTGAACCAACATTTTTTTCTTCTTTTTAAAATGAGCTGCTTAATTGGGATAACAATCTGGATTTCTAGCTTCCCCTTTTGAAAACTCAAAATAAATTACTTGCCCAGAAAATGTTTCATGAGACAAAGAAAACTGCTTTATTGTTTACACAGCTCTCTAGTTCCAAAAACATAGATCAGTATCTAGCTCTCAACAAACATTTGATGAATGAATAGTGTCCGTTCAAAACAACAGAGAGCTGAAAGGGAACATGGCTCTTCCCTTTCATCTGGGGAGTCTCCTCTCTCATCTGACAAACTCCTCATCACTCCTTCTTGCGTTCACCCTGCATTCTTTGCTCATTTAGGCTGCCTGCCCTGCTTGCGATTCCCTCCGGAGTAGACAGTTGCTTCAGACGTTTGAATCAGTCTGCCCTCTCTCTGTGATTGTTACAAAGTTTATATGTCTCCCCGCCCAGTGACCCCAGAGAAGTCAAAAAAAAAAAAAGTCCATCCAAAAGTTGGTTAACCCCTTGAGGGACAAAAAATAATACTCTGAAACATTGATTCAGTTGTCTACATTGAAGAAAAATATTAGACCAGGTATGGTGGTGCGTGCCTGTAATTCTCACATTCTCAGCATTCCAGAGGCTGAAGCAGGAGAACTTCAAATGCAGGGTCAGCCTTGAGATGCTAGACAGATGATAGATGGATGGATAGACAGACAGACAGACAGACAGACAGACAGACAGACGGACGGACGGATGAATGAATGGATAGATGGACGGACAGGAGGGAGGGAAGAAAGGAAGAAAGGAAGGAAGGAAGGAAGGAAGGAAGGAAGGAAGGAAGGAAGGAAGGAAGGAAGGAAGGAAGGAAGGAAGGAAGGGGAGAGGGAGGGTAAAAGGGATGGAGGAAAGGAGAAGAAAGGTATTTAAGGCATATTTTTGTTTTGTTTGGTCTGGTTTTTTGGTTTTTTTTTTCAAGACAGGGTTTCTCTATGTAGTTTTGGTGCCTTTCCTGGAACTCACTCTGTAGCCCAGGCTGGCCTCGAACTCACAGAGATCCACCTGCCTCTGCCTCCCAAGTGCTGGGATTAAAGGTGTGAGCCACCCCCCCCCCCAGCCTTTGTTTTGTTTTTTAAGATAGGATCTTAGTATGTAGCCCTAGTTGTCTTGTAACTTACTACATAGACCAGGCTGGCCCTGAATTTACTGAGCTCTGCCTGCTTCTGCCTCCTGGGTGCTGGGATTGCAGGATATATTTTAAAACTACATAAAAGCATATGCTTAAATTAATAGTGTGTGGCTTCTCCTCTTTGTGAACAGAGTATGCATCATTTTCTGCTACTTTTATAAACTACCTTAAACTTAGAAACCTAAGCAGTACCTGCTTTGTTCTGAAGGTCGGAAGTCTAGGAGGACGTAACTGCTCTCTCACAAGATTAAAATCAAGGTGTCCACTGTCTATCTGGGACTAAGGGGCTCCCTTTTGAGCACCTTCCTACTGGTGGTTGATTGAGTTTCCTACCTGGCCATCAGCCAGGAAGCAATCTCAGCACTTTGTGCCGGTTTGGTGGTCTTTGCCCTTGACCCAGCCCATCTCCAGAGCCGACCACAGTGGTTCCCCACTCATCATCAGGCTTTGTTGTCTTCCTGCCTTTTCCATGCTACCAGCACGTTTGCTACCAGCTCGAGAAGACCTCTGCTTTTAAGGGTAATGGGGATATAGCAGAGAGAACTTAATAGTCTTGTTCCATTCAACTGTACCATGAACACTAGCATGATCATGGTGACAAGAAGGGATCATGGACCAGGTCTCGGAATGAGGTCATCAAATGTGTGAGACCAACTTTAGAATTCTATCTACGAAAACCTTCTCATATTTTCTTACGCTATGAGATTTCTTTTTCAAAATGTGTCCTGCCTTTGGTTACAATGATAGAAGGAACATTGTCTATAATGAGAGTAGTGACTGATCCCACATTCTCCTTTACCTTGGGCAATCTAGAGCTGAGGTCTCAAATTTCACTCTGGAGGTCAGAAATAGGAGAGAACGTGTAAACATAACTGTTTCAGTCCTTTTGAACCACTGTAACAAAACACCATAGACTGGGTAGCTCGTAAATAAGAAAAATTTACTTCCCACAGTTCTGAAGCCTGGAACAACTTCCAAGATCACCATTCCTGGTTCATAGGCAGTTAACTTCCTGCTATCATTTTTCACTTCAGAAGAGGCAAGGCTGTGTCTCTGGGGTATCTTCATGGTGCACTAATCTGATTTAGAAACTCTCTGCTTTCTTGACCCAAACATCTCCACAGGCTCTACCTTCTAATAGCATCCCTTGGAGGCCAGGATTTCAGCCTATGAACTGGAGGGGGCGGGGGACAGAAACAGTTTGTCCATCGTAATAACTAAGATTACAGATGGACACAAACCTCTGGCCTTGGAAGAGTCATGGGAGAAAGGCAAAATTTAACATGAACACGGAATAATGCCAAGACCACACAACAGCCATTTTTGAATATTTTAAAGGCTATACTATAAGAAAGGAATGTGTCCGCCTAACTTCAAGAGCCTAAAATAAAGCATTAATGGAAGGTATGAGAAGATTTTTGGCACCATGTTGGAAAGCACTTTCTAAGGGAGATGGACAGATTGTTTGAGCTGGTCTGCTTATGGCATGATGCTCTCCCTGGCACTGCTCCAGAATGAAGAGATAACAACTTGATAAGAATGATGTGGGCGGGGAGAATAACGTGAGGAAGGGGAGTTAGGTTAGATGGGCCTCTAGGCTCCTCCTCCTCCTCCCCCTCCTTCTCCTCCTCCTTCTTCTGTTCCCCTCCCCCTCCCCTCCCCTTCCCCACTCCTCCTTCTCCTCCCCCTCCTCCTTTTCCTCCCCCTCCCCTTCCTCCTTCTCCCCCTCCTCCTTCTCCTCCTCCTTCTTCTTCTGTTCCCCTCCCCCTCCCCTCCCCTTCCCCACTCCTCCTTCTCCTGCCTTGTTTTTGTGTGTGCATGTGGAGGCCCAAGCTTGACGCCAGGCATCTTCCTTGCTCCCTCCCTCCCCACCTCATTCTTTGAAATAGGATCTCTCAATCAAATCCAGAGCTCACACACATAGTCTATCCAGCTGGCTTGCTCCCCAGGGATCCCCTGTCTCTTCCTTCCAAGGTTGGAACAGCCACCACATTCACCCAGTGTTTATACAGGTTCTGGGGTTCCAAACTCTGGCTCTCTTGCTTGTTCAGCAAGTGGTTTAACTACTGAGCCCTCTCCCAAGCACCCACATACACGCATTTTGCCCTTCCTTTTACAACGAAATAAAAATTTGACATAGCTCAAATAAAAATCTGACTCTGAACTTGCTACGTAGCTGAGGATGACCTGGAACTTCTGATCCTCCTGCCTCTACCTCCTGAGTTCTGGAATTTCGAGCCCATGTCATCACACTCAATTTAAGTGGTGCTAGAGCTCAAAGCCAGGCTTTCATGCATGCTAAGCAAACACTGCATGGACTGAGCTACATCCCCAGCACCCACACATACCCTTGAGTTCTTTTCAACCCTGAGGTCATTGTTTGATAATGACACTACTTCTTTTACAGTTGTTTCTTTGGTTCAAATCCTCCACTTTTTTCTGCGTGTTCTCCACCATGATGGTAAATGTTACAGACTAAAATCAGCTTCACCTGGTCCTCTTTTCCAGTTGCCTATTTTCACAATCAAGTTTGAATAGCAGAAAATATGAAGTATAGATAGAAAGAAAAAAATGGTAGATTATGTAAAGGCACAAGTATCATGGCCAGCAGTGCTTTGAGGGGTGACCATTGGGGAAAGACTCTGGGGGGAAAAAAGAGCTAAAACCAAGGATAATCAGAAGGATATAATATAGGCAAGATAGAGGTCAATAAGGCTATGTCTGGGGACAGCACAGGGTCATAAACACCAGTGAAAATGGAACACAAGGAACAAGATTGATAC
The DNA here is from genome assembly GCF_049852395.1 of Peromyscus maniculatus bairdii. Lineage (NCBI taxonomy): Eukaryota > Metazoa > Chordata > Mammalia > Rodentia > Cricetidae > Peromyscus > Peromyscus maniculatus. The sequence goes on along the minus strand of NC_134859.1, from coordinate 97,062,130 downwards.
AACAGACTCGTGGTAGGAAAGCCAGTGGAAATTTACAGACCTGGTCTTGATAAGATGGCAAAGCCTCAAGACTGGAACCTAGCTAAGCAGGCAGCCTGACTTAGCCCTAGGTGGAAAAGTAACTCTCAGAAGACCAAACAGACGGTGAATTCAAATTCCAAGAAAAGGTGGCTGAGACCCACAGGGGTCAGAGTGGCTATTCAATGCCAGGTGTTAAGAACTTCCTCCAAAGACTAAGGAAAACTTCATCCAACATCAACAAGTTGGAAACCACATCACTCATCATTGGCTTTTGGAAGAACCAAACCCAGATGCTAAAAGGCTGGTTCCCGAGTCAGAGCATGCCCAGATGAACAATCTGATCATGTCCCAGATTTCCAGGATCATCTAATTCTGACAGCTTGAAAGCCTGATAAAAATTGAACTTGTCACTGCCTCCTCTGGGCTTCTTAAATATGAAAGAAAATCACTTTCATGAACATGAATGATAATAGTGAATGTCTGTTCTGTGGCCTTCCTTTTCAGTTAGGGGCTTTTTTATACAAGTAGAGGAAGTGCAGATTGGTGTTTCATAGGCAGCTTTTGGTTTCTTGGCCAGTGAGTTGCCACGCCCTGCATGGATAGATCCTGGAACCCCCGGCCGGGGCAACATGGGAATGAAGAAACAACAGCTAGTGAAGAAATGACAGCTACACATACCAAAAAGCTGATCAGGTGGGCTGTGCTCACTCCGATGGAGGGCGCCTACAATGCAAGCAGGAAATTCAGCATATTTATTATGTACGGTACAACACAGCAGGGTAGCCAGGCAGGGCTGGTTAGTAGGAGAACGGTCTCAGGTTGCAGTCACCCTGGAGGAGGGAGCTGAGGATGCTAGTTTTTGCACACACTGGTCAATCATTCATAAACTCAAACCTGGACCAGAGGAAAGCTTTCTCATTCCTCTGAGACTCACCTGAGGAAGGGCTTGCCACTGCCATGGGGTGGAGACACTGGGGTCATTGACATGGCCATGCCCATGTCCACGATACAAAATTACTCAGGAGCCGGGCAGTGGTGGTGCACGCCTTTAATCCCAGCACTCGGGAGGCAGAGCCAGGTGGATCTCTGTGAGTTCGAGGCCAGCCTGGGCTACCAAGTGAGCTCCAGGAAAGGCGCAAAGCTACGCAGAGAAACCCTGTCTCGAAAAACCAAAAAAAAAAAAAAAAAAAAAAAAAAATTACTCAGGAATTCACCCACTCTCCACGTATCATTGAGCTTCTTTTGTGCACTTGGCTGAAGAAGTACTCTAACATGTCCTTCAAGAAAGGACTAGAACATTGAGGAAGAAAGAGCAGAAAAATCCTAAGAGACAGAGGATCCAAAGGACTGATGTGAAAGTATCCTCTGGATAGGGCAAGGGTGCTGCCACCATGAACTCGAAACAGTGCAGTTACCTGAACAAGACCCACACAGGATCGTACCAATCAACATGGCGCCATGGATGAGGGAAGGGCCCTCAAGGCCACACCACATCAGCTGATGGCTACTGAGGAAGGGAGAGCCAGTTTTATTCAAGGACAAGCCTCCAGGTGATAGGTTGTCCATGCCCACATGGTCAGCCACACAGTAAAGTGCATATGCACAAACTAATTGTACTCAGTAGGTTGTGTGTGTGTGTGTGTGTGTGTGTGTGTGTGTGTGACTATTATAGAGGAAGATGACATGAATTTGAAAGTGAAGTGTTAGGGGATACTGAAGGATCAGGAGTGGGGAAGGAGAGGTGGATATGATGAAAATACTTTATACTCAAGTATAATATTCTAAAAAAAAATTAAAAGGAATTTTTTTAAAGCTCTCTTACCTGATCAAAAGTAGCTCCATGTCTACAAATAAAATGACCTTTTAAAGGTGAGGAAATGTCTTCAGCCTGCATTTTCTAAACTGACAGAAATCATTAACTGTTCAGTCCATCCTTGTGAGTTGGTGTTCACCATAGATGGGTAGAGGTGGAGAGTGAAAGTGCACACTGTCACGTGTTGACTATTTGCACACTCAGAATTCATTCATAAGTAGGAGCGTTAGCCCCCAATGTATTGGAGTTGGAAGGGGAGCTTTTCTACATTTCCCTAACTACTTCCTAGCCATACCAATTGCCTCCCAAGTGGGGCTCTCTGAGACGGTAAGTGCCTTGTAAGTTTCTGCTTTTATCCTTGCAGAAAACCCTATTGAGTGATCAGTTGGTGAACAGTTACTCATCCTTTTCCTGGCTGTCAGGACCCACATCCTCCATTCCCTTTGTCCTCCAGTTACCTTCTCTGTACCACCCCCCTGCTCCATGGGATATAAAACATTGTAGGATATAAGAAATAGACTTTTTAGTGACAAAGTGCAGCAAGGGCCCCAAAGTACAGGACATGCCTACTTCTACTCCTAGCCATCTGTCTTTGTGTTTATGTGTGACCGTGTAACTTGATTTTTCTCATCAAGACTGGAAGCTCTCTGAGGGCAAGGAGGAGCAGGGTATACTTTGTTCCCTGTGGTACCCTAAGGGCAGCATAAGTCCTGGCCAGTCACAGATGCTCAATGCGCTTGTTGAATGAGTGAAAGCACAAATGGGGTGTCCAGACCAAGTGCTTCCTGGGGTCTTTGCATTCTTATTCCACCAGTTTAACAACCAAATCACTCTTCTGGCTCTTCCAGACAGCACAAGATATACAAAGAACAATTCAACCTCACCTCCTGGGATCCTCCGCTGCAGCTCCGACCAGAGGCCAGCTGGGTCCAGTTCCACTTGGGGATCAACAGCCATGGGCTGTACTCCCGGTCCAGTCCTGTTGTCAGCAAGCTCCTCCATGACATGAGACACTTCCCTACCATCAGTGCTGGTGAGGCTCACGGGGTTAGCCAGGAGGGACTGACTTTCTCCCATGGGCTGAGATGAGCCATCTCAGGCCAGGCTCCAGGAACTAGTCAAGGGTTGCCAGCAATATATGATTATACAAGGTTAATAAGAAGCAAATTGCATTCCTTTTGAAGGAGATCTTATAGCATTAATCTCATCATAGAGAGAAACCTAAGATATAACAGAGACCTAGATGTTCTGTACTCTTCATGGAAGGTGATGTCATTGTTTACTGAGTGCATCCTTTGTACCAGGTGATGTGTAACTGGATGTTTCTCAGTTCTGCCTGGCCCCATGGCCCCTCAGCCATTTATAAATTAATCATTCAGAGACTTATATTAATTACAAACTGTATGGCCTATGGCTTCAGCTTCTTGCTAGCTAGCTCTTTCATCTTAAATTAACCCTTTCCTATTAATCTATATATTGCCACATGGCCATGACATTACCAGTCTGCTGACATGCCTTTGGTGGCAGCTGGCATCTCTCTCGACTCCGCCCTTCTTCTCTCTGTATCTCTGCTTAGATTTCCCGCCTAGCTGTAAGCTTTCTTGCCATACGCCAAAACAGCTTTATTATTATTATTATTATTATTATTATTATTATTATTATCCAATGGGAGCCACACATATCACAGCATACAGAAAGACATCCCACAACAGTGATGTGTTCTTTCTTATATCCTTCTGGCATGAACATTATCACTGCCATTTACAAATGGGGTTCAGCAGGCTGGGCAAAGCCAGTGCTGGAGCTAGGATTCAAACACAGGCTTATGAACCCCAAGTTTGTGCTTTCAAGCACCTATGACAGGACACGTGACGTGAGAAGTTATTAGCAGAAGACAAAAGTAGACCAAGAATGGCTGAAGTATAGAGGGAAGGGCCAGAAAGCACAGAGTCTGGGAAGGAGCAGGAAGAGACGGTAGCCACTGGGCTCTAAAAGATGGCCTCCTGGGTGTTCACGGCTAAGATTCCCAAGCTCCATCAGTCCCTCCTCCTGTGGGGTGGGGTCAGAACTGGGAGCCTGTCTTTGTTGGGGACCCTGAAAGAAGTCCTCATTCCCCTTCTCCTCCTTTGCAGATTACAGCCAGGATGAAAAGGCCCTGCTGGGGGCCTGTGACTGTTCACAGAGTAAGTGACCCGACACAACCTCCAACCAGCCTCCAACAGGGGCTCTCCCTGCCCTGTCCCTGAGAACTCAACACTCCCCCCAGCCACCCATAGAAACTCTGGGGAGCATCAAACTGGTCAAAATGTAGTGCAGTGGGGCGGATGGTCAGCATTAGGGAGCTTGTTAGAAACGCAGAATCCCCCTCTCCGCTCTGATTTTCAGAATCTGAATGTTGACAGAATCTCGGGTGACTGGAGTAGAATTGCAGATCCAAGAGGCAGTGGTACAGGACAATGGTTCCTGATGCTGCATCTCACCCCTGAAAGCTTTAAAGAGGGCTATTGCCTGGCTCTGCCTCCAGACGTCTGGGCCCAACTGCAGAGAGGGAGGCTCATGGCAATGTTTTTAAAGTATCCTAGGTGATTCTCATGCAACCAAGGTTGAAACATACAGGGGTAAATGTCAGACAGAATGGGAAAGCCAGGAGAAAAAGGGGTCAGGGCTCCCCTCTGGGTGCTGCAAACTGGTTTCAGGTAGGTGAAGGCTGCAAGTTGCCCCCAGCCCTGAGTGGCCTCAATTATTTGCCTAGATGTGCTGAACACACATCTCTACATATTCATGAGATGACACATGCCTGTAATCCCAGAACTTGAGGAGCTTAAGCAGGAGGATCATGAGTCCAAGGCCAAACTGGGCTATACAGCAAGACCCTATCTCAAAGGCTGGGGGGTGAGGGGGAGAGGAGAGGAGGGGAGAGGAGGAAGAAAGAAGGGTACAGAAGAGAGATGAAAGGCAAGAAGAGTAGAGAGGAGAAGGAGGCGGGACAAGGGAAGGGAAGATGACAGGGTGACAAGAAGCATAAGTGTCACGATAAATCTTCAAATTCACAAATTTTCAGGTTCATACATGACATTCTCAAAAACACTGTTTTAAAACAGGAAGCAAAAGGTCCTGGGTTTGATCCAAGCACCACAAAACAAAATGAGATTAAAAACAAGAATTGTACAAGCCCTAGACCCAGCCCAGGCATAGAATCTTAAATAGGAAGCCATTATGGACACAGAAGTCTGATACAACAGACAACTTAGTAGGAAATCTTAATATCACAACTGGAACCCAAAGAGAGGCTGGTCCTTTTAGGAAAACAGTCTATGGGGAGTTTTCAGTAGCATCTGTTTGGGGAATCCTGTTCCCCAAATATCTGGCCTCTTCCCAAACAGGCAGAAAAGCTGTACCGAGCCTTCTGGACACAGCCAGACATGGCGGGGTTTGCCCTCAGGCTTTGCAAAGCATGTTGTCTTTGGAGTCTTCTTAAGTAACAGAAAAAGACTGAATTTATGAATTGTGTCACAGTCCTGGGCTTAGACATCACTCTTCTACCCCTCCTAGTTGTGAAACCCAGTGGGGTCCACCTGAAGCTGGTTCTGAGGTTCTCGGACTTTGGGAAAGCCATGTTCAAACCCATGAGGTAAGTGAAGCCTTCCTCACCACCTGGTGGTAACCCTGGGGGAGCGTTAACCAAAAGATAGTAAAGATAGCCTAGTATCCTCATCCCCGTCTGCCCCACACATAGAACTATTTTGGTGACAATAATAATAATTAAAAGCAATAATAACTACCCTTACTGTTGACTGGGGCCCTCAGTAGCATCCATGCTGCACATGCTACATGAATTGTGGTTTTGGACATCAACAGTCTCATGAAACCTCATGACCTAAGTGTAACTATAACGTCCACTCCGAGATGAATACACCAAGCATCTGAAAAGCCAGATTGCCCCAGACTTCACATCACAAACAGTGGGCCCATGAATCATAGCCAAGCAGCAGCCAGACTGCTAAGCTGACTTGCTCTTACTTATAATGAATCCTCAACTTCATCAAGGACCAACAATCACCCTCTTTTTGACATCACAAAGTTTACTTCACATGACAATACTTGCTTTGACTGAAAACCTAACTGATGAGAAAGGCTGCCATGAAGTCCTGTGCGTATACACATTAACATATTTTGTTCATAACAACAGCACCCATGCCTTTGGACTTTATAGCACATGTCCATGAGTGAAATGATGGCAGAGTTTGGTATGTGCATGCATTCATGAATGTATGCATGAGAGGGAGAGAGAGAGAGAGAGAGAGAGAGAGAGAGAGAGAGAGAGAGAGAGAGAGGGAGAGAGAGAGAGAGAGAACTACCAGCCCCCAGTGGGTCTCTGGACCACAGGTTTGGGTTTCCTGGAATAGAGTGCAACGCCTTGGCCAGTAGAATGTTCTCTTGTGGATGACATGCATAGGGAAGAATGTCCTCATAAATGGTTCTGTTGCTCAAGTCACGTGTTCCTCCGGAGCTTTCTGCCTTTCAGTGCTGTTTATTTGTGTTGACTTAGATCCACACTTTGCAGGCAGCCGACCGAGGAGAAGCCTGCTGAATAGCCCAGTCACTGTTTGTGGTGGTGGAACCTAGAGACCTGAGCACTGAATGCGTCTCAGTCATCTGAATTAGGGGACAAAAGCACCTCTTTAAGTACAGGGTTGGAGTCAACAAGCTGCATGTTGGATTCCCTTTGGAACTTTGAACAGCTGAGATGTCTCAGTCCCATTCTCTCAGAGTCCAGTGGGCTTGCTCTAGACCCACCCTGCATGATCCCAAGGCCCAAGTAACCTTGAGAACCCTTTATATAAAGAGTTTCCTCCATCAGAAATGCAAAAACCAAGTTGTTTATTTGATTTAAATATACAACCATTCAGTGATACAAAACATTTGAATATCATCTGTTCATATTTATTGATTTTTTTGTTTTGTTTTGTTTTTTGAGACAGGGTTTCTCTGTGCAGCTTTGCGCCTTTCCTGAGACTCACTTGGTAGTCCAGGCTGGCCTCGAACTCACAGAGATCCACCTGGCTCTGCCTTCTGAGTGCTGGGATTAAAGGCGTGCGCCACCACCGCCCGGCTATTGATTTTTTTAAATCCCACCACCCAACATATAAAACTATACATGAAATTTAAAATGTTGCCCCATACACACTTCCACGTTTCATTTGCCAGCATTACTTGCGCTGCTCTTTATCATCCCTAGAGTCAGGCTGAGTGTCACTGTTAGGAGTGAGTTCTTTCCTCTCCTCTCCCATCACCAGTGCTGTTCTGATTGATGTTGGCCTTGGTTCCATCAGGCCACACTGCCAGCACAGATGAGGTCCTTCCCACCATTGTTAGTTTGTGTAGCTGAGACCAAATACCCAAGAAAAGGAACTTAACAGAGGAAAGGTTTGTTCTGGCTCACGGTTTCAAAGGGCTCAGTCCATTGTGTGTGTGTGGCAGGGGGTGTTGGAGCAAAACAATTCTTACCATCGTGTCCAGCAGACAGAGAAAAGGGCACAGAAGGTGGGGTCGAGGCAAGATGGGCCCAATGACCTACCCCTGCCTCCTTCCTTTCACTGCCTCCCCCAAATTCTATCCTATTAGGATCTACTTGGCTCTGGAAAGGCCATCATACACACACCCAGATGTGTTTTTGCTGACCTCCTAGGCTTTTCTCAGTCTAATCCAGTTGCCAGTGACGTTCATAACCATCCCACAAGCTGATGAAGCTGCCTCCATCAGATAAAGTAAACTGTGTAAGAAACTGAATGTTAAAACATTCCTTTTCCAAAGGACAATTTCAGGAGGAGAATCTCATTTTATGGCCAAACATACAGAGCACCAAAGTCAACATATTGTGTGTGTGCACATGTGCAAATGTGTGTCTATGTGTGTGTGTATGTATCTCCCTCTCTCTCTGTCTCTCTGTCTCTCTGTCTCTCTGTCTCTCTCTCTCTCTCTCTCTCTCTCTCTCTCTCTCTCTCTCTCTCTCTCTCTCTCTCTCTGTGTGTGTGTGTGTGTGTGTGTGTGTGTGTGTGTGTGTGTGTGGTTGCAGGTGCTTCCATGTGTCTGGAGGCCAGAGGACCGCCTTGGGCATTGTTCCTCAAGTCCTGTTTGTTTGTTTGTTCTTTGAGGCAGAGTCTCTCACTGGCCTAGAACTCACCAAGTAGATGAGGGTCTCGGCCTCCCCAGTACTGGCAAAGCCAGGCTTTCTTTTAAATGTGGGATCTGGGTTCTGACTGAGCATCAGTCCTCTTGTTTGCAGACTGAGCTACCTCCTCAGGCCCTTTGTCTTTATGTCTTTATCTTTAAGAGATGTGGTCTTTCCATGGCTGGTCTCAAACTCCTGAGCTCAAGTCATCTTCCTGTCTTGGCCTCCCAAATGGCCATGCTCTCTAGTCAGAGCCACAGCAGTGAGCATACAATCACAGGCAGAGACCCCATCAGGCATGTGACTCTTTAACATTATGCTCCCCTAAACAAGCTCTATCAATGGGGTTCTAGCCAGCATAGAGTTTTAAATTATGAATACCCATAAGAGAGTACCAGTTAGAGCAGGCCACCTAGGGAACACAGATAAATGAAACAAAGCAACAAAAGGGGAGGGAGAGAAGAAATAATGCAAAGTTTCATTCATAATTCTATGAAATTTAGTTCAAAATCCAAGTACAGTATCATTTTTTAACATATTTTTTCTTTTAAAATGGATGTGTGTCTTCCCTCTGAGTAAGTTAAAGTGAAAAGCATTTGTCCCCTTACAACAAGAATGTAAATTTGTCATTGCAAAGTACACATTCTAAGCATGAGGGTGAGACTTTTACTTTTGTTTGTTTGTTTGGGACTGGGTTCGAATTCCACAGCACCCATGTGGAAGTCAGAGGTAGCTCCTAGGAGTCAGCTCTTTTCTTCCACTGTGTGGGACTCAGGAGCAGAACTCAGGCCACCAGGTTAGGGGGCAAGTGCCTTTTCCCACTGAACCATCTCACTGACTCCCAGGTGTAGCTGAAGTTTTTCTGGTCCCACCCAGCTCCTGAAGCCCCATGGTCCCACAGCTGCTCAGACCCAAATGAACAGACAGAGACTTATATCAATTACGAACTGTATGGCCTAATGGCTCAGGCTTCTCGCTAGCTAGCTCTCACTTCTTAAATTAACCCATTTCTATAAATCTGTACTTTGCCACGTGGCTCATGGCTTACCGGTACTTTTACATCTTGTTTTTCCCTGGCAGTTTCTCTCTCTGCTCCGCTTTTTCCTTCCTCTCCCTCTAGTTAGAATGTCCCACCTAACCTCATTCTGCCTCACCATTGGCCAAACAGCTTTATTTATTAACCAATCAGAACAACACATATTCACAGCCTACAGAACAATATCACCCATCATTTCCCCTTTTCCTTTGAAGACTAGATAGTTATAATTTTCCTTGGTTATGATAAAAGATAAATTAGATATGAAACTTTAGACTCACAAATATAGGATAGATGATAGTATATTTTCTTTAATTTTGCCAAATATAAATAGACTAGATATTGTAACTGTAATTCTTGCTTGATAACTGTTCTATTATATGTAATTTTACTATGTTAAAATTAAAACCTTCCTTTTTGATTAGACAGAAAAGGGCAAATGCTGTGGGATAATGCTTTTGTACATTGGTTTAATAAAGCACTGGTTGGCCAGTATTCAGGCAGGAAGTATAGGCAGGGCAAGCTGATGAGGAGAATTCTGGGAAGAGGAAGGCTTGAGTTGGAGTCACCAGTCAGACTTGGAGGAAACAAGATGACAAGGCAGAACTGGGAAAAGGTATCAAGCCATGTGACTAAACATAGATAAGAATTATGGGTTAATTTAAGTGTAAGAGATAGTCAGTAATAAGCCTGAGCTAATGGCCATACAGTTCATAATTAATATAAGCCTCTGTATATTTACTTGGGGGATGCAAGTGGGAGAGATCTGTCCCAACTGCTGGCCTGCTGGGACACAGGAAAACTTCCAACTACACCCAGGAGATACTTCAAACTGTAAAATGTACAACATGTTGCACATGAAATGTACTTTCTTTAGTGCTCAACATAGAAGAATCAGTGATGTCAAGTAAAAATAGCCTTTATTTTTTGGTTGTTAGTTGGTTTTGATGTTTTGTTATGTTTTGCAGGACAGGGTTTCTCTGTGTACCCCTGGCTGTCCTGGAACTCACTCTGTAGACCAGGCTGGCCTAGAACTCAAGAGTGCTGGGATTAAACTCGTGCATGTGCCACCACCACCCAGCAACCTTCCAATTTCGAATCTATCATATCCCACATGAAAAAAATCTAAGAAATTTTATATTCTCATAGGAGATTGGGGACAGACACGCAGCATCCAGCAATGCCCTCAGTTTCTGGATGCCGTGCTAGACCTGGCTGCATCTCTATGATCTGCTTCCTGCAGCCTCACTGCAGAATTGGCTTATGCTCCTCTGGTAGTGTGCCTTACCATTTGGCTTGTGGAGGCTGGTTGTCTACATGTTGTTTGTGGCTCTACCTCTGTTTATGCCTACCTTTGCTTTTCCAGTCTTTGGAACAGGGCCATACTCTGTACTATAAAATTACTCGAAGGTCATCATCCTTCCCCATTTATTAGTGTGAAAGTGAAGTCAGTATGGAGGCTGGAAGTCGGCCCAGGATGCCAGAAGCACTTTCTTAACATCCAACCACACCTCCCAGCACACTCCGCAGGGTGGTGAATCCATTGGCGATTTGAAAATAGGACCAGGTCGATTTCATCTATGTCGGCCTCCCTCAGCTCTCTAGCTGGGCCCATTCTCAAGCCGCACCTGAGTTTCTAAGAGTTCTGTCCCCTGTATTTCTCCCTCAGACCTATACCTTACCGTCCTTGTTCACATTCATACTAAGTTCTTTAGTACTTTCTATTGCCGGGTTCTAGCTCACACCTCACCTTTCTTCATACTGGGGCATCTAGAACCCCACCACCATCACTTTTAATAAATCTCCAACTAACACACAAGAATGCATGGTTTTCTTCCCTAGGTTTTTTGGGCAAATCGGCCACTATTCCCCAACGCTTCTTAAGCAGGAAACTTGGCAACAGTGGTGCCTATAAAAAGCCTGCCTCTTCCTACTTTGCATGTCTCCTCCCTGCTCAGGAAGGGAGAGGCCCAGTCCTAATTTGTGTGTCCACCATCTACACCCACATGAAAAGCATCAGACAGGCTCTCTCCTTGGGTTTACCATGGAAAGCTGAGTCCAGGACATGATTCCTTCCTTCCTTCCAGACAGCAGCGAGAGGAGGAGACACCCGAGAACTTCTTCTATTTCATAGATTTTCAAAGACACAATGCTGAGATCGCAGCTTTCCACCTGGACAGGTAGGTCTGGCCTCTGAAGATGACACAGACTACAAGGGCCAGTCCCCTGGGGAGGGGATGCTACCCAGACCTTTGGGAAGAACTCAGAAGTACTTATTCCTGGCTTTTCATCGCTTCACCTCAAGTGTAGGGTCTTCAGATCTCATTTCTCCTTCCAACTCCATTAGGTTAAAAACATAAGGCCTTTTAAGATAGTAAACAATTTATATATAGTTTTATTGTTGCTGAGATGGACTATTATGTAGCCTAGCTTGGCCTCCTATTCACTCCATAGCTAAGGATAGATTTGAACTCCTGATCCTCCAGTCTCTACTTCCCAAATGCTAGGAGTACAGATATATGCCCTATACCCGAAAAAATGAGACAGCTTAGAAGACAATCACATTGCCATGGTAGATATGACATCACCTTTGTCCTACTTCCTGATCTGGAGATGAAAAATGCAATCCTATTTGCCACAAATTCAGAAACCATATTTGGACCAGATCCTCAAGTGACTAGTATGCACATTCTAGTCTGAGAAATATTGACCAGGACACAATGTGGATGGTAGGAGCATTCACCCGGGAGCTCAATGGAAGAAGGATCCTTCCTGCATAACTTTCAGGGTACGATTTGCCCTGGTCTTGATTGGGTCCACAGAGCAGCAACGTCCTTAGCTGCTACACCACTGCTATATTCAGACACACTGTCAGGTTCTAACATGTGTTGGCACAGGTGTGGGGCTCTTCCGCAGTCCCTGACTATCAAATCTGAACAAGGCTCCTTCTCTTCCAGGATTCTGGACTTCCGACGAGTGCCACCAACAGTGGGGAGGCTAGTGAATGTCACCAAGGAAATCCTAGAGGTCACCAAGAATGAAATCCTGCAGAGTGTTTTCTTTGTCTCTCCAGGTGCAGTATCAGCCAGAGCCATATTCTAGATGTTAGTACATGGTAAGGCATCCTGTCGACTGTTGTGTTCAACAGTGGTCTGAGCTCTGCCATTAACACATGTGTCATTGGAGCAGGAGGGTAATGCCATCTGAAACTCCCACCCATGCCTGCTAAAACATAACACCAGATAAACTACGACAATAAAAAGGTGTGTGAGACACATCCCCAGAACTGCTGGCCTCCCAGGACTCAGAGATTATCCGTCTAGCTTATCAAAGAAGTTCATCATGTGATAGGATGCTCTAAGACATTTGAAACTTGGTACCCAAGATGTTCCGTTTAGTAGCATCTTCTAAGCCTAACAGCCTTTTCCCAAGCTGGGAATTCAAAATTCCTACTTTTAAGGGGTTTCTTAGGGCAGAAGATGACATACCTATAAGCCCCCACTTTACTTCTTTCTCCTCCCTCACCTTCCAGCTAACAACGTGTGCTTCTTCGCCAAGTGTCCGTATATGTGCAAGACTGAGTATGCTGTCTGCGGCAACCCACACCTGCTGGAGGGCTCCCTCTCCGCCTTCCTGCCGTCCCTCAACCTGGCCCCCAGACTGTCTGTGCCCAACCCTTGGATACGCTCCTACTCACTGTCAGGAAAAGAGGAGTGAGTTGGCTTCCTGACCACAACACCATGCCCAGGGCCCTGCAGTCCAGCTCTTCAGAGTTGCCACAACTAAACCCTAACAGCTACCTCCATCCTCTTATTGATACTAGGACCAACAGATCAAATATAGCTCCCTGTAGCTCATATATTGGGTTATAAGGTGTTTATTCTATAACAAAGAACCACTTGAGGGGCTGGGGAGGTGCTTACTATATAAGCATGAACAGAGTTCAGATACCCAAAACACACTTGGAGCCAGGCAGGCATGGCAGCCACCTATAATCTGAGCATGCAAGAGACAGAGACACTGGATCCCCACCACATAGTGGTTAGATAGACCAATAAGAATTGGCATGTTCTGGGTTCAGCAAAGACATTGCTTCAGTAAATAGTGGGGAGGGATAGAAGAAGATACTAGACATCAACTTCAGGCCCCCGCATACATGTGAACATGTGAACATATACACATACGTATCACATATCTCAATAAAGAAGCACACAAGAGCTGAGGGAGTGAAACCCGGAGCAAGACCCCTTGACTGTATGCCCAGGGCCTAGCATATCTAACAGAGTAGACATGCCAAATGAGTGGACTCAATGAACAGGTCCATTGGCAAATCACCACAGTCTGGTGGGAAGAAAAGTTGACAGGAGAATTTCTGGCAGGCATGGCTCTGTGAGACTGTGTGAAGGCAAGGCATATGTAGCAGAGGCCAGTCTGTGGGGTCGTGGGTGGTGTAGGAGTTCTGGACAACCAAGACCTACCAGGTGTGGTGCCTGCTCCCACCACCTGCTCTGGGACACCCTCTAGCATGTGGCACCCCAGCCCTTCACTTAGCATTCAACAAAATCAAAGGACTCTGAACCTTCCCACCACCTGGAATCTGCAACCTCCCTTACCAGATGCCCTTGCCCAGGGTCCTCCTGAGGGGCGCCAGCTACCACCTGGCATCCTGAGATCACTAGCCCAGGGTGGGCTTGGGAGGGTGGAGATGGTATGGAGAGGGCCCCCAACACCCTGGCATCTTGGCTTTTCCAGCCCCAGGACTTCTTCTCCCCCTCAGGTGGGAGCTCAACCCCCTTTACTGTGACACGGTAAAGCAGATCTACCCATACAACAGCAGCAACAGGCTGCTTGGCATCATCGACATGGCCATCTTTGACTTCTTGATCGGTAGGTACCCCACGCAGGGCACCTGGAAGAACTGCACCCTCTTCTTTGCCTAGGGTTCTGGGAGACCTCAGCAAAATTGCAGCCCGGATCAGGAGGGGTGGATAGCCCTACACCTCCCGTATACGCAGGGGATGAAGTCCAAGGAAACCAAGTTAACATGCCCTGGTCTCTTGGAAGGGGGTGGGGTGGCACAGGTGTTGGAGGGGTTGCCACTGTCGAGGAAGATGCACCACCCTGCCATAAAGCCCAAACGGGCATCAGATCTGAAGCTGGATGTCCCTTCACTCAGTGAGAGGAAGCCAGTATGAAGGTGAGAAATAAGTATGTAGCAAGGCCACAGCTCCACAAACTAGTAATTCTACCATCTAGCCACATTGTGACCAGGCAAGGATGCTCCACCTTAGAGGCTGTGTGGGCTGAGAAAGCCCAACCTCAGTATGTACAAGAGGCACAATGGCACAGTTCTGCTCACTAGGCGGCCAGGCTGAGGCTGGGGGAGAGGGGAGAGTAAACAACCTAGAAATGGTGGTTGTGGTCCATGCTCAGGCTCCTGTGTTCCATCCCCAGAAGGCAGGCCAGGATCTTCTGTATCCATGGTCTTCAGACCCTTGCTCTCATCTCTCCCTTCCATTGCAGGAAACATGGACCGCCACCATTATGAGATGTTCACCAAGTTTGGGGATGATGGGTACCTTATTCATCTTGATAATGCCAGAGGGTAAGCACCAGTGCCCATGTCCCAGCTCTCCATCTCCAGCCATGTTTCCTGTGGCTGCTTGGGCACTGGAGGCCCTGAGGAGGGCCTGCACTGCCCGGATCCGTCTCCACTCCATCTTGCCCTATTTTCCACAAACCTTCTCCTTTGCTCAGTACCACTGATTCTCCAGTGTAAGAGCGCGCTTGTGCCCACCAGTGGCTGAGACGCCCAGTGTCTTTTCGCTAGTTGTTACTTTCCTAGATGCAGCAGAGCATGGCTTAGCCTCGGCGGCTGGCCTGCAGAGGCAGGAGGAGCTTGGTACTAACTTAAGAGACTTCTGTGACCTGACTGAGGAGGGAGCTGTTGAGACAGCTGCCACGGTGTCTGTCTGGCACCTTATCCCAACTAATTCAAAGAAGGGTTAGGGAAGAGAGCATCCAGAGCGTTAAAGACTCTAGGCTTGCTGAAGCCCGTTTCTTCTCCTAGGTTCGGACGACATTCCCAGGACGAAATCTCCATCCTCGCCCCTCTCTCGCAGTGTTGCATGTAAGTTTCCATGCTTTCAAGTACCAAGGGCAGGCGGCCACTCAGACATTTCATCCTGCTTGCAACCCAACTCGGAAAGCCTTCATCAGCTTTCCCTGGCCAAGGGCATTATGGACAGAATGGTGTGAGCTGCCTTGCTTCCCATTGCACACCCGTTCCCCGGTGACATCTCCTCTAGCAGAAAACGAGTTAAGATCTGATCTTTTAAAGTTGCCAACTTGAACCCTTAACCCACTCAGATAATCACCCACTTTTGCAGATATCAATGCTCTCTGAAATTAATAATCAGCCCTTCACTTTTCCTGGCCCTCTTGTAAGCTCTTCAATATTGCTATTTCGTCACCATCTAAGCAAAACCCTGACTGAAGTCTGGAAAGCTGGGTCAGACTGCAACTCTGGCTCCTTCTCTAAAGAACACCTACTCCTGCATCTCTGGCATTTTAGCCAGACTTGTGACATTAGGTCCCTCTTAGCTATAGCTAATTATGAAGGGGTGATCCAGACCCAACAAAACTATCCCATTTGTTCCTGTGGCACGCGAGTGGCCCAAGTCAACTCCTTGGGTTAATGTATCTCTCTCCTCCTGGACAGGATGAGCAATCACTTGTATCAAAGATCAGCCAGTTACACTGCTTGTACGAGTGTGAAAGAAATCAAAACTCTGAAGTCAGAATGGACCTAGTCGCTCGTCATCCCTGTGCTTTTAGAATCTGACACATTCCCAAGTTGGCACATGGAGGTTGGACTTTTAGACAACAACTTCACCCACCTACTGGAAGCTTCTTCCATCAGCTTTAAATCTTAAAAACAAAAAAACTTAGGTGACATTTCACTTGACTCTGTTATCACTGTCAGAGTAACTGCATACAGCTTGGCATCACCAGGGGTAACACTACAATTACTAGGGTTCTCCATTCAATGGAGAGAGACCAGAGCTGGTCTCCAGGACCCACATGGTATAAAGAACCAAGTCCCAAGTTGCCCTCTGACTTACACACACACACACACACACACACACACACACACACACACACACACACTATAAGAGTGCAAATAGCTTGGCAACACTTGAATAAAGACAATTGGACAAAGGCTGTTACCCACTATTAATTCTTTTCCTACGTGGCTTTCACTGAAATGTGTTTGCCTGGAAATAAAATCTCCCAAGAATACCAGCTGCAAAAGCTGTTTGCGGGGACTGGGCAAGTGCAGGCCAAGCTACTTTCCTTAATTTGCTGATCTGGTTCCACTGGCTTTGTCTCTTCAGGATAAAAAAGAAAACACTTTTGCACCTTCAGCTGCTGGCTCGGGCTGAGTACAGACTCAGTGATGTGATGCGGGAGTCACTACTAGAAGATCAGCTTGCCCCTGTCCTCACAGAACCTCACCTCCTGGCCCTGGACCGCAGACTCCAAATCATCCTTAAGACAGTAGAGGACTGTATAGAGGCCCGTGGGGAACAGAGAGTCATAGCTGATGGCCCAGCACCACAGTCGGCCCCAGACTCAGGCCAGGCTAATCTCACAAGCTAAGAGCCAGCTGCAAGGGTGAAACCTCGGAACACACAACTGGAGCCAGCGGTGGGTGCTGGTGTGCAGGGCCCTGCTGCCCCATTGCACCCTGGGGTGCTGGAGGCCAAGTCATGAGCTCAGGGAGGAGGCAGGTAGGCTTTGACAGAGCAAGTGGAATCTACCAAGCCTTATCTTTACCCTTGGATGGAGCCCACTGCTTTTACAGTGCACTGGCTGGGGCTCTATCTTCTTAGCAAGCTCTGGCTCCATCAAGGCCGCAGACTACCTTCTGAGCACACTGTGAAACCTGGAGCTGGGCCAGGCTTGGAAGGTGTGGAGGCCCTGTTCCCAGGAAGTTTTTACTCTACCATGTAAATAAAAGAACATCAAGTGGATAACTGGCTTCTTCCAAGTCCTTACTGTACATGCACGAACATTAAAAAAAAAAAAAAAAAAAAAAAAAAAAAAAAAAAAAAAACCTCCCATCTCCCAAGCAAACCTAAAATCTATAAATCTCAAGTTGATGCAAAAAAGAAAAAAAAAATCATCACCCTTTATCTTGACATTCCAGTCCCTAGCACTATTTGAATACAATACAATGACCCCCACCAAGTCATTCTGCAGTTACTTCTTGGGAATACTAAAGGTAAATTTGCTAAGCAAAGGGGGACTTCAGTCTGACGAATTGTCAAATAAGGAGCTGGCAACTAAGGAGCTGTGTGGCTCATACAGTTGACTGAGTGCTTGCCTAGCAGGTGCAGAGCCCTGGGTTCGACCCCAGCACCACATAAAAAAGTCAGGCATGGTGGCATGGCTTGCAAGGCCAGCACTCGGGAGAACCAGAAACTCAAAGATATTCCCAGCCACACCGAGAGTTCAAGGCTAGCCTAGGCTGTGTGGGGAAATAACACTACGTAAGTCAAACCCAAGTCAGACGCAAATTAGGGTGGCATTGGTGAAGAGTTCAGTAAAAACAAACGGCTTCAGCAGATTTTTTTATCCTCTGATAAGAGCCAGAGCATCAGAAAGTAAGAGGGAAGAAGGGGAAGGCACCACTAAGAGGGCAAAGTCAAGAATGAGAAATGTCACCACAGACCTCTGCATGTGTCCAAAGGCAGCCAGGACAATGGGTGGTATTGTTTTGGTCTTCTGACTTGAGGGCTCATGTAGTCCAGGCTAGCCCAGAATTCTTGCTCTTCCCATCTACCTCCCAAGTGCCTGGATTACAGGCGTGAGTCACCATGCTTGTCTTGCAATAGCACCCACATTATGGTTCTGACTCATCCTAGCACCCCACATTACACCATCCCTGGACCCAGTTTGCTCAGTTCTCCCTCAAGCCTTGCCATGCCCCAGAAACCTTCACCAGTCTGAAAGTCGACACATAGGTTTGCAACCCTCCTCAACATGCACAACTCCTACCTCCAAGGGGCAAGGAAGCGAACTAAGGCTCTCAAAAGGTTAAAATCAAACCATTTTGTGGTTTAGACCTATTCCAAAGTAAAGTTTGTGAAGTTAAATTTGTTATCTGAAAGAAAAATTACGCTGGGCTTTGTGACTCACACCAGCAAATCCCAGCCCTTAAGGGACTGAGGCAAGGTGTAAAGCTGAAAGCTGGTCAGGGCTACAGAAAGAAAAAAAGCAAAAATCAGCTCTTGAAGAGAGACCTTAGTGCTGAAGAACCTTCCCATCCAGGGCGGCCCTTCCAGGAAGCAGATCCTTCCATCAGCAGCTGTCTCTCCTACTCCCCTCTGTGGAGGAGGAAGCACCAGGCAGCCACTGAAGAATGAGGAAAAGAATTCATGTTCAAGGAAAGAAGGTTTGAGACTTCCAACCAGTCTCGGGAGAGCTGCAGTCCACCTCCAACCCAACCTCCCTTGATGTAGACTAGTTTCTGAAGATTCTAGAATAAAATTTCTGCTATACTTTTTAAAACCAAAGTAAATGAATTTGATCATATGTTGAATGTTGAATAACTACATAGACTTTACTTTTAAAATTCACTCTAACAACAACAACAAAAAAAAAAAAACCCTAAGACCAGCATTTTTCAAAAATACCAGAAAACAAAAACCTTCCATTCTCAGAGGTATCAAGTTCTTACAGCTTACTCACACTGAGCCATTGCTCAACTTCCATGAACAAGTACTCGGGCTATGTGAAAACCTTCCATGTCACCACCGACAAGCAAATCAAGACGAGGACTGCACACTGTGTCAACTGGTGGAAACCGGTTTAGACGGATATGCCACAGCCTTCTCAAAAGCCAGGAGGATTCAGACCTCAGGGTAAGCCAACTCTCTCACATGCAGCAGCAATTATGTCCTATCCCTGGCCGCTGAACTGGCAGGTAATCATTGCCATTGCCTAGGAGAAATACCACGTCAGGCTCCTAGGATTCACTAGTCAAATTTCACCAACCCGTTAACACAGAACCTCATTTTGATGATGCATCACTTTACACTGTTGGTTCTTTAACATTGCATCTGCCTACTACACATATTTTCACAGTAAGATACAGTTTCTCACACTCAGGAACATGAGCCAGGACATGAGCACTATCCTTAGGGACCTTTTGAATAGTGAGTGAATTCATCAATCATAAGCATAAAAACACACAAAAACTGTGGTGTGAGGATGTCCCCCCAAAAAGACACACTCACAATTGATAGCTAAAATGAGGCTCCAGAGCTCTTTCAGCATTGGGTAGGAAAGAGTGCACTGGAGAATCACATTTTCACTGCTCAGCCCTCGACATCCAAGAAGGCTGCCGGTGGTGTAGTGATCTCGGGGCCGGACTTAAACTGTCCCAAGTAGGAAAACGTGCAAACACAGAAGCTGTAAGGACAGCTGCACTCATTTGGGGTTTACAAAGGAATGAAGGAAAAGCGCTCCATCTAGCGGCCACTTTTTTAAATCCCCAAGCTACTTAAACTCTTACAAGAAACAAAAACAGGACACCCAAGGGCAGCTAAGTTACAGGGAGTCACAATGAAATCACAGCTCTAAAGTTATGTCAAGAAACAAATTTTAGCTGTGTGTGTACACAAAAATGATGATTCCTATGAAAATACCCAAAAAAATGTAAGAAGGGAGATTTGTGGTTCCCCTTGACAGACATGCAGGACAAATTAAAATAGCGACTGTTCCTAAGCGGAGTTTTGGTCCACCTGAGAATACGCTGCCAGGGCTTAGCAAAAATCCATGAAGGGACAATTACTTGGGGTTGGAGATAAAGTGATACAAAAAAAAAAAAAAAAAAACACCACTGACACTGCGCTACTTCCATTTTAAAATGTCAAAGGCAACAGTGAAATGCATCATGGGCCAAGTTTTTTTGTTTTTTACTCCCCCACCCCCTTTATCTGAGGACCGAACCTGGGGCCTTGTGCTTGCTAGGCAAATGCTCTACCACTGAGCTAAATCCCCAACCCCATGGGCCAAGTTTTAAGGGAAGGCCCAGACTATGCTGAGTCCAACAGACCCTGACTTTCTTCAGTACCAGCCCATCCAGCTGGTGGAAGGAAGGGAATTCTGAACCTGTACAAGGTACACCTCACAAAGCAGAACTCAAGCCACTAATGCTGGCTTCCCTGTGCGTGAAGATCCCAGTTATCAGTACACTGAGTAAGTCATTAGCTCACTCCTCAAACTTGAGGAGTAAACATTAGAAACAAGGCTTAACATGTGCAAGGCAAACACATGTCTAAGTAGCTAAGGGCAGATCTTACAAACCAAACTTCCCAGCAAGTCTGTAGTCACAAGGCACAGGTCTGTCCTGTGACAAGGAAACCATGGCTTTGGACAGAATCTTCCTTCCACAACTTGGTGAATCTGCCACATACCCATGAGCATTTTAGCAAGGTTTTGAGACCCACCCTTTGACAAACTGAATCGGAATGTATTAAAAAATAAATAAATACATTGCTTTTTTCAAAACACTAATCCCAAAATTCATGTTCATTCTTTCCCACTGAACTTTTGGGGAAGGACAGAGAGAAAAAAGGAGAAAAGGAAGAAAAACTGATTCATTTAAGAATTTAAATTATTTAATCTTTTTTATTCCGTGACCTACCATTGAGACAGTCTGTAACAAAAGAACAGCGTATATTAGATTAGCACATAGTATATCAGACTAGTATCCAGGAAACAGTAACTGTCCCTTTGACCATCTCCGATTTCTCAGCAGCCCTAAATTCACCCACCCATCAGAGACAATGGTGCTTAGCGTCCACAGACACAGTCTGCCAGCCATGACTGACTGACACTTAAACCGCACAAAGATAAAGCTTTCAATGTGGTAATTTTTAAATTGAGACTTATTCTGAAAAGTCTAAGAGTGAAAACTACAAAAGGGAGTAACCAGCAAGCCAGCATTTGAGTAGAACTCTCTAGAAAGCAGGGCGTGTCTCTGTATACAAGAACAAAGGGATATATACACATGAAAATGCATTTTATGGCATTCTACATCATTCATTTATTTTTGGCATTTAAACAAATATCAAATTAAGCTTTAGTCTAATAACATAATTTTTATTTTTTAAATATAAAAAAAGATAGCCAACACAAAGTACAGACAACCCTCATTTAATATAGATTATGGAAATTTTAGAAATAGCAACAAAGCAGCTTTCTACCCCATACTAAAACCTCAATGAAACTTCTTTCCCAACTCAGTAACAGCTTTTCAACCTATCAAGGAAAAAAAAATCCATCATAAGCAATTTAAGTTAACTGGGAAGGAAGGGTAGGAGGGGATTAATCAGAACCACTTGCACACACATGGAAAATGCTTGCAGTCACTCCCAAATAGAACCCGACAATGTACATAACTCACAACGTGCCTAGTTATGAACTGTGAAATTTTGTTTAAAAAATAACAGTAATAAAAATAAACTGTTGGGTTATCATTGGAATAATGTAACACATAAGGCTGGAAAATACTGAAATACAGTTAAGACTCAAACACAAGTTTACTTAAAGAAAAAAAGAAAACAGACACACACACAAACAAAAAAAAATAATAAATTTACCAGAGAAATTCAAGGTTAGACAGGAAAAGGCAGGACTCTCAGCAGGATGGCCTTTCAGACCACAACACAGCCACATCCTACCCACCCTCCTTAACAGACACGGGGAGAGACTAACTCAAGAACAAAGCTTCCTGTCTCTGGACACCTGACCCCATCCACCTTCAGTAACAATGCCTCCATTTCTTTCTCTGGGGCTTGTCCTGTCTCTGTCTATTCTCCGTAAATCCAATCTCCTAGAACCAGTAACTGAGGACAGATTACACTTGTTAACCACAGTTAACCAAGAGTATAGACCTCAAATTCTCACTCACAATTCTGCATCTCATGATCAGTATTTGGCACCAGCTGGATAAGTAGTTATCATCAGAATCTGTGAGATGAGACCAATGTACTTAAGTCACGACCCAGTACTTGCCATCTACACTTGATTTCAAACTTCAAAGGCAGGTATAGACAGCCACACCAAAGTATTTCGGGATTGGAGAAGAAACACTAGCAATATACAAACAAAACCAGGCTGAGGGGGCTGAACTAGTTTTATCTGTCTGGTAATTAGCAAAACATGGACATTTCCCACACACTTAAACTAGTTTAATTACAGGCAGATGTCTTTCTACTGTACTAGGATTTTTCTATATCCATTCTTCTAATCCTTAAAGGTTAAAATCATTTATTCTATAAAGAAATACAGCAAACATGGCCACAGTCTATTATGTCACTTGTGTCATATGGAAATGGAAATTTGTGTCACTTAAAAACCCCTGCACTGTTATTACATCATTACGGTAATTCACCAGTGCAGGACCGCCCTCACCAAAAAGCATGGCTCTCACTGCCCAGGTTGAACACTAGCACTGCACAGAGAAGCGGTAACAGCCAAGTCCATACAACTCTCTATTTATTTGTGAATGAGCATTCAGTTAATGCTCCAAATGAAAAAATGGTGCAGTAAAGCAACTTTTAGTATAAAGAGACAGGAAGCTGTGAAGCCAGTGGCCACTTGGCGCTGCAGACAGGAAGAGAAAGCAGTCTGCATGGGTGAAGCATGGACCGGGGAGAGGAGAGGCACAGTAGGCAGATCTCAGACGGACAGTGACACAAAGCTGTTGTACTGCTGGATGTTTCGCTTGAGGATATCTGAGCATGGGCCGAGGACACGTTCAAACCGAGGTCGGTCCAGCTTAACACACTTCAAAGGGCCACGTGCAACCACTGTGGCAGCCCGAGGACGATTCATCAGCAGGGCAATTTCACCTGAAAAAGAGAAGGGCAAAGGCTAAGAGCAGACTAACATCTATAGAAGCCATTTCCTTAAAGGGTCCACTTCTGAGAAAGAGAACAAAGATTTACTTTTCTACTAACTGAATCAAGAGGCTACACAACAACTGCATGCTAAAAAATATTGCCAACTAATAGGTAATAAAGTTACTCTAGTCTTTTACGCCCACAATCCCAACATTCAAGGGGTGGAGGCAGACAGGAAGATTACAAGGAGTGAGAAGCTAGCCTCACTGTACAATCAATTTCAGGCACTCTAGGCAACCTAAGACATGGGCGTGTGTTTATGTGTCCCCACATCCACCTATTAACTGAGTGAAGTTAAATCTTACAGTATTTCTCTGAGAACCAAAAAAGAGTATAGGTTAAGAAATCTAACAGGCATCATGACTATAATCCCAACACTTAGGAGGTTAAGGCAGTAGATCTGAAGAGGGCCAGCCTGCAATGTTATCTGAGGCCCTATCTCAAAAACAAATAAAGGCAGGCGGCATACATTTAATCTCATCACTCTAGAAATAGAGGCAGGTGGATCTCTGTGAGTTTGGGGGCAACCTGATCTACAGGGTGCGAGTTCCAGGCCAGATTCTGCCTCAAAAGTAAGTAAGTGAACAACAACAACAACAACAATCAGAAGACCAATTATGAAAAACTACACTAAGAGAGATTTAAGTCGTGTGTCTGTGTCAGAATGTAACATACCGAAATAATCAGAAGGCCCCAGTCGTCCCACTTCAACAAACTCTTCATTCTCTGACCGACGCTGCAGCACAGCAGCTGTGCCCTGTAATAACATCAGCGAGAAGCTAAACCGATGCTTCCTAACCCAGAGGGGAATGTCAAGGTGCTGTGCAATCTCCGCTACCTTGCAGAGGGGAGGGGAGGACTCAGCAGTTATTTCACTTTGTCTATGCGCTATGGTCAAAGGTGAATGAGAAGTCAAGTCACCCCCCCAACTCCTTACCCCCCCCCCTGTGATTTCCATTTAACCAGCATCCCGCTATCAAGGTTCTTATCCAGCTCAAGCACTTAAAAAGGAGTGTAGAGTCAGGTTAGCGAACTTTATGTAAAGGCCAGCCCAAGCTTGCTGCGTCTTTTGAAAATAAAATGTTTGTAAGACTATCATACTCCGGGTCCATGTTTCTATGGCTGCATTTGCAGTGAGACAAGAGTTCAGTCTCTGAAGACGCTATCTGGACCTGCTTAGCAAGCAGGATTATAGGTAGATGTTTCAGATAACACAGTAACTTTTAGACTTTTAAATCATTACCCAATAGCCTAAGCACCTGTGTTTTAAACAGCAATGGCTCAGAATCGTATTATGGTTGAGGGGTTTTATATCATGGTAAAGAGTAATGTCATCAATCATGGTAGGGCCCTTCCAAAATTCTAATTCAAATTCTTTGAAAACTGTAGCAGCCTGCACATTAAGTTGTATTCTGAAGTAAAAGGTATTTTTAAAATAAAACGTCAGATAGTCCTAAAACTACAAACCAGATTAGCTGCACCCCCGCTGGGTGAACAACACTGTAAGGAGTCAAATGCAGAACTCTATACCTCTAAAATAATGAAGAACTCATCCCCTGGCTCTCCTTGCACCACAATCTTCTGTCCATCTTCAAACTGGACAGGCTCCAATGCATCAGCTACTGTGAGACGTTCCCATTTGTCCAGAGACTCTGAAAGACAAGAATCCAAAGAATTTCATTATGTATTTGGTATGCTAAAAAAAAAAAAAGTAAAATTTAAGCAAAAACAAAACTCTACAGAGGAACAACCAACTAGCATGCCCACTCAACATCCCAACAGGCGAGTTCTCGTTGCATGGGAGCAGCACCTGTCTCAACAGGACCGCCTGCCTATTACTGCAGACAGTGCTCAGAGCCCTCCTTTAACTCTGGCCAGCTTAGATCAACTGCATCCCATGGCAAAGGGCTAAAAAAATGCAATTCTGAACATTAGTATCCAGGAAAGCAAACCTACCAGTAAGTAACCAAAGAGAAAGCTTCCCTGCACACCATTCCAAAGATTCAAAGAAGTAAACTGTCCACTTAACCCCTCAACTCAGTTTACCTTGTGAATAACAAGGAGCTGGAAAGTAACTTTTGTTCCCACAGACCCAACTAATGTTCAAAACACTAAAATAAAGGACAAATAAAGCAAGAAAGTCAAATCACTGTAACAAAACCACAGCAGTTTGTCACCTGGGAAAAATGACTACCCACACCCCATACAGGACAGGTTTTAACACCTCCCAATCTATGTAAGGAAATCTACAGAAGTATTTCCAATTAACCTGCTAAGTTTTAAATTTCAACAGTTTTAAATTTCTGGATCTTTTCAAGAGGCCAACAAAGATATCTAACTTTTCTCAAACAAAACCCATCAAAACCCATTCCTGGGACCAGCAAGGCAGAAGCTGCAGCAGGAATAACTGCCAATGTCCAGAGCATAAAGGACACTGAGTTTCCTGCATCTGTAAAGGAAGGAGCAGCATCCATGCCATCAGAAAGCTTTTACCAAGTCTAATTACAGGGTTTGTCATATATCGCAAATTAAATGAATACACACTAAAATTACTATTAACTTCGCCAAACTTTCAACATTGTCAAAATTACATAAGGTCATGATTAGCAAAAGCAAACAAAAACATGTATAGAAACCCATATAAATGAGCTATAAGATTTAAGTCAAGTAAAAAGCTGTGCGAAGTATCACAAATGCTCCAATTTATCAATTATTCATACAATTTTCCAAAACTCACCTAAAATAGACACTTTACTAAGGAATTCTTCATACATCTTCCTCTTTCTCAGAGTGCTTCCCTATTTAAAAAAAAGTCATGTCCAAAAGAGATGTAATTATCACACAATGCTACAGAATAATTAATTTATATTTTAAACCAACTAAAAAAAAGAAGTAAATGTGGTAATATATTGTGTACCCTAATAAAATGTGCTTGAAGTCCAGAGAACAGAACAAGCCACTAGATTAAAAACAGATACCACGTAGTGGTCGCACACATCTTTAATCCTAGCACTCGGGAGGCAGAGCTCCGTCTAGATCTCTGTGAGTTCAAAGCCACCCTGAACTACATGAGATTGACTCAGTCTAGAAGAGAAAACAGAGCCAGGAAGTGGTGGCACACACCTTTAATCCCAGCACTTGAGATCTCATGCCTTTGCTTGGGAAGCACACATGCCTTTAATGCCAGGAAGTGATGGCTGGGTGGAGAAAGGTATATAAGGCATGAGGAGACAGCAACTAAAGCCTTTTCGGGTGAGGAAGCTCATTTGGCTAGAGGCCTATCAGCTGAGGCTCTTTCAGGCTGAGGAGTTGGTGAGGTAAGAGGTGGTGCTGGGGCTAGATCAGGCAAATTTTATCAGGGTACACAATATATCACCACAAGTAAATACAAAGCTTGCTGCTGTTGCTTCTTGACTCATGACCACTTTATTTGCACTGAACGGTGAGGTCCTGTGCAGCTCTGCACAAAGTTCTCTGTGAGGATCCTAAAGCAGCAGCAGGTGTGCATGCAGCCCAAGGGAGGACACAGTTCTAGGAGGGAGAAAAATGCCAAGCAGTTCTCTAAAAAGCAACTAAGCGGCTAATCATGAATGAGCATGAGACTTCAACAGTGTAGCTGACTATCTCCCTCCCCACAGGCTGCAGGCAGGGAACAAACAGACAACTGCCACTTACAATGAAACAGGCAGGCCACAGTCCTAACTAACTAGGCTTGTACAGCCATACCATCCTGATGGGTGATGTCATTCTGTTATGTCGTGAATATGTGTTGCTCTGATTAGTTGATAAATAAAGCTGTTTGGCCAATGGTGAGGCAGAATAGGGTTAGGTGGAACATTCTAACTAGAAAGGAGGAAGGAGAAAGGCAGAACAGAGAGGATGCTGCCAGCCGCCGCCATGAGAAACAAGATGTAAGTCATGAGCCACGTGGCAACATAAAGATTTATAGAAATGGGTTAATTTAAGATGTAAGATCTAGCTAGCCAGAAGCCTGAGCCAACAGGCCATACAGTTTCTAATTAATATAAGCTTCTATGTGTTCACTTGGGTCTGAGCAGCTGCAGGACAGCAGGGCCATGGGAGCCCAGACGGGAATAAAAAAAACTTTCAGCTACACCATCCCGAACACTCTAGATCTATCTGAGGCAAAGTGCTGGGTACACTTGGAAGAAAACAAGAATACTTCATGTGCTTTCTGACAAACTTTGCACACAAGATAAAGGACCCCAGTACTACTACATATACCTGCATATGTACACGTGTGCATATTACACACACCATCTGCCCTCCATAGTCACAGGTTCCACATCTGCAGTCAACTGCAGGCAAATTTTTATGGGGCCGGGGTGTGTGTGTATGTGTGTGTGTGTGTGTGTGTGTGTGTGTGTGTGTGTGTGTGTGAGAGAGAGAGAGAGAGAGAGAGAGAGTGTGTGTGTGTGTGTGTGTGCGTGTGTGTGTGTGTGTGACACTTTGCTCAACATGCAGACTTTCTTCTTGTTTCCTACAGAATATATCAACAACCTATTAAACAGTGTACTGTGCTTTAAATATCGAAGCTAAGCTAGTGATGGCTTAGAAAAGACAAGAGTATGTACACAGGTTATGTGCAAACACTATGTCATTTCTGATAAGAGACTTGAACGTTCATGGGTTTTGGTGCACATGAAATAGAAAACCACAAAAAAGCCTGCAGCTGAGGAGCTAATGAGAACGGACAGTAACCAGGGGAGGAAGAGTCATTTTTCCTTCAGGGTGTGGCTGCTAGAAAGCTGCCCATGCACCACTGTGAATTCAAACAGCACTAGTGAGGCTCAATGGGATATATGTACATACAGATGTATACACATAGGGGTTCGCAGAGGTGGGAGAAGGACAAGATTCCCTCTCTCAGGTCCAGGGGTATGAAATTGTCACAGAATAAATAAAAATGTTTTAAATAAAAATCCACAAGGATATTAAAAAAATAAGATGGCATTTTTTTTCTAAATTATGTGTATGCCTGAGTATGGGTTTGTGCACACAAGTGTAGTACCCATGCTGTCTAGAAGAGTGTCTCAGATTCCCTGGAGCTGGAGTCATAGGTGGTTGTGAACTGCCTGGTGTATGAAACCAAACCTGGGCCTGTTACAAGAGCAGTACACACTCTTAATCACTAAGCCATCTCTGCAGCCCCAGACTATGTATCTTCAAACAGCCATATGGGCACCAAGAAAACCATTCAAGATGGATAGGACCATTTGCTGGCACTTAAAACATCTAAAGCTCCTCTGCAAGATTATCAAATTTCTCAAGAAGTCTCACTGTGAGTAGAATGCCTCAATGGTCTTTTGCTTTGGTAATTCCTCTAAGAAGGCAGCATGAGTTTATTACTGATAACTCTGCTTCAGTTTAGAGAAGATGATTATTTCTGAATGGCTTTAAAATGACTTTATGCACTTAAAACCAATCCAGTGGGCAATCTATAGTAGGTAAGATTAAGTAAGATTAACCCACTAGCAGACAGATTACTAAGACGAGCTGACCATTACCTACTTACACGCACAAGATTCTCTGGTTATTCCTGACTTAACTTTTGTTTTACTAACTGTCTCAAGTGACATAATATTAATCTGACCCTAATGCCAACTATCCAACCATTAAAAGTAGGGAGAGCCTCATTTTAACTTGGTGATAATAATAAGGGTCAGAATTCTGAATCCCATTCTAAAAACCCATAGCCTCTTACCATAAGGATTCTTCGATAGCTGTCTCGGTCAATGCCCCACAGTTTCACATTTGTCTTTGCTTTGACGGTGGCTGCTCTAGGTGTTCCATAAATCAAAGCCAGTTCTCCAAAGCTCCCTCCTTCCCCAACACTGGTTGCCCATTCATTATTAACATAGACCTAAAATAAAAATGACATCAAACAAGTATTTCTATCTACATATACAACCGTGTTAATTCTCAGACTTTTCCAAAAGGGAGAATTCTGAACCTGTTTTAAACAATAACATATACACATCTAGAGAACAGAGCAGAGCAAAACCACTGATAGTTGACAAGTTAAACAATCTGATAAAGGTGCCCTAGCAGATGCCGGGCGGTGGTGGCACACGCCTTTAATCCCAGCACTCAGGAGGCAGAGGCAAGCGGATCTCTGTGAGTTCGAGGCCAGCCTGGACTACCAAGTGAGTTCCAGGAAAGGCACAAAGCTACACAGAGAAACCCTGTCTCAAAAAACCAAAAAAAAAAAAAAAAAAAAAAAAAAAGGTGCCCTAGCGGGCTGTCAAGGAGAAATGTTCAGACAAGCATTAATATCAGATGACATACATTTACAGAAAGCTGGGCTGGGCACTTTATGTGTATTAGGTCACTGAATTTCCTAATAACCATAAAAGACTGAGTTGATTTTTATCATTACTTCACTGGTTACTAAAACAAAACAAAATAGAAATTTTAAAAGCTGTACTATTCCACAGTGGAGCCCTAAGCTCTCTTACAGAATACACGCATTTTCCAACTGCTATCCCCAGTGAAAGTAGTGAATGATATGCATAGATAGGCAAGCTACCTTTAAAAAGTTTGTGTCATAAAAATGCTTGGCAAATGTTGAGGGAATTGACTTATCAAGGCTATAATCATCTGCCTTTGCAAACACTATGCTTAGTGCTTAGAAATTAAGAGTTAAATCAAGATCATCAACAATTTTTGCTATTATTAAATCTTACATCCATTTCTCCTTGATCAATCACATAGAAGTTATCCCCTTCATCACCTAGAAGAAAGTGAAGAGTCAGATCATTAACAAAACAATCAATTTAACATAAAATAGTAAACTTGTGGGTGGATGCTAAGTGATTGAACTTAAGGAAAAAATGAACAAGGTTTTTTCAAAAGACTGACATGAAATTAATCACTCCTTTTGGTCATCTCACAATACCTTTTAAAACTGCACTTTAATAAAGCCACTTATGGGACCCATGAGACAGCTCAATGTGTAAAAACACCTGTTGCCAAGTCTGACAAGTTGAGTTTGATTTCTGGGACCCACATGGAGGAAGGAGAAACCAATTCCTAAAAGCCAATACCTTCTGAGCTCCACAGACCAGTGCTGCACATGCACAGGTGTGCACACATATACAAAAAAAATAAGTCAATAAAATCTAATTTTAAAAATGTTAAGCCACTTACACATACAAAGTTAACTGCTATGGAATGTACAAACACAACAACTCAACAGTTAATAACAAAAGGATAGGCACCACAAAATGGGAAAATACTTGGCTTATGAAGAACCATGAAAATGTTAAGAAAAAAAGAAAAGTGTCCAATAGTTAAGATTCATTCATGTTAGCCAACACGGGCAAAAATGGTTAAGATGCTGTAGGAGGCATAGAACCATGTAACAGATGGGCTAGATGATACAGAATGTGGGTGGTTTTGTTTATTTGATCTTAAAAAAATAAAAATAAAAAGGACATGTGAGTTACTGTTCTGAAATTCTATACACTATCCAATGACAACATAGGCATTCCCTTTAATGGTGAAGTTATCAAAACTATTAATCCCATAGAGAAAGTGTTCCTTCTAACTTAGAGAATTGTCTAATAAAGAAAAACATGCTAAGGCCTACAGACTCTAATAAAACAACAAAAGGCATCCTCATCTCACCTCCTTTCCTATGATCACAATGCACGTCAGCAGCCCTTACCTTGCTGAATAACCGTCTCTCCAGCAATAAAGGAGACTGGAAACATGGCATCAAAAATGTCACTGCAGGACAGAAAAGGCCTGGGGTTAGACTTCGCAGGTCTCTTCTATAGATTTCAAACAAGCTTAGCATTAGAGCTCTCATTTTCTCAGTTCTGTCACTTGGTGCACCGCTAGGAGCCTAGAACTTGCAACAGCAACAAAGGTTTGGTACCACCCCCCCACTGGGAAAAGAGTGTAAAAGTACCAGCCTGTACCTACCTTCTCTCATTATCATCAAGATGTGAAAACAGCACATTCTTTTCGATGGCCTTGGCTAAAGCAGCCATTGTCTTATAATCTTTTGGTATAACCTAGAAAAATATTAAAGGCCAAATGACAACTTAGAAACCAAAGACATTTCATGTTTGTATCTTGCATTTCAATTAATGGTATTTAAACAAAGCTATTTTGAGTTAAATATTTTCACTACAACACACTTGAATGATTCACAAAGTACTCAACAAATACTGATTAATCCCCTTGCCTAGAGCCAGGCTTATATTTAAAGGTCAGTACTTGATTCCAAGTTAACAACTAAACCAAAAACACATAAACCAAGATCATTATTCTGAGGCAAAACTAAGTATTTTATAACAAACAGTCAGTTTGTAAACTATGGTCATACAGTATTGTTCGTTTCACAAGCATCAAATGCCTGGGGCCTATTTCCCCTAAAGGTAAAAACCTAACTCAATGTTGGCAGGCTCTAAGGAAGAGCAGACCAGGATGAGCGCAACTTGTAGGATAAAAGGTTAAAAGCCAAAACCTGAATCACAGTGTCAAGAGGCTGACAGCGTGAACTAAAGGAAAAAGGAATACTGCCTGCTTCTGCTGCAAGAGAGCGCATAGAAATCAGCAATGCCTAAATGTGATTACTCACTGGTTTATAATCACGTTTCTCTGGAGGAGCTATTACGTCTGTTCTCAAGTGCTAACAACCGCGCCTTTGTCTTTCTTTGACATAGAACACGTACTACTCATCAAAGGCCTACAGCTGACTACGAGGCGAGCCTCAGAAACAGGTCACGGTCAGACATCAGAACTACCTTTCTAACATAGGATGCAGCGTCTTCCTCTGTGTAAACTTCAGCACTGATAGCACCACGTCGCCGACGGCCCTTAACCACTGGGTTGGGAGGAGGAGGAGAGATTTCATCCTCCCTGGAGTCAGTACGAGTGCCAGTTTTCTGTAGATTCTGAATCTGTTTTGCCTCCTCCTGAAAGAAAGTTGTTTTTCAGAATCTTAAAGCTGGTACTCTCAAATTCCAATGACAGCCCAGCTCACTTCAAACCTATTTCAATACCAACATAAGGAGAACAAGTCAGTTCCAAGGGGGGGGGGGGGGGACGGCGACAGAGTAAAATCCGAGATAAGTCACCGCAGCACGGTTACTCAGGTGGCACAACACACTTTATCAGTGGCAGCGCCATCGGTGCTTCCTGAGCCAAGTCACATGAAAAGGGAAATCAAGGTTTTCTGTGTTCTACTTGGCCTCTCACTAAAAAGTTCTTGGGCCTGAAGGGAATAAAATAAGAATGTTATCTTCTATTTCTTCATTTATTTCATCCATTCTTTGACTCTTCAAAACATCTTTCAAATTCAAGTTAACTCAGCACTCAGCAGTAAGCAAATTATTTAGAATAAAAGTGACAAAAAAAAAAAAAAAACCACCTTAAGATACTCATTTCTCGTCTCTACATAGCTCTAGCCCTGCTTCCAGCAAACAGATCAATTCAAGGACTCTGAACTGTGACTAGCAAGGTGCTACCAGAGCTCCTTTCTACTAGTGCCAGAATGATGGAACTCTAGTTCTTCCGGGCGAAGAGTTATCAATCCAGAAAAAAACACAATGAGAAAAACAAAAATAACTATATTATCCATGTGAGTATTTAACTATGAGCACATTTACTTCTTAACTCAGTATTCTAGTAGTTCTGCTTCTATAACTTTTAAACAAGCTTATGTGCAATATGACATCTCTACAGAAACATTTCTTCTGATTAGTTTTGTTTTTCAAAATAAAACCTTGGAAACAACTAAAATGAAGGTCAGTGGCAGTGGTTACACCATACTCATACATACGTATCACCCTTGTGTTAGCCGTTGAGTTAGCTCAGGCAGTCAAATGCTTGAGCAAGCATGAGGACCTGAGTTCCACCCTCCAAACCCACTTGAAAGAGAAAGACACGGCACAAACTTGTAACCCCAGCACTGGGGAGGAGACAGTACCAGCTCACTGAAGATCCAGGCCAAGGCGAGACCTGTCTTAAAAACACAGGGCAGGTGGCTATAAGGAATGGGCCCAAAGGTTGTCTTCTGTCCTCCACACACTTACCTACGTGAATACATACAAACACATACACACAAAGAAAAAAACAAACCACTCTTTTAGAAATGAATGTATCTGTAAATACCCACAGACTGCCTTCAGAACACTGGCTACATGCAGAGACAATGATGGGGTGGGAAGACCTTTCATACTGGCACAATTTCAGTCTGTGACTCATTTAAAACTTTGTATATTTTAGAAAGTTCACTCATTTCATTCAGTTAGTCCTAGAAACTAAAAAGACCTATTTCATATTAACACCAAACTACAAAACTCACCTAAGTTCAAAGGGTAAAAGCACTAAAAAAAAAAAAAAAAATCTACCTCTCAAGCTAGTCTTTGTCATTTCAGAAATTTTTCATTTAAAAATTCACAAATGACAGGCTGGGGAGATGGGGAGATGGCTTGGTTGGTAAAAGGCCTGCACACATCTTAGCAGACAGGCAGGTCCCTTTAGCATTCGGATCGGCCGGTCTAGCCAGCTAGCCAATCAGTCAACTCCAAGTTCAGGGAGAGCTCCTGCTTAAAAAGATAGAAGAACACCTGATATCAACCTCTGGCCACTACGCATGCATACACATGTGCACCCACTAACACACACTACATACTCAAATGCTATACACTACACACACACACACACACACACCTCACAAATGAAGTATCATTTCGGACTGTATTCTAGTTACCCAAATTTTAAAGATAATTCTGAAGTAACAAAAGCATTCTGATTTTAAGTCTTGTGGATTCCAGTGAGGGTCTAAACAGCAATCTGAATATAACCTAGTCTCGATGACTCAGAGACATTCCTGAGATCATCCATTTCTAGTGCGTACAATGATACATTTGTATATCCGTCACTCAGCTGTGAGCCTCCCTCTTAGCTCTCAATCTATTTACTGCTTAGTAATTTTCTATTTTCTTGATCTTCTGCATATGCTCTGCACTAAACTGAGCTTAAAATTCTCAACTCTTAGGTTCAAATTGTTTCCACCACTCTTTTAATATGTTCTCCTAAGTATCTGTTTCTTGCCTGCTCTAGTCATCTGTTTTTGTAGACAAGCTTCCCACCCCAATGACTTGAGGCTTGGGCACATGATTTGCTATGGGCCATAGAATGTAAGTGGACATGTCACGCTATTGTGGTCTGCTTCTAGTGGCCTGGATTTCTGTTCTTTCTCTGCCTTGAGATCAACAAGCCCTAGATAATGGCTGTTCTTTCCGCTCAAACCCAGAACGAGACACACAAAGACAAGATAGGCATATAACCAAGAAATACACTGAAATTCCAGAGCTACATGCTGCTGCTGCAATACCTAACTCCTAGGATCAGAGCTATGATTTAACTTCCATTAGATTCAATTGCTGCCTCAGCAAAATGGTATCAACACCCTACCTTATATATCTCAAGTGATGGGAAAGAGATAGACTGTGTGTGTGCAAGTGTGCATGTGCATGTGTGTATGGTGCTTCACACAGTATTAAGCACACAGGAAACCTCAACAGTAGTAGACACAACTACTCTTATCCACCAGACAGGCAAGGTTCTAGTAAATACAGGCATAAGAGGACTTAAGTTCCAGGCACAATGGTCTGAACTAAAATGCAGCTGTCTCCACTGACTAACTCTATTCTTTTGTGTATTTCTTCTGAAGTCATTGAAGGTTTCAGAAACATAACCCTTGGTTACTGGGGAAGGAGATGGTAAGAATGTGAGTTTATTTTCAGACATAAAAATTAACACAATATATGAAATAATAGCTTTGTTAAAAGGCCAAAAATCTAGTTAATTAATAATCCAAGTGGAATATTACATATATTCAACTCTGGCAAGCTGACAAAAAACCTCAATGTACAAGAAAGGTGTTTTATTGTGTAACTTTTACTGGGGGGTGGGGATGGGGAGTGGGAAGGTCCATGCACATTAACTTTAAAATCCCATCCACAGAGAATCTACAAAAACGATTATCTGTTTCTTTCCACCTTGGTTAGTCCTTACACACTCCTGAGGTAAATACAGGCTTTGAAATTAGTGTCACGCACTCAACACTCCCTATAAAAAGATAGGCACTTAATGTCTCACCAACTTAATCCTCTCATTTGATTTCTACTGATGCCCAAAGAAGAGGGATCGCCTTACCGTGACCCATTTCAGAACCAGATCTCCAGGAACACGCTTGATTTCAAAACAGAGCACACTCCTGGCCAGTATGTCCATTATTAGCGATTGCTTAAGTAAGAGAAAGCCAGCATTTCTACTGCAAATCCAAGGTGGCAAGACTGTATTCAGAGGACGATTTAGCAGTTTTCTTTTCTTCCAGTTAGTCTAATCATTCTAATCAATAGCATTTTAAAGATTTCCAAGGAAATAGTGTAAAATACCTACTTACTGAGCTACTCAAATACTTTTTAAAAACGTTCACATACATATTCTTTTATGTAAAAACATGGACAGGAAGAAACTGCCCAAACCAATGTGAATATTGTAGATATTTCTACTGTACAATTAGATATTAAACATGTTATCAGAGATATGAGCCACAGTATTTTGAACCTCTTCAAGACTTGAATATGCACAGCAAGCATAGCAAAGTGGTACATTCACCCCCAAACACTTACAGAAGCAAACCAAATCAACTACTTAACACACTGGGTGAACCAAACTTTTGAATGCATCATTTCTTGAGGAAAGTGCACAGAAGCATCATCCTAGATGCAAAACTGTAATTCTGCTTATGCACATGCTGGAGGCTGGAGAGCAGGCTTGGTAGTTAAGAGCACTTGCTGCTCTCTGCAGAGGTCTCAGGTTCAGTTCCCAGAACCATATGGTGGCTCATAGCCATCCCTAACTCTAGCTCCAAGAGATCTGACACCCTCTTCTGACCTCTGTGGGTACCAGGCAAGCATGCAATGCACATACATTCATGCAGGCAAAACATTCATACACATAAAAATAGGCAAACTTTTTTTTAAAAGAAAATATACATCCTCTGTGTGTAACAACACAGAATAAAAATCAAATGCATCCTTTCTGGGAAACAAGTCCTAATCAAAATAATACAGTAAAAATGTGATAGCCATCAATCTCCTGTCTTCCCAAACAGTAAAACAAGAGTTCAGAATTGATTTTGATTATACCACCCCAAGCTAGACACAGATGTATGATTATAGTTTTAAAGGTGGGATAAACTAAAAGCTCACCTGCTTTGTTAAAGAAGAGCACTAGCTGTTTTTAACTATTTCTCAATTCATACAACTGTCATACTAAACTTGATTGACTGTACCTGTTTTAGTCAATTTTAAACATTATTTAAAACAATCAAAACCAACTGTTTTGATTGAAACCCTTTAATGGCCAAAGAAACAGCATCGATTCAATTTCTGACAGACTCTCATTAAAATTACTAAGAAATCCTCCACCACACGCTAATGTAATTTCTGTTGGACTTCTCATTTGGTCAGAATTCCCCTTCTCCCAAAAGGCACGAACCAGGCACATTCAGAAGCATTAAACCTAACTAACAACAACTGCCATGGTCATCACATCGCTCCCTCATTTATTTTTACCTTCTCCAGCCTCTCAAAGTATTCCCGAAGGAATGCCATAGGTCTCTCGGGTCGAGCAGTGCACAACTGCACAATAGAATCCTTCAGCAGGGCCTGGATGTTGTGCTTCTGGACATAGATCTCACATTCCCGGAGACTCCGCTCTTCCTCACTGGCGGTAGTACTGCCAGACGCCATGATTCTCTGGGAGAAAAAGCACAGGTGTGCTGGGTAAGCTAGAAAGTACAAATGCAAATTTGGCCTGTGAGTTATTAAATTCACTAGACAACAGATTCATATAATTCTTTTCCCCACCCAATAGTTTTGTGTTTAAAGAGAAGGTGGGGGCTGGGATATAAAATATGTACAGAATTTGAGTTCTTCAAAATGAAACTAAAGTGTTTCGTTTAGTTCCTACTGTTCACCCTGAGCTCAGTGTGCACAATCAGAGAAGACCCTTGGCTCCTGGGAGGGAGCAGGAGCCAGTCTGCCCTGCTGAGCAAGTGAGGCAGTGCTGAGGACTCAGGCCCTAAGAGAATTTCATTCAGCAATCTTGCAAAAGACATCATGATGATGACGTGGGAAATGTGTAAATGGTAAACAGGACAGAGAATTACAAGGGCACACAGGTCGGCTCTAAGTGAAAGCACAGAGCACAATGAAGAATATCTGGCATTCCCCTGTGCGCACCTCCCATCCCATGAGCACAGCTAATGTCACACAGCAAACCACCAGGGCAAAGGAGCTGATTAGCCAAATATTAGTGGAATCAAATTTTCTGAAACACAAAAGAAGCCTCGGGTGCCTTTTCTCAGCAATCTTTCATTCCATTATCTTTCACTAAACTACAGCCCTAGAAGGTAATACAATTATCAGTAGAAAGAATTGAAAGGTTGTAGTACAGAAAATAAAATCTATCAAGCAAACTAAGATTTTCTTCATCTAGACAGGAATATGTTAAAATACACTGGCTGAAAGCTTACAGGATGACTCAATAGATAAAACTGCATTCAGACTACATTAATGTGAAATAGCAAGACAATAATGGGCAGCCAACCTGCCAGAGTTAAAAGCTTGGTACTTCTAACAGACATTTAGTTTTCCTAACTCCTAATTACTAAGCACTTGAGATTAAAAGATGATTCCCTCTCTACTCTGCAAACCATCTGAAAATTAACCACTTTTCAAATGATAATGCTCACAGACCCACCAAGTAAAACTGTGAATTTAAAAGAAATGGCAGGATAAAGAACTATTTCAAAGTGCTACACTGTTATCGTTTTGTTTTGACAACTTTCTAGATAAAGGTCAATAACAGCAATTAGCAGACCAGGAGAAAGTTTGTGGTTCCACGACAAGCACACACATTAGAAACCACAGAGGCAGGCACGCTGTTATTTCAGAATAAATTCTAAAGGGAAGATTTTTTACTGTAAGATAACATCTGCTCTTGCCATGCTTCCAGGTCAGACAACTATCTGAAACCAAGAATCTACTTCAGAGAATTTTCTCCATTCCAAATACTGAAGGTCACCAGGAACATGGATAAAACAAATCTTTTATGCTCCAAAGCATGCAGTCTCGTTTCCACAATGTCAGTACATGTATATTTGACCGACTAGAGGAATCGTCCCCAGATCTGGTCTCTGGCTGGTAAGACGGCTCAACTGGGCCTGGTAAGTGAAAACTGGTTTATGCACTACACAGACCAAGAGGGCGGCACTCCCCCCAAATTACTGCAGTCACCATGTGAAACCCCAAAATTGAATTTTATGGCCTTAGTATC
This sequence comes from Peromyscus maniculatus bairdii, assembly GCF_049852395.1. Classification (NCBI taxonomy): domain Eukaryota; kingdom Metazoa; phylum Chordata; class Mammalia; order Rodentia; family Cricetidae; genus Peromyscus; species Peromyscus maniculatus. The sequence goes on along the minus strand of NC_134859.1, from coordinate 97,023,719 downwards.
TTTAATCGGTTACGTCTTAATTCCACATTTGTGCTTATTTTTCAAAGCCCAACAACTCCAAAACAAACATTTTAAAGCCATCACCGCACTGTCTATTCATGAGGGCAAATTCTTGAGGAAATTCAGCTCTGATGAAACTCTCGCTTTCAGAGGGACTACACTGGAAGACATATTTAAAACGCCCTGAGAGCCTGTTGCTGACGCGGCCCGCATCCCCTGAAGGATGCCAAGGAACACTAACACGGCCTTGGGGGGGGTCGTCCTCTGGTTCGCGCTTTCTGTTCTCTGCTCAAGAAACCGATCTACTGGGGTTCCCTCGAGTCACTGGCTGTCCCCACCCCCGTCCTGAGCTGGAGGGGTTAACGGGCGCCGCGTATTTTCAAGAGGGAGGACAGGAAAAGTGCCCTTCACTTCACGTAGGCCACGGTCATGACCACTGCGTGCAGAAGGACGACCCTCATCCCTCACCAGGCAGAAGGCCTCAGACGCTGAGCGGGAGGCCTGGGGAAAGCTGGGGGAGGCGCTGGGGGGTGGAAATCGGGGAAGGAGGAGACGTGAAAGGAGGTGGGGGGGACGGACAAAGAGAACTGGAGCTGGACTGGGAGTCACCGAGCGGAGGGGCGGAGGGAGACGAGCCCGCGAAGGGGAGGGGAGCCAAGCGCAGCAATGGCCGAGTGGGGATGAGGACGACAGCCGAGTATCACGACCAAGACAGAGGAACCATGGCGGATTCCGGTTAAAAAAACCGAGCTGTTGTCCTTCAGGAAGTGGGGGAGGGAGGACGAGCGCGGAGGCCGCGGCGCGCGGGGGCGGAGGCGGCCGGGGAGCCGAGGGAGGCCCGAAGGCCGCGCACGGCGGGGGCCGCGGAGCCGCGAGGGCCGGGGGCGGAACGGTGCGGGCCACGGGCGACCTAGGGACCCCGTGAGGAGGGGTGCAGGGGCGGCCCGGGAGTGCGGGGCCGGCGCCAGGCCCCCCGGCCGCCCCGGAGGCGCAGGGGGTGCGGCCGTCCCCCCGCAGCGCGCTCCCCGGGGCGCCATCTTGGCTCGCTCCCGCGCCTCCAGGAACGCGCGGCCGGGGCACCGCGGCCGGTGGCTCCCGGGGCAGCCCGCGGACCCGCACTCACCTGCGGACGGGCGGCGGCGCGGGCGGGACTTGCACGGAGAGAGGCTGCCGGGGTACCGGGCGTCCTCGGGGTGAATTCAGCTCGCAGCCTCACTCCACTCAGCGCTAGCGGCTCCGCGACGGCTCCACCGGAAACGAGCCGACCGCGGCCAATCAGAGCTCGGCTGCTGACGTCAATGCGCCTCGCTCTGGCCAGAGCGGTTGCCTTGGCAACCTTAAAGGTGCAGACGCCTGGCTTCCTTCTCCTCCTCCTCCTCCTCCTCCCCCACCCTTAGCCGTCGTCTTCGGGCTAGAATCGTTCTCTTGCAGCGCAGCTATCCATCTTATCTCGTCGTGTATGCACAGCCCCTCCCTCGTTCCCATCTTTTCCTTCTCTTCCCGCGAACCTAGTTTCTATCTCCTTTCTTTCACTTGCCCCATCCTTACCTGTCTTTAGGTGTCTGGGGGGTCCTCTAGATTCTTCTGTTGTTGGGAGGTCTCAGCCTCTCTCCTCGGTTCCTCCCAGGGCTCTCACGTCTGCCTCCCTCCACGCCTCTGCCTTTTCTCCCTCCCTTCAACCCCTCCTCCAGCTTGACCCACGTGGGACGTTTCGGTGACAGGTGGGCGACTCCGCCCTAGGTCCTGTGGGGCGGGGGCGGGGGAGTTAGGACGCCGGGCAGGCGGGGAGATTCCTGCTGTTTTCCAGGCCCTGGAAGAGGCGGAGGCCCTAGCGGATCTGCCACAGCTGAGCGCAAGCGGATGCTGGGATGCTCGTGATGGACAGACTGCGCATCCTGAGTACGCCCCGCCATACCCGGGGCTCCGGACTTGGCCTGTCATCCGGTCCAAGAAATCTGACCCTTATCAAGCCTCTGCTTGGCTGATCTGATTGCTGTCATCGGTGGAGGCCCTCTGGTGCCTACAGAGGCACAAGACAGGGAAAAAGAGAGACTTGAGTCCTACTAATGCCCTCCATATCATGCCTGATGGCGTGGTGCGCAGTACAGATGGGCAGATCATGTCAGTGACCACACAAGAAATCTCAGCTGCAGGAAAAAAACGGGAGAATTTTGGAGAAAAGGCGACTCCGTTATTCCTTCAGCCAATTTTCCCCCATAAGTATTTGAACATGAACACAGGGGAGGCAATTTTAGACATACGCAGTTACATGAATAAAGTGGGCCTAAATAAATACATACAGTAGGCACTTGCAGTGTGTGGGTCTGCATGGCTGCGGGTATTAACAGCTGCATCGTGTATGCTCTAGGGCAGTGTGTGTAGAAAACATCATGAATTTAACACTTAATACCCCCATAAAGTGATAATATCCCCTGCTTCATTTTTACATTGATCCCAGGTTAAGATATTTGAGCTAAATAGTATCTTTAAATTTCACTTATTTTTCTTTTACTTTTTCAGTGTAGCTGTTAGAAACTCTTAGTTACATTTCACATGTGTCTTACTGTATTTCTGCTCCGCAGAGCTGTCTTATGAGCCTGTCTTCATCCTTAAATCCCCCAGACTAAAATAAAGGCTCTGAATATTAGGAAGGGGGACTAGAAGAAGGAAGTTGCTCCCTTCGATTGCACCCCCACCCCCAGCATGTTGACCATTGGCTTTTTTTCCAGAGATGAATGGAATGAAAGATTAAAGGCAGTCATACAGGATTTCACCCTCTCCAGTACAAAGAAAGGCTGATAAACTCAACCCTAAGCTGGCAAACAGGAGAGAACATTTGATAGCATTGAGCATGTCTGGTCTTGCTGGGGGGTGGGGGGAGGGCGTGGCGCTGCAGATAAATCTGAGTTTGGTTTCATGCTCTGCCATCTCCGGTGATGGACTTAATCTCCATGAGCCTCATTTTCCTCCATCTCCAAAGGATAGATGGGACTGCCTTAACATTGACTAACATGGATAAAAGCAAACATGTGCATAGCACCTACCAGGTGTGTAAACTGTCCTAGGTGCTTCAGGCATAATCATGATCATGGGATGGTGTTGTCATGTCAGAAAGTACATGACACAAGAAGTTAGGTGACTTACAGCTAGTGTGGTTCAAACCCAGGCAGTGATCATAAATCACCCTCCTGTGCAGCAGGACACACACACACACACACACACACACACACACACACACACACACTGCACCCCATACAATGTAGGAAACATTAAATGAGAATTTGTTTCTTATTTCTCTCCCTTCCTAAACTGCAAGGTGAAGAGTGAATGGTGCTGTGTCCAAGCACTAGTGTTACCTTCCTAAGGCAGTTAAGCCACTTTAGAAGAAGGAAACAAGCAAGCCGGTGACATCCAGCCCGATGTTTGGAGTGACAGCTGCTTCCTTGCTAAGACCTGGCCGTGCGTCCCCATTCAGCTGCAGGCAGGCATCAGTCCAACCACCGCCGTTTCCTGTGTCAGTTGCTCTCAACCTTGTTCTAGCTGCCAGAGTCTCATATGCTCGGGCTTCAGAAGACAAAAAGGGAAATGGGCAGTGGAGAGCTGAGCCCGGGAGGGGTCACTGAGACAGCTGTTGTGAAAATCCAACAGCCTCCGGGCTTTCCAAAGGGCACAAATGTGCTTGCAATTCCGCTGGGCCACTCTGAGAAGACCAACTTGTCAATTACATGGCAGAAAACAACAGTTGTTTGACAGTAGCCTCTTCGAGATTTCCCTTCCCCAGAGACCCTCTGCCCTAGACTCCAAGATCCGTCGATGCCCTTAAGAAGTTTACATTTCTAGAACAGTGAGTTTGTAAGTAAATTCTAGTCTTTGAATTCCATAACTGGTATCACAGTGTTTGTGGAACAATAGCAAAAATAATTTCACTGGGACATTTAATAAACAAAAACAGAAGGAAACTGTAGCATAAAAAAGGAACATGGGACCCATTCCCCATGCTGGGTGGCCCCACCCAGCCTTGATGCAGGGGGAGGAGCTTGGTCCTGCCTCAACTTGATGTGCCATGCTTTGTTGATTCCCATGGGAGGCCTGCCCCTTTCTGAATGAAGCTGGGGAAGAGGAGTGAATGGGGTCAGGGGTAGAAAATAGGTACTGGGGGTGGGGGAGAAAGGAGAGGAGGGAGGGGAAACTATGGTCAGTATGTAAAATAAATGAAAAAAAATAATAAAGACATAGTAAAAAATAAACACAAAAAAGGGACAAAAATACAGAGAGAGAGAGAGAGAGAGAGAGAGAGAGAGAGAGAGAGATATGTGGGGACCTAGAGAGATGGCTCAGTGGTTAAAAATCAGTTGCTGCTCTTGCAGAGGATCTGGGGTCAGTTCCTACCACACACATTTCAGCTCACAATCTCCTGTAACTCCATTTCCAGGGGATCTAACCCCTCTTCTGAACTCCTCGGGCAAGAAGCATGTATGGGAGACCACCAGGCATGCATGATGTATGCATTCAAACATACAGGTACTCATATGTGTACCTCAATAAAATAAAAATGAATCTTTTTTTTTTTTTTATAAGGACTATGGACTGGGAAGATGGCTCATTGGATAAAGTGCCTGCCCCACAAGAGTGAAGACCAGATTTTTTTGATTCTCTGCTCCCAGTCAAATGCTGGGTTGACTTACTAGTGCACCTGGAAGCCCAGGGCTCAGGAAACAGAGGCAGTAAGTCCATCCCTGGAAGAAGCTGATGAGCTGGACTAGATGCATCGGTCAGTTCTGGGTTCCAGTGAGAGAACCTCAGTATATGAGATAGAGAGAGACTGAGAGAGATGCCAACACCAGCTACACCACACACTTTTTAAACAGGAAGACTCTGATGGCTCGTTTCTTAGTACTTCTGCTCAGAGTTCCTACTGGCTAAACACAGATCCACAAGTTTCCAAGGAAAACTTAACAGACTGTCGCCACCTAGTTGGGGTATGCACTGGGCTAAGTATTTATGCTTCCTAAGGGACCCAAGGTTGTGGTTCCCAAATAAAACCCAATTCCAGCACATATCCAAATGTCAATGGTTGTACCATTTTTTGTTCCCCAATGGAAAGTGAACTAAAGAGGGATGTTTATCTTGTTCATGTACTTAAAAAAGGATTCCAATCTTGGGTCTCACCCTAATAAATGAGTTCCAAATAAAACTATCTTTACCCCAAACATATTTTCATCCAAAATAGCATATTGAACTTCACAGTGTCCTGCAACAAGAAGGAGTTGTTAGTAGGGGTTCACTGGAGAATTAGAACTCACAGGGTATGTGTAATGGAGAGAGATTTATTTTAAGGAATTGGCTCACACAACTGTGGGAGCTGGCAAGTCTCAAATCCACAGGGCAGGTGCAAGACAGTCCAGAAAGCTAGACCCAGGGAAGAGCTGATGCTGCAGTCCGAAGTCCCAGACAGACCTTCTTCCTTGTTTATTTATTTTTATTTCATGTGCATTGGTGTTTTGCTTACATGTATGTCTTCATGAGGGTGTCAGATCCCCTGAAACTGGAGCTACAGATAGTAACTGTGAGCTGCCATGTGAGTTCTGGGAATTGAACCTGGGTCTTCTGGAAGAATAGCCAGTGCTCTTACACACTGAGCCATCTCTCCAATCCCACTTCTTCAGTCTTTTAAGACCTTCAACAAAGTAGATGAGGCACAGCTGTGTTGTGAGGGAGGGGTCTGCTTTATGTAAAGTCTGTGGCTTGAATGCTTATAATCTCGTCAAAGAAAACTTCACAGCATCATCTTCGAGACTATAGCCTACCCTGGTTAATCAAAGCTAACTATCCCAAGCATGTGTCCAGCAGCCCAGAGCAGAGAACTTAGAAAGGGGTCATCGCTTTCAATGCATCATTCTGCAAAGTACTGTGACTGCCACTATAGAGGACAAACACAGACAAGTCTCCTCCAGAAACTAATGAAGAGAGTAAAAAATTTAAAAATTAATAAATGGCAATAAGTACTGGCTTCAATATTGGGGAAAGGGGAGACTTATTTACTATTGATGGAAGTACAAATCGGTACAGCCACTATGGAAATTAGTGTAGAGGTGCCTCAAAATAAATAAAGGAAGGAAGGAATGGAGGAAGGGAGGGAGGGAAGGAGGGAGGGAGGAAGGAAGGAAGAAAGAGAAAGAAAGAAAGAAGAGAGAGAGAGAGAGAGAGAGAGAGAGAGAGAGAGAGAGAGAGAGAAATCGACTATACAATTCAGCTATACCGCTCCTGGTCATATGTTCAAATGACTCTGTATCAAGCTACAGAGATATTGCTCATCCATATTCATTGTTATTCCATTCACAATAGTCAAAACTGGAAACAGCCTAGTTCTCTGCCAACTATAGATGGATAATAAAAATGTGTACACACACCAAACAGAATTTTATTCATCTGTAAAGAAAAAAAACATTAAATTTGCAAGTAAATTGATGAAGCTAGACATAATCATTCTGAGTAAGGTAACCCTGATGCAGAAAGACAGATGTCAATGTTCTCTCTCTCATACGTGGCTACTAACTTTGAACTTTACATACTTTAAATTGGAGCACCCAGAGAAGACAGGGAACTAGTGAGGGGCCATGGTGGAATTTTAAGAGAAGCAGGAGAGAACACATGAAGGGGAAAAGAAGACAGTAATGAAACAGAAAGGATTAAGTGGAATGGGGGATGGAAGGGCAGGGTAAAACATTTAAAGACCTTTGAAAATACCATATGGAAACCTCCCGTAGAAGTTTCCTAGATTATATACATATATAAAAGGAGTTTATATGAAGCTACTCTATAACCAAGGAACAATGCCTCTCCCAGACACCACAGGTTATCAGATAAAAATCCCAGTGCCAAGTATGGGTTGCCTCTTTTCAAATTGTTGGCTGGTAGGATCCCACAGACACCATACACACACACACACACACACACACACACACACACACACACACACACACACTAAAAAAAAAACCACTACAGGGCATTACCATTGCTCTTGATCATCCTCCAGAACTTAATGGTAAGACCCTATTGCTGAAGACACCACGTACTTGAGCCAGAGGACAGAGAGAAATTGACCTATTACTGACCTGGAAGCTTCACCCCTACTGGCTAGGGGTGCCAGAAGGTTCATAGTGCTAGAAGGTTCTATGCACAATTTGGGGAGAAAATGAACAAACAGGCGTTACCCAGCTGTGAACCCAATGAACTACACTAACCACTGGCCTGACAAGATATCCCAACTTGTGCAATAGTGGCCTTAATGTCGCAGAAGCAACCAACCACTGTCCAGTCAAATTTGAGGCCCATTCCACAGACTGGAAGTCATGCCTAGTGCTGTTAACTGGGGTGAGAACCTGTGGCAGAGTAGCTCATAGGCTCTGAAAGAGAAGAGGGAGTGGGGGTTGGATTTGATCATAACACATTATATGCATGTATGCAAGTCTCAATAAAAGAGTGTAGACAGTCTTGAGTTTCACACGAGCATCTTTGTGAAATAGTCTCCATGATGGTCACAGATGGGCCTTAGTAAAGAGCTCTTAGCACTGCTCATCCTGGAGAGATCTCAGTTTACAGACCTGGACCTGCTCGCTCCTGGGTTTGGATCTTGAGACTGAATTTTCTCATACTTTGTTATTGATTGGTCTTATCTATTTGTCTACCTTCCTCCTCCTCCTCCTCCTCCTCCTCCTCCTCCTCCTCCTCCTCCTCCTCCTTCTTCTCTCTCTCTCTCTCTCTCTCTCTCTCTCTCTCTCTCTCTCTCTCTCACACACACACACACACACACACACACACACACACACGGTGGAGCGGGGGGTCCCTGCTCTCTACCCTGAGTTTGGCATTCTGCACTTGCAAGTGGTTTCCTAGCCATGACTCAGGTTTTCACAGACCCTTTCCTTCCTCCAATGTCCATAACACAGTCTAAGGCCCTGCCCCAGTGTGTTCCTGCTCTTCACCATTTTCCCGCCATTCATTAATAGTTTCAGACTGCTCTTCATCCCTGGTTGGAAGTATGAAGTATCAGCATTATATGAAGCACAAGCCCTAAATGCATGCTTGTGATTTAAGGCTGAGCTAGTGGGCCTTGGTGGTTGATAGCCAAAATAACGCCATCAGGGGCAATAGTGTAAACAGAAGTTATGAGTCACTCTAGCTTTCAAAACAGTTCTCTAAACACTAAAATCCAACCATGCTTGGAATGGCACAGCTTTTGCATCTGACCCTGTCCACAGATGATCCCTGACCTAAGATGGTTTGAGTAACAGTTTCCCACTTTACAATGGGTTTCGTGAGATGTTAAATGCATTTTCAACTTACAAAGTTATTAAAACAATTCTGTTAAGCTGAAAGCATATATACTTTAAGTCAATAAAAATGATACATTGATAGTTGTTATATATTTTTATTTATAGAAAATGACAGGTAAAAGTTTTTACATGTTCAGAAGATAGACTGAGATTTTTTTTCTGGCATCTTCTATTCATAGCCGTTGACTCCTCAGATGTAAAACCCATGGGAACAGAAGACCAACAAACTGCATGAAGCTGGGATTTAATGTCACCTGGCTTTAGATTTGTATAATTGTAGCTCATACATTTGTGTCTACCCTGTGCATTGACTTGTTACAGTTCCGTGTGAACCTATTCTGACAGACAACAGACAGCAGGGTTTCCCAGAGAAGGTGGCTCTAAACCAATGGAAAGACAGAGGGAGAGTTGGTGAAGACGCCATCGTCACAGACTTGAGAGTGTGGAGCAGAGGTCCCAGGTCATCTGGGGAAATAGTAATGTTCTGTTAATATTTACAAATCCAAGGAAAGCCCTGGGCTACACAGTGCAATGGTATCTCAAACCAACCAACCAGACAAAAAGAGCTGGTGAAGAGGGAGAAGGAACACATTTCGAGCAGAAGAAACAGATGTAAAGTACGCCAAAGTAAGAGGGTCTTAATGAAGGACATTTGGGGGACTGGGTCATCCATTAACCATCAAACCGGAACTTCATGAGGCAACTTGGTCACTACATCGTAGACAACACTTGAGAGGGCTTACTCTGTGCCTGGAACCAGTGTGGTGCTTCGGGTGTGTTACCTCATCCTGCCTGGCCACAGCTTCTGAGACAGGTGCAATTTTGTGGCTTGTTTTACAGGAAAGGCGTTTTAGATGCCTTGCACAAATCACATAGGTATAGGGTATGACCAGGACCTTGAGCAAGGTCTAGAACTTGGCCTTTCGCCAAAAACTACTGGAACCCTTCATGGAGGGGAGGGTCTCGATGAGGGGGTGTGTTAGAAGGGCAAGCAACAAGAACATGGTCGACACTGAGAACTTTGGGGGTTAACACTCAAAGAGGATGCCAACAGACCTTGGAGCCAGTCTGGAAATGGGGCATGAGGGGCGGGTAACATGGCTGAAATTAAGGTCATTTGTCCGGTTTCCAAGAACTGAATGGGAAGCTGCCAAGATCCCAGCCAAGGCTGTGGGAGATAAGGGCATGGGAATGTTGTGCCCAACAGGCTGAGAGATATTTGTTAAAGGCAGGACCCAGCCTGCTAGCACCAGAATATACCCAGTCTCTGATAATTATCAACATTTCCCCCTTATCATACATTTTACAGTGCTAAGAATTGAACCCGAGACCTCACACATGCTAGGTAAAGTACTCAGGAGTCAACTGACCTGGACTATAGCTTTGTCACTTATTAGCTATATGACCTTAGGCATACTGGAATCTCTTCAAGCTCCAGTTTTCCCGATTATAAGTTGGGGGGGGGTGAGTATCTTTGTTCTCTGAGCACAGCTCCTGGACACAGGAGCCTATCACACACTTTATCAGCCTCTTCACGGTCATCAGTTCATCCTCCAGGAACATCCAAGGTGGTAGTCACAAGCCCGGGGAGCTCTTCAGAGCCAAAGGAAGTTAACTGACTAGAACTCAAAGGTCATTCCTCAATAACACTGCCTCGTTTCAAATGTCACCCATGGGTAGTGGCTTCCGTGTTGGACAAGATAGGCCAAGCATATTCGCATGACCAAGGAAGTAGCTGCAGGTCAGTCATGTTCCATGCTGGGATGTGACAGTTTCCTCATGGCTGGGACTCATCGCTGGGACTCACCGCTGGGATAGGACGCCTGACACAACTTCAAAGGATGAAAGACTTGGATCGCTCATGGTTCCAGAGCTTTCCGTCCATCTTAACAAGGGGCACTGGTGCAACAGCGTACACCCTGGCAGACAGGAAGCAGAGCAGAGAGGTAGGAAGACGAGGCCCAAACAAGATATGGCTATCAAAGACACACCCTCGCTAGTGACCTACTTCCTATAACCAAGACCCACTTTCTACAGTGCTACTGCCTCCCACTAGTCTGTTCAAAATTTGAATCTAGGCCTGGGGGTCATGGTTAAGTAAACAAAGACATCTTCCATGCAAGCCTGACCACCTGAGTTTCATTCCCAGGAACCACATGGTAGAAAGAGCCAACACCCACAAGTTTTCCTCTAACCTCTGAATGTGCACCCTGGAATACCTATCCATACATATGCATACACACACACACACACACACACACACACACACACACACACACACGCACATGCACACAATCATTACTGTTATAATAATAATAATAATAATAATAAAATTAACTTTTAAATCTTTGAATCCATTGAATTAAGCAGTTCATTAGGTCAGAACTCATAGCCTGTGGAATTATCTTCACTGACACGCCAGGAAGTATAGCTCACCAATCTCCTGGCCATTTTCAGTCCAATCAGTTGATAATCAGAATTAACCATCCTAGGAATTAAAGGTTTTTTTCATAAAAGATCAGATATTTATTTTAGACTTTGTGAACATAGGTCTTACTTACAACTCCTCACCTTTACTATTGTAGCATGAATGGCTATAGATAATACATAAGAATAAGTTTTGCTACATTCCAATGAAACAATAGAAGCTTTAGATTTCTTCTAATTTTCATGTGTCACAAAATATTATTCTTCAGAGTTTTTGTAAAATTGTACATAAAATCACACACACACACACACACACACACACACACACACACACACGCAAATAAGGCTTGCAACTGCTCAAAAACAATTAGCAGGCTATAGTTTATACATTTCTCTCAGGCCAAATGTCACCTCTTGCATACTGTCACGCTGGCTAATCTTCACTGTCAGATCTCTGGGATTTAGAATCACCGTGGAAACACATCACTAGGTATGTCTATGAGAGTTTTCTCAGAAAGAGTTAATGGAATAGGGAGGTCTCCTGAAGGAGGGCAGCAGCATCCAAGGACTTGAGCCCTGTACTGAATAAAACAGGAGAAAAGAGCAGATCAAGCTTCATTGTCTCTTTGCTTCCTGACTGGGGATACAATGTAACCAGCTGCCTCCACACCTGCTTCCTGACTTCTCCACCGTGAAGGACTCTGTACCCTTGAACTGTGAGCCAATAGTCTTTTCCTCCCTTAAATGCTCAAATATTGTTGATCATAGCAAAAAGTAACTAATGAAAATACATACAGGCTTCTGATCTGCTGCAGGAGAATGATGCAGAAGTTATAACTGGCTGAAACAGCTCACCAACGACCAAATAACGCCCCTCCCAAAGTGTCCTCAACCTATTCCCCAAACCTGTGAGTATATTGTTGAAAGGCTCTGAATCATCACAGGACACACCAAGACCAAGTTCTCAGCACAAGGAGATGGAAAAAAGAAAAAGAGAGAGGGGGGAAGGGTACTTGCCCTAGAGGGACAAAGGATTGCCTCTGGATAGAAAAGAGATATGCATGGCCCATAAGCATATGGCAGTTTATAAAGAAGAAACCCCATGTTAGGATGAGTTGGTTTGTTTAAAATGAGCATGCTAAGTGGGGGTAGCTGAAAGGGGGCTCTTGATTGCTGGACTTCAATACTTTGATGGCTGGACCTTGGTGGTCAGCCTCAGGAAGAAAAAATGTCTAAATAAGGGACTAGACCTTGGGGGCTAGCTTTAGGAATGAAATCTAACGGCTTAGCAAGGACGAGGGAATGAGGGAGAAGGGCAAGGCCTGCCAGAGCCGTGTTTCCATGCTTGGGCTTTCTAGAGCCCTTCAAATGTGATACATAGAAAGCAGAAATTAACATTTTGAGTGGGTTTTCGATTGATAATCAGGTGACTTTAAGATAGATAAAATATCCTGAATCATCTGGATGGGTCCAAAACAATCACAGGACCATCCACACAGACGAAGAAGGTACAAGAGCCTGTGTCAGCGTGAAGCAGCATCGGGAAGCCTCAACTTTATAGGTTGAGGATGAGAGAAGGGATCACAAGCCAAAAGACACAAGCTCCCTCCAGCAGTCGGAGAAGGCAATGTTATGGTTTCCATTTTAAGTGTCTCCCCAGAGGCCCAAATGCTGAAGTCTTGGTCGGTAGAATCTTTCAGGGAAGGGTAGAAGAAAGTCGGGTCACTGCAGTTGCGTCTCTGAAGGTGCTATCGGGGTCCCAGACCTTTCTCCTCTCTTTGTTCTGCCCACATTCTCTACCATGATGCTCTTGCCTTGCCATAGGCCTCAAAGCAAGGAAGCCAAGAAAACTGGACCTGAAACCATGAACTGAAACAGAGCTTTTCTCCTTCTTAAGCTGATGGGTCTCAGGTATTTTGTCTCAGCCACAGAAAGACAAATAACACAGGAAAGAATGGGGATTTTCCCCCAAAAAGCCTCCAAAAATAAACCCAACCCTGCCAGCATCTTGATTTTAGTCTAATGAGAGCTCCTTAGAATTTCTGATTTCCGGGGTTCAGATAATAAATTCATGATGCTGAAGGCAGGACATGCCTAGAGACTTGTTACAGCAGTAAAAAGAAGCTAATACATAGAACAGGAGAAGAGCTAGACATGAGATCAAGTGTATAGTTTACATGATGAGTACATGATGGTAAGAATGTGTCCATAATGTACAACATTAGCACAGAGGACAAGAGATGGGACCCTATTTGGTGGGCAGGGAAGAAGAAAAGTTTTCCTAGAAGAACCATTAAAACTAAATTTTAAAGGAATTTACCAGAGTGATGGAGGAGTTGGTGGATGGTAAACTGGGAGCAGAGGGTTGGGGAGAGTAGTCTAGGCAAGGGGAAGAAATGACAAATTGAGGCCAGCCCAGAGCAAATCACAGAGGGTGAGGACAAGAGAACATTTAGGAACCCTGTGGGTCATGACTCCTTTGGGGGATCAAACAACCCTTTCACTAGGGTGGCAGATCAGATATTTATATTATGATTCATAGCAGTAGCAAAATTACAGTTATAAAGTAGCAACAAACATAATTTTATGGTTGGGGGGGGTCACTGCAACATGAGGAATTCTATTAGGGTTAGCTACTCAACAACACAACTTTTCGTGTGCATGCGTACATGCACACATATACTCATGTTCAATGTGCACAAGTGTTTATGGGCACCAGTGTATGTGCATGCGTGTGTGTGTGTGTGTGTGTGTGTGTGTGTGTGTGCACATACATGTGAAAGTCACATGTCAATGTCGAGTGTCTTCCTCAAACACTCTACACCTTGTTTTTTGAGACAAGATCTCTCACTCAACATAGATTCTCCAATTCAGTCAGACTGGCTGGCCAGCAAGCCTCAGGAATTCCCCACCTCTTCAGGACATGGGGATTATAGGTGCACGCTGACGTGCCTGACTCTTTGTGAGTGTGCTGCAGACTCAGGTCCTTCTGCTGGCACAGTAAGCTCAAGAGGATACTATTTTGTTTCATTTTGTTTTTTGAGACAGGGTTTTCTCTGTGTAGCCCTGGCTGTCCTGGAGCTCTCTATGTAGACCAGGCTGGCCTCAGACTCAGAGATCCGCCTGCTTCTGTTTCCCAAGTGCTGGGATTAGAGGCGTGCAGAAGTTTGATTCCAGAGCAAGAATCGTGTCGTCCTGTTTGTTCCTTTCAGCAGTGAGCCAAATTTATTCTTATAATATGAACAGAGGGAACTTTTTTATTTACAAGAAGGAGGGAGAAAAGAAAAAGGGGTAAAGGAGGACAAAGAAGATGAAGATGAGGAGGATGATAAAAGAAAGGCTAAGGAGGAAGCATGAGGAGAAGATGGGGTGATGCACAAGGAGTCTCAAAGTGGGGAGCTCGTGACTCCTGATGCTATAAATGGACTTCAACCCAGAGACTGTCATGGAACAGTGCCCTGAAAGCTATTTGGGCTCTCCAGATTCTACTGCCATACAGACATCAAAAAAATCTCATGGGGTCTTCTCCATTTAGCTGAGACATCAATCTGACTCATTAAATTGACTTCAGAACTGGCTGGTTCCCGAGAAAGCTTTTCTTCCATTTTGATCCATCAAGTCGTCTCTGACTCACCAGGAAATGGGCTTAGAACTTCTCCACTAAATGTGAAGGATGCTCCTTTAGGATCTGTGCAATGAGTGTACTTGAGTGTACTTTTTTAAATGAAGAAAATGTAGTGCTCTGGGCTTTGCAAGGGGGGGGGGGGAATGAGAGGCTAGGATGATAGTTTAGTTAGTAAAGTGTTCACCATGTAAGCATGAGGACCTGAATTTAATCCCCCGTACCCACATAAAATGCTGAGAGTGGCAGTGCTTGCCCACAATCCCAGTACTGAGGAAGAAGAGACGAGAGGTTCCCTGGGACTAACTGGCTAGTCTGCCCTGCCAAATCTACCAGGTCCGGGTCCAGTGAGAGACCCTGTCTCAAAACTAAAGTGGAAAGTAATTGAGGAAGATACTGAGCCTCAACCTCTAGCCTCCACATACATGCATTCATGAATATGCATGCACACACACACATGCATGCAATCACACATACACACAAGTTATGGAAATGCTGCCTTTTCTATTCATTACAATGCCTGCACCTCCAAAAGTTTTGTGTATAAAATGAAGTCACCTTTCCAGTGGCACAGACATTGTCACCATTTTTCCTAATACCAGAGGGAAGCAGAAAGCTTGAAGCATCCTCTCTCTGGAGCAAAAGATCAAAGGGCTGAAGAGACAAGGGGCCACTGAAAGAGAAATATTTTTAGACAGTTTAACTTCCTAGGAGGAACAGATGTCCTCTCTCTGTCCTTTGCTCTCCCTCTGCTACAAAGCAAGCCCACTACCTCCTTCTCACGGCACAATCCAAAGAGGCACAGGAACCCTGAGGGATGGACGAAGAGCCTTGCACAAGATGGCCTTGG
The DNA here is from genome assembly GCF_049852395.1 of Peromyscus maniculatus bairdii. Classification (NCBI taxonomy): domain Eukaryota; kingdom Metazoa; phylum Chordata; class Mammalia; order Rodentia; family Cricetidae; genus Peromyscus; species Peromyscus maniculatus. The sequence continues at coordinate 97,008,484 of NC_134859.1, read as the reverse complement.
TTTTAGAAGTCATCATTCCACTCTCTGTTAAGTCAGTCACATCTCCTGCTCCCCACCTATGCTGAATTTCACCTTTAGTTATAAACTATTTGCATAAATAACTCCATTTACGGCATTTCTCAAGATGATTGGTGGGCAAAATGATGTGTTCAGGAGAAAAATCAGCCCATGTCTGCCCTTGAATCCAACAAATCACAAAAATTTGTGGTTTTGTCTAAGTCCTTGGTTAAAAATAATACATAAATTCATCTACAATGTCTTTACATATTCTACATAGCTTATAAACAAGATAGCTAATGTGTTAGTCATTATTGGATATTGTCTTAGCTAGGATTTCTATTGCTGGGAAGAGACACCACAACCACAGCAACCCTTATAAAGGAAAAACATTTAATTGGGATGGCTTATCTTGTCAGAGGTTTAGTCCATTATCATGGTGTGGCATGGTGGCGGGCAGGCAGACATGGTGCTGGAGAAGGAGCCAAGTGTCCCACATCTTAGCTTGCAGGCAACAGGAAGTGGTCTGATACACTGGGCGTGGCTTGAGCGTATATGAGACCTCAAAGCCCGCCTCCACAGTGACACACTTCCTCCAACAAGGCCACACCTCCCAGTAGTACTACTTCCTTTGGGGCTATTAGGGAAGAAAGCATGGTGAGGAAATACTGGACCAAAGCAAGACTGAAAATCATCTGAGCAAACTCCAAACTCTGCATGTCTGATGTCAAAACTCTCTTCAGATCGCCAACTCCTTTTGGCTTTGTTGACTGCAACATACTTCTTTCTCCTGGGGTGGTTCTACTCTCTGTTAGCAGCCTTCTTCAGGAGGTATCCCATGGCTCTGGCATCTCTAAAATCTTGGGAGTCTCCAAGGCAATCCAGGCTGAAACACTGAGCATGGCTTGAGCATATATGAGACCTCAAAGCCCACCTCCACAGTGACACACTTCCTTCAACAAAACTACATCTACTCCAACAAGGCCACACCACCCAATAGTGCCACTCCCTTTGGAGACCATTTTCTTTCAAGCCACCACAGGAGTTATGATAGAACATGTATTTATTTTAGAGCAAATGGAGCAAATAGAACTGTAGCTAGAGTTTTCCGGCCTTGCCCACAGTCAGGACAAATCTCTGTCACCTGCCAGTCCCACAGCCGCTCAGACCCAACCAAGTAAACACAGAGACTTATATTGCTTACAAACTGTATGGCCGTGGCAGGCTTCTTGTTAACTGTTCTTATATCTTAAAGTAACGCATTTCTACAAATCTATACCTTGCCACGTGGCTCGTGGCTTACCAGCATCTTCACGTGCTGCTTGTCCTGGCAGTGGCTGGCAGCTGGCTATATCCCTGAACACACAGATATCTATGGGATTAAAGGCGTGTGCCACCACCGCCACATTCTTGCTATGGCTCTAATAGCTCTGACCCCCGGGCAACTTTATTTATTAACATACAATCAAAATCACATTTCAGTACAATTAGATTACCACCACATTTCCCCTTTTATATTTTAATAAAAAGAAAAAAAAAGCAAAAGGTTATAACTAACAAAAGAAAAACTATATACAAAAGTACAATAACTATATACAATATATACAAGTAATAAATACCTAAACAGGTATTGGACAAATCAGAGAAAATAATTCCATTATCTATCCTATTTTGGTAAATCCAAGATGTATCTAATGCACTTTCTATCCTAATTAATTTTTCAACTATAAGTAACTAATCTTCAACCATAACTAACTAATCTTCAACTCCCTCAGAGACCCAAGAAGGAAATAATATTAGCTAACAAAAATAAAAAACAGGAAGTGCATGCAAGCAACTTCCAAAAAATTTGTGAGTTGACAGAAACAGCCAGCTGCCTGGGCAGTCACCTGAGGTTTCTCCACAGTGTTGGGGCATCATCTTCAGCCTATAGGCTTAGTGTATCTGACAGACTCATTTGTGAAGTAGGATGTACACAAGGTCAACAGTTCAATCTCACATTGGGTGAGAGCAGTCCATGTACCAGAAACACCTGAATTCCACTAGTGTCCTGTCATGATTCAGGATTTTAAATTCTGGAAATTGTTGACAGTTTTTTAATTCAGCTGTCCATTCTTCTTGGCTGTGTATATATGGCTTCATCTCAGCATCCCCTTCTTCTCCACATCCCTCTATTAAATGCCAGTCTACTTTCGAGAGGCATGAACTTTCAGCTGCTGTTCCATTGCACAACAGAAGCCATCGGCCCTCTGCCTGTTAAGCTGCCTTCGAAGAAAAGGGCACCGTACCTTTTCCGGATGCGAAGGCCACTTCAGGGATGGGGCCATATTGTCCTGGCCTCAGAAGATGCCTTTTGATAAAGCCATGACCACACTTGTTTTGGCAAGAATCAGTAGTCCCTTGTTTCGTGTTCTGTCTGTCAATTTTGTCCTCTTGATTCGAAGATACTTTGTTGTCCAGTGGCTAACTTTTGCCACAATGAAAGTTGACTCCATATGCAGTTTCTTCAATGCCCATATTTTCTCTGAAGTAGATTGGTACTGCCAGGAGCCAACATGTCTCAAAAAAGAAAAATTTTCTAAGTTATTAAAACATTTTAAATGCCATATTCTGTAATATGTACACCACACTATCGATACTTATTCAGGATTTCAATGGGCAACTGCTTTGAGTTCTGAAAAAGCTGATTCTGTAATCACTCATTTGCTAGAAGTTATGGCCATCATGGGTATACCTGCACAAATCAAAACTGACAATGCTCCATCATATGTCTCTGTTAAAATGAAACAGTGTTTTGCTTATTACAATATAAAACATATTACAGGCATACCACATAATCCTACAGGTCAAGCAGTTATAGAAAGATCAAACAGAACTCTAAAGGATATGCTAAATAAACAGAAATGGGTAACAAAAACCCCCAGAAATAGACTGCATAATGCTCTTCTAACTTTGAATTTTCTGAATGCCAATGAGAAAGGAACAACAGCTGCAGAGAGACATTGGATAATAGAAAAAACTACAGAATTAAATCAGCCTATATACTTTAAGGATGTGCTGACCTCAGAATGGAAACCAGGGTATGTAGTACATTGGGGACGAGGTTTTGCTTTTGTTTCTACAGGAGAAGATAAGCTATGGGTACCATCAAAATTGATAAAGGTTCGATTTGAACAAGAGAGACCTCTTAATTAAGGAGGTGATAGTTCATCAACTAGCATGAACATCCAATTTAAACTAACTTGTATCAATAACACATGCCTTTTCATTTAATCAGATAATAACTTGTCAAAAGGAAACATCCCCAAAATTAGTCTTGGGGAAAGGTTTTTGTTTTTGTCTTTTAGGAGAATGAAGGTTAAGGAATCTGAAGAACACTGGACAAATGAGACAACTGAAGAAAAGGGACAAATCATCTATCCCAAGAAACAGAATGAAACGGTGTATGGGTATATATTATCTAAAAAAATTTTATGTCTTCCTAAATGTTTGTTTCTGCTTTTCTCTAAAGATTTAACACTATTGGTTTTCTAATAGTCCCAGTTCAATTAAAATTTAAAGCTGACTTTGGAGTTGGAGAATGGTTCTCTCCTTCTTTAAAATCAAGCATGTTGTTAAAAGGAAAATGCAAACTCCCTGTATCATGCCAGAATAAGAGCCATCTTCTGCTATGGTACAGGACAAAAGCAAAATTAATTAAGGGACTATTCTATTACTAATCTGAACTCTTTTGATTCTATTCTGATTCTTTAAACTTTTCTTAAAGTATGAATTTTATATCAAAATTTACAAGATTAACATATAAATATATATAGATATATATACATTTTAAATTTTGTTAAGATATGAATGGTCATATAGAGTACTAACTAATTCTAGAAAAAAGGCTAGCTGCATATATATGTTTTTGTGTTCGAGTCTCTTATCAGTTTTCTGCAGGAAATCATGGCCAGGCCTAACATCAACTGAAGTCTCCAGAAAGAAGATGGGGCCCCAAAACAACAACAATTCCACGTGGATAATGATATCATTAAGCTGACAAACATCATCCACAGATCAGCTTTGAACTACAAGGTGCTCAGAACATTCTTTCAGGATAAAGAAAACTTCGCCCATACCCAGCAGGAAGCAATTTTAAGACGTCGCCCACATTCCCAAAGAGGTGGTGTGGGGCGGGTGGTTTTTTGGTCTTTTTAATGGGTTTTGGGTCTGGGATAATTTTTAGTATTTAGGGGGGTTGGTTACAAGTTATTGTCAAGGGTTAAGAAAAAGGCTAAGCAAAGGAGATTAGATTTAAGGTTCTTGTTTAAAAAAAAAAAGAAAAGAAAAAGACAATTACTAATACTTTACATTGGATTGAATTGTTTTATATTGTATACAAATTTGAAACTGATATTGTTAGAAAATGTTATATGTATATTTCTAATTGTATTTATACCATTCATTTAACAATGTAATACAATTTTCTGATCCTTGAATGTTATTATTACCAACTACTAGGATATAAAGAAATGAAAGTTAGTAGTTAGACATTACAATAGAACTTGTAGTCATATTAGATATGTTTTAAAAATTGAGCAGAGATGTTTTAGACAGGTCATCTTCAAACCCTTCAGAGATCTACAGAATAGAACTTTACTTTGGATAATTAAATGTAATGTCATCCTATAAATCACCACCTTTCTTTTCATAACAAATTTTGGAAGTTTTGTTGTTGTTGTTTTGCTTTGTTTTACTTTTTTTTTAGTTCTAGTTTTCTCTGTGATCAAGACTTCAGGAACACTTGCTGTCTGAAACCTGATGAAAGATGTTGTTTTGTTTACCAGCTCTGTCTTGCTGACTTTGATGAGAATCCAAAACTAAGCCAGACATGGCTCCCTTGATGTGAGAAAAACTAAAGTAAGAGACTAACAAATGCTTTTCATTTAATCAGACATATTCTGCCAAAAAATGAAACTCCCCAAAGTTAGGGTTGAGACAGGGTTTTGATTTTGTCTTTCCAAGAGAATAAAAGCATCCAACTAAGGAATATGAAGACCACTGGACAAATGAGACAATTGAAGGAAAAGGGAGAATCATCCAGAGAAAATGTCCCAAGAAAAAGAGTAAATTGGCCTAATGGTAAAGCATACTTCCAATAGGATAAAATCTCATAAATCTTCCCTGATGTTCCTGCTGTTCTCTACAGACATATAAGGCAAATGATTTTTTTTTGTAGTCCTAATTCAATTAAAAATTAAAGTTAGTTTTGGAGTTAGAGTGTGGCTCTCTCCTTCTCTAAACTCAAGCATGCTTGTTAAAGGAAAATCCAAAATCTCTGTCTCATATCAGAAGAGCCACCTGATATGGGACAGAAGAAAAACCAAAATCAAGGGACTATTCTATTATCACTAATCTCATAATCATTTGATTTTATTTTGACTCTTTAAGACTTTTCTTAAGATATAAATATTATCTCAAAATTTATAAGATTATTATATATCCATATATATAAACTTTCTGTTGTGATATTAGTGGTCATTAGAGTACTAACTAATCCTGAAGTAGGTTTCATCTAGCTTCCTGTACATGATTTGGGACTTGAGCTGAAGTAGGTGACTAGGAACTAAGTTTATGTACCTGGATTTTTTAATAGATTGGGGTCCTTAATCCTCTCCAAGACCCTGTTGCATATGACATTTAAAACATTTAAGTTTTCTGCAATGAACTGTAACAGTGACCTTTGAAGTTTCCAAAAAAAAAAAAAAAAATGCTGAGGCCCCACAATAATGATTCCACCTGAATTGTGATAATGTCATTAAGCTGACAAACACCACCCAATGATCAGTTTTAGACTAAAAACTGCTCAGAACATCTTTGAAGCTGCTAACTGAGAGGGTTTGGCCTCACAGACTACTAGCTAGGACTTCAGATAAGCCCTGCACTTTCCCATTACACAGAGACTGGACAACAAATGTTACAGCTAGTTTTCCCAGGACTTGACCATTATCTCGATTTTCTGAAGGTCCCCTAAAGATGCCATCACCCCCAGACAACAAGAAGTAATTTTAAGAACACAATGCCCACATTTCCAAGAGGTGGGGTGGGTGGGTTTTGGTCATTCAGTGGATTATGAATGTTTGTCATCATTTAGGAGGATTAGTTGCAAATTGTTAGGTCATGGTAAGGGAGGAAACTAAGAGAGGTTGGATTCAAGGATCTCTTTCTGAAAACAAAAAGGTGATATAGGAGTGATAGAATAAAAGGATAGACTATTGAATCTTCTTTTAGACTAAAAAAAAAAAGCAAATACTAATCTCAAATATTTTACATTGGTATGGATTTTTTGTATATTGAAACAAATTTAAGGTTTTTTTGTTTTAACATTAAATATATATATATATATATATATATATATATATATATATATATTCCTACTCTTCTTTAAGCTATTGTACTCGTGCAGCTTATTTAAAAATGTAATCTCTAGCTCTAGTCCTTAAAAGCTATTATTATAAACTATTTAGAATAATTAAGAAATACAGGTTAGTAGTTAGTGATCTATAACAATCAAACTTGTAGGCACGTTAAATATTTTTTGAGATTAAAAATACATTTTAGATAGATGGTCTTCAAACACTTCAGAGACCTACAGATACAGCATGTAAAATGTTTTAATAACATTAGGCTTTTCATGACAGAGAGACACATCTGCTCCTGGCCACACCAATTTATTTCAGAGAAGATGATGGGCATCAAAGAAACTCTATATGGAGTTTGTTTTCTGTCGTATCAGGTGTGTGTTCATGCGGGTCTGTGGAAAGAAGACACAGAGGCACTATAAGGATGAGTTTTTAGCCTTTCCAGCTGCAGAGGGTCAGCCTCTGGTGGACTGACTCCTTGCTGCTTTGCAAAGGGACTTTTTATTATTATACAATTTACACCTTTAGCAAGTCAATTTCCGCATACCAACACCTCTTATCTAAACTCCCCAAAGAGACAATGCCAATACAAATTTTAATTAAGAGGCTTCTCTGATTTGCCAGTCTTCCCTCAACTAAGTTTTGCATAGGCTTTGAACATTTAGGAAACTCTCAGATAAGATTTACATACTTCAAACAGAAGGTACTGGAGTTAAAGGCAACAGTCACAAAAGACAATCAAGGCTGCATGCTAACACTCTGGAATCAAACCAGCTGCAGAAATCTCCAGGAGCTCCCCTAACAGCTTTCAATGTGGCAAAGTTAGCTGCTGGACAAAGAAACTAACTTTGCCTCAACTGCTGGCAAGCATGACACAAAAGAAAGAGACTGCTAAGCTTTGCCAAGACAAGGTAAGACAGTCCTTCAGAATTCCAGTGTCACAAAATAGTCTGTCAAATATTCCAGGCCTGTAGGCTTAAGATGGATGCCCCAGTGTTACAGAGGAACCCTAGGTGACTGTCCAGGCAGCCAGATGTCTCTGTGGCTTCTATAGTTCTGGAAGTTGCTTGCTCTGCACTTCCTGTTTACTCAGATAATACTATATCCTTCTTGAGTCTTTGATGGGGTTGAAGACTAGATAGTTACAGTTACAGTTCTCCTTGTTACCAAATTCAGAAAAGAAACTCACAAAAGAGGTGTAAAGTGTATAAGGTTGAGAGACATAAAAGCTTAAGTTCTTTATCTAAAAAGATGTTTTAAGGTCTAAAAAGATATTTTTAGGATGGTAATGCAAGTTAAGATGAAAAGTGGTTTAGGTATAAAACTGTGGAGTCACTAAGATAGAACAGATAATACAGTATTTTCTCCAAATTTGCCAAATGCAAATGGACTAGAACTTATGAATGTAATTCTTACCTGATAATTGTTCTTATTGTATATAGTTTTGCTATGTTAGCCTTAAAACTTTCCTTTTTAATTAGATAAAAAGGAGGAAATGTTGTGGAATATTTGTTTACATTGTAAAGATGTGTCTCTGCCTAAGGCACCTTCTAATTGGTTTAATAATGAGCTACATGGCCAATAGTTAAGCAGGAGAGGTAGGCAGGACTTCTGGGGAAAAAAGAGGAATGGAAGAGGAGGAGGAATCTAGGCACAAAGATTTCACCAGAAGACTTGGAGCAATTTGGATGTGCTGTACTAAGAAGAGGTAACCCGAGGCACATGGCAGAAGATCGATTGAAAAATATGGGTTAATTTAAGTTGTAAGAACTAGTTAGGAAAGAGCCTAAACTAATGCTAAGCCTTCATAATTAATAATAAGTCTCAATGTCATTATTTGGAGGCTGGCAATCCAAAGATAGTCTGACAAGAAAACATGCTACAAGTTCAAGTTAGTTCAATAAGGTAAGAACACAAAGTAAAAGGTATCAATCTATCTCAGAAAGGAAGAACAATGATTTTAGAAAACAAATGCATGTGAATAGACATATGTAAACACATACTAATATATAAAGTTAGCAAGATTGCAGAACACCATGAAAAAATACAAAAAAAAATCATATTTCTATGGACTAGCAATGAAAATTGGAAATTAAAGCTTTAAAACAACAACCATTAATAACAGCATCAAAACTGTAAAAGTTTTAGAGGCTGGAGAGATGGCTCAACAGCTAGGAACTCTGGATGCTCTTCCAGAAGACCTGGGTTCAATTCTCAGCACCCACCCATGTGATTGTTCAAAACCATCTCTAACTCCAGTTCCAGGGGATCCAACGTCCTCTTCTGGCCTCTGTGAGCACCAGACATGCACATGGTGCACAGACATACCTACAGACAAAACACTCATAAAATAAAAATGATTTAAAATCTTCAGTGTATTAATGAAAAAACTGTCAAATATTTAAAGGTAAATCTGCCAAATGCTTCTTGGCAGATATTAGCAAGTTGATTCTAACTAACTACATATAATTCCTTTTAAAACACACACACACACACACACACACACACACACACACACACACACACACACGATGAAGATTTGCCAAAACAACTCTACAAAAAGAAGAGTGGTGAAGGACCAATGTCATTATAAATCCCTATCAATAAAATAGCACACTACTATCGACATCAGTATACACAAATAGATTGGTGAACTGAATGGAAACACCAGGAACCGATCCACACTCGCATGGGCAACTAATTATTAATAAAGGAACAAAGACAAGGGCTGGAGAAATGGGCCAGCAGGTAAAGTACTTGCCATGCAAGAATGGCGACCTGAGTTCTGACCCTAGAAGCCACACAAATGTTGTATAGTATTGTGTTCCCCAATATATCGTGCACCCTAATAAATTTATCTGGGGTCAGAGAACAGAACAGCCACTAGACATAGAGGCCAGAAAATGGTGGCACTCACACTTTTAATCCTAGCATTCCAGAGGCAGAGATCTGTCTGGATCTCTGTGAGTTCAAAGCCACCCTGGAAACAGCCAAGCATGGTGACTCACACCTTTAATCCCAGGAAGTAATGGCAGGAAGCAGAAAGGTATATAAGGCGTGAGGACTAGGAACTAGAGCCTGGTTAAACTTTTAGGCTTTTGAGCAGCAGTTCAGCTGAGATTCATTCTGGATGAGGACAGAGAGGCTTCCAGTCTGAGGAAACAAGATCAGCTGAGGAATTGGCGAGGTGAGGAAGCTGTGGCTTGTTCTGTTTCTCTGATCTTTCAGTGTTCACTCCAATAACTGGCATCAGGTTTGATTTTATTAATAAGACCTTCTAACAATTTGTGCTACACACAAATGCCAGGCAGACATGGCAGTCTATCTGTGATCTCAGTGCTCAGGAGTAGAGACAGAGCATCCTCAGGGCAACCTGACCAGCTCAACAGTTGAACTGGATGGCCCAGGGTTTAGTTAGTAGATCCTGCTTGAGAGTGAACATGGAAGACAACTGATGTCACCCTGGGCCTTTACATACCCACACACATGCACCTATACACATGGGAACACATGTGCACACATGAAAATAAACTTAAAAATTTAATTTAAAAGCAGACACAAAGATAATATAATAGGGAACATAGTCTTTTTAATAAATGATGCTGGAACAATTTAATGACCTGTATATGCAGAAATATGGACTTGGATCCATACCTCAACCCATACAAAAATATCAACTCAAACTAAATCACAGACCTCCATATAAAACATAAAGAAAAAAGAATATAAAGAGGGCATAGAGAAAATTGTCCTGACTTTGAATTAGACAAAATTTTCCCTTAAGTAACAATATGGTATGAATTGTTTTATACCTGCTGGGCACAATGATACATGCCTTTAATCAGAGCACTCGGGAGGCAGAGGCAGGCAGATCCCTGTGAGTCCAAGGCCAGCCTGATCTACATAGAATGTCCAGGACAACCAAGGCTATATAGTGAGACCCCCATCTCAGTAACTAACTACATAACTGCCTGCTTCTGCTACTACAATATCCTGCCCATGCACAAGGGACCAAGCAACTATGTTCTGAAATTGTGAGCCAAAATCTTTCTCATGCTAACTGCTTCTGGTGGATATTTCAGTCATAGCAGCATGAAAATAATGAATACAGTAAATAATGTATGTAGTGAAGTATCTATGATGCATGAGGGTTGCTCTCATAATAGAATAAGGCTAGCATTCAAACTACAAAGAGTATTCCAGCTTCCTTTATTGTTTTATCAATAAAGCTTGGGAGCCAAATACTAGGGAGTAAACCTGATTGATCCACAGAGCAATGGAGAAATGATCACCTCACCCTCTTTTCCATCGTCCCCAATCAAAAAGACTGTGCATCTTCTAAGCCCCTCCTTATTATCTCTGTGTCCCTCTATCTTCCCCTGAGTCTGCCAAAACTCTATGGTCCACTCTATTGGCGGTCTTGGAGTAACAACATAAACAAATCTCCTGCGACAGAAGAGCACATAAAAATTTTGATATTGTGATGTTTTCCAATATTTGGAGGGAGGTATGTCTGTTTATTTGTTGGAAGCAGGGTCTCATGTAGTCCAGGTTGGTCTTGAACTTTGGATCTTCCTGCCTCCACCTCCCAGGTGCCTATCACCTTGCCCAGCTCTTCATTGACTGTTTCTAAGGGATTAAAAATATGGTAGAGAGCAGAGAACAGTGCACACAGTGTAGAAATGTCTGTGTTAAAAGAAGGGGAAAGGGAGAAAAAAAGAAGGGAAAAAAGACAAAAGAGAGGTAAGCAGGGACTGATGGACAGACAATCCTGGGAAGAACTCGGAAGCAACTCTTAAAAATGACAGGATCTGGATGAGGGTGGCAACTACGTAACTTTCCCTGTGTGTTATGTCTTAAATGTGAATGTTTGCCAGAGGTGCGGGCATTTGAACCCTTGGTTCCCTAGCTGGTGGCATTGTTTTAGAAGATTGTAGAACCCAGAGGAGGTGGATCCTAGCTGGAGGAAGCAAGTCATAGGGGGTGGGCTTTGAAGGTTATGACATGGCTTGACTTCTAGTCCAGACTCTGCTTCCTGGTTAGTTGAGGTTCGAGGAGTGTCAGCCACACAGTCCTGCTGCCGTAAAGTGATCCACGACTTCTCACGTGAAGGACTGCATCTCCTTGAAGCACCAACCACAGTAAACCCCTCCCCCCTGAAACTGCTTCCATCAGGTGTATTATCACAGCCATGAACTAGGTAATTAGTGTGTTGTGATGTTCAGCTCTTTTATATTTTCAACCACATGTGCACAATATCTATTCCAAAAATATCTTTTATAATTAAGAAAAAGAAAAAATGTAGATTTCTACTTCTTACGACTTGACAGACCAGATATTCTGTAATCCTTCTGCCTACAAAAGTAACTGGCCATGCTAAATAGAACATGACCAATTCTGTAATCCTTCTGCCTACAAAAGTAACTGGCCATGCTAAATAGAACATGACCACAAAATGCACAACCAAACTGAGTGATTTTTGACATATAGTCAAGCAATCTGAAACATAAGCAGGAAGATTCAAGGTTTGGACAAGATAATTTAAATATTTTTATATGTCTGTGTGAGTGTAGCACCATGGACCCAGACATGGCCCCTGGTAGCAGCCCGGGCCACCCAGATCTACATGGCCCCAGCTGCAGCTCGGCCCCCAGACTCCAACAAGGCTGCAGGTTGTGGTCCAGACCCCCAGCCTCCATGTGGCCCTTTGTGTCAACATGGGCCACCAGAACTCAACACAGACCCCAGCTGGGGCAGGACAATACACATAAACTTTTTTTTTTTTTTTCGATTTTTTGAGACAGGATTTCTCTGTGTAGCTTTGCGCCTTTCCTGGGATTCACTTGGTAGCCCAGGCTGGCCTGGAACTCACAGAGATCCGCCTGGCTCTGCCTCCCGAGCTGGGATTAAAGGCATGTGCCACCACTGCCCGGCCACATAAACATTTTTTTAATGAGAGAAAAATATTTGGCTTTTGAATGCTAAGCATCCTTTTGTTACAGAAGTAAGTCCAACTCTTTAAGTTTTCAAATTTAAAACAGACACTTTAAAAATGTTTCCTTTGCTTATTTAAGCAAAGAGGCAAACCGAGGGTGGGGGGTGGATGTTGGCATTCTACGGTTTTCCTTTGCTAAGGCACTGATTAGGACACCTTGGACAGGAGCCAGTTGACAGGGTGCTCTGCTGACCATCACGGGACAGACCGGAGGCCACCCTGCCTTCCACTGCCAGCCTTCTCACTATGTGTGACATCAGGCAACCGGAGATCAGCAGGCCCCCGGGGCATTACTGTGTCGGATACCCAACTCCCAGACTCCTTTTGTCCACACAGAGTGGCCAAGGCAGGAAGTAGCTGCCTGTCAGTATCATCTCCCTCTTGCCGTGTTCGGAAGCCCTCTTCGCCTTGTTAAAAATGGCCACATGACCGCATGACAGCTGCTGCCTCCCTCCTTTTCTGGAGACTTGGCCTCAGGAAAAAGCAGTGTTGGTCTCCTGTAGTCTGGAAGCTTGTCAAAATTAACTAGTTTAGCCGAAGCTGCTTACACTGCATAAAACTATATGTAATCTAAAATGAATAAAAAAGACACTCAGTCATTTCAGAAAGATTGGCAAGAATCAAAACACTACCAATGATGCTGAACATGGAGATTTTAAGTCAGTGGGCGTTTCTTTCTTTAAGAATCTTTTTTCTTATTAACAAGTTTTTAGGTTAAAAATGTGCATGTTTCAGAAAAAAAAAAGCAAAACAGTGGGGCTGGGGAGATGGCACAGCAGATAAAACACTTGTCATATCAAAGAGTTCAGACAGGAGTTCAGATCCCCAGACCCCACGTGAAACGTTGTGGGAGGGGGAACGGGGGTCCCATAAGTGTTAAAGGCTTGTTCCTCAGTTGGCACTTTGGGGAAGTAGGGGAACCTTTAAAAAATGGAACCTAGCGAGAGGTTAAAGGTCACTGGGGTCCTGCCTTGAAAGGTGATCATGAGAGTTCAGCTTTTCATCTTTGGCTGCCCTGTGGTGCTCCTCCCACAGCGTGGTGCCTTGCCGTAGACCCCAGAAGAACGGAGTAAATCGATCCCGGACTGAAACCGCAGCCACCAGGAATCAGAGCAAACCTTCCCTCCGTGTCCGTTGATTTCTGTCGGGTTTTTGTTTAGTGACTGAAAAGCTAATGAACTCACTGGGAGAGGCGCTAAGCCGGACAGGCACAGAGGCCTACTCCCCAACCCTTCACCCATATCCGAAGTCAGTGATGGAGGTAGAGCTGGTGGCTGCAGCGGCTTGGCGGGGGTGGGGTGGGGGGTGGGGTGGGGGGGGTGGGGGAGCTCTCTCTGGCTCACTCAGCTCCCTTTGTGTGTGTGTGTGTGCGCACACATACACATATATGTAATACACCTACAGCTAAAGATGGAAGGATAGTTAAGTGGCCAACAGTCAGGGACATGCTGTCGCATTCGTCATGGGGTGATGATACATAACCCAACCTGCGCTGGTTAGTTTTTATTGTCAACCTGACACAACCAGTGTCACCTGAGAGGAGGAAGCCTTGATTGAAGAATTGCCTGGATCAGATGTCTGTGGGGATTGTCTTGACTGATGATTTTTACAGGAGGGCGGAGTCCACTGTAGGCAGCGCCATCCCCAGGCAGGTGGGCCTGGGCTGTATGAAAAGGGAGGTGAGTGAGCCAGAGAGAACTTCTTCTCTGCCTCCCAAGTCTATATCCATCTTTTTTTGACTTAGAGCCAAAAGAGAGATTAAAAAAAAAAAGGAGGGGTGGTGTCTTTTTAATCCTTTGTTGTCTGATGTCTTTCAGGGTGTGTGCCAAATGCTTCAAGAGCCTGCCGCTCCCAGAGGCCCATATTTGATCATTTGATCATCTCAAGGGTTTCCATGGGTCGTGTGTCATCCTTCCCCTCCCCCACCCCATCCACACCACCACAATAACTTCTAACATGGGTGAAGGATTGGGGAGCAGGCCTCTGTGCCTGTCCCACTTAGGTCCTCTCCCAGTGTGTTCGTCAGCTTTTCAGCCACTGTAACAAAAACCCAAGATTAATGTGTGTGTGTGTGTGTGTGTGTGTGTGATGTACACACATACATTGGCTTTCTTTAGTTACACACCACATTACATTTATTTCCACTCTTCACTCATTAAGTGAAACAATAAGAGTTACTTGAACAGTGAACTTCTCATTATTTCCTGGAGTGTCTTCCCGGAATGTTATGCTAACCTTACATCTGCCTGTGAAAGAACAAATTGTTTCTGAGTGAAGGAGGCTTGAGTGTGGCAGTCACGACTCTCTCACTTTTGGACCTTGTAGTTCTGCACAAATTATTCAGTTGTTTTTTAAGGTTTATTTTTATTTTATGTATCAGAATTTGCCTGTGTGAAGGTGAAATGCACTAAGTGAGTGCAGTGCCCCCAGAGGCCAGAAGAGGGCGTTGGGTCCCCTGGAACTGGAGTTACAGAAGGCTACAAGCCACCATGTGATTTCTGAGACTTGAACCGGGGTCCTCTGCAAGAGCAGGACTGCTCTTAGGCCCTGAGCTACCTCTCCAACCCTTATTCTGGTTTTCCAAGCTTCTGGGAGGTATTCTTATAGAGTAGTGATGGCCTTCAGAAAAGGCAAAGCACAGAACACAGAGTTAGTAAGGCACTTTTAAAAAGTTACATTGATTTATTTATTGGCAGTTGTAGGGGTGGGGTGTGTGTGTGGCACACACACATGTGGAGGTCAGAGGCCAGCCTCCACCGTATGGGTCCCAGGAATCAAACTCAAGCGGGCAAACATGCACTAAGCATCTCTACCCACTGACCCATCTCACCAACCCAAAGGCACCCATTTATTACTGTTTCTTTGCATGTGGATGTGTCTGTATAAACACAGCAAATTAGTGGCATTTAGTTCATTTTTCCACCACTTATTAAGCATCATGGCCACTTTTAGCTGTCTTGAAGAATATAAACATATTTTAGTATTAAGCAGTAAATGGTACTCAAGAGAAAATATATACTATGTACTTCAAGAGCAAACAAGGATTCCTCTCTACCTACATCTATCATTTGTCACCAATGTATTTTTCAAGGCTCTCTGGGGCTACCCAAAGGGTTTCTTGGGGTGTCTGTGAAGGTAAATCACTTTGCAGAGTAACCCAAGAGACTGCTTGCCTTCGCCACTCTTCCTCCCTCACACCTGTTGAATGCAGAGAGCTGGACATGAGGATCCATTGGCTGTGCTTGGCACGCTCTACAGAAGCAGAAGAAGCCATGCTTTACAGAGCTATGCAAGGGCCAGCGGGTAAAAGCATTTACTCTGAAGCCCGATGACCGAGTTCAATCCTGGGGCCGACATGGTATGGAAAGAGAGAAGGAAATACTGCAAATTGTCCTCTGACTTCTCAGTGCACTCATACACACACACACACACACACACACACACACACACACACACACACACTAAATAAAAAATAAATAAGTGTAATTTTAAAATTGTAAGGATACACAAAACTGTTCAATGATGCCTCTCTTCTCTCTACTTGGGAAACAAAAAAAGAAAACACTGCTATTAATAGTAACACATCATGGGTTTGTTGTTATTTTAAAGAGTTGATAAATATTTTAGACCTTGTCAGTTTTACTGTCTATTTCATTGTCTATTTCATACCGTTGTAAGGGATATTACCCACAAACATAAGCTCTGTGGGGTTCTCAGTGATATTTAAGAGTAAACGAAGGATGGGAAAAGTTTGGGAGGCACTGATATAGTTAAGTGACATTTGGTAATTAGGCTAGTTAAATTTAGACCAGATAATTGTTTAAGAGACAAAAAAGGGGAAGTGAAATGACTCAGAGGATAAAGGCCACAAAACCTGATAACCTGAGCTCTGAGTTTGAGCCCTGGAATCCCCACAGTGAGAGGACAGAATTGACCCCTGAAAGCTGTCCTCTGACTTCCACATGCTGCAGCACATGTGAGCGTATTTTTGCACACAAATAATGCACACGCATGCACACACTAAGTAAACAAATAGAGATGGAGGTGTCTTAGTAATTGTTCTATTGCTGTGAAGAGACACTATGACAAAGCCAACTCTTATAAAAGAAAGTATTTATTTGGGGGCTTGCTTACAGTTTCAGAGGGTTAGTCCATGATAACCATGGTGGGAAGCAGACAGGCATGATGATGAAGCAGTAGCTGAGAGCTTTACATCCTGACCTGCATGCAGCAGGCAGAGAAAGAAAGAGAAAAGGGAGGCTGGGTCCAGTGTGGGACTTTTGAAACCTCAAAGCCCACACTCCCCAGTGATACACTTCTTCCAATAAGGCCACACCCACTCCAACAAGGCTACACCTCCTACTTCTTCCCAAATAATTCCACTAACCTGGAACCAAGCATTTAAATATGCGAGCCTATGGGGGCCATTCTCATTCAACCACCACAGGGGATGCTTGGGGGTTAGAGAGGTGGCTCAGTGGTTAAAACCAGTGAGGACCAGAGTTTGAATCCCAAGAACTCATGTAAGCAATGGGTAGATTACCCTGTAATTCCAGTGTTTGAAAGGATAGCGCAGGGAATCTTGGGGCTAGCTGGCAAGCTGGATTAGCTGTATCGGCAGATCTGGGTTCAGCTGAGAGACCCTGGCTCGGTGAATAAGATGGAGGACAACAAGGAAGACCCCTGATGGTGCCAACCTTGGGCCTACAGATACAATACACACTGTGTATGTACAATACACATGCACCTGCACCCACACGCATATGTGTGCCCACACACGAGGACATGCATACATGCATACACACAAATACCACACACACATATTTTTGAGAATAAAAGGCAATTTTGATGTAAAGCTAAGGGGTTTTCTTTAAACATTTTTTTCGTGTGTGTGTGTGTGTGTGTGTGTGTGTGTGTGTGTGTGTGTGTGTATGTGTGTGTTGTCATGACACAATGTCAGAGGACCTGTGGGATTCAGTTCTTTCTTTCACCATGTGGGTCCTGGGGATACTTACTTGGGCAGTAAGTGTTTGTATCCACTGAGCCATCTCACTGGCCCTAAAACTACGTTTTTAAGACATTTAAACTATTGATTCTATTGTAAGTTAGTCAACCAGTGGGGAGTTTACAAGCACCTGTTATGATGTCAGGCATTGCTCTGGGAAAAAAGAGAACACACAGGAGGCCCTAACCTGGGAGAATTTATCTTTTAGTTGGAGGAGACAATAAGCATGTGGATAAACACACAAGACATTTCAGGTTGTAGTCCGTTTTAAAGTAAATACACAGAACAAATGCAACAACAATTACTTGGGATGGAAGGAAAGGAGCTGTATCATCACAGGACAATTTCGTATTTCACTTCAAAGAAACCTAAAATCCATACCACAGTCATGAATTGGGAGGACAGGAGGAAAGAACACCCCACCAATAAAACAATCAATGACAAGACCCCTTTTCAAATGACAGCTCTCAACTGGGTTCCTTTAAGGCCCCAGGAGCTGGTGATCCACCAGGAGCCAGTGATCCACCAGGAATGCCAGCAGAAGTATGTGTCAAAAGTTCCTGGAATTGAGAGTCAGAGGTACAGAGAGCATTCCAGAGAGTGGGTCACAGGGCGTCACCTGCAGGTAGAGACTGAATCTCTACCTGAGGAGATGTGAGAAGAATTGGAGCCTGGGAAGGCGCCACCTTGAAAGGTTTTTGAGACATGCTTTCTCTTCTTGATGCTTTTCCTGAAAGCATTTGAACAGTCTCTGGGGCTGATGTTCTACAAATATACCTACATCTATAATTATATATATATATATATATATATATATATATATATATATATATATATATGCCTCCAAAAAGCATTCCTGACCTCAGGGAAATAATGGAAAGTCCTTCCTGCACCCACTGCAGTTATGCCTTAATGAAAGCGCTCTCGGTTTTTTGAACAGTCCTAGTAACTTTGTATCCCTTGTATGTGTATACACTTGATAAGGAAACTAGATCACGAACATCATAGGTACTGACGTTACCCAGGCCCTCGGTTATAGCCAGTGAGTATCTGCCAGTTCACGTTTCCATTTATAACAAGGATCCTCACTCATCAGCAACGTGTGATTTAGAGCTGCTGCAGGCAGCTCAACTCACCAGCCTCCCTCCCTCCTGATAGTGTTTCTAAAATTAAAGGGACACTCGAATCAAATCAGGACATTTACTTTTCAGTTCTTTGCCAGTGGACACGTTTTTCCATGACATCTCTCTTCCTCTCCCGATTTCAACCCCTACACCTCAGATCACAATGACATCCAGGTCTCCTGGTCCTAAACATTGATCTATCCTAAACCCCAGAGTCAGACACCAGCTGCCTCCTGGCCTTGGCATCTGATGTCACTCCGGATCTGCAGAAAGAGAAGAAAGGTTCCGGTGTACAGAAGTATGGCTCTTTCTGTATCAGATTTGTAACTGACCCCATTCTCCACCCCCAGCTGAGCCTAGGCTTGGATGCCACTGTGTCCTCGATTATTTGAAGATCTGGCGGCCCACTGAAGCATTTTAGCAGGAGAATAAAGCTAAGAATGGAAGGAACAGAGCCTGAGGAAGTATCTCAATTGACAAGCATGAGGACCTCAGTTCAGGTGCCCAATACACATGTATTAAAAATAATTTTAAAATAATAAAATAAGCACTGCAGGGCTCACCTGTAAACTCAGGTCTGGAGAAGCAGAGAAAGGAGGATCCAAGGTGCACACTGGCCAGCCAGTCTAACCAAATCAGTGAGCTCCAGGTTCACTAAGAGACCTTGTCTGAGAAATTATGGTAGTAGGGATGGAGAGGTGGCTAAGTGGTTAAAAGAGCATGTACTGCTCTTGAAGAGGACCTGAGTTTGGATCCTAGCACCCATAGTGGATGGCTCACAACTGCCTGTAACTCCAGCTCTAGGAGATTTGATGCCCACTTCTGGACTCTTCGGGCACCTGAAATTGCCTAAACAAACCCACACTCACACACACACATAATTTTAAATAATTAAAGCTAATCTTTGGGGAAAATAAGGTGTAGAAGTAATTGAAGAAGACATCTGATGTCAACTTCTGGCCTCCACATACACACACACACACACACACACATTCACACACATGGACACACACATGGACACACACATATGTAAGCATGCACACACACACACACACACACACTGGAAAGATCAGGCTGGAGATGGCATCCCATGATCAGTATCAGTGCTGATCCTTTCATGCAGCTCCATGCTCTCACACTGGAGCTGTGTGAAGAGGGGCTCTGCACCGAAGTCCTATAACTCCCTGGAGGAAGGATGCTTTGTTTTCCTGGTGTCAAGAGCGTGATGCAAACGGACATGAGGGAGGGTTCTGAAATGATGTCATAGTTTTTTCTCAGCAGTGAGCTGGGAGACCCCAGCACTCTCTGGATGCCCCCAAGAGTTTAAAGGCACTGCATCAAACTCCAGCTTGTCACCCCAACAACTATGGCTGTAGTCATTTGAAAAAAAAAACACACAGAAACAAAGGGTCACAAGTGTAGGCAGGGATGGAGTGAAACAAGAGCTCCTGTGCATCGGCAGGAGTGAGAACGGGTCCTGATGCTGTGGAAAACAGTGCACAGTCACCTAAACTGTGGGCACGCAGAATTGTTGGATCATCCCTAGGATTTCTGCCAGTTGCCTGGGGAACAGAAAACAGGTATTCAAATAAGTACATATGTGTGCATGTTCACATATTTACAATGGCTAAAATGTAGAAACAACAGAAATGCCCACCCATTGGTGAAGAAAGAAAACCATAGTATTTACCTCCAAAGGGAATATTTCTCAGTCATGAAAGAAATGAAATGTTGACACATAATATAAAGTAGATGGACTTTGCATATAAAGTCAGAGAATCTAGACACAGACTCACACATCATGATATTTTATACATATAAAATATCTAGAATAGGTGAACCTGAGGCTGGAAAGATGGCTCAGTGGCTAAGATCACTCGTTGCTCTTCCAGAGAACCAGGTTTGATTCCCAGCACCCATATGGAGGCTCACAACTGTCTGTAACTCCAGTTCCAAGGGATGGGACACCCTCTTCTGGCCTCCAAGTGCTCCAGGCATGCACATGTCACACAGTACCTGCAGGCAAAATACTCAGATGCATACATGAAAAGTAGTTAAAGAGTTATTTTTTTTTTTTTTTGAGACAGGGTTTCTCTGTGTAGCTTTGCGCCTTTCCTGGAACTCACTTGGTAGCCCAGGCTGGCCTCGAACTCACAGAGATCCGCCTGGCTCTGCCTCCCGAGTGCTGGGATTAAAGGCGTGCGCCACCACCGCCTGGCTAAAGAGTTATTTTATTTTATTTTATTTTTTATTTTTTTGGTTTTTCAAGACAGGGTTTCTCTGTGTAGCTTTGCTCTTTTCCTGGGACTCACTTGGTAGTCCAGGCTGGCCTCGAACTCACAGAGATCCGCCTGCCTCTGCCTCCTGAGTGCTGGGATTAAAGGCGTGCACCACTACCGCCCGGCGAGTTCTTTTTTTAAAAATCTAGAATAGGTAGACCATAAATAAAAGCAGAAAGGCATCCCTGTGGCTTTCAGGGGCTGAGGAGGAAGGCTGGGAAATCATGCTTAATGGCTGTGGTCTTTCTTTCCTTTTTCAAACATTTGTTTATTTATTTTTGCACATGATAAGGAGGGGATAGACATGCACCATGCATGTGGAAATCCAAGGACAACTTGCAGGAATTGGTTCTCTCTTTCCACCAAGGGGTCTCAGAAATCAAACTATGGCCAATCCCATAGTGACTTTACCTGATGAGCCACCTCAGGGATGTGATTTTCGTTTGCTTTTTCATGGTGGGACTCGAACCCAGGGCCCTGTGCATGTTAGGCAAGTCCTCTACCACTTTCTACAACTTTCCTGGCTCTTTTGAGGAATATGTTTCGGAACTGTTAAGTGCACAAAACGTCAGAAGGCTCTTCATGTAAACACATAACTTAGTGCAAACTCCACCTCAATGGGAAAAAATTCAGTGTGATTCACCATGTTAGTATAAGATAAAAGAAAACATACCTGGTTGTTTCAATAAAAGCAGGACTATCCAGGGAAGACATCTCTAGTGTTGTCACAGTGGACACCAGCAGGTGGCGGTAACGAGGCTCTGCTGCATAGTCCCAGCCTACTTTTCTGCTGAAGATTCCTGTGGAAGTAGCCACAACAGACCAACCCCCTGCACGTGTAAGCCATTTCCAGGGACTTCCTTCCAGTTACCACTGGGAAAGGCTATTAAGGGGAACTGAATGACCTATGAATGGCAGGGACAAAGGCCAGTGGTGTTTGGATAACCGCATTGCCTTTGAGAAGCCAGCAAGGCCCCATTCTGTGTACTAACCAGTGTCTCCTGGTGCCATTCAGGGGCCGGGGCTGCATGAGCTCAGGTCTCCCACGCCATCTGGAGCATCACCCTCACTTTCTCTGTCATCCTTCCCTTCTGCCAACAGAGCCAATCTGATCTCCCTCTGGTCCAAGGAGAGTCCTGGCTTCTAGAATGGGGGTGGGGGTTTACATTAAGCTCTTGGTTGAGTCAAGACAGACAAATGGTAAGTCAAACATGCAAGCCTGGTGAGGAACAAGGCAGGCATGGAGCTACTAATAAAAATAATCCATACCTTCTATTTTAATATATCTAACAATATAATCTTCACTCTTTTTGTTCCTAATATAATTTTCTAATTGGCACACAAAACTTTTAAAATGGGAAATAACATCTCAACTAAGTCACAAGATTTTATAATGGGAAGGAATTATTTCATCCAGTTTTTCTTAAGCTTTGGTGTATGAGATACCGGACGTTGCTAGCTTTATTAAATTACATCTGAGAGAATGCAGACCTCAGACAACCCCCGGAGCATCTTGGGGCATCTTAGTAAGAGGTTTCAGGAAAGATACTCTTTGCCAGGTTCCGTGTTAAGTGATTCTAGCAGCGAAAGGTAGAGAGAGCTGGAATCAGGTCAGGACAGATCGTGGCAAGAAGCAGGTGGTTCAAAAGCTGGCGTCTCAGAATCAGGAAGTAGGGGAAACTTGGGTCTGGGAGGGGCATTGACACAAAGGAGTGATTCATTCAATGTCATTGCCACAGCTGCAGCTCAGCCTTGGGTTAGACACCACCCTGGTCAGCTGCGCTTACCCTTGTCGGCCTTGTCGGTGACTGTCAAGGTCATTACAGCCAGTTTACCAGGGAATTTTAATCTCTCAGATGTCACATAAAGTTTAACGGTTTTCCTGGGGGTGAGGGAGGGGGAACACAATGAAGAAACAAACAAAACAAAACAAATCCGTCTTTAAAGAAACCTGAAATGCCGGGCAGTGGTGGCGCACGCCTTTAATCCCAGCACTTGGGAGGCAGAGCCAGGTGGATCTCTGTGAGTTCGAGGCCAGCCTGGTCTCCAAAGCGAGTTCCAGGAAAGGCGCAAAGCTACACAGAGAAACCCTGTCTCAAAAAAACAAAAAAACAAAAACAAAAACAAAAATAAAGAAACCTGAAAAATGCTTTTAAACAGTGTTAAATAATAGGGCTGGAGAGACGGCTTGGCAGACAAAGGCACTTGCCACCAACACTGAGTTCAGTTCCTGGACTCACACGGCGGAAGGAGAGAACTGCCTCTTTCAAGTTGTCCTCTGACTGCCACATGTGTGCCATGGTGTAAATGCATGCACACACACACACACACACACACACACACACACACACACTATAATAGACAAAAAAACCCAAATCCTTAATGTTAAATAGTATCCGTAATGCAGAGCTTTCTGAAGCTTTTAATGGTCTGAAGTGAACTGTGACTCTCCCAGGACGCCTTCCATTTCTCTTCAACACAGCTAATACAAACGGAAGGGCTCGTTGTAGCTCCGGTGGAGAGTTCTTGTCCGGCACGCACCAAGTCCTGGCTTCCATCCCCAGTATCTCATAAACCAGACGTAGTGACGCAGACCTGCGATCCCAACACTGGGGAGGTGGTAGTTGGAAGATCAGAAGTCAAGGACATCCTTAGCTACATAGCAAGTTCAAGGCCTGTCTGAAGCCCTGTCTCAAAGATTAAAAAAAAAAATTAACAATAAAGCAAGTGAGAACATCAGAGGTCTCTCATCCCCACCAACCCCTCACCATCACACAGAGCGACCCGACCTCTCTTCTTACCTGTCTGCCCCTCCTCTCCCTGCCCCAGACACCATGTGTCTTTCCCCTCCTGTGAGCCCCTTGCTTCCCCACCCCACCCCCACCCCCGTGACTGCACAAGCTGCTTGGTTCAAATGGAACTTTCCAGAAAAGCCTCCTAACTCTCTTCTCTCCACCTTATTCCTACCAATCCCCAACACCTTTAACCTGCTTTGTCTCCTCAGCGCTGACCAGCATCTAAGGCTGCCTCTACTTTATTTCCTTTGTCCATTGTCCGTCTGATCACGCAGGCAGGGATTTTTTATTTTTATTTTATACAGTGCTTTATCCCTAGGTCCTAGAACAATGGCTGGCACTTTAATAAAGAACACTTCATGAAAACTGAGTTAATGACTAAACATGCACACACCTTCCAAACTTCTCATCCTAGGAGAAGTGCTCATGTTTCCCATTGACGAACAGAAAAGAGATTTTTAGAAGAGCAAGAAAGAGTCTTGAGGTCTCTTCTTGTGGGGCTTTGAGGTCAGCTGTGGGTTCTCATTCAAGCGGGTCTCACCAGGTCCACTCCATCAGCCTGGAACTAACCATGTGCTGTCACTAGATGGCGCCGTTCGCCAAGAATCTCCGAATTTCTAGTCTCCTCTTCCACCCAACCAGTGACGACGTCATCGTGGGGTGGTGACCTGAGAGGAACTTTCTCAAGAATAAGACAAACACTGGTTTCTTTTGTTTTTGTTGTTGCGTTTTGTTGAGACAGTGTTTCATTTACTCTAGACTAGCCCTGAACCATGTAGCCAAGGGTCACCTGAAACTCCTCATCCTCCTGCCTCCACATCCTGAGTACTGAGATTACGGTATATGCTACCACTAGCTTTCAGGGTGCTGGGGATTAAAGCCAGGACGTCATGCATCCCAGTTAAGCACTCTGTCAACTGAGACATATCCCCAACCCCCAAATCTAGTTTTTTTAATACCGCTTACCAGCTATCCCAGGCTCACCCAGAAGCCCAGGTTAACCCATGGCCT
Source organism: Peromyscus maniculatus bairdii (assembly GCF_049852395.1). Taxonomy (NCBI): domain Eukaryota; kingdom Metazoa; phylum Chordata; class Mammalia; order Rodentia; family Cricetidae; genus Peromyscus; species Peromyscus maniculatus. The sequence goes on along the minus strand of NC_134859.1, from coordinate 96,983,877 downwards.
GGGAACAAAGGATGTTTTAAAAATCTCTCTCTGCTAGTGTCCGTGGCAAATGTAAAGCTTTGATCCCTTTTCGGAAAGCTGCATCTGCTCAAAGTTTCCTACTTGTGCTTGGCTTATGGAATCCGGACTTTTCCTCTCCACCTCTTGCCGCCCCCTGTCCCCATAGATGAAATGCAGGCTAAGATGCTAACTGTGTTTCTAACCTTAAGCCTCCCAAATGCCCAAATGCTGGGGTGACAGGGGTGCACCACTAGGCCCAGTTTTGTGCTGTTCTGGGGACTAAACTCGGGGGTTCGTGCGTGCTAGACAAGCACCCCACCAAGTGAGCTCCCCCCAGCCTCTTTTCGTTTCTTTCTTTCCTTGGGACAGTTTCACATGGCTGGCTTCAAACTTGCGTAGTGGGCAATGGCCTTGAACTCCTGATCCCCTTGTCTCCACCTCCCCAGTGCTGGGATTACAGGTACACAGCACTGTGTGTGTGTGTGTGTGTGTGTGTGTGTGTGTGTGTGTGTGTGTGGCTTTTGTTGTTGTTGTGTTGTTTTGTTTGTTTGTTTTGTTTTTCGAGACAAGGTTTCTCTGTATACCTTTGGCGCCTATCCTGAATCTCGCTCTGTAGACCAGGCCTGGCCTCGAACTCACAGAGATCCGCCTGGCTCTGCCTCCCGAGTGCCACCGCCACCCAGCGTGTGCATGGTTTTTACATGTATTCATACCTGTCTCTGTGTGTGTGCAGATTAGACGTGCAAGCACGTATGCATGTGTGTGAAGACCAGAGGTCAATCTCAGCTGTCACTCCTCAGGTACTGTCCACCCTGTTTTTTGAGACAGGGTCTCTCACTGGCCTGGAACTTTCCAATTAGGTTAAGGTGGCAGGTCAGAGAGCCCCCAAGGGACCCACCTGTCTCTGCCTGCCCAGTGCTGAGATTAGAAGCTCACAGCGTCACACCTGGCTTTTTATGTAAGTTCTGTGGACCAAACTCCTATGCTTGCTCGTAAGGCAAGTCTACCAGCTATCTCCCTAATCCTGTTCCATACTCTTAAGAAGAAACAATCAAGTTGAGCGTCAGAGTACCTACTGGCATTTCTTCCTGCCCCTTCACTTAGAAAAATAAAATAGCACTTACATTGGGAGCTGGCTGGGAGTGAGCAGGTGTGCTTGTGTATTTGGAGCTGGCTGGGAGTGAGCAGGTGTGCTTGTGCATTTGGAGCTGGGTGGGAGTGCGCAGGTGTGCTTGTGCATTTGGAGCTGGGTGGGAGTGAGCAGGTGTGCTTGTGTATTTGGAGCTGGGTGGGAGTGAGCAGGTGTGCTTGTGTATTTGGAGCTGGGTGGGAGTGAGCAGGTGTGCTTGTGTATTTGGAGCTGGGTGGGAGTGAGCGGGTGTGCTTGTGTATTTGGAGCTGGGTGGGAGTGAGCGGGTGTGCTTGTGTATTTGGAGCTGGGTGGGAGTGAGCGGGTGTGCTTGTGTATTTGGAGCTGGGTGGGAGTGAGCGGGTGTGCTTGTGTATTTGGAGCTGGGTGGGAGTGAGCAGGTGTGCTTGTGTATTTGGAGCTGGGTGGGAGTGAGCAGGTGTGCTTGTGTATTTGGAGCTGGGTGGGAGTGCGCAGGTGTGCTTGTGCCTCCCACACACGTGGAGGTCTGATGATACCCTGCTGAAGTCTGTTCTTCCCTTCCACTCTGTGGGTCTTGGGGATCAAAAGCGCGGTCACCCTCTGAACCACCTCACGGGCCCCTTGTCCTTTCACTGTTTACAAATAAATCCAGAGACGCGGGCCCGGAAGACAGAGCAAGGCGAAGGCCCTTGCCATGCAACCTGGTAACTTATGCTCTCTCCCCAGAAGCCACGTGGAGATGGAAGAGGAAAACCAACTCCACAGAGTTGTCGTCTGATGGCCACACGGGTACTGTGGCACCCAAGTCCCGACACGCGCGCACACACACCAGATAAAATTTATAAATAAAAAGATAACAATAAATCCAGAAAGACGGGTTCATTTGAGGTGTGTTCCTTCACTCCCACCGTGCTACCCCACACAGAGACCTATAATGAACAACCAGAAAAGCCCGGCCGCGCTCTTTGCTCAACCATTCCAAACGCTTCCTGTTTGCAATTCCTGTCAAATTATCTCCTTTCCCAGAAGTCGCTGTGCAGCCGAGCCCTCCCCTCCGGCTCTGGAAGGTCAGGCTGACTCCCTCGGCTCTCTCCCCATGGCGACACACAGCCCTTCCCTCTCTCTCTGTCTCCACAGCCTGAGCCCCTTCGGTCTTCGCCTCGGTACCACGTCTCCCCGAGACTGGCCCACTGGGGTTCAAGTGTCTCAGGCTGCCTTCTGTTGAGCAGAACACGGCAATGAGGGAAAAGGGAGACTTACTCTGACTTGGTTTTGTAAAAATAGAATGGATTTTATAAAAAGAAGACAGGAGTGCCATTTGGTCCCCTAGTAGTTACTCTAATTATAGGTGGCCGAGTGGCATGGCCAACCATATTGAGTGAAGGGGGGGGGGATGTTGCGTCAGACAGGATGTCTGTCTCATTTCCAACTTCCCTGCTAATGCCCCATGCAGACCCTAATCAGCATCTTAAAATTAAAGCCTGCTCATTATCCAGATAGGAAGTGCCCTCCTTAGGCAAGCTGAGGTCTACAACCTTGTATTACCAATGACATTTAATTCCCAGAACCTGGCTTTATTCTCAGGGAAATTGCTGTTTCCCCGAATATATGGTGAATCTATTGTTTATGACATAGACATTAAGGAGTTTCACCTGGGAGAACAGAACGGGGAACTCTTATTCCCAGTACAGTAAAGTCGTATCTTTCTCCTCTGATAGCTTTTGCACTATTTGATAGTGAATTTGTTGCAAGAATGTGGATTAGAAGCTGGGTGTGGTAGCGCATACCTGTAATCCCAACAATAAAGAAATGGAGTTCAAGATCAGCCTCATCTATATGAGTTTAAGGCCAGGCCAGGCCCTTAGGAACCCGTGTCTGAAAAAAAGCCATAAAGTATTCTAGTTCTGTTTCTATTTCTGTGATGAAGACCATGACCAAGAGCAACTTGGGAAGGGAAAGTTGTTTTGGTTTACACTTCCAGGTCACAATCCACAGCTGGCAGAAGCCAAGGTAGAAGCCTGAAGCAGAGACCATAGAACACTGCAGACTGACTTTTTCTCAGGTTCACATGCAGCTTATACACACTGGGCTCCCCCATGTAGGGAAAGCACCACCCACAGTGGGCTCCGCCCTCTCCATCAATTAGACATGTAGGCCAAACTGAGGAGGCAATTCTTCAGTTGAGGCTCCCTGTTACCAGGTGTGCCAAGATTAGCCATCAGAGAAAGGAGAGAGAGAGGATTAGAATGTTACAAACCTCAAATTCAAATCAGTGGTGTCCCATGGAACAGAGAACTTGAACTTAAAAAAGGAAATTCAGTCTGACAGTTAATATATTCAGCACCTGTGAGTTTATTTATAACCATTTCCTTGGCTTTTTATATGAATGGACTCCTTGGATTATTTTTTAGGGTGGAGTCACTCAAGCAGGCTGCTTACTCACTAACTGGCCCTCCACAAACCACATCCAGACAGATGATGTACTGAGCGAAACCAACACAGTGCTTTTGAAAATAAGAATTAGTTACTTGTCAAGTCGATGTTTTGGGTGTCTCCTTCGCAAGCCACCTAAAAGGGCCACTTATTTAGTGCCCGGGGTACCAGCCAATCTGGTTCCACTTCTAGTAGTCAGTCTCCATCTGCTGGCCAGGATTCCTGTCTGAATATTCCTGCATCACTTTAAACCAAGTCTTCACAGGACCTGAGACTTTCCCTCGAACCTCTAGTTAGTTGTGACACCAGCTGCTTCTGCCTCCTTTTTCTCCACAGCCATCTGGGAATCTGTTTCCAAATCCTGACTTGTTTCTTAACGTTCATCTGCTCTTCTTATGTAAACTATATAAGGGTTTTGCAGAAACTAAACTTAGAGTTCTATTAATACAGATCCATATGAAAAGAGTTTATATATGGCTTAGGGAAGAATGAAGTCCGAGGTGGCATCCTTGAGATATTACTGCCACATGAATGGTGATGATTGTGGACTCAAGGGGCAACACATGAAGGAGGCCACTCACAGAAGGCCATGTCTGTCTCTAGGCCTGCTAGAGTCACTTCATTCCAGTGACTATCCAACTCTAGACCCACCTCAAGATGGAATGAAACGTACCTTCCTAAATACCTGCCCAGAGGTCTGGTTTCTAAAAGCAACACAGTGAGGCTTCTTTCCAAAGGGGAGTTTAGCTCTGATTCTCCCCCTTCTTCCCTGCATCACTACATCACTACATCACTGTATCACTACATCACTGTATCACTACATCACTACATCACTACTGTGCTCTGCCCTTTATTTCTTCAAAATCCTACCAAAGACCTGAACATGGGGTTATGAGGAGATGAGGTGTGGAAAACACACAGTGTATTTTAAATGCTTATTGCTTAAAATTGAAATATAATTTAACTGATTAATAATTTTATATTAGGGCTGGTGAGGTACATTACCAAACAAAGCCTAGAAATTGGAGTTTGATCCCCTAAACCCACATAGAGGTGGAAGGAGAGAACCAAATCCACAAAGCTGTCCTCTGTCCACATGTGCAATGGAGCACAATACCCGCCCCCACACATCCACACAGTCATAAATAAAAATAAAATAAATATATTTAAATTAATTTTATGTTGACTATTAAAACAATATACACACACACACACACACACACACACACACACACACACACACACACACACAGTAGCAGTAGCTCCAGAGGAAGAGGCACAGCTCCACACTATAGCCTGCCTCCTGGGGAGTCTCTATAATCTTTTAGGGACTGCCACTCACACAAACCAGATTGTTGGTCACAATGCAGAAAGGAATTTTAGGATGAGCCTGAATGAAGCAGAATCAGAGTTTATTGGAAAACTTTTTAAGATTTCACTCTGTTTTTATTTTTGAGAATGTGGTGTGTGTGTGTGTGTGTGTGTGTGTGTGTGTGTGTGTGTGTGTGTAAAGGCTGCCCACAAAAGCCAGAAGAGGGCATCATGTCTCGTGGAGCTGAGTTACAAGCAGTTGTGAGCAAGCTGATGTGGGTGCTGGAACTGTACTCTGGTCCTCCGGAAGAGCAGCAAGTGCCACCCCTCCAGCCTCATTTAAAAAAAAAATTTTTAATTGAAAATATTTCTTTTTTTGTTTTTCAAGACAGAGTTTCTCTGTGTCCTTGATGGTCCTGGAACTCACTCTATAGACCAGGCTGACCTGGAACTCACAGAGATCCACCTGTCTCTGCCTCCAGAGTGTTGAAATTAAAGGTGTGAGCCACCACCATCCAGTGACAATTGAAAATATTTCTGTGTAAAAGGAATATTGTCTTTTTGTTGGCAGCCTTCACAGCAAATGTCATTTATTGTGTTGGAATCTTTGTTTCTCAGTTCCACCTTGCTTCTTTCCCATGCCCCCCTGACTTTGCATCCTTGTTTTTACATATTGATATATTTACATATATCAGAATATATTAAAAATGAACCTACCTGTTTGTTTTATTTATTATCACGAGAGTTGATTATGAGGGGTGCACATAACACAGAGCACACGTGGAGGTCAGAGGACAACTTTGTGGAGTTGATTCTCCCTCTCCACCTTTACGGGGTCCTGGGGGTTGAACTCTGGCCACCAGACTTGTGCAGCAGACCCCTTCACTCACTGAGCCATCTGGCTAGCCCTATTGCCTGTTTCTTCTTCACTTTTCAAATTATTCCTTCCAGAAAATTTCAGAATCTATGAGTCTCCTACGTGTGCCCTCCATTTTTTTCTGTTGGGCGGTGATGTCTCCAAATATCTCTTGCATTTATCCTAACCTTTCTGTTGTTAGCATCATCACATTAGCCTAGTCCCATGTTCCATTGCTCCAAGAATGTCATGTCAGTTCCCTAAAGGCTTCAAGGCCTTCTAATTTGATCTTCACACACTGGCCGAGTTTATCTGCCCAAGACACTGCTTTTATCATGACACACTCCTAGGCAAAAACCAACCCCTTCTCTGGCCCCACAGAGTCTAACTGTTTAATCACAAGCTGATAACGGGCCTCACTTTAAAACCTTACTGGGCATGCCATCAAATACTTCCAGGAACCTAACACCAAAACTGCCAGGCTCTTGACTCTTTCCACCAAACTGAAAGGCCCGAAGCACTTGGCAGAGCCAAGACATGAAAGGAGATGCAGCTGGGACCGGAGGGGAAGGTTGTAGATGTAGAGGTTAACATCCAAAGAGTACTTCTTTACGCTTGGTTTAGTTCATACGATGCCTCACAACTGGATTGCCCCTGGAGCAATCACCAGGGGTAGATCTGCTAGCTGACAGAACAACTGACTTGAGAAGATAAACTGTTATATTGTTATTTTGGAAAAATCAAATTGGAGAACCAAGCAGAAAAGTTTATATGTGAAACAGGCCCCTCTTGCTCGTCCATTCTAAGTCTGAAATTCAATTATCAATGTATGATGTGTACAATTTTGTCATGAATTGGGGAAATATGGCTGAGCATGGTGGTTTGTTTCTATAATCCTAGCCTCTGGGAGGCCAAGGAAGGAGGATCTATCACCGTGTGCTCGAGGAGAGTGTGGACTACAGCCTGAGAGACTGTCTCAAAAAAAGAGAAAGAAAGAAAGAGAGAAAGAGAGAAAGAAAGAAAGAAAAAATAAGGTGACTGAATATGAATTGAATTTCTGCAATCTAAAGAGCTATGGCATACTAAAATAATAATGATAATGATGATAATAATATTTCAGGGGCTGGAATGATGACTCAGCACTTAAAAGCTATTGATGTCTAACTGATGACTGGGATTCAGTTTCCCAGGACCCACTCCAGACATGTCACAACTGTACTCAAGTATTTAGCTTGGGAAGTAAATCTCCTGTGTCAGAATGCATCTCAAATTACATGAGCTTCACACTGTACTGTCTTCAAGACGTTACCCCTTTCACGTCCTATTCTAGGTTCTTTCATTTCTATAAATCAAATGTCTCGCCAAATACTGTCGAGCAAAGGTGTTTGGCACACAAGTCTTGAAAGAAGACCAGTTTACATGCCACTGCATATTGTCGGTTTTAGATACGTTGTCTAGCAAGGACTTCAACTGCGTCTTCAGGAAATCGGGTATGAATGTATTTTCCACACAAGATTCCTTAAGAAGGAGATAATGTCATGTTAATGCAATGCTTGGGATTAGCAAGAAAGCTCTTTCTCAACCGTAGGGCTGTGGGTGGCTTCTTATCAACCACAGCAGCCTTTCAGGGAACTTCTCTCCAAGAAGTTTAAGGACTCTCCAAGAGGGCGGGGCTCTGATGTCTACTGATTTCAACTCTTCTGTAAGCTTAACGGGCGGGGACCGAGGACTGGCTTGGGAAAGCAGGCGTCCGCCCGCCTCCTTGGCGTCGTCCCTGACGCTCTGGCAGGCCCGAAGCCCGCAGCTCCACTCCTCCTCCCCCAACCCTGGACGCTCCGGCAATGAAAACACCACCACGTGGCCTGCTGCCTTTGCCTCGCGCACCTTCAGCCAATGGCAAGCGGTGTCTCGGAATCGGGGGCGGGTCGTCAGCAACGGCCCCGCCCACTGCCACCACTGATTGGTCAAAAAAAAAAGCTGGTGGCCAATCGTGGTTGGCTGAGGAGGCCCTGTTCTGTCAGTTGTTCGGTTCCCAAGTTAAGAGGCCTGGTTGGGCAGGGGGCGGGGCTAGAGGCAAGGCCGAACTGAGTAGAAGCCGATCCGTCCCGGACCTGGTGGGGAGGGGGCGGGGCTAGGTGCAGGGGCGAGGCTAAGGGGGAAATGGGTTGGGGCAGGTCTGAGGGGGACTCAGGTAGGGCTGGAGCTGGGAGGGGCGGGGCTCGAGGAAGGGGCGGGGCTAAGTACTACTTGGGCGGGGAAGGGTCCGGCTAGTCCAGGACCGAGCTGCCACTCTAAGGGGGTGGGCCTAGAGAGGGGGCGGGGCCACGTGGGCTCCGAGTGGGCGGGGCTTGCCTGGGGGCGAGACCGGGGCGGGACCGAGGCGGCAAGCCGGCCGACGGAGCCGGCGCGGGCGGGCTGCTGAGGTGGCTGTCCCCCGCTCCAAGCTGCGGCTTCCCGGGTCGAGCCCCTCATGGAGGCCGAAGCCGCCGATGCCCCTCCGGGTCGGGTGGAGGCGGCGCTCAGCTGCTTCTCTTTCAACCAAGACTGCACGTAAGCCACGGCGCCAGCCCCTTGGCCGGGGAAGTGGGGGACAGAATGTCGCCACCAAAGGGTGTTGTCCTGTAACGCAACTGGTGGCCAGCCAGGGCCGGCCGGCGGACGGTACCTCGGTGGGGCAGCCTGCGTCTCGCGGTTGCTCCGCAGTGGGGCTTGAACCCACCCGGACGACCCCTCCCTCCACTGCGGGCGCCTGCCAGAAGGGGCTGGCCAGGGTGACCCGAAGAAGTCAGCCAGGAGCAGGGTGGAGGGGGCCTTGAATGTGGGGGACCTGGTGTGGGCCACCTAGTGACCGAAGGGAGATCTGGGACCAAAACAAAGGCGACGGGAGCGGGGGAAGGTGCAACTTGACTCAAGAGGATGAGAGAGTTGGGAAGATGGGGAAAACTTTACCATTTGTCCTTGAGTATCTCAACGTGGCATTTGGGCAGGGCCGCGGACAAAGAAGCAGCTTATCCCTGTGGCCAGGCCAGCCCCAGCGACGGGGCATCCTGGCTGGTGGCTTGGCTGTAGGAAGCTTTCTTTTAAATTTCCCTTACTGTGTTTTCTTACCGTCCACCCAGTCCCACGAATCTCCTCCGGGAAGCTCAGGAGCCCTCTCTCAGCCCCAGACAGCTTCCCATCCCGGAAGGAGGCGCTCCACCCTGTTGCTTTTAAGTGGATTTTTAATGTTTCACTTTGATGGTCAACATTTAGACTTTGGTCCACGAACAAGGAATTACGTTCTAGGCTTAGGCAGGATTAGATCTTAGAATCTAAACATCAGCACACTTCTGTTTCCTTCCCTGTTTTCATGGAAGCCAGCCTGAGGACCATATGGAATAATCTCTTTGGAATGTGGAGCCCTGAAGCATCAAGCAGCTAGGGCAGGGATGACCACTTCCCAGTGCCCTACTTCCGGCTGTACCAGTTTCTGCCCTGTTCCTTGTTTTGGAGTCAGCTTCAGGCTTGGGCTTTGGCTGCTGGTGGCTGAGCTGTGCTAATATTGAACATTCGGTGGTGTAATTAAGGACATAAGCAGCCCTGGTTTCCATTCCCTTTGTGTTTCTGTCTGAAAACCTCTGCTCTGAACAATATGTCTTTGTTTGAAAAATCTGTATGTGTAATCGTAATCGAGTAACTCAACAGTTTGCTTGGATGAGTGACTCTCAGGCTGCCTCTGACCACAACCCACATTAAAAAGGACTTATTACAACATCTCCCAATAGCCATAGACACGTAACAGTAACATTCACAAACTATTAAGTGTGGTACACTCTGGGATTTTCTTGGTATTTTGTTCTCTTTTTGTTTTGAGACAGTCTTGTGTAATCCAGACGGCCTTGAACTCCCTAGTAGGTGAGGATGAATTTTAAATTCTGCTCCTCCTGTTTCCCGTTCTGGAATGCTGGGATTATAGGAAGTAGCGTCGTATCATCATACTGTAGTGCTGGGAATGAAATCCAGGGTTTTATGCTTGCTAGACAAGCCTAACCCTACCTACTATCCCTATTGTCGTGTGTGTGTGTGTGTGTGTGTGTGTGTGTGTGTGTGTGTGTGTGTGGTGTGAGATGGGGTGGGGTGCATAAGGTCCAATGTCTCAATCACCCTTAGCAAAGACTCAACCACTGAGCTACATTCCAGCCTCCAGGCCCTGGGATTTTTATGTCTTTATTTGTTTTTAAAGCTGTTGTAACCTGTTGAGTTGTTTGGGGGATCCTCTGGAGATGAGACTTAAATGCATGATAAAATAGATAAAATTCTGAAGTTTTGTAAGAAACTTTTGCAAGAGTGTATGTCTGTTGAAATGCTGGGCAGTGTTTTCCTTCCCACTTGAACATAGGTTAAAAAGGGGGGGGGGTAGTTTACTTACAAGTAGTAAGTCATCTAAATTACACTTCCTGATATTATTGGATTTGGAAAACAAATGTTATTGTCTACTCTAGTTATTAAATAATACAGAGTAACAGTTGGATAAGAATGCTGTTTTTCAAAACTGCAAGGTGCTTTGAAAGTTGGTTTCCTTGGTCCTTCCTGCAGCTCTGCTTTCCTGGGTGAAGGCTCTTCTGGGCAGCGCTGTCTTACCTATAAATAAAGGACTTGTCACAGTCAGTTGCCTGGAGCCCTGGAGGGTATGACATTGAATTTTAAAATAAATCATCTTCCTTGCTGGATGCATTTGGGAGAATTGGTGTGTCTTTTTCTATATGTATGAGCTGAGCTTGAGATCCAGTCTGTCTAGAGAAGATAGATAAAGAGAATTAAATTGTCAGCTACCTCATTCTTAATGCTTTAGAGCTGGGCTAGACACCTTGGGTGTATTTTAAAACTTGTGATCCGGATTTGTCTCAACTCCACTTCTATGAGAAGTTTGTTTTTGTGGAAAGGACGTATGGGATAAAATAAGACATAAATCTGAAGCCCTTGATTTGGAGTCGTTCAGAGTCCTAGAGCAATCATTTAGAATAAAACAGTGATCAGCGTGCTCTTTTCTCATGAACGCAACCCTTCTGAGCCCAGTGTGGCAGCTTGTGATGATCCTAGGTCCTCCCGAGGCAGGAGTAGAAAGATCACTTCAGCCCACAACCTCAGAGGCAGCGTGAGTAGCAGAGAGAGACCCCTTCACAAACATAAAATGAAGAAATAAAGAAGAAACTCATTTGTCCCGGAATCAGAACTTACGCCTGAAAATTATGCTTTTGAACTTACTTATTGCTGTGTGTATCCATGATGGGGGGAGGGGAGACACACTGGCCACAGTGCGCATGAGAAGGTGTGAGAACAACTTTGTGGAGTTGGATCTTCTTCTTCCACCTTTTCCCAGGGTCTGGGTTCAAATGCAGATCGCCAGGCTTACAGCTCAGCCACCTCACCAGCCCTTGACAACCCCTTTAAATTGCTAAGCCTTTTGGTTAATTTGTTGTTGCTGTTTCGGGTGGAGCTTGCTTTGTTTTGTTTATGTAGCCCTGGGTGCCTTCCAACTGGAGATCCACCTGCCTCGGCCTCCTCTCCCAAATGTTGGGATTACGTCTCTCTTTTAGTTTTGTTTTAGGACTCTCCTGTGTCTTTTCTCCTTACTTGCAAGCTTTACGTCTTCTGTTTGCGACTCAATGTGTCTGCACTTATAAGAAGAGAGTTTAAAAACACTCATCAGGGCTGAGGCTGTCACTAAATTAGTAGATGCTTGTCTCTGATGCATGAAGCCCTGAGCTCCGTCCTAGCACGTTTACAAGGCCAGCCTGGGCTACATGAAAACTGCATCCGAAAACAAAACAAAAGCCCAGAGTAGCAACCGCTCCAGTGTATTTTAGAGTTCGAAGATGCTCCTCCCCTGCTTTTACAGCCGCTGGCGTTTGTCCTAAGTGCGGGTGCCAAACCCCAGGCTTCACAGTCCTGTAGCAGCAATGAAGCCGTCCACGGGACGAACATGGCCGCTCCTCAGGTCGGAGGGCTCCTGTGTGCCTTGCTGATTCAAAGTTGACAGTAGATGCTTGTTCCTATATCCTAGGAAAGAACAGATGTTTGCATAGAAAAGGGAATTCTGAAGGAAAATAAAAATCATGTGACCTTCTCTTTTTTAGGTATCGAAACAAGAGGCTTGGCATCCAGGCTTCTAAGTTGCTTATTTTAGTATATGCTTCCCTGTGAAGGACGAATCTCAGCTTGGCATATATTTGCTGTCAATGGGGAAGTTGGATTGAACCATTGGGAGGCCCATTTCAACCCTGACATTCCTAGGGCAGAAGTGCTTGTGGTCACACGGCTTATCCTAAGAGGTTCTCTGCGAGGTTTTGGTCTCATTCAGTTTTTGAGAACAAAGCAGGAGAGGTGAGAGGTGATTTGGAAATGCCAACTAGAGGCGACATATTTGCTTTCTCTTTTCCTTTTTTGGGACACAGTCTTGTCATGTAGTACAGTCTGGTCTCAAATGTATGGTCCTCTTGATCGGCTTCAGAGGGCTGGGGTTGCACCTGGTCACACATTTTGTTTTCGTTACATCACCAAAGATACCTGGCATCTTAGTTTGCTCTCCATTGCTGTGATTAAACACTATGACCAAAAGCAACATGGGGAGGAAAAGGATTTAGATCACTTACCGTCCATCATGAAGGGAAAGGCAGGTAGTACGGAGCTCAAGCCAGGACCCTGGAGGCAGGAAATGAAGCAGAACCATGGAGGAGTGCTGCTTACCAGTTTGCTCCTTATGAGTCACTTGACTTGCTGTTTTATTCCACTGGGACCACCTGTCCAGGCATGGCACCACCCACAGTGGGATGAGTCCTCTCACGTCACTCATTAATCAAGAAAATACCCCCACAGACTTGCCTACAAGCCAGTCTGATGGGGAGGCATTTTTTTCCATCAAGGTTCCTTCTTCCCAGATGACTGTAGCTTGTATCAAGTTGAGAGAAAGGAAAACAAAAAACAAACAAACAAACAAAAAACAGCAACTTGGATTTATACCTTCCCTTTATTTATGAGTTAAAAGTGGAAAATTGGGGCTGGGGTGATAGCTGAGTCAGTGAGATGTAGATTTGAGCCCTAGAATCAATTATGATATTATTAATAGTAATAATAACAGAAAGAAAGGAAGGAAGGAAGGAAGGAAGGAAGGAGGGAGGGAGGGAGGGAAGGATGGAAGAAAGAAAGGAAGAAAGGAAGAAAGAAGGCTGGATGAGTTGGTGTATGCTTGTAACCCCAGCTCTGGGGAGGTGGAAACTAGCAGATCCCTCCCTGGGCTGGCTAGCCAGCCAGCCTTGACTATCTGCTGAGCTCCCTGTTGTGTGGACAGCACATACAACACACACACACACACACACACACACACACACACACACACACACACACACGAGCATGTACATACACATAATGATAATTACTCACCCTGCGGTAAAGGACTTCCCAAACGAACAATGAGATGATCTCTCAAGCATTGTGGAAGTGGAGATACAATGACCGTCCCTAAGCATTCCTTCTTTCCTATGCCTGCCCAGCTGGCAAAACAAGATCTGTAGGAGCTTTGACATTTTGCTTGGTGGCAGAGCCCAGGCACTTTCTGCCTCTTAAGAAGTCTCCTTTGACCTTTTCCCCTTTCCTCACAACTGTCTGCCAAAGCGTGCTTTGCCTTGAGTGGGTTATCAAGGATCTGAGTCCTGAAGATGTCTGTTGACCTGCACTTAGCAGCCTCTGGGGAAAGAAAGGGCTGTGAGTCCTCAGACAGGGCTGTGGTTGGGTGTGGTATCTGTTGTCATACCCGTGATGTCATTGTCTTCTGCAGGTCCCTAGCAATCGGAACCAAGGCCGGCTACAAGCTGTTTTCTTTGAGTTCTGTGGAGCAACTTGACCAAGTCCATGGAAGCAGTAAGTGTGTGCGTGCGTGCGTGTGTGTGTGTGTGTGTGCGTGTGTGTCTGTCTGTCTGTCTGTCTGTCTGTGTGTATCTATATGGTTGAAGGGACACCAAATCCACCTCGTAGACATCAATCCTTTTTTTTTCCTTCATTTTATTTATTCTTTTTGGAGTCCTGGGGATTGAACCCATCAGCCTCCTAAAAGCACTCCACCTCAAGGCTATGTATCCCCCAGCCATAGACTTCAGTCTTGAGGTTCTGGCTTCTGGATTAGCCATCAGCCTAAAGAATTGGTGTTGTGCAGATGTGAATACAAACCATTGTCTCCTCTTGCATAAAAGCCACAATGAAGCTCTTATTGAAATTTGGCAATAACCTAAGTGACATTTTCTTCTTTGTAAGAAGAAAGCCCTTGTATGAAATCATATTGCTGATGCTTTTCTGTGTATCTGTGCTCGTGGCGATCAGTTTTTGCTATTGTCCACCCAAAGGGGACACCTGTTGCTTCTTTTCTGTTACACTGGCTCTGTAGCCTGCTGACACCATTCACCTAGTAGGGACATGTTTTCTGTGCTTGAATAAAGTAACACAGTCATATCTGTGTAGCACGTATTAAGATGTTGAAGTATTTCTAGTGAGTATTTAAGATAATACCACTTAGAAATGTGTCTGTGATTTTTCTCAGTAATAATTTTTGCTGTTGCCATAGCGACAAATACTTCACCTCTGCATTTTCTGCAAAGAAAATGGTTTTGTAAATAATTGGGGCTCCTAATTGATTCTTTCTTTATTTGTAATCTCTGTGTGTGATAGAGATGTGTGCATGAGAGGGGGTGTGCCCATTCACATGTATCCATCCTCACCTTCCACCTGGAGACAGTCTCTTTGTTGTCTGCCGTGGCGTATCTGGAGCAAGCTGGACCCTGAGCTTCCAGGGATTCTCCTGTCTCAGTCTCCCGTCACAGACACACTGGGATTAGAGATCTGTGCTACCACATCCAGCTTTCCATGTAGGGCTTTGAACTCAAGTCCTCATGTGCATACAACAAGCACTGTACTACCCACCAAGCCATCTCCTCTGCCCTCGGCCCCTAATTTATTTGTAAGATGTGGTTGTTATTATATCATTTTTGTGACTGTTTTGCTGTGTATATGTCTCATGTCATATTTCCGGTGGGACTTCCCTACAAACAAGCAAGAAAGCCGAGTAACAAGATGGCCTCAGGAAGACACCAAGGCCTTGTCTGTGGTACTCTGGAGGCTTCCCTTCTGAGTGCACAAGTATTTTCTTGCACCAAGTATGGTGGTGCACACTCATAAAAACCCAGCATTCAGGAGGCTGAGGCAGAAAGATCCTGGGTCATAGAGCAAGATTCTGTCTTAAAGTGGCTAGAGAGGGGGCTAGTATGGATCTGTGGTAAAGTTGCTTGATGCCAAGCCCCAACCAACTCTTGCAAGCTGCCTTCTGACCTCCACATGTGTGTTGTAATATGCACACATATGCACATACACAGTAAGTGTTTGTGTGTGTGTGTGTGTGTGTGTGTGTGTGTGTGTGTGTGTGTGTGTGTTTAGTGGGTAATTCTGCCATGCATTCCATGCATCGGCTCTGGAAATCCTGGCTTTGTGTCTTAGTCATTAGCATCATCTTTGCTGTAGGTATGTGGAAAGGTCTCTGGAAGTGTTACCCCTAGAGACAGTTAAAACTTGCTGTTGGGGCCAGGGTGGGTCATTACTGATGAAGGATACCCAGCAGCAAGACCCAGAGCCCATGTGTGAACTAGCCTGTGTGGTACCCAGGGTCACAAAGTCCAGAGTCTTTCTCAAAGAGGCCATCTGTGGGACCTCACTGCTGCTTCCCCTCACAGATGAAATCCCCGACGTGTACATTGTGGAGCGCCTCTTCTCCAGCAGCCTGGTGGTGGTGGTCAGTCACACAAAACCTCGGCAGATGAACGTGTACCACTTCAAGAAAGGCACTGAGATCTGTAATTACAGCTACTCCAGCAACATTTTGTCCATACGGCTGAACCGGCAGGTGAGGAGGTGGGACCCCCCCAGGTTTCTAGGCTTCTGCAAATTGGAGTGTCTTTGGGCTAGCTAGATGGCTCAGCGGGTAAAGGCACTTGTCACCAAGCCTGGTGAGCTGAGCTCGGTCCCAGCCACCTTCACAGTAGAACAAAACTGACTCCTGCAAGTTGTCCTCTGACCTCTGCATACATGCAGTACATGTGCATGCATACACAGACAGAAATAAATAAATGTAATAAAAAAATTAAGATGAATGTCTTTGAGGTATAGCTCAGAATGCTTGCTTGGCATGTGCAAGGCCCTGGATTTGATCCCCAGTTCCCCGTAGACAGAGCAGCATGGTGGTGTGAACCTGTGATACCAACTCAGGAGGGAACCTGTGATGTCAGCACTCAGTAGGTAGAGGCAGGAGAATCAGAAGATCAAAGCCATCCTTCTTGGCAATATAGCAAGTTTGAGCCTGGCGTGGACTACATGAGTCAGTGTCTCAAAAGCAGGTATCAAATGCTGTAGATAACAGAACTTTTAACAGCAGACTTGGGCTCATGGGTGAAGTATAAAGAGCATCTACTTCATGCATCTTCCCCAGTCATACTGGCTCATATTGTCTCTCTGGCAACATGATGGAATGCCCATTGCCTGGCCAAGCTCACCATCTCCTCTTGGTGCAGGCTGGGCACCAGCACGGATAGGTTGGAGCTCTGACCAGGTCTGTTGTATGAGTTGCCTTAGGACATCTACAAAGTGTGGTTTCTCCCCCCCCCCCCCCCCCGGGGGGGGGGGCAGCTATGACCTTCTGCTCTGTCCTTGGCCTTTTCTGCTTGGTCAGCTACACAGTCTTGTGTTTCTGCCTTTGCAGCTAATACCCACTCCTTCCCTGCCATGCAAGGGATTGAACCTAGGATATCTCTTCATTTTAGCGAGAGTTACACCACTGCGCTAGAGCTACAGCTCCTTCAGCTAACCCTTAAGGATATATTCTTGTAGTGTTTTCATTGTTGAAAGGAAAATTACTCTCATCTCAAATACACAGTATGCCTTTAAACACACACACACACACACACACACACACACACACACACACACACACTAGCACTTAGGAGGTATTTAGTGTGTTAGCATACCCTTCCTGGGTGACTGGGTTTTACATCCTGTGAAAGCAGGGGCTGGGGCAGTTCTGTTCATCACTATGAGACCTGACGGGAGAGAGCTCTTGAACACTTTCCTGCCTAACTTAAATAAGTGGATAAATCAAGAGTCCCTTCCTGGGTTATGCAGAGTTATTATCTTGATTCAGTATTCCTAGGAACAGGGAATCCGTAGCATTCCTTGAGGATAGTGGTTTCTTCTTCTTCTTCTTCTTCTTCTTCTTCTTCTTCTTCTTCTTCTTCTTCTTCTTCTTCTTCCTCCTCCTCCTCCTCCTCCTCCTCCTCCTCCTCCTCCTCCTCCTCCTTCTTCTTCTTCTTCCCCTTCCCCTTCTCCTCCTTCCTCTTCTTCTCTTCTTCCTCCTCCTTCTTTCTCTTCCTTTTCCTCTTCCCCTTCTCCTTCTTGAATCTGAACCATTAAATGCTGATTAACATTTTTAAGACATTTTTATTTTATGTATATGAGTAGTTTGCCTACATGTATGTATACCACATGCATGCAGTGCCTGATGAGGCCAGAAGAGGGTGGTGAATCCCTTGTAACTGGAGTCACAACTGGAGTTACAGGCTGTTGTGGTTGCTGGGAACTGAACTCAAAATCCTCTGCAAGAGAAGCCACTAATCTTAACTGCCAATCTATCTCCAGTCCTATGGGTTTTTTGTTTTGTTTTGTTTTGTTTTTAAATAATGAGATCAAGTATTTTTTTAAGTTTCTGAGAAGGAAAAGATTGTTACTTTGAGTTTTTTGTTTTGTTTCATTGACATAGTAGCCTCATTCAGTAGCCTAGGCTAGCCTGGAGCTCAAAGTGATCCTCCTGCTTCAGCCCCCACTCCCCCAAATGCTGGGAATATAAGAGTGAACACCACACCTGGCTTGTTGCTTTGAGTCCATCGGCTATTTTGACGGAGTATCCACTAAATTCGTAGAAAAGAGCCACAGAAGCAGAAGATGGAAAACTTCAGTGACACAGAGCAGGCAAAAGACAGAAAAGAAGCCTGAGGTCTCAGTAAGAGAAGGGAGGGCAGCTTTGGAGTTTCCTACCTGAGAGATTTCAAGTAGGGTTCTTGCCTCAAGCGTGCCCCCGGACCTGTTGCAAGTTTTGTTGCAGAACCTTCCATTTTGCGCACAGTAGCCAGCATATGACAGCTAAATGTCTGTTTGGTACCTGGCCACCTTCTAAACACGACTTAGTAAATGTTATCCCAACCAGAGCTCTCAAGTAATACTCATGGAATTTGCTGGTATGATTTCTCAGGTAGTCTCATTAGCAAACGAGGCAAGTAAGAGCTACTTAAGTGTCTGAGTCTGTCAGACTGTAGGTACCAGCCTCCACTCCACAGAGCACTCACTGACTTCAGGTTCTCGTTCCCCACCTTCTGGAGAACACAGTTGTAGGCAGCCCCACCCTACAGTTAGTGCCGGGGCGAGCAGCAAGCCAGAGCTAATGGCCGTGCCTTTAGCCTTTTTGTCTTCCAAGATGACTTGATGCAGATCTGGAAGGGGTTCTGGTTTTCTTTTCTTAAAGTTGCCAGGCTTTGGACTTAATTTTTGGTTTAGGCAATTCATCTGCTGAAAGGAAGTCTTGCAGTGCCCGCAGAGCTGCCTGCCCAGGGTAATGGTAAAGGGCTCAGGGTGGACATGTATTGCCCAACAGCAATCACCCTGCATTTGTCAATTCTTCAGACATATGGCTCCTTTTTAAAAACAGGAAAAATGGCAGATTTATGTAAGAAGTTACAAAGAAACAAAAATCCATGTTTTCAGATAGGGCCTATTAGTGCACTCCGGTAATCCTAGCACTTAGGAGGACAAGGCAGGAGAATGGCACATCACAGGATAGCCTGGGCTATGCAGAATAGGACTCTGCCTCAAAACAGAAGCTTGTTTTCAAGGCCAGGAATGAAGCCCAGCTGGTATCGTGAGTGCTTGCCTACCAAGCACAAAGCCCTGGGTTCATCACATAAAACCAGGTGTGATGATGCATGCCTATAATCCAGCGCTGGTGAGGTAGAGGAAGATGAGAAATTCAAAGCCATCTTCTGTTGTATAGCAAATTACAGGGAAGCCTGGGCTGCAATGAGACCCTGTCTCAAAAAACCAAATATGCCCATTCACAAAATAAATAGGTAAATAAATAGAAAAACAAGGGCTTGGAGATGGCTCATTGGGTAGGCATGCTTTTTGTACTTAGCAGAAGGACCTGAGTTGAACTCCCAGTCAACCATGTAAAAAGCTAAATGTGGATGCACACACACACACACACACACACACACACACACACACCTGTAACTCTAGTGCTGTGGGAAGTTGAGGTCCGCTCACCTCCAGCCTCGATGGAAAATTCCAGCTCCAGATGCAGTGAGAGACCCTGCCTCAAAAGAACAAAGCAGAGAGTGGGGGGGGGGGGAGGACACCTGACTTCCTCCTTTGGCTCTGCATGTTCACGTGACCTCACACACATATGTGCATGTGTAGCTCACATATATCCCGTTCACAAATCCCTCTAAATATGCAGAAAGCAAAGGGGCTTAGAGATCCTGATATGTTCCATTTTCAGTCAGTGTCATTGTGTATGTGGTTAATGCAGACATGTGTTTTCTTAGATGACAGCCATACACTAGATGTTGTTAGCTAAGGAAGCTTTCATAGTTATTTAACCCTCTGCTTCCTGTTAGCCTGCTGCAGGTTGATTGAGGCAGATGCTTAAGGCAGATGTCTAATTCTTTAACTGATGAAAAGGATTAACTACCTATGAAACATAAGATGAAAGTCAAAATTGGCTGGGGATGTAGTTTAGTTGGCAGTGTTTGCCTAGCATGCTTGAAGCCCCGGGTTCAATTCCCAGCACCACATAAAACCAGAATTGGTGAGGCATGCCTGCAACCCCAGCACTTGGGAAGTGGGGGTGGGAAAACCAGAAATTCAAAGTCAGTCTGGGCTACATAGGGGGTTTGAGGTCAGCCTGGGCTGCCTAGGGAGCTTGTGGTCGGCCTGGGGTACATAGGGAGCTTGTGGTCGGCCTGGGCTGCCTAGGGAGCTTGTGGTTGGCCTGGGCTACATAGGAAGCTTGTGGTCAGCCTGGGCTACATAGGGAGTTTGTGGTCAGCCTGGGCTACCTAGTGAGCTTGTGGTTGGCCTGGGCTACAAGATGAATCACAGTGGTGAGCTGAAGGCAGGTGTGGCTGGAGCTGGAGCCCAGCTGGTAACAGCAATCGCCAGCTTGTGCTTGTTCCGGAAGCCAGCTCTGTGTGACTCAGGACGAGTACTTCCTCATACCCTCCCTGCGTTTCCTGGTTCCCTCCCTTTTCATTCTTGTCTCTGGCTGGAATGGTGGTGACCCAGTGGGGTCCAGATGAGTGGTCCACTGAGCTGACAGCACTGTAATGATGCTGACCAGGTCAGATGAGCCTAAAGATGATGTTCCTTCAAGAAGAACCTGTCAGGGCCACCCTCTCCTGAGAATTGGGTGCAGGGCTGGAAGGGGATACCAGAGACTATTAGAAACTCAGAACAGAAACAAACATAGAAAAAGATAAAAACAAACCCTGGTGTGGCTGGCAGAAGGGGATACCAGAGACTATTAGAAACTCAGAACAGAAACAAACATAGAAAAAGATAAAAACAAACCCTGGTGTGGCTGGCAGAAGGCAAAGTGATCAGGTGACCACTTCACAGAGAAGTGGCAATATTTTGAAAATTTTTTAAAGTATCTTTTGGTAAGTTTTTGTTTGTTTATTTGTTTGTTTTTTGTTTTTTCGAGACAGGGTTTCTCTGTGTAGTTTTGGTGCCTGTGCTGGAACTCACTCTTTAGACCAGGCTGGCCTCGAACTCACAGAGATCTGCCTGGCTCTGCCTCCACACACCACCTCCCTCCCCACCCCCCCATCTCCCCCCCCACCTCCCCACCCCCTGCCGAGTGCTGGTATTAAAGGTATGGGCCACTGCTGCCCGACTGGTAAGTTTTTAAAAATCTTTTCCGAGGGTCTGGAGAGATGGCTCAATGGTTAATAGCACTGGCTGCTCTTCCAGAGGACCCAGGTTCAGTTCCCAGCACCCACATGGCAACTCACAACTGTCTGTAACTCCAGTTCCAGGGAATCTGATACCTTCACACCAATGCACATAAAATAAAGTTATTCTGTGTATGAGTGTTCTGCCCACACTTATGTATGTGTGCCACATTCATGCAGTGACCAGGGTAGACAGAAGAGGGCATAAGATCCCCTAGAGCTGGAGTTACAAATGATTGTGTGCCATGTGGGTGCTGGCAGCTGAACCCGGGTCCTCTGCAAGAGCAGCCAGTGCTCTGAACTGTTGAGCCATCTCCCCAACACCCCCTTTTAAGCTTTAAAGTTCATTTATGTGTGTGGATTTGTGTGTAATGGGGGTGGATTGCATGTGCCACAGAGAACATGTGAAGGTCAGAGGACAACTTTATGTGTGGAGTTGATTCTCTCCTTCCATCTTTATGGGGGATCCAGGGATTAAATGTGAGTCCTCAAACTTGAGCAAGTCCATTTTCCCACTGAGCCATCTCACTAATCCCAACTTGGAGATCTTGCTAGAATTTTCTTTCCTTCTCATACACAGTTTTAACACTGTGGCCAGAATGCTAATTAAAAGAGAGAAGAGTGCCTGAAGGTGCGGTTGGGGTTGGACAAGGTGTCTCAGCCCTGTCATCCCAACTACTTGGGCATCTGAGGCAGTAGGACCATGAGTTCAAAACATGCCTGGGCTATAGAGAGAGTCCGGGGCCAGCCTCAGCAACTTAGTGAAACGCTGTGTCAGAAAACACAGAGAAAGGGATAAAATCTAGATTTCAGCCATGCAGAGAATCTAAAGAAGCCTGCATTTGTGTAAGAGGAGAACTCAGTCACCAGCATGGAATGTGGGAACAGAACAAGAGGTTCCCTGAACCATCTTGTTCTAGGGATGGGGAAGGAAAGAGGGAGACAGGGGGGCGGATCTCTAACTAAAGTAAAATTTAGGATCTTGTGTTTTAAGCATCTGCCCAAGTGGGCAATGCTGTGTCTGTTTATGTTCATAAACATGACCTTCAAAAGGCTTCATTAGCATTTCTCCCCCTTTAGGAGTGGAATCAAGTTAGAACTCACAGGCAAGACCAGCAAGGACTTGGTGGGTCCCTTTTCACAGGCTCTGTGGGGGAGGCTGATGGTTCTGTCTGATTACAGAGGCTGCTGGTCTGCCTGGAAGAATCCATCTATATCCACAACATTAAAGATATGAAGCTATTGAAGACCCTCCTGGACATCCCCTCAAACCCAACAGGTGAGTGCCAGCAAGAGTACCGAGTCTCTCCCCTCCCCAATGTGAAGGTGCTTCATTCCCAAGCTGCATTTTCACATCGCCTGAAAAATCTGAGCCCAGGGTATGCTTTGGGAGTCCTAATGGTGTCTGAGTTGAAGATGCATTTGAATGGTGACAGATTCGAATTATGAAAACCTGTGGTCCCTGTGGAAAGGCTGTGCAGCCTGCCTAGTAGCCCAAGAGAAGCATCCTTCTTCGGGGACCCATGTAAGCAAATGGGCTGGGGCATGTCGGATAGATGCGTGGGAGATTTCATGCATCCGATGTTGAAAGGTGTTTACCCCTAATGCATTTTTGTGACTGTTCATTACAGAGTAGGTGTGATAATTAGAAGCAAGTTTTAACTTGGTATGTCTGCACGGTTAGTTAGCCAGACCATCTGAACTACAAAGAAGGTGTTTTCTTATGTGAGTTTTAAAAATACTTTTCTCAAGGTGGGTAATATTCTAGAACATTGAATTTGGTTACATTCTCAGAATTTACCATTTAAGCTTCTGGTGTCTAAGATTGGAAGAGTTTGGATGGGTTAGGATGAAGTTGCAGATGCTGGGCATCTTCTGAACTCATTGAGCTGAAAGTGAGGGAGCATGAATCTCTTCATCATGGTGTGGGGAGTCGTCCCCCAGGGCAGTCTGTGTATCTAACAACCCAGGCTAATACTTATGGGTCATGGGGCTGGAGAGATGGCTCAGCAGTTAGAGCGCTTGTTGCCCAGCACCCACATGGAGGTTCACAGCTATCGGTGACTCCAGTTCCAGGGCGTAGATACCTTCTTCTGAGACCTACAGGCACTAGGCACATACAAATACATAGGTACACATACAAACATACACACATACATGGTGCACATACATACATGCAGGCAAAATATTCACACATGAAAATTTTAAATCTAGAAATACTTCAGTGAAAAAATTAATAGTTTTTAAGAATCTGTGTTCTAACTTAGTGTCACTAGATGACTACTTCATTTTCTGTAAGTTTCCCAATTCCATGACTTTCAATACAATTTCAGAATCTGCGTTGCCCCACACAACTGGGTGGGGCTTTTTGAGCCCGGGGTTCCTAGTTTGCTGTAAGGATGATGAGCATCTCACAGCCTAGGCTGAGCACTAAACTGGATAAAGCTTATGAAGGTGACCAGGACAGGGCTAGCCACTAAATCCTCCCCTTGACTGGTTTCCCTCTCTTCTCAATGATTTCAATGTCCTTTGCTGTTGATATCTGTGTGTGCATGTGTGTGATCCTGGGGATTAAGCCCAGGATCTCACACGTGCTTATTGGCACATTCACTAGCACCAAACAACTCCTGTCTCCTCTAAGATGCGGAGACTGGGGCTGGAGAGATTTCTCAGTGGTTAGAACTTACTGCCCTTCCAGAGGACCCATGTTCAGTTCCCAACACCCACATGATCACACACAACCCTCCATATAACTCCAGTTTCTGAGTATCCAATGCCTTCTTCTGATTTCCAGGGATACCAGACATACATGTAGTATACATATATGCAAACAAAATACTTGTGACATAAAAATAAATAAGTAAAAGTAATGTTTGAAAAAGATGCTAAGGCCATTATGAAGTTCTGAGGGAGGCTGGAAATGGTGGTGGTCAAGTGCTTAGCTAGCTGCCCAAGACCGTGTGCTCCATCCCTAACACTCAAGAAGAGAAGCATGAAGCTCCAAGAGTTAATGACTTTGAAGCACATTTCACAAGTGTCTTAGTTAGGGTTTCTATTGCTGTGAAGATTCTTATAAAGGAAAACACTTCATTGAGGCTGGCTTACAGTTCAGAGATTCAGTCCATTATCATCATGGAGATAATCATGGCTACATGCAGGCTGTCATGGTGCTGGAAAAGGAGCTGAGAGTTCTACACCTTGATCTACAGGCAACAGGAAGTGAACTGTCACACTGGGTATGGCTTTAGCATATATAAGACCTCCTCAAAGCCCACCTCTACCATAACACACTTCCTCCAACAAGGCTACACCTACTCCAACAGGGCCACACCTCCTAGTAGTGCCACTCCCTGTGGGCCAAACATTCAAACACATGAGTCTATGGGGGCCGCGACCAGGAAGGGATTCATAGTGGTAAGTTTACCATTTTAGGAGTAAGGGTTGAACCAGTCTAGAAGAGCATTTATTGTAACATTTCTGTGTGCCCAGCGGCAGTAGGCCCCAACAGGGACAGACCGAAAGGTTTCTGCACCCAGATATTGGTTTCTCCACCAGTGCAATAAATCAGATTACACTGAATTAATAAGACCAGGTTTAATCTGAACAAAGCAATTCCCAGGTGACTCTTGGGGGAAGGAAGCAGGAGAGAAAGCAGGTTTGGAGACAGTGTCTTAAATACTCTGTAGACTGGTCCTGTGCATCTCCAGGGGAGGAGCTGACCCTTGGTGGGCTTTCTGAGGAGCGGGGCCTGGAATGGGAGGAGTGAGCTCTTGAGCAGAGATTCCCAACACAGACCAACCCTCTGCTTATCTGGAACTGTGATCCCAGCTTTTCTGGGTCAGTGGAGGGCAGAAGCCCTAGCACCCTGTGGCAGGGGTGAAATGCCCTCATCATGGGCTGTGGACAATGCAAGAGAAGACGTGCTTTTATGATGGGCACATGAAATGCTGGGATCTGAGCAGAGGTCCCAGAGGAGAGGGCCTGAGCTCTGCTTTGCTGGGTTTGGGAAGAGATGATCAGTACATAGAAAAGTACACTCTAAAGAGAGTGCATTTGGGGTACAGTTAGCCCATTTCCTGCCTCTCACTCATCTCTCACTTGGCCACTGGGACTGTGTGTTGGAGCAGCTTCAGCACAGAGGCATGCCCCACTATAGGAAAAAGGAAATGACTCCTTCTTACTCTTAGTCTTCATCTAATATACACGCATGTGTCCCCTAATGACAGGAGGAGTTCCAAGAACTGTGTCGTTAGGTGGTTTCCTCATTGGCAAACCTCACAGTATCCTTGTGCAAACCTAGATAGCGTAGCATAGTAAACCTGGGCTGTATGGTGAATACTATTGTGTGTATGGTCTATCCTTGGCTAGAATAGTGGTTTATTTGTTTCTCTGTATTTGTTTCTCTGCAGCCAAGAAAACTCATTGGTTGCCTAATTTTTGCAGTGAGGGCAGAGCAAGGAGAAAAATAAAATTAGGAGGTTGTTTGTGCCCTTGATGAAAGGGAGTAAGTCTCTTTTCATCTGTTTGTTGAGATAGGGTCTTACCGTATAGCCCAGGCTAGCCTCAAACCCTCAATCTTCCAGCCTCTGTCTCCTGAATGCTGGGATTAGAGATGTGCATCCCCATTCCTGCCAACACTAAATCAATCACTTTTATCTCAAGAAAATTTAGAGCCAGGAGTTGTGATGCACACACCCATAATCCAGCTTTCAGGAGCCTGAAGCAGAAGGCTTCCATGAGCTGGAGGCCAGTCTGAGCTACATAGTGAGTTCCAGGATAAGTAAGAGCTACATAGTTGAGACCCTGCTCCTTGCTCCCTGTTCCCTTGCAGAAAAACATGAAAAACATTTTCTTGGTCTCAGATAAATATTACAACAGGATTTAGGGATGTGTTGATTAATTCATCTAAGAGACAGGCAAGTTAATCACAGCACATCCATTTAGATGCCTAATGTCCTCTCAGAGCAGTAGCCCCAAATAGTCTCAAATCCCAGATTCACAGTTCCCACCGCTGCCTCCTCTGAACTGCCTTTTCCTGGCAGTGAGCTGGGGTGATGGGTTCCGGCTTTTGGAGCTGCACGGAGTGGAGGGACTGACTAAATGTGTGAAGAAGCCAGGGTTCATCTGTGTTTGTGTCAACAGCCAGCCTCTCTCTCTAGTCTCCCTTCATCCCGAGGGCAGCTCCCAGGTCAGCACATCAGTTTGTCACTCTGTACTGTGAAGAACATAACTCCTCAGATGCCCAGAGCTTCCTCGTGTGAGCTCTGTCTTGTTTGTTTTCTATGCAAACACTGCCTCCTGGCTTTAGAAACCCTTCCTTGGAACACAAGGAAGACAGAATGCCTTGTCAACTGGCCTTGCCACCCAAGTTTAGTGGCTGGGGTCAGTTGGCTCTAAGGTGCTCCCTTCTTTGGTGCTCAGTGTCTAAGGTGACTGTAAATGTCCTTCCTTCTCTGTCTAGGTCACAGATTACAGGCTGTTTCCTCTAAAGAGTTGGCCAGCCTGAGCTGAGAGTTAATTTCCCGCCAGCCAGCAGTCTGTGCCCTGAGCAGTGAAGGGTGGAAATCTCCACAAAAGCCTTGCCAGTCATAGAACAGCTGGATGGGGTGGAGGGTAGCTCTGACAGACGAGGGAATGTTCTGGATAACACGTCAGTGTGTTCATAGGAGAGCCGAGGGTCATTGCCCAACACACCACCTTTCTGCAGATGGAAGTAGTGGGGGCCATAAACAATCCCCCACCATCAAGGTAGCAAAAGTACTTACAGTACATGGGTCAGTTCTCTCTCTTTGCTTTTCTTTTTTCTTCTTTTCTTTTGAGATAAGGTCTTGTTCACCCAGGCTAGATTCAAACTTGCAATCCTCCTGCCTCAACCTCCCAAGTGCTGGGCTGACAAATGTGCACCACCATACCACACCACACTCAGTGGATTTCTTGACTTTTTTTTCTTCTGGAAATTGTAAAGCATCTTGAGTGAATGGTGCTAAGGCTGGAACCCAGAGGCTCGTACATGCTGCACACACACCGTACCACTGAGCTGCGTCCTCTAGCCCTGGAAAGTGTCCCTTGAGGCATTAATCAACCACGTTTGATAAGCCAGTTTCAGTGAGCTGCCCAAAGTTGGGAGGAGGATCGAAGGACTTCCTTACAATTCCAGCCACGCAGTGTTGTTGCTTCTTGAGTTAATAACAGCCTCGGTTTTTCAGATGTGGGAGAATTGTAGGCAAAGAATCTCGATGAAATAGCAGCTGTTTATGAACATGTGCATCAGTTATAAAACAAGGCCAGAAGCCACATTAAAACCCCATGCCTGGGCCAGTGGGGTGCTCAGGGGGTGAAGCCACTTACTGCTAAGCCTGGGGACATGAGCTGGATCCCTGGGACCCCACATACTAGAAAGAGAACTGATTTCCCACATTATCTGTTGTCTGACCTCCACATGCATAGCATGGCACATTCGTGTCTCCCCCCTACTCCTCTCCCCGCCCCGCCCCCCGATAATTAAATGTAAAAACTTTAAAACCCCATGCCTACAGAGAAAAACGGCTTAAAGACATATTTAAATGCTGGAAGGCGAGAAAACCCCCGAGTTTCAAAATTGGCCGCCTTTTTTTTTTCTTCTTCTTCCTTTTTCTTTTCTCTGTATTTTCTGGGCTTTGCCACCCTGCACTTTTATACAGAAAATAATATCAAAGAAAGAGTCCGCTTTGTTCCTAAAAAATGACACTTTGGCACCAACGCAGAAGCAAAAGGCTCTGGGGTGGGCGTGGCTACGCCGGAAGCGGGTCTTCCAGCTTCCTCCTCGGTGCCTTCAAGTCAGAGAGCACGTCCTTGGGATGTGGGATGTGGGATGATCGACTTAGAAGGGGGAGGGAAGGGACTCCAGTGAGCATGGTTGGGGCCCCTCCTAAGTCTGCACAGGTCTGCTCCAGAGCCCTCTCTGGAGTCACGTGAGCTGGCAGAGGTGGGAGCCCAGAAACACAGCTGCTGTAATAAGGGGTGCGCGTCACAGGCCACCTGTCCTTGCCAGTATCCTTTGTCCCCTACTGTTAGAATCCAGTGTCATCTACTTCTACAGTGGGTGTGACAGAAAGTTCAAAGTTAGCCTGAAGTGTTCAAGCCTTTCCTCCTCCCTGGGATATTTATATCTTGACCTAAAATTCCGAAAGACAGCTGTGAGTGCTTGCCCAAGGTTCTGCTTTAGGCCTCCTGGCTCGCTGGCTCAGCCACAAGGATGCTCTCTATAGGTTGGGGGGGGGGGGTAGGCAATTGAAGGCCAACATGGGAACCCTCTTCATTTCAGATGGGAAACAGGCCTAACAGAGCCGAGGGGTACAGGGCAGGTGCCTGCCCCTGCCACACAAAGCCTCCCGAAATTCTGACCTCCTTGAGAAGGAGACAGAAAAAAAGAGAGGCACAGCACGGAGGGCAAGGGGTAAACAGAAAAGCGGGGGAGGATGAAAAGGGCAATAGGAGGTGGAGATAATTAGATGTTTCATGTTCACATGAGATGGTCATAATCACTGTGTAATTAACACGCGTTGATAAAAATGACTTCTGCCCCTCCCCCCAAAGCCGTTTTGATATGTGATCCACATATCGTAGACTCCACTCATTTAAAGTGCACAGTTTGTGGCTGGAGAGACGACTCGGCAGTAAGAGCAGAGTTTGGTTCCCAGCCCCACTTCTGAAGACTTGACAACTGTCCATAACTCCAGCTCCAGGGACTCCAGTGCCCTCTGTTGGCTGCCTCAGGTACCTGTGCATACCTTCCTTAGGTATGCATGCGCTCATACACACCTCCCCCACCCACTCTCCCACCCACCCCCACACACATATAAAAATTAAAAGTAAATAGAGTGCATAATTTAATAGACTTTAGTGTGTTCACAGAAGGTATAGCCATTATCACAGTTTTATTAATAGATGTTTTATTATGTTCATTCATGTGTATTTTATTACATCTACTTATACATACATGTGGAAGTCAGAGGGCCGCTTTCACGGGTCACTTCTCCTCTTCTGCCGTGAGGGTCCAGGGATCGAACTCAGGCTGTCAGGCTTGGCAGCAAGCGCCTTTACCCGCTGAGCCATCTCACCAGCCCTACATTTAATTTTAGAGCATTCTCAACACCCTTCCCTCAAAGACATCCTGTGCCTCTTAGCTGTCCCCTCATATTCCCCTAGCTCTCCGTAAGCCCTGATGTACTTTCTGTCACTATAAATTTACCTGTGCTGACCATTCATGTGGTCTTCTGGACTGGCTTCTGCCACTTAGTGCTCTCAGGGCTCATCTGTATTGCAGCATGTATCCCACTTCATTCCTGTTTATTGCCAAATAATATCCTGTTAGGAGGACATGGCATATCTTATCTATCCATCCACCAATTGGTTCACATGGGTTGTTTCCACCTTTTAAAAAATAGAATATCCGGGCGGTGGTGGCGCACGCCTTTAATCCCAGCACTCGGGAGGCAGAGCCAGGTGGATCTCTGTGAGTTCGAGGCCAGCCTGGACTACCAAGTGAGTCCCAGGAAAGGCGCAAAGCTACACAGAGAAACCCTGTCTCGAAAAACCAAAAAAAAAAAAAAAAAAAAAAAAAAAAAAGCCGGGCGTGGTGGCGCACGCCTTTAATCCCAGCACTCGGGAGGCAGAGCCAGGCGGATCTTTGTGAGTTCGAGGCCAGCCTGGGCTACCAAGTGAGCTCCAGGAAAGGCGCAAAGCTACACAGAGAAACCCTGTCTCAAAAAAAACCAAAAAAAAAAAAAAAAAAAAAAAAAAAAAAAAAAAATAGAATATCTTTTTTTTTTTTTTTTGAGACAGGGTTTCTCTGTGTAGTTTTGGTGCCTGTCCTGGATTCCTGGATCTCGCTCTGTAGATCAGGCTGGCCTCGAACTCACAAAGATTTGCCTGGCTTTGCCTCCCAAGTGCTGGGATTAAAGGTGTGCACCACCACTGCCCGGCTAGAATATTTATTTTTATTATTATTATTATTATTATTATTATTATTATTATTATTATTCGGCAATTTCATCTCCCAATCCCAGCTTCATGTCCTGTCCTTTTCTTTTCTTTCTTTCTTTCTTTTTTTTTTTTTTTTTTTTTTTGTGTGTGTGTGTAACCTACTGAGCCCGTCAGTGCTGCCTATGGGAATGCTGACGAGGTGGTGGGCTTGATCTTGTGTGGGTCTTGTGCAGGTCCCCACAGCCGTGATGAGTGCAATGGTCATGTCATATCCAGTAGACACATTTACAGCACTCCTCCCTGTCCTCCAGCTCTTCCGTTCTTTCTGCCTCTTCTTCTGCGATGTCCTATGAGCCTTAGGGTAGGGGAGTGTTCTTATAGATGCCCCGGTTTGGGCTGAGTACTCGAAGCTGCTTGTTCTCAGCACTTTGACCGGTTATAAGTCTGCCGTGTCTGATGATAACTGCGGAGAGATGCTTTTACGGCTAAGGTTGAAGGCAGCACTAACTTATGTATATAAACATAAATATTTAGAAAGTGGGGTGACAACCCGTCCATTCAGCAAGACCACGGTAGAATGTTCCCTCCAGGGCTGTGACCTCCTGAGCTATGGGTATTTATACCAGGCATAACTTCCCTCTGATAGAGTAGGCCTCAAATTCAACCCAAAGCTGTTGGCTGCCCCCATAACCTGTGTACCACTTTTGCATTGATAGGCGCATCTTGTCTGGTAGGTTGGTATTATAGCATGTAGAGGTTCCCACGGGGTAATACTGCTGATGACTTTCCTCCTCCAGAGGCCTTCAGAGTACCTTCTGGCACTATAAAAGCTAGGAGGAAGTTTCCAGGTCAGTTCCAACTGGATTTCTCTGTGTCCTGCAACCAATATGTGTTGTGTCATTAGTAATTGGATCTAACCATCTAGTTATGGTGGGCAACTAAGAGTCTGTGTTGTTGGGGTGGAGGGCCTCAGGGGCCTCCTTATCCACTACTCATAGGGAGATGTCCCATGCCCAACCCTGAGATTCCTATTTAATGGCATGTCTTCTGGGGGAATTATCATCCACCCTGCAGGGTAGCTGCATTCAGACTCCTCCTTTAAAAATGTTTTCAATTAGTTCACAAAGCTGTGGGTCTCCATACATTCTTAGTTTTGTCTAGCTAACCCTAACTCACCCTTCCCCTGTATTTCCAGTTTTTGATTGTAATGGATATTGTTGATGTAACCATTCATATGTAAGTTTTTGTGTAGACATTGATTTTATTTCTTTCTGGTGTATGCATGACAGTAGAATTTCCAGGTCACATGATAACTGTTTAACTTCTGAGGACCTCCCAGGCTGCTCTCCAACACACTACCCCAATTCATATCCCTGTATACATCCTTCCAATTTTTCCATCTTTTCATTAGTATTTGTTAGCTTCCTCTAAAAAATGTTTTTATGTATATGGGTGTTTTGCCTGTATATATGTATGTATGTGCAACATGTGTGCCTGGTGCCAGTGGAGGCCAGAAGGAGGTACCAGATTCCCCTGGACCTGGAGTTAGAGACCATGCGAACATGTGGGTACTCTAAATCAAATCTGGGTCCTCTAGGAGAGCAGCCAGTGACCTTAACTGCCAAGCCGGCTCTCTAGTCCCTAGGTGCCTTTTAAATTGTAGCTATCCTAGTGATTGTGAAGTGACTGTGTGTGTGTGTGTGTGTGTGTGTGTGTGTGTGTGTGTGTGTGTGTATGTGTGTGTGTGTGACAGAGCAGGGAGGGTAATGGTGGGTGTGGAGGTCAGAAGACAGCATCGGGTGGCCTGCTTTGTCACTCCCCGCCTTACTCCCTTGAGATAGGAGGGTCTTTCACTGAAACTGGAGGTCGGCAGGTGGCCAGAAAGCCCAGTGATCCTCGTGTCTCTGCACTCCACAGAACTGGTGCTAGGGTTTTTGTTTTGTTTTGTTTTCTTGTTTATTTGTTTGTTTTATACGTATCTTGGCTCTGGATCCAGGTCCTCATGCTTATAAGGCAAACATTCTGTCCAGCCTCCCCCCATTATGATTTAAGACTGCTTTTTTTCAAGCCCATATACTCAGAGACCCTCATAGACATCCCCTTATTTGTAAGATCTTTGCTTTGGTCCTCAAGTTTACATCCAATATATCCCAATGCAAAAGTCTCTGTCAAAGGCCAAGCTCACTGTCTCAATCAAGATGCAGACCTCTGCCCCAGGGGGCTCTGCTCTCCCGGTCAGAGCAGACTCTGCTGAGAAACGGGGTCATTTGCCTTTCCTGTCGTCCATCTTGAAGTTCCTGGCTGACTGTATTTATTCACTCTCAGCCGAGGCTAAAGCACACTGACCTCCCACTGGGAAGTCCTGTTTCAGTTCTGAGTACACGTTCATGGAGTTCTAGAGAGTAATGGGATTGGAAGAGAAGTAGATGCTGTTTCAGGGCCTTGGGAAGAAAAACGTGGAGATGAATATTCTTCATATTCTGAGTTCTGATTGCTTAGCAGTGAAGGGGTCACTGCCAGGGTTAAGTTGGGAAGTCTCCTGCAAGTTTCCTTGACTCAGATCCTGTGACCAGAACAGGGTTTCTTAAACTTTTCCCATTAGCAACCCGTTTTGGCCTCAAAACTCAAGCAAGAAGTTTTGCTTTTTTCTTTTTTGGTTTTTCAAGACGGGGTTTCTCTGTGTATCCCTGGTTGTCCTGGAACTCACTCCGTAGACCAGGCTGGCCTTGAACTCACAGAGATCTACCTGCCTTTGCCTGGGATTAAAGGAATGCACACCACAGCCTGACTGGCCCAAGAAATTTTTACATGACCTCAAGCATATGTGTGTATAAAATATGTATGCATATCAAACATTTACAGATAATATATTGTACATTTGTTTTAAAATAATTCATGGGTATAATCTTAACATTTATTGAAAACAATAAAAATTTCACACTAATGACATGGACAGGCTTGTTTCTTTTTACATAAGTAATTAAATCTCGGCTGAATATGTGATATTGCAGGACATAGATCATCTTAAATGTTTTTCAGAATTCATCAATAATTTTATTTAATAATTGTTAGTGCCAAAATACTTACTTCATATAAATGTGTAATACAAACTGGCAGAGTATGTTAAGACCATTGTTTTGTCCAAATCCCAAACCAAAGTTCATTTAACCATTTTTAAAAGAAATTTAAATCAGCAACCCAGACAGCAATTTCTAAAATCTACAGTTCCAACACAAGACAGTGTCAAGGAATACCAATTTGATACTAACATGAGGAATGTAGGAAGATAGTAAACGTTTCTGTTTCCTGTTAACTGTTACTTTTCTGTAAGAGCGGGAAAGTGTGTACCGGAAGAACCCTGACGTTCATGGCATACGGTACTGAGCCAAGGTGCTCAAAGGCTGTATGTGTTGGTGCTGTGTGGTATGATAGCCTGCATGGTAAAGTGTGTGTGTGTGTGTGTGTGTGTGTGTGTGTGTGTGTGTGTGTGTGTGTTGTGTGTTCAGATCAAGGCTGCAGTCACCTCAGAGTCCTTAAGTGCTTCACTTAGAATTGATCTTTGCCTGTTGTGAATTCAGAAACTTCGTATTGTTGCCAACTTTTTTGTGACCCCCTATTCAGTTACATGATTCCCTGTGTGGGTGACAACATACAGTTTAAGAAACTGTGATTAGAATAAGCTACAGAAATACTCAAAGATGTTCCTCCCCTCGCCAGCAGGTGGCGCTCTAGACACATGGTTTTCAGGCGCCCTTTCTAGCCAAGCTCCTTTCTCATCCTCTGTTCTTTGCCAGGTCTATGTGCCCTCTCTATCAACCATTCCAACTCCTACCTGGCATATCCTGGAAGCCAGACTACAGGAGAGATTGTTCTCTATGATGGAAACTCCCTGGTAAGTTCACCGCGATCCCTGGTGCACCACCCCGCCCGCCCTGGCCAGCTGGTGAATAGACTTAGATAAGGAGTGCCTGTTGCAGTGGGGTGAGCTGTGGGGGAGGGGGGGGGAGTTCTCTGGTCACAGCAGTTGGATGAGGAGAACAAATGATATTTGTGTTGAGGCTCACAGTATCAGTCAACATCACTGTGAGGCAGGTGCCGGAACAAGGCCAAACACCTGCCCAAGGTGGGATAAATGAGACAGTCCTGTATTCCCTCCCTCCACTCCCTGCGGCTTCCTAGAGCATCACCCAGCAGGGGAGAGGCACTCTGGGAAACCCCTGAAGAAGAAAGCACAAAGAGCCCCTAACAACCTGGCTCTGTATCAGGCACATGGCTGCTCATCCACTTTCCCTAAGGCAGGGAAAGGAACAGACATAAGTTAACCCTCTTCTTCTTTGCCCCCCCCACACACACACACAAGCAAGCACACACGCATGCACACACGTACCCATGCACGTGCACACACAGAACTCAGGGAATGTCACAGAGGATGGGACAGAAAGGACATGAGGCCTAGAAGAAAGGGTGGATTGCTGTAGAACGCTGTCTTGGCGTCATAACGTGGCTGTCACACCCCCAGGCTCTCTGTGCCTGCCCTGCCCTGACTGAGCCTGTCAGCACTCTGTCATTGAAGGCGAGCTTCCTGAGAGCCACCCCATATAGGCTATTAATTTGCTAGGGGGTGTGTGAACATTTTCTTTAGTCGGATAGCCACTGCTGGGTTGTCCATGCCCCTGTGCGTGGCCCTGATTAAATTCATTGGTGACCCAAAACAGAGGGAGTTGGAGGCCAGAATACAACTAGCAAAGCTTGGTAGAAAAGGGCTTTCAGCTTACAGGCAAGTGGCCCCTGGAGAGCAGGCAGACAAGGCAGAGAGCGACGGGGGGCGAATTCCTCTCCCCGCTTCACCAGCACCGATCTCCACTTCTCCCCATACCAACAGAAAACAGTGTGCACCATCGCTGCCCACGAGGGAACACTGGCCGCCATCACCTTCAACTCCTCGGGCTCCAAACTAGCAAGTGCGTCTGAGAAAGTGAGTGTGCTCTGGCTTCTCCTCCTGTGGGGGTTTGCAGGACACCCGCTGAAGTGCCCACGTTGCGGCCGGAACACAGTGATGGCTGTGTGGAGACTGACTGGTCTCTAGGCCTGCTCAGAAGTGGTTTCTGAGCAAGACTATCTGGGCCCTGCCTGTTGTGGTCTGTCAGTGAATTTGTCGTATCAAATGGTGACATTATGCAAGATGCAAGACACTTTGCATAAAAACTTGTGGTCTTATTGAGAAACGCATGTGCCTGTTGTCCCCAGATAAGGATTGATGTTACATGTGCCTGTTGTCCATAGATAGGGAGAGAGATTGGACTCTGTTGACCAGAATAAATAAAGTGACTAGGTTATATTCCAAATGCCATGCAAAGCAGATATATTTTGATAAGCAGAGATAGAATAGTCTAGAAAATCAGGACAGTTTGTGACACCCCCCCCACCCCCCACCCCACATACACACAACCATGCACACACTGAAAGAGACTTGGACAAGGGTAGGAAGGGAAGACAGTATTTAACACATGTTCCAAGAATTCTTATTTGGCACATATACAGATAAAAATGCCCTTGTGCCCAGTGATTTGTGCTTCCTCCTCAGAGACAGGTGTTCAAAGCCAGTAAAGCAAACTGCCCTGAAAAGAGACATTTCTGTGTGAAGCATCTGTGGTTGGAAAAAGTCCACCCGCTCTCTCTTCCAGGGCACCGTCATCCGAGTGTTCTCTGTACCTGATGGGCAAAAGCTCTATGAGTTTCGTCGAGGAATGAAAAGGTCTGTGCTCAGCGTCGGTCCCGTTTTAAAATCGTTCCTGGCAGCCATCTAGGGAGAGGAGAGAGGCAGGCTCTGTGGCCTCCTCTTCTAGAGATTAAGGTGCTTTCCGCGTAATTAACTCAGGGCTACACTGGGGGCTTTCTAAAACCTGAAGTCAGAGCAGACTTAATGCAGGATCCGGCAGATTTGTCCATGGGAGGCCAGCATGGAGAAGGCAGAGAGCCAGTGAATCACAATCCAGAAACAATTTCTGCTTCTCTCCACGAATGAGAAATAAAGGCCCACATCAAATGTCAGTGGCTGGGACCTTTTTGGCTATGGGTTTTGTAGCTGCATCTGTTGAGAGCAGCTGGGAGATGTCTCATGCTAAGAAAGCAGGTCTCCCATCCACTGGCTGGGAGAGAGGGCCAGGCCCTGTGTGTGTTCGTACCTAAGACCATGACTCTCCCCGAATCTCTCCTGCTTTTTAAATATGAATAGCATGACGTTGGAGGGGTTGTAAGCCTTGTCAAGGCACATCTTCATTTCCTCGTGTAGCTGCTCTTAGAACTGTAAAGAGACGACCCTCGTTGTTCTGGCTTATTGGCCTGTGTGTTGCTGTCTCTAGGTATGTGACAATCAGCTCTCTAGTGTTCAGTATGGACTCGCAGTTCCTGTGTGCCTCCAGCAACACGGAGACCGTGCACATCTTCAAGCTGGAGCACCTGACTGACAGGCAAGTGCAGCACCGTGTGCAGAATACCTGCCAGCCTGAAGGGACAGGTCCCCGGTTATGCTGCAGGCACTGGCGCTCACTCTAAACCTGGTCCTGCTGCTCTGCTGCTTTCAGTGTGGGACAGTGTGCGCCCGCAGAACGTCCTGGGGTGTCCCTCACAAAAGCAAAAATCTGGGTCTACAGTCCCCACTTTACATCTCAACTCGGCCCCTTTGGAGCTCTGAGACTCTGGGAAGCTTGTTCAGTCTCCCAGAATCTCACTTTCCTCACCGGTAAAAACTAGCATAATAATTGTGTTTGCACCTTAAGCTTGATGTGCGGACTCAGTAAGTTCGTTGTTGATCTAAAGTGTTTTGTGGAGGGCCGGACGCCAGCATGCTTAAGCTGGTGTAGCTGTGTTAACCAGTGGACTGGCAGCGTGTTTAGTGTCCATGTGGCCCCCAGCTGGGACTGCTCTGCAAGCGCGTTTCCTCCGCGGAGAACCCTGACATCCTTTGTCTTAGTTCCCCCCTCATCTCTGTGGCCATCAGACCTTCCAGAAGTGTGATAAGAGGAAAGGTTCCATCAGGTATTGACCCATCGTGGTGGGGGAGGGAGTGGGTTTGGGGTAGCAGGAGCTTCTGGCTGTGGCTCTTCTCATCTTTGCAGACCAGGGACAGAGAGGACCTTCAAAGGCCCACTCCCCTGGGACCTACTTCCCCTAGCCCAGTCCTCCCCTCCTAAAGGCACTGCTGCCATGTCAAAACAGGGCCACCAGCTTCAAAACATGACCCCAGGGGGACTTTATTTTCTTTAAGTTAAGCCTGAGAGTCTTATTCTGCACATTTCCTCCTATTTCATCTGCTTTCTGGACTCTGCTTCACAGTCTCCAATCTTCAGTGGCTTGTGAAGCTTCTGCCTGTGGTAGCAGCCTGGGCCCTAGAGGCCCGCCCAGCCCTTACCTTACCTTTACCACTGAGGCGCAGCAGCCGGGCAGATGTTCCCAAGGCCCCTCCCCACAACCTCCCAGCCTGTCAGTCACCAGTGTTGAAGACAGGAAACTCATCGCCATCTCCCAGCTCTGCTCTGTGTCAGTGGCCAGCAGTGGCCGAGGGCAGAACCTTGAGTTCTCACCTTGTCTGTGAAGTGTGGGTGTGTCTTGGGCAGTATGGCTTCCATTTGGAGCTTAGTCCTGCCTCACTGGCTGCTGCCCTTGTCCACATCTTCAACTTCCTTATGTTTCTATGTAAGCTCACTCTTCCCAGCTCTCTCTTTAACCAGCTGTGGTGTGAGATAGTGCGCGCGCACACACACACACACACACACACACACACACACACACACACACACACACACACACGTCTGCTCACCTCCAGAAAGGGAAACCACAACAGCTGAAGTAACAAACGCACTAAAAGCCAGCTTGGTGAACCAGTGAGATTTTACCGGGATGCTAACAGGAGCAGAGATGACTCAAACGCTGCAGCCACATTATGAAAAGGCCACCAAGCAGGGCTGATGGTTTGCACAGTGGTAGCCCCAGAGAGATCTCCTTGGGGCAGCTGGGCCGGCCACAGTCCCTTCCCCCAGCAGTTCAGTGCTTCCGTAAGGCCTTCAAAAATCGTGCAAGTCTCCACCTTCCCAAAGGTGAGGGTTTATTCACCCCTGAGTCTAATCCCCCTCTTTCCCTCCTGGGGAGAATGTTTCAATGCAGAGGGATCCACCACACAGCACTGCCCATTGACACTTCTTGCGGGATCAGTCTTCTGGAAGTGCTCCTTTGAACATGGTTCCTCCTTCTCAGACTCCTTTATTCTCTTTTCCCCTCAATAACAAAATCTCAGCTCCCCCTTACCTGCAGAGTCCAGCAGTCACTGCCCCACAACCTCCGAAACCCCTCCACCTCAGAGACACCATCATTAAAGAAACCATATGCATCTCATATGCTTGTCTGTCAGCTTCAGTTCTGAGGAAGCAGGCCAGAGGATTCCTGATTGTTCCTGCATTCCAAATGAGGAAACAGAAAACAGGATGCTGAGGACCCTCATCTGCCTCTCTCTGCTCTGTGGTCCTCTGTGGCTCCTGTCTGAACTGTGTGCTTAGCCACTGAGGTTCCTTTGCTTTGTATACATCTGCACTTAATGTTATTCCTCTCGCTAGATCCTAACTCTAGGACCATCAGTACAGATATGTCTAAGAGTGTCCCTTTCAGTCAAGAATGTCAAGGCCCAGAGAGGTTAGTCTGAAGACCACATGGCCAGTTGGTAACAGTATCCCACCAGGATCAGGTCCCACCTACAAGTGGCCTCATAGCAGATGCTCCCTGATATAGGACACTAAGATGGCAGTGTTGCTCATTCATGGACCTCCTTGGAGACCTTGAGATGAAGTTCAGTGAGTGCAGGGTACCTCGCAGATTCCTGTGGTGCGCCTGAGCATTGTGAATGCTGGGTACCACAGGGCTCCAGACCCATAATGAGACACCACCTTGAGTGTCTTGCCTGGAGGCTTGCTTCCTACTCAGTCTGGCTCAGGAAGCCTTCAAAGGGTTCTGTCTGTTCTTCCCTGAACCCCATTCGGGCTTGTGAGCTCCTTTTACAGGGTGCAGATATCTCTTCCATCTGAAGCTCTACCTTTGCCCTCTTTTGGAAATCTAGGAATCGGACTAATGGTCAGAAACACTCTCTACTGTAAGAAAGCAGTAGCACAGGGTACCTCTTACCAGGCTTACAGGCTTCTGAAGGACATGCAGGTCCCGATGCTCTTTAGTTGTTATTGCTGGAATAATGTGTCTGTGGCCGGAACACTGTGCTCAGGCACAGCCTCTGCCTGCTGAGGCTGATGCTGGACTGCAGCAATCACTGGCAAGGTGCCTGTGCCCACAGCCCAGGCCCACCCTTGCCTCTGCATTGCCTCCCCTAGCCGCCCAGAAGAGCCTTCCACCTGGAGTGGCTACATGGGAAAGATGTTCATGGCAGCTACCAACTACCTCCCCGCCCAGGTGTCGGACATGATGAACCAGGACAGGGCTTTCGCCACAGGACGCCTGAACTTCTCTGGGCAGAAGAACATCTGTACCCTGTCCACGTATGTACAGTGCCACCAAACTCACAGATGTATTTTCCCAGAATGTGGAAGCCCTAAATGTATGAAAAGAAAAAAGGCAGGGCTGGGAAGGTGGCTCAGCGGTTAAGAGCCCTTACTGCTCTTGCAGAGGATCAGGGTTCAGTTCCCAGCACACTCATCCGGTGGCCCAAGCTGCCTATAACTCCAGTTGGAGGGATCTGCCGCCCTCTTCTGGCCTCTGCATGCACTGCATGCGTGTGGTGCACATACAGACACGCAGGCACACACATACACACATAAATAAAAGAAAAGCAAAACAGCCCCAAGAAAGGGCGAGCAGAATCTGTTTGCTGGTTTTAATGTGGGTTCTCAGGGGGCAGCTGGGAGTTGGCATGTAAATATCAAATCTTGGTCCCAATGACAGTGCCTTACAATCTTTGTTTATGTAAGACAAAATAATGGAGCCGGGTGGTAGTGGCACATGCCTTTAATCCCAGAACTTGGGAGGCAGAGGCCAGCCTGGGCTACAGGTTCCAGGAAAGGCGCAAAGCTATACAGAAACCCTGACTCAAAATAACAACAACAACAACAATAATAATAATGGAGTTCCAGCTTAATAGCTATGTGGCTGACAGGTGTCTTAATTTAATAAGCTTAGGGCATTTGTTAGAAAATCAAAACAAACAAACAAAAACTGAGCTGGGCATGGCAGTCCACATCTGTAATCCTAGCACTCAGGAGACCCAGCCAGGGGCTTTGCAAATACAGTGCCAGCCCAGAATATACATCAAAATCCTGTCTCAACAGACAAGAAAAAGAATAATTTTAGGGGCTAGGGAGATAACTCAGTCAATAAAATGCTTGCCCTAGAAGCAAAAAGACTGGAGTTTGAGCCCCAGACCCCACATGAAACAGCTGGATGTGGAAGCATGTGCTTGTCATCCCACCACAGAACGGTGGAAGCAGGTGGGTCCTTGGGGCTCTCTGGCCTAATCAGTGAGTACCAGGCCAGTAAGAAACTCTGTCTCAAGAGAAGGGGGCCCTCTGGCCTCTGCATGCATGCTCACTCGCATACATGTAAACACACGTTTATAAACCTAGATGGTAAGCCAGCTGTATTCTGTTCCACTTTCCATCACTGTTGAAGTCAGAGACACAAATAATATAGAGACCACATTCCATCTAGGGACACCAATACGCTGGCCGTAGCCGTCCGCGGTGCTGTTGTCTATGTACGTTACCTTTGTCCCATCCCATACAAAACCCAGAAACAGTCCTGAGAGTAGATGATCAGTTCGGGATGTAAAGGCATGTCCAGAAGTCCCAACTCGGGACCACTGGGCTAAGGGTTTCTCAAAGGCAGAAGTGCTGGAGACAGGGACGGGAGAATGAGGCTTTGCCAGCCGACACCACATCTGTAG
Organism: Peromyscus maniculatus bairdii; assembly: GCF_049852395.1. NCBI lineage: Eukaryota > Metazoa > Chordata > Mammalia > Rodentia > Cricetidae > Peromyscus > Peromyscus maniculatus. The sequence goes on along the minus strand of NC_134859.1, from coordinate 96,943,195 downwards.
CAATCCATCACTTGTCTCGTAGGATCCAAAAACTGCCGCGACTGCTAGTGGCCTCCTCCGATGGACACCTTTACATCTACAATCTGGACCCTCAGGATGGAGGAGAGTGCGTCTTAATCAAAACCCACAGGTGAAGATTCTAATTGCCAAACAGCTGTTCAGGAACAGGTGTGCAGAGCTGTCTCTGTGTTGGGGACAGTGACCTGCTCCAGGGTTCTTGCTGCTCCTGCTCCCTCCTGGTGTCTCTGTAGCAAGCCCCCAGCAGGCTTTGCTTCAGCCCAGTCTCACTGTCAGGTACCCACCCACCCACACCCACCCCCACCCCCACCCCCACCCCCCGCCTCCTGTCTGTCCCCTTTGGAACAGAGCCCAGACACAAAACATACCCCAAATGAGTTGCCCCCCCTGCTCAGCCCTTAGGAACACAGTGAATAGTCAAAAATGTTCACAGAATCAGATTTCAAAGTTCCTAGAATTCTGTGACATGTGTAGGCTGACCAGTGGTGGACTGGATTCTGTGAGCTGGATTGTCACGGCACCCCACCCACAACCTTGTGAGCATGTCTTGGCGTTCTTGCCTGAATGATCCAGAAGAGCAGAGGGCAGGGCTTTGCTTACTCATGTAAGGGATGGGTCATGTTGAAGGTGCATGGCTGACCTGCTTGGGTACATGCTGATCTTACAGTGCCCTGGCCGGTCTGTAATTTACCCTCAAATAGCAGAGCGAGAGCCACCTCGCCCTTTTCCGTGTGAAGGTGTTCTGGAGATGCGCTGCTGATTCTTCTGTTCTTCCTCTCCCTAATTGCTGCAAGTAGTTTGCTCAGCTCAGGAACAACAGAAGACAACAAAGAGAACGACCTCAGGCCTTCCTTACCTCCGTCTTATGCAGCAACTGTAGCAAGGCCCAGCACGTCCGCAGCCTCCACTGTGCCAGGTGAGCCAGGCGGCCGGCTACAGGCTGCTGCTTATCTCAGGGTGACTCTCCGAGGTTGTTTCCTTGCTGTGAGGCCTGGTAATAGTCTTCAGCCTCGGGTCCCTAACAGGAGGCTGTAGCCCAAGGTTTCCTTCCTTTCTTCCTTCCCTCCTTCCTCCCCTCCCTCCCTTTCTCCTCTCCCTCCTTCCTTCCCTCCCTCCCTTTATCCTTCTCTCCCTCCTTCCTTCCTTTTTTCTTTTTTGTTTTCTTTCTTTTAGACAGAGTCTCACTGTGTAGACCAGGCTGGCCTGGAACTCACTGTGTAGACCAGGCTGGCCTCAAACTCACAAAAATCTGCCTGCCTCTGCCGCTGGGACTAAAGGCTTCAATTAATAAACAATAACCCTTCACTTCTTGAAGAATTCCAAAGAGCTGGAGTTTCAGATGGGAGGTGGGTGAGACCTGCCTGTCTCTTGGGGCTCAGGGACAAGCTAGTGAGAGGATTTAGACTCCCCCTGAGCTGTCCCTTCCCTCTATCTGGGAGGCAGAGATGCGTCCACCCATTGCCTTCATTCTCCCTTTTCCTCAGGTCCTGACCCTCCAGCACTCACCATGGGGTGCCACCTCTTTCATTTCTAACTCTTGCCTCCAGGTTACTCTGAGGACGGTGGGGCGCTCCGAGGAGAAGTTATTCCGGAACACGAATTTGCAACGGGACCAGTGTGTCTTGACGATGAGAATGAGTTTCCCCCTGTGAGCATTCGGAACCCTTAACAGAGTTACTCCATCTGTATGCCTGGAAGAAAGCTTTGCCTCCCACAAGAGGCAAAGTCACTGGCCCGTACTCTAGCTCCTAACCACTAATCCTCTTTCAAATGCAGAGTCCTAGGGTACCCACTTTGCAGTTTCAGATCCCACGGGCTACCCAGTTGGTGTGGTGCTTGAAGCCTGACAGCATTACCATAACCAAATACTAACCTGGGTCACCAGAGACCCAGACTCCTTGCCTCTGCCTCTGTACATCCACTGCCTTTGCCGCTTGTGAGGTTGGGTTTTACGCCTGTGTCTGGTTTTCGGAAGCACCTAGGAATGCCCTTGTAGAATGCTGCCTGTTACTTGTTATAGTGAGTGAGAGGGGCATGTTTGGGACTCTGAGCCGGCTGCAGGAACTGACCTGCGCCCTGCCTGCAGCTCTGGCACTGCACTCTCGAGCATCCCCAGGAGCTGCGGGCACTCACCAGGAAACAGCATGTACAAAGCCAGTGTGGGTGGCATGGGCTCACCTGGACACCTTCAGCAAGGCTTCCTTCCCAGCATCCTACTTCGGCCGGCTGGCAGGGAGAGACGCCAGAGGTGGCTGAGCACCTGACTTGGCCTCTACCGACAGCTGGAGGAAGGACCCTCTCCCGACACCCTGGAGACTGTCAGGGCTCCTTAGCTGCTACATCTTCAAGCAGTATGCACCCCTCCTGCGAACGTCAGTTAGAAACACACTAGTGACTAGGTGTGGCTCAGTTGGTCGAATGCTTGCCCATGCATGAAGCCCTGGGTTCAGTTCCTAGCAGCACATAAAACTGAACGTGGTAGTGCACACCTGTAATTCTAGTAGTTGGGAGGTAGAGGAAGGAGTATCAGACATTCAGAGTCATCTCAGCTACACAGTGAGCTCAAGGCCAGCCTGGACTACCTGAGGCCTTGTCTCAAAAAAAAAAAAAAAAAAGAAAGTCCTAATAAGCAACTTGAAATCATTTCAGGTGGATACAATGCCATGTCAGGACTTAGGGAATAGAAAGGAGTGGTCCTGTGGGCCCTGAAGTGGGTGAGGCCCCTTCTCATGTGAATAGGAGGTATTTATGACTTCCATATTGGCTTTGTAGATGGCAGTTTGAAATTTACATTTTTGGACTTTCATGAACAAATTGCCAAATATGTTGCCGCCAAGCAACAGTTATATATTAATGATGGAAAGGAGTAGTTCTTTAAAAAAAACCTAATTATGTATTTTAAGACAGCCATTGGCTGCTGCCTAATAGTTGCTGCCGAAACCAGTGGTGCCATTGGGCTCGATGCCCAACTTAGATGCCACCTAGAACTCTAAAAGTTTCTCTGAAAGTTCGTGGGTATTTAACTATTTAACTGGCATCACCTTCTCCAGGAGCCAGAGCACCCTAGGTCAGACTCTAGGAGACAGACATGACCAGAACGTCCTATTCTGCCAAGGTCTGATGCTCGCTCAGTTCTGTGTCGGCAGTCTTGGTAAAAATCTGAGACGGCTGTAGAAGATTGACACATCCTGGATCAGTCTTCGCTGCAGTCAGAGCAGAGCCTGCAGCCTCCTGTGTTTACAGAGTTAGAGTAACTTGAACATTGGCATGTAGGCGGTAGTCCCTTGCTGGAGGAGTAAAACAATAACCCCGAGTAAGCTATTTCCTGGAGAGGAGGAGAATCAGAGACGCTTAATTTAAGAACTAGTGTTGAGGGGTATGGATTAATGATGTCTTATATGCCTAGCATGTAAGAGGCTCTGAGTTCCATGCTCAGCCCCCCCATACATATGCACATGCATGTGCATGTACATGTGCACACATACACACATCCAAAACTACTAATGTTCAGATGTGTCGTAGGCATGCTCACCTAAACACTGCCAGGTCATCAGGTACAGACCAGCTGTCCTATCTCCCTCTTAAGGAGCAAATTTGTGAAAGTTTAAACTTAAACTGCATTTCCAATTCTTGTCTAGGCTAGGGATGTGGCTAGCTCAGTAGGCAATGGACTCTGGGTCCATCCCCAGCCTCAAAAAAAAAAAGTTTATACACAAGAAATTCTCCCTGCCAGTAAGTGTTCGTGAGAAAACAAGTTCCCAGAACTGTTAGAGTCCAGCTAAGCTGGCACAGCTTCTGGGTACCTGCAGGTGCTGGGCGTCATGGTGGCCACCAGGCCCAGCCCAACCCACGGCCTGCAGGAAGATAGAGAAGAGGAGCCAATGTTCTGACTGGGTCAGCAGCAGGCAGGCTTCTCGGTCTCCAGGCACAGGAGCAGAGGCGAGAGCGCTGCTGGGTTGCTGCTTGGTGCAGCCATTTCAGTCATGCCCCTGTAGCCTAAGTGTGGGACTGGGCTTGCTAGGAAAGCCTCTATCCCTGCCTGAATTCTGAATTGCATGCCTCTTGCAAATACTTTCCCAGAATCCATATCTTTACTCACAATTCTTTACAAGTTTCTGAGACTACAAAAGAATCTTGGGAGTCTCAGCTTAGCCAAAATCACTTCCCCTCTGGGTAAGAATACTGAGCTCACTGGTGGAGTCAGCCTCAGGCCCCTGGGCCTCTGCCTTAAGCCCATGAGTTGCCACTAGCTTCCTTTATAAAGTAGACTGCCACCCCCCCACCCCGCCCCCCAACACCACTTTCCTCTTTGGGATTGACTTCGCTTCAAGACCAGCAAGAGAAAAGCAAGCTCATCATCTCGTGCCCTGGGAAGAGGCTTCGAGACCAGCTTTTGCTTCGTTAGCAAGCCAGCATGCAGTCTGTTGATTCTGTGACACTAATATTAACCTTGTGAGCAAAAGAACAGCAACGTGGACCGAGAACCCATGCTGACATTTTGTGTTCTTTTTACAGTCATTTAGCAGTCAATGTTTACAGTAAGATGAGCCTTTTAAAAAAAAGCACATGTACACAAGCACACGTGCACACATACAGTTTTTAAACAGTATTGTTGGAATCTGTGCCACCACTGTCCACACCTACATAAGGTGGGTGGACTTTCCCATGGCCATGAGTGCGGGTCAGTCTGTGGTCATATATAAACGTTTCAAAAGGCCCAGCCTCCCCTGCTGACCCGAATAGCACAGACCCGTGGGTAACCCAGCCTCTTCCCTGAATAAGAGTAAGGCCGTTCTGTTTTGATTTTGGTAGATAATCTTGTGCCGCGGAAGTCAGAAGGGCAAAACGAAGCAGTCCTGACAAGAAGCGCACCCCAGAAGTCAGGACACCCTGTCGGGTGGTTCTGGAGAGAACAAGGACAGTGGAAGAAACGGAGTGCAATCACTTGTGTGAGCAGAGAGGGAAGGGAGGCAGGAATCCTGGGTGCCTCGCTGCCTGAGCCATAGACCATGGTTAGCCCCCCACCCAGCCCCCTCAGCCTTGGCTGCCAGTGGGTGAGGAGAATGTTGGAGTCACATCATGCTATTTAAAATACCTTCAAACCAGTGTAAATGCTAACTAACCATATTGGTATATAACCGGGATTTTATATTAAAAAGGACGTCCTTGTCAAATATATGCTGTGTAAAAAAAAAAAAAAATGTACTTAGTGGGAAATCCCTTTGAATTGTGTTTCTTGTATATTACAGACATAGAGAGAGAAACTATTTTAACCAGGCAAAGTATTTTTGCAGTGATTGGAATAAATCGTTTATTACCCTTGAGTCCCATTCAGGACACTAATTAAATAAAATCATGGCAATGCATTTGTGAGTTGTTTACATTTTTTGTTTGTTTTATTTCTTAGAAGTTTTAGGGGCTGGGAAGAAATCTTAAATGTTATTTTAAAAGTGTTGCCTACATGTATATATGTATGTATGTGTACCATGTGAATGTCTGGCATCCTCAGAGGCCAGAGGACAGTGGTGGGTCCCCTAGAACTAGTGTTATACACAGTTTAAGCCACCATGTAGGTGTTGGAAACTGACCCCAGGTCCAGTGTTCTTAACTGATGGGCCATTTCTTCAGCCCCAAACCCCTGAATCTTTCTAGTATAGCCATGTAACATTTACGAGAGAGAAGGACCATGAGTTCTTCTGCTCCAAGGCCTGGGGAGACCTAACTTCGGTTTAGCTCTGCGCTGCTCAAGGCATCTCAAAGGAACCCAGCAATGGTGTAGTCTCCCAGACCCTCCTCTACATCTCCTGAGCCAGATTCTGCATTTTGCAAGATTCCCTGGTGATCTGTATGTGTATTGAAGATGGCCAAGCTCTACATACCAGCCAGAATGAGTTTGTGAATGGTATGTTTCACAGTGACCAGTGAAACTGGGGACACAAGACAGAAACTAAAACATTAAGGACCTGCTTTGGGATCTGCTTGGTGCTGAGGATGCACAGGTGACTTCATATGTCATGTTAACCTTCAAAATCAACTTACAGTTAAGTCATTGCCCAAGCTTAAACCCTAGGACTTGGTTGGACCTGTGCTGTGACTCCATAGCCCACTGGTGCGCAATCATGCCATGCCCACTGTATCAGCGCTTGACGCTTCTCGAACCTGCCTGCGGAGGGGGCAGTCTACACAGGGAGAGAGGAAGTTACAGCTTCCAAACCAGATTCTGCAACTTCCTTCCCAAAGTAGACATCCACGTCCAAAATGAAGTTTGGAAGTGAACCTAACCTGTCTGCAATTTCCAGATCACCTTTCTCACGGGGAAAAAGAACGACCTGTCACATGGTTTGGCAGCGGCAGGCAATTTGGTAGGGGTCACAGCAGGGGGTCACTGAGGGATCCTGAGTGTAGTCTGCCTGGGAGCTGTTGTCATGAGCAATGTCAAGAAGGACATCGGCAAGAACCCTGGTGACCTTGGGCAGCACCGCCTGGTACTCGGGGCTCCCTCTCTGTAGAGGCACAGCTTCTGCGACATCATCTTCTAGGTTGAAAATGAGAGGGGACGCGTGGTGCTGCTCAGGACCCGTGCTCCCGTCACACGCTTTGGCTCCGCCTACAGGAAGGATGACCAAAATTGTTAAACCCAACCTTGACCCTGAGCTGCAAAAGGGGATATCCATGGTTGACACACTAGCCCTGGATATTCAAATGACTGCTCTTCCTGCCAAATAAATTACCTTAAGATTCACGTCTGTCTTTCCAGTGATGATCGTCTGTCCAAATTAGGTCTGCCCCCTTGGACTTGCCTTCGAACCAGTGGACATCTGTTTCAAATACCTTTCATCTCTGGCCTTTGAGAGTAAGTCTCACTGGATTTTTAAAAATGTAACTGGGGAGGGCGAGTTGTGCCATGGCACACACACTGAGGTCAGGATGGCTTCGTGGAGTCGGTTCTCTCCTTCCACTGAGTTCAGGCAATCAAATTCAAGTTTTCAGGTTTGTGTGGCAAGAGCTTTTTATCTACCAAGTCATCTTGTTGGCCCCTAAATCTGACATTTTTGAACACTAATTTCGCCAGTGGTGATTGTTGAGTTTGGTGGATGTCAAGATGGTTCATTTCCCTGAGCTGAAGATGATGTTGTTACAGCCTCTCAAGTGCCAGGATGGCAAGTGTCCACAACCATGCCAGTCTGAGGACATTCTTACAACAGAAAAATACAGCTGTGATTACAAGGGTCCAGTTGTGGTGTGCTCTCACCTCAGGATGACAGCACAATGCCACAGCTCAACTCAGCAAAAACACATATGGAGGGACCAAGGCCAGCACTCCACAGACACAGCTTTCTGGTCCAGTATGGATGGAAATGAAATGGGAACTCTCAAGAGGAATGAGAAGATCCCGTCAACAGATCAAAGCCTCCATGAGAGGTTCCCCCCATAACACACACTTGGGTCCAGCAGAGACTAGGTATTACCATCTTTGCCTAGAGTTGATAACAGTTTGACTCTCCATCACCAGCAAGGGGCACTTGAAGTTACACAAGCTCTGACAGCCAATCAAGGGAAAGCTAAGAGTGACTCATCGAAGTTAAATAACCATTGAGTATGGTGATGCAAGCCTTTACCAGCAGCATGTGGGAGCCAGAGGCAGGCAGGTCTCTGTGAGTTTGAAGGTTTGAAGCCACCTGGATACACACACACACACACACACACACACACACACACACACACACACACACACAAATTTTTTTTTTCCCAAGCTAGAGCAATGTCATGGGGCATGGTGGAGCATGTCTGGAATCCAGAAGTGGAGACAGGAAATCAGGCGTTCAAGACCAGCCTTGGCTACAAAGTGAATTGAGGCCAGCCTGAACTACATGAGACCTAATCTTAAAAACAATTTAAAAAACAATAACACCAGGCACATGATGGATGGCTCAACACAGAAAAATGCTTACTACATGAGCCAAACAAACAAACAAACAAACAAAAAGTCAGATCCCCAGAACCCACACAAAGAATGGTACAGAGGCCACACATGTAGTTAGCCTCTACATGTATACCATGACACACACAGACCTGCAAACATACATCACTCACAGCAATAATAAATCTCTCTTAAGGCAAGAGTACACTAGTGTGCTTCGATCTACCATCCTCTAGCTGGAAAAATGAATTCTAGG